>NC_065584.1:111501707-112988374 GCF_024542745.1 Macaca thibetana thibetana
CTCTCTCTTGAGTTAGTTTTGTAAAAGGAGAACATATTTTCCCTTCATCTGGAGCACAGTTACCAAACCCAGTGACTGAGCCAGGAGCAGCGAGCATCAGCATCTGGTAGCAGCGGGTTCATCAAACATCAGGAAGATGTGACAGAGACAGGCTTGACTTCTATGGGAATTCGGTTCCTGATGCTGTTATAATATTGGTAATAAAGTTAAACCAAAAAATAACAGATGAAATGAAGTCAGAAAGACATGGTTAAAATAGTTACTGTGAGCACCAGCTTTTGAAATTAGGGTAGGTGGGAAGCCTCGGGGCCCCCAGAGTGGTCTGCTGAACACAGCTTTCCACGCGAAGCTAAGCTGAGTTTGCATGAACATCTTCAAGCGTTCGTGTTTCCCCCTGGTGCTTGTACCTCGGCACACTCACTCTTCATTTGCTCCATTTGAAATTACTGTGTCAGAACGTAGCTTCTTGCGGGAAGGCCCACAGTGGAACAGTGCCAGGGAGCAGCAGCACCCAGCAGGCACGTGTGGAGTGAAGGAGCGCGGTCAGCCCCCAGCTACAAACGCTATGTCACAAGGGGAGGGCAGCTGAGAACTCAGGCAGGAGAGGAGAGGCTCTTGGGAGGCAGAAATCTGTGCTGTGTCCCCTGGGGAGGCAAGAACAGGGGACAGGTGGATATTGGAGAAGGAAGGAGCAGAGGACAGGCGGATATCGGAGAAGGAAGGAAATGGTTCTTGGGGTGTTCAGCAGTTGCAGGGTGGGCCAAGGAGAGCAAGGGAAGCGCCTTATCTGTGCAGGACATAGAAAACTCACTGAAGCCCCATGGCAGCCTGCAGCCAAAGAAAACTCAGCAATGTCGATTCTGTCTTTAAATTTCAATGTTTCTTCCTCAGGGATATTCTTTCACTCGTTTTGTTTTGTAAAAAAATATTGCATTAAAATAGTATTCATCCTGATCCCTGAGCTGTTGCGTGCACCCTTGCGTTTTGCACTTGATGTGAGCGCCTCGCCTGCCTCACCCTGGCCCCCAGGCGAGTTTGGTGTCTAATGATAAGGTTCTTTGTCGCTTTTCCTCCTTCAGAATTCCTGAGACTGAGGAGGAGTTAGAGGCAACCATCAGTAGTTCCTATTAGTGAAGAATTGTTTCTGCTGTGTTGGGTTTCTGGGTTTGTTGTTGTTGTTGGCCAGGAAGAGATATATTGCATTTCAGAACTTTTACCTAATTTGTAAATGTACCAGTTCATAAATACTTAATTAAAAATTGATGTTTTTGAACTGGATTCCCTCACAGTGATGCCCTGAAACTATATGCACTTTGGGTTTGTGGAATTTTACGTCTATTTATTTATTTTTGAGACAGGTCCCGCTCTGTCACTCAGGCTGGGGTGACACTCAGCTGTGACATGATCACAGCTCACTGAAGCTGCGACCTCCTGGGCTCAAGCAATCCACCCACCTCCGCCTCCGGAGTAGCTGGGACCACAGGCGTGCACTTCCACGCCTGTCTTGAATTTTATTTCTTTGTGGAACATGCCAGTGAATGTTGTTTAGTTTAACTTTGTTTTTTGTCTGTTTGTTTTGTTTTTATTCTTAGTGAAGAATTTGGCTGAACCCCATTTTGGTTCAACTCTTGAGTTTAGGGTGCCTGGGCCGGGCTGCCCAGCCCTGAGTTTGTAGTGCTAGCCTTTAGAGGCTGTAAATTCCCAAAAGCTACATTTGAGCACCCGAGATGCCGCAGGCCACAGGCTGACACATCAGCGCTCGGGAGCAGAAAAAGGTTTATTCGATTCGGCCAAAGTGTGAGGGCGGGACAGACAGGCTCCCAAATCCGACCTGCATTTGGACGTAACTGAGGCTTTTATGAGGAAGGCAGGGACGCGAGAGAGGAGCCCAGGATGAAAGCTGCTCACCTTCCTGGGCCAGTCGAGCCAGACACCATCAAGGAGGTCTGCGTGATGGAAGGATCATTGTTCTTTGAAAGAAAAACAAGTTCCGTAACCATTTGGAGGGCCCCCGAGTTAGGAGGTGAAGTTATGGATGACTAGTAATGCCCCTGTACCAAAATAACTGCGGGCAAGCAAGCATGGGGGAGGAAGGAGCAGCACAGAGAAAGGGAGGTCGGCTAAACAGGAGCCTTATGGGGTTTTTTTGGGTTTTTTTTTTTGGGGGGGGACAGAGTCTCACTCTGTCGCCCAGGCTGGAGTGCAGTGGCGTGATCTCGGCTCACTGCAAGCTCCGCCTCCCGGGTTCCCGCCATTCTCCTGCCTCAGCCTCCCGAGTATCTGGGACTACAGGCGCCGCCACCGCGCCCGGCTAATTTTTTGTATTTTTAGTAGAGACGGGGTTTCACCGTGTTAGCCAGGATGGTCTCGATCTCCTGACCTCGTGATCCGCCTGCCTCGGCCTCCCAAAGTGCTGGGATGACAGGCGTGAGCCACCGCGCCCGGCCTGTGGTTTGTTTTTTTTAAAGTCACAGAGGCTCTGCTACGTGAGGACGGGGGAGGTGGTTTCTTCTATGGGGGACACAGAGCAAACCACTCAAGCCAGTGCGGGGGTCTCCGAGTGGGATCCCTGTACCGGGCTGGTGGGTGCGGGCGGCGCACGGCGCCCCCCTGAGGAGGAGCGGAGGGACGGGCACAGCTGTCAGGCAGCTGCACAGAATCACGGAACTGGTTTTGCCCCATGGTCTGCAGAGTTTGTTCTCCCCCTCGGTGTCTGAGGATGGCCCAGTTCACTCAGCGGTGGAGACCTGGGCTCCGTTTCACCAGATGGGAGTCCGGCACAGCGCGGGGGGAAAAGAGCGAGCCTTCTCTGTGAACTTGAGTCTTTGCTGCCTTGCGCCGCCCTGGCCATTTGGTGGGACATCCACGTGGAGGCTGCAGTAGGCTGTCTAAGCCCCGGGAGCGTTTGCAGGGTCATTTAGTTACACACGACATCTGTCACCCAGGTGGGTCTGCGCTTTGGCCCCCTTTTCTATGACACATGACCTGCATGGGTGTCTGTTGAGGCTTTGGGATTCCTGCCTGAACCCTTCTGGTGGCTATGGGACCTCAGACTGCCTGGGGCAGGAGGAGGACTGGCAGGCGCTGGATTCCCCCACGTCCCCCAGCACTGGCTTGGGGAGGGGGCGGCCTGTTTGTAGAATTCAGACCTTACAGCCTGAAGTGCACACTGCCTCAGGCGCCTCCAGAGTGCTGAGTCGCCGCCAGGAGACTTGTTTGGAGTTTTGATGTTGTTGCTTTGGGGTCCGTCTCCCCTGCCAGGGCAGGGCTCTCATTGCTGAGACTGCCCATGTCAGCATGGGCAGCTCCTTAACTCCGGTGATGGGAGAAGCCGGCTGAATGCAACCCGGGGCCTCCCTCCCTCTTCCCGTTAACTAGGCCGGATTCCAGATTTGTAACCCTGATGAATTTTGCAAGGGTTATATTTTTAAGAAGCTTAAAATGAAGTCTATAATAACACAGAAGTCTTACATTTAACTCTCTTCTTGGAAAACTTATTGTGCTCGCTGGGTAACATACTCTCAGTTTAATCCCTGTAGACGTCCCTGGAGAATATGATATAGATGAGGAGCCAGCCCAGGGTGAGATAGGGTAGCGTGGCTGTGCTGGCACGTGGAGGGTAAAGCGAGGGCTGAAGGTCTCTCTCCCCATCCTCACCCCCAAGTACGGCAGTCTCCTGATCTGCCTGCCCCAAAAGAGTGCCATCCAGAGGAGCCCAGCTCTGACCTCGGTGACACGGAAGGATCTGCGGGCTGTGGAGCCAGGCTGCCCTTCTTGGAAGGCTGTCCCCCCGAGAGGGGCCCAAGGAACCACTGCCCGCACTCCGGAGCTGCAGCACTGGCACCTGGAGCCCAGAGCGTGTCATGTCTCCATACGTAGAGTCTGTAATTTCAAAGAGAAAACCTAGCACTAAATGGAAAAGTGTGGTAGAAAGTCGGAGAGTTGAGTTCAAGGGAGCACAGAACCTCTGAAAGGGTGGGGTGAGGGCAGGGGGCAGGGGCCAGGGCAGTCACCACAGCACTGGCCTCAGGGGCCTCTCCCTGCGGGGGCTGGCCTTTCGTCATGCCACTGAGGAGTCCACATTCACAAAGACATGTACTTTGTGAATTCTTTTCTGAAAAAATTATGTTTCCAACTTACTGGAACTTGCAACAGCACAGATGAACCTGGAGAACATTATCATCAGTGAAATAAGCCAGCCACAGAAAGACAAATACCGCGTGATCTCACGTACACATGGAACCTAAAAAAGTCCAACTCACAGAAGCAGAGAGTAGAATGGGGGTTACCAGAGGGTGGAGGGGACTGGGGGGGATTTTGGTCAAAGGATACAAAGTTTCCCTTAGACAGGAGGAGTCGTTTTAGGATCTGTTGTATAGCACCCTGACCATAGTCAATAGCAATGTGTATTTCAAAATTGCTAACTGAGTAGATTTTAAATGTTCTCATCAGAAAAAAAGATGAGTATGTGAGACGTCAATGGTTTGATTTAACCACACCACAGTGCATACATGTATCAAAACCTGACATTGTGTCCCGTAACTACATACAACAATTATTTGGCAATTAAAATTTAAATTTTTTAAACATCTCCAAAGCTACGGAAGGAGGAAGGCCTCTACAAGGCCAGCTCAAATTACCGCTGTCACCACCTTCTGTCAAGTGTCACATTGTCCTGTGGCCTAGTTGGCCCATCCCAGAGGGATATCAGGCAGGTTCCAGGCAGGTAGCACCTGCCCAGGACACATGTGGCTCTGATGACACTCCAGATGCCTGCCTCACCTGTGGAGGGTCCATGACTATGGGAGAAGGTCCCCCAGTGTGGGTGGGAAGAAGCCACGTTGTGAGGTGGGCTGGCAACTCCCTGATGACTCATGAGCACCACGTTTGTGCATGAATGGAGGCTTCTTTTCCGACTCCAGCTGCTCGGGCATTGCTGCATGCATGCACACAGGCCATAATTAGACCATGGCAGTGTGCGGGAAAGAGGCCGATGCCACACTCATATTTATAAGCTCTGAAACAAACTATTTTTTTTTTTGAGACAGGGTATCGCTCTTTTGTTCAGGCTGCAGTGCAGTGGTGCTATTGTGGATCACTGCAGCCTCAACCTCCTGGGCTGAAGCAATCCTCCTGCCTCAGCCTCCCAAGTAGCTGAGACCACAGGGGTACACCACCACACCTGGCTAATTTTGTTTTTGTTTTTTGGAGAGCTCAGGCTAGTCTTGAACTCCTGGGCTCAAGTAGTCTTCCTACCTTGACCTCCCAAATTGCTGGGATTACAGGTGTGAACCACCACACCTAGCTCTGAAACAAGCTATTTTCACATATTGTCCTGGTTCATTTTGTGTTGCTATAAAGGAATATTTGAGGCTGGGTAGTTTACAAAGAAAAGAGGTTTATTTGGCTCACGGTTCTGCAGGCTGTACAGGAAGCATGGCACCAGCATCTGCATCTGGTGAGAGCCTCAAGCTGCTTCCACGCATAGGGGAAGGGAGAGGGAACAGAATCAAAAGGGTGAGGACGGGGGTGCCAGGCTCTCTTTAACAACCAGCTGTCACAGGAACTAATAGAGCCAGAACTCACTCACATCCCCTACACCCCCAGGGCAGTCATCTCTCCATGCGGGAGGCAGCCCCATGACCCAACATCTCCCATGAGGCCCCACCTCCAACGCTGGGGATCGGTCATCAGCAGAGGTCTGGAGGGGACAACCATCCACACTACAGCACATGTCAAAAATGTCCCAGTGTGTGTTATTACACAGGACTGCAGAGTGAAGGAATAAACTGATATCTAAAGAAATACTTCCGGACAGGTGTCTTCGTGCTGGTACCTGTCTGGCACACTTTGGGAAAGCAAGTACTCCTGCTAGGAAAGCATAAGGGTCGTAACACATGACTGAAACCAAAATCAGCTCATTCAGTGGCATTGGGTTGTTATTCTCCTCATCAGGAATCCAAAAATGTTAAAACAGTTCTTGTTCCTATTTACAACAGGAAAGGTGTTCAATCTCAAATCACTGGGCAGAATGCAGGGAAGAGGCTGTCACTCTCTCAGCAGGTGGTAGGAAAAGCCCAAGGTCGCCGTTCATTAGGGGTTAAACATCGGACTGGAGGTGCCACGTTGGCGCAGGCCTTCCCTCCGTGGGCCTGTGTCATAGTCACATGGACAGTGGTGTCCTGGGTGGCCCCCAGGCCCCGGGTGGGTTGGGCTGTGTGGCTGTGATTCGTGCTGAGAAGGTGGGGATGCCCTGGCTGATTCAGCCCCTCAGGAGGGAGCACTGCTCACTGTTGTATGTTTGTGTGGTCACATAAGATACCTGGGATATAACCAGTTGTAACCTACACAATTTTCCCAAAGAAAAAAAAATTTTTTTCCTAAATAAAGATAGGAGAGAACCACTGTGATTCAGCAATGCCCGTTTCTCCGCACTCCCTGCCTCCCAGATACTCTAAAATTGGGCGACATGAGCCAGTTGAGTTTTGGGCCTTCCTTAGAACCGCTGTTCTGACTTCCAGCTGTGAGTCTTTGGGCGTTGACTCAACCCCGTCTATCCTCAGTGTCTTCGTCCTGATAACGGGAATGGCACACCTCCCAGGGACTGACTGGTGACAATGACTCTGCGATGGCCTTTGTGGAATCCGCGTGTGTGGCCTCCAGAGGAGGTGACCATCGGCATGGCCCTTCTCACCGTATTTCATCCAAGGAGGAAAACTCAGTTTGTAGTTAGTTCTGAGTTTCAGCCTTGTTGTCCATTCTCGGAATATCACTGGATGAAGTCCGTTTCGCCAGGGTACTGCTGCTGTCGATGCTTGACAGGGAAAATTGATGTTGGCTTCCAAGCCGGGATTCACAAAGGTGTCTTAGGTCACTGCACACTGCGCTCAGGGAAATCGTGTCTCCCTAGTACATTTTGATCCACACGTTAAAGTCCTCTCTATTCCCAGGGCTGGATCTTCCAAGACAGGGCAGTGTTTGTTTGCTTAAGGTACTTCACTGATCATACTCTGTAGCCCGTTACAATTTAGGGATATTTGCAGTAAATATGTTACAGAGAAATATTGTTGTAATATTTTTTGGAGATATTTCTGGAGTTTTTTTTTTTTTTTTTTTTTTGTCTGCTTGTATTTGTTTATTTATTAAAGAGGTTGCTTTTGTGATTTCTAATTCTGCGTGGTAGGAGAAGCTAGCCTCTGGGCAGGGCGATGTTAGTAAGGGACTGCTCGGAGGGTGTGTGCTTTCCGTAAGTCCTTGCAAGAGAAGCCTCAGGGAAAGGCACATCTGAGGGCTTTGACCCAGGCTGCCACCCTCACATGAGTGAGAAAATCAATCTCTGTCTGGTTTTTCATCCCCTCATAATGAAAAATGAGAGAGAGGGACCTCATAATCAGTGGAGCCTTTTCACCTTCAGAATTCTGATTTAGAGGAGTCGGAGGGCTCTGGGAAAATGGTGTCCTGGACAAAACTCTTCTCTCCCTCCCGTACGCATCCTGAATGAGGTAGCTGCCATATCCCTGGGCATCTGCCCATAAACATCCTGAATGAGGTAGCTGCCGTATCCCTGGGCATCTGCCCATAAACATCCTGAATGAGGTAGCTGCTGTATCCCTGGGCATCTGGGGCAGGACTTGGGTTCCCTGGGTCCCTGGACAGCACTGGTGTGGCGTTGAAGAACCCTGGGGTGAGTCCTGCAGAGCATCTTGGAGAAAACTTGGGCTTGCGGAGGTCTGTGGGCCTCCAGTGGAAAGGAGGTCAGTTGTGTATGCAAAGGCGACTGCAAGCCCTGGTTCCCCAGGCTGATTTTCCCTTGCTCCTGACATGGGTTTGGGGAAAGCTATGTGCTCACAACCCTTGGGAGGCCGCTTCACCTTTTCTAAAAAAGGGATCTGCCATCACTTTAGAAAGCTGACCCAAGCGTGCTATGCTAACCAACACAGTCACCATTCATCCGCAGTGTCCTGGCAGCCAGGGAGCGGAAGATGGTTCGAACAAACAGAACTCACACCCCGCGAAGTGGAGCTGCTGGGGAAGACCTGTGGCCACTTACAGAGAACTACGTATAATCACTCAGGGAGTACGATGAGCACTTAGAAGGGGAAGTGGGGAAGGTGGTCCACAAAAATAGGAACAAAAGCTGCACAGTACTCAGGAAGAAACTTAACAAGAGGCTTAGGACCTTTGTGAAGAAAGTGGAGAGATATCTTTTGAAAGGGTGTAAGCATGCATGAGGCAGTGCAGCATCTCCCAGGGTCCTGGGTGGGACGGGGGAGCAGGTGTGATTGCAGTACCCGTTCTCCCAAGAGCAGCACACATTTCTATCCGGAGGCTTCTCTTGGAATTGAATAAAATGGCCTTAAAGTTTATGATGCCTCCAAATAGCCAAGACAGTCTTAAAAATAAGATTGAGGCCGGGTGCAGTGGCTCATGCCTGTAATCCCAGCACTTTGGGAGGCCGAGGCGGGAGGATCACCTGAGGTCGGGTGTTCGAGACCAGCCTGATCAACATGGAGAAGCCCTATCTCTACTAAAAATACAAAAATTAACTGGGCATAGTGATGCATGCCTGTAGTCCCAGCTACTTCGGAGGCTGAGGCAGGAGAATCACTTGAACCCGGGAGGTGGAGGTTGCAGTGAGTCAAGATCGTGACATTGCACTCCAGCCTGGGCAATAAGAGCAAAACTCCATCTCAAAAAAAAAAAAAAAAAGATTGAAAAGGAACAACTTTTTGTACCAGATATTGGAACTGAGGCTGCAGGTGAAGTTGTACAGGTAAAGATGGTCTCAGCAATCAGAGCCCTGCCCTGATAGACCCCAAAGCCACAAAATTCAAACTCCAAACAAGTCTCCTGGAGGTGAATTAACACTCTGGAGGCGCCTGTGTGTGCGCCTGAAGTGCAGTGTGCGCTTCGTGCTCTAAGATCTGAATTCTAAACACGGGCCTCATCCTCCCCAGGCCACTGCTTTGGGGGTTGGGGTTGGACATCCACATAGAGGCTGCAGTAGGCCATCTAACCCCCTGGGAGCATTTACAGGGTCATTTAAATACATGCAGCATCTGTCACCCACGTGGGTCTGGGGTCGGCCCCCTTTTCTATGACAAACGACCTGCATGGGTGTTTTTTGAGGCTTTGGGGTATACCGCCTGAGCCCTCCTGGTGGCTATGGGACCTCAGACTGGCTGGGACAGGGGAAGGGCTGGTGGCCACTGTCTTTGCAGAAAGCAGAGCAGGACCTCCCCAGTGTACTGCTTCAGGGCTCTGTCTCTGGGCTCCACCCTGAGCAGGTACCTTTGCATGAAGACTCCTCTCAGCGCTGAGGCTGATGGTGGCACTGATCCAACATACTGTACTATCGTGACATATGAGGTTGACATGAGAGAGGACAAGTAGATTACTGGAACCTAATAAGCCCAAATCAAATGATATTATCTATAACAGGGTGGGTATGTAGGTTCAGTGGGAAAAGAACTAGTCAGCAATATTGACACAATTGGCTGTCTGAAAGAAACAGCATTGGATGATCAGGTTGTAGCAGAGGAAAATGAACATCAGTTGGTTTGACCATTTAAATGTTTTTTTTTTAAATACTCTGCACTCCTCCCACAAAAACCAAACAAGCAATACTTGGAAACAACATGTATAATACAGGGACATAGGCGACTATCTTAGCCAGGCCTGGAGAAGTCAGCTATATTTAACTATATAAAAATCTGAAAGGATTATAAAACAAAATTATGCCACAACTAGAAATTTTAAAACTGACAAACCATGGCTCTTAGAGAAAAATATTTGCAAGGCAAAAGACAGAAAAGGGGTTAACATTTTCAGTATGAACGCTCTCACAGGTTTCGTTGTCAGGAAGGGAGGAAAGAATACAATAGAACAAATGAAGGAGGCCAGGCATGGTGGCTCACACCTGTAAGCACAGTGCTTTGGGAGACTGAGGCGAGAGAATTACTGGAGCCCAGGAGTTTGAGACCACCCTGGGCAACATAGCAAGACTCCATCTCTACAACCAAGTCAAAAAATAAACTGTTGGGCATGGTGGTGCGTGCTAGGTACTCCCAGCTACTCCAGAGGCCAAGGTAGGAAGATTGCTTAAGCCCAGGAGGTCAAGGCCGCAGTGAGCTATGGTTGTGCCAGTGCAGTAAGCTAGATTGTGCCGCTGCACTCCAGCACAGTCAGCAGAGTGAAACCCTGTCTCTAACTAACTAAATAAATAAATGAGAAAAAAAAAAAAAGAAAGATTGAAGGGGAAACATGCAGAGTTAATTCACAGAGGAGCCTGCCAAGTGGTCTGGGTGGCAGGGAGATGTACATTAAAAGTATAGTAGATGTCCAGCCATAGCCAGGTGTGGTGGTGCACGCCTGTAATCCCAGCTACTGGGGAGGCTGAGGCAGGAGAATTGCTGAACCCGGAAGCTGGAGGTTGCAGTGAGTCGAGATCGTGCCACTGCATTCTAGCCTGGGTGACAGAGCAAGACCCTGTCTTTGTTTAAAACGCACACACACACACACACACACACACACACACACACATGCAGGGAGGTTTTAAAAAGACAGAAGAAAGCAGCTGGTTTTGCAGAAAAAGGGGCCTGGGGACTCTTAGATACTGATGGAGGAGTGTGAATTGCTATAGCCTCTTAGGAAAAAATACTTAAAACACAAAACTTCTCCATAGGCATAAGGAGCACACAACTCCTGCCCATTTCCTGAGATTGTCATACCGATAAATAAATTAATGCATTCAAGGTAATTTCAAGAAATTACCTTGAAAACGCTAGAAGTGCCCCCGAGTGTTTTCCATCCATTACTAGTGGGCAGTATTATCGAGATGTCTTGAAGTCTACTAAGATACTTTCAGAATGTACCATTATATCCAGAAAAGACCACAGTAGAAATGATTTGTCGGAAAAGAAAAGTTTCATGTTAAAACTTACTAAGAGGTTTGTAAGTGATCTTGTTTTTAGGCATCATTTTGCTTTCGCAAACTAGTGTTTCCTGGGGAAAATAGATTTAATTTGGGTGTTCAGTGTTGCATTGTAGTGAATAATTGTGTGATGTGAGCATAGCATGGTGTGTCACTTTCTCTGGGCTGAGAAACTCTGCATCCTTTCTTCATTCTAGAAAGAGGCCAGAGGCCCTGCCTTCTGGGGGTGAGTTCTGCTGGGACAACGTTCAGCCCTTTCCGACTTACCGCTAAGCGACCAGTATTTTCCATTCCGCTTGATCCATTTGAGTAGTCTGCTCCATGCACACATGTGCTTCCACACATCCGGGACATTGCTTAGAGCTCACGTCACCTCGAGGAGACATGCAGAATAGAAAGTAGTTCAGAAAATACATTTTGTGCATCTAGTCTACACTGCCGTATTTTTGGCAATTTTGCTATCAGAAGATTCGCTCCAGAAAAAGCACTCCAACTATCATTTCTCCCTGCCTCTCACTTTTGGTATTAGATTCAGAATCCATTAGCACGTCTCACTGAAGGCGCAGATGTTTCAGTTTATGGTGGAAGGAAGACACATTCTGGGCGTTACGCAACATCCTTGGCTCACGGTCCCGCTGCGGATTTTGCCATTCCTGTTTCAGTGCTGAGTTCTCACCTTCGCGATTTTAAAAATATGTTGGTTCTGTAAACATTTACTTAATAATCCATTTTCCAGAATGTTCGTCCCAGGTGTTTTAAAGCAGCATTTCTCAACCGGGAGCGATTTTGCCCCCCAGGAGGCATTTGGCAATATCTGGAGCCATTTTAGGTTGTCACGACTTGTCGGGAGAGGGCCCTACTGGCATCTATAGGGAGAGGCTGGGGATGGTACTCAGCAAACTGCAGAGCCCAGAGCCATCCACCATCAAGGATATCCCGCCCCAAATCTCAACAGCGCTGACAGCTGAGAAACCCTTGAAAGCTACTGTTGCTGGCTTTCTGGGCTTTCTGCTTCTCTGCCTGTTGTATAATGAGTGTATATTAAATCTGCAATAATTTTAGAGTCTTGTTTGGTCTTTTTAAAGTGATGTAAAATTATTTTTTCTCTCTCTCTCTGTCACACACACACACACACAAGCACACTTCTTTATTTGTCCAGCATCTGAAAAATACATTCCATAATGGGTTTTCTTATTCCCAAGGCATCGGGCCTTGGCACTAATGATTATTCCACAAGATTCTTGGATCTCTTGTGGTGATCCTCCCATTTAGGGCTCGTCTCACTGTGTCCTGGTTTCACATTTGCCCTGTTTGTTTAAAGTATTACGCACTTCTCCTGTTAGCTGGGCAAAGGAGTCCCCCAGGCTGACCTCACTCGGGAGGCCTCAATCTAGTTGGTCTGCATGTTAGGTTCATTAACATGTCTTCTTTTTTCTTAAAAAATGTATTCTGGCCAGGCGTGGGGACTCACTCTTGTAATCCTAGCACTTTGGGAGGCTGAGTCGGGTGGATATTTGAGCCCAGGAGTTGAAGACCAGTCTAGGCAACATGGTGAAACCCCGTCTCTACAAAAAATAAAAAACAGATTAGCTGGGTGTGGTGGTGCACACCTGTCGTCCCATCTACTTGGTAGGCTGAGGAGGGAGGATCCCTTCAGCCCAGGAGTTGGAGGCTGCAGTGAGCTGTCGTCACAGCCCTGCACTGCAGCCTGAATGACAGATCAAGACCCTGTCTCAAAAACAAAAAGCCCCACAAAATAACACATTACCTGTTTTGTCTATAAGGCACAAAGCATCCAGATTCTTCTAGGTTTAGTCAAATGTAACACAGGTTTAATTGAAGCTTTCTCTTTGTAGGGCTTAACTGTTCTGTTCCAGTGAAATAATCCAGAATGATAGTAAACACATAGTCATATTTTATATACCCCCGCACCTCAAGCAGTGCCGTCTGTGTTCTCCATTTCATGGAAGTCCTGTGAGCAATCTTACCATCTTTCAAATTTAAAAAAAATCAAAATAACAGCTCTTGCTTTAATTCTAAACCACAAATCAAATGTAAGATGTAGCACGCTGCTCATTTGTACTATTTCTGATTGTATTAGTCAAAATCAAATACTCACTTCAACAGTAATGGTAAGGAAAAACCATGCTCAAAAAGAAAACACGAGATGTGAAGTCAAAATAGTGGCCACAGCCTCTCACTTAATTGAGCAGTCACTGTTGACAGTCCGGTGACAGCCGGAAGAGCATGAAGCGGGTGGGACAGGAGCAGAGGGCTACCAGGAAATGGGTCAGCGTCTGCTGGGGGAGACTGTAGCGATACTGTAGACCCCCGTTTTGCAGATCAGGAACCCGGGCACTCAGAGTCGAGGCTTCTGGGCCAGCGCCCTGTCTTGCTGGGGGTGAGTCATCCAACGCACTTGAGACTGTGTGTGCACCGTGGTTTTGTGACCCTAAATGAAAGTCGTGGCCAGATGTGAAGCATCCTTGTTAATTATTGATCACTCCAAAAACAGCTGTTTAGTGCTGCTCCTACACGTTTCCTGCAGGAGGGATTTTGTGAGGAAGGGTATGGCGGCTTTGTGCAGAAGAGACCTGCCAGGTGGCCCAGCTGGGGCCCCTCGGTTGTCAAGTGTGCCCTGCCCACGTCGGGAGCCACCAAAGCAGCCTGAAGCCAGGAGAATCAACACCTCTCCTGCCCTAGCGGGAACTCTCTCAGAGGCTTGTTTAGCCCAGAGGGAAGTCCCCAAGGTGAGCCCGGGGGAGGGCAGTGTCCTTCTGTGGCCACAGCTCAGATGGTCCCGACTGCAGGTGGTCCCAGTGAGGGAGGAGCTCACCCCTCATCTACGCAGGCCGGTGAAGGGGGCACGTCCCAGTGTGTAGCCAAAAAACCCACAGTTTGGTGACTCCTGATCTTGGACAAGCCCCCTCCAGTTGCTTGCACATTGGCAGTGGTTTTGGCAAATGGACTGAACTGTGTTACTCCATGTCTGCGTCAAACACTGGCACACATCTGGAACTGTCTGCCTTTCCTCCCACCTTTTGTTTTTGTTTTTGTTTTTGAGAAGGAGTCCTGCCCTGTCATCCAGGCTGGAGTACAGTGGCACGATCAGGGCTTCCTACCACCTCAACTTTCCCAGGCTCTTGTCCCTTCTCCCACCTCAGCTCCCTGAGTAGCTCGGACCAAGGGGTGCCAACATACCTGGCTCATTCTTGTGTATTTTGGAGAGATGGGGTCTCACCATGTTGCCCAGGTTGGTCTTGAACTCCTTGAACTCTTGAACTCAAATGATCCTCCCACCTCAGCTTCCCAAAGTGCTGGGATTACAGACGTGAGCCACCGTGCCTGGCCTCCACCCTTTCTCAAACATAGTGATATTTTATCTCAGACCACATTAGTCTCTGCACTGCATAATTTAAAAGGGAAAAATGGAAGAATTTTTTGCTTAGCATTTTACAGTCTTCATGAGATATTCCTCCTTTAGCTACCGGATCAGATGTACTTTCAAAACCAAATCTCTCTAAGGCTTCCAGACTCTGGAGTCACCCAGGTTTGTGTGACTTTGGGGAGGCCAGTCTCTGCGTGTTTGGTTTCCATGTCTGTCAGTGGGACCGCACTGTCAGGATCGCGGGAGGGCTCACTGAGTAGAGACTGACATGCTCCGTGCAGGCCTGGGTCATGATAGGATACCTAGCACAGCTTCGCCGATTGTTTAATGTTGTTATTACTATTAAGATGATAATGATGTCTCAATGCTGAGAGGAATTTAACGTCTAGAGCTCCTGCTCGTGTGGCCTAAAGACCTGTCCCAAGCTCTTAGTCATCCATGGCCTTTGTAGGGGAGGTCCACTTCTGAAGAACAGTTCTGTCTTTCAAAAGACTACATGGTCCCGCTACAGCTGGGCATGAAATGTGCTTGAGTGGTGAACAAGAGGACCGTCTATCTACATGGATGTGCCACTGGAAGTTACTGTCTCCAAAAATGGAGTAAAACTGCGGTGATGACAGGTACACGTTCGAGATGTCCTTCCAGCCATGTTCACTCGGCCGTGGGAGGTGAAGGCCGAGGTGTGGAGGCAGACCTGTGGCTGCCGGCGGGGGTGGCAGCACCCAGGAACCCTGTGCCCCCCTTTCCCCCGTGTGGTCAGCCCTGGCCCACCCCGATGCCGTGTGCTGGCGTGGCACCTCTCTGCCCCCCGGCCACTCCACCAGCTTCCCTGCCTGGGCACGACCTTGCCTGCATGGCCTGTCCTCAGCCCTCAGCTCTCCTCCCCACACTTCTTCCTGGTGCTCTCAGTGACGGCATCCACAGTGGGGGCTGCTGTCACGTCTGTGCTTAAGACCCCCAAATATTTCTGTCTCCGTGTGCCTGTCTTCAAAGCTGGAGACACCTCCTGAGAGCCCGCCTCGCACAGCCCCACCAGCTTCTTGAACTCAAAGTTGGTCACCGTTGGACTCTGTCCCTTCTCCAAGCAGACCCTGCCCCTGGGCAAGGTGGGTGGTGCCCCCCTTCCAGCCACTGGGGCCGGAGACCCGGACACCCGCTCCCTGATGTCCTCTTCAGTGGCACAGGCAGACTTCCCCGGCCAGCTGTTCTTCCTTTCTCTAGAGGTCTGTGCTGATAAAAGCCCCAAGAAGGGCGTGCTGAGCGGCTGGTGTTAGAGTGTTGTGCCAGTGGGGTTGATTTCTGTCTTGGGGGTGCATAGAACCTGCACGTGGGGATAAATTGCAGGGTGAGATGCCCCTCCTGCCACCCATTGCTTCTGCCTGCCCCTCAGTTTCTGTCACTACAGGCTGTGAGCTGCTCCTTCCAGCCAGAGTCACGAGAATGGACGTTATTAAGGGTATACGTCAGTTCGGGCTGCTGTAGCAATGGACCACAGATGGGGTGACTTCAACAGCAGGAATGTATCACCTCGCAGTTCTGGAACCCGGAAGTCAGACACCGAGGTGTGGGCAGGATGGGTCCTCCTGAGGCCGCTCCCCTCACCGTGTTCCCCCTGTCCTCACAGCTGTGTGTGCACGCCTCTGCTGCCTCTTTCTCTTATAAGGACACCAGCCACTTTGCATTTGGGCCTAGCCTTATGCCTCATTCTAACTGGAATCCTCTTTAGAGCCTCTCTCTCCAAATAGTCTCTGGGGAGACACAGTTCAGGGAACATTAGGAAAGGCTGGAAAAAAAAAAGATATACCCCCATGGAAAGGAGGGCTACACATACGTAAATACAAACACATACCTATATCTGCCTATATCATGAGATATATATCTATGATATAGTTATATATACAAACACATACCTGTATATATATCTGTATCATAAGAAGATTAAAAATCAGGGAAATGCAGCCAGTGATGACATGGCAGGGTCGATGCGGGCCCAGGCTCCTTGCCGGGTGCTCCAGCTGGAGTGGTTGCAGGGTTTGGACCCCCGAGGCATCTCTTGCCTTTTTGGTCTGCTGCAGTAATGAGGGGCCTGTCCCGCTGTGCCTACATAAGGGGTTCCTGAATCTGAGTCTTCCAGGGTCTGTCCCTGGTAGGGATTCCTGTGAACTGCAGGGCCTTTTTTTTTCTTTTTTTTGAGATGGAGTCTCGCTCTGTCACCCAGGGCTGGAGTACACTGGCGCGATCTTGGCTCACTGCAGCCTCCACCTCCCAGGTTCAAGCGATTCTCCTGCCTCAGCCTCCTGAATAGCTAGGATTACAGGCACGCACCACCACACGCGTCTAATTTTTGTATTTTTGGTGAGACGGGGTTTCATCATGTTGGTCAGTCTGGTCTTGAACTCCTGACCTTGTGATCCACCTGCCTTGGCCTCCCAAAGTGCTGGGATTACAGGCGTGAGCCACCGCGCCTGGACAGGACCTTTTCTTAGAATCCAGCGTCCTTTCTGCAGCCCATGAGGAACCCTGTCCCCCGGCCCCGCAAACCAGGACAGTGACCTGAGGTCTCCACGTGGCACCCCGGTCTCTGCATGTGTGGAGGGTCCTTGGGGGGAATCCCCTTCAGAGCCTAGATGCCTCCCCTGAAGTTTCTGTTTTAAAAGCCTCCTGGATGGGGCAGGCAAGCTATTGTTTTATGATTACAAAGCAGATGGAAACCGACTTTATTTTGGATGAGGGTTATACATGGAATGTAGTTAACATAAACTGAACAGAGACAGTGCCTTGCGGTGTCTCTCCTCCTCCGCCCAGGGTGAGGCCCAGGACAACCCGGCCTCCTGGGGACCCCATCGCCACAAAGCCGGCCCCGCCGATGCTCCGCACAGGCTGCCTTCCACTGTGAGCGAACTGTGACTGAGCGTTGGGTAATGTTCTTCCAAAGGGACAGGCCCTTTCAGATGGCTTCGTGTCCTCTGTAGGAGCCCAGCAGGTGCTTGTGAGAAGGAAGGACGAAAAAACTTGTAATGACATGAAGTCAAGGCTTGACCTTTGGAAAAGCAAGTAGGCACATGGCTAGACATGTCAGTGTCTCAGTCATCAAAGCTTCCTGTCTGTGCTCGAAAGAGGTCAGATTGGCCATCGCAAGCTGGGTGGCCCGTGGTTGGGGGTCACTGCCATGCCTCCTCTCAGACCTCGGGCTGGGGCCTGAGGAAGGAGCCTCTGCATGGCCAGAGGACCCCATGGTTGCCTGGACAGACCATGCTGGGACCACATGGCCTGCAGGTGACCGAGCTTGCCGCAGTGGGAGAAGCAGCTCTGAGGAACGCTTGCGTGAGCCCAGGAAGAACAACTTTGGGACCACTTTCAGGGGGCTTGACTCCACAGCCCCCAAAGGGCGCTCTCTGGTGGCGACAGCTTGCCTTGCGTTTGTTTTTGAGGACAGAACCGCATCCTCTAGTATCTTTGTTCCCACTGTAGCGCCCCGGAGCTCTGCTTTGTACGTAACTGATTTGGTGGATCTTGAATTAGAGGATTTAAGAACACAGAGATTTAAAATGAAAGGGGATTCTTCTCCCTTCAGCCTCTAGGGCAGCCGATGGCTTCCTGGGAGCCTCTTGAACTTTGCCAGGGGGTCCCTCAAATCCACACAGGGGAATAAAATAGAAGTGAGAAAATTGGTGCGTGGCTTCCTAGCTCTGCAGACTCCCCAAACTTCTCATCCAATGCTCAGGCAGCTGACAGATGTGGCCAACACAGTCCACCTCCAGATCCAACTCCTGGCTGTTTTGGAATTCAGGCGAGAGTAGAGTTTTATAGGGGGTGTAGGGTGGGAGGATTAGTAAGATGGTTATGGTTAACATGAAATGCATTTTAGTGCTGTTTACTCTTTTACAGTATCATCCAGAGGGTAGGTTGGTTGGTTTGTTTGTTTTTGAGACAGGGCCTCACTCTGTCGCCCAGGCTGGAGTACAGTGGTGTCATCACGGCTCACTGCAGCCTTGATCTCCTGGGCTTAAGTGAGGCTCCTGCCTCAACCTCTCAAGTAGCTGGGACTACAGGCTTATGACACGATGCCCAGCTAATTTTTTAATTTTTTACTTTTGCAGAGATGGGGTCTCACTATGTTGTCTAGGCTGGTCTAAAACTCCCAGCCTCAAGCAATCCTCCTACCTTGGCTTCCCAAAGTGCTGGGATTACAGGTATGAACCATGGCACCCAGCAACCCGGAGGATTTCTTGATGAGATTTCCTGTTGTAACATATCTTTTTCAGATAAATTTGTGTCCCTCCACTTATTTAAAGATGGCCAAAAACTGCCTTCAAGGAACTCTTACAAATGACCTTTGTGGCATTAGTTAGCCTGTTATTCCAGGAAAAAAAATTAAAGAAGAAATCTGAAAATTATGTTTTAATCTAAATATCTGTTGATAGTGACTCATAGGTTCTGCAGGCTGACTGTATTGGGCATTGTTCTAAGCAGGTGGCTTGGAATGTGTCCCTGGGAGGTGAGGGGGCCTTCCAACTGCCAAGTGTCTCGTAACCTGCTGCAGTTTAAGTCCCGTTTCCCATGGCTTCACGTGTTTTAATTATGTTTTTTTATTATGATGAAACACGCAAAATATAATATTTAACATTTTAACCATTTTGCATTTTTTAAATTGTAAAATGCACATAAAATGCCGTTTTAACTATTTTTAAGTGTACAATTCAGTGACATTAGTGATACTTACAGTGTGGTACAATCATCACTACGATGTATTTCCAAAACTTTTCCATCACCCCAAACAGCAACTCTGTGTCCATAAAACAATAACTCCCCGTTGTGCCTCTCTCATCCACTGGTGGCCCCTAATCCACTTTCTGTCTCTGAATTTGCCCACTCCGGGCACCTGGTATTAAGCGGAACCGACAAGAGTTGTCCTTTGGTGACTGGCTCATTTTACTTGGCGTAGTGTCTTCAGTATTATAGCATTTCTCTTTATGAGATAATACTCATAAAGGATAATACTCCATTTTGTTTGTCATTCACCTGTTCATGGATACATGGATTATCCCGGCTCCTAGCAATTCTGAGTGATGCTGCCGTGAACACTGGCTTGCTATGCCTGGTCGAGTCACTGCGTTCGGCTCTTCTGAGTGTAGAACTAGGAGTGGTCATTTTAATCATTTAAGAGTGAAAAATTCAAGTGCATTCAGTGGTGTGCAGCTGTCACTAATTCCAGAATATTCATATCTTCGTAGAAAGAAGCCTCTTGCCATTAAGCTGTGACTCGTACTCCCTTGTCCCCCAGCCCTTGGCAGCCGCAAATCTGCTTTCTGTCTTTATGCATTTGCTTGTTCTGTGTATTTCATGTAAATGGAGTCATACAATATGTGGCCTTTATGGATACTCTTCTTTTACTTTGAGTGGGCTTCAGTGGTATGAATATTCTTTCTTTTTCTTTTTCTTTTTTTTTTTTCCCCGAGATGGAATATCACTCTGTCGCCTAGGCTGGAGTTCTGTGGCATGATTTCAGCTCACTGCAACATCCGCCTCCCAGGTTCAAGTGATTCTCCTGCCTCAGCCTCCTGAGTAGCTGGGATTACAGGCATGCACCACCACACCCAGCTAATTTTTGTATTTTTAGTAGAGATGGAGTTTTGCAATGTTGGTCAGGCTGGTCTCAAACTCTTGATCTCCTGATCTGCCCACCTCGGTCTCTCAAAGTGCGGTCTCTCAAATTACAGGCGTGAGCCACCACACCCGGCCAAATATTCTTTTTAAAACACCTGTTTATTATGAAAATTTTCAGCCTATGCAAAAGTAGAAAGAATTGCCACATGAGCCCCACGTGCCCATCACCCAGATCCAGCCATGACCGATGTCTCGTGAGTTTCATTAATCAAAGTCTGTTTTCCAGGGAAGAAAAAAAGTACGTGAACCGATTCTGGAAAGAAATCCACGTGGGAGACTTTGTGCGTCTTCGCTGCAACGAAATCTTCCCTGCGGACATTCTGCTGCTCTCCTCCAGTGACCCCGACGGGCTGTGCCACATCGAGACCGCCAACCTGGACGGAGAGACCAACCTGAAGCGGCGGCAGGTGGTCCGCGGCTTCTCGGAGCTTGTAAGTGACCCACATTTCCAGGGCCTCGCAGGCATCACAGCCACACAGCGTCCCCGTGACAGCCTTCCGGGGCTCAGAGCACCTGCATTTTCCTCTCTGTCAGACCAGGTTGTTTTCCCTAGTAGATGAGTCTGAGGGTCCGAGAGGACCCCTGACCTACCTGAGCCCACGACCTGCCTGTGACTGGGAAGCAGGACTCAGTTTTTCTGACTCTGATTTCCCTTGTGCATGTCTAAGTTTCTCAGAATGTTATTTGTTCCTGTAAAGTTACAAGGACCATTTATGACCAGCTGATGGTCAACACGTACCTAGCAGTTTCACCTGTTCACTAAATGGCAACACAGCAGGAGTCACGGCCTGTCCCCACCAGGATGCTCAGGAACATTTTCTCCTCAAGGGTGTTTGGGTTCAGCGCCAGGTCTTTGTAGCTGAATCCTGCCTCTGGTGTGCCCCGGCCACCGTGCAGCAAGGTGAGGGGTGAGAGGCTGGAGGGAAACAGATCTGACAGCTGCACTCACACACCGACTCCGTGGGGCTGCCCCGGGGAGAAAGGGCCGTACTCACCAGGTCTGTCCCGGGCTGCGAGGTGCTAATGCCAGATGAACTGACAGGGCAGGAGCCCTCAGAGATCAGGAAGTCCCTAGAAGGAAATGGGCCTGGCCCGAGCCTTCTCCTCCCGAGCCCCCTTTTCCCAGCCCTGCTCTGGCCTTGAAGGGTGGGGAAGCCGGCCTCTGGTTCACAGGGAGGACGCCGCTGGGGTTTTCCTCCTCTATCAGACAGTGCCCTACCGCATCGGCCTCAGCACCAGCCCATCGGGCTTCCCTGGGGCAGTGGGCTCTGCCTTCTGTGGACCTCAGCGAGGGCACTGTAGGGAGTGGGGGGTGAGCAATCGGCTGGGCAGGATCGTGGGGGGCTCTAGCATCCCTGCCTTCACTCTAGATGCCCCCGGCCACCGTCACAAGGGGAGACGCCTGACATACTTGCAGCAGACCAGGTACTCCGCGCCTCGCCCGCCCAGCCTGCCTGCGGCAGGTGTCACTGCCGCACGAGCATCTGCCTGAGTGTTCCACCCGTGCTGACTTCCGCCATGACTTCCTCATCTACTTTTTTCTTTTTACCTTCTTTTATGCCAAGTGTATTTTTGTGAACTGCCTCAAATCTTTTTGGAATAAGGCAACGCAGACATAAAAATTTAAAATAGTGTTTTTTTGTTGTTAATGGAGTGATCTCATTTAGATCAGGAGAGTTGGTGAAAGAGTTAGGGACCCTCGAGGCACAGCCCGGCAGCGCCCGGCTTCTCCATGACTGCGCTCCAGGGTTTCGTGATAAGTGAGGGCCCCATCCACTGCCACCCCCTTGCCCCAGCCCTCGTGCTCCCCGCCCCCACCCCCCACCCCGCACCCCCCCCCCCCACCCCCCGCTGTCTTCAGTAAGTCATGGGCGTGAGCTGGCCTCACTCTCAGCTTCTCCCCTAGACCTGCCCCGTCTCCTCTGCAGATATGTGAACTCATGCTGACATTAGCCAGGGACGGCACCCCCCTCAGTTCCCGAGGTCCAAGCTAGACTTAGGGGCAGGCAGAGGGCTGACAGCTCAAACATCACCTCTGAAAGGGGCAGCCCATGTGCACAGAGGGTGAGAGCCACTTAAACAAATGCAGATGAGTATCTAACTGGTGAAACCTCACACAAGGTGGAAAATACTGCAGAATTGAAGCACTGGAGGGTGGGGCATGCATGCTTGGCGTGGCAGGTAGGGGAACGCCACAGACAGAGCTCCTTGATTAACTCTCAAGAATGACTTCCTCTACTGGGCGCGGTGGCTCACGCGTGTAATCCCAGCACTTTGGGAGGCTGAGGCAAGTGGATCACTTGAGGTCAGGAGTTCAAGACCATCCTGGCCAACATGGTGAAACCCCATCTCTAGTAAAAAAATACAAAAATTAGCTGGGCGTGGTGGCGCATGCCTGTAGTCTCAGCTACTCGGGAGGCTGAGGCAGGAGAATCGCTTGAACCCGGGGGGCGGAGGGAGCCGAGATCACACCACTGCACTCCAGCCTGGGTGACAGAGTGAGACTCCATCTTAAAAAAAAAAAAAAAAAAAGAACTTGCCCATTTCCTATCTTCTGATCTTCAACTTCTGAACCCAGTCATATCTACAGTCCTCCCCCGCCCGCTTTTTTCCCAAACAATAACCACAGCACTTCATAGCTCAGTGGTGCTTTATAGAAATGAGCTGCTTACAAGTTGGATGTTTAAAACTCGAGGGTGGCTGCAGACGGACACATCTACGTCACCCTTCTCAGGGCCCCGGGAATCCGAGGAAGTAGCTTTGAGCCGTGATCTGGTCAAAATGGCCAAATTAACAGCCTAAACAATTCTGAAGGTTTTTTAAAAATTGTATTATTAGCACCAGAATACTTTACTTGCATGCACATTCTGATCCCAATTACCTTTTTTCCCCCACTTTCTGGTTTTTGGGCGTTTTTTTTTTCCTCTTTCCCTAAAGGTCCAAAGACATTTTTTTTGGTATCCAAATTCCCATTTATGCATTACATTCTGAAATCTATGAACCACCCCACTGAAAATAAAGGAAACAAGTCTCTGACTTTTAAACCCCAGCAATTGACAAACCACAAATGCCAAGAACATTTAAGTACTCTGTGTTTCAATTAGTTTTTTTATAATATTGAGTTAGCTTGTCTCGGACAGGTTAAGAACTGGTAATAATCTGTGTACTGACTTAGGTGAAATACAATATAATATTTTACCGGTTTAATGAATGGTCAGTTGGAAGTGGGAGCCCTTTTGTAAATCACTTAAATTAGAAGTGGCATGAATGCAGGAACTTGGTGTATCCAGCAGGGTCCAATCAGGAGACAGAAACCACACATGATTCAATCAGGGAAAGTCTAATGTGAAGAATTCTTAGTTGAGGATTGAGTTGTAAGAAGTAATGATAAGTGAATTATATCTCAATAAAGCTGTCATCTTTAAAAAATAAATAAATAAGAAGTAAAGAGGACTCTGAAGAATATAGGAGTCAGGAACAGTGGCTCACGCCCATAATCCCAGCACTTTGGGAGGCTGAGACAGGAGGATTGTGTGAGGCTAGGAATTCCGGACCAGCCTGGGCAACACAGGGAAACCCCATCTCAAAAAAAAAAACAAAAACAAAATAGCCAGATATTGTGGTGTGCAGCTCTGGTCCTAGCTACTTAAGGGATTGAGTGGGAAGGATGGTTTGAACCAGAAGTTTGATGTTGTGGTGAGCTGTGATCACGCCACTGCACTCCAGCCTGGGGGACAGAGCCCCTATCTCTGTCTCGAATATATATGTATATGGGGAATAGCTGATGAAGGGACAGCCACTGCCCCTGGCTCTGAGACAGACGTGTTCTCCTACTCATAGCGCCCTCCCAACCCCTGACCCATGGCAGCGGCTACAGCCTCAAATTGGGGGATGGCAGAAAAGGTACTTAGGGGCTTCACTGATGGAACCTGCTGGAAGCCTTCCCTTGGGGGCCGGGGAGGCCATTGCCAGGGAGGTGCCAAGCATGGGAACTTGCTAGATGCCAGGGGCTGTTGGTCCCTGGACACTGCTGGAGCCAGGCCCTCGCTGCAGTGGATGAAGACTGGTGGCAGCTCTCTGGACAGCAGCGCCGCGGAGCCCCACCTTTGAGAGGGTGCATGAGCAGCAGCCTAGGCTCGAGAGGGCCCATGTTGTCTGCAGGAACATGTCCTGGGTACCCCAGACTGAGAGGTGGGGAAAGAGTGGAGCAGGCCAAGCCCTGGAGAAACGTGGAGGGGGTGGGCAGTGCGGAATGGGTATACACACACACACACGCACGCATGCACACACATGCACACACACGCATGCACACGCACACACACCCCACCTGAAGACCAGCCACAGGACCAATACCTGGAGGACTCAGGCCTATTCACCAGCGATGCCCAGTACGGAGCAGTGAGATGAGTCCAGGAGGCTTTTGTTAGGGGTTTGGGGCCATCTGAGAGGTCAAGGGAGGTTCTAGAAAGAGGAGCTTGAAACTCACTCTGAGGACCAGGATGGAGAGGTCTCAGGTGCCAGGCACTACAGGGAATGATGTCGGTCAGAAGGTGCCCCAGAGGTGGAATAGGGTTGTATTTAATGAAGAGCATTGGAAAAAGTGCAGTGTTGAGGGGCTACAACAAAAGCCTGAAGGCATGGCCCACCCAGACCCCAGAATCTGAAGACAAGGCCTGGACACCGGGCTGATGGCTCCAGGACCTTAAATCACCCCGCTGTTGCACCTCTGGAAAAAGAAACAGAGATCTTCAGACGTAAAGATTTGATGTAAAGGTTGGAGTTGAATGGATGTTATCCAAGAATTGAGAGAGGCCCCTGTGTGGAGCATCACACTCTCAGGCAACGACTCACATTTGTTCAACCTCCTGCGTGCCAGGCCTGCTGTATCTCCCACAACTGTAGTAGAGCAAACATTTCTAAACACAGTTTCACAGAGTTTTCAGTGTAAATCTTGTGAGATAATGATTATCACACCATTTTATAGATGAGAAACAGAAAAAGTGAAGTCAGGAGATTCTCTCAAGGTGCCTCCCCTCCCCCACCCCGTCCACCAGTGTGGGTTCAGAGCGGGTGCCTCCGCTTTGCGTGGGGTGTCTGCTGTCTGTCACCCGCACATTCGTACAGCCCTGCAGCCCTGCCACGAAGGTGCATACGTTCAGACGTTCTGTGGGTAGCAGTTTCTAGTTCGTCTGTAACAGTTGTCATTTCTGCAGAACTCGGAGATCCCTAGACTGATAATTTTATATAAAACTCAGTGTTTTCAAAGACTCATTTTTGTAAGTTTTAATTCATTCAGCAGATATGTATTGAGCATTTATTAATATACGTATTGAGCATTTATTCTAACCCCATTTTAGGAGGGGCATTGATGAAAACTGGGAGCGTCTTTCCCCTCATAGCACTTACATGATCTGGGTGAAAAGTTAGATAGATGGTTGAAGTCTTCGGTGCTCACTGTAGACGAGAAACAGGGATATGAAATGTCAGATGAGTGTTGGAATTTCAGCCGGGGTGAGGCGGGGACAGGGCCAGCCTGCTTGAGAACAGCTGGAGAGTCCAGACCCAGAGGACACGTCAGTCGAGAAGCGCCGTCCCAGAGGTGACTTCCGTGTGGGTTAATTTACTGAGAAAATAGTTTCCAAGTTTGTCTCTTGGGTGGACCTGTTTGGATTAGTGCCCACAGTCCCAGCCACACCCACGTGCTCTGTGCAGCGCTGTGGGGAGCAGTCATTGTCAGGCTTGCAGGAAGATCTGCTGCTGATTCTTCCCAGGCCTGCGCAATGTGTGCACGTGTGTCTGTGCACACTGGTGTATGTTCCAAATAAGGAAGAAAGATGAAAGGAGTGTGGAAACTTCCTAGGCTGGACAAACACTACTATTAAACACGTACCTTCACAGTCAGGTCTGCATGATGCCAAGATGGAGACAGAGCTTTGCCTCTACTTTGTGAATACCCTGTGACCAGTCTCTGGGGGCCCGGTGTATTCAGGCTGTGACTCGGCAGTTTTCTTTACGGAGGAGAGTCAGTCCTGCCCCAAGTTACTTGACAGAATTCGGAAGCTTAGAAAATGACTCTAAAAGTCCAAATATGTAGAAGACAAAATATATTTTTTTTAAACTGCTACCTACACATGCTTCCAAAATTGTCTTTATCACAGGAAAACTAGAAGTGAAAAAGTACAATTTGCAAGGTAGTTTTCGTACCCAAGGCTCTTTTCCCTGAGCTTTTCAAGTTGTTAGTCTTTAATGAAATTTAGCTACATTGGCCATGGGATTGAAGGAGGCAGGATAATCTGTCATCGAAGTGGAAAACAAAGACACCTACCTGGGTGTGTTAATTAGATCGATCAATTTTAAGCCTTTACGAAGAGGCTTACATGTTTTTCTCTTATATGTTGAAGGATAGTCAACGAGCTCATAAATTATACTGAGACATTTTTGTTTTTAAATTTAACAATCTCATAATTTTCTTGAAGGACATTAAATCTGGTAACAGGAAAGACAGAAATAAATGACTTTGACAATACAATAACTTTATTTAGATTAAATTTTTAATTCCAGCAAGTGCAGATATTCAAAGAAATTCAGTTTGGTAGGTAGGTGATATGATTACTTGAGACATACCACGTTTTCTCATATTAACTGTGTTTATTTCATGGCAATGTAAGTTTGGTCCTAAGATTTTTGTTTTTAATTCTGGTGACTTCACATTGGATTCTTTGCCTTTAATTTATAGTCTATTCAATCACCATGTACAGAGTACAGCACCAGCACTCTGATCTTTTTTTTTTTTTTTTTTTTTTTTTTTTTGAGACTGAGTTTTGCTCTTGTTGCCCAGACTAGAGTGCAGTGGTGCGATCTCGGCTCACTGCAACCTCTCTGCCTCCCAGGTTCAAGTAATTCTCCTGCCTCAGCCTTCCAAGTGGCTAGGATTACAGGCATGCACCACCACTCCCAGCTAATTTTGTATTTTTTGTAGAGATGGGGTTTCTCCATCTTGGTCAGGCTGGTCTCGAACTCCGGACCTCAGGTGATCCACCCATCTCGGCCTCCCATCTCGGCCTCCCAAAGTGCTGGCATTACCAGCGTGAGCCACCACACCCGGACCTCTGATCTAAATGAATACGTTAATGCCATGAAGTTGATAATAATTTGACTAGTCTGAAATATTTATCCAAAAAGATCTTATTATATTGTGTGGAAACTTAAAAAGTTTTGTGTGACTGGAAATGATTTCTTATTCCAGAAGTAAAAAGACAACCAAAGCAGTAAGATGTTTTAATTCTGTTCAAGGCAGCATATAATGTGAAATGCCTTTTTTCTCTTTGACTATATTTTCACTGTTAAAAAAAGGGGGGGAAATTTAATACAATTTCCAATTTTCCTAAATGCAGTTTAATTGCATCAGCAATTGCAAAGGGTTTGAAACTTTCTCTGTGTGTATGTGTGTTTCTGGAGCAGGGATTTCCTTACCAGTGGGAAGAGCTGACAATGTGAGACTGACTTAGTTAACAGTAAGTGTCTCCTCATGAGTGAGTGTGAGTGTGTGTGTGTTTGTGTGAGTGTGTATGCAGACAGGTGTGAGTGCAAACATTCTTCCAAGTGAGTGTGCAAGTAAGTGCAAGAGTGTGCAAAGAAGAAAGCAAAATGAAGTGGTTTTGCTTTATTAGGTTATCACTTTCTATTATCTCTAAATGTAGGAGAGGATAAACGTTCCCTCCCGGGCTGAGATAGAGTGTTGTAGAAGTGGATTGCTCTGAAGACAGTGCTCCCCGGGGGAATCTGGAGTTTCCAGTCTCGCTATTGAGGACCTGCTGTGAGCCCATGCATTAGGTGAGGGGTGCCCACGCGATCCACCTCTGCTGACTGGACTCTGGAACCTTCGTCCCTTGGTGGAGGCCCTGTGCTGTGTGTCATTTCCCTTCTGCTTGTCTTGTGAGCACGGCTTACAACAAGAGGGAATGTCCTTGCGTCCACAGAGCACAACGCAAGACCCGTCGGCACCCCCTGGCCTCCGCAGACGTGTGAGTTACCCTCGTGTTGTGAAATGGTAGGAGCCGGCTTCGCTCGTTCAGCCTATGCCGCGCTTTCGGTTTGCGTGTGCTCCTCCAGTGGAAGGCTGTATCTTGGTTCTCACTGTGGTGTTAGGGCTTCCTCAGAGTTTCACAGCAGAGTCCACAGCAGCAGAGATTCATGGGCACATTTGCAGTTTCATATAGTCACGTAAACCAGAACTTAAAAGGGAATCGACCTTTAAAGAAAGCAAGAATTCGACTTCAGAAGACACTGTTACCTCCTGGGATGTGGATGCAACTGGGCTTCCTGACATCTCAGTTGCGTTTAATGTTGAAATTAATTCAAGGCTTTTTCACCGTTGCTAATGAATAATCCGTGTGCCAAGGAAATGACTTCATAAACCCCAGTGAGACTTTTCAACAAGCTGAGATCAGGCCTAAGGCAAACTTCTTTAGTTTGTCAGTTTTTACAAAGCCCTTTTCAGTAGTGTGTCTTCCGAATGTCTTATGTTCCCCACCCCCCAAAACTGTAAAAGGACAAGAAATGTGGGTGTCATTGCTGGTGGTGAGCCGTCTTCCCTGGCGTTGCGGAGAGTGGGGGGTTGGGTGCATGCCGGGGGATTCAAGGTTAGGAATTGGGCCAGAGCTTCAGGGTCGTTCCACTCACCTGTCACAACTGACCTTTGCCGCACTGGCACCAGCCCTTGGCGAGAAACAAGCCCTTTCACTGGTGTGGTAAAGAAGGCCAACTTCAAAGCACTATGGATCTAGGTTTGTTTTGGACAAAACTTCAAATAGCTGGTTTGCTCATCCGGCCTTTATCAAGCATTCAGGAGCCTTGACCACCAGGCAGGAAATTCTGCGAGGACAGACTCTGAGGCTGACAGCTCCACCTCGGCCCAGCGAGCCTGCACGGGCCACGGAAACCACCCTCGGGGATTTTGAGTGTTGTCTTAAGGCTAAAAGTGGGCATGGAAAGGTCTCGGGTGCCAAGTCAGGTTCCGAAGCTGAGATCAGACTGTTGCAAGCATCAGAGCCGTCAGGGCCTGGTGGGTGGGTGGGGGACTTTGGGAGGAGAGAGCCCTACCTTTTCTGCAAGTCGCCTGTGGACCAGAGATTCAGCCCCAGCCCAGAACCTGGAATTGGGGTAGTTCTGAGTCAGTGTTCAGAAAGCCAGTAACCCCTGACGACTGAAATGAGTGACTGAGGCAGAAGTATCAATCAATTGAGGTTTGTTAAGCCAGCTTTAGGATGTGTCCCGGTAAAATAGGAACCACAGACACCTGTGGCTGCTTTCTGAAGAGATTTTTAGGCCAGGCGCGATGGCTCACGCCTGTCATCCCAGCACTTTGGAAGGCCGAGGCAGGTGGATCACCTAAGATCAGGAATTCGAGACCAGCCTGGCCAACATGGTGAAACTCCGTCTGTACTAAAATACAAAAATTAGCCGGGCGTGGTGGTGGGCGCCTATAATTCCAGCTCCTTGGGAGGCTGTGGCAGGAGAATAGCTTAAATCCAGGAGGCAGAGGTGGTTGCAGTGAGCCAAGATCATGCCACTGCACTCCAGCCTGTGTGACAGAGTAAGACTCTGTGTCAAAAAAAAAATAGGGGGGTTTTCAAGAGGTGTAGTATTCATACATTTCCTTAAAGCAGGAGGAGGCATGCAGGAAGAGGGGCAAGCAGCAGCCAGGGAATGGTCACTTTCCTTTGAGACTTCAGTTGGCGTTCAGTAAATCCACATTTTTCCATCAGACAAAGTGAATGTGTGAAGAGAAACAGAGAGCACAGAATCAGTCACGCGGACATGTCTGGGTGGGGGAGGAAGGAGCTTTGTCTCTGTTCTGTACCTGGGAAGATAAGCTTGTAGTGGACATTACTAATGTGGAACCCAACAGACTTTAGTTTTAGAAGCTAGGCTGAGATCGCAGACCTAACGTTTTTTCTTTTTATTTTTTATAGAGATAGGAAGGTCTCACTATGTTGTTCAGGTTTGTCTTGAACTCCTGGGCTCAAGCAATCCTCCTGTGTTAGCCTCTCAAAGTGCTGAGATGACCGGCGTGAGCTGCCATGCCGGGCTCTTCATGTTATGACTGGCGCGTGTTTGTTTATGGGTGGCCAGCAAACAGTGTCCTCATGTGTGATCTTGTCGGGCATGTTGTGCTGCACCCCTGTTAACCTCAGTGGGGAAGGCACAGGTCCAAGAGGCGGAAGGAGAAACCCAGAGCCAGGAAGTGTGACATGGGGTTTGATTAGGGGCTTACACAGAGGGGAGAGAGTCCGGTGGTGACAGGCTGAACAGGAAAACCACTACCGCTTATCACAGCATGCACTTTCTACAGCATCTTCACCTAATACCCTCGCCCGAAAGACCTCCACCTGGAAGCCTTCATTTTACCCGAAATTCAGGGCCTCAACCCCCTGTGCGGCCCGAGTTCCACAGGACAGGTGGGGGCTCAGATGCTTATCACAGACGAGGAACAAATCTCTGGGTTGGCCACGCCCAGATGTCCTAGCTCAGCACATACACACAGGCACATCTGCCATGCAGTCACCTGCAGGGCAGGCTGGAGGTATTGCTGTCAGGTGGGTTTGCCCTGCAGGGCAGCCCTGCAGAAATGCCTCTTTCCTGTCCCTGGGGCGTTGGATGATGCGTAATGCCAGTGACAGCCGTTCATCTGGAACAGTGTGTTGCCTGACTCCACCTCTGGGCCTAAGTTTGGGGTCCTGAGATTTATTATTTTCCTTTGCAACCCTCTGGTGAGAGTGACGACCCCCACTACTCCTTTCTCCTAGCTGGGTAACAGTGCCAGCTGACACTGGGCACTCGAGTGTGTCAGGCCCTCGTTCATTTAGTTCTCTTGGCAGCTCTGAGAAGGTGCTGTTATTACTCCCATTTAGCAAAGGAGCCACTGAGACTCAGAGGGAGTCAGCCCCTTGGCCGGCCGGGGCCCAAGTGAGTGGTGGGCCAGGTTCGTGGCCAACAGCTGGGGTACAGGGCCTGGCTGTGAAGCCCCTCAGGGCCATCTCCGCAGGGCAGCATCACCACTGCTGTCACCGCTCAGGCTGATTGGGCTGGGCTGGGCCGATCGCAGCTGTGGTCCAGTCGGGAAGGAATCACAGGTGGCCGAGAATATTTCTGCACCTCCGAATTGAACTCCTGCTGTTAGTATTGGTGGTGGGTGCTCCAGACATGCGGCATGCGCCATTTCTGACATCCCAGGCACTGGCACGCGTAGGTCGATTTGATGGGCTGGAAGGTTTTGAAAATGTATGCTGTAAATGCAGTGTTTGGCTGCCCACCTGCACTCGCTGGCCTGCACGTGTTGGGGGAAGGGAATTCTTAAGTCCCTGGCTCCTGTAGGTCACATTAGGGGATCTGCCTCTCATCCAGTAAGGACACAGGCCTGCGGTGGTGGCAGCTTGGTGCACAGGTCAAGACGTGTCCCTGAGCCGTGACAGTCAGGCTGATGTTCCAGTCCCCGGAGAACACATGGCCCCGTGACCCCAAATCACTGCAGCCAGAAGCACCAGCCGTTCCTGCTGGGTCTGGCACTCGGAAACTCACCTTTCCACCCCAGCATGGAAGTCTCCTGAGGAACCAGAAAGAAAGGTAGACTTTGTGTCTGGGCGAGGAGGAAGGGACCACCCCGTGATGGCTCTGTGTCCTTGGGACCCACCCAGCAATTTGGGGTCATCTCTGCTCGCTTGAGGTTTTAGTCTGCAGGAGTCCATGAATGCGGACACCAAACGAAGTCTCAGCTTCAAGCCCTGGGGGGTGTCCTGGCTGAAATCCACAGGCAGGGACGGCTGAAAACATGGGTGGGGCCCCTCTCCGCCTCACCCGGGTCGTGTTTTAAATGCGTACCTCATAGTTGGCTTGGGCTGCCATAACAAAGTGCCATGGATTGGGGCAGCTTAAACCACAGAAATTTATTTTCTCACAGTTCTGGAGTCTGGAAGTCTGAGATCAAGGTGCCGACAGGGTTGGTTTACTTGAGGCGTCTGTCCTGGGCTTGCAGGTGGTCGTCCCTCTGTGTATGTCTGTGTTCTGATCTCTTCTGTAAGGACACCAGTCCTGTTGGATCAGGGCCCACCTTAGTCACCTCATTTAACCCTTATTACCTCTGTAAAAACTGTCTTCAAATCAGGGCACAGTCTGAGGTATCCAGGGTTAGGATTTGAACACATGAATCTGGGGAGGGTAGAATTCGACCGCTCTCAGTGCAGGTTCAGAGTGAAAGTAACCGCCATTCCTGGATGGTGGCATCACCATGCTGATCACCTCAGATCAATCCATTTCACTGCATCCCAGTTCTCTCCACTATCAGGAAGAGGAAAATGCTTTCTCGTGATGAACCTACAGCTAGAAACTGCAGCTCCAGAAAGTTAGCTGAAGGCTGAGGCACCGGGGCAGGATGGCCACTTCCCCGGCTGGCTGGCTGCAGCCTTCAAGGAAGCTGATGGTTACGGTTAGTATATGCATGTACTTTTTTTTTTTTTTTTTTTTTTTTTTTTTGAGACAGAGTCTCGCTTTGTCACCCAGGCTGGAGTGCTGGAGTGCAGTGGCGCCATCTCGGCTCACTGCAACCTCTGCCTCCTGGGTTCAAGCAATCCTCTGCCTCAGCCTCCTGAGTAGCTGGGATTACAGGCACCTGCCACCACCCCCAGCTAATGTTTTTGTATTTTTAGTAGAGACGAGGTTTCACTATGTTGGCCAGGGTGGTCTTGAACTCCTGACCTTGTGATCCATCCGCCTCAGCCTCCCAAAGTGCTGGGATTACAGGCGTGAGCCACCGCACCCAGCCTACATGCATGTAAAAGTAAAAGCTCTGTGGACGACAGTGGATCAAAAGGAATGAGGATTTTACTATGGGGCAGACTTCAAAAATCTGATAGGAGTGTGTTTCAGTATCGGAGTGTGTGTGCATGCACGTGCATGTGAGAGTCAAGGCGTTAATAAGCAATGTCAGGACAGAAACTCTACTAAACATTTCCTTTAGAAATAGTGAGGGGAAACCTTTCAACCCTTAACTAAAATCTCCTTTAAAAGTTCTTACCATTTCCTTCAAGGAAGACATAATTTTCCACTGGAAGCAATACGTAGTGTTCTCCCTGTTCCCTGCTTGTTTAACATTACAAAAGTAATCCAGACTTGTTTTACACCAGTAGTGAAAAGAGGGCTCTACCAGGCATGGTGGTTCACACCTGGAATCCCAGCACTTTGGGAGGCCAAGGCAGGAGGGCCACATAAACCCAGGAGTTTGAGACCAGCCTGAGCAACACATTGAGACCCTATTGCTACCAAAAAAAAATAGCCCAGCTACTTGGGCAGGTGAGGAGGGAGGAGCACTTGAGCTTGGGAAGTTAAGGCTGCAGTAAGCCGAGATTGTGCCATTGCACTCCAACCTGGATGACAGAGTGATACCCTGTCTCAAAACATAAAGAAATAAAATAAATAAAATACAGAGAGAGAGAGAGCTCCACTGAGAGTCAATCAGAAATTGGAAACACAAGGCCGGACCCGGACCTGGACCTGGGGTTGAAGCACTTGGGGTGGACAGGATGGGAGTCCAGTCCCCAGCCAGGAGCTTTGCCTCTCAGTCCACACTTGCGAGTAGAAGGAATTAGGAAACGCTGCTTTTCTTTTAAACAGACGACGCCATTTTTTCTCTGATTACATCTTTCACAGAAAGTCCCCAGTAATGACTGTGAGCCATAGTGATGGGAGTAGTGGCACAGGAGCCCCTGCCGCTCACCAGCCCATAGCTCGGGAGGCCCAAGCCACTGACCTTCCCTCCATCCCAGCTGCTCACGTGCTGACTGTATCCTGTGAATGGTCCAGCCGTTTCATCGTCATGCCGGCCCAGCACTTGGGGTTCCCTCTGACCTGGCTGTCCCTCATCCAGTGCAGAGCACCAGCTGCCAAGTCCTGTAGATTCTACCAGTGCAAGTCCAGGAACCAGCCTCACAGGGGTGAGGGGACTTTGGGAGCCAGCCCTGGTGCGCCCTTTGGACCCCCTTGGCCCCATGTTCACCCCAGTGTCTCCCAGGTCAGGGACGCCCAGTGCCTGCCCATGCACCCATCCAGGTTGGCGTGTTAGGTGCATCTCAGACAGAGGGCCCGCAAGGGTCCCATACTGCAGCGAGCACACCTACCTCCGTCTGTAGCACAGTGCTTCAGAGAGGTGACAGCGGCTGGGTGCTTGCTCACTGCAGCGGCCGCAGAGAACATCTGCCGGCACTTAGCACAGGCAGCTAGCACACATAGTTTTTACACCCTTAGTGTCTCACTGGCCAAGGTGGGATTCCCCTGAGGAGCTTTCGAAGTCCCAAAGGCCTGGGCTCACGCCTGCATTCTGACTCCCTTGATGTGGGGTGGGCCAGGCACTGGGGTGCTCCAAGCTCTTCTGCACTAAGAATCACCACCCTGAGATAAGTACAATTGCTTCCCTCTATTAGAAATAAAGGGGTCCAGGTCTGGACGGGTCAATGGGCTCACCCTACTGTGCAGCCAGTCAGAGGAGGGGCTGCACTGCAAACCCAGCGTTGAGCTCCAGATCCTGTTCTTACAGCACTCCCCATGCCTCTCTTCCTGAGCCCCAGTTCATCCAGGTCTCCCAGCAGACTCGCTGTCCAGGATGTGGCACAGCCTCCATCCATCCTCTTTGCTTCCCGGTGACAGCAGCCATGCGTGGCACCTCCTTCACCTTCTCAGGGTGCCACAGCGTGTCCACCCATCTCCCCTCTGCAGGAAACCCTATGTTCTGCTGTAGCACCTGCCAGAATGATGCACCAAAATTGCAGTTCTAACCTCGGCACTCTCAGGTTGAAAAGCCTGCAGCGGTGGGCGTCGCCTTTGAACACCATGGTAAAGTTAAGGAATGGCTCTCTAGACCAGAACAGGCAGAAGGGAATTTGATTGCTGCCCACACATCTCACTGTAATGTGCTATGTAGCAGAGCAGCCCTCTTTAAAGAAACTGCTGATGCCAAGAAACCAAGCAGGGCAAAGTGTGTGTATGTGTCTGTGTCTGCCAGTGCATGTCCATGTACTCAGTTATGTGGGGCCCACTAAAGTTGTTTTGTTTTTTGTTTTTAGAAAGGGTTCCACTATTTTATAGTATTGTCAAAACCCCAATTAGAGTGTTTTTCAGGAGTTTTTTGGGACTGGCACCTTCTCAAGCTGCAGCTCTAGTCCCATGGCACCTGGCTGTGTTCTAGGACGTTTTGCTGAGGCCCAAGGAGCGCTTGCAGGCGGCACAGACACTGAGCTCAGGGTGCTGCAATGGAAGCGGCTGGGTTGGGGCCTGGAGGCAGTGTTTGAGCACGTGGTTGTCAGTGCGTGTGCGTACCACATGGCCCTTTCTTGTCACCGAGAACTGCCAGGAGGAAGATCCAATTACAGTAGAGGCTGGTGGAGCTTCCTGCCCTCCTCACTTCTTCTCCTGGCTTCGAGGGAAGCCCTGTTTCAGGAGGGGTGTGGGCCGCTGGGCTGGGCCTGGGGAGGGAGACGCTGGTGGAGCATTCGGGGGCTCGAGGATGTTGGGTCTGAGGGCTTGACTACAGCACAGTGAGGCACTTGATTATACAGGCAGGCTACAGTGTGGCATGGAGAGCGAGCTTTGGGGTCTGCCTCCTGCATTCGCTAGCTTGTAATCCAGGAACATCATTTGACCTCTCTGGGCCTCAGTTTCAATATCTGCTGATACGGTTTGTCCCCACCCAAATCTCAACTTGAATTGTATCTCCCAGAATCCTCATGTGTTGTGGGAGGGACCCAGGGAGAGGTAATTGAATCAGGGGGGCCGGTCTTTCCTGTGCTATTCTCGTGACAGTGAATAAGTCTCACTAGACCTGATGGGTTTATTAGGGGTTTCCAGTTTTGCTTCTTCCTCATTTTTCTCTTGCCATTGCCATGTAAGAAGTGCCTTTCACCTTGTGCCGTGATTCTGATCCCAGCTGTGTGGAACTGTAAGTCCAATTAAACCTCTTTTTGTTCCCAGTTTCGGGTATGTCTTTATTAGCAATGTGAATACGAACTAATACATCTGCAAAATGGGAATGATGTCAGAGGTGCTTCTAGCCTGCCCTTTGCACTGCACCTGGCAGGTGGTGAGTGCTCAAAAGGGTGGCTGTCCTCGGCACTGCCCTGCTGCTGCTCTCATTGAAAGGCGGGCTCCTGGAGGAAAGGCAAGGCCGGCGCCAGGAGTGAAGTTGTAGAGAAAAGGGTTTGTGTTTCTGTGAGAAGAACCTGATGAATACAATACCTCTGTCTAATCCGCAGAGCTGGAAGAATTAAGGTGAGGCTGGAGAGTTTGGGTGTTAGATGAGAATTGGCGGGCCAGGGCCAGGAGCTTCCAGCCTGAGCTCTGGGAAGGAGGAAGCTGCGTCTCAGTGATCTCTTCCTTGCCCAGGACTTCAGGAGTGACCTGCCCACCTGCACATAAGAGCGGGACAGCTGTAGAGCCGCAGTGAGGGATGTGACACCATCAGAGGCTCTACACAGGCAGAATTCTGGAATGTGGGTGTTCAACGCTGAGTCTCTGACTTTAACCTGAGCTTTCTTGGTGCCAGAAAACCAGATCAAGTTGGACACGCCGAACGTTCTGGAGGCTTCTGAGACACTGGCGGCAGGGGCAGGCGCCGAACGTTCTGGGGGGCTTCTGAGATACCAGGGGCAGGGGCAGGCGCCTAATGTTCTGGGGGGCTTGTGAGATACTGGCGGCAGGGGCAGGTGCTGAACGTTCTGGGGGGCTTGTGAGATACCGGCAGCAGGGGCAGGTGCCGAATGTTCTGGAGGCTTCTGAGACACCGGCGGCAGGGGCAGGCGCCTAATGTTCTGGGGGGCTTCTGAGATACCACCGGCGGCAGGGGCAGGTGCCTAATGTTCTGGAGGCTTCTGAGATACCGGCGGCAGGGGCGGGCGCCAAACGTTCTGGGGGGCTTCTGAGATACCAGGGGCAGGGGCAGGTGCCGAACGTTCTGGGGGGCTTCTGAGATACCGGCGGCAGGGGCAGGTGCCGAACGTTCTGGGGGGCTTCTGAGATACCAGGGGCAGGGCAGGTGCCGAACGTTCTGGGGGGCTTCTGAGATACCGGCGGCAGGGGCAGGTAGACGTGTTTCTAATGGAAGTTCTGATGCTGAAAGGGAATTATTTGATCACATGTTGTCGTTATTGGCAGGTATTCTACAGAGAAGTGGAGAATATTGGATTACTACGCTAGTGGCTGTTAAACATAGTCTCTCCACGAAGCCGCCAGGCTGTGCCAGGCAGACACAACACCCCCCGTGTGCTGTGCTGACTTCATCACAGGGCTCCGCAGGGCTGCTGGTGCTCCCCAGAGACCCTTGACCTCAAACATCAGGGCTGTTGAAAGTCTGGGCTTCAAGGAGAAAATCATCTAGAAGCAAGCCCTGATGCTGTTTGGTGTGTGTCCTGCCTCCTCACTAGCATTCAGCAGGCAGACGCTTCAGCCGGGAGGTTTAATAGAGTGAAGTGCATTTCCCTACCTTTCCCTACAGTCTCAGTGCCCCGATGGTACTCATTTCCTGGGCCCAATAACAGAAGCCAGAATTACCCTCTGCCATTAGCAGGCTGGAGCTTTTAGCTTATGGCACTCCTAAAGCCGAAGGTGGAGCCTCTGCGGTTTCTAGCATCATAGGCTGAGTGATAACCCTTTGCATTTCAGGTGATGGGAAGAAGTGAAGGATAGCTCGGATTGTTGGAAAGGGAATACCTTGGTCTGTTCCTAATACTGTAATTAAATGACCACAGACCGGGTCATTTATAAATAATAGACATTTATTTCTGACAGTTCTGGAAGCTGGGAGTACAAGATTGAGGCGCCAATAGATCTGGCATCTGACAAAGGCCCTCTTCCCTGACCTGCAGACAGCCCCCTTCTCTCTGTGTCCTCACATGGCGGAGAGAGAGGCAGAGCTTCGAGTGAGTGTCTCTTCTTAGAAGGGCACTAATCCCACTCAATGAGGTTCCACCCTCATGCCCTAATCACCTCCCAAGGACCCACCTTCAAATACTATCAAATTAAGGACTAGGTTAACATATCCATGGGGGACTCAAACACATACATTTTAAGGGCTAAGTTTTAACATATACATTTTGGGGGACTCAAACCTGCCACCTGCAGCAGGGAACACCCTGAGTCCTGGAAGCCCACGCTGCACCGTGCATCTTAGGCTGGAAAGCTCTTTGCCCAGGAGTCCTCGTTTTCGTAAGTCTTTGTCCGGTCAGTGGAGTAACAGCATCAGCCTCACCCGTTGCCTCTAAGAAATGCAGAGTCCCAGGCCCCTCCCAGACCCATTTAGACAAGGATCTGCATTTTGACAAGATCCTGGAGGATTGATGTACCCATTGGAGACTGAGAAGCCCCGTGTTGCATGGGTGTCACCTGGACATAATTAGGCATATTCTTCTCTAATTGTCCTTGGTTTGGGATGCAAGTGGGATGATCAGCTTCTGTGATCTTGCTCTCCTGACGTAGTTGATATTTTCATACTTCACTAATTAAGGCACTTAAAAGAAGACACAGAGAGGTTATCTTTTACAAACAGTGTACTTTTGAAAAGCTCTGAATAAAATAAACAGTGTTCTCCTATAGATATCATTTTAGGGATGCTTTTTTCCCATTGCCTGTTGATTGATCCACAGGGGAGGAGCTTATAGCTGGCCAGCTTTCATCTGCAAAGTAGTTAATTATTAACAGCACTTATTTGCACTGATCCTGTGCTTCCTGGAGTGAATCATTTTACAGCAGGTGCCGCAGAATCAGTGTCTTGCTGTGTCCTGGTCTTCATTAACCTGCAGCCTGTGTTCCTCCAGCTTTCCCAAATAATGAGCGAGAACAGACATTCACAGAAACAATGTTTAATCTGGGCACCCTGTGGCCCACTCAAGTTGACACATAAAATTAACAATCATGTGCATGGAAGCCTCAGAGGCTTCCTTCTGGGAGCCCAGTGCTGGAAGGGATGCTGGAGAGCCAACTTCACCAGGAGGAAGTGAGTCTGGATGCAGGGGGAGGAGCCTGGCCATCTGCTGTCGTCTGGGATGAGTCGGACTCACTGGTTGCTGATATTCAAGACAAACAGATGAGCGGATGTTAAATTAGTGATCTAGAATTAAAAGGATGCCCAGTCCCACTGAAAATAATTTATTTCAAGAATTCCATGGGCAAGCAATTTAGGGATGTAAAATAACACCCTTATTCTCAGCAGGTTAATTTTGCTCAAGAATGAATTGCAGGTGGAGGAGCAATTATTTTCTTACAAAAATAAGCTTCGCTTTCCCTAAGTTGAAAATAGCCTTGGATAAGTCAGATGACAGTAGTTTCTTAAAGACAGGCAGTTCATTAACTGGTTGTTTTTAGCTGCTCAGTAAAAGTCTTTCAGAAAATCAAAAGTTTGGGAAAATTTGTGCCACTTGAAAAAAAGCATCGTTAGTTAATTATCCTTTGAAAACTGTAGCCGTTCTTTCATTTTTTAAACAGCCTTATTGAGGTCTGACTGACGTAAAATAAACCGCACATATTTAAAATGTATAATTTGGCCAGACTCATGCCTTTAATCCCAAATCTTTGGGAGGCCAAGGTGAGAGGATCACTTGAGGACAGGAGTTGAAGACCAGCCTGGGCAACGTAGCAAGACCTTGTCTCTACAGAAAATTTACATAGAAATATACAGAAAATATACAGAAAATATACAGAAATTTACAGAAAATTTCTATTCTACATAGTACTGGAAGTCCTAGTCAGAGCAATCAGAAAAGAGAAAGAAATAAAGGGCATCCAATTCGGTAAAGAGGAAGTTAAACTGTTGCTGTTTGCTGATGATATGATTCTGTACCTAGAAAAACCTAAAGGTTCATCCAAGAAGCTTCTAGGTCTGGATGTGGGCATGGTGCCACATGCCAAATCGTAGTTGGTTAGGAGGCTGTGGCTGGAGGATCCCTGGAGCCCAAGAGTTCTGGTTTGCAGTGAACTACAATTGTGCCATTACACACTAGCCCACACCGTAGAGTGAGACCCTGTCTCTAAAATAATAAATAAATAGGCTTGGGCACAGTGACTCACGCCTGTAATTGTAGCACTTTGGGAGGCCAAGACGGGAGGATCACGTGAGCCCAGGAGTTTGAGACCAGCCTTGGCAACACAGTGAGACACCATCTCTACGAACATTTTTCTTTTGAATTTGCTGGGCGTGGTGGTGCATTCCTGTAGTCCCACCTACTCGGGACGCTGAGGCAGAAAGATTGCTTGAGCCCAGAAGATCAAGGCTGCAGTGAGCCATGATTGTGCCACTGCATTCCTGTATTAGTCCACTCTCAGACTGCTAATAAAAACATACCCAAGACTGGGTGATTAAGAAAGGAAAGAGGTTTAATTGACTCACAGTTTGGCATGGCTGGGGAGGCCTCTTGAAACTTACAATCGTGGCTGAAGGGGAAGTAAACACGTCATTCTTTACATGGTGACAGGAAGGAGCAGTGCCAAGCAAAAGGGGGAAAAGGCCCTTATAAAACCATCAGATCTCGTGAGAACTCACTGTCACGAGAACAGCATGAGGGAAACGGACGCCTGAGTCATTTACCCCCCACTGGATCCCTCCCACAACATGTGGGGACTATGGGAGCTACAATTCAAGATGAGATTTTGGTGGAGACACAGCCAAACCATATCATTCCACCCCACCCAAATCTCATGTCCTCACATTTCAAAACACAGCCATGCCTTTCCAACAGTCCCCCAAAGTCTCAATTCATTCCAGCATTAACCCAAAATTCCAAGTCCAAAGTCTCACTCAAGACGAAGCAAGTCCCTTCTGCCTATGAGACTATAAAATCAAAAGCAAACTAGTTACCTCCGAGATACAATAGGGGTACAGATATTGGGTAAATACAGCCATTTCAAATGGGAGAGGTTGGCTAAAACAAAGGGGCTACAGGCCCCATGCAAGTCCAAAATCCATAGGGCAGTCATTAAATCTTAAAGCTCCAAAATGACTTCTTTTGACTCCATGTCTCACATCTAGGTCACACTGATACAAGAGGTGGGCTACCATGGCCTTGGATAGCTCCACCCTTGTGGCTTTGCAGGGTACAGCCCCACTCCTGGCTGCTTTCACAGCTGGCCTTGAGTGTCTGTGGTTTTTCCAGGCGCTTAGCGCAAGCTCTCGGTGGATCTACCATTCTGGGGTCTGGAGGACCTCGGCCCTCTTCTCACAGCTCCACTAGGAGCTGCCCCTGTGGGGACTCTGTGTGGTAACTGTGAGTCAATTAACCCTCTTTCCTTTATAAATTAACCAGTCTCGGGTATGTCTTTTTTTTTTTGAAACGGAGTCTCGCTCTGTCGCCCAGGCTGGAGTGAGTGGTGCGATCTCGGCTCACTGCAAGCTCTACCTCCCGGGTTCCCGCCATTCTCCTGCCTCAGCCTCCCGAGTAGCTGGGACTACAGGCGCCTGCCACCACGCCAGGCTAATTTTTTGTATTTTTAGTAGAGACGAGGTTTCACTGTGTTAGCCAGGATGGTCTCGATCTCCTGACCTCGTGATCCGCCCGTCTCGGCCTCCCAAAGTACTGGGATGACAGGCATGAGCCACCGCGCCCGGCTGGGTGTGTCTTTATTAGCAGTGTGAGAACAGACTCATACAGTAAATTGGTACCGAAAGCGGCCCCAGACAACCACTGATCTTCTTTCAGGCACTGTGGATTATTTCGAATTTTTAAGAGGTAGAAATTGAATAATACAGTGTGTCCTTTTTTTTTGTCTGACCTTTTTCTCTCAGTGTAAATATTTTGAGATGTATCCAAGTTGTAGGTATTCATAGTTTATTTCTTTTTATTGCGAGTAGTATTTGGTTGAGATATATAGTATAACTCAACTATATATCTTTTGGATTCATTCATCTGTTGATAGACATTTGGGTTGTTTACAGTTTTTGGTTGTGATAAACAAATATGCTATGAAAATTCATACGAAAGTCTTTGCAAAGACATGGTCTTTCATTCTCTTAGTCACATCTCTTAGATAAATCCAGAGGTGGAATGACTGAAACATACGGTAGGCACATGTTTTATGTATGTATGTATGTATGTTTCAGTCACCAGGCTAGGGTGCAGTGTCATGATCATAGCTCACTGCAGCCTCAAGCTCCCGTGTTCAAGCCATCCTCCTGCCTCAGTCTCCCAAAATGCTCACATTACATGCGTGAGCCACCGTGCCCAGCCTCATGTAATTAATTCCTGCTGTGATCTTGCTTAGTACAAACCCATCAGTTTCTTCATTCTAGTTTTGGAAATTCAGCCCAATGCTATGAACTCAAAATTATTAGAAATTATATACTTGTCAGAGTTTTTTCATTCTTTCCGTTCTTTCCATGAACTGCCCTGAAGACATAACACTTTAAGACTGTCAGTGCTTGCAAGAAGCTTTCAGAAAGGCATCTGAATAAAGCAATTACTATGAACACCAAGGCTTAAAATGGCCATGGCAATGCAGTTGACAAAGAAATTTGGTTATTCGTGAACCAAAATTATGACTGATAGCATTTATACAAAGACATAGATTTCTAGGAACTTTATATGATTTTGGAACATCTATTAATAACACATCCATATAACTAACTCGAAGGCTAAACATCATTCCATATTTTGACAGTGCTTCCCATATAATTTAAAATATTCGATAAGCCCATGTTGGCTTAATCGCTTTCTTTTACAGTTCCTTTCAGAAGTTCCAGGGCTTTCTGGAATGTCCTAAAGTTAATTTGCGTCAAAAATTTTTTGAAAAGTTTGTCAAATATCCAAGGTTTAAATTACATAGCTACTCAGGAGGCTGAGGCAGGCGAATTGCTTGAACCCGGGAGGTAGAGGTTGCAGTGAGCTGAGATCGCACCACCTACTCCAGCCTGGCGACACAGCGAGACTCCATTTCAAACAAACAAAAAATTACATGATTAGATAGGAACATAGATCTTATGAAATAAAACCAAAGCGTCAGATTTCAAAGACACAAAGCACAAGAAATTATCTTGATTAAACATAGAATCAGTTTCCTAGGCCAGTTACCTAAAAGGTAAAGAAAAACATTTCACTTTTTTTTTTTTGAGAGAGGGTTTTACTCTGTTATCCAGGCTGGAGTACAGTAGTGTGATCTTGGCTGACTGCCACCTCCACCTCCCAGGCTCAAGCGATTCTCCACCTCAGCCTCCTGAGTAGATGGGACTACAGGCATGTGCCACCATGCTTGACTAATTTTCTTAAAAACTTTTTGTAGACACAGGAACTCACCATATTGCCCAGGCTGATCTCGAAGTCTTGGTCTCAAGCAATCCACCCCTTCGGCCTCCAGAAGTGCTGAGATTACAGGCCTGAGCCACCACACCCGGCCCACAGTTTTCTATTAAGGGCAGAGCAATGCTCCAAGAAAACCTTGTTCTAACACAGAGGCTCAAACTCCTCCCTCCCGTCAGTGTACTTTTCGTATTAATGCTCAGTTTTTTAAAAACTTAAATTTTCTAATTTTAGTCAATCTGATCACACATAAAATTCTTTTCATGAGGTTAATCTTGCACAAACCTACATCTTGCTTAAACCTTCCATTTTGTCCTATGCCTTCTACCTGAGGATAAAAATTTACTTGCCTTTTCCCTTTATCATTTTGTTATATATATTGTTATATATAAAGTTTCGGTGCTGCAAAAGAAATAGCACTCGAAAATAAAATTTTCCTTTTAATTCTCAGCAAGGCAAGTTACTTCTGTATAGAAGGGTGTGCCCTTACAGATGGAACAATGGTGAGTGCACATTTGGACAAGGGAAGGGAAGGGGTTCTTGTCCCTGACACACAGGGCCCCTGCTGCTGTGTGATTCCCCTATTGGCTAGGGTTAGACTGCACAGGCTAAGCTAATTCCGATTGGCTAATTTAAAGAGAATGATGGGGTGAGGGCGGAGCAGGTAGCAGGTAATTGGAATGAGTTAGGGTGGAGCAGGTGTTCAGAATGAGTCAGGGTGGTGTAGGTAATCGAAAAAGGTTGCTTAATGAGGATGTTAAGTTTAAAAGTAGAAGGCAAAGAATTGAACATACTGACATATTAACTCTTTGAAAAGAAATTTAGAACTCATCTCTAACAAGTTTCACCACACAAAGTTATCTCTCATGCAAAAGAAATAAATTACTCTTTTTTCAACTTTTTAATCTTTTTACCAAAAATAAATCCTCATAGTTATACCATTTTTCCCATCTCTCCTATTTACTGCTCCTTTCTGCCTTTTTTCTATTTCCTTCTTAAATCTGTATTTTGATAAAAAAATCTCAGAATAACTTTTGAATTAGATAGAATTGCTCTTTTTTAACATAAAATATATCCACCTATCTTCTCAAGATTTTTCTCACCAAAAACACATCTTTCTTTGTACATTTTGCATACAAAATTGTTTTCCTTTTCTCTAGTAGTTCTAATTGATATATTAATTAGAATTTTAACCTCTAAATTTTAACCTTTATGATTTGTGAAAACCTAGGAAATATGCAACTTTTATTTGTCACATACTAACATTTTATGAATTTACATTTTATAATTACTGGAAACATGTAACTTCCTCACAGAACAATTGTTTTATGTTTACTAACAGACCCAAATATATTTATCTACTCTCTACCATATAAAAATAAGATGTCAAAGTATATAAACTTTTAACTTATGCTTAATGATGAATGCTTAGTATTTTAACTTATCAAGAAATGACCTAAACATTTAATGAGTATCTATTACTTAATTTCATTTTAAGGTTTTAAGTTACCAAAAAGATTTTTTAAACTATGAAGAATTCATTTATAAATATTTATAGCTGTTTGAATGTACCTAATTTACTCATTTTAACAGTTATATTTGAGCTGTTCATGAAAATTTTATGAGACATTGAACTAAACTAGCCATCATCTCAAGTTTTCCCTGTGAACCATTTTTACAATATGCAAATGTTAGCACCTAAGCAAAAACCCTAAAGTTAAATACACGGGTATTTTGCTGACGAGAAGACACAACTGTTTTCATTAAACCAGCAATATTAAACCAGTTTTGTTTACCAAAGATTTACCCAGGTAATGTGAATCAAAAGTCATTTGAGTTGTTGTTTCTTTCTGATAGAATATTTGATTTAAGCACTCACTTTCCTTTTCTTTCTTTCTTTTTTTTTTTTTTTTTTTTTTTTGAGACGGAGTCTCACTCTATTGCCCAGGCTGGAGTGCAGTGGCACGATCTTGGCTCACTGCAAGCTCTGCCTCCTGTGTTCATGCCATTCTCCTGCCTCAGCCTCCCGCGTAGCTGGGACTACAGGCGCCTACCACCAAGCCCAGCTAATTTTTGTATTTTTAGTAGAGACAGGGTTTCACCATGTTAGCCAGGATGGTCTTGATCTCCTGACCTCGTGATCCACCCGCCTTGGCCTCCCAAAGTGCTGGGATTACAGGCGTGAGCCACCGCGCCCGGCCAGCACTCACTTTTCTTTAAGCCAATTAATCAGAGCTCTCACATATTTTGGCAGGGAAATATCACATACATAGAACACATACAGACCTATAGACAGACACACAAATAGAAGCAGATCTTACAAGATTCTTCATTTGCCAGTGTTCTCTCCTTCCTTTGACTGTCAGTCTTCTGCTTCCCTGTTCCATTGTCCTCAACAATTGCTAGCTAGGCAACCCTAAATTTGCACTCTCAAAGGGATGGCTCCCAAATGAAACAAGGTAAACAATGAACGGAACTTATCATTTGCCAAAACAAAGAAGGGGTAAAGGCCCAGTTAAGGCAAGATGGGCAGGAAATGTACACTAAAGAAAGGTAAGGTTTGTCATGTAAAGGTTGAGCCGATGTCTTTCCCAAAGTAAAAGTTTCTAGTGGTTTAAGTACAGAGAAGGAGACACCCTTACAAATGGAGGTTTCCTTTATAGATGCAAATTTCTTTTACAAAGAGTTTCAAAATTAGCTAACTGAATGTCAGAAAATTGTATTTTAAAGACAGGTTTAGTTCCAGAGGTGGACTTTTCAGCTTTGTTTGTTAATTAGATTATTGCCTTAGGGGGTAGAGCCTGCTAATGAATGGGCAAAGAATATTAGGTAGAAGCCTCCTGGTGCTTCCCTCAGAGGCCCATTTGTCCTGGTGGTTAACATGGAGGCCATTTTCAGAGGCTGGGCAGACTGCTCTTAGGGGCTTTCTTGGGAATCTTTGAGACGGCCCTTTTCTAGTGTCCTGGTTGTTTGCACAAGTGGCAACAATGTTTTGGAAACTGTTGTTTAGGGGTCACCTATTAGAAAGTGCTCCAGGGCAGTCCCCAAACCATTCTAGCTTGTTGGTTACCATGGAGCTGAAACACTCTGGGAATGGCTCTCAAAAGCTAATTTGTGCTGTTTCAGCACTGCCTGGCCCATAAGCAGTCCAGTGAGGCTTCTCAGGTTCCTCTCATTCTCAGAAAATATCAGTGTGCCTCTTTCATTCACTTTTGGGCCTCCCCAGGTCCCACCAACACATGTATTAGTTGGTAGCGGTCAGGTATCCAGAGGTCATACGTCACAATTAAGACCTTGAATTATTTAGAAAACTTTCAAAGGTCTTTCCTAGGTTTAGGAAGTGTTTGAACTATGGCCCTGGCTCTATTTCTGTCTAGGGAGTATAAGTCCGTTGGGGATTATCTCCTGAATTTTTGGGTAGTTCTTATAAGGAAACTGTTTAACTGCTATTTCAAAGGAAAAAGGCAATTCAGACAGAGTGTTAGCCTATGAATATTCAGGAGTAGACCATGAATATTCAGACAAAGTAGGATAGGGTATGGGGAATCTCTTGCATTTTTAGCTTTTCATTAGCTTTTTATAGTGAATCTTTATAAAAGGCTATTTTGGAATCCTGTTATCTCTTTGAGGATCCTGAATGCCAATAAGAATCCCATTCCCTCTGCCCAATTTGTGGAGCCCAGAACTCAGGTACATTTCTTCAATAAATAGTTTTGTTCATCTGGAATGTTTTACATAATGGCTGTTGTAATTCTGAATTATCTTTAGTAAGATTTTTCCACTTCTGTAAATATTTGCAGGTTACAGGGCCAAATATACATGAAAAAGGCAGGTCTGCAAGAAGGCAAGTACTTAGAGCGTGAGAAACGAGGGATCCCACTTTTATGTTGGATCTTGGGTCTCTCAGGGCCGGGATAACTTTGCCTCTGAGATCGCCTTGACCAACTTAGCCAACGATTTTCCATTTTCTGTCTGACCCAGACACCTAAGGCTGTCTTACCTATGTGTGTAAGAAAAAAGAACACACGGATCTAAATCTGTGAATTCCAAAAGCTGGAGTTCACGCCCTCCTGCAGTAGTAACCACTTATGACAACTGCTGTCAGTTCCCTTTAAAACTGCAGCCCGGTGGCTCACGCCTGTAATCCCAGCACTTTTGAGGTCAAGGCAGGCGGATCACAAGGTCAAGAAATCAAGACCATCCTGGCCAACACGGTGAAACCCCATCTCTGCTAAAAATTCAAACAAATTAGCTGGGCATGGTGGCACGCACCTGCTGTCCCAGCTACTCGGGAAGCTGAGGCAGAAGAATCTCTTGAACCCAGGAGGCGGAGGTTGCAGCGAGCCGAGATCATGCCACTGCATTCCAGCCTGGTGACAGAGCGAGACTCCATCTAAAAAAACAAACAAACAAAAACAAAACAAACAAAATAAAAAACTGCAGCCCATGAATGCACAGTGGTTCACACCTGTCATCTCTGCACGTTGGAAGGCAAAGGCAGGAGGATTGCTTGAGGCCAGGAGTTTGAGACCAGCCTAGGCAACATGGCAAGACTCCCATCTCTACAGCATTTTTTAATCTTGTCTATACAAGAACAAAAAATTAGCTGAGTGCGGTGGTGTACATCTGTAGTCATAGCTATTTGGGAGGCTAGGGTGGAGGATCCCTAGAGCCTAGGAGGTCAGCGTTACAGTGAGCTCTAATCACGGCAGTGCACTCCAGCCTGGGTGACAGAGACCCTGTCTTTAACATATATATATATAAGCTTCAGCCCTTTATTTATGGTAGCCACGGATGGGGGGCAATGTACACTTCTGTTCAGCCATATTCTTGGGAACTTGACTCAAGTCTTTTATGGAACTAAGCACAAGAAGTTCTGAAAAATGGAGCAAAAATTGCAGCCCTGCCTTAAGAGTGACTTGTTCGGGGGTGCAGTTAGGGGTGCCTTTTCCTGTGTTCCTCAGGGGGTCTCAGGGAATCAACCTAAGTGTCCATCAACAGATGAATAAATAAAGAAAATGTGGTATACACACACTTAATGAAATACTATTCAGCTTTAAAAAGAAGGAAATTCTGTCATTTGCAACAACATGGATGGAGTTAGACAACATTATGTTAAGTAAAATAAGCCAGGCACAGAAAGACAAATATCCCATGTACTCACTTACACGTGGAATCCAAAGCAATCATACTCAGAAGCAGAGAGTAGAACTGTTGTTACAGAGGCTGGGGAATGGGGGAGATAGGAAGATAGGTGATGGTCAAAGGGAGCAAAATCTCAGGTAGACAGGAGGAATAAATATACATTTTTTGAGTTCTGTTGCACAGTGTGGTGAATATAGTTAGTAATGGAATATTATACATTTCAAAATTACCTAGAGGGTAAATTTCAAACGTTCTTACCACAAAATCTTTAGGTACGTGGAGTGATAGATACGTTAACTAGCTTAATTTAGTTATTCTATATTGTATTCACAAATCATACCATTACTTTGTACCCCATAAATTTATACAATTATAAGTGATTAAGTTGACAACAAAAATCACAAAATAAAATAAACAATTAGAGAAAACAGCATCTAGAATAATAAAATACCTGGAAGAAATTTCAGCAAGGAGGTGAAAGACTTATATACTAAAAACTATAAAATGTAGCTGAAAAAATTTTAAAAGACTTAAATAAATGAAAAGACATCCTACGTTTCTGGATAGGAAAATTTCATATTGTTAGGATGCCATACTACTTAAAGCAATCTACTGATACAATGTGATCTCTGTCAAAACCATAATGAATTTTTGCAGAAATAAAAAAGGCAATCCTCAAATTTATGTAGAATTACAAGGTTCCCCATATAGCAAAAACAATCTTGAAAGAGAAGAATTAAGTTGGAAGATTCACATATCTTGACTCCAAAGTTTACTATTAGACTACAGTAGTCAAAATAGTGTGGTCTACCTGAGATGTTGTACCCTTTGACCATCATCTCCCCATCTCCCCCAACTCCCAGCCTCTGTAACCACAATTCTACCAGTTCTACTCTCTGCTTCTGAGTTTGGTTGCTTTAGATTCCACACATAAGTGAGTGTATGAAATATTTGTCTCTGTGCCTGGCTTATTTTACTTAGCATAATGTTGTCTAATTCCATCTATGTTGTTGCAAATGACAGAATTTCCTTCTTTTTAAAGCTGAATAGTATTTCATTGTGTATATATACCACATTTTCTTTATTCATTCATCTGTTGATGGACACTTGGGTTGATTCCATTATTGTGAATAATGCTTCAATGAACATGGGAGTGCAGACATCTCTTTGGCAAACTGATTTCAAATCCTTTGCATAAATACCCAGAAGTGAGATTGTTGGTTCATATGGTAATTATATTTTTAGTTTTGGGGGAACCTCCATATAGTTTTCCATAACGGCTGCACTAATTTACATTTCCGTCAACAGCGTATGAGTGTTCCCTTTGTCCACATCCTCACCAACATTTGATATCTTTTGTCTTTTTTATAATAGCCATTCTGACAGGTATGATAGCATATCTCATTGTGGTTCTAATTTGCATTTTCCTAATGATTAGTGATGTTGGGCATTTTTTCATAAGTCTTTGGGCCATTTGTATGTCTTCTTCTAAGAATTGTTTATTCAGATCCCTTGCCCATTCTTTACTTTGATTCTTTGTTTTCTTGCTATTGGGTGTTTGAGCTCCTTGCATACTTTGGACATTAATCCATTATTATTCAACAATAGCTTGCAATAATGGATATATGGCTCGCAGATATTTTCTCCCCATTCGCAGGGTATCTCTGCACACTGTTAATTGTTCTTTTGCTGTGCAGCTTTTAAGTTTGATATTACCAAACTTTTCGATTTTTGTTTTTGTTGCCTGTCCTTTTGGGGTCAAATAAAAAAAAAAATTATTACCCAGACGAATGGGAAGTATTTTGTATAATATGAGTTATGGTAAACTTGTTGACACTTGTTTTAGGACCTAAAATATTGGTCTATCTTGCTAAATGCTCTATGTGCTTTTGAGAATAATGTGCATTCTGCTGTTTTTAGGTGGAGTATTTTATAGATGTCAAACAGGTAACACTGGTTCATGGTGTTTTTCAAGTCTTCTGTGTTCTTGCTAATTTTATGCCATTTTTTTTTTCTGGAAATTATTGGAAAGGGCTATTGAACCTCTGAACATAATGCAGATATGTGTATTTCTCTTTGCAGGTCTATCAATTTTGCTTCATTTATTTTGAAGCTTTGTTGTTAGGGGCATTTTGGCCCTTTTTTAAATCTCTGTCAATATTCTCTGCTTTGAAACTTACTTTGTCTGATAGCAATATAGCCATTTTAGCTTTCTTTTGACTAGTTTCAGCATAATCTTACATATTTGCATCTTGTATTTAAAGTGCATTTTTTTAGCAGCAAGAAATTGAGTGTTTTGCTTATTTTTTTAAAGAGTCTCTGCCTTTTAATTGAAATGTGTAAAGCTTCTGCATTTAATGTGATTAATGCCATGATTAGATTTAAGCCTATCACCTTGCTAGTTGTTTTCCCATCTTCTCTTTGTGACCTTTTTCTTCTTTTTCTCCTTCTTTTTTCTCTCATTAGTTGTACCTCTTCATTAGAGGTTACTTCAAGGTTTGTTGGATACATCTTTAATTCATCCTGATCTATCCTTTCAGTGATACTATTTCAGTTCACATATAGTAAAAGAACTTTGCAATGGAGTCCTTCCATTTCTCTCCTTCCAGACTTTGTAGTGTCATCATCATCATCATATGTATGTTGTAAACAAATGTTATTATTTTTGATTATACATTTTGCTTATATATTGCAGAGATAATAAGAAAAAGTCTTACATACTTACCCATGCTCATAAAAAGAGCACTAAAGTCACCTAGAGCTTAAGGGTGAGCTTGCTGTCAAATAACAAAACAAACAAACAAACACAGTTGCCTTTTCCTGTGCACTTTATTCTTTTGTGTAGATCCATATTTCCAACTGATATTTTCTTTTTGCCTGAATGGCTTCCTTTATCATTTTTTTTCTGGTATGGATCTGTGGGTGATGATTTTTTTTTTTCAGCTTTTGAGTATGTGCAAACATCTTTGTTTTACACCCTCCTTTTTTAATTTTGAAAAATATCTTTACATGGTACAGAATTCTAAGTTGATCGTATTTTACACTTTCTGGCTTTAAAGATGTTGCTCAAGTGTCGTCTTGCTTGCATTGTTTGTAATGAAATACCTGTTCTTATCCTTACTTGTGTTCCTTTGTACATAACACAGCTGCTTGCAAGTTGTTTTTTTTTTTAATTACTGGTTTTAAGCAAATTGATCATGATGTGCTTTGTAATTTTCTTCATAATTTGGGTGTTTGAGATTCTTGGATCTGTAGGTTTATAGTTTTCATTAAGTTTGGAAACTTTTCAGTTATTATTTACTCAAATTTTCCTTCATACCCTTCCCCTTCTTTGGAGATTCTAAGTAATAGAATATTGGCTTCTTGAAATTGTTTTACAACTTACCAATCCTCTCTTTTGATTCTTTTTTTCTCTTAGTATTTCAGTTTGGATAGTTTTGGTTACTATTTTTCAAGTTCACTATATTTTTCTTTTGTAGTCTCTAATCAGCTGTTGATCTCATTCAGTTTATTTTTTGTGTCAGATATTGTAGCTTTCATCTCTAGAAGTTCAATTTTGGGTCTCTTTTTTACCTTCCATGTCCCTACTGAAGTTTTTGATTATTGGAAAGCCAGCATAATTACTGCTTTAATGTCCTTTTGTACAAATTCTAACATCCATGGCTCTTCTGTGTTAGGTTAAGCTGACATACTTATTCTCTTTATTATGGGCCTGGTTTTCTTGCTTCTTTGCATGCCTGATAATCTTTAATAGGTTGCCAGATATTGGATTTATTATTAGTTTTTACAGTGCAGCAGGTGGAGGCAGGCACTGACCCCAGATCTGTGTAACACAGTACACAGTTCCCTCTATTTCTCTCTTGTTTGCATCATCTTTAATCTCTCAATAATACTTTATGGTTTTTCAATGTTGAGATCTTATACACTTTTATTGAGATCTTATACACTTATACACTTTTGTTGAGATCTTATAACTTTGTATTCCTAGCAAAGTGATTTTGTTAGCTTATTACAAGTAGTGTGTTTATGAGTTCAATGTGTTTACATGTAGTAAATATAGTATACATGCATGTGTATGTATGTTCATACAGTCTATAGAGACATAGTAGATGATCTTGTATCCAGAAACTTTGCTAAACTCATGTATTAATTTCTTTTTTTTTTTTTTTTTTTTTTTTTGACAGAGTCTCGCTCTGTTGCCCAGGCTGGAGTGCAATGGTGCTATCTTGGCTCATTGCAACCTCCGCCTCCCAGTTTCAAGCAATTCTCCCACCTCAGCCTCCTGAGTAGCTGGGATTACAGGCACCCACCACCACACCTGGATAATTTCTTTTTTTTTTTTTTTTTTGTATTTTTAGTAGAGATGGGGTCTCACCAAGTTGGCCAGGCTGGTCTTGAACTCCTGACCTCAGATGATCCACCCACCTCGGCCTCCCAAAGTGCTAGGATTACAGGCGTGAGCCACTGCACCTGGCCACTCATGTATTAATTCTAATAAGTTTCTAAGATTGTTTTAGATCCTCTATACAGTCGTTTTATTTTTGGATTATGATAGCATTATTTCTACCTTTTTAGTCATTATACTTTTATTTTTTTTCTTACCTAATTGCAGTGGCAAGGACTCCAGTACAGTCCTAAATAGAAATGGTGATATCAGACATTCTTTCCCTGATACAATGTGTAAAGGGAAAAATTTGAACATTGTACCACTATATATGATATCTTATTAGGATATTGGTGAATAGTCTTTACAAACGAATGATTCTTTTATTCTTAGTCTAAGAGAAAGTTTCATGAATAGATGTTGAATCAAATGCATATTCTGCTTCAGTTGATTTGATCATATGATTGTTCTCTTTTTGTGTTAATGTGTCTAGTAACATTGATTTTTCTAGTGCTATACCAATCTTGAATTCTTGAACTATATCCATCTTCCTAATGTATTATCTTTTATGTATTTCTTGGATTCGTTTGCTACTGTTTCATTAAGGATTTTTGCCTAAGTAAGATAGACTTGTACTTTTGTGTTTTTTAATGTGTTTATTGTGTTTTAGTATCAAGCCCATGCCAGCTGCATAAAATAAATTAAGAAGTATTTGTTCTCACTACTGGAAGAGTTTATATAAGTGAATATTATTTCTTCCTCAAATTTTTGGCAAATTTACTGAGGAAACCATCTGAATCTGAAGTGTTTTTTGCAGAAAGATTCAAATTACCTTTCAATTTGCTGAATGTTAAAGAACTATTGAGAATATGTCAGGTTTTTTCTACTCTTAAATTTTAGAAACTTGTATTTTTTTATTAATCTGTCCTTTTTACTTAAATTTTCAAATGTATTGGCATTCAGTTGTTCACATAACACTTTTAACCTGTTGATGTATGTAGGATTTGTACTGATGTTCCTTTTTTATTTCTGTTATTATATAATTTTTACTTTTTTCCTAGATTTGTCTTTTAATTAGTTATTTTTATTTTTTTTCTGCTACTGTGTTTAGTATACTCTTCTTTTTTACTTTAAGTTTCTTTGTTGTTTTCTAATTTTTGAGATAGGTGCCTAGCTCATTAATTTCTCCTTTTAGTATTCCTTAATATATTCAAGTAGACTTCTAATTTCCCTGAAAGCAAGCAGTATCCCACAATCTTTGATACATAGTACAAGTTGAACATGCTTTTTTTTTTTTTTTTTCCCTTTGAGGTGGAGTTTTGCTCTTGTTGCCCAGGCTGGAGTGCAGTAGCGCGATCTTGGCTCACTGTAACCTCCACCTCCCATGTTCAAGCGATTCTCTTGCCTCAGCCTCCTGAGTAGCTGGGATTACAGGCTCCCACAACCATGCCCGGCTAATGTTTTATATTTTTAGTAGAGACAAGGTTTCATCATACTGGCCAGGCTGGTCTCCAACTCCTGACCTCAGTTGATCCACCCGCCTTGGCCTCCCAAAGTGTAGGGATTACAGGCATGAGCCACCGTGCCCGGGTGTGAGTACTTGAAAAGACTGTGTGTTCTACAGCTGTTGTGTGCAGTGTTTTAGACGTGTCCATTAGGTTAGTTCATTAAAAGTGACATTCAAATTTTACGTAACTTCCTGATTTTTTGACTGTTTTATGAAATAATGATACTTGATGATAAACGTGATAAACTCAATGAATCAGAAAAAAGGCAAAAATGGAGAGAAAAAAGAATACATTAGGAATGTTACCAAGTTTGTGAATTTGTTTTATGTCTCCTTTGTTTCTGTCCATTTTTGTAATCTATAATTTGAGTTTATGCTATTAGGATTATATACATTTAGACATTTTTATTTTTCAAATGAGTTGAACTTTTCAAATGAAATTCATGCTTTTTATAGAGAGACATGCTTTTTGATTCAATATTACCTTGTCTAATATTAATACAGGCACACTAACTTTCTTTTTGTTACTCTTTGCCATGTATATCTCTTTTGGCTTTTCACACTGTTTTCTAGTATCTACATACTTTAGGTCTTTCTTTCTCATCAATATAGTTTTGAGTTTTTAAACTCAGTCTGACACAGTCTTTGGGTTTTCATTAAAATATTTTTCTTGATCCACTTTTAAAGTTACTACTGGTATATTTGAGTGTGAAGCACCCATTTCTTATTTTTATTTGTCCTGCCTGATATATTCTTTTTTCTCTCCATTTTCACCTTCTTTCTGATTCATTGAGTTTATCATGCTTTCTTCGGGTGGTTTGGAAATTATATGCTTCTTTACTATAATATTGGTGGTTACATGAGCGATTACAACATGCATCTTTGACTATCAGTATTAAATGTGATTTGATTTTTATTCTCTTTCTGAATAATGCAAGGACCCTTTTTAAACAAAAAACATCTTTTTATTCTCTTCCAACTTATATACTCGTGTGTGTTGTAATTATATCAGTTTATGAATTGCCAGAGACACTATTATTTAATACAGTCAACATGCTTTTATATTTACTTTCTTATTTACCATTTTTGTTGCTTTTCATTTCTTCCTGCATCTTAGTCCTTTCATCAGGGCCAGTTTCCTTCTCTCTCTCTCTCTTTTATAGCAGAGACAGGGGTCTTGCTCTGTTTCCCAGGCTTATCTCAAACTGCTCGCCTCAAGCAATCCTCCTGCCTTGGCCTCCTGAAGTGCTTGGATTATAGGCATGAGCCACTGTGCTTGGCCTCCTCTTCTAACACTACTGTTTATTATTTTCTTTAGTTTTTGTGTACTAGTAACAAGTTTTATCCATTTCCCTTTTTTATTTTTATTTTTTTTTTTTGAGACAGAGTCTTGCTCTGTTGCCCAGGCTGGAATGCAATTGTGCAATTTCTGCTTACTGCAACCTGCACCTCCTGGGTTCAAGCTGCAACCTCCACCTCCTGGGTTCAAGCGATTCTCCTGCCTCAGCCTCCCGAGTAGGTGGGATTACAGACACGTGACACCATACCCAGCTAATTTTTGTACTTTTAGTAGAGTCGAGGTTTCACCGTGTTGGCCAGGCTGGTCTTGAACTCCTGACCTCATGATCTGCCCGCCTCGGCCTCCCAAAGTGCTGGGATTACAGGAGTGAGCCACCGTGCCTGGCCTCAATTTCCCTTTAGGAGTTTATTTTCTTTGGTTTTCATCATTTTAGTGTCATGTGCCTAGGTATAATCTCTCTTCACTGACCCTATTTAAAGTTCTTGGATCTGTGGTTTGTTGCTTTTTAGTCAGATTTACTACATTCTCAGCTATTATGTATTCAGTGATTGCTCCTGCATCATTCTCTCTCTCTCTTTCTTCTGGGGCCCTGATTACACACACGTTAGACTTCCCTCTATCCTTTATGGTTTCTTCCCTCTCTTCTGCACCTCTCATCCTTTCATCTTCCCATGCTTTATTCAAAACATTTTTCTCATGTTTCTCGTAGTTTGCTAGTTTTCTCTTTGTGTTTGCCAAATCTGCTAATAAGTCATGCAGTCAGCTTTTAATTGAAAATTTCATGCAGGCTCTATTTTTTCCAAATCTCTTAGGTCACATTTTATCATTTCTAGCTGTTCTAAAATTTCAGGTGCATCTTTAGCTTTATGATCACAGCAAGCATGCTTTTAAACTTCCTGTGGGTCTGTTCCTATTCTTATTTTGTTGGTTCTTCCATGATGCTTTACATCCTGTTATGCCTGGTTATCCCTGAGTCTGTGTCTGACATTGTACTTGGAAATTGATTTTTTGCAAAAAATTTGAGGCCTTGTATTTCGTATATATATGAAATATATATACACACACACACACACATACATGGGCACACACATGCACACATATATAAAGAAGACTTTGCTGGTTTTGTTTAGTACCTAGGGGTTCTAGCAATTTAGAATTGTTATACTCCATATTTTACATTGAGAATTTTCTGGGCCATTTGGTTGACTCTAAGCCGGGTAGCAGCTGCACAAAAGGAGCTCAGCAGTGTTCTGGATGTGTTTGATGCAGTGACATCATGTTGGATTAAGTTCATGTCGAAGCTCTTTCCTGCAGTTCACTTTCTGTGCGATGCAGTTCTTCCTGGTGGTGTTAGAAAGCGTAGGAGTTTAGCAGGCCCCTCTCTTGGTAGGTTTTATGGTAGACAGAATAGTGGTCCCCCGAAAGATGCCCACATTGTAATCCCCTAAACCTGTGAATATGTTGTGCTACATAGCAAGCAGAAATGAAGGTTGTAGGTGGAATTAAGGCTGTTAATCAGACCTCACTATCCAAGTGGTGCAGCGTTAGACACACTCAATCCCCACACACTGATGACTTCAGAAATGGAAGGAAGCCAGAAGTCAGGGACTGTGACTCCAGACGCTGGAACGAGCAAAGAGATGGATTCTCTCCCAGAGCCTCCGAAAGGAACACAGCCCAGCCAGCTCCTGACCGTAGCTCGGTGAGACCTGTTTCCAGCTTTCGACTTCCAGGACTGCGAGGTAACAAATGACTGTTGTTTTAAGCAACCACATTTGTGGTCATTTGTTACAGCAGCCACAGGCAACTAACATGGGCCCGGAGCACCAACGTGTGTCTACGGGCTCCACTCAGCCTCTTAACTGCATCTTGCAGAAGCTGTAAAAGAAACCTCAAAGCCCAGCCTCAACTCTGGATTTTTGTCTTTTTATTTCTTGGCTTGTTCTTCACTTTCCTGTTAAATTGTTCTTACCTCCAGGCAGCTGCTTTCAGTTTTCTGTCCAGCGTCTCTGTTTGCCAGTAACTGGAGGTTTGGTCCAGATTGCCCAGTTGGCTGGTGCTGGCGAACTTTTCGTTGGAATCTGATGACTGAGCTAATCTGGTTGTGCTTTAGAATTTCATAATTCTGTTGGCATTTTAGTCTTGGAATCATTCCCCAGATTAGCACAAGAGCTTTCTTCTTAGTTGACTCCTCTTTTTGTATTCTCCATCCCGATTGGCCTCTAAAATAGTCGTATGGTCTTCCTCTCTGTGGCTACCAATGGCCCAGTGGTCCGTGGAACTCTCCCTTTAGGTCCCTTTTATTACAAATACAGAGGCTCCAGACCCATTACGCTGTGCAGAGAGAGCACCTTTCCTCCAGCAAGGCTGTCTACTCAGTGATCTCCGAAGCATGACACGTTCACACCCCAAAGGTGTGCCTCTGCTCACACCATCACCCCCACCTGGAGTGATGGAAGAGGCACTAAGTGGCCTGTGGCGGTGGAAGCAGACTGGCTTATGTGGACCCGACTGTGCGGATTAGCTCAGCAGAGCGGCTGCAGGCGGGTTTCATGCGGGGGCACCCTGTTGGATTAAGTACACATACGTTCAAGAGGGCAATTTTAATGAACAGCCCTCATCTAGGTTTGAATTTGGTGTTCTGTGAAACAACTCTCATTACCGACTGTCTGAATGCACAGCCAGTTCTTAGTCCTCTTAGGTGCCTTTGGCAGAGGAGAAAGCAAGGCTTTGCTGACAGCCTCAGCCCACTGAAACAGCGTGGAGCGTTTGGGGCCCGCAGGGAAAGAAAGCGTTTTGATTTTGAGACTTCAAACTCTAACCCTGCACTGTGAACCTTTGAATTTTGCCACCATCTACCGAGGCTTTTTGACTGTGAAACAGTCAGGAGGCAAGGGGACAAAAGATGAAAGGCAGGAAAGGCAAGGCGGGGCTGGTGCCTGCATTCTCAACTGGAATTTAGCAAGGGAAAAGCTGCCTTTCTGCTCAGAAACTGAGGGAGGACCACTTGATCTCTAATACTCATGCTTGTGGCAGGAAAATCTCCAGTTAGAAAAAGAAGGCAGAACCCAGACACCCCTTGATCAGTGTCTCCGAGGCGTGAGCCTCCCAGAAGCCACCTGTGGACCTGTGTGAGGTTGACTCTGAAAGAGGACTATGGAGGCCCCGATGCCAGTCCTCATTGTCCCCGTCACCTTGTCACCGTGGAGATGAGGACCACGTCAGGCAGGGACGCAGCACTCACAGAGTCCGTCACGTGCTCTGTGACGTGCAGTGGAGTGTCCTGCTGTGCGTGGCTGGGCCAACCTACTTATCACCTCCATATTTAGGACACCTTAAATACTACAATCACAGCCGCTATTGTAGATTACACTGCTGTCTAAATGGGTTTCATGGTCATTTCTATTCAGTATCTGTCTTGGGACATAAACCCCTAGAGTAACACTGAATCTGTGGAACTTGGAGAAATTATCAGTCTGAGTTAAGTTTCCTTGTACGTTTGGTGTTTCTTGCCACCAGGACGCTTTCACTTGGGTATATAACGGATTGAGTGCCCACTGCGTGTCAGGAGACACTGGGGTGGACAAAACAGACTACTTTTCTATTTCAGTTTAGCAAATTGAAACTGTTCACCTGACAATACAGTCTTGGCTGTGAACGAGTGAATTCACTCATTCATTCAGTATTGGGATCGGGCCGTCTGCCCTCCTTTGAATTTCCACAGCACTGACCATCAAGTGGTAAATACAAATTAGATGGAAATACAAAATAGTAATAGTAATAATAAAGAAAGTACAAAACAAAAGAGTTGGGGGTAATTATTCCATTAATTTGGGTGAAAATGCTTGGCTTAATTTAATTAAGGTATTCTCTACCCATGATCAATAAGTAAGGAGCTAAGGAGCTAGATTAGGGACTATGAAGAAATCATTTTATATTGCTGCCAGGGGAAACGTGCCCACACTTTAAAAAGAGGAACTATGCATTCTGGAACACAGAGACGCCTCGCCAGGCCCTCTTGGCAGATGGTGCAGCAGCCAGGGGCTCTAGGTCCCCAAGAGCCCAGCACGGAGTTCTGGGGTGATTCGGAAGCTTGTGGCACATGAGATCCTTCTGAAATAAGCATTCATCACCCTCTGACCATGTGTGTGCCAGGCACTGCGATGGTCTCAAGGGCACAGAGTACCTGTGCACAGGGAACCTGTGGTCTAGTGAAGGAGGGATGGGAGCCAGCTCCAGCCACACCCAGGCTCAGGGAACCTGTGGTCTAGTGAAGGAGGGATGGGACTCAGGGAGGGAACCTGTGGTCTAGTGAAGGAAGCAGAGGTTTTGATGTCTGCATGGGGACCAAGCAAGTTCGGAGCTGTGACACCTGCCTACCCTACCAGGGGGCTGTCAGGAAGGCTTCTCCAGAAAGGACAACATCCTGAATGCTAAATGATGGGCTCTTCGCCTGATGCTGCAGGATGGGAAGACAAAGGAAGCCATGCAGAAAGGTTTGGGCTTCCTCAGGGTTCCCTGTGTGCAGGAATGGGTGCCGGCAGGGGTGGCAGCCGAGGCGTTCAGCGCTGTGACCCTGGGCAGAACTTTGCTGTTGCATGGGATGAGGATTGCGTCCTGTAGGGCAGCAGCTGTCTCCAAGGCTTTGCTAAGGTGGGATACTTCTGTGATCAGACGGGGATCATTCAGTCCAGGGACAAATAGGCCCATAGCAGGCAGCGAGACCAAAGCCGGGTAGGCAGTGAGAGGTATCGTGTTTGTCCACTGAGAGCCTTCGAGGACCATGTCCTGGAGTGAGGTCAAGGCTGGAGGTGAACCAGGGGGACCTCAACCTCCTTGTGACCTAGGAGTATCATGACAGGGAACGCAAAGGGCGTTTTCAGAACGGGATCGAGATGCAGAGGACGGGAATGTGCTTGTTCGCCATGTCTTCTCGCTGGTGCAGGTGGTGGCCCTGCCTGGCTGGCAGGTGCCGCCTCTGTGCTCTGTGCATTATCTCACCAGGCTTCTCTCTGCCCACATCGTCCAGAGACCCAGACAGGTGGCCTCACTCAGAGGTGAGGAGCATTAGGCAGGGTCCCTGCTGATGACCCAAGTGTGCACCTGTGCTGTGTGCTCACCCCATTGCTGAAGCAATATGAGCCTCTTTACTTTAGTTGTTTTATGATAGAAAAAAAATAACAGTATCCTCTTTAATGGACTATAAATGCCCTTTCCAACATCACGGCTTCTGTTTCAAGATGGAGGACATCTGTATTTGCTTTTGTTGAGTTACTTAGTAGCAATTCACTTAATGCAAATGTGAAATACAAGGTTGGTAATACGGTCTCCCCTGTGAATCAGACCATTCATTCAAGCAGCAATCTGGGCACTGCTGAATTAGACACACGCCTCCCCCATGTGGTTGAAGAGGGGACGCAGCTGTTCTACCTGGAGGAGGTCCCAGGCATCAGGAGGAAGCAGAAGCATGCCGGAGGGCTCTGGGCATCCCTGGAGCGCCTCTGCTGTGGTCTCTAGCAGAAACGCAAGTTCAGGGGCAGGGCTGGGGGGCTGTCTGTTGCACCACTGTCCCGCCTCTTTCTGTCCACCTAGTAAGGTCAAATCACTTTGCCCAAAGAAGCTTCAGAAATATTTGTAAGACAGCAACAGAAACGGTGAGCACTTTCTTTCTTGCCAGTGAGATATTTATTTGAACATGTTGTTGCTCTGCAGCGGGCGAACCCTTCGCATTGTCCGCTTCCTTTCGTCTGAGATGCTGGGGTGCTGCGGCAGCGCTGTAGAGCGCAGTGCTTCAGCTGGAGGCTGCCTTGTGTGGCAGCACCCTTGCAGGTGATGCTGTTTCCGCAACAGTGAGTCCGTCGTCCCAAGCACAGGGATTAATTGGAACCACCTCTGCATCCTACAGAATTGTGGACTTATAGGGCAACAGAGACCCCAGAGATCCGAGTCCAAATGCCCTCTCTTCACTTGCCAAAAGTCTCATTTATTAATCAGAAGAACTAGCACTAAGTCCCCGGGCTCCTGATTTTTTACTCTGTTTTTGGGTGGGCTCCGGTAAGCCCACATCCACGGGCATTGCTGAAGATAGAAAGAGGGTATCTACGATCAGATTAAGGTATGTTGAACTGAAGCATGTTTTCAAAACATTAAAACTTAAATTTTGGAAACTTAGAACTTTAAAAAGCAATGAAGGCCGGGCGTGGTGGCTCACACCTGTGATCCCAGCACTTTGGGAGGCCAAGGCGGGTGGATCACCTGAGGTCAGGAGTTCGAGACCAGCCTGGCCAACGTGGCAAAACCCTGTCTCTACTAAAAATACAAAAACTAGCCAGGCGTGATGGTGGGTGCCTGTAATCCCAGCTACTCGGGAGGTTGAGGCAGGAGAATCACTTGAACCCAGAAGGCGGAGATTGCAGTGAGCCAGGATCACACCTCTGCACTCCAGCCTGGACAACAGGAGTGAAACTCTCTCAAAAATAAAAAATAAAAAGCAATTTAAATTTTGGGGGATATTTCTGTAGAATCTGTTACACATTTTCTGGCTTATTTCCACAATCTTTTTCTGTTAATGCCAGATTCTCTCTGCAGGTATTGATGGTTGAGCTGATGGCTCAGAGGCCAAGAAAGCTCCAGTGCATCACTCCAAGACCACTGTGACCTTGGGCATGATACTTAAAGATTCTAAGTTGAAGGTGGTACGAAAACCGACTTTCTGGCAGGGTTGCATGATAATTGAAGGGCACTTAGCACAGCGCCTGGCATTTGGCAAGCCTCCCAAAACTCGTAATGATGTTGATGGTGACGACGATGAGAACGGCAGTGCCCTTAGGAATTACTGGTGACGGAGACTTTATGTACTTGTACTGAAATATGTTCAACTTGATGATTATTTCATTTCTTCTCAGTCAATTATCAGAGTTTGTTTATATCCACTTAAAAATTTTTAAATTGTGTCTCCGATCTAAGTACTGACCCTGCTTAGCTTCCGAGATCAGTTAAGATTGGATGCATTCAGGGTGGCATGGCCGTAAATGAAATTGTTTATCATGGCAAAATATGCATAACATAGAATTTACCATTGTAATCATTTGTGAGTGTACAGTTCAGTGGCATTAAGTTCATTTGCACTGTTGTGCAGCCATCACCACCATCCATCTCCACAATTGCTTCCTCCTCCCTAGCTCGATATCTACGTTTTAAGAAGAATGGAGTTAGTGTGCTCAGAGCAGAAGGGTGGATCTGGGGCCTCCAGCTCTGTCCATGCTCCAGGGGGCAGGTTGACAAGTCTGACTGGTGGATAACTCGGGCATGACCTCAAAGCTGATTTGGAATGAGGCAGGGGTAGACATGAGTGCATGGAGGGATAAATCAATATATTTCCTAAGTGAGGAGTGTGTTGCTGTATTGGCTGTTGTTAGAAATAAACACCGTAAACAGGATTTTCCTCATTCAGAAGGTGTGCTGTGGACATGAAATGCTTTTTAAATGAGAAACTCAAAGTTGGCCCCTGTGTTCGTTTACCGGGGCTGCTGTAATGAAACACCGCAGACCGGGCTGCTTGAGCAGCGGAGGTTTATTTCTCGCAGGTCTGGAAGCTGGACGTTCGAGAGTAAGGGGTCAGCAGGGTGGTTTCTTTTGAGGCCTCTCTTTCTGGCTTCTCCCTGTGTCCTTGCATGATCTCCCCTACGTGTGTCTCTGTGTCCTGATTTTCTCTTTGTGTAAGGCCGCCAGTCATGTGGGATTAGGGTTCACCCTGATGACCTCATTCTAATTTAGTTACCTCTTTAAAGACTTCATTGCTAAATAAGGACACATTCTGAGCTACGTGGGGTTAGAACTTCAACATATGAGTTCTAGTGGCGGACGAGGGGCTCCAGGTCAGCCCATGCCAGTCTCTAGAGATCCCTCCAGTTCTAAAACTCCTCCAAATCCTCCCCAGTTCCAGAAGGAAGCAGAGGGAGCCAGGCGTCCTGTGCCTGGGGCCGCCCCTGCACACACTCCCCAGGGCACGGGATTGTTGGTAGAACATTACACACACAACTCTGAAGTCCCAGAGACAGAATGTCCTGCTGTTTCTGAGCCATGTCCATGACATTTTTCTTAGAGAGAAAGAATAATAAACAGAGACAGAATATTTTTAAGTCCTACCCTCCTTGTCTGCCAAGAATAATCCTGGTGTTCTCTGGAACTCACTGCCTTCATGGCCATCCTGTACTTTGTATCTGTAAATGTCTGCCCTGGAAAAAGCCATCCACTGGTTTCAAGATAATCCGCAGGCTTTAAATAAACACAAGACTCCTTGAAACAGAGCCTCGCTCTGGAAATAGAGCGAGAGGCCGTTTCAGTCCAAGGAGAAGAGAGGCTGATGGCTAATTAAACTCCAAGAAGTGCCTTTTAAAATAGCATTTCGGTTTCAGTTATTGAATCGAGCTACGATTATCTAACGCACACCCCTTTTAATGTACGCTTTGCACTGGGAAACAGTAGGAACTGAGTTTTATTCTGTGCAGGGAAATGTGTGGTTGTGGCAGAGCCATAGTCACCTGGGGTGGTGTCAGGCGTGTTTATGCCATTTCTTGATTTCTAACCACCTTCACTTTTTGTGTGTGTGAACAAAGATAATTCAGTTTTTTACCTTGTTATGACACTTGATAGATTACGTAGAATGACAGGCCTGACCAGAGAGCTAATAAAAAAGAAATCCACTAATTGTACTCATTTATACTGAAAGCTTATTCCCTCCATTTCTCTCCCTTCTTCCTCCTTCCCCCGACTCCTAAGTCTTTCGTATGAGCCAGGCTGTGTTCTATCTATCAATGGAAAAATTCAAAAGACTTTTTTGTGGTGAGTTGTCAGGTTTTTTTTTTTTTTTTAATTGAGCAGAATGCTAAAGAAATTGTTGACTCCCTCATTGGCTATGTAAATCTTTTTCATCGAAGATCCATGAAGATCGTGTAGTGTGTGTTGAAAAAGTAGAATTTATTATAAGCTCCTGTTCTCCAGGTGGAATTTGCTTCTCTAAGTCTGTAAAAATGGGCAAGTGCCATGTGTCTTAAAAAATTCATTCATCCCTTTGCTTCATTGATGGCCTCCTTTGCTTGATCACCTGTTCCCTCATTTTGCAATAGAGCTGCAGTCATGTCTGCTCACTTACTAGCCAGTAACCAGCATCGGTCCCCCAACTGCCACTCATTATCAAATGATTAACTGTTATTTATTATACAGTGGAGAAGGCCGTGCCTCGGCTTTCCACAGATTCATAGGCTGAGTTCTTCCCCCGTGAAACTTGCCTGCCGCGGATGCAAGACAGAAAAACAAGTGCCTTTTGGAACGGAGCAGCCTGAGCCCGGATTTCTCTAACGTATACGTGCTGTTATTTTAGGTCTCCGAGTTCAATCCTTTGACGTTCACCAGCGTGATCGAATGCGAGAAGCCAAACAACGACCTGAGTAGGTTTCGCGGCTGCATGTGAGTATCCTGCGTCTGCCCGCACGCATCCTTCTGTTTGATAACTATATAGGCAGGTGCATACACTCGCTCAGTTATAAAGTATGCATTTAATACTCTTTGCCACGTGGTGTAGCTGTTCGGGAATGTGGCCCAGCACCTGAGCCTTCGTGGCTGCTTTTGGAACTGGTGGGTAAGAGCCTGTTGTCAGTAGAAGCTCGCCACGACCATCTGTGAGGAGGAGGTACCGCTTTTCCTCCCGCTGGCAGGCACTGGGAAGGTGATAGGGTGTGAGCAGAGACGTGGCTGACCACACATGGCCCTGTGACGTGGAAGCAGGAGTAGGCCAGGTGGAGTTTCGTGGATGTATGCTTCCACTCAGTCACTGAACAAGTATTTATTGATACCTGCTACATGCTGGGCGCATTCAAGGCACTGGATGTAATGTGGTAAACTGAATAAACAGAAGTTCCTGCCTTTGTGTTTATTTCATTCTAGTTAGGGGGAAAGAAAGACAATTAAAACAAATAAGCATAACCTAGAGTGTGTCTGGTAGGCCAGCCCCTTCCTGCTCCAAAACAGAAAGACAGGTGGATCAGGGCACAGGCCTGGCCCTGTGTTGGCACTTGCTGAAGCCGCGTGATGGGGAGTAGTAGAGGCAACCTTCATGTCTGTTTGGAAATTTCCATGATAATCCAAGTGTGTGTGTGTGGTCAGTGGTGGGGGGAAAAACATGGAAGAGAATAGGCAGTGTCAGGACGGAGCTGCTGAGTGGCCTGCCAGGGCCCTTGGGGATGGTCTCCTGGAGAACCAGCCTGTGACAGGGGCATGACACACATGGCGTTCCACTGCCCTCAAGCACTGTTCAGCTATCACGCCTCAGCCACCTCCTGTGGGCTCAGCCCTCTCCCTTGCAGTACAAGGGGCCGCCTCCTGGCACTGTCCTACTTGGAGGCGGGGATGGATCATTGATGCCTGCAGCCGCTGAATGGCCCAGGCAGTGGTCTCCCCTCCCCGCCCCCCACAGACACACGGAGGTGTGGGGACGATCTGCTTCTGAAAGTGGCCCCATTTCTGAGAGCTTTCAGTGTGAGTTTGAGTCTTCTGATTTGCCAGCACCTCCAGCCTTGCTGCCTGTGCCCAGCACACAGTGGCAGGCGGTAGGGCTGGGGATGACTCAACAGAAGTGAACTCTGCACAGCAAAAGCTGAAATTCGTCTGCAGCCAAATGTTGACCCCGTCACCCACTGGAATTGCCCCGTAACCTTCACACCACACAGCCCAGAAATACTGGCAGATTTGCCTCTTTGAGGACCAGCCATTCCAAACTTGAAACATGAACCGTTTGCACTTGGAGAACAGAACTGAGCTTGGGTTTGTAGCAAGAAGACCCTAGCCTGAATAGAGGCTCTTCCTCTTCCCTGGGAGGTGGCCTTAGGAAAGTGGTTCTGTCTTCCTGCGCCCCGGCCTTCTCCGAATCCTGGAGGTATCATCGGCTGCCTGATACCAGGCTGACGTGAGAGTCCAGTGAAAGAATGTACGTGACGTACGACACGAATTAGAAAGTGTCGCGTGTGGAATGCTCGCAGTAGGAAAATCTTAGAGACAGGAAGTGGATTGGCAGTGGCCAGGGTTTGGGGGTGTGGAGTGAGATAGGAATGGGAAGGGACTGCCCATGGGTCTAGGGTTTATTTTAGGGTTATGAACATGTTCTCGTTAGTTGGGTGTGGTGGTGCACTCCTGTAGTCCCAGCTACCTGGGAGGCTGATGTGGGAGGATCGCTTGAGCGGGGGAGGCAGAGATTGCAGTGAACCATGATTGTGCTATTGTACTCCATGCTGGGAGACAGAGCAAGACCCAGTCTCAAAAAAAAGAAAGAAGAAAATGTTCTCATATTAGCTGGTGGTGGTAGTTATACAACTCTTGATGATACAAAAACAAACAGAAAAAAAAGCTAGGCTGTGCAGTGGCTTAGGCCTGTAATCCTTTGGGAGGCCTAGATGGGAGGTTCACTTGAGGTTAGGAGTTTAAGACCAGCCTGGACAATGTAGTGAGACCTTGTCTCTATAAAAATCACACACAAAATAAGTTAGCCTGGTGTGGTGGTGCGCATCTGTAATCACAGAAACTCAGGAGGCTGAGGTGGGGGGATGGCTTACACCCAGGGGATCCAGGCTGCAGTGAGCTATGATCACAGCACTGCACTCCAGCCTGGACAATAGAGTCACCCTATCTGAATCAAATCAAAACACAGAACTGGATGAACTTAAATGAGTGAACATTATAGTCTGTGAAATATATCTCAAGCTGGCAGAAAAATAGTTCTAGGAGCCTCATTATTCAAGTGCCCTTTAAGGCTGCATTCTTTGGAAGGATCCTCATGTAGTTAAACCCTAATGAAATCTTCAGAGTTAGGATCTGGAAGTAACATCGTTCCCCACCTTCTCCAGCTGTTCCCGGCACTCACTCCTCAGCCCCTGCCCTGAGGTGTCCTCGCCCAGAGAGGCCTCCTGGGAATGGAGACCTGGCTCAGCCTGACCCTGCTGATTATGCACAGCCAACTTTATGGCACGCGGTCACCTCTGAAGCCACAAACCAATCAAACATTTGCATTTTCCCCTAAAGAATAAAGCAAAGAGGTTGGCTGGTTAACTGGTCATCTGATGTAAAATTCCATTTGACTTTGTAAAGCCGGTTCGCTAGCTCTCTTTTCAGACCTGTCAACGTTTGCTTAGATTCTTGAGTGCTTTGATATTGGATGCATACGTATTTATAATTGTTATGTCTTCCTGCATAATTGACCCTTCTTTGTCTTGTAGGACAGTTTTCAACTTAGTCTATTTTGTCAGATACAAGTATAGCCAGCCCTGTTCTTCTTTGGTGACCATTCTTACCCCACAGAGCAGGGTTCTGAGCTGCAGAGCCTCCTGCAACCACACAGGGCTGGCACGAGCACAGCTGCATTTTGGGGTAGACTCTTTGCCCTGGTGGGTGACACCCTCCAGAGACCATGGTTAGTAAAGGCAGCAGGGCTGTCACTAACAACAGAGCTGTCACGGTCCCTGCCCCCTCCTACCTGGTGTCTGGTGGGAGCCTTGTGCAGGCTGTATCCAAAATGCCCTTACTGCCAGTGACCAAGCATTAAATAAACTGCATCAGCTAGATTCACTCAAACCGGAATGTTTTAATTCCACCTTGCCACCTTTAGTTGACATATTTATATCTTAAAAATATTGAACATCAGCACAAAACAGTTTGGTAATTTCCATACTTACTTTTGTTAGATAAACAAAAATCTGAACATATTATTTTAAAGAAAATTCTGCCCAGGATTTGCCAGTGGAAGCAATTATCTGTCATTCCTTCCTCCCAACTTATGTCAGTCAGGATCCACTTAGGAAGCAGACTGAACACCCTGATTCATATAGATGAGGAAGGATGCTTGCTAAGGGCACATCTCTGCTAAGGTATTTAATCTGCAGGCGTGGGTGGGTGTAGGGGACGTATTGGGGACAGAGCAGACACTGGATTAGTAGCCGCTGCACAGTCATTGCCATGAGGCCCCATGAGGTTGTTGCCAAGAGTGGCCCTGGGGGACTCATGATGAGGGAGATGCCTGGGGAGACTCGTAGCCCTGGTCAGGGGACACTGCCAGCCACTAGTGTTGCCTCTCCAGGAGAGAGCAGGGAATAAACTTCCTGTCTTTTCTTTCTTTTTTTTTTTTTTTTTTTTTGAGACAGAGTTTCACTCTGTCGTCCAGGCTGAAGGGCAGTAGCGCAATCTTGACTCCCTGCAACCCTCACCTCCCGGGTTCAAGTGATTCTCCTGCCTCAGCCTCCCCGAGTAGCTGGGATTACAGGCATGCACCACCATACCTGGCTATTTTTTTTTTTTTTTTTTTTTTTTTTTTTGGTATTTTTAGTAGAGATGGGATTTCACCGTGTTGGCCAGGCTGGTCTCTAACTCCTGGCCTCAAGCAATCCTCCCACCTCAGCCTCCCAAAGTGCTGGGATTACAGGTGTGAGCCACCGCGCCCAGCCTACTCCCTGTCTTTTCTTGCTCTCAGGCACTCCTCCAGTGTCCTTCCCGTCATCCCCACTGGATGGACCCAGCTCAAAGCCAAGAGCCAGGCAGCCTTCAATGTTTGCCAAGCTCGGAGGTAGGCATTGGGGTGTGCAATGGATAGGACATGAGCAGCTCCTATTTGGAAGCAGAGACATGGAAGGAATACTGCCAGCCGGCCTGGCTGGAGGGCCTGGGAGTGTGGCGTGGAGGACTGCCCTGAAGGCAGCAGAACCTGAGCCCAGGACAGAAGGCCGGGCTCCCTCAGGCAGAGGCCAGCACAGAGTCCACAGAACATGCTGTGTGGGGGTGGCTGGGGCAGAAAAGCACAGAAGCCACCCCTTCTGTGGGCCAAGCAGGGGCTGTGGAGCGGGCTGGGCCCCGCGTCAAGCTGGAGCAATGAGGAACCCCGCAGGGGACACTCACATGCACACACTCGAAGATTGCTCCGGTGCCTGTGTGAGGAACCCAGGCCGGTGGAGCTGAGGCCAGCAAGCGTGTGTTGCAGGCTCCAGCAAGAGAAATGCAGACGCCTAAATCAGCAGTGCTGCATGGAGATAGAGAGAAGGGGACATGGGTTAAAGACACAGCCAGAGTAAGGTTAACGTGGAGATGAGGTTGAATGGATGTAAAAAATGAGGGAGGCGTCACGGACGGCCAGTGACCATGCCAACGTGGAGCCATCACCTGGGTACCGCGGAGAGGAGGGTCTGGGGCTCTGGTTGCTGGAGGCGATGTGACCTGGGGAGGAACTGGCTTGGAAACTGCTGTCCCTGGTGCCGGGCTTGCATGCTGCTGCCTGTGGCTGTGGAGGAGACACCGAGCACTGTTGCCCTGCACCGCTGTGTTGGAATGGGAAGATTCCCACCCCGGTTGTGGACCCTCACCTTTCTTAATGTGCTGGGACTCAGATGAACGAGACCCATTACCAACAGCAGGTGTGATCAGGAAAACGTAATATCTTCTGAGAAGAAACACGGAGCAGGAGGTACCAGGCGAACACGGCCACTTCCCATGGAGCCTGCATGGGGCACTGTTCAGTGGATGGCTGGTGTTCTCACCAGACGGTTCTCTCATCCAGTTTTGATTTGGAAGACATGGGTCTGATGAGTCAGCAGACCTGGGGACTTGGACCGCATGAGGCCTTCTAAGTGGCTTAATTAAATGTTACAGGATGTGTGTGAGTGCTTGGGCCGCTGAAACAGTGCCACACACTGGGTGGCTTTACCAACAGACTTTTGTTGTCTCCTGGTTTTGGAGGCTGGGAAATCTGAGATCAAAGTGTCTGCAGGACCGGTGCTTTCTGAGTCTCTTTCTCATTAGCTTATGAATGGCAAGATGCCTTCTTGTGTTTTCACATGGTCTTCCCTCTGTGTGTCTCTGTGGCCTGATCTTCTCTTCTTAGAAGGACCTAGTGCTATAGAGTAGCTCCTTTGTCACGGGCCCACACTAAGGACCTCATTTTTTTTTTTCTTTTTGAGACGGAGTCTTGCTTTATCACCCAGGCTGGAGTGCAGTGGCATGATCCCGGCTCACTGCAACCTCTGCCTCCTATGTTCAAGCAATTCTCCTGCCTCGACCTCCCGAGTAGCTAGGGTTACAGGTACCCACCACCATGTCTGGCTCATTTTTGTATTTTCAGTAGAAATGGGGTTTCACCACGTTGACCAGGCTGGTCTCAAACTCCTGACCTCAAGTGATCCGCCTTCCTCAACCTCCCAAAGTACTGGGATTACAGGTGTGAGCCACCATGCCTGTCCAAAGGACCTCATTTTAACTTAATGATCTCTTTAAAGACGCTGTCTCCAAATACAGCCATATTCTGTAGTCCTGGGCGTTAGGGTTTCACCAGCTGAATTCTGAGGGGACACAGGTCAGCCCGTGACAAAGGAGCTGACGGATGACATTCCTGTGTGCATCTTTGTGGAGTTGAGTCTCGTGCCTGTGTGGTCCTGGGCCTGTGTTGCCCTCGGCCGGGCGCCCTCTCTCTCACAAGCCCAAGGCAGCTTCCAGCCCAGGCACCAGGCACCTGATGGTGATGTTGTTCTCCAGCCTCCCCTTTCTGATGTGGGGCTGTTCACGCAGGAGTGCGCTCCCGCCCCCCACATTCCCTTGTCCTTCTGGCATGGACCTGTGTAGGTCAGTGCACCTGTATAAAATGCCGAGTTTCCGTCTGGCTTGGACTCATCAGAAATCACAGTAGTTGCTCAAAAGTCAGTGTCACAATTAAGAACATTTAACGTAGAACATTTTTCTTGTTTCTATTAAGTTTATCGTTCGTCCTTAATAAGCATAACCTGAACTTGGAGATGATTTATTATTTTCTGCTGTCCCAGTGCAATGGTGTCTTTGTCTGGCTGTCGCTGGAGAAGTCCATGGGAGACACGTGGTGGTGGGGACCTCACTCCAGAACTGTGGAGCAGAGTTTTGTACCTAAGGATGTCTCATACCTGTCAGGCTGTCAGTGCTGTGGCTGCCAAAGTGGTTTGCCGTCTCGAATCTCTCTTTAAAGGAAAACCTTACTCCGTCTTGGAATTGCCAAGGGAGCAGTAGACACAGCGGTGGCTGAATAGCCCTTGTGCGGCCCCCTGTGTCTGCTCTGGTGAAGAACCCTTGCTGTGGGTAAATAACTGACTTGTAGAAAATGTATCCTCCCAGCTTGCATTTCAGCCTTGCCTTTACTGTTTAGCTTCTCTTCTCCACGAGGACATAGGTTTATTTCCCTGGTCAGGAGGCTAAGAGTTGGCAGGAGGGAAACCCCTGCAGGGGTCCCTGGTGAGCCGCTGAGAGACACACAGGAAGCATTTGGGCTGTGAGAGTGTGGGGAAGATGTGTGGAGCAGGTGTGGGTGTGAAAAGGTGGCCTCTTGGAAGGCACTCCCTTGGTGGCCCTGCCTGGGGTGGGTTAGGCTGGGCCCCTGCTGTTGTTCTGGAAACCTGAAACTATAGCAGGCCTGGGCTACAGTTCCGGTTATGAGGCCTCCCCCTGTGACAGCCAGATGCACAAGCATCTGGCTCCTGGGGCCACATCTGTCCCAGTGCGATCCTAGCCCGAGGCTGCCCAGCCAGCCTGGGTCATGAGTGGGCCAGGAGGACAAATTTGAAAACCAGTAGCTTAAGCTTGGACTGTCCCTCCGAATCTAAATAGCAGTAAAACAGAATTTATAGAATTGTCTCATGGAATTTACCACATTTCAGACCACATATATTAATATTTCTAATAATTTTATAACTTCTTGTAAGAGAAAAGGATGTTAAAAATGAAACCAATATCATCCCCTTTTGTAGAAAGGTGTTTGTTTTTTTATGACAACTTGAGGCTGTGATTAGGAGTAACATTTCCTGTGTTGAGCAGGAGATGTGCAGAGACCACGTAGCAAGGCCTTCCTTGGCCGGTTAGGAGTTTGCCCCTCCTAGCGGTGGTCAGTCCTGGAGTGAAAACAATTGCATCTGCAAAACAAACAAACACCAGGCCCTGGGGCTGCTTCTGGATGCCCAGTGACTAGTGAGCAGCAGTCCCGTCTCAGCTCTTGCAGAGACCCACAGGGCGAGTCACCCACCCTCGGGGCCCCCGTCCCCTTCCCAGTCCAGATCCGGGCATCCCCAAGCTTTCATTGTGTCAGGGCCTTCCTTCCTCAAGGCAGTGCCGCCCAAGACACGAGGTACATGCCTGCAACCACGTGACACGTGCCAACCGCCCCTCCACAGCATACATGACAACGGGAAAAAAGCCGGGCTGTATAAAGAAAACCTGCTGCTGCGGGGCTGCACCCTCAGGAACACGGACGCCGTCGTCGGCATCGTCATCTACGCAGGTAGGCTCAGGCACCTGGCACCACCTGCTGCCAAGCGACACTGTGTGCTCCAGCCCTTCTCCCTCACTGCTTCCTAAGCATCACGTGGCCGGGCGCGGTGGCTCGTGTCTGTAATCCCAGCACGTTGGGAGGCTGAGACGGGCGGGCAGATCATGAGGTCAGGAGTTTGAGACCAGCTTGGCCAATAGAGTGAAACCCCGTCTCTACTAAAATCACATAAAAAATTAGCAGGGTGTGGTGGCCTGCGCCTGTGGTCCCAGCTACTAGGAAGGCTGAGGCAGGAGAGTCTCTTGAACCTGGGAGAGGGAGGTTGCAGTGAGCCGAGTTTGCACCACTGCACTCCAGCCTGGGCAACAGGGCAAGACTCCATCTCAAAAAAAGAAGAAAAAAAAAGTGTAACATATCCCCATTGTAGAAAATTTGGAAAACTAAGAAAACGGAAAGGAGCAAAAGCAAAAATTCTTTGAATAGTACCTCAACCCAAAGCCTTCTTTCTTGGCACGGTGGTGTATTTCTTTCCATTTCTTTCTCCACAATCATTATACATATGAGATTAATTTCATTTTATTTTATTTATTTTCCGACCTGTTCAACAGGAAGGAAGATTAATTTTAAACCCTGCTTTTTGGACTGAGCTTCTCACCTAAGCACCAGTGAATGGCAGCGTGGAATTCCCTCCACGCCGTCCGTGCAGCTGGTCCCTTACCTCTGGGCTCTGACTTGGCCGTGTCCTTTGTCCTCCCTAACAGGACATGAAACCAAGGCTCTGCTGAACAACAGCGGGCCCCGCTACAAGCGCAGCAAGCTGGAGAGGCAGATGAACGGCGACGTGCTGTGGTGTGTCCTCCTCCTTGTTTGCATGTCCCTGTTTTCAGCAGTCGGTAAGTCTCCGAGACAGATCGGAAATAAGTGGGGGCCGGGCGCAGTGGCTCGCGCCTGTAATCCCAGCACTTCGGGAGGCCGAGGTGGGAGGATCACTGGAGGTCAGGAGTTGGTGACCAGCTGGCCAACATGGTGAAACCCCATCTCTACTAAAAATACAAAAAAAAAAAAAAAAAAAAAAAAAAGCCGGGCAAGGTGGCAGGTGCCTGTAGTCCCAGCTACTCGGGAGGCTGAGGCAGGAGAAGTGGAGGTTGCAGTGAGCCGAGATCGCACCACTGCACTCCAGCCTGGGCGACAGAGCGAGACTCTGTTTCAAAAAAAAAAAAAAAAAAAAAAGAAAAAGAAAGAAATGAGTGGGCTCCAGGTGGGCTGCCCCCAAACATGCAAGCCTAGCACTCTAAAGTTAAAACCCCGGTTTTCACCGACTTGAACTCAAGGGCAGCCTGCGTCAGCACAGGCCACATGGAAACGCCAGGGTGAATGGGCATGGCAGAGGATAGCTGTCCCTCAGCAACCATGGCGGGTCGGTTCCAGGACTCCCCCACCATACCAAAATCTTCAGATGCTCAAGTCTGTGATAAGAAGTGGAAGAGTATTTGCATATAACCTACCTATACCTTCCTCTGAACTTTAAATCAGCAGTCCCCAACCTTTTTGGCACCAGGGACTGGTTTTTTTCTAAGATAATATTTCCACGGATGTGGGGGTAGCAGGGGATGTGGTTTAGGGATGAAACTGTTCCACCTATCAGGCACCAGTTAGCTTCTCATCAGGAGCGTGCAGCCTGGATCCCTCCCATGCACATTTCACAACAGGATTGGTGCTCCTGTGAGAATCGAATACTGCCGCTGATCTGACAGGAGGCGGAGCTCGGGGGGAATGCAACTCGCCTGCCACTCACCTCCAGCTGTGCTGCTCAGTTCCTAACAGGCCGTGGACCAGTACCAGTCCGCAGCCTGGGGTTAGGGACCCCTGCTTTCAGTCACCTCTAGGTTACTTACAATGCCTAACACAATGTCAGTGTCATGTAAATAATGGTTATACTGTGTTGTTTAGGGAATACACACAGACAGAATTTTTTTCTCCTAATATTTTTGGTCCACGGTTGGTTGAATCCATGGATATGGAACGCACAGATCCTGAGGGCTGACTGTAGCGTTATTTTCGGAATTGACGATTTCTTAGTGGAAGAATGCTTTCATCACAGCAGTGGTGGTAATTCCAGGGGAATAAGTATCAGTAAGCTGGTGCTGAACTAAGGCTAAGAGCTGGAGAAGCACAAATGTTACTAATGGGAACTTCATGAAAAGAGAGATCAAAAAATGGCTTTGAATCGTAAGAAGGGGCTAGCAGTTAGGTTCCATGTGGGGCCACACCAAGTGGGTGTGAGGTGGTCTTAGCCCAGTGGCATGAGATACAGATGTACGAGACCTGAAAAAGGTTCCGTGACCAGACAGGTGCGGGTCCAGTGGATTAGGCAATGTGCACTACTGTTGGCTTCCCAGAGCCTCCCATATGTGAATTGTGAATCTCAGGAAAGGGCAATAATGGCAGTGTCCGAGCCTACTGACTGTTTTTGCTGCGCATTTCATGAGACTGGTGTTTCGTGAGATGTGTGTTAAGAAATTCCGTCTTGGTGCCTCACACTGTCAGCTGCCAACACACGGGTAGCTTGTGTTGGGACAAGTGGTGCCACTTAGCACCAACAATGGGAAACTCTCAGTGTGAGGAAGAGACCAAGTCCCACCTCCTTCCTGAAGTTGGATTGAAGGTGCCAAGAACATTGTGTGTTTTCGCTTTCTGACATGGCAAAGCTGACTAAGAAAACCAAATGTGCTTGCGTCAGGTAACAAATATTAAAGTTTTGCTTTAATAGACGCTAGCAATGTTCTTATTTTTCCATTGGATGAATGACATTTCTCTTTGAACTTTACTACAGGACATGGACTGTGGATATGGCGGTATCAAGAGAAGAAGTCATTATTTTATGTCCCCACATCTGATGGAAGCTCCTTATCCCCAGTCACAGCTGCAGTTTACTCATTTTTAACAATGATAATAGTCCTGCAGGTAACAATACTCAGTATTGTACAATAATTGCTTTACTTTTATGAAGAGAACTTAAAATCATCATACTCTGTTCAGAATTTCCTATAAATTCTGCATTTGGGAGGACAGAAAATATATCCGCCTGGATTCTGCCTTTTATTTTTCAGCCTAAATCGTCTATGGGATCTTTCCTTGGGGGATTTTTAAGTCAAAATTTTCCTTTTCTGTTCTTAAGATTCTTGTACTTTGAGGGTTTGGTTTGGGTCATTGTTTTCATTTTGTTGTTTTTCCTTTCGGTTACTTTTTTAAACAAAATAGATTTTATTTTGGAATAATTTTAAGATTTACAGAAAAGACTGTAGCTTTTCTGTAAATCTTAAAATTATTCCAAAATAAAATCTACTTTTCTAAATAAATTTTACAGAGAGTTTCCATACATCCCTCACCCAGTTTTCCCTAATGTGAACATATTACATTGTCATGGTACATTGTGAAAACTAAGAAGCCAACTTTAGTCCTTTGCTTCGTTTTTTTCTTGTTTCTTTTTCTTTTCTTTTTTTTTTTTAGACAGAGTCTCGCTTTGTTGCCAGGCTGGAGTGCAGTGGTGCGATCTTGGCTCACTGCAGCATCTGCCTCGTGGGTTCAAGCAATTTTCTTGCCTCAGCCTCCAGAGTAGCTGGGATTATAGGGGCATGCCACACACCTGACTAATTTTCGTATTTTTAGTAGAGATGGGGTTTCACCATGTTGGCCATGCTGGTCTCAAACTCCTGACCTCAAGTGATCCACCCACCTCGGTCTCCCAAAGTGCTGGGATGACAGGCGTGAGCCACTGCACCTGGCCTAGTCCTTTGCTTTGAACAAAACTCCAGACTTCTTTCAGATCCCACTAGTCCTTCCATAAATGTGCTTTTTCTGCTCTGGGATTTAGTTGAGGTTATCCACACTGCATTTGTCTGCACTTGTTATTCTTACTATTATTATTAATTTGCACACCTCCCTGACGCCTCCCAGTCAATGACTGGCTATCTATGCCCAGAAAGGTCTGTGAAAGAGTGGGGAGGGTCCCAGAGTCCAGAGGACGAGGGGGCAGTGAGTTCACCACCAACCTTCCTGGGAACTGAGTGACCAGAGGACATTGGCTCAGGCTTTGCCTAGGAGGGAACCTGTGCTGTCGCTTATATGTGCTTCATACAACAGGAAACAGTCTTATTTAACTGTCTAAATTAGTTTTTTTAAAAATGCAAATTTTGTTCTAGCCTTGAGTTAGGACTGCAGTTGGTGTTTCATTAACGTACTTCAGTTCCCAGGAGAACCCAGTTAGTCTGTGGATGATATTCTGAGTCTGTAAACATTAGTTCAATACTGTTACTCTACCAAAATAAATGAGTAAGTAAACATTATTTTTGAGGAGAATTGTTCTTAAATTATGAAGGCATCACTGAATATTTTTCTCAAAGCCTCGTTCCCTTCCCTCTGCATTGTACAAGAAGAGCACAGAACCGGCATCTGAAGGACGACTGTGCTGTTTGCACTGTCCCCGGAACTTGGGGTTGTACTCCTGGGAGATGGGAGCTCAGGGAAAGCCCGGGGGTCGAATGCCGCCGTGGAGTGTGGTGTGAGGTGACCTTGCTTATGAGGACTGACTGTGCCATGACTTTTTTTCTCTTTTCTCTCTTTCCTGTCCTAGCCTCTCTCAAGCACAACTTGCTTGCTTCTATCCAAGCCATGGGCACCATACTTCCAGACACGATAGTGGATCCCTGCTCTGCAGCTGCTCCATAAGCTGTCCTAGTTTATTCTCTTTGTCAATACTCTAATGCTTTTCCAATACTGACTCTAAACCAGGCTATTTAAGCTCTTCAAGGTACAGTATAGTCCCTCCTTCCTTGCAGTTGTAGTCATTTGTTATTTAAATAGACTAATTTCCCGGCTCCCCGGTCCTCACGGTCATTCGTCCTGTGTGCCTTGTCTCTTCCAGGTTTTGATTCCAATTTCCTTATACGTTTCCATTGAGATTGTTAAAGCATGCCAAGTGTACTTCATTAACCAGGACGTACAGTTGTATGACGAAGAAACAGACTCGCAGCTGCAGTGCCGAGCTTTGAACATCACGGAAGACTTAGGGCAGATACAGTACATTTTCTCAGATAAAACTGGCACTCTGACAGAGAATAAGATGGTTTTCCGAAGATGCACCGTGTCTGGTGTAGAATATTCTCATGATGCAAATGGTGAGTCTGGAGGTGTGGGGCTCTCAACCCGGGCTGAACCAGAAAGCTGCTCTATCCAGAGCTGCTTGGAGACACACACACACACACACACACACACACACACACACACTCTCACACTCACACACACCCCACAGGCTTCAGGGATTACTGATTTTCAAGGGAGTATAAAGACGTGGCTGTCACAGCAGCTCAGGTGCCTGCACACACCCACACACACACACACACAGCACACTGGCTCTCTCACACACACCCCACAGGCTTCAGGGATTACTGATTTTCAAGGGAGTATAAAGACGTGGCTGTCACAGCAGCTCAGGTGCCTGAAGCCCGGTGCTATTTATAGAGCAGGCACTGGCACGGCCGCCCGCCCTGTTCCTGCAGTGTCTGGGGCGCCAGGCATCCGCCAAGCAACCAGGCAAACCACCCGCGAGGAGCTCACTTCCAAGGCATCCGGCCCCCTTGCTCTGCCACCTTCCAGGGCATCCGGCCCCCTTGCTCTGCCACCTTCCAGGGCATCCGGCCCCCTTGCTCTGCCACCTTCCAGGGCATCCGGTCCCCTTGCTCTGCCACCTTCCAGGGCATCCCCCCTGCTCTGCCACCTTCCAGGGCATCCGGCCCCCTTGCTCTGCCACCTTCCAGGGCATCCGGCCCCCTTGCTCTGCCACCTTCCAGGGCATCCGGCCCCCTTGCTCTGCCACCTTCCAGGGCATCCGGCCCCCTTGCTCTGCCACCTTCCAGGGCATCCGGTTCCCTTGCTCTGCCACCTTCCAGGGCATCCGGCCCCCTTGCTCTGCCACCTTCCAGGGCATCCGGCCCCTTGCTCTGCCACCTTCCAGGGCATCCGGCCCCCTTGCTCTGCCACCTTCCAGGGCATCTGGTTCCCTTGCTCTGCCACCTTCCAGGGCATCCGGCCCCCTTGCTCTGCCACCTTCCAGGGCATCCGGTCCCCTTGCTCTGCCACCTTCCAGGGCATCCGGCCCCCTTGCTCTGCCACCTTCCAGGGCATCCGGCCCCCTTGCTCTGCCACCTTCCAGGGCATCCGGCCCCCTTGCTCTGCCACCTTCCAGGGCATCCGGCCCCCTTGCTCTGCCACCTTCCAGGGCATCCGGTTCCCTTGCTCTGCCACCTTCCAGGGCATCCGGCCCCCTTGCTCTGCCACCTTCCAGGGCATCCGGCCCCCTTGCTCTGCCACCTTCCAGGGCATCCGGCCCCCTTGCTCTGCCACCTTCCAGGGCATCCGGCCCCCTTGCTCTGCCACCTTCCAGGGCATCCGGCCCCCTTGCTCTGCCACCTTCCAGGGCATCCGGCCCCCTTGCTCTGCCACCTTCCAGGGCATCCGGCCCCCTTGCTCTGCCACCTTCCAGGGCATCCGGCCCCCCTTCCAGGGCTCTGCCCCCTTGCTCTGCCACCTTCCAGGGCATCCGGCCCCCTTGCTCTGCCACCTTCCAGGGCATCCGGCCCCTTGCTCTGCCACCTTCCAGGGCATCCGGCCCCCTTGCTCTGCCACCTTCCAGGGCATCCGGCCCCCTTGCTCTGCCACCTTCCAGGGCATCCGGCCCCCTTGCTCTGCCACCTTCCAGGGCATCCGGCCCCCTTGCTCTGCCACCTTCCAGGGCATCCAGGCCCTTGCTCTGCCACCTTCCAGGGCATCCGGCCCCCTTGCTCTGCCACCTTCCAGGGCATCCGGTTCCCCCTTGCTCTGCCACCTTCCAGGGCATCCGGCCCCCTTGCTCTGCCACCTTCCAGGGCATCCGGCCCCCTTGCTCTGCCACCTTCCAGGGCATCCGGCCCCCTTGCTCTGCCACCTTCCAGGGCATCCGGCCCCCTTGCTCTGCCACCTTCCAGGGCATCCGGCCCCCTTGCTCTGCCACCTTCCAGGGCATCCGGCCCCCTTGCTCTGCCACCTTCCAGGGCATCCGGCTCCCTTGCTCTGCCACCTTCCAGGGCATCCGGTTCCCCCTTGCTCTGCCACCTTCCAGGGCATCCGGCCCCCTTGCTCTGCCACCTTCCAGGGCATCCGGCTCCCTTGCTCTGCCACCTTCCAGGGCATCCGGCCCCCTTGCTCTGCCACCTTCCAGGGCATCCGGCTCCCTTGCTCTGCCACACCAAGGGACCAAGAGATATCTCTGTTGTCACCCATCCATTTTCTAGTCATAAAATCCTCAGAAGGGCACCGGCTAATTCATGCTTCATTCTCTCCCCTGGAACAGTGTTCCTGGGAACTGGAAAGATGAATCGCCTCACTCCCAATTATTGAAGCGGTCCCCACTCCCACCTCTCCCTTCCGTATCTGTGGCTGCCTCCTTCCAACCTGGTGCCTCTGGGGAGACACCAGCTTCCGAAACCCAGGGTGTGACTGCAGCCAGCACCCCGCCCCAGGCAGGAGAGGGTGCGGACCAGGGTCCCCGCCACGGCTGTGCCTGGGGCTGCAGCGCCTTGGGAGTGCGCACCCTGCACTGCAGCCTGGGGTCCATTTCCTGCCTGTGACAGAAGCCGAGTGCATGCTACAGAAACAGCAAATTAAAACCGGGCAGAGGGAATGCAAGCGGGCGTGACTAGGAAGCTGCTCTTTAGAAGGATTTAGTGGGAGGCCTCTGTCGAATACTTGACACTTTTGTGAGTTTTATAAAACCAAGGATTATCATGATAGCCACCATCTTCCTCAACATGAAGTGAAGCAGTCATAGTAAACAGAAGGCAGAGGAAATTACCCACTTTGTTTAAAGTTTTATTTGCCACCCAGAATAGATGATCGGTGACAGTACTCCATCCACTCGCCCATCCTCCCTCCCACCAGCCTCCTTTGGCCTCCCCCTCCTTTTTACCCTTCTTCTACCCTCCTCTCCTCTCCCTCCTTCCTCCCCTTCCCCTCCCGTAGTTGCTAAACCTGGTGCAGCACAGTGCATTGTGTGCTCTTCTCAAAAACGGAACTCAGCAGAGTCCTGAGGGGATCAGAGATCCGGGCAGTGGGTTCTGCAGCAGCCCTTAAAGCCGAGACCCCGTTTCAGACAGACACGAGGAATAGGTTTTGAGATCTGTTGCACAGCCGGGTGACCCGAGGCAATAAGAATGTATTACACATTTCAAAATGACTGAGAGGGTAAATTTTAACTGTCTCACCATAAAAACATGATAGGTGAGTAAAGTGACAGATTTGTTAATTCGCATGATTTAATCATGCCGCATTGTACGCATATATCAGAACGTCACATTGCAGCCCGTAAATGTATACAATGCTGATTTATCCGTTAGTAATAATAATAATAAATTTAAAAGATATTAATAAAGTTGGAAGCTCAGGCTCCGGGGGTAGGATCCCAACTAAGATTACAGAAAGATTCTGACAATTGCCAAATGCTACCAGAAAACCAGAGGGTTTCCTTGCCTCAAGACACGGGGGGCTTCCTGGTGATGAATGAAACCACGTGGGTCTCAGCAGCGTGTTTTAGAGAAGTGCCTGGATCAGCTGCTGACAGGCACCCAGGCAAGGAGCGTCATCAGCCAGTTATCTTACGATCTGACCTTTCCGAATCTTCCTCATAAAGGAGTTCAGATGGACTCTGAACCCCAAGCTCTGCTCACGGACCAGAACCAGCTGTGGAAGTCCTGGGTGTACCCCCTCTGACAGCTTGGCCTGATGACCTGGAGCTGACCGGCTGTGCATGCCTAGGAGGGAACATTACCTGCTCCTGGGCCTCATCTTCCCTGAGGGCATGGAAGGCATCTCTGGGGCCACTGCCAATCAGAACACCAACACACCAGCCATGGCCCCCACAGTCTCCGAGGGAAGGAGGGGCCCCTGAAAGATGGCTCCATGGAGCTCCGGATGTGCGGGACCGCTGCTCCGGGAGGGTGGGACGGGCCAGTCCGTTTTCCTGGAGGCTGAAGCCCAGCCCCTCACTTCATGCTGGACAGAGTCATGTGTCCAGGTTTTGTGTGTCCTTGCTTACGGTGCACTGGGCTGATACCACCCAAGAGCTGGTGAGATGTCTGCAGGACGTCTGCTCCTGGAATGAGGATCTCCCTGAGTTGGAATCCTGGCATTGGCAAGTACTCGGCCTCGTGACGGTGGGCAGGTGACTTCCCCTTTTTTATCCCCCGTTTTCCTCAGCTCTCACAGAGGGCCTGTTAAGAGATGTGCGGTACGGGGCCTGGTCCACGCCGCTGGCCAACTCCACAGGCATCTCCTTCTCCGGCCTCTTGACAGGCCCCTGCAGCTTTAACTCAGCACCGTGCCTGTGCTTGATGTTCTGATGAAACGCTTGTTCTGATGAGTAAAGCTCATGAATGGTCCTCTTTTCGCTCATCCACGGTGAAACAAGCTGTCCTCACTGGGCAAAACCCAGAAGACTGGTTCAGAGCCATGGGTTAGCAAGAAGCCGCGGTGCAGCCACCTCTGCAGGGGATTCGCCCTGCGTTCACGGGGTCATGGGGAATTTGCTCAGCAGGGGCCTCTACAGGCTTTTGAGCGACATCACAGTCAAGATCCCCTTGGATGGAATTTCAAAGCTGAGTCCAAACGCTGGCTGGCTGTAGGGGTCCAAGCTGTGCAGTCTAGGAGAGTGAGCCCCCCGTGCCACAGCATTTCATCCAGACAGGGGCAGATGGTGCCCACCGTCCATATGGGCAAGGAGCTCAGCACCAAGCGAGCACGGTCATTCCAGCATGACTGGAAGGCCTGCCACCCTCTGTCCTGCCTCCCTCCTCCAGCCACCTGCCACCCTACCCCATGTACACCTGGGCTCTACCTGAACAAACCAGCTGGACGTCACCCGTTCCCCTTCCCCTAAGTCATGCGACCTTAGAAAGCTCCTTACGTTCTCTGAGATGAAAGTCAGTCTTCTCATTTGTGAAACAGTTGAGAATATCAACCTCCCCAGGTTGCAGCTAACTGAAGATGTTCTCTGTCCCTTGCTATTAGAGATCAAGGGTGGTGAATCCTCTGGGGCTGCCCTGCCGGAAGCCTCGTGGAACCTAAAACACCCTGAATGGGTTCTGTCCTCCCAGCCTTTCCCCACGATGCCTCACCCTGCACCCTCTCCCCACAGCGCAGCGTCTGGCCAGGTACCAGGAGGCTGACTCGGAGGAGGAGGAGGTGGTGCCCAGAGGGGGCTCGGTGTCCCAGCGCGGCAGCATCGGGAGCCACCAGAGTGTCCGGGTGGTGCACCGAACCCAGAGTACCAAGTCCCACCGGCGCACGGGCAGCCGGGCCGAGGCCAAGAGGGCCAGCATGCTGTCCAAGCACACGGCCTTCAGCAGCCCCATGGTGAGTGTACGGGGCCTCCTGCTAGGGCGCTGCCACGTCCCTTCCCCATTTTCACCATCCCCTCCGCTCGTGGAAGGTGTCCGTATTTAATCCTACAAATACACTGTCGCTGGGCGGCTTGGCTCTACTCAGCAGAAGCTTTTCTGGCCAACACTTTCTCTCCACCGTTGTCTTTTCCAAGACACTGACAGGGCCCCTTTGCCACGGCTTCTAAGGCTGGTTGATTGCTGGCGACTCACCCAGAAAGGGTGACAAAGAGGAAGCCGGTGCTGCCAAATGAAGCAAATAAAAACCTCAGGACAAGATGACAACCGCTAAAAAGCAAAGCCAACCCCTCCCGAGGGAGTTTTAATTAGACGAGCCCAAATCCATAAAATACTTTCTGCCTGGCCTTGTCAGCCGCCCAGACATGAATGGACCACCCTCATCCAGCAGGGAGAGGTGCGGAAGTGAGCAATGACCTCTGAAAGAGGCGTTCACTTCCGACATGTTTCACCAGCACAGCGGAGGGGAAGAGTCCCCCTTGCTCGCTCCGTGGTGGCCTCATTCTCTCATGTGCTCCTAAACCCACGGAGAAGCTGCCATCTAAATAGGGGTGATCTAGAGTTTTGGACGCTGTCCCCTCGGATGGGGGCTCTCACGCTTGGCAGGAGGGAGGCTGCATTGGAACGAGGTTTCCTGACGGCATTTTTCAATATGAGTCAAGAGTATTTAAAGTATTCAAACTTTCTTGTCTAGCAATTTCGCGATTCAGCCAAGGATTGCTACATGTGGAAGTTTATCAATGTGTAATTTACATCAGCAAAACTGAAAGAAATTTAAGTATCCAGTGATAAAGAGATGGTCAAATAAATGATGACATGTCCATTTAATTGTGTTTTTAAATGATTTTTAAAAGCCTGGAAAACTTCAGACAATTAATAATGCTTTGGAGATAATGGAAACCACCAATATGTACATAAAATATTTTGATTATGAAAAATTTAAATGTAGAGTGAAAAGACTAGAGGGCAATGCTGAAGCATGTTTTTCACAAAGTAGATAGAAGTTATGTATATTTGTGCAATTAAAATCATAAGTAATTTACAATTATAAAACGACATATATGTATATTAGAGATGAAGTTCTGTTTACAGCTTATGATAAAATCAAAGCACCTTAAATAGTCATGCCCCAAGACCCTCGGCAGACTACTGGGTGGGACTCACTGCCAGCCTCCCTTTCTCCCCAGGAGAAGGACATCACGCCTGACCCGAAGCTGCTGGAGAAGGTGAGCGAGTGTGACAAGAGCCTAGCCGTGGCGAGGCACCAGGAGCATCCGCTGGCCCACCTCTCGCCTGAGCTGTCTGACATCTTTGATTTCTTCATCGCACTCACCATCTGCAACACAGTCGTCGTCACGTGCCCGGATCAGCCACGAACAAAGGCAAGTTCTGGAGGGTCCCTGAGCTTCACCTTGACCTTGACCTTCTGCACTGCGGGCCATGGTTGTCAGTCCTCCTGAGGGCAAGCGCCTGGCCCTTTCCTGCAGCAAGTGCTCTTAGCACATCCTGACCTAAGGCGGATGCAGCGGACACTTCATACTGAGCAACACAGCGCTGTGGTTCTGCAGCGTCGGTCCCGGGCTGCGGTGGGCAGGGGCTGGTTGGGGCCAAGTGGGAGGGGACAGCCCACCTGAGATGCCTTCTGAGCCTGGGAGGGGAGGGACACAGGGCAGCCAGCTAGGCCAGCCTCAGGTAGGCAGGTGGGTATGTGGAGGCCCTGCCTGCCTGGGTCCTTCCTTCGCTGCCTGGCCTGGGGCAGGGCCGGAGGGAGGCTGCCCGGGACAACCTCTCTGAGCCTCAGGGTCCCAGATCCACACAGGAGAGAGGACAAGACAGGCCGGGGCCCAGCTTCTGGGATGAGGAACTTGCACGTGGACCCTGACTCTACCAGCCATGCAGGCGGAGACGCATCGGCCTCTTCCCTGTGCCTGGGGTGCCTGCCTGGGCTGCAGGCGGAGACGCATCGGCCTCCTCCCTGTGCCCGGGGTGCCTGCCTGGGCCGTGGGGCCATGGGGAGGATTTATGGGGGGAAGATTGTTCTTCAACGAGAAGCAGTCGAGAATCGATCAGAGGCTACTTAGGATACTAGAAATATAGCAATGCTCAAATTGGTTTTGGTTCAGTCTGACATTAAGGTTTTCTCCCGAGAGAGGAAAGGTTGTATGTGTGAAGGCTCTTCTATCACCCAGTGCACCCCAGAAAGCCCTGCGGTGGGCTAGGCAGTGTGGGGGGCACGGAAGCGATATGCATATGGAACCAGGCAGCTTTGAATGTTTGAATGGGGTGGGTGTGTGTCATAGACCTCCCAGCTCCCGACTCTCCCAGGATCCCTTCCCAGACTCCTGGGTCAGCCCTTGGAGCAGGTTCCTCAGCAGGTGATGTGGGGTGAACAAGGTGGCCTGTATTTTCTCTGCTGCGGCAGCGTGTCTGGCAGTACCTGGACCCGGTGACACCAATGGACAGGCCTGCCACTCAGAGACCAGCAGGCTTGAGGCTTATGCTGGCAACCCTGGGCTGGAGCTCCTTCCCGAAGCCACATTTCATCTCCTGGTTGCCTCAGCATCTCCCATCTGGCCTCTGGGCTCTGCCTTCAGCATTAAAAACCCTTCTGGTGTGTATCCCTGCAGAAGTGCCCCTTTTCGGGTTAGACCCTGCCTGACAGATGTTAAATCAAGGGTGAGAGACCACAGCATCATTGAGGCTTATGCTGAAGGTTACACGACTTGAGTTCCACCTAGGGAACAGCCTATCAATCACCCACACTCAGGCTGCAGGTAAACATGTCTCTGGGTGCATTTCTGTTCCCATATATTGGTTGGTGAGCGCCACCTTCGAGGACATTTGGAGCTAGCAGGGATTGCCATGTGGGTGCCTGTGTCTCCCAGCTGGCTATGTAGCGTATTTACAGTCATGGCAAGACCAAAGGAAAAGCACCTGTATCAAAATCTGGCTCTGTGCGCCTTGCTTTACCAAACACCTGACTTTTCTGGAGGCTGTTACTGTAATTCAGAACTTAGGATGCAATGGTAAAATTGCGGTTTTAAGAATTGCTAATTCAATATTTTGGTTGTTTTGACATTTGCTCTTTCAATAAAGAGCAAGAAAAAAACATGGCTCTGTTGCTCTGTCATTGAGCTTTTTGAAACTTTAACAGTTTGTGTGTGTGTGTGTGTGTGTGTGTGTGTGTGTGTGTGTGTGTGTGTGTGTAACTCATTTTGTTTCTTACTGTGGTGGTTAAAATATTGTTTCCATGTTTGGGATCCTCAATTTGTCAGTGTATTTAATGTGCTTAGAAAGATTATTTGGGGACTGGAAATGTGATTTGTATATTAAATTCTTATAGACATAATTCAAAGGAAGTATAAGCTGATGGTTTGTTAAATGGCTTTTTAATTGGAAAAAAATGCCCAGTTTTGTGCCAGGCAGTGGTGAGCCTGCTCCTCTGAGCTGTTTTTTGCAAAGCAAGGGGACACTGTAGTACAGGGACAGCCCCAAACGAAGCCAGCAGATGCCACCAGCTGCAACTCCCCTGCATACATCAGGGCCTCCCTGATGGGCCCTCAGCAATCACGTTCTGAAAGAATGTTGCATAACCTTTGCTTAAGAGAAGTAGAAGAGGCCAACGGAGGATCTCAAGGCAGGAATACTGTCTCTGCCTGCAATTTCAATGCATGCCTGAAATCTGGGAAATAGGAAATGTGTGTTCTGAGACCCCGTGGGCAAGTCAACACCATTGTTCCTCCAAGTGCCTGGAGCATCCTGTGGGAATCAGGGTGGGGCCTCTGGGGGACATAGCAGTTCCCTCACCTGCCTTCTGACCATTTGTCTTGCAGGTGAGGGTGAGGTTTGAGCTGAAGTCCCCCGTGAAGACGATAGAGGACTTCCTGCGGAGGTTCACACCCAGCTGCCTGACCTCAGGCTGCAGCAGCATCGGGAGCCTGGCCGCCAACAAGTCCAACCACAAGTCGGGCTCCAGCTTCCTGTCCACCCCGTCCAGCGATGGCATGCTTCTCAGGCTGGAGAGCCTGGGCCAGCCCACTTCGGCCATCACCAGCAACGGCTACAGCAGCCAGGCGGATGACTGGGCCTCGGAGCTTGCCCAGGAGCAGGAGCCAGAGCGTGAGCTGCGGTACGAGGCCGAGAGCCCAGATGAGGCGGCACTAGTGTATGCGGCCAGAGCCTACAACTGCGTGCTCGTGGAGCGTCTGCACGACCAAGTGTCTGTGGAGCTGCCCCACCTGGGCAGGCTCACCTTCGACCTCCTGCACACACTGGGTTTCGACTCCATCCGCAAGAGGATGTCAGTGGTGATCCGGCACCCGCTTACCAATGAGATCAACGTCTACACCAAGGGGGCCGACTCAGTGGTCATGGATCTCCTGCAGCCCTGCTCTTCAGGTACCCCCACCCCTGCCCAGCTGCACCCTGGCTCCGGGGAGGAAGTCCTGATAAATATCCCCACCCAATTCCTTCTCTTGAGTAAAGTGATTTTCATTAATCCTTTTCCAAAAGCAGTGCCCATCAAAGAATTGCACGGTTTCTTCAGATCACTGTTTGCCTGTTTGAAGGGTTTGGACTAGAAAGTATTCAGGGGGCTTCCGTGCCTGGACACCCCCACCTCCAAGAACTAGGGGGACAGAGGATACTTGGAGAGTGTCAGGTTTTAAATTTGAACGATGAAGGGTGAGAATCTAGATAGTAGCTCTGGAAAGTTCTTCCTGCCCTGTGGACCTGGTGCAGCTCAAAGATCCAGGCCACGGTTTGTGGGCTGCCTGGAGCCACGGTGGGGGCCCAGGAAGTGAGGGATGCCGGCCTCACCCACTGCCCTCTGTTCTGGCACTTGGGAGGGGAAGGGTCAAGCGCCTCTCATAAAGCGAACCTGGCCACCCACCTCTCCCTCTGTGCTCAGGGGATGGAGAAGTGCAGCCTCAGCTCCGGGGAACTGAGCTGGGTGGAGGTGAGGATGCTGCAGCAGCCTAGGGGCCCCACTGAGGCTCTACTGCCTGCCACAGGCTTCCTGTTTTCTGCACCCTGGAAGCAGCTCTGGGCAGCAGCTGCTGGGAAACGCTATCAGCCAGATGCTCCCTTCTGGAGCTCCGAGTTGGAGCTAGGGAGCACTTCACCTCCCACTGGCCTTTCTTGCCAGCATCTCAGTGCCCCAGGACAGGACCCCTGGCACAGAAGCCCAGGACCGTTCATGATGGAGAATTGGATGGGAGGAAGAGCTTCATACAGGAAATCCATGTCCCCATCACAGAGCTGTGACCTCCAAAAGGCAGCTGAGCTGAATCTGCAGATGTGTCTCTGAGAGGAGTTTGGATGACCTTCCGCGATGACAGCCATTGCGGGGCGAGATTTCGCCTTTCTCCTGCTGCAGGGCCTCTGCCCTGGAGTCGGCGAAGAATCCAATTCATGGACAGATTTTGAGTTCTAGGAAGCTGCTTCTTCGGAAAATGGATTCCTGTTTACATCCACACAAGAGAAAAACATAAACAGGGCAGTTATCTGAGTGATTTCATTCTACAGCAAAAAACTCTCTCTGTCTTACTCCACAACCTTGGGTTCAAGACAACTGAAGGGGTCCTGGGCTTCAGACTTCACAGCATGACGGGTGATGTCTAAGGGGAAGGCATGGAGTGGCCCTGGCATGTGGGGGCTGCCTGGCGCTGGCAGGTGAGGCCTGTCCCAGCCTGTAGAGCAGGGAGCCCTGTAAGCTGTGCGAGGAAGGCCGCAGCAGTTGCCAGGCTTGTACTTTGCTGGCAACGTGTTTTTTTACATGAGTAGAAAACCTCAAAAGCAGATCACAGACAAAAAGAACAGCTGTCATGACGTGTCGCTAATACCATCAGCCATCATTCCATAAAAGAAGGACGAGATTTCACATCCACCCTGTCCCCCCCAAAAAATCACCAAGGATATCCCAGAAAACTGGATGCCTTTCGATTGAATAAATTTAGCATCATGACCTGCTCACTCTTCTACCCCTGCTTCTTGATACCTTACCAGGGTGGATAGAGCTTATCAGGAGGCAGGGCTCCCCTCCCTGTTCACTGGCAGGCACCGAGGCCATGGCAGAAGGAGCAGTGGCGGCCTGGCCTCCACGGGCCCCTGAGTGAGCCAGGGATTTCCTCGTTCGTCTGCAAGTTGGGAAGGCCCTTGATGCCGGTTACAAGACCATCCACACTGCTCTCCTCTGACTCAGAATCGACCTCACAGTCGGGGTCGGGGAGCCCCTACCCAGGCCGGGGAGCCTCTCAGGCCCGGCATCGTCAGTGTGGCTTTGCTGTGGCTCTCAGGAAGGGAGCTTCCCATAACCAGGTAACCGCAGATAAGAAAAAGGACCTGAAATCCATGGCATCATGGAAAGGCCAGGTAATGACATTGTCACAGCTCTCTCCTTATCAAAACCATGACATTGATGGGGAAAATTAATCAAGGGCTTGCGTTGATCTCTGCCTTCCTCTGGGAATTTTCAAGCAGTGCACGAAGTCAGGTTCGGATAAGGAAGATCTACGTGTCAACATTGGGCAGGTTAAGGTTCAGGAAGTTCAGAGATCCCAGCGGTTTCCCAAGAGAATGACTACAGGATGGCCCTGGAGTCCCCTTGAAGTTACCCACCTGCGACCACCCACCCTTATGCACAGATCGTTTGCCTTTTACTGGGGGAGTGGTGGAGGGATGTGGACAGATGCAGACTCATTACAGAGGACTCACTGTGCCTGGCGATCACTCTGCCTGTGCAGGTCAACTTACCACCTACGTAGATCAATTTATCACCTGTGTGTAGGTGACAAACTGAGGAGGGCACAGAGCTGTCCCACTCCGGACTTAATCTGATGCCCTCTTTAGAGGGCTCAAAACATTTTCACCAGAAGAAGCCCGAGTTGGCTGAGCAGGTGGTGGGCGTGACTGTATTACATCAGGAGGATGCGGCCACGGCTTACCTGCCCTGGCAGGTGTGGTGTCAGGCAACAAGCAGGGACTCCACCGCAACCCATTCTCACGGATCTCTGTTCAAATCCCAGGTCTACACTTACTGGCTGGGATGACCCTGGACGAGTCACTCACTCTTTCTGTGCCTCCGTTTCCCATCTACAAAGGAAATCACAGTGCCTACCTCTCATGGGAAGTCCCCACACGAGCCCCTAGCTGAGAGCCCTCTGTCACGTAGATGTCCAGCATCCACTCGGGACCTTCCCAAGTCTCTGGCTCCTTCCCGTTAAGATTCACTTGCTTTTGGTTTGGTGGCATTGCTACTTTGTGTGGTCTTTAAGGCGTAAACCTCAAGCCACTCTGCCATCTCCCAGAGCGAGGACAGAGAGTTGGCCTTAGCCCACTGCCTAGTGTGGGCCTCACACGTTGCTGCCATGCAGTAATCAGTACGTATTTTTTTTATGACGAGTACATGCATGTACAAGCAGGGACTGCACCTTAGTTTACCATTTTAATCAGATAACTCCTTGTTGGGGAAATATCGCTTGTAAAGCTTAGAAGAAATGGAAATATCACTTGGAACAACATTAAAACACATGGTAAAATCACGAAGAGAGGCTACCCTCATCCCTCTGAGGGCCTCTGCAGGGCTGCAAGCACTGCTCACCAGCTGTCTCCTGGTGGGGATATCAGGTGCAGCCCACTGCCAGGCGCAGCTGTCTCGGCCCTGCTGTGTCTGAGGTCGGTGGGCACCGGAGTCATCTTTGCAGACTGTGCCTGGAGCTGTGTGCTTAGACCCATCCACCCCCACCCAGATGTGGCCTCGGGGCTGCGGCACAGAGCTCTGTCCCCACCCAGCAGGGGGCGCCGGGCAGCACTGGTCCCGCTCCTGTGGGTGGTGTCACTCCTCACCCACGGAGCTGAGTTCCAGGCACAGAATTCCTCCTGTCGCCGTAGGGAGACGAGACACACAGGACCTGGCTGGCTGTGGAACATCAGAAAGAAGGGGCTGATATTGCATGACCATCGCCAAAAATGCAGTGTGAACATTGCCATGCCTCCAGCCTGAAATCAGCCACCCCCAGCGTCACTCCAGCAGGTGGAGAAGAGCGGGTCTGACTGAATGCCTCTGGGGATCCACACTCTCGTTCCCCAGTACATTCTCCTTCGGAGGTTCCCCCAGCTCCTCAGTGATGGTCTCCTTGGAGCTTGAGTTCTTCCCATCCTCTCCTACCCTCCATCAGAGTGTAGACAGATCCCAGCCTCCACAAGGGCCCCACCCTCCAAAGTCCAGCCTCGGTTTTCTGCAGTGACTGCTCAGTGGTAGGTGCAGCAAGACGTGTAAGGGAAAAGTCACCCAAGAACGAGGTGCAGATCTTGCCAGAAGGGGCACAGGTGTGTGTCCATGTCTGCAGAGGGGATGACGGGCTCAGCCGCTTCTGCCTGGCAGGGCCAGGTGCTCCCTGTCACTAGGCCCTGTGCAGATGGCCCTGCACAGAAACACCCCAGTGTCTACCTGAGAAGCAGACGCCTGTGGGGCCATCTCCTCGTCTGGGGCACCCAGGGTCCCGAGTGGCCCGTCCCCCCTCTGTGGGCTCAGTTCGTTTCGTTTTTGGAAAGTGTGGTTAATCTCAGTGTCACACCCAGTACCACCACATGTCCCAGCGCACACCACATGTCGCCTCTGCCCGGAACAATGGGACAGCTTTATCATGAGTATTTCATTTCCAAAGCCCCTCAGATAGGCATGGCTTTGCTCGAAGAACAATCTGATTCTGGGAAAAGGTTATCTGCGTCTTCTAAGAGTGTTACCATCATACCAGGAATACAAAGATGAGTTTGAGCATCATCCTTTCAGGAAATGTAAATACCTAAAGCAAAGGATCCCAGGGCAGCTTTTTTTCTTCCCCATTATCAACTCCATAAAGAGCCTTTTCAGACTTTTTTTTCGATTGTCCCCTCATGGCCTTCTAATAACATAGATACGCTGTGTATCTGTTTATGTTCTATATGTGTACTTAGACTTTATATAGAAAGGAGTAAGATTCTTCCACCTCCAAGAACCAATGATCACTCCCTTGAAGGCTCCGTCACCCCCATGGAGAATGCAGCATGGCCAGGCATGTAAAAGCGTCTCTTACCAGGTCTGCTTTGTCAGGCGGTAGACTTCGATTAGCAGATAAGCCTTCCTGGGCCAGGGGCCTCATAACTGGTCAGCAGTGTTGCCAGATTTCACAAACAATGTGTATATATATAGAATGTCCAGTTAAACTTGAATTTCAGATAAATCATTTTTTAAGTAAAAGTATGTCTTATGCCATATTTAGACATCATTTGTTATATCTGGCAGTGCTACTTGTAAGGATCCTACCGTTCTGAGGATAGAAAGTGCACTTCCCATTAAGTAAGACTTTTCATTAACAGGAAGAACGTGAGCCTCCATTTAATAGGCTGGGCAAAAGGATGCCAAATTGCTTTTGATGAAGTTTTTATTTTCATGAGCTGATTTCAACAAAGGTTGTTAGAAACAGCCAAACATCAGCCGGACGCAGTGGCTTACACCTGTATCCCGGCACTTTGGGAGGCCGAAGTGTGCGGATGGCTTGAGCCCAGGAGCTCGTGACCAGTCTGGGCAACATGGCAAAACCCTGTCTCTATGAAAAAATAAAATAAACAGCCAAACATTTGCATATTGATGAGATTCTTTTTTAAACGTAACAGCTCATTTTGGCTTTGAATTCTATATGAAAACTTGTGCTGTATTCGCAAGTAACGAACAGACACGGGGTAAATCTCAGAGTGTCTGAAGATGGTTCCGCAGATGCCAGGTCTTACCCATATTTCTGCTTATTCTCCAACCTAGTTGACGCCAGAGGGAGGCATCAAAAAAAGATCCGGAGCAAAACTCAGAATTACCTCAACCTGTATGCGGCGGAAGGCCTGCGCACCTTGTGCATCGCCAAGAGGGTGAGTGGGGGCGGCCCTGCGAGGGTGCCTGTGCCGGTGGGCGCCCCGCAGTGAGCAGCACCTGGTGCAGCACTCAGCAATGGATCTCCCACAGGTTCTGAGTAAAGAAGAGTATGCCTGCTGGTTGCAAAGCCACCTAGAAGCAGAATCCTCCCCGGAAAACAGCGAGGAGCTCCTCTTCCAGTCTGCCATTCGCCTGGAGACGAACCTGCACCTGTTAGGTAATTAACTTGCGAGCCGCATGCCTAAGAGCAGTGTGGAGTTTGCAGGGGCAGCCCTGGAGGGGTGAGAGCTCTTGTCAGCAGCTGCTCCGCAGGCTGGCCTTGGTTAGGGAGCTGCCTGGCCGGACGCTGGTGCAGCCGAGGCGGGAGGGTGCTTGCCTGAATCTTCTCCCAGTGTCGTTTCTGTGAGGCACAGCTGCTGCCCGCCAGGCACCCCAAGACAGCAGCTGCCATGCTTCCCCTTAACCTGCTTTCCCACCAAAAATAGAGACAAGGAGTGAGGTTCCCGACAGTTGGGGGTTCAAAGGATTTTTCCCTTGGGAAACAGGGAAACTTTTGGAACCCAGAGACTGCTGCACTTTGCATCTTAGGAATGTTTCACGGATTCGAGGTGGATGAAAAGAACATGGGCTCATTTTTTTCTGAAATATGTCCACATTTCCTACTGTGTTCATCTTGGTACTTAGTAAATGCTAACTAGTATCAGTGATAAATGAAGATATTTTTTATGTTATTGCTTAATACTTAAAATATTTATTTTCCTATTTATTAAAGCATTCATTAAACTAGCTGAGTCACTGTATACGTGCTCTGTGTGTCCTCGAGGAGCTGGTGTTGAGGGTGCTGCACCCCCACCTCCATCCCGGGTGCTGTGGGTCAGGTGGTACCTCTCGAACACAAAGCCCTGAGGAGTTCATCTTCACTTCACACAAAAAGGCGGTGTTCACTTGCCCTCTTTTTCTGGGCAGAGGAGTTGGGATAGCTATATATTTATATCTACATTTCTAGCATAATACATAGTTAAGGTTTGCATTTAATAGCGTAATGTACACTAGGCATAACATATATCTGCACACATTTTATGTATTATTTGCCCATAGTATCTTATAGAAGGCCACACATTACTCGGAAAGCCCTGGGATCCAGGAGCCCAATGGCACCACGAGTGGCAGCCCTGGATGTGAATTAAATGGAACACCTGAGAAATGGCTGTGCCTGTTTTAGGCCCCGAAGTTTTGGCTTACTAAAACAGGGCTGCTATCGTCTGGACTGACTGGGCTTCCCCAGAAGACAGTATTGTGCAGGCCTGTGGGGTAGGAGCCATCCGCTGGTTCTCCCAGACGTGTCCGCCCAGCCTCACTGACCAGCCTGGCTTTTAACCCTTCACTGTGGGGCACCTTCCCCAGGGAGCAGCTTTTCCCCCCGACAGCACTAACTTCTCAAATGGAGGGATATTGACCCTCCGGTGCCTTTTCACAGTGTGTGCTGGTTCCACCCCCTGGAGTCATGCAGACAGAATCTCCTCCCTTTTCCGCATGATGAAACCTTGACTATTTGGGGACATGGCTGTGAGTCCCAGCCTGCCCTTTCTCCACCTTCCCTGCTCTCAGAGCCCAGGAGCCCTGACTCATTTGTCCAGCCCTGCTCTGCCCCTGCAAGCTGGTTGTGCAAGTTGGCCAGGCAGGCTGGTCGTGCAGGCTGGTTGGGCAGCCTGTGGCTCAGTCCTTTTTGCATCCAAGTTCTGCTCTGTGGGGCTGGTAATCCCAGTGTTTCGGGCTCCCGTGAGGGTGAAAGGAAGGGATGACGGGAGGCCCTGAGCGTGGCGCAGGCACAGGGCCTGGCCCTGAGCGGTTGTGCGGTGATGAGTCTCCTGTTGGTGCTTCCACACCGTTTGCACCCAGCTGGCCTCTCCTCTGCCGACTCTCTCTGGTGATGGTGCGTCTGTCACCTCTCTGGGCCCGGATGCTGTAGCTCTGTTAACATATCCTAAGTCATTAACAGCCCCTGCTGCACCGAGGCTCATAGTGAACTTGAGATCCAGTCATCTTAGGTCTTCTTCACAGGGATTTCTTGCTTGGATTCTGTAATTTTTACTTGGGCAACTGTGTGAAGATCTAAAATCAGAGTTTTCTGATCCCCTGTTCCGCTTCCTTTGATTGGAGTAGGGATCCTGGCCATCAGCATTTCTCCAAACCCTGATTCCACCACGTCCCGCTGTCATCCTTAGGTGACACTTCCCTCCAAGTGCACATGAGGATGGCTCTGAGATGTGTTGGTGATGGAACTCCTGGGTTGCCCACATGGGTGCCAGCCGTGCACTGGAGCCTGCTCACGCCTGCTGGCAGAGCCCGTGGATAAATTTTGAAGCATTTTGGAGTAGCCCACATAAATGTTCAGGAATCTCACGTTGCCTTTTGATGCTATGTTAGTAGATTGAAGTCAGCCGAGGTGGGAGTATTTACACCACAGAAATGAGCAAATGCAGTCAGTCAGCCTCCCTCCCACAGGCCGGTTGTTCACCACTTACCATCTCCTGCTACCTGGTATGTTTATGTTTCAAATGACGAGGCCTGAGCCGGAGAGTACAAGAGCCACCCACCACCTTAGTGTTCACACAGCTCAAACGCGGACACTGTGTTCCAGCTCCTCGGCTTCATTGAGAAAAGTGAAGCCAGCCACTTATATATTTACTATTCCAAAGCCAAATACTCCTTTCTAAGTCTTTCCATGAAGGTGCTTTCTTTTTTTTTTTTTTTTTTAGCTTTGAGACAGAGTCTCACTCTGCCACCTGGGCTGGAGTGCAGTGGTGCGATCACAGCACACCGTGAGCTCAAATTTCTGGGCTCTAGTGATCCTCCCGCCTCGGGCTCCTGACTATCTGGGACCACAGGCGTGGGCCACCAGGCCCAGATGAATTTTTAATTTTTTTGGTAGAGATGGGGTCTCACTTAGGCTTGTCTCAAACTCCTGGTTCAATGCGATCCTCTTGCCTCAGCCTGCCTAAGTGCTGGGATTACAGGTGTGCACCCCTGCACCAGGCCCAGGTGCTTATCTTAAATAGCATCAGAGAACCATACATAACTATCTTTGGCAGAAAGATCTCCATGCTCTCCATGCTCTTGAAATTTTCTTTTTCTTAATGCTCTGGGCAGGAACCTAAATTCAAAGGACACTGTCTTGCTCATTTTCCCTGGCGTCCTTGCTAGTTTCTCTAAATGTCTAAAACTTCCTTGTTGGTGAAATCCTTTCCCCTCCCATTCAAAGCTGTGTGGCACCAAGCACAGTGACGCTGGGCTCTGCACACTACCAACTCCTGTGTTATGATACTCAGAAATGCCAGGCCCTCCCAAGGGTCAGGTCATAAAGACAGTGGCATTTACTCAGAGTCACATAAATTATATCACGAACAAGTACCTTGGAAAGCTGAAGAAAGCCACTGTGCCCCAAATCATCTTGAAAGGCTGCTCCCTGCAGGCACTCTTTCCTCTGCCGTGTTTCATGCCAAGGTGGGGGTCCTTCCCATAACTCCGTTTTTCAGTTCAATGCTAGTCTGCACGTGACTCAGGCTCACACCTTATAAAGGTGAGGGTTGTGGGGTGACCCAGTGGGAGGCCCATGAGTTTGACCAATTAGCTCCTGAACTAAGAAGTTCTGTTTTCAAGGTGTTAGCTTTTCCCTGTGAAACAACAGACACCCTCCGTATGGGAGTTTCCGGCAAAGCCTTCCCTGCTTTCTTTCTTGGCAGACGTTTAACTGAGGGACTCTAGCCGGGCAGCTGGCATACGAAGGTGGGACGCACAAGATCCTTGCAGCCGGAAGTTGCCATTTACAGAAGAGTGGGCAACTGCCTGGGTTATGTTTCAAGCACTGTAGTGGAAGTGTTATCCTGGCAAATTGTCAGTAATCCATCAAGGTTAGCCATTATTAGGCTTACTCTGTAATCACTATTACTATCATTAAGTATGAATGAATTACTGCGAACACACAGAGGAAGGCAAGACCATCCCTCTGCCCTCCCCAGACATGAAGAAACCTGTCACAGTGCAAGTGACCCTCAGGATGAGCCAGTTCCGCCTTCCCCTCCCCATGCCTGCCATCCCGTCATTCTAGAAGAAGGAGTAAGAGCGGCTTAGTTCATTTGCGCTGCTGTCACACAATACCACAGACTGGGGGCTTAAGCCACAGACATTTACTTCTCACAGTTTTGGAGGCCGAAAGTCCAAGATCAAGGCCGTGACAGCTTGCAATGTCTGGTGAGGGATCTCCTCCTGGTTTGCAGGCGGCTGCCTCCTTGTGGTGTCCTCACACGATGGGGAGATTGAGAAATCACCTCTCCAATGCCGATTTATTGATTGATTGATTAAGACAGAGTCTTGCTCTGTGTCCCAGGCTGGAGTGCAGTGGCGTGATCTCAGCTCACTGCAACCTCCACCTCCTGGGTTCAAGCAATTCTGCCTCAGCCTCCCAAGCAGCTGGGATTACAGGCACCCACTACCACGCCCAGCTAATTTTTGTATTTTTAGTAGAGAGGGGGTTTCACCACGTTGACCAAGTTGTTCTGGAACTCCTGACCTCAAGCGACCCACCCCCCTCGGCCTCCAGAAGTGCTGGGATGACAGGCGTGAGCCACCGCACCCAGCCCCAGTGCCTCTTTTTATAAGGACATTGATCCCATCGTGGGAGCCCCATCCTCATGACCTCATCTGAACTTAATTACCTCCTGCAGGCCCCACATCCTAATACTACCACATTGGGGATTAGTGCTTCCTCCTATGGATCTGGGGGACACAAACGCTCAGTCCATAGCAGCATCCCAGCACAGGGCACAGCATGGTGTCGAGCAGTAAAGGAGCCTCAGTCAGGGCTCGAACCCGGGGCCTGGGGGCTGCAGCTTACTTCCAGAGCGGGGAAGACGGAAACCATCTCACCAAGATGTAAACAGATTAAAAAAAAAAAAACAAAACAAAACCCAAGGCAGGCCTAAGCACATTTCTGCAGTCAATAGTAGATTTTTCCCAACATACTGAGATCAAAAAGGCAAAACCCGCCTCTCGACTTCTTTATGTTTGTGGAAAAAGCATATTTAAGATAATCTTGGTTTCAAGACATAATGGGCTTGCCTGTGAAGCCTGTTTCTATAGTGACTAGTAATAAGCATTGTTGAGACTGGACATTCTGAATTTCATTCACCAGAAGCTTTGTATGGGATGGGCAATTTTTAAGGCTGTATTTTTATTCCTCCAAATAATCGTCATTCCCAACACCTTCCCATACGCTTTGCTTTCAGGTTATCTGTAAAGTTACAAGTTAGAGATAAGTCGAGGTACTTTGGTGTAAGTACATATAATTATACTCAGTGACTCACAGTTACTCCTACGCACTCTGGACTGAGTCACATCGAGAGAGCAGTCAAAAGTGTCCACCACTGTCCTGAAATGGTCCCACAAAGGACTTCCTGTCACTGCATGGCAGGCAACTGGCAGCCCAGCCCCAGGCAAGGTCCAGGCAACAGGGACTGTACCAGTGCCTGCCTTCGGTGTATCTGGTGCATGCCATTTGCACCCCAGCAGGATTGGGGGCGCACGTGAGAAGCGGGTTCGCTCACACTGCTGTGCATTTGACCAGGTGCCACTGGGATTGAAGACCGCCTGCAGGACGGAGTCCCTGAAACTATTTCTAAATTGCGTCAAGCGGGCCTGCAGATTTGGGTTCTCACTGGTGACAAACAAGAAACCGCCGTCAACATTGCGTATGCCTGCAAACTGCTGGACCACGACGAGGAGGTCATCACCCTGAACGCCACGTCCCAGGTAGGTGGGTTTCAAGTGGCTCTGCTTCCTTCCCCTGGGGTGGTCCATGTTCATCGTGGTCCCCTTGGCAGAGACTCTCATTCCTGGCAGCTGCTGTGAGAAGGACCTCACCCTCTGCGTTCAGGTTTAGGACGTGCATGTTATTGCCTTGGAAGAGGTGAAGTTTGCTGGAATTCTTAGTACCAAAGGAATGCACATGTGGACTTTATTAATACGAAGTTCAGCCTGCTTTCTCCTGACATACTGTCCAAGTCATCAGAGAACTTTCTCGTGAGGTCCCATGTGCTTCTACAGTGGAGCCAGGACAGTGGTCCATTTAGCACTGACCACCTCAGGACCATCGCAGGCACTGAGGACTTCGTTATCCAGTCGGATTTGTCTGTTTAAATCCCCAAGGCTGTGGGGAATAGCTGCCTCATATACTGCCCTGGTCTGGGCTCTGAGTCCTCACAGGAGTTCCCACTCAAAACTTCTTGCGCTGGCTTTCAGGCTTCTTGAATGGAGCAGGGAACCGTCTTGTTGTGGCTGATCTGCTCCTCCCCAGTGTGGCCAAGGCCACCACAGCCTCTCTGGGGCCACACTTAAGAGTCCCCCCAGCCCCTCTTAGGTCCACAACTGCACCATCAGCAGACACCAGCCTGCTTTTCAAAGTGCTGTACTATTTCGCTCAGTATCTTTTCCAGCACTGCACATTGACATTGATTTTCTTCTGCTAGCCCCTCTAATGGGTGTGTAATGGTATCTTGTTATGGTTTTAATTTGCATTTCACTAGTGTCTAATGAAGTTGAACATCTTTTCATGTGCTTATTTTCCATTCATATATCCTTTTAGATGAATTGTCTAGTCAAGTATTTTTCCATTTTCTAATTGAGTTGTTTTCTTAAGGTTCAGTTTTGAGAATTCTTTGTGTTTTCTGTATGCAAGTCCTTTGTCAGCTATGTGATTTGCATATATTTCATCCCTGTCTTATTTTTTAATATTGTCTTTCACAAAAGCTTTTAGTTTTGATAAATTGTTATTCTTTTTAGATTTAATTTTATTTTATTATTTTATTTTTTTGGAGATGAGGTCTCACTCTGTTACCCAGGCCGGAGTGCAGTGGCGCCATCGTGACTCACTACAGCTTCAATCTCCTGGGCTCAAGGGATCCTCCTGCCTCAGCATCCTGAGTAGCTAGGACCACAGGCGGGCACAAGCATACCTGGCTAATTTTTTTATTTTTTTTAAGAGATGGGAAGAGGGGGTGTCCCCATGTTGCCCAGGCTGTTGTTGAAATCCTGAACTCAAGTGATCATCCTGCCTCGGCTGAGATTACAGGCTTGAGCCACTGTGCCTGGTCTGATTCCTCTTTTTTTTTTTTTTAATTGTATGGATCATGCATGTGGTGTCATGTCTTAGATGTGCCTAATTATGAATATTTTCTCCTATGTTTTATTCTAAAAGCATTACACGTTAACATCTTGTCTATAGATGCAGTCCATTTTGGATCACATTTCATGAAAGGTGTGAGGGTTAGCTTAGACGTCGTCTTTCCACATGTGACTGCCCAGTTCCTCCAGTACCATTTGTTGAAAGCGTCTTTTTTTGGTTGCAAGCATCTTTGTCAAAAATCAATTTGTTATATTTGTGTGGGTCTGTTTCTAGACTTTCTGTTCTGTTCCATTGATTTGTTTGTCTGTCCCTTCACCAATACCGTGTGTATTGATTCATTGTAGTAGTTTGATTACTGTAGTTTTTTATAAGTCTTAAAAATTGGTAGTGTTATTCCTCCAACTTTATTCCATTTCAAAATTGTTTTGGCTAGTCATCTTGTTTGCCTTCATGTATGAATTTTAAATTAATTTTCCCATACAGAAATTCCTGCTGGAACTTTTATTTGAATTTTGTTAAATTTATGAACCAATTTGGGAAGCACTGATGTTTTTATTATGTTGATCTTCCATTCTGTACAGTTGGTATATCTCTACATTTTTTAAGTCTCCTTTTATTTCTTTTATCAGCATTTTATAGTTTACAGCATACACATCGCATACATGTTTTGTTAGATACATACCCAAGCACCAATGCTCCTCAACTTATGACAGGGTTATGTCCCAGTCAACCCATCATAGGTCAAAAATGTCATAAGTTGAAAATTTATTTAATACCCCCAATAAACCCATCCAAAAGTTGAAAATTTGTAAGTTGAATCATTGTAAATCAGGGACCATCTGTACAATGTTTTTGGAGGTTTTGTAAATAGTATTTTTAAATTTTTATTTTCCATCTGTTTATGGTACAGTTTTCCCTTGGACGCATAGGGATTAGGGATACCAGTTCCTCTGTGTGGTCAAAAATCCACATATAACTTTTGACTCCCCCAGAACTTAACTACTCATAGCCTACTGTTGACCAGAAGCCTTACTGATAACATAAATAGTCAATTACCACCTATTTTGTATATTGTATGTATTATATGCTGTCTTCTTACAATAAAGTAAGCTAGGGAAAAGAAAATGTTAAGAAAATCTTAAGGAAGAGAAAACATATTTGCTCTTCATTAAGTAGAAGCGGATCTTCACTGGCTGTTTCCTTGGTCATCTTTATTCTGCCATTGAGCCCATCCAGAGAGTTTTTAAAAATAAAGTCTATATATAGAATTGTTTCAGATTTAGAGAAAAACTGTGAGGAGAGTACAGTTATTTCTCATATCTGCCATATGTAATTTATTCTGTTCCTCATCTCGCATTAGCCTAGTACATTTATCACATCAAGAAGCAATGCTGATACATTATTACTTTCTAAAGTCCATACATTGCCTTGGTTTTTACCTAGTGTCCTTTTCCTGTTCTGGGGTCCCATCCAGAACACCACATTACATTTATTTAGTCATCGTGCCTCCTTACACTCTTCTTGGCGGTGACACTTCCAGAAACTTTCTTTACTTTTAATCATTTTGACCATTTTGAAGAGCGCTGGCCAGGTATTTTGTAGAAGGCCCCTATATTGGGATTTGTCTGATGTTTTTCTTATCACTGAAGTGGAGCTAAGGGTTTTAGGGAGGACAGCCACAGAGACCAAGTGCCATTTTCATCATATCCTGTCGAGGGTACATGCTATCAACACCATGCCACTGTTGGGCTTGACCTTGTGATTGTCAGGTTTATTCACTGTGCTCTTTGCCTCTTCCATACTGAATTCTTCTGAAGAAAGTCACTGTGCACAGCTCACAGTTAAGAGTGTGGAGTTACAGTTTTCTTCTTGAGGGCAGAGTATCTACATAGATGATTTAGAATCCAGTGAGCTTTTTATTTCAGTTAATTATTTCTGTCTAAAATTTCTATTTGATTTTCCGAAATATCTTCCTTCTTTTTGGCCAAGACTTACTTTCTGTTCATTTCCAGCACATTCAATCTTACTTCTTGGAACATTTGGATAATGGCTGTTTTAGTCTTTGTTGATAATGTCAATATCTGTGTCATCTTGACGTTGGCTTCTGTGGATTGTCTTTTTCCACAGAGTTAAGATTTTCCTGGTTTTGTGTGCTAAGAAGTTTTGGATTGTATCATGGGCATTCTGAATATTATGTTATGACACTGGCCATTTTTAATTTCTACGGAGAATGTGGATTTTTTTAAGCAGGTGATCAACCCTGTGGGGTTTGGGCTGTGAGCTCTGGGTGTTGGTTTCAAAGGCAGATGTGTTTATAAGACTTAGTCTTGCATTTTTGCCCTCCAGAGGTCACCTTGGAACTTGGGTGGCAGTCTGTTGCAGAGTTTGCCTCTCAAAGGCTTTGTTATGGGTGAGGCCAGGAATTCATAAACAACATTATGGGGTCAGTTAGCCAGGCTTCTCCTTTACAATTTTTCCAGTGCCTTCTGGTTCCCCGGGAATCCCCTTTTCAGTCTTCTGGCAGGAAAGGTGGAGTGCATCACCCTCTTCTTCCCATATTTCCTGCCTTTCCCCTGTGTCCAGCACCAAGTAGGGGCAGAATAGAAGACAGAGCACCACAGGCTGTGATGGAAAGGAGGATCCAGCTCCCTTGGAGTCTGCAGCAGCAGACGGCTCTGCCACTGCCATTCCTGCACAGCCACGGTAGCAAAATTGCCTGGGACTGGGTTTAAAATAATAGAGAAAAAAGAATAAATAAAACTGCAGACTTCCTCATCTTCTCAGAGCATTGAGAACCTCCTTTTCACTCCTCAAGCCAGAGCCAGAAGGTGTCTCCTGGAGCTCTCTCTGTCCCTGCCCTGGGGCCCACGTCCAGGTTCCCTGGTGCCTTGGGCCAAGCCAGGGGCCACCAGAGTAACAGTGACATACCCACCACCCAGTCAGTGTCCTTCGCACACTTGTCTCCTCTCCCAGTCCCTCGCCTGCTGCTCACTCTCCGAGCTCCACGGTAGTGACCCCATGCGTCCTGCCCGCACGCCGGCTGCAGTCAGTGGGAGCTCGGGATGGAGGAGGAGTCTCCACTGTTGTGCAAGTCCAGGGAGCTCATGTACTTCCTGTGATGGCATCCTGCATTCTCCTGCAGGCCTTCCCCAGTTAACTGCCGTATCCCACCCCACGCCTTGGAGGCAAAGCTCTCCCTCTCTTGTCCATCTCCACACTTTTGCATATCCCGGCTGGTGATTTGCTGCAGTCATGAGTGTGTGTGCATCAACTCTCTGTTGCCCCTATGGCAGTAACTGTGTCTTTTCAGTCTCCTTTTCTCTAGTCTGGCTTCATTTTCTGAGTACAAAGGATCCTCAGTAAGCGTGTGTTGAACGCAGCTGGATTTCCGTGGTGTGTCTGGTCACTGAGTCAGCAGACTCACCGTTTGCAGAGGATCGGGGGCTGCTCAGGCTCGCCGGAGCGTGTTTGTCCCTGGAGACCGTGGACCCTCCTGTGCCTCCTGCTCCTGCCCCTGGTCCCTAGTGCTGCTACCACCACAGGTTTTCCTCCTCTTTCTGGAATCCAGATCAAGTTTGCCTATTAAAAGCCTCCGTAATTGTGCTTTTTTCCTTTTCCTGGCTGAATTGGAGAACTTAAGGAGAATACTGAAAATTCCATTTCTTTACGGGCTAATCATAACAAAGCCTTTTGCAGAGCTCTGTGTCCTGCAGTTGGTCCTTGGTGAGTTAGGTAAGGGCCTCCAAGAACCATCAGGAAGTACATGGAGGGCCCTCAGTCTAACTATCCAGCAATTTTGCAATATACATTCCAGCCTCCCAAAGTGAAGATGGTCCATTCCAACCTCTGCACTGTATCACCGGCGATCAAGTAAGATCCTAGAGAAACCTAAACCAGTTCAGTCTCTTCTATGGGGAAAGTCATCCTCTCTGGCTGAATTTCCGGAGGGTGGCCTCTGGGCAGGCAGGTACTACAGCCCAGGGACAGATGTCAGCTCCAGAGGTGTTGAGCCAGGGCAGGGATGTTTGTGGCATGACTCTGAGGGAACTGCGCTGTCCTCTCACGTCCCTTTCAGGAGGCGTGTGCAGCCCTGCTAGACCAGTGCCTACGCTACGTGCAGTCCAGAGGCCTCCAGAGAGCCCCTGAGAAGACCAAGGGCAAAGTGAGCATGAGGTTCTCCTCTCTCTGCCCACCCTCCATGTCCACTGCCTCTGGCCGCAGTCCCAGCCTCGTGATCGATGGGAGAAGCCTGGCCTACGCTCTCGAGAAAAACCTGGAGGACAAATTCCTCTTTCTTGCCAAGCAGTGCCGCTCCGTCCTCTGCTGCCGGTCGACGCCTCTGCAGAAGAGCATGGTGGTGAAGCTGGTGCGGAGCAAGCTCAAGGCCATGACCCTGGCCATAGGCAAGTATCCCAGCTGGCCGGACGGCCTCCTCCCGGCTCGACCCCAACTTCCTCTACCCTTCGTGCTGCACCACGAGATGGGCAAACACTTCCTCACCTTTCCTTCTGTCTGTAAAATCACACCCAGCGCGACAGAGCAGGCAGCATCTTCCGAAGGTAAAGCTCACATTGGAAAGCCACAAAAGAGAGGAGCAGAGTTACAGGTTCATGCTGTAAGGTCAGTAATCCAGTGCTGCTTTACGGCAACAAGGGTGCTGCTTTACGGCAACAAGGGTGCTGCTTTACGGCAACAAGGGTGCTGCTTTACGGCAACAAGGGTGCTGCTTTACGGCAACAAGTGGCGCTTACCCTGTTTCTCTGGAGACAGCACACTAGAGACCTGCCTGTCCCAGGCCGTCCTGGCCACAGCAGAAGGCACTGCACACTCAGCCTTACCCATGCCGACTTAGAAGGAAGGCCCTTTGCAGCTGCTTCTGGTCACCATGAGCCCCTGGGTGTCCAAGGCTTTGTAACGCCTAAGGGTCCAGAGGCTTGGTGACCAGAATTCCCACTGCCTCATCAGCTGTGCTGATGGTTCTGGGACAGGCTTCAGAGTAAATAAGTCCATCCTCAGATGTGCATCGCTGCTCACCAGTTATTTAATAACACCAGTCATTAAAGGACTGTGTCTCTCATGGTAGTTTTTCCTGGCAGACACTGTTGACCTGGAGAGCCCTGTCTGCTCCTCTCCAGGGATGGGATGGTGGCCACTCGCCTCCTTCCAGGCCATCGTCTCTGCCCACTTCTGGGCAGGCACAGTCTCTAGCACAGGTTCGGGGGCTCAGCAGCACCACCTCCTGGTGAGGGCCTGGAAGGAAGCAGTGGCCGTGATCCCCACATGCCAACAACTGGACCTCCCTGTAAATAGAATCTACTGTAAATAGAATCTCCCTGTAAATAGAAGCCTAGGTGAGAATTGGCTCAGAAGTAAAGTACCCTCACCAATCCATCAGCCAGTGTTGGCAGTATTTTCTGCAAAAGGTCTGTGACAGCCACTGCTTGTTGACATGGGGATTGCCACCTGCCTGTTCACAGTGGGCACCTCACCTGGCCAGAGGAGACTGCTGTTGAGCCTGGGTCATGGTGGGAGTGAGGAGAGCGAGCACTGGCCTGAACACGGTCGTCATGGGTACCCTGTCCTACGCACCCTGAGGCCGGTAACCGCTAAGGAGAGTGGGCACAGGGCACGCGCTCAGAAGGCCCAGGGAGCCTAACAGCCACGTCCTGTCCTGAGGCCATCCTTGCCTTCATGTGCCTTGGGTGGCCCTCAGGTTTCCCTAAGGAGCTGGAAACGGTCTTCAGGCTGACCTGCACCGCCCCCATCCCAGCCTCCTCCTCTGAGCGTCAGTGTCCTCCCTGGGAGCGTGAGGACAACGTCAACCCTGAAAGGCCACAGTAAGAAATGAATGATGTTTTCCTGGCCTGGCCAGTGCCCAGCTCAGCCACGTAGCCACTGGTGTCTGGTATTCCTTTAAGAAGTGGAAGGAAAGCCTTAGCTGATTAAAAAGAAAAGGAAACACAAAATGGAATCTCAAAAGAAAAAGGGAAAGCAATGACCGTAAGAACATTAGCGCATGGCTGGGCATGTGGCTTACACCCATAATCTCAACAGTTTGGGAGGCCAAGGCAGGAAGATCACTTGAGCCCAGGAGTTTGAGACCAACCTGGGCAACACCAGTGAGACCCCATCTCTACAAAAAATAAAAAAAAATAGCTGGGTGTGGTGGCACCTACCTGCAGTCTTAGCTACTTGAGAGGCTGAGGTGGGAGACTCACCTGAGCCCAGAAGGTTAAGGCTGCAGTGGACCGTGATCACACCACTACACTCCAGCCTGGACAATAGAGCAAGAGACCCTGTCTCAGAAAAAAAAAAAAAAAAAAAAAAAAAAAAAAACAGCTGGGGTAACATGGTGGGCGAAACCCCATCTCTACTAAAAACACAAAACCTGGCTGGGTGTGGTGGCACGCACCTGGAGTCCTAGCTACTCAGGAGGCTGAAGTGGGTGGATCACTTGAGCCCAGGAGGTTGAGGCTGCGGTGAGCCATGATCATGCCACTGCACTCCCACCTAGCCTGGGTGACAGAGTGAGACCCTGTCTCAAAAGAAAAAAGAAAGAAAGACTGCGTTAAAGCACCAATGTGACCTACTCCTAGTGCCCAGTGGTTTATAATGTAGAGTATTGTTGCATACCATATCTCATTTTAAATGGGACATTCTGGGGAAAGCTGTACAGATTTCTATTACTTCAGAGAAGTCCAGTTTGATATATATTGACTGATCGCTTAATATTGGTCTCAACATTATAAAGAACAGGAAAATCACAAGGAAAAGACCTCCTGTAGTCACACTATGAGTCACTCTAACTTTGTGTATCTGCACATTTTCTCACTTGTGCAACTTGGGATGTATGCCCTGATTTGGGCTGTTCTGCTGTCCAGTTCCAAGAATGGTGACCGTCACAGAGTGATAACGACTTTATGTCTCTGCTCTCCTTTCCCCGAAGGTGTCCAGAGCTCTGACCTATGACCTGTGTTGCTAAACATTTTCTATCAAAAAATTGACAGCGTGATGAGAAGTTCTCCTTTATTGCACCCCTAGAGGGCCCCAAAGTGAGCACAATGGCTAATACTGTGGCAATCCATGTGCAAAAAAAAAAAAAAAAAGAGCTCCACAATATGCTGGGCTCAATTTAACCTCCTTCCTTTAGTTTAGAAACTGCCCGGGGAAGCGTGCCTGGGAGTAGCCTTGGCTGCTTGGCTGGTGTGGTTCGGTAACTAATGATGATGAAGATGATGATGGCATCTTTCCTTGTGCCAGGCAGTAGGATGAGGGCTTTACTGGCGTAAGAGTGACACGGCAGAGCGGGCACCGCGTCCCAGGTGGCTCGGCTCTAGCCTGCTTTCTGAAACATCTCCTGGTGTGTCTGGCTTATTCTGAATGCTTAACTCTATTCTCCCAGGGTGGGTGCTCTACTCCTTTATCCCCCATCTTCCCCAGGACCCTTTCACAGGACTGAGTTCAGTGGGGACCCCCAAGGAAATCTAGCACATTGATTTGATCCTGTGCTGTTTCTAGAATCAAACAATTCTTCCTGCCTTTGCTGTTTCTAGGTGACGGAGCCAATGATGTCAGCATGATCCAGGTGGCAGATGTGGGTGTGGGAATCTCCGGCCAGGAGGGTATGCAGGTACAGACCAATCAGGCTATTCTGTGGGACCAAGTGGCCCTACTGGCCTCCTGTCCTATCACCCTGTGGGCCGTCCCCACGTTCCTCTGGGCTCTGTTGAACGAGGCTAAAGAGTTTGCCCTCGATACAGCTGATGCTCAGTACAGCTGCTGAGCCAATAGTGGAAGGTCTGGGGAAATACCACTCTTCCTGTTTATGAAGCAGTGTGCGATAAGCATGTCTTCCCATGTCACAAGTCTATTTTTGTGAAATAAGTGGTTCCGAGAGAGGCAAGGTGAGTCATCGCCTTCCGTCTGGCTTTCGATGGCTCAGTCCCAGCAGGCACGTTTTACTGTCCGTGAACACTGAGCAATACCATCTGAAAAAATGCCTTTGCTGTAGGTGGAGCCTGGCGTCACTGTACAGGTGGAATGTAGCCATCCTCACTCACACGGAAGTTCACCTCTGCATCTTTCCTCTGCCACTGTGTTCACTCTCGGTCTGGGAGTCAGACATTGAGCAAATGACTTCACTAAAAATGTGCTGCTTTTAGATTAAGTATTACAACGGTGTCCGACATTTGGTTAAGTATGAATCACAACTTTTTTGGATTGGTGGAAATTTTAGGGAACAATTTATCCAATGTTCTGAAAACCAAGATGTAGACACCACTTACTCACTGGTTGATTCATTCGCTGATTCAGTGGTTCCATCAGTAATTATCTGTTGGGCACGAACTTCGTGCCAGATCTGTGCAGAGCTCATTAGTAGTTTTAGCTGACGTTCCGCCCTCAAAGGGAGGGTCCTAAGCTAGATGCACCGTAGTTCCATCATGGCTGGTCCTTGACACTTGCCATACTCCCCCCACCGTCCTCTGACTGGAATCTCTGCATTATGTTACTCACACATTTTTCTTCCTCCAGAAAACTGAAAATGGTGTTCACGTGTGACTCACCTTTGTGTCTTCACAGTGCCCAGCGTGGCACCTTGCACAAGGGGAAGCTCAAGAAACATTTGCTAAATAAATGAACAAAATACAGGGGACCCTTGAACAACACAGGTCTGAACTGTGTGAGTCCACTTATATGGGGACATTTTTCAATAAATATTTGGGAAATTTTTTGGAGATTTGTGACAATTTGAAAAAACTTGCAGATGAACTACATAGCATAAAAATATCGAAAAAATTAAAGAGGGCCAGGTGTGGTGGGTCACGCCTGTAATTTCAGCACTTTGGAAGGACAAGGCGGGAGGATCACTTGAGGCCAGGAGTTTGAGACCAGTGAGGCAATGTGGTGAAACCCCATCTCTACTAACAATGCAAAAACCTCGGCGTGGTGGCCCATGCTTGTAGTCCCAGCTACTTAGGGGGCTGAGGCAGGAAGACCACTTGAGCCTGTGAGGTTGAGCCTGAAGTGAACTATGATTGCACCACTGCACTCCAGCTTGGACAATACAGTGAGACCCAATCTCTCTCTCTCTCTCTCTTTCTTTTTTTCTTAAGGAAAAAAAAAATTAAGGAAAAGGTAGGTATGTCGTGAATATGTGAAATACATGTAGATTCCATTGTGTGTGTTTATCAACTGTTTATGTGATCAGTAAGGCTTCCCATCAACCGTAGGCTCTTAGTAATTAAGTTTTGAGGGAGTCAGAAATTACATGTGGATTTTTGACTGTTCGGGGGCGCCCCTAACTCCAGTGTTGTTCAAGGGTCAACTGTAGTTCATTCATTCTGACTTTTTTGGCGTTGCTTCTGTTTTCACGGTTTCCTGTACTGAAAATCTGATGGGGGCAGTGCCTGTTGACCTCATATGCTTGGAAACTCTACTAGTAAACATCTTCTGGATCAGACACTTGAATATTGAGCAGGTGGCTGGGGAGGGGCCGGAGCTGCCATGCCTGCTCCCCTCCTCAAGGTGGGAACACCAGCCCAGGCCCTGGGGCGTACGTGAGAGGTGATGGGAACAGCTGAGCCACAGGGCAAGTGCCCGGAGGTGCAGCTTTGAACAGGCGTAGCTGCTGGGGAGGAGGTTACTGGGCACTTCCGCACATATGTAAAGCTGCGCATCCTCCCTGGGGATGTGTTCGGAGAGATAGGGACCAGGCTTGATACCTTTCCTTACCATCCTGTGCACTTGGGTTTTCCAGCACTGGGACCCTGTTGCTTGCATTTTAGTCAGTCCCTGCTGAGCCCTTTGAGAGACGAGCTGTGGGATGCTGATGCCGGAGCTGTCAGAGCTGAGCCGTGGAGAGTCAGACAGAAGGAGTAGGTGCTCCCCAGCTCAGCCAAGGTGGGGAGGTTGTCCCAGGCAGGGGGCAGGAGGAGCAGAGGAGATCTCCCAGCTCCCAGGAAGCTCTGTCTTCGTGAGCTCGGGCTCATCTTTGTGAGCTCCTGCACCCTCTAAAGCCGAGGCTGACTGGGAGCCAGGGATACAAGATGACCCCGACATCTCCGATCCTGCTCTCCTGAAATTCCCAGAAAAGCTGAGAGGCTTTGGAAAGGTCACTCTGACGGAAGGACAAGCGTTGTATTTGAGGCCTGGATTTAGGGGAGGAAGGGGCTGCAGAAGGCTGGCAAGCCAGGCGACCTCAGCAGGGGTTTGACTGTGGTTCTCAAGGGCGGGGGTTTCTTCTTCAAAGGCAGCCCAGAGTTTGGCCTTGCAGGCCATCAGCCTCTTTTTAACACTTGTCCCTTTTGACTGAACTTTTCAGACAGATTCTGTGGAGGACGGGGACTGTGTCTAATGGTATCTGTTTCTCCAAGTCTGTGGCTGGCAATAGTGGAGTCCTAAGAGATGATTTTTGAGAGAATGAATCGTGGGGTTAATGAGTAAAGCATTACAGAACACGAAAAGACTTTTAAGCCCCTATGTGTTGACAGGAAGAGGCAGAGGGACATTTGCTGTGAAATCCTTAACTTTTGGTTCAGAAAATTGATGTTCTAAGGTTTTGTGTATCATGACACTATTCCATTTCAAGCATACCACTTGAGGCATAATTTACTGCTTTCTACATATTATTTGAGTAGAGGGAAATCAGTTAGATGTTAAAGGCAGATTGGCATTTTGTTTAGAATAACCTGATGGTAAGGAGAAATCTAACTTTTTCCGCCATTTTGTTTGATTTTTTTTTCCTGAAGACATTTATTGTAGAGTGGGTTTCAAATTATTCTGGGGACAAAAGGTATCATTTGGTGGCGTTTTCCAGCCTAGTTGGCTTCATCGCGTAGGCACCTTGCTTGATGATGTGCAGGGGAATCTTCCACGGCAGGGTCTTGCCTGTCCATGGAGGAAATGTCTTCTCCACTCCCTCCTGCACCCGGCGTCCTGGGTTGGGAGTGTGTGGGAGGCCAGTGGAGCCGTGGACCTGGCCTTGCCCATCACCAAGGCTCCTGGGGAGAACAGCCCAAAATGCACCTCCCAGGACAGGGCATGTCTGTCTCTGATACATATGGCAGGAGCAGCTTGGGGTCATCCTTGGGTTGTGATCATGGACCGATTTAGAGGAAAATGACGTCCAGGGGTGAAGAAAGGCAGATAAACTCCATGCATCTCTGTGTTTTTTCATTTGTTGAGAAAACAGCAGGAAAAGGAAAACATTTTAAACCCCATTAATGACACACATTTGAAAGCTTAAATGAATCCTATAAGGTGACATCCCTGAACTAGCGTGTTGGGCGAGATTGCCTCTTTTGTAATGGAAGGAGATGCTGAGGGAGATGACAGCAATTGAGACCCTGGCCAGCCACGCTCCCACTGTGATCGGAACGGGAATTTTCCTTGCCTGTTATGTACCTTGCATTTTGAGAAGAGAAGACAAGCTTTACACCGGGTCGGCATCGCCAGTAACAGGAATCCTTCTCCCTTTGAAGGCAGTGATGGCCAGCGACTTTGCGGTGCCGAAATTCCGATACCTGGAGAGGCTCTTGATTCTTCACGGGCATTGGTGCTACTCCCGACTTGCCAACATGGTGCTGTACTTCTTCTACAAAAACACAGTAGGTATTGGATACCTGCCTAGAATTTTGGGATTGGAAGATTCGGTTCTTAGGACCATCGCCTGAATGAGGCCAGTGGGCTGTCCACGGCCTCCCATCTGCTCCATCCTCCTGTGCCTGTGCGAGTGCCCCCTGTCCTGGGCTGGCTCTGCGCTCTGCAGGCTCAGAGTCTAATTCAGGGGCATGAGAGCAGCTGCATCTCTATGGAGAGGTGGTGGAAACAGGTAGATAACACTAGCAAGTCCACTGACGGCTGCAGAGTGAGAAGGGGTGTAGTAATGAGGCTGGCAGTTTGCACGGGGGCACACAGCTGGTAAACCTTCAAGGCTGCATTCAGCCCAGGCCGCCCGGCGCCTCCTCCCAGGCTCCTAACCACTCTGTCCGTGGGTTTCTCAGGTATCCCCAAACAGGAGTCCTCTAGTCAGCATTTGCTCTAGAGTAGACAGGAAAAATCCAATCAGTACAAGTGTGCTTTGTGGTCTGGGATCAGAATAAGGGAATTCAGCCACACTCTGATTCCCATACTGAATGGCCTCTGTTGGGACACACCCACACCAGGACAGGCAACAGGCGGCAAGCCCCCAGGTCAGGGAGACTCAGACCCGACAGGAAGGGGGTGCCCATGGGGCCTTCCCACTCTCTCCCACCTCCCAGGCTTGCAGAGCAGACGTACCCCTCTCGGATGAGCTCAGTCTGTAGCTGAACTGACCGTGCTGTAAAGTCACACCCAGGGCAGATTGGCTGCAGACATTTCTGTCTCTCTGGGGACTCTGCAGAGAGCCTGGTCATTTCATGTGGATCTTCACGTCGGACTCCTAGTTCCTTCTTCACTGCTGCTTTGGCAGATGGGCTCCTCCACAGCCCTGCAGGACGGACCGCATGGCCGCTTCAGGGCTCTGACCCGTTTGTAAGCGATTTCTAGATATTTTACTGAGGAGTTGCTGGGCTGCTGCTGCTTTTGGCTGAATGTACAAACAGGAGACAAAATAAACTCTTAGGATAAGTCGTCTTCCTGGGTAGTCCCATAAATCTACCTGAGTAAACAGCAGAGCTCCAGTGTCAAGACTATCCTGCACTCTTCTGAAAAACAAACAAAATAAAAACCGTATTCTCTTTCCAGTTCCACATAAAAACTCTCCAGTTAGCTAGCCCTAAACTCTCATTGGTTGTTCATGTTCTTTTTCTTTTCATTTTTTGAGATGGGGTCTCACTGTTTTCTCCCAGGCTGCAGTGCAGTGACACCATCATAGCTCACTGCAGCCTCAACCTCCTGGGCTCAAGTGATCTTCCAGCCTCAGCCTCCCAAGCAGCTGGGACTACAGGTGCGCACCACCACGCCCGTCTAATTTTTATTTTTTATTTTTTATTTTGTAGAGACAGGGTCTCGCTATGTTGCCCAAGCTGGTTCTCCATGTTCTTAATTGTTTTTCTGGAGGCTACCCCTGCCTTTCTTTTCCCAACCTCTCTTTCCCCCTCGTGCCCACCCCCTTCATTTTTCAGAGCATCTTCTAGCAAATGCATACAGATGCTCAGACCCAGTCAGGGCATGTTTAACTTCTAGGTTTGGTCGGACATTAATTCAGATTAGGTTGTGCCTGGGACTATCCGAGGAGGGCTGTGTCACACCACTCCTGGGCTTGCCGGCTCCTGCCTCCTTTCTCCCACCCTGGCATTGAATCCCCAGAGCTTCGAGGCCTCGAGTACACGGTTGTAAGCCTAAAGGTTCTCAGCTCCCAAAGAAGTGGAGGGATGAATGGGGGTGGGCAGGGCAGAATCCAAGCGCCATTTCTATCACTTATTAGCTGTGAGATCTTGAGCAAGTTAATTTCTTCTTTGCATTTTTTTTTCTTAAAGACAGGATCTGATTCTGTTGCCCAGACTGGAGTGCGTGGTGCCACTATAGCTTACTGTATCCTCAAACTCCCAAGCTCAAGCAATCTCCCTGCCTCAGCCTTCTGAGTAGCTGGGACTACAGGCCACCATGCCTAGCTGTTTTTTTCTAGTTTGTAGAGACAGGGTGTTGCTATGTTGCCCAGGCAGGTGTCAGACTGCTGGTCTCAGCTATCGTCCCATCTCTGCCTCCCCAAGTGTGGAATTGTGGGCATGAACCACCATGTCCAGTCTTCTTTTAAATCTTAGAAAACAAAACGAAGCCTGTGGGTTGAGCCAGCCGATCCCTAATTCCCAGTTAAAATGGCTCAGATCGAAGGGAAGGCAAGAATGATGTAGGCCAAAGCATTAGACATTTCAGATGCAAACAAAGCCCCCAGTGGCCACCTAGAATGGGCACAGCCTCCTGCTTCCTGCGATGAGTCCCTCCCCATTGAAGGCTGCAGAGAGGAGAAGAGGGGGCCTGTTTTTATTCCGTAAAAACGCCAGACCTTTGTTAACAAGCGTTAATCTACACGAGGACTTCAAGGATAATCACTCTGCCTCCTGAAATGAGAAATTCATTAGTTTTAGGAAGAAGTTGGCCTTTCTTTCCGATAAAAAGCGGAGAAGAAAAGTTTCCATAGCAACAGTGGTTTGGGAAGAAAGCTTTTTGGTACTATAGGAAAAAAATCTCAATTATCTGAGTACTTCTCTTTCTCTTGACTGCATTTGCTACTGATGACTCACTAGGCCAAGCCTGTGGGGGTGAGTGAGCGAGAGCCAGCCGTAGGAGTGAGGAAGGGAAGAAAGTCAATGAATAAAAGCCAAATGTTAGTTTTCAGTGTGTAGGGGAAAGGCTGCAGATTAAGACATTTAAATCATTGTCTGACACAGGACTTGGAGGCTATGTGGCATGGTGGGTTATTTCAACATAAACTGTTGTTTCTTATGATCTTCACAAGTCACTTTCAAGTCAAGAAACCAAAAACTCAGGGAGGTGAAGTGACTGAGTCAGGGTCAAAAGGGTAGATAGTTGCAGCTCCAGCACCAAGCGCAGGCTTTGCGGTGCCCAGCAGAGAACGTCCGTCCAGCGTCAGAGCTCCCTGCTGGGACTGCACCTGCCCTCCAGGCCAAGACCCATCGCAGTTGAACAAGTTGGGCTTCTTACTCACACCGTGACCTCAGCCAAGTCATTTGATGTCTTGGAACTTCAAATTCCCTCTCTGTATGTGGGGTGAGAGCACTCGCCCTGCCTGGGCCCCGAGCAAGGGAACTAACAATGCCACTCACCACCACACACTGTAGGCGCACACCGATAGCTCGCCAGGAACTCTGGTGAGTGCTCGAAATGCATTGGGTCTCTTAATGCTGACAGCAGCTGCATTGGCCGAGTGTCATTGGTATGTCCATGCCATAAGCAAGGAAAGCGAGAATGAGGGGTTCATGCTCTGTGCCCAGCTGCGTAGCTCATGAGTGTTAGAATGCTTTGCAATCACTGAACTGTCATGCCCACCGTATAAATGCACTCAGGCCGCTGATATTCAGGGATCTAGCAATAGTGAGAAGAGATCTGACCTTCTTCCCACCCCACTGAGCAGGGGCCGAAGGCGGCTGTTCCACCTCCCTGAATCTCACTTTCCTATTCTGCTGAGCCGGGTAGCTGTAGCTATGAGGATCAGAGATGATACCTCTCCCTCTCCCCCCAGCAGAGGTCCCCGTGGACAATCAGGTCACCGCAGCGACGTTGATGAGGTCGTTGGCTTTGCTATTGTGCTTTTGTGTGTCCTCCCCTCAGTGGGAGTCAGTCACTGCCCACTGCACCTCCTCAGAGAGTATGCAGGTCACTAAAGAGGAGACAGGAGCAGAGATATAGCCACAGGTAGGCTTTGTCTGGGGTCACAGTCAGAGGAGGGCCGCTAGGGAAGAAGCCACAGCTCATACCCAACTGGCCCTCTTGAAATGTGAGCAGCCCTAGAGCCCTGTGAAACCTTGATTTTGTTTTATGTTAATGATCCAGAGATTGTCAAACACAAAACCTCATCCCCGCAAGGGCTGCTCCCGGAAACTCCCAATTCCCACTGCCAGTTCTTCTTTCTTAAGGGAGTGAGGAGGGTGAAGGGAAGGAGGAAGAGGGAGAGGCGGAGGCCGGCAGCAGGACTCAAGGTCGCAGCTGTCTTTGGAAGAATTGCTGCCAATACAGTTAATCTTGACTGTGAAACACTACAGGCCTGTCAGCTCCCTCGATGAGAATCCTCAGCAATGACTGAAGACTCGCCTGTTGCTCTTCTTCCTTTCTCGATTTCAGATGTTCGTGGGCCTCCTGTTTTGGTTCCAGTTTTTCTGTGGCTTCTCTGCATCTGCCATGATTGACCAGTGGTATCTAATCTTCTTTAACCTGCTCTTCTCGTCGCTTCCCCCACTCGTGACTGGGGTGCTGGACAGGGATGTGCCGGCCAACGTGCTGCAGACCAACCCACAGCTCTACAAGAGTGGCCAGAACATGGAGGTAAAGTTCCCCGGAGTTTCCGCCTTCCGCCTCCTGAGCTCTGCCCCCCACGTTCACTCTTCCAAAGCGCCAGTCCCCCAGCCTCCCTGGGGGAGATGGACACCCTGGACAAACAGAAATTCTAGAACTCACCATGCTAGAGGAAGGAGAAAAAGGGCTGCTCTCTGCTTGGCTGCGGTGCATTGAGTGTCGTAAGCAAAACTGTCCCCGCTCCAAGAGTCTCCAGGAGTCCAGGGAAAGCCCAGAGTCCAAGTCAGTCACAGGGGATCATTGAGGCTGGAGGGGGGATGTTTCTAAAGCAAGGAAGAAAATGTGACTTACTTTGATTGGAATTAACAAGAAGACAAACCCACAGGGAAGCCACTGAGCCACTGAAAGAGCAACTAGATTTAAATACATATTGACATTAATATACCACGTAGATTCACACACTGATGACCAGCTGTTTCTAGCCAGCCATTAAAGTAAACAGTAAGGGCTTTTCTTTGCCTTGAATTATTCCATGTGGGTAAAAAGAACATGGAGTCTCATTTCTCCCGCAATAATCCCTAATTCCAGATTCATTCACTGGTGAGTTAACTTCCCTTGGCCACCTCTGTGAACATTCAGTTCCCACAGAAGCAGGCTGCATGCACGGGGTGCCGGGAGGCGGAGGGCCAGGGAGGGGAGCGGGGCCTCTGCTTGTTACCTGTTGCTTCAGGGGAATTCCCATCCTTGGCCAGGCCTCAGCCTCCACGGCCACCTGCAGAACAAAGACGCTGGGAGTGTGTCCTGTCCTGTGGAATTAGGTGGCCCACGAGAGCCCAGCCAGCACTTTCCCTGAGCGCTCAGCCAGAGCTCCTTCCCAGTCTGTGTCCTGCAGGTCCCGTGCCAGCTGCTCTCGGACTTGGCAGGGTCAAATACAGTTGGTCACCCGGGTAATAGAGACTGTTCATCTATATCAAGGTTATTTTCATTTCTGCCCATGGGCATATAGTTTTTTGTTTTTAACATTGGGACACGTCCATTGTGTGATTTTAAAATCACTCTTAAGAAACATTCTAAGGGACCCGCCACCAAGAGAGGCAAAACCTGGTGAAAGTGGAAGGAATGCAAGGGCTCAAACTGGGGGAGAATGCCTGGAATTTCAGGTGCTATTCCTACTCGAGAGACGTGTTCCCTGGGAAGATACAGAAAGCAGTTTCATCTTTTTTTTTTTTTTTTTTATGAGACAGGGTCTCGCTCTGTCACCCAGGCTGGAGTGCAATGGTGCGATCTCGGCTCACTGCAAGCTCTACCTCCTGGGTTCAAGCGATTCTCCTGCCTCAGCCTCCCGAGTAGCTGGGACTACAGGCGCCCGCCACCACGCCCGGCTAATTTTTTTGTATTTTTAGTAGAGACGGGGTTTCACCATGTTAGCCAGGATAGTCTCCATCTCCTGACCTTGTGATCTGCCCACCTCGGCCTCCCAAAGTGCTGGGATTACAGGCGTGAGCCACCGCGCCCGGCCAGTCTCATCTTTTTACTGTGAACCTGGAGCCACTGAAGCCCGTCTTGTTGGTGCACGCGTTCCCAGTGACTCGGCTGCAGATAGTTTTGTAGGTGTTTGCTGGTGCTTTTCGCCAGGCCTCTGGGGCCTCCCATCTCCAGAAGTCCTGAGAGAGTGAGCTTTCCCCAGGTGCTTGCCTTGTGCATTCGCTTATGTGTAGCATCCTAGGAAATGTCATTCGAGGTGTCAACCTAAACAGCAAACAGAGAGAGGCTCTCTAGAAGAGAATGGTGTGTATTCGGGAATAGGGCATTGCAGTGGGAATATGTGTGCTGCAGTAAACTATGTGCATATTTAGGGAGGTAAAGGAAGACATATGTATTTAAAGGAAAAAAACTTCATGATTGTTTTGAGATGCTCTTTCCTTGGCTACAAGGATAAACAACAAAAATGATGCCTGTCTGAGGTTGGACAGACGGTTGCTGGGCACATGTCCTTACAGACACATTTTTTGTGGATCTGATCATTTTTGTTGTCAGACATTTATGCATAAGAACCCTCCCTTCATGGCCTTTCCCAGCTCTCTTCCTCAGGGCTGGTTTTTGTTGTTGTTATTGTTGTTGTTTTTAACACAAGTGACTCCACTTTTATTCTAACTGCTTTCACAGAGGATGCCAGCACTTCACTGTAACATCACTGATTGTTTTTGTGTCCCAGGAATACCAGCCGCGAACGTTCTGGTTTAACATGGCTGACGCCACCTTCCAGAGCCTGGTTTGCTTTTCCATTCCTTACCTGGTAAGTTGGCCCCCGGGCGCAGTTTTTCTTACCAGCTGCCTCCGGGGACCTACAGATCCAGGACCCCGCTGTCTTTCAGGCCTACTATGACTCAAACGTGGACCTGTTCACCTGGGGGACCCCTATCGTGACGATCGCACTGCTCACCTTCCTGCTGCACCTCGGCATTGAGACCAAAACCTGGGTAAGCGCCGCCTGCGTGGCCACGTCTCAGAAGGGCACTGATGCCGTGGACCCTACACTTCCCTGCAGATTCGTGAGGTCGATGTGAGTAGACAGGAGACTGCAGAGCTGACCTCAGTGTGATGAGAAGGACAGTGACACGTTCCCGAGCCCTGTGGTGTGGGGAGCTGGTGCAGCCCAATGCTCGCACGTCCCCGGCCATGCTCATCTCCCTCCCGCCTCTTTCCCTCCTCCACCACCACATTCTCTCCTTTCCCTCCTGTCTTGCCCTCTCGCCCCTGACTCCATCTCACCTCCTGTGCATCTCCCAGGGTGGTCCACGGGTTCCGGAGGCCTCACTGAGCCCCACCGGTGACCCGTGTCATAGACCGCAGTGTGTCCGAAGGCCTCAGAACCTCACACCTGCTCATTGATGACTGGCGCATTTTTGTTATTGTCATTGTTGTCACTTTCAGGTGGAAATAAAAACCCTTTCTTTCTCATTCCCCCTCAGACCTGGCTCAACTGGATAACGTGTGGCTTCAGTGTCCTTTTGTTTTTCACCGTGGCTTTGATTTACAACGCGTCTTGTGCCACGTGCTATCCTCCGTCCAACCCTTACTGGACTATGCAAGCCTTACTGGGTGACCCAGTGTTTTACTTGACTTGCCTGATGACACCTGTCGCTGCACTGCTGCCCAGGTGGGTGTCGGAGTGGGATGGTGCCGCTGAGCCCCAAGTGAGCCCAGACAGCATTGGCATTGCTTCTGCCCTGTGAGGGTCTCTGGAAGCTCAAAGACACCACCCACAGCAATACCTAACCTTTTGTTTTAATGTGCTCTTTCTAGATTGTTTTTCAGATCCCTTCAGGGGAGCGTTTTCCCCACCCAACTTCAGCTAGCACGTCAGTTGGCCAGGAAGTCCCCCAGGAGACACAGGACTCCCAAAGAGACCTTTGCTCAGGGATGCCTCCCGAAGGACTCAGGAACTGAGCACTCAGCAGGGAGGACTGTCTCTGTGCCCCTGTCCCAGCCTTCTTGGCACACACAGCAGCCAGCCTGCTCCCCAGAGGCCAGCGGGGAGCCCAGCATGGTGGACATGAGCATGGCATTGAGGGAGCACACCCTGCTGGAAAGGCTGAGTGCACCGGCGCCCAGGTCCTCCACGCCAGGGGATGCTGTCCCGGGAGGGTGTCCTGAGGAGTCCAAGGTGAGAGCTGCCAGCACCAGCAGGGTGACCCCGCTGTCTTCCCTCTTCAGCCTGCCCACCTTCAGCTTACTCAACTGGATTTCCTCCTGGTCACTGGTCAGCAGGCTGGGGAGCGTCCTACAGTTCGCCCGGACGGAGCAGCTTGCCGATGGACAAACGGGACGTGGACTTGCTGTCCAGCCCCACTCAGGCCGATCAGGACTTCAGGGGCCAGACCACAGACTACTTATAGGAGCATCTTCAAGGCGGTCGCAGTGAAAACCTTGAAATGGCCTTTTTTAATATATATAAATAAATGTTAATATTATTTATGTTTATTATTTGCACAGAAGAATTCTAGGGAGATGTATTCCTAAATGTTTCCCAGGCTAATACAGGAAACAAGAGGTACCAAAAAAGAAAGTTTATTTTTTAAAGTTCTGAGTAGAGTATATTGAAAAGAAAAAGAAGAGCTTTAACATATATAAAAGTTTAAAGAAGAGTGACAGTTGAAAAGTGTGTTTAGATTTATTTTTTCATCTCATTTTTAAGAACAAGCAGTGTGATTTGTTTTCTTCAACGTGCACGGCCCTGCTTCCCCTGGGTACAAACGTGTGGCCACTCAGTGAATGCAGGCAGGTGCGAACACGGGGGAGCAGTGAGCAGAGATGGCAGAGGGCACAGCACGTGGCCCCCAGACGCAGAGTCCCCCACGGGCTTCCAGTCCCACCGACACAGGAGGGCTGGGCTCTGCGTTATCCAGGTGAGGGAAAGGAGACCTCAGGAAACATTCATGGTTGCGTGCATCCCAGCATTCCGTTCCGGGCAGGCATTTCACGAAGACCACTTAGATGTTACAGCCTGGTGTAGTATTTTGCCTGTTAAATCATAACAAGCAATAAACAACCTTCACTTTGCAAAGAGAGTGTGTCCAGTTACCACTGGTGTATGAAATGATTAATAGCTGACCTCACAGAGTATGATCTGAGGGCACTTCCGTAAGGCAAGTCCTTTTAGAGGCGATGAAGAAAACAGCTGCCTGGCACACACCAAGGCTGCTGCACAGCGGCCACCGCGGCACCCTGCACCAGGCCATCAGCACCGTGTGCCAAGGAGCTCGGCCGACTTCAGGCATTTTTCTAATGAGCCGTTAGTTCTGTCCCTCTAAAACTAGAGAAGGAAGGGGAGGAAATGATAACAATCCCAGGCAATGCTGTGGCATGTCCTCTTCTGAGTCCTCCTTTCTACTTGTCAAACAGTTGTTAGTTGCTGGCTCTGCTCAGCACTGGGGCTGTGAAGGGTGTGCTTCCTGCTGTATGGGAGCGACCTAGGGCCTGTTTGGATGCCTGTCTTCAAGGACAGCAATGCAGAGAGGGCATAGGATCTGAGGACAAAGAAATTCCTAAGCACAGCATATCAGGAAAGAATGGCTCATTCCACAAGGAGTGTGGGCCATTGCAAGTCACAGAAAATGCATCTCATTCCAGTCCAGCAGAAAAGCAGGCACAGGCTCAGTGCAGGTCCCAAGAGAGGGTGCCTGGACTCAGCAACTCAGACCTGGGCTTTTCTCCCTTATCCCTCCCTTGGCTTTCAGGGGCTGGCTTTCAGGCTTTGTCCTGGGGCTGCCTCTGTTCTTGGGGATGCTTGGCCGGAGTCACCCTCAGGACTGATCCATGCGTCACTGTTCAGAAGAGACAGAGGGCCCCTCTCTCCACATTCCAGAGTCCCGGTTTCCTCAGCCTCACCCTGCAGAGCTTGCACAACATCCTCAGAACCGTTCACTGGCAAATGGAGGGGAACGTCCTGACTGGGACTCCCAGCTGGAGCTGGGAGAGAAATCCACTTCCCTCAGAACACCTGAGATGCGGCATGAGTGGGCGTCAGAGGAATCTCTGTGCCCTGTTAAATGGGGCAGACAAAGCGGCGGTGGGGGCTTCAGCAGCCAGCGATCTCGGACTGAAGGTGACAGCCATCCCCACCCTGCCCAGCCCGATGCCACCTCCTCTGTTCTTGGGACAACACATAGGAAAAGAATCTCCTTGGGAAGGTGGCAGTGCTCCCTGAATGAAGGGAACGGTTGTGAGCACCAAGTGCGAGGAGCAGACGCGTATTTACGTGTGTATCTGAGAGTTCCAGATGCCCAGCTTCCAGACGATCCTGCGCACACACCTACCTTCTTTCAGAGGACGTCTTTCTCCTCTGGAGAGTAGATGCTCGCTCTTGGGAAACGGAATGACCTTGGCGCTGGCTTCAGGAATATGCATCCCACAGTCAGTTGAGAGAAATAAATGTTGTAAAGGGCATTGACAGCTGCTCTTAGGATGGGGAGTATTCACAGAAATCCACAATTATAACAATTCATGCTGAGCAACTAAGTTTGATGTCAAAATGAACATAATATGGGGGCGAACTTCATGATTATCTCAAAAAAAGCAGTAGGTGAAATAGGTTACCAAATCCTAATAACGAATCTAAAATAAGTAGGAAGGCTGGCTTCCTAAGGCTTGGTGACAAAATAGCTGGATTAGTCATTGGACATTGTACAGTGTGCCTAACTCGTCAAAGTCAAAATCAATTAATTCTCAGTTCTTGGAGGTCAGATACTATGTCCTCTTCCCTATCCCTGGCACCTTGCACAGAACCTACCAGTTGGAATACGCTGAGAAAATGTTTGAAGAATCTAAGAATGAGTGGTAAACCTGAAACGCTGAAGGCAGTCCTGTGATAATCAGAGGTAAAGGACAATTGCTTCCTGTAACCCATTATGATTTAATATTTTCTGTAATTTCTGGCTAATATAACAAGACTTGCATTCTTCAAAAGAAGGCGTGTGAAGTATAAAGACACTGGGTTGAAAATAAATGGGTGCAAAAGAATTTTACATATAAGCAATATGTAAAAGAAAGGAGACATAATTATATTAATATCAGACAACATAGACTTCAGGCCATAAAGAGGGATGTGATCATGGTAAAAAGGCCGGCTTCTTGGGACATGAGAATCGCCCAAGTGATACACCCCTAATAACCAGAGCTTTAAAATACATGAAACTAAAATTTACAAAAAGGAGAAATAGACAAATCATGAATATACCCAGACTGTCTTTCAGTCATTTATAGAATAGACAGAGAAAAAAGTGGGTGTAGGAGTTAGAGGGACATAGGCAATTTCTTTATTTGTGACTAGAAAATGCAGGCCCAGCTGTAAGTGTGCATGGCGGCAAGTGCTTGGATGTAACTACAAGCAGAGCTGCTCCCCTGCACGTAGAAGCTGCCCAAGCCGTGCAAGGCCAGGGAGGCGCAGGGAGGGGTGCAGAGTGCAGAGAGGAGCAGGAGGAGAGACCCGGAAGAGCAGTGAGCACAGAGAGGGTCCCGGCTCCCTGAGTCGTTGGCCAGGAGGCACCTGCCCTCATTGTATCTGTGCCTTCAGTAAGGGGCTGGGACTCAGCTCTGCCCTCCTCCTGCTTTCCTCGAATCTCTACTGAGAATGCCCCTGTTTGGAACTGTTACCTCGAAGGCACAGAGACTTTCGTAAGCGTTCACCCTGCCACTGCTGCAGAGCCCATGTCCAGGGCAGCTTCCCACACGCAGGGTGAGAGCACATTTGTGGATCACAAAGTCAACTTTGACAGCACCAGCTTTTTGGTCCCTTTCCCTCCCCCTCTCCCACCTTCTCCCCCTTACCCTTTTCCTACGGGGTCTCACTCTGTTGCCCAGGCTGGAGTGCAGGGGTGCGATCACAGCTCACTGTAGCGTCTACCTCCCAGGCCCACAGGGTCCTCCTGCCTTAGCCTCCCAAGTAGCTGGGACTACAGGCACCTGCCACCATGCCCGGCTAATTTTTGTATTTTTTGTAGAGATGGGGGTTCACCATGTTGGCCAGGCTGGTCTGCAACTCCTAGGCTCAAGCAATCTGCCTGCCTTTGCGTGCCAAAGTGCTGGGATTACAGGCGTAAGCCAGCTCCGCCTGGCGTTGTTTTCCTTTAATGAAATGATGGCCTTTGGCGGTCTGAGCAAGCCCTGGGGAAGACAGCCTCGTTGCTCCCTCCCTCCCAGCCCCTGGGTTCATCTCACTCCGAAGGGAAGCCATCTCCGGGGCCCCTCAATGGCGTGGCCACTGGTACACGGGCCCTGCGAGCCCCACCCAGAGGATCTTCCTGTTGCAACTCCTTTTTTATCTCAACCTAACCTGGTGTCTTACTGAATGAATCCCTTCTCATGTTTGTATTTAAAAGCACTAAAATACTTCGAAACTGTTTGACCTTAGTTTATACCTAACCTGGGGCAAGTGTTTTGGAACAACAGAAGTGACAACAGTGTTGACAGGACATGTAGAATGGTCCTGCTGTTCTCCGGTCCTCGTTAATCCAACCACAGCTGGAGGCCTTCGCTGGAAAGTGGACGACCTGGCTCAGACTCCGGGCGGCACAAACCAACACCTCCTGAGCCAGGCCCCGGCTCAGGTCCAACCAGTACACTATGCGCCTCCAACTTTGCCGGGAGACCATCCGCAGCTTCCAAAATTCCCTGAGCGGCGCGCCCACACCCACAGCCAGGGCAGACTTCGGCCGGCTCTTAACCCTTTCTTCCTAATGAGGACTTTGCAGCGTCCTCTGCTCTTATTGAAAACAGCACACAAAGCCCAGGTTGTTCCCTGAACTGCAAACCTGTCTGCTTTTCACCTCTCCCAGCCTCTCTGGCTGGAGGGCAACAGCAACCGTGGGGAGACCGGGGAGGCCCCGCGCCCCAGGCTGTCCTCCCGTTTCTCTTCCGGCTTTCAGCACAGCTACCTTCTCTCACGCTACAGGCAGGTTCGTGCTCTACTGCGGAAAGTGGGATTTCCTAGCTCGCAATTCGATTATTTTAGAAAGGGACATCTTTTAGTTTTACAGGTTTTATGTTTGCATCTCAAAGTTAAATGACCAAAAAACCATAATAAATAATGCAAGACAGACCAGTCATGCTCCTCCCGCAAATAACCCACAGAGAAATGCAGACAGGCTCTGGACAGCCAGGCTGACCCATCTGTACTTTCGGGATGAAGCCGCCAAGTTTCTTTTTATTTATTTATTATTCCCAAAGCCATGAATTCTAACGGGGACTGGCCAGGGACACAATCACTAAATAAAACAAAGAAGGGGGTCCTGACTAGCTGGGCCGTCGGAGTTCCAGGCATTTCTTATCAATAGCAGTCCCTACGCTGGGAAGACAGTAGAGGTGTGTAGACAGGTAGTGCCACGCGTCTTTCTCATCCTGAATCTCCTTCCTCCAAGCTCAAGGCCTGTGATGAAGACCTTTACTCTCAGGCCTTTGGGGTACAAGAAGCTGCCATGGTTATTCTGTTTGGAAAACACTTCCAGAGCCCTGACCCCACGGTGCATGAGTGGCTCTGCCTCATCATCCGGCAGCCCTGAGGGGACCCGGGCGAGCTTCCTCTTTGCCCTCCAACCGTGCTGGGGCATCAGAGCACCATGAAACTCATGCCCACATGCACTTTGATGGAGAGCGTCCCCGGCTGGGGACACACACCAAGGCTTGCAGTCACGTTCTTTTCATCAGTCTAACGGCGGTGATCGTCCACGGACACGCAACCTCCTCATCTCCCATCACGCTCCCTGGCCCAAACACAGCACAGCTGGAGCCAGGAAATATCCACCAAGCAAATGCCCATGGCTGCCACACACTCACAGCTGTCTCCCTCGGCCCCTGCACATGCAGGTGACCAGGATGGCTCTGGACAGGTGGGGCACTGAGGCAGCCCAGCCAGGCTGCCAAGACAGGCTTCTTAAGCCCAGTGGAAATTGTATGTTTCACCTAAGACCCCCAGAGAGAAGCATTGCCACCACCTCCCTTCTTCAAATGCAAGGAAAAAAATCTCAATAGTTTATTGTTCTCGGGACTTTTGAGCATGACAGCCTCAAAAAATGAGCCAAACCAGGCAAGAAAGGGTGTGCAAGGCCTTCTCTGGGTGACAGTGACGAAGGGCGAGTCCTTCAGAACACTCCACTCTGAAAGCCTGGCCCGGTGCAGAGCGACGTTTCTGTCATTTGGAAGGCCAACGTTGTCCCCCAGCTGTCAGGTCCAGTGCATGGTTGTGAGAGTCCTATGTGTGTGGCCACAGATACGAGGACACATTAGAGTAGTTTGAAACTGAAGAGAGCAAACTGCAGTATGAGGACAGTCCTGACAAAAACGTACCTCTTTTCCAGCTGGTGGAGCTGAAAGCCTTTGGCACAGGAGCAGCAGCTGCATAAGACTGACACCCAGGAAGTCCTACCTCTCCTTGACGCTTATTTGAAATTTCTGCCAAGGAGTGTCCATGACAGTGGGTAGCAGGGGCCTCCTCCAGCCCTGCCCAGTGCCGTGGGGGAGCCGGGCAGGTTTTGCCCGAGCTGTCCTGCCCAACCGGAGTGGGTTGCTCCGCTAAAACCCACCCTCCACATTGGGATGAGATTCCAGTTCATCCTCACGGCTGACCGCTGGGGTAGCAGCCCACCCTACACCCTCAGAGCCACTGAGGGGCCCTGGATATGGCCTTGTGTGCTGCTCACCGGCCCTGCTCACTAGTCCTTGCCCCTGTGACCCTCCTCCTCCTCCTACCCCAGGGTGTTACACTTGGGATGTAGCCGTGCACACATCTGTACAAGTGTCTCAGGAGCGATGACACAGGTCGGTCCTTAAACTAGTAACTCTCTGCACACCTCATCTTGCCCTAGGACCCCCTTCTCCTTCCCAGGCACCATGGTTTTTCTTACCCTCAGTCTACCCTTGAAAACAACCATCGAACATATCCTACAGGAGTTTTTTCCATTGTTTTGGTCATCACCACTCATAACAAGGATAGTCAAGGCATACTCAACATCACTAATCAATAGAGAAAGACAAAACCGCAGTGAGATAGCACCTCACCCCCATTAAGAAGGCTTTCTGGATCGTTTAAACGTGAAGAAATGACAGGAGCTGGTGAAGATGTGGAAGCTCCAGAGCCCTGTGTGCTGCTGGAGGGAATGCAAACTGGCACAGCTGCTGTGGGAAACAATACGGCAGTTCCTCCCAGAATCAAAGGCAGAGTGACCATCTGATCCGGCAGTCACACTTCAGGTATCTGCCCAAACAGTTCACAGCAGGGACTGAAACAGATGCTTACACCTCCATATTCACAGCAGCATTCCCCACAATAGCCAACAGGTAAACGTAGCCCATGTCCGCCGACAGATGAATGAACAAACAAAAATATGGACTCTACGTAGAATGGGATATTATATTATTCTATCTTAAAAGGAGGGAATTTCTGACACATGTGTAACACAGATGAACCTAGAGGACAGCATGCTGAGTGAAGGAGGGCAGTCACAAAAGGACAGGCTGGGCGCAGTGGCTCACGCCTGTAATCTCAGCACTGTAGGAGGCTGAGGCCAGTGAATCACCTGAGGTCAGGAGTTCGAGACCAGCCTGGCCAACATGGTGAAATCCCATCTCTACTAAAAATACAAAAATTAGCCAGGCACAGTGGTGGATGCCTGTAATGCCGGCTACTCAGGAGGCTGAGGCAGGAGAATTGCTTGAACCCAGGAGGTGGAGGTTGCAGTGAGCCGAGATCGTGCCACTGCACTCCAGCCTGAGCAACAAGAGTGAAACTCCGTCTCAAAAAAAAAAAAAGAAAAAAAGGACAGATGATGTGACCCCTCCTATATGCAGTGCGTAGAATAGTCTAAGTTGTGCAGACAGGAAGAAGAATGGGGGTTGCCAGGAGCTGGGAAGGGGGGAAGGGAAGTTCGTATTTAATGGGCACAGAGTTTCCATTTAGGTCGATGAAAAAGCTCTGAGATGGACGGTGGTGGTGGTTGCACAGTGCGTGAAGGTACGTCATGCCCCGGAACCAGCTATATGCTTTAAAGTGGTTAAAATAATAAATCTGATGTATGTGCAAGTTACCACAACAATTTTTTAATTAAAAAAAAAAAGGCAAGAGCACCTTAGGGAATACAATTTTAGATTAAAATATTTTCAGAGCACTCGATTCTGAGACAGAGCTCGGAGAGGCTGCCAAGGCCTCCAGCCCGGGCCTGCTTGGCGGCAGGGCTTGCCTCACCACCCTTCGCTTCCAGAGCCTCTGAAAGTTCATCTCCTTGTAAAATCAACATGACAGTAAATGTGTCTGCTCCGCCTGGGAAGCCCTGAGTAACTTGTTGGAACCCAGGTGGCCATAAATCTCTGCCCTGAGTTATGGCCTGAGATGCAGGAAACACGTGGACGTGGAGGTCCAGTGCAAGTCATTCTGCTATTTTTAGCTCCCACTTTCTCCCAGAGAAAGCTAGGGGCTGACACCTGGGGATGGAAGCTATCAGAAGAGCCACACTGGGCAGGACAGCTCCCCTGGGGCACCCAGCCGGCCTCTGCAGACCTACACCGGGACACCTTCCCCAACCCTCAGCCAGACGCTTCTGCTGTCCACACACTATATTTCCTTTGCAGGAATTACTGCCTCTTGGTAGCATCTTGTTTAGTTTTTACCTGCTTCTTATTTCTCTGCCCCTTATCCCTCCCTTCCCACTAAGGTGGGGAGTTTCCATCTCAAAAATCCCATAGAAGAAATGAGGAGAGAGGAGAGAGAGGGAGAAATTATCTGATAGATGAGACAGTACTTTTCACGGTTAACTGAGGATGATTTTCATAACTGGCAAATGTCATTCTGATCTTTGATATTAGAACATCTGCACCGTCTCACAACAGGAAGCGCAGATATGTTCCTCGGGGTTTACCTATTTTTAGCACGAAGAGCACACACTCCACCAGCTGTCTCGTGTGGAAAATGTTAGCTTTCCAAACACACGCAACTGGGTTCAGCATTTATAAATAGATTCAATAAAAGGAGGTTCCATTAGGTCTATACACTAAAACTTGAATTTATTAAAGATCCTCCAGGGCCCCCCTTTATTTGGTCTCTTCTTGAACCATGCCCTGAGAGCAAACCATGCAGTTTTACTGCTGAAGATAATACACATTGTTTTTTGAAAACAGAAAGGTAATATGATATTGCTCTGTGTGAAAAAGGAGCTCGATTCTTGGCTGCACCTAAGCAGCCGCATAGTGACCCCTTGAAAGGAAGTGTACGTGACACATTCGGAGACCGGGGGCCCTCCTCCTGGAGGAGGCTGTGTGCACAAAGCCTGGTCACTCTGGGGGCTTGGGGAGAGGTCTTCGCATCCTCAAACCCTGCCCCCGAACCCAGGAAACGCCCCCCTGGCGTTCCTCAATGCACATTCCAGATTTATCGGACGGCACTGGAGTTAAAGGAAAACCAAGCCCGTGGTGTATTCCAGTGACAGATCAGAATAAGCCAACGCTTCTGGTGTGTCACAAAACCGTCAGCCCACTCCTAATGCTGCTCTGAACCCTAGAGGGAAAATCGTGCCTGCCTGAGCCGGAGAGTGTGAGGCTCCGGGCTATTTTTAGCTTGGATTTCTCACGCGGGTTGGCCACGTGGGGCTGCGGCTGCTGCCTCCCTGCTGGGGATCCTGCACAAGGAACCAGGATCACATGTCCCCTCCCTCTGGAGGTTCCCTCGTTCCCGTTCCCTCCCCCAGCCCTGACAGGGATTCCCAAATCCGGCCAGGGGTGGGAATCAAATGCAGAGACCCCAGCCCAGGGCTACAGAGGCGTCTCTTTAAATGAGGATGTCGTCTCCAAGACAATTGTCCCATATTTTCCTAAATACACATATATATGTAGTTACATATAATCACCTTTTGAAGAAGCTGTTTCCATGTGCTCTTATGAAGCACCGCACAGTGTAAAGCACGCTCTAGCAAAGTGATGGTGAGTGGGTGCCCACAGGCTGAAGGTGCGTGTGAGTAACCTCTGAGAGGGCTTTAACGAATGCCACGCTCAACACACACACACACACACACACACACCCCACGACTGCGTGGGCTCTGTATGCGGCTTTAATAAAACTGTTTCAGATGGAGGTGATATGAACTTGGTTCTCTCGAAGCAGAAGCACCGAGGTTTCTCTGTGTGGCAGCCTGGTCCTTACACGGTTAGGGGGAGGGAGGAGCAGCTGGATGCGAACCATATTCTTGGATCTAAATAAATGTATTTTAGACACGGTTTCATCTCTGCTGCATCCCTGTGCTTTGGAGTCAGCTGACTGGGGCGTGGGGACGGGGGAGAGGAATTCAGGTTCTTCCATTAGGACCATTAGATCAGCCACCTAATGTGATGTGACACCCACACATTTCAAAACCAAATGAAGCAGCATCCTCCAAGCAGCTGCTGACGTGTCTCTCATGATGAGGCAGACATCCATCAGAGTGATTTATGCAGATGGAGCGCCTCAGCCCTCATAAAAGCCTGCAAAACGTATTCTAATTTCACCCAGAGTGCAGATGGGAAACATCGAGGCCCAGCCAGGGTAATGAACGTGCTCAGGTCCCATGGCAGCACGTGGTGGAGCTGGGACTAGAGCCCAGGCAGGCTGGTGCATGAGTCTTCATGGCTACATTCTAGGATCTCGGTGGAGGAAAGGTTCCACAAACAGGAATTTCCAAATGTAAGTCAAAAATATGAATTCCATTTGTGCATAGACATACCGATTGTCATTCTCAGATCCTGGCCTCTGGGGATAAAGCAAATTTAAACAAACACTTTAAAGGTAATTCTGGGGGGACCCATGTTATTTCTAAATCAGGGTTCATGTAGCACCCACTGTCTAATTCAATTCACTCATCCATTCATTGACGCGTTCAACCAGTGTGCACTGAGCGGCAGGCCTGTGTCAGGCCCGGGTGCCCCTGCAGCACTCTCAGTGCACTCACGGCTCCACACTTGGGCACTTGGGCCCTGTCCTGTCCTGGGTGAGTTTGGTGCGTTACTGGAGACATGAGCTTAGTGTCAGGTGTGTCATCAAGTGCTGCGAAGGGGCCACATGGGGCAGGGGCTGGCGGTGAAGGGGGGATGGGGGAGGAAGGGAGGGAAGGCTGGGGTGGATCTAAACCAGAGTGGGTGCAAATATGACCTTGGCATCAGGAGAAGGCATTGAACTTTGACCCAAAGTAAAGTGACAAGAAGGGGCTTAGTACTGTGGAGTTGTGCGGAAGGGAGGGAGGGATGGGTTTGCCCCAGGCCTCCAGACATATACAGAGATACACACAGTGGTATGCGCCATGAGGACAAAACTGGGACCAGCAAATGTGGTGGATTTTCTCTAGAATCATCTGCCCTTCCTGCCTGTCTGCTGTCACCCACTGGGTAGCAGGAACAGTTTAATGTTTATCCCGTCCCCTCCAGGCACCTCTTGGGGCTACTCCTCAGTAGGGCTGCTTCTCCTTGCTCTCATCCCCAAGTCTCTTCACCCCGTTCAGCCTCTAAGACGAACCTTGACTCTGTGAGGGGAAGGTCTTGCAGGGACTGGGGCTGTGGGGGCCCCGGGACCCACTGGAAGGTGCACTAGGACCGTCTTCCACGTGTGCAGGCTGCGGGGCTCCCACTGCCTTGACTGCTGACATCAGGCCTGTCAATCTGTGGCTCTCTGGGCTTGCACAGGATCCGGCAGCCTTCCCCCAGGGCCAGCATACTGCACAGGTGGTGTGGCCTCGGGGGCACGTGGTGGATGCAGTCAGGCCTGGGCTCATGGAGAAGGGGTGACGGGTGCTGCACTGCAGGAGCCTTCCCTGTCTTCATGCCGTGGATCCCCAAGGTCATCTGCGGAAGACCATGGACTCCTCACACTCATGCTTCTAAGTGTATGAAATGAACTACGTCAGGTGACAGAGAAAACCAATGACACTGAAACAGCAAAATAAGTTTTAAAAAACCAGCTTGCTATATGACAACATATGTGCATTATTAATGCATTAAATCATCTGGAACCTGGTTTCACAGCTGCTGCGGTTTTGGAACAGTGATGAGCACACACGTGTGTCAGGATGATCGCAACAAGCGTAGTGTGAATGGAAATAGCTGATGGCTGTGGGGACAGAGTTCCCAGGACAGACGGCTGCCAGAGAACATGCAGGACACCAGTTCAGTTTAAATTTCAGATAAACAATGAATAATTTTTGTAGTGTAAGTACGTGTCAAATATTGCGTGAGATATACTAAAAGTTTTTGTTTATCTGAAATTTATTTAGGCATCCTGTATTTTTTATTTGCTGAATCTGTCAAGCATTGCCTACCAGTACTGGCAATGTTACAGTCGTTTATTTTGCACATTTATATTGGAAATAAATGCTAACTTTTGGTTAGAGATTAGTGACAATAAATATATTTTTCCCACCCAAGTGTATGGACCTCCCTTGGTCAGGAAGCCCTGGCCCACCACCATCCCTCACCAGACATTTGGGCGCAGGGCATCAGCCCACGGCAGGCACCTGTTTTCTGTTCTCACCATCATGCTTCATGGGCTCTAGACCCTGTTTACCTGTTGGCCTGGCCTCACCTGGGGTCTTGCTAGTGTCCTGGACCCTGAATGTCTGCGGGATTATCCAGATACTGTTGGGCTGACTCCTTACTGGGGCCTCAAGCCCATGGTCAGTCCCTGTAAGACATCATCTCTGCCATCTCTGAGTGTGTCTCATCTGTACCACCCCACACTCTACCGGACGGAGATTCTTCTTTTATTGGGATCCTTTTCTGGATTATAAGTCCCATGAAGACTGGAGTTAGATCCACCATTGTATTCTCAGCTTCTAAAACAATGCCCTACACACAGTAGGTGCTTAATACTTGCTGAACAAATAAATACATAAAATAACAAAGAATCACAGGCCTCTTATTATGTTGCTGATTATGATTATGTTTGTCATTTGTGTGTAAAATGTGCTGAGAGAGGTAAAATGGAGCCATTCGATAGAGCCTTAAAAACCGTAGGGATAGGCCGGGTACAGTGGTTCACGCCTGTCATCCCAGCACTTTGAGAGGCCAAGGTGGGTGGATCATGAGGTCAGGAGTTCGAGACCAGCCTGGCCAACGTGGTGAAACCCCGTCTCTACTAAAAATTCAAAAATTAGCCGGGCGTGGTGGCATGTGCCTGTAATCTGAACTACTTGGAAGGCTGAGGCAGGAGAATTGCCTGAACCCGGGAGACGGAGGTTGCAGTGAGCCGAGATCGGGCCGTTGCACTCCAGCTCTGGGAGACACAGCAAGACTCTGTCTCGGAACGGGGGAAGAAAACTATAGTGATAAATTTTAATTTCATGAACTGGGAACTTCAGAGCCACGATGAGCTTCTTGGGAGAGAGGGATATATTTGTAGTGTCGATCGAGAAGGAGTATTTTGGGTATCACTTCTGGCAGAGCAAGTGGGAACGAGGAAGACAGCACGGTGACTTCTCTCAAGACTACTGTGCACTAGGAAATCTGTTCCAAGCTCCCTTCCATATGGAAGTGACGTCATAGAGACCTATTTTCTTCTCTTGGGTCTTCCTAAAATCTGCATCTGAAGCAGCTTCCATAATGCTCAATATAACCTTCCTCCCCAGATCTGGAAGATGAAAAGTCCACCCCCTCCAAGACAGTAGCTGAAGTTTCACATGAAAACGAAAACCTGCCTCTGGGGCAGAGAACGCTGAAGTTGGAAAGGCCATGATTTTCCGGCAGCAATTGCCTTTCCGGTCCCATCATCGTTTTTGTTCGTTCAGATTCTCAGTCGGATACATTCAACACATCTGAGCCCAATATGAAAGGGAGCTGTAACGATCACAGCCGTAAATAAGCTCTGGGTAACCCGGAGGGGTCCAGTTGAATCTCAAGTGTGCAGACATTCAGACGTGGTACCACATGTGGCCTGGATGAAGTGAGAAATCACCTTTCCATTCCGCACAGACACCTCCTGAGCTCACAGGCCCCACATCCCAGGTCAACCCCGACCCCATCCCTCCCTTACTGTCCCCATCTCTGACCCCATCCAATCCTTTCTGAAATCCTCTTAGTTCAGCTTCAAAATGTGTCCAGATGCAACTGCCTCTCCCCACTGCCACCCCCAACCCCTGCACTCACTCCCCTGGGACTGCACTCACAGTCCGACATTTGCTTCCAACAAAGGAGGCCAGACCTCCTTGACCTCCTGCATATGGCGGGGCACACGCCACACTAGGGAGCTGCAGGCCCTGCTCCTCCATGCTCTGTGAGGCCCCTGCACCCCATGGAATACTCATGGTCACCCCACCTGTTCTACTAGGCTCAAGCTTTTCTCTTTCCTCCATGCCTGCCACCCTCTTCAGATAAACTCTCTAATTCACTTTTACACAGATGCTCTTTGGTTCTTGTCTTTGCCCTGCCATGAACTTGGGGGTTATCTTTGTCTTTGTCTTGTTCACTTCAGTATCCCAAGTGCCAGGAGCAGTGCCTGGTTCACACAGAGCGTTCCATAATTATTTCTACAATGAATGAGTGATGAAGCAAATGAATGAATGGATTCAAAGATGGGCGAGACAGATGACTCAGACTTCGTTTCAGGTCATTTCCATCTGGCTAACTCCCAAACCAGCAGACTAGCCCTGTGAAGGATACACCCAATGTCAGAGGAAAGACTTGGGCTGGGCACATTCTCTCATTCCCACAGGGGAACACTCAAGTTCTCGGCAAGGCCTGTGCAGAGTGAGTTTGACAGTCAGAGGCAGTTTGTCCCTCTAGGCTGGGGCCACGCCAGCCTTCAGGGTCCCCCTGTTACGGTAGAAGGGTTTCTTATTCCATAGTCAGAGACTTGTGTGTGTCTCCTGCTTGTGATGGGGCCAGGGCCATCGCTTCCTGTGTAAAGTGATGGATTCTTAGAAAACTGCTCCTAGCAATAGAGATGAGCCTCGAGGACATTATGTTAAGTGAAATAAGCCAGGCACAGACAGGTCAATACTGCATGTTCTCACATGTGGGAGCTAAAAAGGTGTATCTCATAGAAATGGATAGCGGTTACTAAAGGATGAGAAGAGGTAGGATAATGAGACATGAGTTAACAGATATGAAATTACAACTAGATACAAGGAATAGATTCTAGCAGTAGGGCCACGTGCAGTGGCTCACGCCTATAGCGGATTGGGAGGCCAAGGTAGGCGGATCACTTGAGGCCAGGAGTTCAAGACCAATCTGGCCAACATGGCAAAACCCTGTCTCTACTAAAAATACAAAAATTATCTGGGCATGGTGGTGCACGCCTGTAATCCCAGCTACTTGGGAGGCTGAGGCACAAGAACAACTTGAATCCGGGAGGCGGAAGTTGCAGTGAGCTGAGATTGTGCTTCTGCACTCCAGCTAGGGCAACGAGAGTGAAACTCTGTCTCAAAAAAAAAAAAAAAAAACAACAGAAAAAAGAAAAGCCATGATATGCTTTTTATTTGACGTGGCATGCCCACCCTGTCTCTGTGTTTGCCACCACTCTCAGCCCCGTTACACAGCAGGGGATGTGTGAGGCTGTGGGCAGGAACAGGGTATCTCCTCAAAAGGTGCAAAATTGGCTTTTAGGGCAGATCAAAATGGCAATGTCAAAATGTCTCATACTCAAGCAAAGCAAGATGCCCTTTCCATTGACCATCATCACCTGGGCACCTGGAGATCCCTGGTGCACGGAGAGGTGTCCACCACGGGACCTGTCAGATGCACCCACTTGGCAAAGCAAAAGGCCAGCGAGTGGGTTGGGTGGCAGGCAGTGAGATGTGAGCTTTGAGCGGTGTATTCTTCTCTCCAGGCCCACAGAAAATACAGGTGATCTGTCAGGTCAAGTCCTGTTTGCAGCGAACAGTCAGCTGGTTTAGAATGTCCACCACTGAGGAAGTGTTTCCCAGATGCCAGCTGCTGTCAGGGCCTCTCTCCAGATGCAAATTAGAGAAAGTGGCTGACATTTGATTGAGAAATAACTTAAGCACAGTATTAAGAATCTCTAAGTACTACTTCATACCCATTAGGACAGCTATTGTATTAAAAAAAAAAAAAAAAAAAAAAGAAAGAAAGAAAGAAAGAAAAGAAAATAGCAAGCATTGGTGAGGATGGGGAGAAACTTAAACACTTGTTCCACTGGTGAGAATATTAAATGGTAAAATCACTGTAGAAAAACAGTATGGCAGTTCCAAAAAAAAAAATAAAAAAAAACAACCAAACAAACAAACAAAACACATAGAATTACCATATGATTCAGCAATTCCGTTTCTGCATATGTACCCAAATGAAGTTAAAGCAGAGATTCAAACAGATATTTGCACATCCATGTTTATGGCAGCATTATTCACAATAGCCAAAGAATGGAAGCAACCTACGTGTCCACCAACTCAGTGAATAAACAAGATGCAATGTGTGCATACACAGGAGTACTATTCAGCCTTGAAGAGGAAGAACATTCTAACACATGCCACCACGTGGGTGAACCTTGAGGACAGAATGCTCCGTGAAATAAGCTGGTCACAAAAGGAAAATGCTGCATGATTCCACTTAGAAGAGGTAGCCAGGGTACTCAGATTCAGGGACAGAAAGTAGAATGGTGGTTGCCAGGGCTGACAGGAGGGGGAATGAGGAGTTCCTGTTCCATGAGCACAGTTTCAGTTTAGAAAGATGAACGAGTTCTGGAGGTGAAAGGTACTGACCGTTGTGCAACAAGGTAAACGTGTGATACTTAATGCCATTGAACCATACACTTAAAAATGGTTAACATAACATAAACGTTACCGTCTTATATTTTACCATAATAAAGAAGAAGAGGAAGCGGAGGAGGAGGAGGATCAGAATCTCTACGTGGATTTTCTACAGAGGAATTGTGCGGAAACTTTCCCCTTAGGTCTCCCTTTCCTGATCCACTGTCCAGCAGACTTGCCTGAGTTCCTCCCCACTTCTGCAGTATGCATCACCTTTAAAACTCAATCTTTATGTCTACCCAAGGACTGCATGCTCATGGTTTAAGGTGCCCAAAGAGGACCTAAACCATGACATTTAAAAAAGGCAGTTGCCAATGCTTCCCTCTCCCCCTGAGGTTGAATTCTCCTTTCAACCTGGTTCTTCCAAAGTTCTAAATAAAAATGCTTGTAGTCCTGTTTATTGCTTGACTATTTTTAAGCATTATCCATTCACAGTCTGCTATGAAATGAAAACTTAGCACTTACCTGCCCCTCCCACCCCAATGCTTCCAATCTATACCCATTTCTGTTAAATCAGTTTTCATTGCTTATATTACATTTTCAACACTGAGCCGAATATACTACTGGGCCAGTCCCATTTGCTGTCTCACGTAAGTTTTTATAGTTGTTTGGAGTTAAAATTGACTGTTCCCTTTGCCTCATTTTCTATATAGCTATCTCTAATTCATCTTGTCCCACCTAATGGGACAGTAAAATGCCTCTCAATGCTATTTTCCACACAAACACATCAGGTAATGGGCCAGTTCGGGCAGTGTACTGGTGCCACCTCCTACTGGCTGAAAGAGCCTGCTGTTAAATATTCAGGAATTCTATAATTTAGGTGCTCAACACAGCATGCTGGGAGCTTTTACAGTACAGAAATCAGCCAATGCTACAAGTCAGGTTTTCATTTGTTTTTGCCAGGGAGCCGTTTCCCTGCATAGCAGGGTATCAGTTCCATCTTTCCCTGCAGGACCCTCTTCTAGCCCCCTCCTGCTGCTGCCCTGTCCTTCACTTACCACCTGGAGGGGTCCCCTTCACCCTCTCCAGCACTGTATTCCGTTTCCTGGTCAGATGTCTCTTTCTTCTTCATTTACTCCCCATTTTGGGTGAAATCTTCCAGTAGCTTCCTTAGCAAGTGTGTACTGGAAATACATTGTGTGATCTATTAAAGAGAAAAATATTCCTGACACTTGTTACGTGAAAGGTGATAAGGAAGACTTTGTTCAAGGGGGGCTACCACAATGGGGTTTCGTAGTAGGCAAGAGACACTGGCTCAACTCTGACTATAATAAGCAAAAATGTAGATTTGTAGGCACGGAGCAGGTGTGGAGGGCTGGTGGGTGGAAAATTACCAGGAGTCATTCTTTGCTAAGGCAGTTCTTTGCTAAAATGACCTATCTGGATTTTTGCTGAAGGTAGCCAGGGTGCCAAGATGGCAAGAGTGGTCAGACTAACGGTGGGGATTTTCACTATATGACTCAGCCGGATTCTTCCTGAGATCAGAGTAAGTGGACCAAGAACAGAGCCCAAGGTCGGGTCCCAGTCAGAATCCACAGGAGCTGGACTAGAGTTAAATCAAGGTAAGAGCATTGGTCAGGTCCTTCGCATGCTTTATCCTTGCTCATAATTGACTGATAATAGCTTGACAATGAAATTCCAGGTTGAAAATAACTTTCCCTTGGCATTTTGAAGGCCTCCGGTGCTTTCCAACTTGCAATGTTGCTGCTTAGAGGTTGGTTGGAAGCCATCCTTGTTCCCAGTTATTTGCATGTGATTGTTATTTTGTCTTTCTGGAAGTGTTTAGGATCTTTTCTTTATAGCTGGTGTTATAAAAGTTTTACAGTGACATGAGTTGCCTTGGAAAAAATACTTGAAAACAATTTTCAGTATTTTCCAGGGAAACATAACTGACACGTTAAATCTGAAAACTCTTGTCCCTTCATCTTGACAGTTTTTTCTTATTCTATTGATAAATTCCTCTCCTCTCCGTTTTTTCAGTTATTCCTTTATGGAATTTATAATTCTTTGTGCATTTAGAGTGTACTTTTTCTCTTTTCCTTCCTATTTACACCTTTGTCTTTTGGAATCTATAAATATTTTCTAGGATATTTCATTGACTTTTTCTACTCATTAAAATTTTAAATTTGTTATACTTTTCTTATTTTTTAAGTTTATTTTAAAATTTTCTTTTTCCTTTTAATTAATAGAGATGGGGTCTCACTATGTTACCCAGGCTTGTCTCGAAACTCCTAGGCTCAAGCAATCCTCCTGCCTTGGCCCCTTACAGTGTTGGGATTCCAGGCATGAGCCACTGTGTCCAGCCTATAATTTTAATTTCTAAAAGCACTTTCTTGTTCTTTATTATTTGTAATGGCACCCTGTTTTTTTCATAGGTGCAGTATTTTGGGAGATACATTTTTCCCTGTTTGTTTTGAGCTCTAACTTTCACGTATGATGCTTTCTCAAATGTTTGATGATTCTTTGTATATATTTAAAAGTAAATGATTGAAATCTAATTGGAGATAACAATTCTCCTTAGCGCGATTGAGCTGAGACCCGAGTTAGAGAAGCTGCAGGCCTTTACTTTGGGGCTATTTAGTTACTGCAGTAATGAGGCATCTGGTGTGCACCCTGGGGTGGTGTGGACCCAGCACAGGTGTGTCTACTTGTGCTGTGGAGGAACCCCGGGCAGGACTGGAAGCTCTCCCCATCCACAAGGGACAGGTAACCTGTTCTCACCGCAGTCTCTCACCCCTCTCTCCCTCTGCCAGAGTTCACAGGCTTCTGGACGCATTTATCCAGTGTGGGAGGAGGGTATGTGCTTCTGCAGTCAATGTACCCCTCTCCTGGTGTTCTGGGGTTCCCTGTGCCCAGGCTTCCGGGGCTCTGCAGGGAGACTCCGGGCTGTTTGCACATCTCATTGGCGACTGGCTCTCTGTTCTTTCCCCGCTGCCTTCCTTTCCTCTGATCATCGGATGCTCTTGTCCACTAGGACGGTCTGTACACTGTTTTCTCCCTGACTGTAACTTCCTGCGGTTCCCAAAGGAGCTGAGATAAATACGGGTGTTCAGCCTGCCATCTTTAACTGGACGTGTATTATCCATCACTTTTCTTGCTCTTTTTGTCTTGCATTCTGTCCCTGGTAGGAGCATCCCTAGGCCTTTGCCCAGGAAATCCCTTCTCCTGGACTCTGGTCCCATCTCTCTCCGATGACGTAGTCTTTCTTCTTTTTGGTTTTACACTTGTCTTTTTTTTTTTTTTTTTTTTTTTTTTTTTTTTTTTTGAGACGGAGTCTCGCTCTGTTGCCCGGGCTGGAGTGCAGTGACCGGATCTCAGCTCACTGCAAGCTCCGCCTCCCGGGTTTACGCCATTCTCCTGCCTCAGCCTCCCGAGTAGCTGGAACTACAGGCGCCGCCACCGCGCCCGGCTAGTTTTTTGTGTTTTTTTTTAGTAGAGACGGGGTTTCACCGTGTTAGGCAGGATGGTCTCGATCTCCTGACCTCGTGATCCGCCCGTCTCGGCCTCCCAAAGTGCTGGGATTACAGGCTTGAGCCACCGCGCCCAGCCACACCTGTCTTTCTTTACTGACTGCTTCTCAGCCTGCAGGCATGCTCGCTCCCCCACCCCCCTCAGTCAAAGGTGATGAATTTTCCTGGACCTCTTCTACGAGACGGACACTGAGGCTGCACAGATGACCACGGCACACGCCGGATCCCCGCCGGACACGGAGGTAGCTGAGTACGGGCAGGGACAGGAGAACCAGGCCCCGGCTGCGCAGGAGACGGCAGTGGGCGCTGCACGCGGGGCTGCAGGAGCAGAGGCTCCGGGGGCGCAACGGGTCGGGAGGCCTCCACAGGGGAGAGCCCGGGAGAGTGAGAAACGCTCTCCAGGAAGCTAAGGAATGTCTTTTTTTTTTTTTTTTTTTTTTTTTTAGACGGAGTCTCGCTCCGTCGCCCAGGTTGGAGTGCAGTGGGGGGATCTCAGCTCACAGCAACCTCCGCCTCCCGGGCTCAAACGATTCTCCTGCCTCAGCCTCCCGAGTAGCTGGGACTACAGGCTCCCGCCGCCACGCCCGGCTAGTTTTTGTATTTTTAGTGACAGGGGGTTTCACCGTGTTGACCAGGCTGGTCTCGAACTCCTGACCTTGTGATCCGCCCACCTTGGCCTCCTAAAGTGCTGGGATTCGGACTTGGGCCACCGAGCCCAGCCGGAAGCCAGGGAATTTCCGAGCTGAGGAAAGAGCTTGTGTGAAGCCCTCTGAAGAAGGGCCTTCCGCCTGTGGCGGTGTCTGCCCCCACAGCTGCACTGCAGTTGCTCTCTCAAATATCGCCAGCGACTTCGGAGTATCCCACAGGTGTCTCCTTTTCGAGTTCACGGCTCCGCCGGCTCCCCCGCGTCCACCAGGGCTGTCGCTGAAACTGAAGCTGCTCCGGGGGAGCCGCCTCCCCTCGGTGTTCCCGCGCGCCGCTGGCTGCCCCCTGGTCTCCACCTGGGCGCGCCCGGCTTCCAGCCAGAGCCTCCCCTCACTCTGTGCCCTGGGTCTTGCGGCGCCCACCCACTGCCAGCCCTTCAGCAGCCCCCAAGGTAACTCTCAGCCTAGCTTCCGGGGCTTCTGCCGTGTGTGTGGAGGAGACGCGATGTCCTGGATGCCCCAGGAATCTTAAACCCCAAGCGTCCCAGATCCAGCTTGTCTGCCCTGGAACCTCTGTTTCTGCCTAACTGTTGCTCTTAGTCATACAATCAATGGCCTCAGCTCCCAGCTGAAAACGCTCCACCCCGTCTTAGATTCCTCTCTTGACAGAGCAAGTCTTTCACCAAATTCCACTGATTTTACCTCAGAAATACCTCTCAAATTCATCACCTCTCCTCCACTTTGTCCCACAGTCCAGGCAGAATCTTCCTCCCTGTCCCTGGTTGCCCAGACCCTCTCCAGGCCACCACCAGCATCCTCTTTCCGAAGCTTACACGGGCCTTGTGTCTGAGTCTGTGCTGATCAGAGGCCTTCCACAGCTCCAGGGTCCGAACTATGGAGCCTGGCAGGGCATTCACAATCTCACCACGCCTGTTTCCATCCACCCCTGCCGCTTCACACCCACCGTGAAGGGTCAATACGCTTCGCAGCTGTTCATCTACAGCGGTTCCTCCCCTTCTGTATATACGGCAGGACGGCAGGACGGCAGGACCCCGTGCCCTTGAATTTAGGTGTGACCATGTTACTCGTTTGACTACTAAGATGTGAGTGAAAAGGACATGTGTGGCTTCTGCAGAGAAGCTTTGAAGAGCAGCATGTGATTCCCTGGGTTCTCCCAGACCAAGGAGACAGCGATGCCATAGATGGTGGTTCCATCAGCCCGGGACACTGAGAGACACCCTAGAGCAGAGCCCACTGCCAATAAAGATGATGTGAGCATGAGCAATACTTCCACCTTCCTTCCTTAAGCCATGGTAACCTGAGGGTTGTCTGTTACTCAGCATTATCTAGCCTGCTCTGACTGAGAAGTCATTGATGTCTCAGTGTATTAGAGCTCTCCAGAGAAACAAGGCCAATTGGATATACATATATATATATATATCCATATATATATCTCCATATATATATATATCTCCATATATATATATCTCCACATATATATCCAACTTATATAGATATAGGAAGAAATTCATTATGAAGTATTGGCTCATGTGATTATGGACACCAGGAAGTCCCATGGCCTGCCTGCTGCAAGCTGGAGGCCCAGAAAAGCTGGGAGTCTCATTTCAGTCCAAACCTGAAGGCCTGAGAGGACCTGATGGCATACATCCCAATCCGAGACCAAAGGTGGAGAATTGGAGGGCCGTGGTCTAAGTCCTATTGTTACCGGTGGGTCTGTGTTCTTAGATCTCCCAAGAGGGTGGCGGCTGTTCCCAAGATGGCAGCAAGCCTTTTGTTCTCTGACTTGGGGTTCTTGGCCTCACAGATTCCAAGGAATGGAACCTTGGGCCATGCGGTGAGTGTTATAGCTCTATTAGAAGCCGTAGGTCACGGAAGAGAACCGTGGAACCCAGTGACTAGTGTTCAGCTTGATGAGCACAAACCTGGGCACTTAGCTGCACAGGAACAATGGTAAGCCTTTAGCCCAAACGGAAGTGGCAACGGGCACCTCGCTGGATCAGAAACGCAGCAGACGCCGTGCCGGATCCGGAGGGGTGGAAGTCAATTGAGGGTCTGCGATGACGGCAAACAACAGTGGTGGATGGTGAGCAAAAGATCAGCTTGAGCCGGAACAAACAAGGACCAGAAGAGTGTGCAGCTGGAAGATTTAATAGAGTGAAAACAGAGCTCCCAAACAATGGGAGGGGACCCAAAGGGGGTTGCCCCCCACTCCCAGCTCCAATGCCTGAAGTTTCTATCCCAATCATTGTCCCTCCCCCTGTGCTCTCAGGTGACAGATGATTGGCTCTTTCTTTACCTCCTGCTTTTAGCCTAATTTGTATTTTAGTGAGCCCTCTTTACTACCTGATTGGTCAGGTGTGGGCTGAGTTACAAGCCCCGTGTTTAAAGGTAGGTGCGGTCACCTTCCCCAGCTAGGCTTAGGAATTCTTAGTCAGCCTAGGAAATCCAGCTAGTCCTGTCTCTCACTATTTGTGTCTGAAGGCCCGGAAACCAGGAGCACTGATGTCCGAGGGTAGGAGAAGAGGGATGGCCCACTCAAGGAATGAAAGCCCATCTGCCCTTCCTCTCCCTTTCTGTTCTGTTCAGGCCCTCAGCAGATGGGATGATCCCTGTGTGTACTAGTAGGGGCAATCCACTTTATTCTGTGTACTGATTCAAATGCCAGTCTCTTAAACACCCTCACAGACACACCCAGAAATCGTGTTGTACCAGCTCTCTAGGCAGCCTGTGACCTAGTCAGGCTGGCACATAAAATTAATCCCGGCACTCGGCTTTGTCCCCTCTGCCTGGAGTGTCTGCTAGCCTCATCCTTTTCTCATAACAAAGTCCCTCTCATGGCCGGGCGCGGTGGCTCAAGCCTGTAATCCCAGCACTTTGGGAGGCCGAGGCGGGCGGATCACAAGGTCAGGAGATCGAGACCACAGTGAAACCCCGTCTCTACTAAAAATACAAAAAATTAGCCGGGCGCGGTGGCGGGCGCCTGTAGTCCTAGCTACTCAGGAGGCTGAGGCAGGAGAATGGCGTGAACCCAGGAGGCGGAGCTTGCAGTGAGCCGAGATCGCGCCACTGCACTCCAGCCAGCTGGGCAACAGCGTGAGACTCCGTCTCAAAAAAAAAAAAAAAAAAAAAAAAAAAAAAAAGGCCCTCTCATTCCTCAAGCCCCCTCTCCCCTTGAAGTTCCCATAACGGCTGGATCTCCCCTCATGCTGCCCTAGCTCCTTGCCCACACCTGAAGCCTCAGTGTTCATCTTGTGTTGCTTTGAGTGCTTTCCTTCATGTGTCCCCTTCTCAGCTGTAACTTCTGCAAGAGCGAGAGCAGCTTCTTTTTCACCATCAGCCCACAAAGAACCTGCCGAGTGCAAGAAGACCCCCCCCCCAGTAGACACCATGGCCTGTTTTCAAAACTTTATATTCTGTCCAATTTGACTAACCAGCTTCTCAAGCCTCCGGAAATTATTTTCAGAAATCATCAGTTAGTCTAAAACTGGCCCACCAAATGGATTGTTTCTAATTTTATTCAAAATATAAAAATTCTGCCTTTATATAATGGATCAATTAAGGGGAAATTGCATGATATACATAACAATTGTTTTCTTCACCAAGGTTTATTCTAGAAGCTTTCGAGCCTATTATAATACAAAAGCCAGCGAGCTCTGGGAGGCAGGCAAGGGAATGCATTTTATTCATGTTTGCTTCCCAGAAGCTCACACAGTGCCCAAGCTAGAGGAGGTACTCAGCTGACATTTTCTGAATTAGATTTAATGAACAGGAAAAACGGCTTGTAAAAATGAAAGTGAAGTTCCTCTTCCTTTTCCCTCCTACCTGCCTGCTTTGTCTAGTCAACTGAAGAACGACGAGGTTCATATATTTGGAAAGGAGAGCTTTTTCTCATACAGCGTTGCAGCCTGCGCGGTGGTCATTCTGACAGGCTGAGAAGGGTAGCCTCTGGCCAGAAGCCAGAACAGGCACCTAGAGAGTGAGAATAAGAAGTCAGGGATTTATGCTAAGCAGCGTGCCCAGATATGCATATTCAATAAGCATGGGAGGAGTCATGAATATTTATGAAAGGAGAAATGTGCGCATGTGCAGTCGAGCTTTGTGCCTCTCCATAGGACCCATGTTCAAAAAACGGTGTTCTTAGCATGATCCGGGGGTGGAGCTTTTGGACCTCTGACGTCAAAAGGTGAACAGAAGACCCCTCCTCACTGTGCATCCTCCCTGGACTGGCCAGAGCCAGTCTGCCGTTGGTGGTCTGTTTTCAGGAAGAAATGCTGGTTGGTTGTGCCCAGGTGTGGTGGCTCACATCTGTAATCCCAGCACTTTGGGAGGCCGAGGTGGGCAGATCACTTGAGGTCAGGAGTTTGAGACCAGCCTGGCCAATATGGTGAAACCCCGTATGTACCAAAAATACAAAAATTAGTCGGGCATGGTGGTGTGCACTGATAATCCCAGCTACTCGGGAGGCTGAGGCAGGAGAATTGCTTGGCAGAAGGTTGCAGTGAGCCAAGATCGCACCACTGCACTCCAGCCTGGATGACAAAGGAGGGAGGGGAGGGGAGGAGAGGGGGGGAGGGGAGGGGGGAGGGGAGGGCCAGCCAGGAAATCAGTTATCTTTCTCTAGGGGGCCCTTGGCCAAGAGGAGGTTCCGTCCAGTTGGTTGTGGGACTTTTTATTTTGTTTTATTTCTCAGTCTTATACAAAGTCTTTTGTGTTCTTTAACTTCTGAAACCAAATACAGGGAGGGTGTATCGACTTACTTGTTTTATAAAAAGTGTAAACCAAAAATAAAATCCTAAGCCCTCCAACCAAATGAATGGGCCCCCTTCATTGCTCAAGAAAACCCCAGAGAAACTTGAGAAACTGAATCCCCAGTTATGACGGGAAGGGAGGTCAGACACACCTTGTTGTACCTCCTGCTTTTTGGCATTTAGGTTAAAATAGAGATTATAAGACTGGCAAAACAGACTCTTGTGCCAATAAGATACCAAATTATAAGCAAGACCTGAAGTCATGCAAGTCAGGGATTCAGTCATGCCCGACACACCATGAAATCGCGTTAGACAGGTTTCTATTAGCGCAGTACGATGTGGCTTACTTTCCATCCTGACTCTGGTGTAGTGTCACATGACAGCCGACCTGAAGGAGATCAAAACATTTTTCTCCAAAATATATTTCTTTGACACATTCTGAAATGGCTGGTTGGGTGTGGTGGCTCACACCTGTCATCCCAGCACTTTGGGAGGTGGAGGTGGGAGAATTACTGGAGCTCAGGAGTTCAAGGCTGCAGTGTCCTGTGATCATGCCAATGCACACCAGTCTGGGTGACAGAGTGAGACCTTGTCTCGAAAGAGAGAGAGAGAAAGGAAGAGAGGGAGGGAGGAAGGGAAGAAAAGATTTTTAAAAAGGCAAAAAAAATATTTTTTTGGCTGGGTGCAGTGGGTCATACCTGTAATCCCAGCACTTTGGGAGGCTTAGGTGGCAAGAGTGCTTGAGGCCAGGAATTCGAGATCAGCCTGGGCAACATAGTGAGACCTTGTCTGTAAGAATAATTTTAAAATAAAAGTAAATTTTAAAAAATAAATGAAATGGTCGCCACAAGGCCAACAGATTGAAATAGCCCTACAAAGCTATCTTTTGTGCGGAAAATTTGGATCTGTAGAAGATCGCCCTTAATGCAGCCAGGTCTTTCCTTTCTAGGCCTTTCCCAGATCTAGGAGAGATTAACTGAGAGCCTGACACCTTTAAGATCTGAGAGGAGATATTCACCATCTATTCTCTCCAAGGGCTGACACCTAAGAGCCTTCCTCTACATAACAAGAACTTTGGCCCCCAACCCCCTTATCTTAACTCAACCATTCCTTTCCACTGACTTCAAGTCTTTAGTCAAAGCTTAATTCTTTCAACCAATTGCCAATCTGAAAATCTTTGAATCCACTTATGACCTATACCCCCTTGCTTCAAGAGCTCCTGCCTCTTTAGGCTGAACCAATGTGTACCTTCTATGCATTAATTTATTATTTCACCTATAATTTCTGTCTCCCTAAAATGTATGAAACCAAACTGTAACCGGACCACCTCAGGTGGACTTTCTCAGAACTGTTTCCTGGGCCATGGTCGCTGATATTAGCTCAGAATAAAACTCTTTAAAATACTTTACGGAGCTGGCTTTTTCCGTTAACAAAAGTGTATGCTGAATGCCCTTGGGAGCTGCAATTAAAGAAGAAGGAAAATGGAGAAGGAAGAGGAGAAAGGAGGGGAGGAGGAGAAGAGACATGAGGGGAGAGGGAGGAGGAGGAGGAGAAAGAGAAGGAGAAGAAGATGAAGGAGAGGGAGGAGGAGGAGAGAAAGAAGACAAGCGGAAGAAGAGGATGATGACAAATATGACACAGGAAGAAAATAAGCAAGGAAAAAGGTGCAGCAGGTCGGGCGCAATCATAATAAAAGCCGTAACTTCCTGAGCTTTGAATCCTTGGGGCACCTCTCCTCGTAATCTACGAGCCTTACATCAGCCTGGCGGTGAGTGCTCCTGCTGCACAGATGAGGAAGAGGACTCAGGATCAGACAGCTGCTCCAGGCTCTGAGGCCTGGAGTGGAGCCTCTGCCTTACCCTAGAGTGTGCCCTCTGTCTAACCCAAAGCTTCCTCCACTCTTGGGAGCTGACTTGCCATACCCAGTTCTGGCTCCTAACTGGAATTCTTGTTCTAGAGTGGATCGGCCACCCTGAAGCCTCATCCTGGGGCAAAAGTCAGCTCGTCCACTCTGCTTGGCTCTGATGTAGAAGAGAAGGCTGCTGGAACAGCCATTTTTACCTTCTATGCCTGCGACGCCCTGGCTGGCCTGAAGCCCCCACCTGCCCTCCATAGCCAAGCTGCCAATGGTCCGGCCCTCGCCAGCTCCCAGCAGTCCTAGAGCCTCCCTCTCCAAGCCTTGGGTGGCCCAAGGCCTGAGGTTGTCAGCAGAATCAAAGGAGGAGCTAAACTGTCACCCCCAACTTTCATTTGTATTGGGGTATAATTCTCATGCAGGTAAATGCACAAATGTTAAATGTGCAATACAGTTCATTGGTTTTTTAATGTAAACACACACCCACATCACCACCACCCTAAACAAGGTATAGAACATTTCCATCAGCCCAGAAGGTTCCCTCTCACCCATTTCATCAATTCCTCTCCCCACACTTACCACTGATCTGATTTCTATCACGAGAGTTATGTCTGTCCCAGAACTCGTATCAACGGAACCGTGGAGCGTACATTGTTTTGTGCCTGCTGCTCAGCACGGTGAGACGTGTGCATCTCGGCATAGTTATGAGGAGATTCATTCATGCTGTTAATACATATGAGTAATGCGATTTTTATTGTTGGTTAGTATTCCATTGCGTGATTCTATTGTAATGTTTATTGATTCTCCCTTTTTTTAAACTTTATTTTGTTTTTCTAATGAGAAATTTTAATTTTTTTTATTTTTGACATTTTGTTTTTCTAACGAGATTCTTTTTTAATTTGAAATATGCATACAAGCCGGGTGCGGTGGCTCAATCCCAGCCTGTAATCCCAGCACTTTGGGAGGCTGAGGCGAGCAGATTACCTGAGGTCGGGAGTTCAAGACCAGACTGATCAACATGGAGAAACCCCATCTGTACTAAAAATACAAAATTAGCTGGGGGTGGTGGTGCATGCCTGTAATCCCAGCTACTCGGGAGGCTGAGGCAGGAGAATCACTTGAACCCAGGAGGCAGAGGTTGCAGTGAGCTGAGATTGTGCCATTGCTCTCCAGCCTGGGCAATAAGAGCAAAACTCTGTGTCAAAAAAAGAAATTAAAAAAAAGAAATATGCATACAAGAATGTTATGCTTTATATATGATATATGGTATATGTGACGTACATTATGTAAATATGTATTGTACTGCATGTGTGTATATATATGTATACACACATATATTTTTTAAAATAATGATAAAGTAAACTGCTGCATGCCCATGAGCCAAGCTGAAGACAGAGAACATTACCCATACCAGTGACGCCCCACTCAATGTGCCCTCCTCTGACAGCCTGCCACCCCATCCCCAGGGAAATACTCTGAGCTTGGTTACTTGTTTCCTTGGCTTTCTTGGAAGCCCTGTCCCACATGTGCATGTTCACAGACAGTATAGTGCTCAGTTGCGCCCATTTTTTAGCTTCGTATAAACCAGATCACTTGTACGTATCCTCTGCAGCCTGTTCTTCCTGCCCGACGTTGGTGAGATCCTTCCTGGCTCATGCCTGGAGATGCGGTTCATTGATTTTCACTGCTGCACAGTGTCCCCCAGTGTGAATGTGTCTCGTGTGTCTGTCCATTCTGCTGCTGTTGTTGCTAGCAGTGCTGCTGAGAATGTTCAATGCACCTGTTAGGTCACGTGTACGGGTGTGTCTCTAATGCATATGTAGAGGGTCAGAATTGCTGGGTAGCAACCTATGTGCATACGTTAGTCAGGGTTCTCCAGGAAAATAGAACCAGTGGGATGGGTTGATGGATGGATAATAGATAGACAGACTTATTATGAGGTATTCACTCACACAACTATAGAGGTTGAGAAGTCCCATGACCTAATGTCTGCACACTGGAGACCCAGTAATGCAGGTGGTATGATTCAGTTCAAGCCTGAAGGTCTGAAAACCAGGGGAGCTGATGGTACTACCCAGTCTGAGGCCCAGAGAAGATGAGATGAGATGAGATGAGATGAGATGAGATGATGAGATGAGATGAAATGAGATGAGATAAATGAAACAGATGAGATGAGATGAGATGTCCCAGCTCAAGCCGTGAAGCCAGAAAAAAGAAGCAAATTCCTCCTTCCTCCACCTTTTTGTTCTATTCAGGCTTTCAAAGGATTGGGTGCTGGGCTCACCCTCCCTGGCACACCCAGAAATAAGGTTTATTCTGGGCACTCTGTGGCCCAGTCAAGTTGACACGTAAAATTAACCATCACTATGTATCTTTAACTTTACTAGGTGCCATGGGCTGAATCATTTCTCAAAAAATGTGGATGTTGAAGCCCTACCCCCCAATGTGACAGGATTTGGAGATGGGACTTTGCGAGATCACTGGGTTTGGATGAGGTTATGAGGGAAGGGTTCTCGTGGTGGGATCAGTGCCTGTATAAGAAGAGACCAGAGGCTTGCTCATTGTTTCTCTCTCCCACCCGCATCCCCCCTCTCCCCATGTGAGGACACAGCAAGAAGGCAGCTGTCTGCAACCTAAAAGGGAGTCCTCACAAGGAAATGACCATGCTGGCACCTTGATCTTGAACTTCCAGGCTCCAGAACTGTGAGAAATAAATATCTGTTGTTTATGCGACCCCGTCTGGGGTATTTTGCTATGGCAGCCGAGCACACTAAGACACTAAGCCATGCCAAATTATCTTCTAAAGTACACATCCTCTAGAAGAATCTTTACTTTTTTAAATAATTTTTTTTTCCAGAAAAAGAAGAAAAAAGACCTTTTCTTCAGACTCCCAACTCCCCATGCTGATTGATAATTGCTGTAGTCTAGAGGTTTCCTCCCCTACCTAATTCTCTCTCCCATTGGCCTCACTCAGTAGTCAGGCTTCCTTATTTGAGCTGCTTTCATTTCTAACTTTCCACGAGGAGCCCTGGGGGAGTCACCACTGGTGTCACTGTCAGCACAGCCTCCAAGGACAGTGCAGCAAAGCCCTGTGGGTTATCCTCACAGAGGTGTTTAATTCCTCCCAGGGTCTCTAACACAGATCCTTTGTGAATCTAATAAAAGTGACAATCTCTGTCCCTGGGAAAATTTGCATATGCACACAGCTTTCATCTAATTTCAGAAGGTTCATAGCCTCCCAGCCCTTCCCTAAGTGAGTAAGTCATATTAAGCATGGAGAAGAATGCTGTGTCACCTTTTGGTTCTGGCTAAAACAAAGGCTGAATTTCAAAGTAAATGATAAATGGGTAAATGTTTACATACTTTTTAAGCATCATATTTTTAACAGAAAAAGATAATGGCAAGAGAAGATGAAGTATTGTGGTTTCCCCTACTTGAACCCCCCTTATAATTGTGACATCTCAATCCTGGTATCCAGCCCTACTTGGTCAAGGATTTAGACTGGGATAGGAAGGAAGCAGCAGGGATGGATAAACACCTCCTCTGTCTTTCTGCTAGGGTTGGTGGTAGATGAGTGAGTGTGTGGATCAAGAAAAGGCCATTATCATAGTTCTGAACGTCCCCAACCCTATGGCCCTGAAGACCCTCCTCTTCTCCCCTACACAGGCAGCCTTGGCAGTCTGAAGCTCTCTCCTTATTTTCCCTTTGTCAACCACCAACTTGCTAGCGAACAACTTCACTTGAGTTCTTAATCCTTTGGTGTGGGTATCAGCAGATGTGACCTTGTGCAGGTGTACTTCTTTGTAAACCTCATCATTGATTGTGGACAGGGTAGTTCACTGGTGGCTGAGAGCATCTGGGAAGAAGAGATAGAGAGACATTTTTTAGGACAGGGTCCCTTTCTTAAGGGCCTGCAGAAGGACCAAATCTCTTGTCTGAGTCCTTGCTTTGTTTCTTGTGAGTGGTGTGATTTTTGTGCAAGTTACTTAACCCAGATGTGGCATTCTCATCTACAAATTAGGAGTAATTATAACAGTAGCTGTTCAAGAGTACTGCAACAAAAAATCATGTGAAGTGGGAGTGCTTTGTGGATCGTACAAATGCAATTTATCCATTCATCTGTTTACCTGCCTACCTAGTTAGCAACCTCTCCCTCTTTCTTGTGTATGGAAGGATGAATGTGAGTGTGAAGGCTTGTATGAATGTATGCATGTGTCCATCCTATGCATGCATCCGTGTATATACATCCATCCATCCTTCTGCCTGTCATCTTCTCCATCTCTCCACCCACCCATCCACTTAGCCTTTACATTCATCTGGAAGACAGCAGCCTCTAGGCTCTGGGGTGCAATATCACTTGTCCAATGGCATAAACCTGTCACTTACGGTCAGAGGAATTAGTAAAAGTAAAAACAATATGATTAGTAAACTGTTTTGCAGGTATCAAGGGAAAAGGCGTCTTAATTTTTCAGCACTTGAATGTTTTCGGCTGCCCTGGGAGATCTGTCATCTTGCTGAAGCGCCACTCGTCAATGTATCTGCTCATCCACAGATCCAATCTACTGTGCCTCCTTCCTCCAGGGGCCTCGAGGGAAGACCTGGAGCTGCTGTGTGAGTCATGATGATTAAACATTTCACACTCTGTTGTGGAAGGAATAGGATGTATATGTGTATGGGCTACAGCAATAATTCTGTACCTGGTGTTGAATTTGTTAGAACCACTTGGAATGAGGCCTTGGGAAAATGTTATAAAGGTGACAAATCCATGGGCATTTTAAGAATTACTACATTTTTCTGTATAGTTCCAGAATTTAAACTAAAATAAACAATAGCAACAACAAAAAAACACTCCGAGAGAGCACTTATTTGGGGACAAGATTGATTCCTAGTTAACCCATCCCTTGTGAGAGTGACATTGCTGCAGAGACCCAGGACGCTTGGGTGCTCTTCTCCTTCCCCTCTCTGTCCACAGGTCTCCCCTTACCTGGGTAATGTGAGCTTCTCTTCTGCCACACCTGGCCCCAGCACAGCCATGTGTTACGTTTGTGGAGGCAGGCATTCTTTTCTTGCTCCTCTTCTCCTGCATTCTTTCCACAGCCTGACTCTCTCTTTTTTTTTTTTTTTTTTTTTTTTTTTAGACCGAGTTTTGCTCTTGTTGCCCAGGCTGGAGCGCAGTGGCATGATCTTGGCTCACTGCAACCTCCGCCTCCCTTCTCCTGCCTCAGCCCCCTGAGTAACTGGGAATATAGGCGCCTGCCACCACGCCCAGCTAATTTTTTGTATTTTCAGTAGAGACAAGGTTTCGCCATGTTGGCCAGGCACAGCCCAACTCTTGATTATCCCAGTGTCTGCTTGGCTGTCTTGCAGGACTGCAGGGTCCTGTGACGAGCTTTGTGCAAAGGACTTCCACAACCAAGTATGAGCAGATGCTGCTCCTGGAAATCAGTGATTCTCAATCTTGAGTGCCAGTCAGATTTACCAGGATGTTTAAAAATGCCTGTGTGCCTAGGTTCCCCGCAGACAGCTGGGGTGGGCCCTGGCAAGTTGAGAATTCCTGCCCTAAATCAAGGCTTCCCTATCTCGGTTCTCAGCTGGTTTCTGAGAACTTGAGCAAAATATCTGCCACTAGAATGGGTAATAGTCTTTTTCCTCCCTCAAATTAAGCAGAACAAAATTAAGTTAGTGGATAAAATTTTCCAAATTTAAATTTACCGCTCCTAAGTTTTCTTAAAATTAGGGAATCTAATTTTTTTTTTTTTTTATCCAGCTAAATGTAAATCAGATTTAGGGATCTAATTCTGATTTTATCAATTAAAATATAGCCAAAAGATTATGTCTGATTTAGACTACATTGTGCATTTAAATTTTAAAAAACTTGATGGTGGTAAAAAAGACAACACAAAATACGTCATCTCAACCAATCTTTCAGTGTATAGTTTAGTAGCATTAACTATATTCACATTGTTGTACAACAGATCTCAGGAACCTTTTTATTTTGCAAAACTAACACTATAGCTGTTGAACAACACCCCATTTTTCCCTTCTCCCAGTGCCTGACTTTCTGTCTCTATGAGTTAGACTACTTTTTAATCTTTTTTAAAAATTTTATTTTTAGAGATGGGGTCTCGCTATGTTAACCAGGCTGGTCTCAAACTTCTGGCTTCAAGTGAACCTCCTGCCTCGGCATCCCAAAGTGCTGGGATTATAGACATGAGCCACCGTGCCTGGCCCAATTAGACTAATTTGTATAACTCATGTAAGTGGAATCACACAATATTTGTCTTTTTCTGTTACTTACTTATTTCACTTAGTATAATGTCTTTAAAGCGTATCCATGTTGTAGCATGCAACAGGGTTTCCTTCTTTTTACAGGCTGAATAATAAATATTCTATTTATGGCTAGACCACATCTTATTTATCCACTTATTCTTCAGTAGACACTTGGGTTGCCTCTACCTCTCTACTATTATACCTAATGCTGCAGTGAACAAGGGTATGCAAATATCTCTTCCAGATCCTGCTCTCATTTCTTTCGGGTATATACCCAGAAGTGGCATTTCTGGATCATATTGTAAATCTATTCACAACCTTTTGAGGAAACTCCATACTGTTTTCCATAGTGGCGGTACCATTGTATATGATCATCAACCGTATACAAGGGTTCTAATTTCTTCATATCCTCACCAACACTTTTTCCACTTTTTTGAGTGTCCATTCTAATGAGTGAGAGGTAATATCTCATCGTGGTTTAGGTTTGCATTTCCTTTTGGTGATCACTGATGTTGAGCACCTTTCCATATACCTGTCAGCCATTTGTATGTCTTCTTTGGAAAAATGCCTATTCAAGTCCTTTGGCCATCTTTTAATCAGATTATTTGTTTTGTTGTTGTTCTGAAAAACATTTCTAGGAATGGAGATTCTATCTGCAAAGCCCAACTGCAACCTTCTAAGTCCGTCATCACTGGAGCATCTGCTCGTGCCTGGTCGTGGAAGCCCTTTGCACAAAACTCGTCACAGGACCCTGGAGTCCTGCAAGACAGCCCAGCAGACACTGGGATAGTCAAGAGTTGGGCTGTGCCTGGCCAACATGGTGAAACCTTGTCTCTACTGAAAATACAAAAAATTAGCTGGGCGTGGTGGCAGGCCCCTGTAATCCCAGCTACTCGGGGTGGCTGAGGCAGGAGAATCGCTTTATACCAGGAGGCAGAGGTTGCAGTGAGCTGAGATCGCGCCACTGAACTGCAGCCTGGGCAACAAGAGTGAAACTCCATCTCAAAACACAGTTCACATGCGCACACATGTGTGCACACACACAGATACACATAGACACACATACATGCAAATGGACACATAAATACATGCACACACATGCACACCACACCTTTGACAACTTGTTCCAGTGTTAAGTCCATTTGCTACAACAAAATACCATAAACTCAGTGGCTTATAAAGAGCAGAAATGTATTTCTCCCCATTCTGAAGGTTGGGACGTCCAAGATCAAGGCACAGCAGGTTTGGTGTCTGGTGAGGGCCCATTGTCTGGTCCATAGATGGCACTTTCTCACTGGGTCTTCGCATAGGGGAAGGAACTAGCCAGCTCTCTAGACTCCTGCTGCCTTTTTGCTTGACCCAAAGTGGAAAACCCAGAAGACATCCCAAAGGATCCAGTGTGTCCTCAGTGTGCTGCCTGCACAGTTGTGCCGATACAGCCTGCTTTCTTCAGGGATGCAGAGGACCGGCCTGACCTCCATGCCCACCAGCTCTGTTGGGCCCAGTCTGTGTATCAAACCAAAGCTCAAGAAATGCTTGCTGCTGATGACGACATCAGGAGAGCAAATGGGCTGTTTTCTGGATTTTTCCAAATGAGCCACCATTTTAATCAGGGCCTCACTACTTGCCCAGTTTAGAATTTTTCTAAAAGGAGTTTTGTCCTCAACATGGAAACTCAGAAAGTTGGGGCTTTTGAATTAAAAAGAAAAAAAAAATCAAGAAAGAAAGGATCTTTTTTTTTTGCAATAGATCATCCAGACACTGTTACATTTTCACTATGGTGTACCAGAAAAGAAGGTTTTTTTTTTCTTTTTTAAGTTAAAATAAACTCACCACGGCCTTATAATCTATTTATAAGGTCCTCCCAGTCTGCCTGATTGTCTCTTCCCATTATTATAAAGTCATCTTTGGTCCCAGTTTGTATAATACAGAGAATTGCTCACCTGCAGTTATTTGGTTCTGGACATTGTCCCCTCGGTGCGAGGCGGCTTTTATGAAACTAAGGCTCATGCAGACTGAATGCAGTCTTGCACCGGGCACAGGATTTAAATAGAACACAGGACTGAGAGAGGGTGGTGGGGCGGGCTTTCCTTTGTTCTAGGAGCCTGGGGGGGAAAGAGAAGCCCCCTCCTGCCCTGCAGGCCTTGCGGCAGGCTCTCTCCCTCTCCGCCCAGTCCCTGGGCTTCCTTCTTTTCCCTCCTGCCCAGTGTGGTCAGGCCATTCCTGGTGTGATTTCCAAGGACGTCAAGGGCAGCCCTGGCCTGTTTCCCCAGTAACAGAGACTGGCCTTGGGAGAAGAGGAGCGGCCTCTCCCCGTGATCTCTGCAGCCCTCCCTTCAGTGCCCGGAGCCAGGCGCCCAAGCCCAGCGCTGCCAAGTTTCCTCCACATCACACGTGGTCTCAACTTCCCGGGCTCCTCGGCCTGGTGGTTATTAAGGAGCTGAGTCACCAGGGCCCTTGTGGTCGGTGTCTGCATCACTGATCACTGGCTTCCCATGTCGGTCCCATTCATATTTTCTCTCTTCATCTCCTGGGAGTCCTAGCTGCTTCTGAGATTTCATGGAAAGGGTTATATTGACAATTTGCATTTAGAAATATTATTTTTCTCCTTTTAAGAATAGTTCTTTCTTTCTTTCTTTCCTTTCTTTCTCTTTTTTTTTCTTTCCTTCTTTCTTCCTTTTCTTTTTTTTCTTTTTTGAGACAGACTCTCACTCGGTCACCCAGGCTGGAGTGCAGCAGCATGATCTTGGCTCACTGCAACCTCTGCCTCCCTGGCTCAAGCAATTCTCCTGCCTCAATAGCCCTCCCCCCAATCCCACCCCCCAGTAGCTGGGACTATAGGTGAGTGCTACCGTGCCTGGTTAATTTTTGTGGTTTTGGTAAAGATGGGGTTTCACCATGTTGCCCAGGCTAGAAAAAGAGTATTTTCTATTGTCTTCACAAAAATAATGACTGTGAGGCTTAAGAAAAAACAGGGGCTTTTATGCCTGTTTCAGAGTCAGGGGAACCTAAAACCAGCTAGAAGGCAAAATACTGACGTCCACACAATGGAACAAAGAGGGTCTTGGCTCTTTCCTCTAAACCAGGGATTCCCAGCTGTAAGTTTGCAGACCCCAGGAAGCCACAGATTGCAAAGTGGCTTCAAATTAGTTAGTGCACCAGGCCCTCTGCAGATGGAAAGGAGGGTGCCTGCAGGCATGCACTGCTGTTTCATTAACATAAGGTGAATTCTTTCTAAACAGTAGCTTTGGATGTTATCTATTTTCTCAATTGGCAGATACTAAAAGAATACTTCTCGACTAGGGCATGTCCACATGCTTGTTTCCCTCTCATTCCAAAGGGCTCCTCATGAGGGGCTGCAAATTCCAGGGAAGGGCCAGAGGCTTAGCATCACCATTTCGCAGAGTGTGGTGCGCACCCAGCCGCTGACGCACAGGACAATTTTAGGGACTCCATGGGCAACATCTTTTATTTAAGTGCGGTAGCTTCCTTTTTTGATAGCACGTATTGATTGTTTTGTTTTTTAAAAAGAATATTCAGTATGTGTTGTTCTCCCCATGTGTCCTGAACTTAACATAAAAATTGAAGGGAAAAAAAGAATATTCAAGTAGAAGTGTGGGTTGATGTAAAGAGAAGGCAGGTAGATACGCGGCTTAGCAATTTTTTGGGAAGTGCTAATTGCAGGCAGGAAGGACATCTGTATGCTGAGGAAGGAAGAGTTGGTAAAATTAATACGTTATAATCCCTGGGATGTGTGATGTCCTGTGCACAAGGGTCTGTGTGTGGTGGGGCCAGCGGTCGGATAGCTGAGCAGGTCCCCAGTCCCATGACTCCTACAGCCTCCCCAAGGACACCACAGTGAGGACAGTGGCAGAAAAGAAAAGCCCATGGACAGTTCTGCCAACCATTCATCTCCCCAACACACCCACCCTGCTGAGGACCCCTCAGCACCCAAACCAGAGATTCCTCCTGCTGCCACAGGCCAGGGCGGGCTCAGAGTCTGCAAGCTCCCCTGGGCAACGATGCGTAAGGATGAACGTGAAAGACGTGAAGGAAAAAGTTCTCTGTATCCCCAAAGACACACCATTTTCACCATCACCAGGCTTTGAAATCCAAGACTCTGTCTTGGAGTTTTGATCCTCGCAGGATATTCCCTTTTTCTGATGTTAAAAGAGTTTGCACCTTCACAGCAACTCAGACTTAAATATGGAACTCTGCTGAGACCAGCTTGGTCGTGGAGACCCTAACGCAGTGGCACTAGAGGAATTAAGACAAAGACACAGAAATAGGTGCAGAGTGGGAATCAGGGGCTGACAGCCTTCGGAGTTGAGAGCCACGAACAGAGTTTGACTCACAGATTTATTAATAGAAAGCCAGTGATGAGCGTAGTTTCTCTAGATTATAGATTAACTAAAAGCATTCCTAGCAAGGAGCAGAGAAACAGGCTCTGGCGGATTATCTGCAGCAAAAGCACGTTGTTAAGGCACAGGCCACTCCTGCTATTGTTTGTGGTTTGAGCAGTTTTCCACTCCGGGCGGGCCCACTTGTCCTTGCCCTGCTCCAGTAAACCAACAACTTTTAGCAGTGTGTGTAATAGCCATCCCGAGCATGTCCCATTGCTGCAGAAATGCTGTTTATGGCCAGTTTCTTTCAGGCCTGTTTAGGACAGGCTGAGGGCTTGCTACCAGCATGTCCCCCTTTATGTATTTATTGATTTTTTTTGCAAAGGGATAAAGGCAAAGGCGGCTTCGTCATAGTGGGCTACTTCTTGCAGGATTTGGGATCCACATCTGCAGACTACACAAAGACAAAAACCAAAGCACAATCACCATTGAAATCAGAGCCTCCAAGTGTCTTGATCCATTTTAACCAGTTAATAGCTGCTAATTTGTCTGCAGCTCCTTCAAGAACTTCAGCTCCTGGCATTAGCATCAGATATGCCTGAGAAGCTTGAGATAATTGCTCCTTCAGTTTTACAATATCCAAAGATAAATTTCCAGTATGAACCTTTAAATGTCTGTTAACTCTTTGCCACTCATGCTCTGTTTCATTCTACTGTTGAGGAGTAATGCAAAAATCAGAAATATTCCAATCACATTGTAACTGCATTCTATATTCTAGACTAACTACTCAATCTCCTGGCCACATTACAGTTTGTTGGAGATCATCAATTTGATTAGTTAGTTTCTGGTCTGTATTAGTTTGGGAATTCCACAGCGGAGTAGAATTTTTCTGCCAATTATTTACATAGTCTGCTGTTTGAACTGTGGAATGCAAAGAAACTCCAGCTGCCCCGGCAATAGCTGTAACAGCAATCAATCCCATAATGACTAAAATTAAAGTGGCAATTTAATGCCAAGAGCACCTCAAAATCTTTTGAAGAATTTCATAATAATATGCACAGAAGGAGAGGCTTTCCAAGGATGGGAAAGCTTTACAGGTATCCATACTCCTTCTTGGGCTCTTAACCACTAAAATAGAATGATCAGTATTACACAAGGAAGAATTCACACAAGAAAATAATCTACATTCTTGACAAGTCACATCAAAAAGCTCCTCTTTTGGGGCTGAAGTATAGCTCAAAAAACACTTGATCTATGGAGATCAAGATTTAAATCACCCACTACAAACAGGAAAAGACGCCTTATTGTCAGTCCTGACTTGGCTGCAACCGGGGGTGTCCTCGGATCCCTCCCAAAATATCTTCCTTGGCATCTGGCTCATGATAAGGTTTCAGGTGTCTTGGTGGTATCCAGATCGGCTGCTGGTTTTGGCCTGGAGAAACACAAGCATAACCTCTACCTCAAGTTATCATTTTACCTATTTCCCAACTTTTTGTTATTGGATCTCTCCACCAAACCAGTCGTTCTGCTTCTGTCTTTGCAGCTGGTTTCTGTAGATGCTGTTCAGCTGCTGATAACATCTGGCCTTTAGGCAGGCTCAAAAAATTTAAAGTTAATAATGCTAGATTTAGCTGCATGTGTGGAGTCCTATAATTACTGTTCCCCCCTTTCTGGTTTTGTAACTGCTGTTTTAGGGAGAGATTCATTCTTTTCACAATGGCTTGTCCTTGTGAGTTATATGGGATACCAGTAATGTGTTTAATATTCCATATAGAGAAAAATGTAGCTAGAGCTTGGCTAGTATAGCCTGGGGCATTATCTGTTTAAATAGAAGCTGGAATGCCCATCACCATAAAACACTGCAAAAGGTGACGTTTAACACAGGCAGAAGGCTCTTCTGATTGGCATGTAGCCCAGACAAAGTGAGAAAAGGTGTTGACACATACATGTACATGTACAGAAGTTAGTCTCCCAAACGAGGGACCATGTGTGACATCCATTTGCCAAAGAGAATTAGGTTCCAATCCTCGAGGATTACCTCCTCCTGTAAAAGATGAGGAATGTACCATTTGGCAAGTTGGGCATCACTGGATAATAGCTTTAGCTTCTTTCCAGGTAATGCTGTATCTGTGTTTGAGACCAGAGGCATTGACATGGGTTAAATTGTGAAAGTGTCTGGCATTAGATATTGCAGTAGCAACTAGGAGATCAGCCATTTGATTCCCTTCAGTTAAGGGTCCTGCAAGAGGTGTATGAGCCCTAATGTGAGTGATGTAAAAGGGGTGCATTCTACTCCTGACTGCTGTTTGCAACTGGGTAAATAAAGTCATCAGTTGCTCATCTGTGTGGAATCATAGCTGAGCATTTTCAACTAACTGTGTAGAATGAACCACATATGAAGAATCAGAAATTACATTGACAGGCATCTCAAAAGCAGTCAGTGCCTCATTACAGCTACGAGCTCCGCATTTTGAGCTGAAGTATAGTGCATCCGGAAAACTTTACTTTTTGATCCAGAATAAGAAGCTTTACTATTACTAGACCTATCTGTAAAAACATTTTCAGCACCTTCAATTGGTTTAAATTTAGTTATTCTAGGGAGAATCCAATTAGCTAATTTTAAAAATTGAAATAATTTTGCTTTCAGAAAGTGATTATCAAGAACACCTACGAAATCAGCTAAATGGGTTTGCCAAGTAAGACTATTTATAAAGGCTTTTGATATTTGTGCCTTTGTAAGAGGGACAATAATTTTTCCAGGGTCATAGCCATGCAATTTAACAATTCAAGTTCTCCCATTTCCTGTCAGAGTAGCAACTTGATCCAAATAAAGAGTCCATGAATTAGCATGTGGAAGAAAAAGCCATTCTACCCAGCCTTGCTCTTGGACAGTAACACCAGTAGGTGAATGCTGAGTCAGAAAAATTAACAAGTCAAAAGTATTTTTTGGATCTATTCTATTTATTTGAGCTTTATGCACTTGCTTCTCAATCAGCTGTAACTCAACCTCAGCCTCCTTTGTTAATTGTCAAGGGCTGGTGAGACTAGGATCTCCTCTAAGGATAGAAAATAGATTACTCATGGCATAGGTAGGAATGCCTAGAGCAGGTCGTATCCAATTAATGTCCCCTAGTAAGTTGTGACAGTCATTCAATGTTTTTAATTAATCCCTACGTATGGTTACTTTCTGTGGCACTATTGTAGTGTCATTTACTAAGGTCCCTAAGTAGGAGTAAGGAGGAGTAGTTTGAATTTTGTCAGGAGCTATAATTAAACTGGTGTGATGAGAAATGGAGTTTTGTAAGTGATAATAACATTGGAGTAATATTTCCCAAGTGGGGGCAGCACAAAGAATATCGTCTACATAATGAATAATGTAACACCGTGATAACTTATTACCAGTAGGTTCAATTGCTTGTTCTACATACGTCTGACACATTGTTGGACTGTTTAACATGCCTTGTGGCAACACCTTCCAATGAAAATGCTTAGCAGGCTGTAGGAATTGTAAATGCAAACCCTTCACACCCTTGCTCAGCTAAGGGGATAGTAAAGAAACAGTCTTTTAAATCTATGACTATTAAAGGTCATTTTTCGGAATCATAGCAGGAGAAGGTAATCCTGGCTGCCATGCCCCCATCAGTTGTATAACTGAATTAATGGCCCTACGTCAGTTAACATTCTCCATTTACCTGATTTTTTCTTAATTACGAAAACTGGAGAATTCCAAGGGGAAAATGTTGGAGCTATGTGTCCTTTTTCTAATTGTTCAGTAACTAAAGCCTCCAGTTTCTCTTTAGTCAGTGGCCATTGTTCTATCCAAATTGGCTTATCTGTTAACCATTTTAAAGGTATAGGTTCTGGAAGCTTAACAATGGCCGCCATCAAAAGTTATATCCTAAACCTTGGCGGGAATTCTGTCCTTCCACTTGAAGCGGTTTCTTTAACCCTTGTAAATGTTTTTCTAATCCCATGCCAGGCACACACCCCATCTCTGGCATCATACGCTGACTTTGAGGGCTCTATCATTGTTCTGGAATCAACACTTGTGCTCCCCATTGTTGTAATAAATCTCTCCCCATACATTTATAGGTACAGAAGTTACAATTGGTTGAATATTCCCAGATTGTCCATGGGGCCCTTCACAATGCAAAATATAACTGTTCTGATACACTTCAGGGCTTTACCAACTCCAACTCTGTTAAATTGAGTGGGTTGAATTGGCCATGTGGACGGCCAGTGCTGTAGAGAAATGATTGAAATGTCCACTGCTGTATCTACCAAACCTTTAAATTTTTTTCCTCGAATAGTTACTTCACAGGTAGGACGTTTATCTGTAATTTGATTTACCCAATAAGCTGCTTTGCCTTGTTGATTTGTGCTTCCACATCCTTCTGTTGGTTTAGTTTCACTTTTCCCCATTTCCACATACAGCACAATCAGGAACTGTACTATGCGCTCTCCGGGCTCTGCTTTCCAGGGAACAGAAGTAGATATAACAATTTGAGTTTCCCCTTTGTAATCTGAATCAATGACTTCTGTTTGTACCTGTACTCCTTTTAAATTTAAACTAGACCTTCCTAGAAGTAATCCTACCGTCCCCGCTGGCAACACCTGACTGAAGACAGAACATTCTTTAACAGTCCCATTACAAAAGGAGAACCTGGTCCACATTGATTAATAACTTGTTTAAATTATTCAAGTAATTTAAAAGGAAAAAGGCTCAAATGTAGTATACTATTTCCCTGTTGATCAGGTGGGTGTATTCTAACAGGGAACTGCCAAGCATCCATATCACCCTCTCGTCTAGCTTGCTGGATTTCTGCCTGAATAGAAGTGAGAGCGGTCGCTGGAGGCGCTGCTCAAACAGTCACTGGGGCAACTACTTTTCGTCCAGTGTCCTCCGGAAGAGAAAGATCCGGAGGGTCAGGCCACTCTTTTTCTTCAAAATAATGAGGGGGTGCAGAGCGGTAGGGACAAACCTCTGCCTCCTTTGCTGCTTTAGCTGGCAAGCAAACCTGCTCTGTCACCTCTTCTGTTACTTCGTTACACTCTCCTTCTTCCTGATTCCTCCTCCTCGTCATCTGTGTGGAAGGCTCCAAGGTGGAGCGAACCAGAGCCCACCCTGAACAGACAGAAGAATATCCTCAGCACCATCCTTATATGCCTTTTTCAGTGTGCTGCCTACCTTTTTCCAGACCTCTACATCCATAGTTCCTCGGTCTGGAAACAAACCAGGGGCAATAGTTCTCCAATGCACTGAAAAGCTGCATGAGCCGGCTAGTGCTAACCTTCACTCCTGCTTTTCTGAGGAGCTGCCAAAGCAGACTCAAATAAGCCTCGTGCCTGCTTGACCCTTGTCCCTTTGTTACCCTGGTGCTTCGAGCTCCCCTTCTTACTCACCATGGGGACTGTTTAAGAGTACTCGGGTGTCCTCCAGCTGTTCTCCAACCGTCGCTCTGGCGACCCTTTGACCCAGGTTCGAGCCCCCACATTGGGCGCTGCTTGCTGAGACCAGCTCAGTCATGGAGACCCTAACCCAGCTGCGCTAGAGGAATTACGGCAAAGACAGAGAAATAGGTGCAGAGTGGGAATCAGGGGCTGACGCCTTCAGAGCTGAGAGCCATGGACAGAGTTTGACTCACACATTTATTAACAGAAAGCCAGTGATGAGCATAGTTTCTATAGATTATAGATTAGCTAAAAGCATTCCCACCGAGGAGCAGGGAAACAGGCTCTGGCGGATTATCTGCAGCAAAAGCACGTTGTTAAGGCACAGGCCACTCCTGCTATTGTTTGTGGTTTGAGCAGTTTTCCACTCTGGGTGGCCCACTTGTCCTTGCCCTGCTCCAGTAAACCAACAACTTTTAGCAGTGTGTGTAATAGCCATCCCGAGCATGTCCCATTGCTGCAGAAATGCTGTTTATGGCCAGTTTCTTTCAGGCCTGTTTAGGACAGGCTGAGGGCTTGCTACCAGCAGATCTCTAACACCAGTTTTGGTGAGTTCAGTTCACGTGGACAACTTGATGCTAGTCTAAGGAAAGGAGGGTCAGGAAGGGATGGAAACAAACCAACAAACCTCAAGAAAGCAGCAACGCCCCAGAACCCCGCAGACCGTGGCATGCACAGGTGCCACCCTTACAAAGGCCCGGCCCAAGGGAACAAAGCAGGCAACTGAAGCGTCAGCCTGACAGAAACCTGCACCCCAGGCTGCAGAACGAAGAGCGGCAGAGAGAAAGTCTTCTCCAGAGCGCTAGGAGGTGGACTGAGCTGCTGCACAGAAACCTCTTTCCCTTCCTGGAGGATTTCCAGGTACGGCACGGCAGACACAGAGGTGCACGTTTCTTTCTTGTTCTCTTTTTTAAAGTAGTTTTTAATTTCTGTTTTTGTGAAAATGGTGATCTCACTCTGTCGCCCAGGCTGTTCTTGAACTCCTGGTCTCGAATGATCCTCCCACCTCGGCCCCCCAAAATGCTAGGATCACAGGTGTGAGCCACCACACCTAACCCCTCGATTACTTTTAAGAATGAAAATATCAGGTAGAACTTTGTTGTGGGTTGAATTCACTGCCCCCCATTCATATATTGAAGTTCTACAGCCGGTTCCTCAGAATATGACCTTACTCGGAAACATGCAGTTGTGTATAACTGGTTAGGATGAGGTCATGTCACAGGAGGGTGGAGCTCGAGTCTGACACGACTGGTAATGTGACCAGGAAAAGAATGCCATGTGAAGAGACTAAGACACACCTAGAGAGAAGGATAGGTGAAGAGACACAGGGAGAAGGTGGCCATCTGTGAAGCAAGGAGAGGGACCTCAGAAGAGACCAACTCTGCCTATAATTTGATCTTGGACTTCCAACCTCCAGAACTGTGAGACAACCAGTGTCTGTTGTTTAAACCCCCCCAGTTCATGGTGCTCTGTTACAGCAGCCCCAGGAAACTCACATAAACTTCTTGTAAATTCTCTATGCTATCCATGAAAAAGATTTTTTTTCTAAGTTGAAACAGAAAACAATTAGAGAAAGTTTAACCTCTCCCACGTTGATTCAAGAATCCATTTCTATTATATAATCTAAAATTAAAATTACTGGCAGGGCATGGTGGCCCACACCCATAATCCCAGCACTTTGGGAGGCTGAGGTGGGTGGATCACTTGAGGTCAGGAGTTCGAGACCAGCCTGGCCTGTTACATGGTGAAACCCTGTCTCTAGTAAAAATAAAAAAAAAATAGCTACTCTGGAGCCTGAGGCATGAGAGTCATTTGAACGCAGGAGGCAGAGGTTTCAGTGAGCCAAGATCACGCCACTGCACGAAAAAAGTGAGACTCTGTGTCTAAATAAATAAATTAAATAATTAAATTAAAATGACTGTTATTCCAAAACAGCTCTTGATCAAGAAGCTTTATTCTGGTAGCTGCATGGATTACACACACTCTCAACCATTTATTCAGGTACAATTGATATACAATAAACTGCACATATGTAAAGTATACAATTTGATGGGTTTTGCCATATCTACACAGTGGCACTGTGAAGTAGTTGTATTTTCTAGGATTTTATACTCATCTTAGAAATTTATAGAATATGTGGAATTGTACAGCACCCTCCCCTTTCTTGGGGGCAGGGGCCTGGCTTCTTTCACTCGGTGTAATTATTTTGAGATTTATTTTTCCCCATATGATTAAGCATATCAGTGGCTGATTCATTTTTATTGCTGAGTAGTCATCTATTATGTGGATAAAACTGTGTGTTTCCGGTTTCTGGCTATTGCAAATGGGCTGCTGAGAACATTTGTGTAAAAGCCTTGGTATGAATTTATGCTTTCTTTTTTCCTGGGTAAGTACCACACAATGGCTGGATCTCACGGTAGGTGTATGTTTAACTTTCTAAGAGGCTACCAGGCAGTTCTCCAAAGTGGCTGTTTCATGTGACATTTGCATCAGCCGTGTGTGGGTTTCAGTCCTGCACAATCTTACCCTCACCTGTGTGGTTGGCCTTTGTCACTGTCATCATTCTCATAGGGGTGCAATGGCATCTCACTGCACAGCCTGTGGACTGTGATGTAAGCAATGCCCCTGGAATCCTGTAATGTAGAAACTGCAGAACCAAGGTCACAGGACACATGACAGACCAACCTCTGCAACTCAGTGGGGACAAACGAAGACAATGCAACCAATGGTGCTGGAAAATCTGATGAGTCACTTGATGCCTGCCTTCTAGCATGCAAAATAAATTCCAGGTGAATTTATTCAGACCTGCATTTAATCTCAGTTAAGCACAACAGGGTGACTGGAGTCAACAATAATTTATTGTATATTTAAAAATAATGAAAAGAGTGGCATTGGAATGTTTCTAACATAAAGAAATGATGAATGCTTGAGGTGATGGGTACCCTAATCACCCCGATGTGATTGATATATACCGTATGCCGGTATGAGAACATCACATGTATCCAATGTGCCTATGTATCCATAATAATTAAAATTTTAAAACTTCTAAAAATCTGTTAAAAAGTAGCATTGTTGGCTGGGCACGGTGGCTCACATCTGTAATCCCAGCACTTTGGGAGGCCTAGGGGGACAAATCACCTGAGGTCAGGAGTTCAAGACCAGCCTGGCCAACATGGCAAAACCCCATCTCTACAAAAAATACAAAAGTTAGCTGGGTGACGATAATCCCAGCTACTTGGGAGGCTGAGGCGGAAGCATCTCTTAAATGCATGAGGCAGAGGTTGCAGTGAGCCGAGATGGTGCCACTGCACTCCAGCCCGGGCGACAGACCAAGACTCTGTCCAAAGAAAAAAAAAAGTATTACTGTTTGTTCCATAGGAAAATTAATATATGAGCAGAACATAAATATACAAACACATGAGTGTCCCCGTCCACATTGCCTCTCCCTCCGCAGCCTCTGTGCTTCCTGCCTCTCTGATTCCACGCACTGGCCTTCAGTCACACTGAATTGCTGACCATTCCTGGAGAGAGCTGAACCCTTCCACGAATCACTGGCTTTGCCTAAATGTCACCGGCTGGGAAGGTGCCTCCCCCAGATATTCACCTAGATAATTCCTACTCATTCTGCAAGACCTGCCTCAAATTCATTCTGCAAGACTTGCCTCAAATAAATGTCACCTCCCTTTGGACTGTGCCCTGCGTGCACAGGCGGTCTCTCTCACCTGCACATTCTCACAGCACCTATCTCGTTGCTTGGGATAGCTATTTACAGATTTTGGTGCCATGCCCTGGTGAGTCCCTGTAGGGCAGGGACTTTGCATTCGGGGGGCTGTATTTTCACTACCCAGCACAGAGGAACCTGGTGATATGTGCTGAGTGACGGGAGTGAGCGTGTGTACCTCTTAAAAACATACATGACGCCGCAGTGGCTAGACGTTCGACATTCTGCATTTACACTTACTGAGGAGAAGCTCTCCTAAAGGCCCTTCCAGAATGGCGTCGCTGGGCTGGCAGGGCTCTCCCAGCTTCCTGAACCTTCTTGAGGGAATCCCTGGGCTGCAGCTGAGGGCCTGGGCGCCAGAGAGCAAGCCACACGCCTGGTCCATCAAGATGCTCACTGCCTTAGAGTTGGTGGCATTGGTGCCCGGCCCCACTGCGCCCAGATAGTGTTATTGCATGATTTAGTGAAATATTACCTAATCCCATGACAATATGAGTGGGGAAGAGTTACCGTTTCTATGAAAATGAAGTTCAAATCTTTGGAAAGACTCAATAAAGGTGAATCATGAAAAAACATTACGTCCAACTAAGTGTGTGGGAAGAAACTCTAACAAATGGAGGGAAGTAAAATTCCACAGGAATTCCACACTTAGAGTCTGTCCACAAGTTTTTAAGCTCTCATGTCACTTTAAATCAGCTGAAACTGACAAATATGGACAATGTATTACAACTGTGTGCTCTGACCAGGAAGTCGATATAGATCTAGACGACCCACATGTACATCTGTGTCTTTAGGCTTCAAGTGAAAATAAAATGTTATACACACACATGCAGACACATGCGCACACATGTACATGCATACACATACACACACATATGCACACATGTATACATATGTAGGTACACATATATGTGAATATGTTTATATGTGATGCACATGTGTGCCCACGCACATACCTGCACATGCCTGCATAGACACACACATATACATCACATATATACATATGTGCATGCAGTATATATAAATATATATGCTCATATATAATGATTTTCTACTTTAAATAATTTTGGCTGTATGCTTACTAACTACTGGGTTCACAGGAATTAGATAAGAGAGCTCCTAGTAAATATTTTAAATACTTTAAAAATACTTAAATAATTAAATATGTGTGTATATGTAAATACGTATTTTGAATATTTATGTTTATACATTAAACATTTGTGTAAATATACTTCATATATTGAATATGTTTTTGCAGATATACATAGTCCATAAATTAAACCTCTGTGCTTCCTCAGTCTTCTGCCTTTGAACATTTTTAGGTCAGATGGTTGTCACAGTCCGGTTTCCCCAGAAGCCAATGATGAGATGGAGCTGGGCACACAGGGTGCTTACTATGGGATCAACACTATGGGAGGAGGAGCCAAAAGCAGGATTTGTTCAGGGGAAGTTGGGCTGAGGGGTGACCCGGAAGTGGCTTTAGCTGACCCTAGGGGGCTCCTTAGCTAGCTGGTGTTGTTTCTAAGGTGGACAGAGATGGACAGGCCTTCCTATGGACACCTGGATCCCTCACTGGGTGTGGGCCACCCGAGGCAGGGATGCATCCCTGGACAAGGTAAGCTGGCTTGAAGCAGAGGCAGCCCTCAAGGGTCGGGCAGCAGGAAGCCACCTGCCACCAGCACTCCCTGGAGCTGGGCAGGGAGCTCATCGTTGAAGGGACTCTGGACAGCACACCCCGGGGCCATGACAAAGGCTGATTGGGTTAGCTCTAGAACAAGGCCTCTGTGTCTTGTGGAAGACGTCCCAAAGCAGCTGCTAGAAGCCTCTGGATTGAAAGCCCAGTGCTTTACTTATCACATCCCATTTCTTCTTTCCTTGTCCTCAGAATGCCAGGCTCCTCCACTTTAGGATGAAGAGAGTATTCAGGAAGCCAAAGTTTTAGTGGGAAATCCTGGGATTTTTTTCATGCTCAGGAAGAACTGTAAATGGTGGCTAATTAAATGTTTTTGGCCCCAGACCATGTCATCAGATAAACACAAACTTTTTCTCCCACACATGTGAATTCCGGTGCCCAATTACATCTCTCTTAATAAAGACTCAATAACAGTTATTCAAAGAATGATGCCACTTGCCCATTGCGGAGGTGGGTCCATCTCTGATGCCACCACTGGCTGGTCCTAATTCAAAACAGCCTTTGGGCTGGGGACTTTCCCAGTTACCATGTGCCCTCAGCCACACTGCCCAGGAGGAGGGATGGGTGCCAGCTGGGGCTGCCTGACTGTTGGGAACAAACACCCTGTAGTCTTGTGGTGATGGGGGTCACGAGGTTTTGTATCCCATAGTTTTGACAAAGTTGCATTTCAGGCTGTCCTTGTGCTATGCATATGCAATTTACAAACTGGGTTCTAGAGCTTGGAAGATCCATGTAGGCTCTGACTCCAGAGAGGTTCTCTCGGTCTTCTCTGACCCTTGGCTGTCTCATCTCCCTCCACGCCTCATCCCTAATCACCTTCATTTCAACTTTTCTTCTTTCTTTTCAAAATTGGTGTTTATTTCTCTCTCTTCAATTTTCTTTATTTTTTTAACTTAACAAAGTAAAGCACGCCTCTTGTAAAAAGAGACCCGGTAGGAAAAATGTATGAAGTAAAAGTTAATGGAAATTAAACAACTTGCTCCTGAATGACTTTTGGGTAAATAATGAAGTTATTGTAGAAATTAAGAAATTCTTTGAAACTAATGAGAACAAAGATATGACATACCAGAATCTCTGGGACACAGCTAAGGCAGTGTTAAGAGGGAAATTTATAGCCCTAAGCACCTACATCAAAAAGTTAGAATGACCTCAAGTTAACAACCTAACATTGCAACTAAAAAAACTAGAGAAGCAAGAGCAAACCAACCTCAGAGCTAGCAGAAGACAAGAAATAACCAAAATCAGAGCGGAACTGAAGGAGCTTGGGACACGAGAAACCATTCAAAATATCAATGACTTACTGTATGTTTGTGTAAGTGTGAGTGTCTGTTAATAAGTGTGTATGAGTGTGTCTTTGAGTGTGAGTGTTTGTGTGCGCATGCACACACATGTGTACAGGGCACCAGGAGAATGGTTGAGGCTGGCCTGACTCAAACATCTGGGGCCTGAGGGCTGGTGTCACTTTAGGACAATGTAAGATGCTTCATCTTAGGACAGTTCACACATCTTCATATGCCTCCTTCTCATCATTAGAAAACTGTGTACACAAAAATGACATTTAAATTGTTGGAGTTGGCTGGGCACAGTAGCTCATACGGTAGTAATCCCAGTGCTTTGGGAGGCAGAGGCAGGAGGATCGCTTGAGCTCAGGAGTTTGAGGCTGCAGTGAGTTATGATCTCACCACTGCGCTCTAGCCTGAGAGACATAGCAAGCCTCCATTTCTAAATAAATAACTGTGGTAGCCACCTTCAAAGATTCCAAGGACTTCAAAAGGATCCTTGCCTCCCAGTATTCATGCCCTTAGGTAGTCATTTCTTGTATAGAGTCAGGGCTGGTCTGGGTGACCCACACAATATGGCAGAAGTGATGGTGTGTCACACCCAAGTCTGTTTCATAAAAGGCTCTGTGGCTTCCATCCCTGTTTCTGGAGTCATCGGCTCCAGGGGACCCTGCTGTCATGCTGGGAGCATCCTGGCGAGGCCTGTGGAGAGGCCCACGAGAAGAGGCAGTGAATCTGACCAACACTCAGCAACCCCTGCCAGCACTCCCCGCCCACCATGTGAGTAACCACCTTGGAACTGAATCCTCCAGCCCCCGTCAAGCCTCTGGATGGCTGCAGCCCTGGCTGACACCGGACTGCAACCTCAAGAGAAACCCCAAGTCATAACCACAGACATTGTGAGACAGCAAATATTTATCACTATTTGAAGCCATTGAGTTTGGAGTAATGTATTATAAAGCAATAGATGACATATAATAGGACAATGAGTAAAAGAAGGATCTTTGAAAAGATCCTTCTTGTTTAAAAATCCTACTTGCTTTCTCAGTAGGTTATTAAAAATTATACATACACGTAAAAATGAAGTTTCACATACATAACTTTAAAAATGGAATTGCATCAATGTTAATGTTTTCAGGTGATTTATAAAAATGTGATGACCGAAAAGAAAAATATGAACCATATGAACCATGAAAGGTGACCCTTAGACTGTGGAGCTCGCATTCATATTCCCCTTCTAGCTCTTATCCCTCGACAATTCCCAGTGAGGCTCCATCAAAAGGTGGCCGTCCGCGTGGAGGATCAGTGGAGCCACCACACAAGGGCAAGCAAGAAAGACACCACGTGACACTTCCGAACACGAGATTGCCTGGAGGTCTCGCAGACGCGCATTTTACTTCAGAGCTCAGGTCTTATTCTAACTCTTGGTTGCTTTCTCCTATCTTTGGCATTGGAGTGTAGGCCAGAGTCTTCTTAAGACCGTGTCTTCCAAAAAATATCCTCATTTGAAACAAAGACCGGGTTGTGACAGACAGATCATTTGTGATGATAAATTCTTTCCCCACTTTTCTCTCTTTCTGGAAATAATTTTAAAAACAATCCTAGTGATTCTCAGAGGCCATTAGAGTATCTCAGAGAAAGCATGGGCATTTGACTGAGTAGGGTGGACCCTGGGCTGTCCTGAGCCCCGAGGGTGCTTGTGCGGCTGCTATGACAAGGGAGTGACATGTGGGCCCCACTCTAAGCCTGTCAATCATCCCGGGAGGCTATTTCCAGGTAGGGGGCGGGGACTCCCCCTGTTACAAGAGGCCCAAGAATCTCTCCCAAAGAGGAGGCAAAGCAAAGAACTTATCTGAAGGAAGGCTGCACTGAGTCTTTTTCTGGAAAGGTGATCTGCCCTCTATGGTTGGAAGCACCGGAGTGTCAGTGTGACAGTAATGACAAGTTGGACCCAACCGTGAACCAGATCAGGAGAGAGGGCAAAGCTGGCACCCCACGAATCCAGAGGAGGGGTCTTGTGCCATGGGAATGTATCCTGGGGACTTGCAGGAAGTCTCTGAGAGAGATCGGGTGAGGATAGAGCCAGAAAATTGTGCCTTCACCTGGTGAGTGCTCTGGAACAGCCTGTCCTGGTGTTTGCGGTGCCTGCTCAAAAGAGAGAGCAGAGGGTCAAAGCTGTTAGGACCAGATGGGGCTCTGGTGTCACCAGTGAGGGCGAAACCTTCTCTGACTGAAATGTGTTCCCCCTGCTCCTCGGGGACAGAGGAAGGGCAGCATCTCTGTCATTTCGTATTTGTGAAGTGGAGCCACCCAGGATACCTGGCCCTCCCTTCAACCAGGATTCGACTGTGAAGGTTCGGTATGGCCTTGGAGCTCACTGTGTCTTCTGATTCCCGACATGAGAGAGGTGTCACTGTACCTTTGTCCTGACAGTGACCTTTGTCCGAGAATGACTGCACCTCGGTCACTCAATAATTCAGTGCTGATGTGAGAGCTAAGACTGCAACAGAGGAGCTTCCCTGGACAAACGCCCCTGACCTAAGGACAGCAGTCTATCCTTTCCCTTGATAACGCCACCTCCTCATTGCCATTTGACTGTAGGGAAGGCCTTGCAATTCAGAAAAGAATTATGACAAGGAACAGAGAGAGGGTGTGGTGTGGCTGGGTGTATCCTGGCACTACAGGTCCACCCTTTCAACACAGGCTCCGGGCTTCGTGTTGCCTTCCCCCCATGAAGTTCACGGGCCTCATTAAAATAAGGCCCCCAGGTGTCTACAGAACAAATTCCACAAGTTGGTGAAATGATGAAAGGGTATTTATTTGGGGATGGTCTGACATGAAGAAAAAATATTTTGATCATTGGTTTCAACATTTCTAAAACTAACAACATAACATTTTCCTTCAAAATATCAATAAAACTTCAAAAAGCACTGCAGTTTCCGACCTGTCTGAGAAAGAGTGAGCCCCAGGGAGAGCTGGTCAGAGGCACTTGTGAGCCTGCCATTGCCTTGCCGGTGATGAACCCCCCACGGCTAAGCCACAGAGCGCTCCTGCCAGCAGCCCCTGCACCGCGGTGGCCAATGCAGGCAGGTGCTTTCAATCGATTCCGTGGAAAAGGAGCTGATTCAAGGATTTGGTGCAAGTCTTGTTTTGGGGAGGTGATCCCAAGGAAGACTGCAAGTGGGGGAGGGAACACAGGCAGCAGGAGGTGTCATCCAGCAAGTAACTGCAGGGACGGCTGGAGCCCAGTTTCCCTGGAGTCCTCTATCCACAATGGAGAACACACCCAAAGTTATTCCAACCAAGCAGTGAGAAGTAATTTTAAATTATGAGCATACATTCACCATTCATCTTTATATTGTGCAATGACAGCAACTATCAACATTTAACTCCTAGGCAGAGTCAAGGAAATCATACCATTTGTATTTTGCACGTCAGAATGTCCGTATGTTTCTTACCAGAACGATGACTGCGGGAAACTCACTCATCTGATATAAAATCACGCTTCTCCATGGGCACCCATCTCATCATCCCAGTCTCCTGGCGACAACACCTGGATCCTTCTCCCTGAAAGGAAGGAAGGATGAGAGGGAAAGGCACAGTGGCCGTCCCACTTTCCCTTTCCCGTCTTGCTGGTGTCAGCTGGAGTGATTGGCTAATTCAGGGGAGTGATATGGGTGGGAAGGGTTGTGATAGGGTTGCTTGGCCGGGTCTTCTTTCTGCGTTGGAAGTGAGTTGGGGGTGATGGAAAGTGTGGGGGCATCCATGTCCCCTTTGCTCCATCACAGCCATGGCACACTGACCTTGGGCTTGCCCTGGCTCTCTGAACTCTCATGCATCACAGGTCCTGCAAACTCCGTGCTCCTGGGGCACAGGAATGCTCTATAGCAATCAGAGGGCAAGGAAGGGCGTCAGGGACATACAGTGCACCAATCTCCTCTGCGGACATGCATGCTCCAGTGCCCCGTCGGGCTTCACTTACAAAGCACTAGTCAGAGATAAAATAACAAAGAATTTCAAGACGGTCAATGACAGCAGAGAACACTGAACCAGGCGCAGGGCCCTTCTCAGTGCTGGGCCCGTGTACCTGCACAGGGCTCGTACTCCTGCTGCTGGCCCTGGCCGAGGCCACCAAAGCCCCCTTCTCGGTGGGTGGAGAACTGCTTCCCGCATGATGTGCCTGTGATTTTCCCCTCGGGGAAACCAAGGGAAAGCCTCAGGCAGAGAGAGAGAGATGCAGGTGTCCCCGGGGATGGCCTTTGCCCACGTGGAGAGGAGGATCCACAAATGTTTCTGCTACAAGGCAGGTTTCAGCAGAAGAGGGCTGTACTTAAAGATTTGCAGCACACTGAGAGCTGCCGTTCCCTGCAAAGCAGATCTAAGACAGGAGCGTTGGTCACCCGGCGGTTTTTCCTGTGTGGGTCCCACCAAAGTGAAGATTCCCATGCATTTCCCTTGGCCATCTCCCCTTGCTGCAGAGCCTTTGCTTTGCCGCCCTTTCTGTACATTCACAGTTGCCGCTGGCTGATGCGTGCACGTGCGGAGCCTGCCGCACAGTTGCCGCTGGCTGATGCGTGCACGTGCGGAGCCTGCCGCACAGTTGCCGCTGGCTGATGCGTGCACGTGCGGAGCCTGCCGCACAAAGCACAGAGTTCTGTATTTGGACCAGGTAGGCTTTCTGGGAGCTCCAGGTTCTGCTGGGTGTCAGGAAAAACACTGGCTACAACTGGAAAAGCATGAATTCCCTCTCATCCTCACAACTGCCCTGGGCCCGGCACTGCCACTCACATCGTCTCAGGAAGTAGGAGAAGCCTCAGGCTCTTATGACGGGGAGGCAGCCGGCCCCAGGCTGTCAGGCCACAGCCCCATTTCCCCGGGATCACACTGCTTCAGGGGCTGTGGGTGGTGTTTCTGGGGAGGGATAGCCACACCCACCTGCTGGGAGGAGGCTGCTGAGAGGCCTTGGGAGTCCTGTGGAGGGGAGAAGTACTGCCAAGGTTCAGCGCTTCTCTGCACACATGAAATGCCTCTTCATCAAGGTTGCAGTGCTTTGTGAAAGGAGCTTGAAAATTACCCAATAGTAAGAGAGGAGACAACAGTTCAGATTTACCCAAATCCCTGGGGCTGGTGCATTGATACTTCGGAAGTCAAATTATGAAATCTTGCTTCAATTTTCAGTGGGCTTTCTTATTTGATACACTCCTTTTATTAAGATTGTATTAAATGCCTATTATATGCAAAGAGTTGTCAAACAGCTTCCAAATATTTTGTCAATCCTAAAGATAAGACCAAAGAGATTTTTGCCCTCATCCTGGTTCTAGCCCTGGCTGGCTTAGTTTCCATCAGAGCTAGAGCAGGCCCTGGCTGCTCATGGAAAATGCAACACGAACCCCGGAAGCAGCCAGCAATGAGCTTTCCACCCAACACAGCCGTCCCGGACTCACCGGTGTCATCATTCTGTGTGTGTGTGATGCATTCCTAAGACTGCCTCACACACGTGTTCCAAGCCTTTCAGCAAACATGGTTTTTACTAGGGTGTGGGTCACCCAGGAAAATTAAATTTTATCAGTTTATCAAATATTTATTGAAACTCTGCAGCAAACTGGAAGCACCAGCATATTCTTGAGCAAAAATGGGATGGAGCATTTTTTTTTCTTTTAAAATGTACAGAATCAAGGCTGGGCCCAGTGGCTCACGCCTGTAATTCCAGGATTTGGGGAGGCCAAGGCGGGCAGGTCACCTGAGGTCAGGAGTTCCAGACCAGCCTGGCCAACATGGTGAAACCCCATCTCTACTAAAAATACAAAAATTAGCCGGGTGTGGTGGCACATGCCTGTAATCCCAGCTACCCGGGAGGCTGAGGCAGGAGAAGCACTGGAACGTGGGAGACAGAGGCTGCAGTGAGCTGAGATTGCACCACTGCACTCCAGCCTGAATGACACAGCGAGACTCTATCTCAAAAAGTAAAAACAAAAACATACAGAATCAGTAAAAGACAAGACAAGCAAGCCAACACCTTTTGATTTGCTAACACATGAGGATCCAGAAAGAGCCACAAAGACTGACCAAGATACAAAGAGTGGAGCTGTCATAGCTGCTTTCCCCAATTCCTCCAATGGAGGGAGTATGTGAATGGATCCTGATGTATTGGTAGGAGTTTTTTCACGTGTGAAAATCTCCCCCAAAGCCTTTTCACTATCTAAATAATTAATTTTCAATAATTCACTGTCGAAAAGTCATAAATATAGATTAAAAACTTTTAAATTATTTTTAGGTCCAGTTTCTTTTGAATTAAATACACAGAAATGAGATTACACCCTAATATTCTGTTTGATGACATATTCTTTTCCAGTGACCATTTTGTGAGCATGATTTCATGTGCACAATCATGTCTACACAATCTTTATTCATAACTGCATATTATTGTCATCAGATACCATAATTTATTTGATGAACCCCTATATTTGAACATTTCCAGTTGTTTCTAATTTGTCATAAATAAACACACTTGAGTATGTGTCTGTGTGCACTATTATTTATTTATTTATTTATTTATTTATTTATTTATTTATTTAGAGACAGAGTCCCTGTCACCCAGGCTGAAGTGCAGTAGCGTGATCTTGACTCACTGCAACCTCTCCCTCCCAGGTCCAAATGATTCTCCTGCTTCAGCCTCCTGAGTAGCTGGAATTGCAGGTGCCCACCACCACGTTTGGCTAATTTTTTGTATTTTTAGTAGAGATGGAATTTCGCCATGTTGGCCAGGCTGGTCTTGAACTCCTGACCTCAGGTAATCCGCCTGCCTCAGTCTCCCAAAGTGCTGGGATTACAGGAGTGAGCCACCGCACCTGGCCAGTGCACTGTTTTAATCATGACTTTGGGATTCATGCCTAAAACTAGAATGGACAGGATTTACAGGAGAGGAATTGGAGCCACAGCCTCTGTGTGGAGGGAACAGTGGGTGCAAAGGAGCAGATGAGGGCCAGAGAGAACAGAGTTGGTTGTGTTCCTAGAATATACTCAGTTTAATTGGAAAGCTGACTCAGCACAGAGAGGAGCTAGGGGTGGTTAGAAAATGTTCTCTGTCCTTATTCCAAGTATTGGAAAGGCTTTGGCGAACTGGGCTGACTACAGAGAGAGTGTAAATGCCTCTAACCTTCTGGGTAAGCAAATTGGCAAAATGTATTTGGAGTTTTAATAATGTTTATACCCTCTACCCTAGAAATACACGCTCAGGAATTTATTCTACTGCACATTTATTGAACTACCATTTACATTAGGAAAATTTGTAAACAGTTGAAGAGTAAAAAACTCCTCTGAATTTCCAAATGAAGGCATGTTATACAGCCAACAGATAATTATGTTTTGGAATAATAATTTCAAATCTGGCAAAGAGTTCACAATTAGAGTGACCACATATCCGCATTTTCCCATTAGAGTCCTACTCTATGCATGCGGCCCTGGTATAATCATGGACGGTGTACTCTTCCAGTTCCTGGTCACTCTGTCCGTAATGTGACACTGAACAGGGCAGGCCGTGAGACCAAGTACACTTCGTGTGCTGTATAAACAGGCTGTGGGCCAATATGTCTTTAGCAAGTGGCTTTCTGGGAAACTAGCTCTGATTTGCAGAATTTGCCAATATCCATGGTGTAAATACACCAGCTGTGGCCAATTTCAAGCCACAATGTGAGGTTACTGCAGGCATATTTGAGATGAGATTAGCACAGTCGGTCCTCCCAAGCCAGGCTAAGCTGACTCAGCATATCTCCGAGTAAACTCAACACTGTGTGGGCAGTTAATCCACAAGGACAAGGGTGGTTATCCTGGTTCACACAGATGGAGGTACTTTTATTCTTTTCTCTGTGTTGGAGGAGAGGAAGAGGGAATGCTCCCTTGGAGAGGGAGTCTGACTCCCACTGGGCCGCCATCTCTGCAGAAGGTGATCCCTGTGCACCGGAGGCAGGGCAGATGACCCCGCTGATCCTCAGGGAGGAATGCACTTCTGTGCTCCGCCACTCCAGTCGCCAGGCAGCTGCTCCCTAATCCACGCGCCATTACCCTCAGGGCAAAAGGATGGCCTTGGATCTCTCTTTGTGCTCCTGTCCCACCAGCCTTTCAAGCTGGACAGGGTAAGAATGTGGAGCGGCGGGACAGGTAAGCTCACTGAAAAACTGCCTAACAGTATCTATAAGAGGAAATGAGGGAGGTCCTAAAAGAAAACAACAGCATGAATATTTAGAGGAGAGGAAAGCTGCTAGAAGCACTGGGCATTCTTGTTCCTGTGCTTGATAGATAAAAATCTTTTTTGTTTTCCAGTTTTCCAAAGTTTTCAAGTAATGCGGACTGTCATTAATGTGTCATTCTTGTCAAGACCATGCTAGCTAGTCTTCTCTGCATCGTTGTAATTTTAGTATACATGTTGCTAAAATCGTTAATCTGCATCATTAATGCAGATTAAGAAGAACCCAGTGCCAGTTAGCTATGCCCCGGGGAAGGGACTGATCATGTGTCTGCCTTTGTTGGAAGTCTTCACTGTCCACAATGCCAGGCTCCATTGGCTTTTGCCTCTGAGCCATAATCACAAACTGCATTGCCAGCTGGATCCCCTCCCTAGGCCAAGCTATGAGTGCAAAGATGCCTGGATGGCCACTGTGTATTCATGGGGTATCCTTCCGAGTGTGGCCAAAGTCTGGTAGCTCTTGCATCTGAAGGTATTTAAACACTTAGTTTACATTTTTATACATTCATTTTCTCAAGAAATATAATTGTCCTTCAGTATCACAGAAGATTGTTTCCAGAACTCCCCATAGATACAAGAATCTGTGGATGCTCAAGTCCCTAAGGTAAAATGGCACTGCTTTTGCATATAATATATGCACATCCTCTCATTTACTTTAAATCATCTCTAGATTACTTATAATACCTAATATAATGTAAATGCTATGCAAATAGTTGTTATGCTGTATATCTGAAATTATATTATTTTATAGTTGTATTGTTATTTTTTCAAATATTTTTGATCTGTAATTGGTCGAATTCAATGCTGGTTGAGTTTGTAGATGCAGAACCCGTGGATACGAACAGCCAGCTACATTTAAGTAGCTACCAGGCACCAGGCATTGCTCCAGGCATTTGAGTTAGGTTGGTGAACAACAACAAAAATAGAGAAAAACCCCTTTCCTCATGAATCTATTTCTTGTGGGGAGAAGACAGATGGTAAATTATACAGTGTGTTGGAGGTGGTCAGTGCCTTGAAAAATGATAGAGCAGAACAAGGGAAATGAGAAGTGTTTTATGGGAAGGAGGAAGTTTGTCTTGGTTTTTAAATCCTTTATCCCCTCCTGATTAAAATATCAGCCATGGCTGTAATCACTGATAGGGACACCAGGAGCATAAACTAAACTTCCTTTTCATAAATTTTTCATTAGTCAGTCACATAATTGAGTGAAGTCACGTGTTGGTCTAATGAATCTCCAGCACAGAACTTTCCAGGTCCTAAGTCTGTGTTCACACTCCTGTGTGTACAGCAGTGTCTCACTGCTTTGGAAAGCAAATCCTCTCTAATGAACCCAGGAGTGAGGCTGTAACACCTGGTAGAGCACAGAAACTGAAAAAAACTTCATTAAAAAAATCTAAAACTTCATTAAGAGGAACACAATTTGCCCAGTCAGAGGTCAGGAGATCGAGCATTAAAAAATCTTAAAATGAGTGGGGGAGGCTGGGCCGGAGAATGGCGTGGAGCTTGCAGTGAGCTGAGATCCGGCCACTGCACTCCAGCCTGGGCGACAGAGCGAGACTCCGTCTCAAAAAAAAAAAAAAAGCACTTTGGGAGGCTGAATGCCTAGCACTTTGGGAGGCTGAAGCAGGCAGATCACCTGAAGTCAGGAGTTCGAGACTAGCATGGCTAACATGGTGAAATCTCATCTCTACTAAAAATACAAAAATTAGCTGGGCGTAGTGGCGCATGCCTGTAATCCCATTTACTCAGGAGAAGGAGGCAGGAGAATTGCTCGAACCCAAGAGGTGGAGGTTGCAGGGAGCCGAGATCATACCATTGCACTCTAGCCTGGGCGACAGAGCGAGACTCAGTCTCAAAAAAAAGAAAAAAAAAAAATTAAAAAGAGTGAAGAAAGCCTACAGGACTTAAGAGACACAACTAGGTGAAACAACATGTGCATCATGGGAATCTCCAAAGGAAAAGAGAAAGGGGCAGAAAGTCTATTTAAATAAATAATGGCTGAATACTTCCCAAATCTGGGGAGGAAAATGGACATCCAGATTCATGAAGACCAAAGATTTCCAAAAAGGTTGAATCCATAGAGATCTGCACATAGATATATTATAATTAAATTGTCAAAAGTCAAAGAAAAAATAATTTTGAAAGCTGCAAGAGAAAAGCAACCATGATGTACGAGGCAATTCCTATAAGACTAACAATAGATTTCTCAGCAGGAACTTTGCAGTCCACAATAAAATCAGATGACATGTTCAAATTACTGAAAGAAAAAGGAGCTAAGCACAACCACTACACCCAGCAAAACTGTGCTTCAAAATGAAGGACAGATAAAGACTTTCCCTGATAAACAAAAACTAAGGGAATTTGTTACCACTAGAACTACCTTGCAAGAAGTGTTAATGGGAACTCTTCAAGTTGAAGAAACAGAGGCTACACAACAACATTAAACCATATTAAACTACAAATTTCACTGATAAAAGGTAAATAGACAAGCACAGAATATCATGATACAATAATGGTGGCATGTAAATCATCCTAAACCCTAGCAAAATAGTCAAAAGACAAAAGTATTAAGAATAATTAAAACCACAAAAATGCATTAATGGATGCACAATATAAAAAGAAACTCAGAAATAGATAATATGAAGTTGGGGAGGAGTAACAGGGTAGGACTTTCATATATAATTGAATTTAAGTCTTTATCAGCATCAGATAGACTTTTATAGCTATAAGAAGTTAAATGGAAGCCTCATGGGGTAACTACAAAGAAAAAATTCTATAGAAGATACACAAAAGATAAAGAGAAGAGAGTCAAAGCATATCACAGCAAAAAATTTAAACCACAAAGAAGTAAGGCAAGAGAAGAAGAGAGGCACAAGTAAACTTCAAAACAGAAGACAGAACACAATGAACAAAATGACAATAGTAAATTATTACCTTTCAATAATCACTTTAAATGTAAACAGATTAAACTCACCAGTCAAAAGATGTAGAGTGACTGAATGGGACAAAAAAAAAAAAAAAAAAAAAACAAGATCCAGCCATAGATTTAAGGACACATAAACAGAAGTGATGAATGGAAAAATCGATTCTATGTGCAAGTGGTTACCCTAAGAGAGCAGAGGTAGCCATACTTAAACAAAATAGTCTTTCAGTCAAATACAGTGATAAGAAACAAAGAAGAACATCACATATTGATAAAAGGATTGATTCGACAGGAATATATAACAATTACAAATATATATGCACCCAGAATTAAAGCACTTAATATATAAAGCAAATATTGACAGACTTAAAGGGAGAAATAAGCAGTAATATAATCATAGTAGGAGACTTTTTTATTTTTTAAGGTCATATTTATTTCTTTAAAATTTTTCTTTATTTTTATATTTTTGGATTTTTGTGAACACATAGTTGATACATATATTTATGGAATATATGAGATGTTTTGGTGAGGGCATGCAATGTAAAATGAGCACATCATAGAGTATGGGGTATCCATCCCCTCAAGCATTTATTCGTTGAGTTACAAACAATCCAATTACACTCTTTAAGTCACTTTAACATATACAATTAGGTTATTATTGACTATAGTCACCCTATTGTGCTATCAAATAGAAAGTCTTACTCACTTTTTTCATTTTTAGTACCCATTGACCATCCAAACCTCCCCACGCAGACTTCCACTACCCTTTTAAGCCACTGTCAACCATCCTTCATAGTAGGAGACTTTAATACCCACTTTCAATAATAGATATATCATCCAGACAGAAAATCAAGAAGGAAACAGCAGACTTGAACAACACTGTAGACCAAGTGGACATAACAGACTTATGCAGAACATTTCACCTGATGGTAACAGAATACACATTCTTTTTAAGTGCACACAGAACATTATCCAGGATGGAATATATGCTAAGTCACTAAGCAAATCTTAACAAATTTGAGAAGATTAAAGTAATTCCAAGTACCTTTTCTGACCACAGTGGAATAAAACTAGAAATTAGTAACAAAAGGATGTCAGAAAAACTCACAAAAACATAGAAATTCAAAAACATGCTCTTGAACAACCATGGGTTCAGAGAAAACATGAAAAGGGAAATTAAAATGCAAACACACAAGTTAGAACAAAAACACAATATACCAAAACTTACAGGATACAGCAAAAGCAATACTAAGAGGGAAGTTTAGAGCAATAAATCCCTACATTAAAAAACAAAAAAGTTATCAAGTAAACAACCTCAAGGAGCTAGAAAAAGAAAAACAAACTAAGTGTAAGATTAGAAAATGGAAAGAAATAATACAGATTAGAAGAGAAACAAGTGATACAGACCAAAAAAGCAATAGAAAAAAACTGACAAAACTACAGTTTGTTTTTTGAAAAGATAAAATTAACAAGCTATTAGAATAACTAAGAAGAAAGAGATGAAACTACATAAAATTAGAAATAAAAGAGGAGTCATCACAACCAATGCTACAGAAATGTTAAAAAGTTTATAATGGACTGTTGTGAATAATTACAAACCAACAAATGGGATAACTTAGAAGAAGTGAATAAATTCCTAGAGACATACAACTACTATGACTGAATCAAGAAGAAACAGAAAACCTGAACAGATCAATAACAAATAAGGAGAATGAGCCAGTAATCAAACACCTCTTAAAGAAAAGCCCAGAACCAGATGGTTTCACTGGTAAATTCTACCAAACATTTAAAGAAGAATTAATACCAGTCCTTTTCAAACCCTCCCAAGAAATAATAGGGAACACTTCCAAACTTATTTTATGAGTCCAGCTTTACCTTCATACCAAAGCTAGGCAACACATACCAAAGGAAAAAAATTGAAGTCCAGTATTCCTAATGAATGCAGATACAAATATCCTCAACAAAATAATAGCAAACCAAATTCAAAAGTACATTAAAAGAATAAAATGCTAGGGTCAAGTGGGACTTATCCCTGGAATATAAAGGTTGTTCCACATATGCAAATCAATGTGATATACCATATTAACAAAATGAAAGAAAAAACCCACATGATTATCTCAATAGATGCTGAAAGAGCACTTGATATAATCCAACATTGTGTCCACTTATGATTAAAAAACCTCAGCAAAATAAGTGTAGAAGAAACTTACTTTGAAACAACAGAGGTGATATATGAAAAGTTAACAACTAACATCATAATCAAGATCTAATACAAGTCAAGTATGCCCACTCTCACCACTTGCATTAAACATAGTATTGGAAGACCTAACCAGAGCAATTATGCAAGAAAAATAAATAAATAAAATGCCATTCTAAAAGAAAGAAGTTAAGATGTCAATCTTTGCAGATAACATGATCTTATACATAGAAAACCCTAGAGGCATCAACAAAAAATATTAAAATTAATAAACAAATTCAGTAGAGTTTCAGGTTACAAAATCAACATTAAAAAATCGGTTGTATTTCCATATACTAAGAGCAAACTATCCAAAAAGAAAATTAAGAAAACAAACTTATAACAGAGCATATATATGTTATAAATAATATATGTTTAACATACATATAACACTTAGGAGTAAACCTAGCCAAGGAAGTGAAAGAATTGTATTGAAAACTGTCAATACTGATGAAAGAAATTCATCAGAAGATTGAAATAAGTAGAAAGACATCTCATGTTCATGGATAGAATAATTAATATTGTTAAAATTTTCATACTGCCAAGGCAATCTATAGATTCAATGCAATCCCTAACGAAAGTCTAAAGGTATTTTTACAGAAATAAAAAATAAAAACCTAAAATTCTTATGGAACTAGAAAAGATCTCAAATAGCCAAAGCAATATTGAAGAATGAAGCAGGAGGAATCACATTTCCTGATTTCAAAATACATTACAAAGTTACAGTAAACAAAACAGTTTGATACTGGCATAAAAATAGACATATGGATCAATAGAAAAGAATAAAAAGCCCAGAAATAAACCCAGGTATACATAGCTAATGGATTCTTGACAAGGATGCCAAGAATACACAATGGGGAAAAGACAGTCTCTTAAACAAATGGTGTTGGGAAAACTGAATCTCCACTTGCCAAATAATGAAATTGTACCCTTTCTTACATGAAACACAAAAATTAACTCAAAATAGAGTAATGACTTGAACGTAATATCTGAAACCATACAACTATACAACTTCTAGAAGAAAACATGAGGGAAAAGCTTAAGTAGGCATACAGCAAACTAAAAAATTCCTGCACAGCAAAGGAAACTATCAACAGAGTAAAAAGCCAACTTATACGATGGAAGAAAATATTTGAGAACCATATATCTGATAAGGGGTTAATTTCCAAAATACATAAAGAACTCCTAAACTCAATAGCAAAAACAAAAACAAAAAAACAAGCAAACAAAAAACCTGGTTAAAAAATGAACAAAGGATTGGAATAGACATCTCTCCAAAGAGGACATACAAATGATGGACAACAGGTATACAAAAAGATACTCAGCTTTACCCATCAGCAGGGAAATGCAAATAAAAACCACAATCAGATATTATCTTGCACCTATTAGGATGGCTATTATAAAAATATTTATAAATATTAGTGAGGTTTGTATACTGGTGATAGTAATGTGAAATGGTATAGCCATTATGAAAAACAGTATGAAAATTTTTCAAAAAATTAACTACCATATGATCCAGCAATCTCACCTCTGGGTATACATCCAAAACAATTGAAGTCAGGATCTTGAAGGGATAGCTGCACTCCCATGTTCACTGCAGCTTTATTCACAATCGCCAACATATGGAAATAACTCAAATGTCTGTTGCAAGATTAACAGATAAAGAAAAATTGGTATATCCATGTGATAGAATATTATCCAGCCTTTAAAAAAAGAAGGAAAGTCTACTGTCTGTGACAACATGAATAAACCTGGAAGACATTATGCTAAGTGAAATAAGTCAGTCACCAAATTGTATACATTTTTTTTTTTTTTTTGAGACAGAATCTCACTCTGTCGCCCAGGCTGTAGTGCAGTGGCACAATCTCAGCTGACTGCAAGCTCTGCCTCCCAGGTTCATGCCATTCTCCTGCCTCAGCCTCCCGAGTAGCTGGGACTACAGGCACCTGCCAGCACGCCCGGCTAATTTTTTTGGATTTTTAGTAGAGACGGGGTTTCACCGTGTTTGCCAGGATGGTCTCCATCTCCTGACCTCGTGATCCGCCCTCTTCGGCCTCCCAAAGTGCTGGGATTACAGGCGTGAGCCACCGTGCCCAGCCTGTATACATTAATTATGTGCAGTTTCTTGTATGCCAATTATACCTCAATAAAGCTAAAAAAAAAAAAAAGAAAAAGGGAGAGCGGACACATGGTTGGTATTACACCTGAGAAAGATTGCTTTGAATGTGGTGGGCTGGATAGACTGGGGAGGAGGGGTGCAGGGGATGAGTCCATAGGCCAGGATAGAAAGCTGGAGAGAGCAGAAATAGGGTGGGAGCCTTGAAAGGATGACTAGGTCAGAGAAGTAGGGGTAGGAAGGGAGAGCAGGGCAGAAAGAATGCGCACCATATGGCTGAAAGGTGCAACAGGTTTCTCAAAGAATCAAGATCACGCTTTCATTTAAAAAAATTTTTTTTATCCATTCTTATTGACAAGTGACACTCTCCCAGATATATTTTTTTCAGGGTAGAAGTTTATGATAAATTGAAGTAAAATTAACACAAAAGCTTAACTTGTATAAAAGGACCCCGACAGCAGTCACAAGACTGTCTTAGTGTAGGTCCTGTGCAGGTTTGCAGAGACCCAGTCTAGCCTCTACACCAAGGTCTTGCCATGCTGACCAGGTTGGTTTGAACGCCAGCATTCCTGCCTTGCTTGGCCTCCCAAAGCACTGGGATTATAGGCATGAGTCACTGCACCCAGCCAAAGCTTTTTTTTTTTTTTTTTTCTATTTTTTCAGACAGAGTCTACTCTGTCACCCAGGCTGGAATGCAATTGCACAATCACAGCTCACTGCAGCCTTGATCTCCTGGGCTCAGGCTGTCTTTCCACCTCAGCATCTCCAGTAGCTGGGACTACAAGCGCATATCACCATGCCTGGCTACTTTTTTAAAAAAATGGTATTTGTAGAGATAGGGATCTCACTTTGTTGCCCAGGCTGGTCTCGAAATCCTGGCCTCAAGCTATCCTCCTGCTTCTACCTCCCACAATGCTGGGATTACAGGGATTACAGACATGAGTCACCATGCGGGGCCTTCCTCCCTTGTTTCCAGCAATGGTGGGTGCTGAGTCTTCTGTAGATTTTAATGACATGACTCAGTTAGAGTCTCCTTCCACGCAGACTCAAAGGACAAGTTGAGCAAGGCGAGTAGCACCCCACATTTCCGTATTCCAAATCTCTTTTCCATGCTGAGGTTCAGTTCTAAGTGTTGGAACTCTCTTACGAGCCTCCCTTCTCTTGCTCAAGTTAAATTTCTTTTCCTGGTGTTCCTTTGTATGTCAGCCAAAAAATTCTTCAGGAGGCCAGAGAACAAATCTGGACTTGTCTACCTAGCAAGAAGTTTGTAGCCTAGACTGACTACACAAAAGTAACTTGAATATTAATTTTCTGCCCAAATTTTTCGTATAAAAAATTGAAACATAAAAAAGAGCTGAAAGATTGCTACAGTGAACATTCACATATTCACAATAGTATTCAACATTCCACATTTGTCATATTTACCTCTCTATCTGCCTAATCTATCTGTGTGTGTTTTGTTTTGTTTTGTTTTGTTTTGAGATGGAGTCTTACTCTGACACCCAGGCTGGAGTGCAGTGGCACAATCTCAGCTCACTGCAACTTCGGCCTCTCAAGTTCAAGTAATTCTCCTGCCTCGGCCTCCCAAGAAGCTGAGATTACAGGTGCGTCCCATCACACCCAGGTAATTTTTGTATTTTTTGTAGAGGTAGGTTTCACCATGTTGGCCAGGCTGGCCTCAAACTCCTGACCTCAAGTGATCTGCCCACTTTGGCCTCCCTAAGTGCTGGGATTACAAGCGTGAGCCACCGCCCCCAGTCAACTATCCGTGTGTTTGCTGAATCATTAGAAACTGAGTAGCAGATGTTAAGACACTTTACTGCTTCAGCATGTGTTTTCTAGGAAAAAGAACAGTCTCCTCTGTGACCACAATAGCATAATCACAGTTTTAAAAATTAACCTCAATTTCCTAATATCATCTCATATCCGGTATATATCAACATTTTCCCAGTTGTCTCAGAAATGATTTTATGGCTCAAATTTTTAAAAACATGGAAAGAACCAAGATTCACAGATTGCATTTGGCTGTTGCCTGTTCTTAGCCCCTTTTGATGATGATGTTGGAAGAGACCAGGACAATGTTTCACGAAATGCCTGCATTCTGGATTTGTATGGCAGTGTCATCTGTGGCATCATTTAATTTGGTGCTCTCTTCCCTGTGTTTTCTGTAAACCAGAAGTCAGACAAAAAGATTCAATTAGGTTTAGTGTAAACATTTTCATCAAGTGTACTTTAACTTGACTATTTAAAATATTTCCCAAGCTTTGAAAGCATACCAAATCGGACTCGATAGTTCTAGAAATACCATGAAGTCATGTTGCAACTGCATTGAAGGGCTCTCCTTATTCCTTCATCTTTGTCAGGGTGTCAATACTATGAGGTTACTTTACTAAGCCATCCATGAATATCAGCAGTTAACATGTTGCTGATATGCCCTGAAGACGCTTTGGGTCAGAATAACCCTGGAGCTTCAATCCGGCACTTTGGTTCAAGTTCCTTTAGCAATAAACCCTAAGCTGAAAACTTTTTCAGAAACTTCTCTTTCTTTCTACATTGATGCCCTCTAAGGTTACTTAAAGAAGCACAATCAAAGTCCACTCAAAATTTACCCTTTATTTTGGTGCTGCAATAACTACTCTAGGCATATAAAAACTAATTTCCTGGTTGGGCTCAATAGCTCACACCTGTAATCCCAGCACTCTGGGAGGCCAAGGCAGGAGGATCATTTGAGCCCAGGAATTCAAAACCAGTCTGGGCAACATAGCAAGACCCCATCTCTACAAAAAACACAAAACAAAAATGAAAACAAACAAAACACAACTAATTTTCGGTAAACTATTAAAAACCAATGGGGTCCAGAGAGTTTCAGCAGTGGCCTTTTAGGCTGGTTTGTGACAGTGGAAAAAATTATTCAGCAGCTTTTTCAAGGCAATACAGGTAAGCTAATGCTTGTATACAAATGTAGACCTACTGACAAAAGGAACCCTGTGCCTACAGGCAGGCCCCAAACCCTCCCTTTACAAAGGCTCTGTGTGTTTCCCTTCCAGAGCAAACTCTTGCTCTGTAGGTAGAGCATGGTTTAATGTATACAAGTCCAAATTAGCCACATTTTTATTGTGCTAAGATATATATAAAAAACATAAAATGTATCATTTTAACCAGTTCAGTTCAGTGACATTAAGTACATTCACATCGCCACCATCCATCTCTAGAAATCTTCTTGCAAAACTGAAACTCTCATTTATAACTCACCATTCCCCTCTCCCTAGCTCCTGACAAACACCACTCCACTTTCTGTCTCCGTGAATTTGACTACTCTAGGTACCTTGTATACAGTATCTGTCCTTTTGTGACTGGCTTGTTTCACTGAGCATAATAATGTCATCAAAGCTCATCCATGTTGCAGCATGTGACAGAATCTCCATCATTTTCAAGGCTTAATAATATTCCCTTTTACGGATATACCAGATTTTGCATATCCATTCATCCATTGATGGACACTTGAGTTGCTTCCCCACTTTTGGTTTTTGTGAACGCTGCTGCCAAGCAAGGGTGTGCAAATTCCTGTTCAAGTCCCTGCTTTGAATTGTTTGGAGTATATACACAGAAGTTGGAATTGCTGGACCATATGGTAATTCTATGTTTAACTTTTTTGGGATAATCATAATTTTTAAGGAAAGTAAATATAAAGTGTGGTGAAATCTCTATAAATAATAAGGAAGAAACCACAAGATCAAGTCACACATTTCCGTGAAGTCCACCTTTTTCTTCAAGTAAATAGACTCTATGAAGCAGCTCAGTTTCCAAGACTATGGTCTCAGTGAAACCCTGTATAGACCTCATTAGACCTGTGGAAATACTCCCAAAGTGGGCGGGGTCTGCAAGGAATGATCCTGGCACACAAACAGCATATTATAAGAACCAATAGAACAGATGATCAAAACAGTCATCAAAGCTGCCAAATACAGCAAGGCACATATTCCAAAAAGAGTTTCTTAATAGAAAAAAAAGTAAATTTTCAACACTGGCCCAGATATGTTACCTCAGGAGGAAATCGCATTGGCCCTGAGGACCCAGAACGCGCCTCTGTGAGCTGTGCCGGCCACCTTCTTAATCAAAGGAACAGGAAACACAGCAAGGCAGGAACTGGGCTGGGCTTTTTGTCCGTTTGTTTGTTTTTAATTCCTTTTTAGGCTTTTATGCCTTTCCAAAGAAGTGCCAGAAGTCTGAGAAGAGTTTGATGTTGGCAATAAAATGGAATCTGGAAAAGGAGAATAAACTGAAATTTGAAAGAGGAAGGAGAAGGAGAAGAAGAGATGGAGGAGGGCCTGTGGTGACTGAGGAAGTGAGGAGCGTCAGTCGCACGGGGTATATTCCCTTGTCTGGAATCAGTGCAGTCCCACTGCTAGGGGACGCCTCCAAAGTCGCTGCTGGTGGAGCAGGAACTGGGACCCAGCGGCCAGTCCTTCGGGGAGGCCTGCTGAAGGCTCTGGAGCCCCAGGACAGCCGGGAAAAGCCAAGGGCTTGCTGGCCAGTGAATAAGCCCACTCAGACCCCTGTCTCTGCGAATAGGAGACGGATTCTTCACTCTGGAAACCAGAGCTGTCCAGAGACGCGGGGCTTTCCCCAGCTCAGAACCTGATCTGAGAATCTGGATTTCAGAAACATTCTCCAGGCTGCGTGCTCTCGGCGGGGCTGGGCAGAGCGGTTTTCTTCATAGCGTCGTGACAAAGCATGGATTCAAGACTGACAGCAGGAGTCACCCGGCTAGGCCCTTGGTTTGCAGAAAATGGCCCCCACACTAATACCCCCTCAACACCAAGAGGGCTTTCCTCCCAAGGAGAAACCGCGCGCACGTCAGCACCGCCTTCCTCTGCTGTTTCCGTTTCCGTCGCCGGCCCGGCCGCGACAGCAGCTGGAGCGCTGCGCGGGGAGCATCGCCTGTTCGCACAGACAGACGGCGCAACCTCAGGGCTGTCTACACGCCGCCCGGCCTGACACACGGAATCACCGCACAGCTAGATGGGCCCCTGCCTCGCTCCAATTAGACAGGCACGATCCTGACGTTCTCACTCTCCCCGACCCCTCGCCGTCCACGCCCATCAGCCTCGCGAACCGTCACAGTGTGGAAGCCGAGGTCTGGAAGACGCGTTGGGGCATCTGCTGTGCAGCCCGGCGCGCAGGGCTGGTGCAGACAGAAGGGCCGGCCCCGCCACTGGCTCTTGTCAGTGCTGTTCCCATCGGCCGCCTTCTCCCCTCCGTGCCAACTTCTGACTGCTGCCCTCAGCCCTCCTGGGAACAGCCCGATCTGCAGAGGTCATCTACCTGATTTTAGGATCTGGAGGTCCAGCCTCTCCTGCAATGCGCCTCCGTGTAGAAAATGAGGCACATCACCAGGCGCGTGATAATTGCATCCACAGTCTGATTTAAATTGTCTTTGGATATTCTAGCACGGAGCTTCTTACCAAGCTCAGGCCTGGAAACAGACGGTCTATGGTCGGGTGAGGTGGCTCACGCCTGTAACCCCAACACTTTGGGAGGTCACAGAGGGAGGATTCCTTTAAACTAGAAGTTTAAGACCAGCCTGGGCAACATAGTGAGACTCTATCTAAAAAAAAAAAAAACAAAAAAAAAACTTTCGAAAATAAAAAAAAAAAGAAAACAATGATATTTGTTTTGTTCCTTCATTTGCTCATTCTTTCATGTGTTTATCTGCTAATTCTCTTGCTGCTTTATTGAACTGGAGAAGTGAAGGTCAGGCGCTGGGGACCACACTACTTCCATAACCTTTCCGGTGACTTGGGATAATGAGATGTGGGTGTGCTGGCTGGAAAGGTGTCTCTGAAAAGATTCATAATCCTTCCCCACAAATCACAGTCCATTCACATTAACTGCTCTGGGAGCATTCTGAGAAATACATAGTCGTTTTAGCTTCCAAGGTGCTTGGCTTATGCTATGAGAAAGAAAATTATTTTATTCCCAAAGGACAAAAATACTGACATTATATTTTTCTTGGTTCACTATCCATAAGTCAAAACTGACACTGATCTCCCAAATATGCATGGACGTTTCTTTTTAATTCTTTCCCCAACTGTAAAAGTAACAAATGATTCTAGTAATGGCAGGCTGGGTAATTCAGACCAATCCTTGCTCTGAGAAGAATGAAAATATCTGGGAGATGTTAAAATATATCATCTTAAAAGCATCAAAGAGCCAATGAGAGTGAAGAATCACAGGACCACACTTTGAAAGAAGACAAGAGCCAGAGAAAATAAGCTGAAGGCTCAAAGCGAATTTTGCCCTGAGGATTTCCTCTATAAACAAAGAAACAGCAGGAAAACTGAAATCAGATTAGAAGAAATGAAAGCAAATGCTCAGGCCTCCTGAAATGGGGCTACTGGCACACCATGCTCACGTAAAGCTAGGACTCTGAAGGCCAACGACATGCAGGGAAAGGGTGAAGGGGACATAAACCAACCATGCCGGTACTTGCAACCTGGTTTTGAGTCATCTGTGTGGCACAGGGAGCCTCAGACCTTGAACTTGGATTTGGGCAGTCTTAGCTGACTGGCACACCCAGCTCCTGACCCATAGACTATGGTACATGCACAAGGTATAATGCTATGCTGCGATTAAAAGGAATATTGCCAGGGAGTGAGCTCCAGGATACATTGTAAGGCCAAGGTCCTCAACCTTTTTGGCGCCAGGGAGCAGTTCTGTGGAAGACAATTTTTCCATGGACAAGGAGCTGGGCAGGGGATAGTTGCAGGATGCAACTGTCTCACTTCAGGTCAACAGGCATTCATTAGATTCTCATATGAGTGTACGACCTAGATTCCTTGCATGCACAGTTCACAACAGGGTTTGTGCCCCTGTGAGAATCTAATGCCTCTGCTGATCTGACAAGATTATGGATTTAACAACCAATTTATTCTTTAAAAGTAGGGACAGAGGAACATCTAAACTTGAACTGTCCTAATATCATTGAATAAATTAAATCAGAAATTTAAAAATCATCACATAATGAAAATCTCAGGCACAAATGGAAATTATTCTTTTAATCTTACTTACACAAAGATTGGTGGGAGAGTATATACTTCGAAAATGTTTTTAGTTGACTTTTTGATCACATAACCTTGATTCCAAAGCCTGACAGGAAAATTATATAAGTCAACCTCATTTGAATACACACACACACACTTATACAACATTATAGCAAGGAAAATTCAAAAATATATAAAAAGGACATACAAGTATATCAATACCAAGTTGAGTTTGTGTCCAGAATGCAAGATTGCTTTAATCAATAGAAAACTAAGAAATATAATTTACCCATTATCATGATCATTTAACAGAAAAATCCCAACAGACATGGGAAAAGCATTTGTTAAAATATGACATCTATTGATGATTAAAAACCTCTAGAAAATGAGAAATGGAAAAAGTTCAGATAACCTGATAAAAAAGGAATATCCAAAAACCCTACAAAGGTCAGGCATCATGGCTCATGCCTGTAACCCCAGCACCTTGGGAGGCCAAGGGAGGGAGCATTGCTTGAGTCCTGGAGCTCAAGACTAGCCTGGGCAACATGGTGAGACCCTGTCTCTGCCAGAAATTTAAAAAGTTAACTGGGTGTAATGGTGCACACCTGTAGTCTTAGCTACTCAGGAGGCTGACCTGGGAAGATTGCTTGAGCCCAGAAGGTCGAGGCTGCAAGGAGTTGTGATCCTGCCACTGCACTCCAGCCTGGGCAACAGAGTGAGACCCAGTGTCAAAAAAAAAAAAAAAAAAAAAAAAAAAAAAAAAAACACACACACACAGAAAAAACCTACAGCAAATGTTATCTTTATTGGTGATACATTGAAAGTTTTCTACTTGAAATTGTGAATATAATAAGGATGTAAGGGTGCTTTCTATCACCCTCTACTTAACATTTTATTGAAATATCTATTAAAAGTACTAGCCATCTAGAAAAATATACCAAAGATATAAGAATTAGAAACAAATAAGACATTATAGATATGATTATGTATGGAAAAATAACAGATAAAATATTAGAATTAATCGAGTTCAATAAGGTTGTTGTATATTAAGTAAAAATAAAAATCAATTGTATTTCTATTTCTATAAGAAATAATTTTAAAATACTTTTTAAAAACTGCCATTAACAGCAAAACCATAAAAGAGTAAGTACCTAGTAATAATTTAATAAAATGTGTTTTTAAAATACTATGGGAAAATTTTGAAACTTTATGGAGAGACACTAAAATGATTTAAATAGATACTGTGTTTGTGAGTTTTAAAACAAAATGTTATAAAGATTTCATTTCTTCCTGAACTAATTTATACATTAAATGAAAATGCAATCAAAGTTCCAAAAGGGTTTTTTGTGGACCTTGACAAATTGATTCTAAAATTTATGTCTGTAAAAAGTCAAAAATTTCCCAGACCCTCTAGAAGAAGAAGTACAAGTTGGGCTTATTACAAACTTTTATAAAGTCATCATTGTTAAGGTGTGGTGCTGGTACAGACGTGGACAGGCAGGCCAGTGGAACACACTGCAGAGCCCAGAAACCGACGAGCTTGTACAGACTGGTCAGAGAGCTTATCCCTCTCTAGTCTAGAATATTCCATCTTACCCCCAGTATAGGTTCTTGAAAGTGACCATTGGAAGCTATAGAGGCAGAAATGCTCTGTCTCTGTCACTTTACTGATGGTTTAGGTCCTTACGTGAACCTGAATGATTCTTGGATTACGCTTTTGACACACAAAACTCTCTGTGAAGTGGCCGCACTCTCCCCACCATCTTCCTCAGCCCCACGCCACCACATGGTCAGCCTGTGATCTTCCAAGTGGGGAGGACAAGATTAATTGCCTACCTCCTATCCATCTTCCCATTCACTTCTTTCCAGCGGTCAGAGCCCACCTCCTACCACAGAGGATAAAAATACCAAATAATTACTTCCACACCCCTGTAGCCAGGGCATGGACATGGATCTAATCCTGGCCCATGGTACCTGAAAGAAGTGTAATGGAAGCATTTCTGCTTTTATACAAAGACACACGCAAGCGTGCACTCACACACACACAGACACACACACAGCTCCAGTGTCGCCCTTAGACAGCATATTGTTGTGCTTACATTAGGTTGCCTGAAACCTTAACAAGTTGGAGCACTAGAGGATGAAACTAATTGCTGAGACCATATGCCAAAGACAGAAAGAGCCTGAACCCTTGTTGAAATAAGTTTGCAGATGAACCAAACCTGGAACCATCTGACCCAAAATTCTTGTTATGTGAGCTGATGTTCAATTTCAGACTATATTCTTGCAGACCACAGACCACTCTCAAAGGGTTCACTGAAGAGGTTAGTGGTGGGTCTGGTGGCAGAAGTGTGGGTGAGATGAAGGAAACTCATAAAGGTCGCTGAAACATCCAGGAACTGGCATCAGCAAGAAGCTATGAATTGCTACACCAATCAGCGAAGGTGAGGGAGAGGTGGTTCCCGGGACCTGGTGAGGCTTAACTCACAGGGCATGAGGGATCAGGTCAAGTAACTCTTGAGTTGTTTTCAAAACTGCAGCCCAGTGCGGAAAGGGTGGTGCAACTTCTGCCACCTGGCACCCTCTGAAATCCTGCCAATGCCTCCCACTGGCTGAATCTGAGGGAGCCCAGGTGGTGGTGAGGTCAGCTCCCCAGGACACAGAGAAGTGCAGTGTATGCATGTGGAAAGGCCATCAGAGAACGGCCAACACTTACAACAAACCCCTCTTCAGCAAGTCACTTTTACAAAAAACTTCTGTTACTTTTGACCGAAAGCACCCTGACTGACCTGTTCCCACCTCCAAGCTTCTGGAAAGGCTGATCTGATCTCTGCCCGGAATAAGGCTTCTGCCACTCCTGGAAGCCCCTGCGCAACTTGTGGGGCTCAGCTCCTCTGTGGTTTCCACAAGTAAACCTGTCCAACTCCCCTAGGGTTGGCACGCTACTTTCTGTGCTTTCAAACTGTTTTTTTTTTTTTTTCCCTCTGTTACCCAGGCTGGAGTGCAGTGGCATAATCTCGCCTTACTGCAACCTCTGCCTCCCAGGTTTAAGCGATTCTCCTGCCTCAGCTTTCGGAGTAGCTGGGATTACAGGTGCGCACCACCACACCCAGCTATTTTTTTTGTATTTTTAGTTGAGGCGGGGTTTCACTATGTTGGCCAGGCTGGCCTTGAACTCCTGACCTTGTGATCCACCCACCTCAGCCTCCCAAAGTGCTGGGATTACAGGCATGAGCCACCGCGCCCGGCGCCAAACTTTTTAGTCTGACATGATTATAGACCCACAGGACTTTGCAAGAAGAGTATAGAGGTCTCATGTACCCTTTTACTCAGATTTTCACAATGACTACATCTTCCATAATTATAGTATAATATCCACATCAGAAAACTGACATTGCTACAATGTGAGTGTATAGCTCTGTCTCTGTCTGTTTCTCCCATGTACAGATTCATGTGATCAACCCAATAACGATTTCATCACCACCAACACTGCAGTGTGCTACACCTTCTCCTCCCTTCACCAGCCTTAACCTTGGAAACCAGTCTATCTGTTTTCCAACCCCATAACGTCGTCTTTTTGACAAGGTTATATAATGAAATCATATGACATGTGACTTTTTGGGATTTTTTTTTAATCGCTCAGCAAAATGCTCTTGCAACTCATCAAAGTTCACATGTATGCACAGTTCATTCTCTGTATTCTATAGTGTAGACAATGGATGTACCGCAGCTTGTTTCACTTTACCTACTAAGGAACATTCTGGTAGTTTCCAGTTGTTAGCTATTAAAATTAAAGCTGCCCTGAACGATCATGTACAGTTTTTGTGCAGACACAACCTCTTCTTTCTCTGGGATAAATGCCTCAGAGTGCAATTGCTAAATTGTATGGTAAATGTATATTTAGTTTTCTTAAAGAAACTCCTAAAATATTTTCTAGAGTGATTGCATCTTCTTACATTCCGAAGTAGTGATATATGACGGATCCAGTTTCTCCACAACCCCTCCAGCATTTGGTATTGTCATTGTTTTTTGTTTTAGTTTTCTAATAAACATGTGATGATATCTCATTACTGTCTGCACTTGTGTTTCCCTGCTAGCTAGTGATAGGGAACGTTGTTTCATGTGCTTAACCGCCATGTATATATCCTCTTCAGTGAAATGTCTCTTCATCTCTTTTTCTCATTTTCCAATTGGATTGTTTGTTTTTCTAACAAGAGCTGACTCTTAAGAATTATTTATATATGCTAGATAGGATTCTGCTGTTGAATATGCAACTTGCAAATATTTTCCCCCAGACTATCATTTTCTCTTATTAGAGTCTTCCACAGAGCTCAATCTAAAATTTGATGAAGTCAGATATATTAATTTTTCCTTTTATAAAATGTGCTTTTGGTGTCATGTCTAAAGTTTCAAAGATTTATCTTCTTACAGGTATCTCCTTAAAGTTTTATAGTTTTACGATTTACATTAAATCTGTTCCTTTTTGAGAATTTTTGGATAAGGCGTGATAATTCGGTCAAAGTGCCTTTTTTTGCCTATGAAAATCTAATTGTTCTAGGAGCAGGAGAAAAAAATGAAAGAAAGAAAGAATGGGAGAAAGAAAGAAAAAAGAAGGAGGGAAGGAAGGCAGGCAGGCAGGAAGGAAGGAAGGAAGGAAGGAAGGAAGGAAGGAAGGAAGGAAGGAAAGAAGGGAGGAAGGAAAAACTATCCTTCTTCCATTGAGTTATTTTTGCACCTTTGTTAAAAATGAGTTGGCTGTCCATACATGGGGCTATTTCTGAATTCTCTGTTCTGTTGCAATAATCTGTGTGTCTATCCCATTGCCAATACTACGTTGTCTAGATTGATGTTGCTACATAGTAGGTCTTAATATTGGTTAGAGTAATTCCTCTCACTTTACTTATCATTTTCATAATTATTTATTCCCTTTGCTTTTAAATATACATTTTAAAATAATTGTATCTGTATCTACAACCTTGTTAAGATTTGGATAGGAATTGTGTTAAACCTATATATCAATCTGAAAAGAGACGTTTTTACTATGTTGTATTCCCTAATCCATGAACACAAAATATTTCTTCCATTATTTAGACTTTTTATTTCTTTCATCAGTATTTTGTAGTTTTCAACATAGAGGTACTGTACATGTTTTGTTAAATTTACATCAAAGTATTTCATTTTTACCTACTCTGGCTTCTTTCAAGATTTTCTCTTTGTCTTTGGTTTTCTGAGGTTTGAATATGATAGGGTTGGATGTAGGGTTTTTCACATTTATTTTACTTGGTGTTTTCTGAGCTTTTTAGATCTGTGGTTTGGTAGCTATCATTCACTAGGGAAAAATTTGAACATTATTATTTCCAATATTTCTCTTGTTCCATTCCCTTTTCTCCATTACATTTATGCATATGTTACACCTTTTGCAATCGTCCCACAGTTCCTGAATATCTTGTTTTCTTTCTTTACATTTCAGTTTTGAATTGGCATATCTTCAAGCTCACGGCTTCTTTCCTTAGTTACGTCCATCCAGGCTATTGATAAGCCCAAAGGCATTCTTTATTTTGGTTATAATGTTTTTAATTTCAAGCATTTTCTTTTGATTATTTCTTAAAATTTCCATTATCCTTCTTTAAATTACCCATCTGAAGTCAAACTCTCTCTGCAGACTGCACGATTCAGTATCTAGAAAACCCAATAGTCTCGGCCTGAAAGCCCCTTAAACTGATAACTTCAGCAAAGTTTCAGGATACAAAATCAATGTACAAAAATCACTAGCATTCCTATACACCAAGAACAGCCAAGCCAAGAAGCAAATCAGGAATGCAATTTCATTCACAATTGCCACAAAAAGAATAAAATGCCTAGGAATACAGCTAACCAGGGAGGTAAAAGATCTCTACAATTTGAGTTAGAAAACACTGCTCAAAGAAACCACAGATGACACAAACAAATGGAAAAACATTCCATGCTCATGAATAGAAAGAGTCAGTATCATTAAAATGGCCATACTGCCCAAAGCAATTTACAGATTTACTGCTATACCTATCAAACTACCAATAAAATTCCTCACAGAACTAGAAAAAACTATGTTAAAATTCATATGGAACCAAAAAAGAACCCGAAAAGCCAAGACAATCCTAAGCAAAAAGAGCAAAGCTGAAGGCATCACATTACCCGACTTCAAACTATACTACAGGGCTATAGTAACCAAAACAGCATAGTGCTGGTACAAGAACAAACACATAGACAAATGGAAGAGAATAGAGAGCCCAGAAATAAGACTGCACGTCTACAACCATCTGATCTTCAACAAAGCTGACAAAAAAAGCAATAGGAAAAAGACTCCTTATTTAATAAATGGGGTTGGGATAAGTGACTAGCCATATGCAGAAGATTGAAACTGGACCCCTTCCTTACACCATATATAAAAATTAGCTCCAGATGGATTACAGACTTAAATGTAAAATCAACAGAGTAAGCAGACAACCTGAAGAATGGGAGAAAATTTTTGCAAGCTATGCATCTGACAAAGGTCTAATATACAGCATCTGTAAGGAACTTAACCAAGTTTACAAAAAAAAAAAAAAAAAAAAAAAAAACAACGAACAGCCACATTAAAAAGTGGGCAAAGGACATGAACAGACACTTTTCAAAAGAAGACATGCAGCCAAGAGGCATGTGAAAAATGCTCAATATCACTAATTATTTGAGAAATACAAATGATCGAGTACACACCTTTATAACTTTCCGTGTGATAAGATGGGAAGTACACATTATGCACTGCAGTTACATAATAAAGCAGGATGGTTACTTTGAAGGAAAGGACCTGTGCAATCATTTGAGTTGTGAGCTAAACCACCTACTTTTTTCATGAAACGCAATTTTTACTTGAAAGAGCACCTGACAGATGGTGATTACTTAGGTTTGTGTATTTGGGAGTTGAAGGAGTTTGGGAAATGTCACCCCAAAATATGTCACCCCAAAATTTAGTGTGCTGATTACTTCAAACTGAGGGCACCAGGGGAATGGCAAATGCAGGGAAGGGCTGTCTCTGAACTCCCCTATCTGCCTAGAGACAGGTCCTCCAAAAGGAATTCAACTGCCATCTATCTCATCCCCGAGGCATCTCATTGACTGGAGAAGATGGACTCTTATCACAGGAGAGGAGAGTAGAGGTTGATGCCTTACACAGGCTTTGTCACAGGCTGTCATCTCCTCTTCTAACCCCATCTTTTACAAAAGTAATTTACTGTCTCCTAAGTTGCCTACATCTCTCCTTCCCTCTCTCTTAAGAGGAGGGTATGTAAGTTTCTAGATCTCACTGGGTTTAAGGGTATTCACTTTTCTTTGCTATGATGTTCCCATGCATGTAATACATTTGTATACTTTTTCTCCTGCTAATCTGCCTGCTGTCTGTTGATTTCATAAACTCAATTATCAAATCCTCAGAGGGAGGGTAATGGGAAAATTTTCCCTCCCCTACAGCAGACTTGTCCTGAAAATGAATAAAGTAAGCCTGTTACTTTAAGGGAAACAATGAACAGGAATTAGTATTTGTTGCTAATGATTACATTTAAGTTTTCAAATGAAAATTAAAATTTTGGAAAACTTGTTTCTGCTACCATGAGCTCGATGACTTCCCAATGCTTAATTTTTTTTATAAGATTGGTGGTACTATCAATAAATGTAATTTTTAATATATAATGAAATGTGGAAATATTTGAAAGAGTTGCATTATTCAGTGAACTAATATTTTCCAAGTGTCCAGTACATAATTTTACACAATCATGCATGAGGAAAAGATCCATCCAAAATACAAACTAGATCAATTAATTTTAATGTACAGTTAACAAATTTACTGAAACAGTTTCAGAATCTACATTGCAAAACTTTTAAGAAACTACCACTCATCTAGTTTGGAGGTAGCATCAAAGTAGCATATTTATAATTACCATAGAAATGTATTAAAACATTCCCTTCCCTCAAATACTATATGCAACTGGATTTTAGTCAACTTCGACTACAACAAAATATTTCAGCCGCTTGAATATCTCAAGTCAAATAGATACGGTAATCCATTTGTCTTCTAAGCTAGACATTAGAAAATTTGAAAAATTTAAAATAGTGCCACTCTTCACTATTTGTGTTATAGTTATTTTTCATAACCAGGTGTTATTTATTTTAACCTTTAATGGGTTTACTATTGGTATTTGTAAATGACTTAGTAAATATACTTTAAACATTTTTCTGTTTTAATTTGTAGATATGATAAATATCAACAGGTATAACTCACCAAAAAAAGCTCTTGTCATTCTCAATAAGTTTAGCAATACGAAAGGTTCCTAAGACCTAAAAGTTAGAACTGCTGGTTTGAAGATGAATGCCATATTTAAAGACATATTGATCTTAGAATGTAGAATGGATTACAGGGGGAAATCTGAAAAGAGCAAGGAGGCTGTTCAAAGTGTCAGAAAAGAGGTACTCGGGTCCAGAGTCTAGTCTGTGTAACTATGGAAATAAAGGAGTGCTGTGGGAGGCAGGGTGGAGGCAAAACTCTCAGCATCAAGAACTGGTGATGGGTGGGGAGAGAGAGAGAAATATAGAATCTAAATGATCCATATTTTGAGATTGGTTATAACTGCGAGAATGGTAGTGTAGGAGCATTAGCTTGGGTATTTTTGTGACTGGTAACATTAGCTTAAACATAAAGGAGCAGACAGATTTACTCAATGACAAGCCTGGATACTGGCAGTCCCAGGGCTGGTTCTGCAGGTCCATAATTTCTCAGGGTCTTTCAGAGTGCCGTATACTGACCACATCTCTCTCCTTATTGTCCTGGAGGGATTCCACTGTTTCGAGCATCTACATCTTTACAGAGAGATAGAAATTCAATAAATGAACAGCACTGGAAAGAGTAAACACATGTATAAATCGTAAAATCTATTCTTTTAAACAAAACAATAAACATGTTTCATGAAGTTGAGAATTTATGTAGAATAAAATACATGACAACAAAAGCAAAAAAGGAGGGGATGGTAAATGGAGTTAAATTGTTGCATGGTTATCAGACCATTGGGGAAGTGTTAAAATACTAATTTAGAGCAGACCATAATAAGTAACAGTGCATTCTGTAATTTCTAGTGTAATGATGGAAAGATTGATACTAATCTTTTATAACAAAATAACAAAATGATAATAGATGAGATAGAAGTGTATTATAAGATAAAGTGTATTATAACATTTTAAGTATAACAAAATGCTAATGGATAAGATAAAATAGAATATTTTTTAAATACCTGATTAATATAATGGAAGGCAGGAACAGAGGAAAGAGAAAATAAATTTCAGGACAAATAGAAAACAAATAGCAAAATGATAAATCAACCAGACCAGTTACATAATATTATTAAATATAAATGGACTAAATACACCAATTAAACTACAAAGTGAATCAGATATTTTTAGAAGCCCAAACTATATGTTATTTACAATGAACATATTTCAAATATACATTTATAGATAGAATGAAGTAAAGGGATGAAAAAACATGCAAACACTATCAAAAGAAATCTGGCATGGTGACAGTAATACTAATTAAAATATGAATAGACTTCAAAGTTAAAGATATTCTGAGAGATCGATTGTAACATTTCATAATGGTAACTAGGTAAATTCAAAAGGAAGTCATAACAACTTTAACTTTGTATGCACTAATATTATAATTTTAAAACATATGAAACAAAAGTTTACAGAAACTAAAGAGAGAGATGAATCCACATCAGAGTTGATATATTAACTTACCTCTCTCAATACTAATAAAATAAACAGACAAAACAAAGGCAGTCAGCCTCTTTCCCCAGCCGTCCCAGCCGTTGCCCACATGGTGGCAGGAATGGAGGCTATGCATGGGCTCAATCACATGGACTTCCATTCACCAAACGTGACCTGGCTACAGCATCTGCTGAGTGTCCAATTTACCAGCCGCAGAAACTAACACTGAGTCCACAGTATGACATCATTCCCCAGGGAGATCCATCAGTCAACCTGCCTGGTGGTAGGTTGATTACACTTGGGCAGCTTCCATCATGGAAAGGGCAGTGTTTTGTCCTCACTGGAATAGATTTTTACCCTGAAAATGGATTTGGATCCTCTACACACAATGCTTCTGCCAAAACTACCATCCACGGACTTATAGAATGTCTTATCCACCATCATGGTATTCCACCCAGCATTGCTTCTGGCAATACCTTGCAGGGCTACGATAAGGTTCTCCAGGAGGCTGTATACCATCTGAATCAGTATTTAATATATGGTGCTGTTTCTATGACAGGTTCACGGGTAGGAATCAAGGGGTAGGTAGAAGTGGGAGTTGTACTATTCCCTATTACTCCTATTGACTCCCCAGGAAATTTTTTGCCTCCTGTTCCTGTGAATGTATACTCTGTTGGCATAAAGGTCTTAGTTCCAAAGGGAAACAGGCTTCCACTAAGAGACACAAAAATGATTCCAATGAACTAGAAGACGGCTGCCCAGCCACTTTGGAGTCCTCAGGTCTCTGAATGAGTAGGCAAATAAGGGAGTTACTGTGGTGATTGGGGTGGTTGATTCTCACTACCAAGCAGAAATTGGAGTACTACTCCACAATGGAGGGAAGGAAGAGTATGTCTAGAATACAGGAAGTCCCTTAGGACATCTCTTAGTGTTACCATGCCCTGTGGTTAAAGTCAGTGGAAAACTACACCAACCCAATCCAGGCAGGACTACCAATGGCTCAGACACTTCAGGAATTAAGATTTGGATCACTCTACCCTGTATAAAAACACAACCAGCTGAGGACAAAGGGAATATAGAATGGTAGTGGAAGAAGGTAGCTATAAGCACCAGCTATGACCACGTGACCAGTTCCAGAAACCAGCATTGTAATTGTTATGACTATTTTATCCTTATTTTGTTATGAATATGTTTGTTTGTGTTTGTGTATGTTTAGCAAGTATCTCATTTCTTCCCTCTCTTATCCTCTTATTGACTTTATATCATAGTAATTAAGTATAGTCAGGTGTTGCTTGATGACTGAGATATGTTCTGAAAAACGCATCATTAGGTGATTTAGTGATTTCATTGTTATGAAAATATTGTAGAGTGTTCTTATGTAAACTTGGATGGTACATCTACTGCACACCCAGGCTATATGGGACAGTCTACTGCCCCTAGGCTGCAAACCTGTACAGCATGTTACTGTACTGAATACCGTAGGCAGTTGTAACACACTTGTCAGTACGAGGATATCTAAATATAGAAAAGGTAGAGCAAAAATACAGTATTATAATCTTATGGGACCATTGTTGTATATGAGGTTTGTTCTTGACCATAAGGTCATTATATGGTACGTGACTGTATTTTTTTTTTTTTTTTTGAGACAGAGTCTCGCTCTGTCACCCAGGCTGGAGTGCAGTGGCGCAATCTCAGCTCACTGCAAGCTCCACCTCCCGAGTTCACACCATTCTCCTGCCTTAGCCTCCCGAGTAACTGGGACTACAGGCGCCCCCTGCCACGCCCGGCTAATTTTTTTGTATTTTTTTAAATAGAGATGAGGTTTCACCATGTTAGCCAGGATGGTCTCGATCTCCTGACCTCGTGATCCACCCGCCTCAGCCTCCCAAAGCGCTGGGATTACAGGCATAAACCACTGCGCCCGGCCATGACTGTATTGTTAACTTCACATTACAGTATTTAAGTTGCAGGCTATCGCGAGGCATAAGCATCACCTAAGGACGTTGCATACTCTTCTGGGGAGGGAGTTAGTGCATTTGGTTGTGTGAAGGACAGTTAGGTGAAAGATGGCTTTGTTATCATCTTTGTTTGGAAATTAACTATGGTTTAAGGAGATGTGTATAGCTGCCAGGATGATAAGGGCTGGACTTGCACTGGCTAATTTTATAGTCAACTTGGCTGGGCCATAGTGTCCAGATATTTGGTCAAGCATTATTCTGGATGTTTCTGTGAAGGTGTTTTTGTTGAGATCAACCAAAACTGATATACTAGGGGTAAAGCAAATTACCCCCCATAATGTGAGTGGGTCTCATCCTGTCAGCTGAAGGGGCTCCATAGAACAATGAGTAGCCTCTCCTGAGCAAGAAGGAACTCTGCCAACTGACTGCCTTTGCACTTGGACTGAAATTCTCTCCCAGGTCTCTAGCCTGCCAATCTACCCTGCAGATTTTGGACTTACAAGCTTCCATAATCTTGTAGGCCAATTCCTTAAAAATAAATCTCTCTGTATATACACATCCTGTTGTTTCTGTTTCTCTGGAGAATTCTGATTAATATGCTAGAAAACCTTACTGCAAGAAACGAAAAAAGACCAAAATAAATGAAAAGATGTTCCATGTTTAGAGGTTGAAAAGTTTGTGTTGTTTAGGTGTCAACTCCCCCCCATATCTTTTGATGAATTCATATATAGCTAAACAGTTTTTTTAAAGAGATGAAATTGAGAAGCTGATTTTAAAATGTATATGAAAAGACAAAGGACCTGAAAGAAACAGAATACTTAATGACGAAGAGCAAAGTTCAAGGATTTCAAGAATTATTTTGAAGCTACAGGAGTTCAGATAGACTGGTATTAGAGGAAGGATAGATAAAGAGAAGAGTGGAACAGAACAGAGGATCCAGAAATAGACCCACATGTGGTTTACCACGAAGGTGCTGCCGCTATTCAGATGGAAACAGACGGTCTTTCTAATAAATAGAGCAATTGAATACCTGTATGGAAAAAAAACCCACTTTACCCATATCTTACCCTAAAGGTGAAAATTAGTTTAAGTTGGGCCATAGACCTAAATGTGAAAGCTAAAACAATTCTGGAAGGAGATATGAGAGAATGTTTTCATGATCTTGTTTTTCTGAGGTCTTGCTCTGACACCCAGCTTGGAGTGCAGTAGCACGGTATTAGCTCACTGCAGCTTCAAACTCCTGAACTCAAGACATCTTCCCACCTCAGCCTTCCAAGTAGCAGGGACTACAGGTGCATGCCACCACATTTTTTTATTTTCTGTAGAGATGGGGTCTCACTTTGTTGCTCAGGCTGGCCTCAGCCTCCTGGTTGCTCAGGCTGGCTTCAACTTCCTGGCTTCAAGCAATCCTCCCACATTGGCCTCCCAAAGTGTTGGGATTACAGGTGTTAAGCCACCATTATTGGCCTTCATTTTCTTAATGGACTTAGAACCTTTTTAAAAATTTGTTTTTACAGTTTCTTTTTAAAAAAATCTAAATTGTAATTGACAAGTAACAATTGTATATATTCGTGGAGTATAATGTGAAGTTTGGTGTGGCATGATTAAATCAAGCTAATTAACCTGTCCACCACATCACTTATCATTTTCTGTGGTGAGGCATTTGGAATTTGCTTTTAGCAGTTTTGAAATATACAATACATTAACTATATTCACCAATGCTGTGCAATAGATCTCAAAGAGCTTATTCTTCCTATGTAACTGAAACTTTGTACCCTTTAAACAACCTCTACCTATTCCCCTTCCCCATGCCCCAGCCCCCGCTAACCACCATTTTACTCACCATATCTATGAGTTCAACATTTTCAGATTACACATATATAAGTGAGATCATGCAGCATTTGTCTTCCTGTGCCTGGCTTATTTTGTTGTTTACAGGTTCATTCTTTACTGTGAACTCAGATGTTCGCTGCCCCATTGATCTTGAGAAAAATGAGAGGAAAAATGAAATGTGTGCTATGCTGCAGGAAAGTTAGGAAGGCCTTGGGGTGGATCTTGACAGGTTCATGTTCACCTGCACATGACTTTGCTTCCCTGCCTCCTGATCTCCAACCCACACCTCATTCTCTTCTCCCTAACCCCTCCCCTCTTCTATGTGCCTCAGGGCACAATTGCCTCATGCCTTTCTACAGGAGCTGGCTTTGATTCATCTAATAGGATACATGTGATCCCACAGCCTGATCTTGCCCCAGTGGCTGGCCCTTTACCCAAGTCCATGGCATTCCCTGGATGAAAAACTTGCTTCGGAAATGGGCGTATAGCCTGATTTTGGCCAATGTGATGGAAGGGAGGCTGTGGGCGCCTTCTGGGTAGTGTAGCTCCAGACTTTAAGTGTCTGCAAGTACAGAAGCCATTCTGCCATGGTTCAGAGGGCAGAGGGACAGAAAGAGCCAGTCCACGGGGTCATTGTTGAGTCATTGGATGAAACCCACTTTGAAGACTCTACCAGTCAGGATGGGCAAGAAGATGGGGTGATCCTAAACCATGACCTCAGCAAACTCACAAAAGTTAGTTTCTCACTCATGGCCAGCTATGGGCCTGGGTGGGCTCCAGGGCCGTGCTCCCCGAGGGGCGGCCCGGGGTTCCAAGCTTCCCTGTGCACCTTCAAATCAATGTGTGACTCCATGATGACCTGCCATGGGGAGAAAGGTGGAGACTCACACCCTGATTCTTAATGTTCCCCCAAAGTAACACACATTATGTTTATTGTTGGTCCTGAAATATGCTTAACTCCAAGGGGTCTCACGTCTGGGAAGGAGATTTTGGAACGTGCTAGGAATGCCTATGTAGGAGTGAAGGAGAAACTTCCCTTTGGCCCTCTGAAGCCTTGCTGAAAATCAACTGATGAAAGGCAGATTAACAGAGAAAAAAGACAAGCAAATTTATTAATGTGCACAGGGGATAAGCACAGAGTGATCACCCACTTACTCAGTGCCCTGCGGAAGTTCATTTACCCTTTCCTAGGGGTGGAAGTGATGGGAAATGTAGATGATCTTTGGATGGGCAGGAAATCATTAGGGAGGATGAACGGACCCCAAAGGCAGGAGGCAGATGCTCTGGGAAAGTGGAGTCAGAGCTCACGGGAACAAAGGTTGTCTTATTCTGCAGGTAAAGCCCCCCAGATAATCTCTTGGAGCTGCTCTTAGAAGAATAGATGAAAAGTCCATCTGGGCACGGTGAGGACTCTGAGTCTCTTCTCTTCTCCAGTGCTTGATGGTCCTGGTTCTTTGATGAGATTCCTAAGGAGGGAGTCTTAAGACAATTGCGTTTAAGCTTTCTTAGATAAGGAAATTCCAGAGAAGAGTCCCTCCTGGGCTTCAGGAAGGAATATCAGGGAGAAAAAGAGGTGGGGAAAAGGTCAGAGAGAAACCTTGGTTCTAAGGCTTATTGTGGAGGCCTTTCAATTGTCAAAGCACTCCGCATGCCAAAGCACCATATTTTGGGGAATCATTTCCTGTGCCCCAACACCTATCAATGGATCTTCCTTCCAGACTGTGATTTGGGCCAGCACTCCCCTTTATGGTTGAGGTAGCTAAAATTAGGATTTCTGTGGTTATTTTTAACCAAAAGCATCTGACATTTTAACTGAAGCAATTGTTACCATTTTCATTCAAGGGGTGAGGAGATTATCAATATGCTGGGAGCTCAGCTGGGCATGCATTTCTGGATCCTCACTCAGGGAGAAAAACTCCGACTGTGCGATTGGCAGCAGCTACAAGTCTGCAGGTCACAGTGACAAGTTTCAAATAGAAACCTGGCATCCAAAAATGTACAGCTTTGGCCACGAAAGCATGGGGTTATTCCAAAGTATTCTAAGGCAAGTCTTGCTGGCGCCCACAGGGGCCTATTCTGAGGCATGTTTTAAATAAGAGTCCTGGCAGCAGGCCCCTGAGCTTCAGAAATATAAGCTGGTTCCTCTCATCAGTCACTGACTGTCTCTCCGAATGTTGTCGAATCTGGATGTTCTCAGCAGTTCAATTGTTCTTCAAATTATCCTTTGTGCGAGCCAAGGAACTGAACTTTCTAAATAAAGATTTTAAAGGCATCCTTGCAATGAAGGTAGAATGTCTACTGACTGGGTTAAGCCTCTCTGCTGTCTTCAATGGCATCTGGAACTCAAAAGGCACCTGGAAGCATTGTCCGCCTTCTATACGTGCGTGCCAGTGTTCAGGCCCATGCCAGGGTCCCAGGGTCAGGGTCACCAGGCTCTGCCGTCTCCCGGGATAACCGTTGGCTCCACCCAGGACACTATGGGTGCAGTGTTCCTCAGCAAACGTTCAATGGGCAGCATGCAGAAGCCACTTTTGGAATTCCCCCATATGTCTTTTCTTTCCATCTAGCTTCAGAAATACACGTACACAAGTGGAAACCGTGCTTAAAATGAGCTCAGTTCTGTGACGTGCTCTCTAAAAAGCACAAAATGTAATGAGAATACATTTAGTCCTGGAATTTAGGGCCATAAAAATGACTCTCTCTTCCCTACGAGCTCACCTGCCCCCACACAGGCTGTGCCCCGGCACTCGCCCATGCAGGAGGCGGGTTGGATGCCCTCATCCTCCAGGACACAGACTGGGGATGAGCCTGCAAGCTCCTGCTTCCTCCACGGAGCTGACACAGCACTCAGGAACACAAAGGGCACCCCCCGCAGGGCTTCTGTGGGTGGGCCTTGGGCTCACCAATCACATTCATGCCTGATGCCTTGCTGTTCCTTTCCATCGTTACACGTTGGTAGCCCAGCCAGATCAAACGGGGTCATTTCCATGTTAAAACACAGTCCACCCATCTGTCTTTTGCCTCTGCAGGCTACAGTTCTCGCCCCGGCAGGGAGGGCCAGGGCTCCAGCAGGTGATGTCTCTCTCTGGCCTTCCCGACTCCCCTGACCCTACACTTCAAGGGGCGTCTGTGCAGCCCGTTTCCTAAGCCTCCTCCCCTGATCACAGTAGTCTAGTTCATGTCAGAGTTCCTGAGTTAAATGCCACATGAACTGTTCTCTAGCATACCAAGCTTATTTTGTCACTGAATTTTGGTAAGGACTCCCTCCTAGCCAGGCTCCTGGAGCCCTTTTCTTAACCAGGCCTTGTCCTTGGCCTGCTGAGCCCAGTTTCAATCCCCACCTTTGACATCTCATCAAATCTCTCTTAGTAATTTTTCATCCATTGATCCTGTCTCCTTGCCTGTTGGCTACAAATACCCAAATGTCATTGCTGTCCTTGGAGTTGAGTTCTGTCTCTCTCCCTTATTGCAATAGTTTTGACCTTTAGTGAAATAAGGAAAATGCAAGCCATCAAAACAATGAGGCAGAGAACACAAACTGATAAAAGCACTATCCGGGATCTGGCCATAAGTATGCAGAATGGCAAGCGCAGATATTTTTTAACTACAAAATATTCCTAATTCCCTTTTTAAAAATAAAATAAAATAAAGCCGGGAAAACAAAGATTTTTAATAATTAACGTGCTAATACAGATACAGACACACACACACACACTAATTTCCAAACCAGGAGTGTAACACTGAAGCAGCATTGTTGTCTGGGGTAAATACCCAAGGTTTGATGCCTCATGCCAAGGAAATCAAAGACATGAACACACGTGGAGCAGGATTAAGAGTGGAAGTTTCACAGGCAAAAGAAAGAGAAAGGAGAATAGCGCTCTCTCTTGTGAGAGAGAGAGAGAGAGACAGGGTGCACCTCAATGGGACTTGCAGCATATGGCAGAATGCACCAGATTTTATAGACAGCCCTGAGAGGTGGTGTCTGATCTACAGAGGGCCCAAAGATTGGTTGGACCTGGTGTAACATTGAGAGGTGAAGCCGGCTGGGCTTCTGGGTCTGGTGGGGACTTGGAAAACTTTTCTGTCTAGCTAAAGGATTATAAATGCACCAATCAGCGCTCTGTGTCTAGCTAAAGGTTTGTAAATGCACCAATCAGCACTCTATAAAGTGGACCAATCAGCACTCTGTAAAACGGACCAATCAGCACTCCATAAAATGGACCAATCAGCTCTCTGTAAAATGGACCAATCAGCACTGTGTAAAATGGACCAATCAGCTCTCTGTGAAATGGACCAATCAGCACTCTGTAAAATGGACCAATCAGCTCTCTGTAAAATGGACCAATCTGCAGGATGTGGTGGGGCCAAACAAGGGAATAAAAGCAGGCCACAGGCTCCGAGAGAGGTAATCCGCGGGGGTCCGCTTCCACGTTGTGGGGGCTTTGTTGTTTTGCACTTTGCAATATATCTTGCAGCTGTTGGCTCTTTGGGTCCGCACTACCTTTATGAGGTGTAAAATCGCTGTGAAGGTTTGCAGCTTCACTCCTGAAGCTAACGAAACCAGGAGTCCACCCGGAGGAGCAAACGACTGTGGACGAGCCGCCTGTGTGAGCTGTAACCTTCACCCCGAGGGTCTGCGGGTTCACTCCTGGAGTCAGCCAGACCACGAACCCACCGGAAGGAAGAAACTCCGGACGCATTTGAACATCTGAAGGAACAAGCTGGACTCACCGTCCTTAAGAAGGTAACACTCCCCACAGGTGTTCGCGGCTTCATTCTTGAAGTCAGCAAGATTAAGAACCCACTGGAAGGAACCAGTTCCGGACACGACATTTACAGAGCGTGTGAGGAAGCTGGTGCCCTGCCCTACCCTAATCTGTTATGCAAATGGGGTCTCTGATTGGCCAGCGCCATGTTGCCTGCGCCTTACTGGGCATGTGCTTGACAAGGAGAGGGGAAGACTTTGGAGCTGCCGCACTGAATCTGCCTTCCCCCGTGTAGCCTTTTCCCATTGGCGCAGCTGCCAGCATTCACCCACACAGCTTCCAGCTTGCCTATGTCTGCAACTGGATTTTAGAGGCTGCTGTTGGTTAGAAATTATTTTGGGGTGGCTTTTCATTAAAAGGAAAGCCTTAAGGACTTCCTTACCTCACTATCTGCCTAAATAATTTCTTCTTAACTCCTATATTAACATCAGGGATAGTGACAGCATGACACCCACTTCCACAATCTTTACCTAATGAGAATCCCGGGCTGCTTGTCCAAGCAGGGATTTCCCAAAGTTCTTGACAAGCGCTTGTTGAGCAGAGGTCAGCATGCGCTTCCCCAAGCTGCTGGAGCGAAGTGGGCTGTCAGCTGCACACACCAGGGCCCAGAGTGTGGAAGGAGAAGCACGGCCACGAGTGCCGCGTGGCTCTAGAACAACTGGTATCAAATGTGTGTTTAGATATCACTGACAACGTGATGATAGGCTAAGAACGTGCCCACCAATTTGATTTGGGCGATGAATCACTTTTCAGTGTCTGTTTATTGACACACCTGGGCGGTGCTGGGCACTTACATAGGCGCTGTGGAATCCACAGTGAGCAAGAAAGTCAATGAATCGTTTAGTAAATAACGATATGAAACAATGTTAGGTAGTCGCGTGTTCTCTGCACCGCATGCCACTTTGCACAGAAGACTCTGTTGCTCCATTTGCAAGGTTCTCACTACTAGGCAACCTTTCGATCTCAGACCCAAAGCCTGTTCTTCAGCAGGTCTTCCCTGGCCGCCTTCCTTAATAAAATGCCATGACTGTCACACTTAATAAAATGCCACACTTAATAAAATGCCACAAGGCTCAAGACAGCATTGTGGGAGAGGAGGGAGCAGCCCTGAAGGTGGAGCGCTGGAGGGGATGGCTTCGCACAGCCACGGCCGTCTTCTGTGTGGGAAGGACTGTGGTGGAGAAAAGGACTCTAGACAGAGGCCATCACCACACCCTCTTGAAGAGAGGCAGGAACGACCACGTATGTAGGAAGTGATCCTCTGTGTCTGGAGCACCCAGTGTCTGCAGTGCCGTGGAGAAAAGGTTGTCTGTGTCCCAGAGAGATGTCTCAGCCCAAGAGGGCCGGAATACCAGGGATGACCAGGAGGGGCAAGAAGAGCCATTGACAGGGCCTCAGGGAATGAGAGTGTCTCAGCACAGCCCCGGGTGGACGTCTAACCACCTGTGCCCAGAGACCTCGTGCCATGTGAGGCCTCAGAAGCAGGGAGGAGGACTTGACGTGGAAATGGAGTTTTACAAAAGTAGAGTTGTGAGCTGGATTTGAACTCAAGACACCTGTTTATCTCTTCTCCACTGGATTAAGAGTTCCTGAATGATAAAACTCCACATGTCATATTCTTTGCTGTTTCACCAACACTTATTTCAGAATCTAGTAGGCAGCAGGCAGTCAAAGGATGTTTTTTAATTGAACTGAAACTGGATTCTAAAGTCTTGCCCTTATAGACCATCTAAAAATATTTCAGACCACAGATCCCAGGATTTTTCTTTTCATTCTTGCCATGACCAGTAAATCAACATCCTGGTTGGGACCGCGGTTTTTGCAGAGGCTTTGAAGGTTGTTAATGGAGCCACCAGTTGGCCGAAGGACATGAATTTTCCTTGTCCTTCCATAAGGGGAAGAACTGACCGTTGACTTCTGGGATGAACCATTTGTCTCCACTAGCAGAAGAGACAAGGGTTTCCTTGCCTGACACCAGCAGGTACATCGTGCAACAAAATAGTAGTACAATGTCTGCAGAATCCCAAGCAAGGGACAGCAATATCCAAGGGTCTTTTCTTCCCTTTCAACTGCAGAGCAAACCACAAAAATAATATAATGCCTATTGAAGGACAGGGTTACCAAAAAGTGCTCAGATTCAAAGGATTCAAAGAAGTCTTTGTTATGTATTTTTCCCCTACTTCTTGGCATTTATCACCCAATATTCACATTTTTGTTATACGTCAGCAGTAGTGTAGTGTGTGGGAGCAGCAAGCACAGCACATCAGGGTCCCACATCACACCCCAAATGACAACGAAACGCCATATCAGGTCATCACGCCATGTCCAGAAAAGCCGCAGTGGTTGGGGTGACCAGGGGACAGGCTGCTGGGGGTGAACACAGATTCCCCACTCATGCTGGACCAGGCTCCCTAATGTCACCGATGGACTGGTGAGTGCTAGGTGTTTTGACATCTTGTATCCCACAGCCCCTACTCACACCTTTTCTTCTCCTTCACGGACCCCTGCTCTCCTTCCCATCCTAAATCCTTACCTCTTGAACCATGCCCTTCCGCTGCTTCACTGCTGTTTTGACCTCAAATACCTACAACTCTTTCCTTTTGTGACGTTATTTGACCATTTCTCCACCCTCATTCTTTTCTTCTGCAGTTTTAAACTTTCTTTATTTCATTTTTTATTAGGCTGTATATGCAGAAAGGTCAAAATAGTTAAACAAGTTTCCCTTGCAGCTCTGGCCATCAATTCTCCTCCCTCTATGGCCATTACTACTATCAATGCTGTGGGCTAAATTGGGATCTTCCCAAAAAAGACATGTGGAAGTCCCAACCCCTGGAATCTGAAGGTGACCTTATTTGGAGATAGTGTCATTACAGAGGTAATCAAAATGAGGTCTTAGAGAGGGCCTTAATTTCTTATAAACTAGTTTGGGTTCTTATACAAAGGGAAAATGTGGACATGGAGACACACAGACACACATACAAGGAAGATTATAGGAAGATGGAGAGGATTGCCTTCTACAGGCCAAGAAGCGAGGCCTCAGAAGGAACCCACCCTGCTGACACCTTGATCTTGGACTTCCAGCCTACAGACAATATATTTCTGTTGTTTAAACCACCCAGTTGTGGTACTGTGTTAATGACAGCCCTAGCAAACTAATACAACCAGTTTCTTGTGTACTTGTATCACCAGAGATAGCAATGGATAAACAGGGTTTTACAGTCCTTGTTTGTTTGCTCTACTCACATGGTGGTCTACTGTGCACATGTACTTGGCTGTACTTTTTCTCTTCACCAGATCTCAGTGATAGTGTCCTATCAGTTCATAGAGACCACCTCATTCTTTTAAATACATGCACAGTTGGCCAGACATGGTGGCTCACGCCTGTAATCCCAGCACTTTGCAAAGCCGAGGTGGGCAGATCACCTAAGGTCAGGAGTTTGAGACCAGCCTGGCCAACATGGCAAAACCCCATATCTACGAAAAATACAAGAATTAGCTAGGCGTGGTAGCACGTGTAATCCCAGTTACTCGGGAGGCTGAGGCAGGAGAATCGCTTGAATCCAGGAGGCAGAGGGCTCAGTGAGTCGAAATCGTGCGGTTGCACTCCACCCTGAGTGACAGAAAGATTCCGCCTCAAAAAATAAATACATACATATATACATACTTACATGCACAGTCTTCCATTCTATGGGTGTTCCATATCTGCTTAGACCCCAGTGGATGGAAATTTCGATGGTATTCCTAATTTTTTGCTACTACAGAAATGCTTCAAGGACTAACATTGTACATACATCATTTTACACATGTGCAAATACATCTGCAGGATTAAATCCTCAAAGTGGAATCACCCTATGAAAAGTCACTAAATTTCTCTCCATACAGTTACAGCAATTTACACTTCTGTGAGCACGTAGGTCTCCCACAACACAACATCCTCAACATGGTGCATAATCAAACTCTGAATAACTGCAGATCTAGCAGTGAAAATTGGTATCTTGTAGTTACTTTGGGTAAAAAAGTATTTCCTTTTCTTTTAGCACTCTATTTGTAGGTGTTAATCATTTTTCTATTGGTTTATAGTCCTTATTAATCTTAAGAAATATTTGTCTGTGCTATAAATTGTAAATAATTTCCATAGTTGTCATCAATCTTCGAATATTACCTAAAGTAACTTTTTTCCATGCAGATATACTTGAATTTTCCCTTCTCCTTTTGTTCCTTCCTTCCTTCCTTTGTTCCTTCCTTCTCTCCTTCAATAACTGTATAATACAAAACCCAAATTCATTACCCAACATGGAATTTTACCCAACAGATTGGTGGTTTCCACATTTTTTTTTTTTTTTTTTTAGATAGTCTCACTCTCTTGCCCAGGTTGGAGTTCAGTGGCACAATCTCGGCTCACTGCAACCTTTGCCTCCCAGGTTCAAACAATTCTCCTGCCTCAGCCTCCTGACTAGCTGGGATTACAGGTGTGCACTGCCATGCCCGGCTAAGTTTTGTATTTTTAGTAAAGATGGGATTTCACCATGTTGGTCAGGCTGGTCTCAAACTCCTGACCTCGTGATCTGCTCACCTCGGCCTCCCAAAGTGCTGGAATTACAGCCCTGAGCCATGGCGCTAGGCCGGTTACCAGATTTTTTAAATTTACAAAGCACTAAATTAAAAGGTGGGGGAGGGTCTATTTATTTTGCCAGTAATTACCTAATGTTTTAAAATAATTTATTGTCACAATCATTTGATTAAGAAAAAATGTTTTAACTTCAGAAAAAGTAAGGAGGACATAATCTCAGGTTAATTATAGTTTATTTTCTGAAAGCAGTACAGTCGTCCCTTGGTATCCGTGGGAGACTAGTTCCAGGAACCCCCTGGATCCCAAAATCCGTGGATGCTAAAGTCTCTGGTATAAAATGGTGTTATATTTGCAGATAACCTTCACACATCTTCCCATTTCTAGATTACTTATAATACCAAATACATTGAAAATGCAATGTTGATAGTTGTCATACTGTTTTGTTTACGAAATCGTCACCAAAAACCTCTGCACATGTTCAGTACAGATGCATTAAATGTTTTTTGTTTTTTGCTCTGCAGTTAGTTGAATCCAGGAATGCAGAACCCATGGATATGGAGGGCTAACTCTACATTGTCCTGCTTTATTTGTTTGGATGGAAGTTGTTGAAAACTTCATTGTTCAGGGACTGGCACGTGAGACCATTGCTTTGGAGATTTTTTTTTTTTTTTTTTTTTTCTTTTTGAGGCGGAGTCTCGCTCTGTCGCCCAGGCTGGAGTGCAGTGGCCGGATCTCAGCTCACTGCAAGCTCCGCCTCCCGGGTTCCCGCCATTCTCCTGCCTCAGCCTCCCGCGTAGCTGGGACTACAGGCGCCGCCACCACGCCCGGCTAATTTTTTTGTATTTTTAGTAGAGACGGGGTTTCACTGTGTTAGCCAGGATGGTCTCGATCTCCTGACCTCGTGATCCGCCCGTCTCGGCCTCCCAAAGTGCTGGGATTACAGGCTTGAGCCACCGCGCCCGGCCTTTTTTTTTTTTTTTTTAATAAAAAGATGTAAGCAGCTATTCAGGTCAGGTCACTGTTAAAAGGACCCAGGGAGAGGCAGGTTTCCTTACTCATGCAAATTCTGTCTATTGGAAGTCTGCCCGGATCTCAACACATTACCTATATATGGTAGGCATGTTGCACACACGCCATGCAGGATGCTGTACACATGGGTGCTAGTCCTGTGTACATCTCTCATACACATCTGGGTGGCAAGACGGTGTCCCTCTCTCTCCCCTGTGTCAGAGTCACATTCTCACCTACACACGGAAAACGCAGTACGCAGCCGCTGGACGGAGCCTTTTCTACAGGCCAAGCAGACTTCCAGCGCTTGAGCATCTCCTTCTAAAGCAGCAGGATCAGTGTATGCCAGGCACCATTCTTGGGGTGTGAAGCAGAACCTGCCACTGCTTTTGGAGGCACACGCTTCACGTGGAAGGAGATCTGAAAGGATGTAAGGGAACAGGGTCCAGGGATGACTAGGTGGGAAGGTGCTCTATTCTAAAATCCCTCTGCCTTTGAAATGCTTTTCAAAGCAGGGCAGTGGTTTTGTTTGTTTGTTTGTTTGACCGCACTTACCAGCTCACAGGGAGAGGACACAGGAAGAAAGGGAAGCCCAAATTGCTGATAAGGACCAAGGAGATGATCTGAATGGGGTAACTCCTTGGTAGAGGCTGGACACAGCCAGGACAGTAGGGACATGGCCAGTGCCCTTTTGATTCAGGGGAGGGAGCACGGGCACCAACAGGGGAGTGGTGGACTTCATGGGGCAGCCGGTGATTTCAGAGCCAGGCAGCTGGAGTCAGAGGCTCAGGCGCTGGAAAGAATCTTGGTGTCACCTTCTCTCGCTGCTCATTTTGCTGAGGAGGCTGAGCACAGGCGGGCACAGGAACAGCCAGAAGGACCGACACTGGCCAGTCCTCAGTGGAGTCAGACACAGCCCCAGCCTCTAGCTCAGGTCCCACTTCATACTGCCTCCCTTGGGGACCTGCTCACTGACTGCAGATCCTTCATGATGCTGTTCCTGGCAGAAATGATGTCCTGTGATTACCTTCATGCCCGTGGGTCACACAGCCCTTGCCCAGGTCCCTGAGCCCACACACGTGTGAACAGCCACTGGAGAGAATCCTTGGAAAGATCCTTGTTTTCCAGGAACTTGGAAAGCACTTTCTCAAACTGCTTGTAGTATATCATGGACATGTATCTTGTCCTTACGTTTCCTGATAGGTATTTTATTTTCTTGGCTTTGGCACCTAAATCAGTGGTTCTTAACCCTTTGCTCTAACCTGTTTGAGGAACTTGATAGAATCCAATAGTCAATAGCAGAAAGTCCCACCTAGTGGGGCAAAGTGGTGGAAAGGCCTTACGTGATTTGCAGACCTATCTCCTCCCTCACTGCAATTAAAAAATCAGTATTCTGAACTGTAGTAGAATATGCGTCTTATTCATAAATCACAACTCTGAACAATAATAGGAAATGTGTCTTATTAGTGTGCCCAGGATTTAGCACATAGTACTAGGCACAAAGTAGGTGCTCAGGAAATGTTTGCTGACTCTACTTGAGTGGTAGATGAGCAAAATATTCATGGAGTGAATTGATGGATGAATAGACATGCAATTTTAGACGCAATCCAAGGGCAATCCACTCAGCCGTGTAGTAATCGGGTAGCACCTCTTCACCCCAAAAGCTGAGGGCTGGGGCAGAGATGTCTGGGGGAAACATGACCCTCTCCCCAGATATCAGTATTTCCAGGTTCTGGGTTCTGGGCCGTCTTTTCCTGCCCATGGCAAGTTGCTTGACTTCTCCAAGACCTGGATGACAGCCCAGGCTAAGAGGTGAGAAGCCTAGAGAAGATGAGAGGCTTCATTATGAAAACAAAATCCTGGGCTGTACCTGTGTGTGCAGCCCCACACTTGGGCAGCCCAAAATGTCATCAACCAGGAAGGGCTGCAGCTGATCACATCTTGGGTCAGTGTTTGCAGGGTTCTCTGGAGGCTGAGGTCATGGGTATCTACTGGTCCCTCATCACCACTGTTTCCATGTGTCTCCCTCTTTTGAACCCCAGGCCTCACTGTTTCTGTAGTTTTCCAAATCTGTCTCTTACCTGCTGTATCCGAAATCTACAGGTGAGGGAAGCCCCAGAGGCCATCACCGGTTTTCTCACCTGCATTGAGCCTCTCCATCCAGGGCAGGATTCCAACATCCTGGAATCCCCAGGCCCACCACTGCCTTTCCATCAGGGGCCTCCTGAAGAGGATCTGTCCTGGCAGGGAAATGTCCTCTCTCCTGGGCTGCCCTGGGCCACAGATCTTCCTCATCTCCATACGCCCATTGTTGGAATATTTATTTCTAATCCCACTTAAATGCAAGACACTGGCTTTTGAGAAAGACACTGGTTTTATGAATGCCAAGTTTCATTCCTCACAAGCCTTCTCTTTGCCACCTGGCACATGCCCACACATCGTCTGCGATCTCACACAAACGTCTCTCCCTAGAGAAGTCTTCAATGGCCCATCCAGACTCACCCATGCCCCCTGTGCATGCTACTGGGACAACTGGAGGCTGTGATGAGACATTCCAAATGCAGGCCTGCAGCCCCTCGCACTGTGCATGCCTGACCACGCCATTCATCTCTGTACCCCTGTGTGTGGCCTAGAGCAGGAGGTTCTATGTTAGTGAAGGAGGAACATTTTGTTGCTTTTTACATCCCTGTCAGAATGATGTCCCTCCTCATGAAAAATCAGTATGGGAAAGACGTGGTTTCATACAACACATACCTAAAGGTTAGGCAAGTAAAAACCAGGGAATATCTGCAGCCTTCCCATGCAATTAGGAGGTAGGAGAAGCTCCTTTTTGTTGCACACCTGGGGCTGAGGATGAGCCCTGCGGCCTCCAACAGACAGGATGGAGATGCATAAGGGCTGATCTCGTGGGAGGTGGGCTGGAGCAGCAGGTGACGTCTGTGTCCCAGCCTTTTAGCTACAGACTTTGCAGAAATAAGTGAAAGTCATGCAAATGAAAATATGCTCATAGCTATAGAAATGTTTATAGCTATGATAAGAGGTCTGGCAGGGGCAGTGGGAAAAAATCATGAATATGGAAGGAAGACTGCGTAGCCTCCCCTGCAACCTCATGCCTACCTAGTAGCTTCTGGAAGTGACTTTCATCCTAATGTTTACCCCTCCCCCCACAAAGAACAATGTAATTTGTTGTCATTTCTAGTCTTTCATCCATATTGCAAAAAGAAACTCATGGAAATGGCCTGCTGCATTTTGTTTATACTGACACAAAAAGCCCTAGGCCTTCACGCATGCTTGCTTTAGACATCTTCTTCCCATTGGTTTTCTTCAATATATACAGAAAGCAATTTTGCTTTAGAAAGTATCTGGACCATTGCCTTGCCTATAATCAAAAATACTAGAATGAGACTTTGGTCTAAGATGAATAATCCTATAATAAGTGTATAAAATAATGATGTAAATGCTTTATTTTTAACACTTTTAAAAGAGCTGAGCAAATGCAGGGAGCCAAAAGCTCCCTGTGGATTACTCACGACACAGCAGCCGGAGGGAATACCTGGACCCTCTGAACGCTGTTCCTTCTACCTGCACCCGCTGGGAAAGGATGAACTCTCGCCCACTTCCGAAGGCCGGATTTGGCTGAGTGGACATGAAAGTTGAACGGTATTTTTGAAGATCTATTAGGAAACTATTATTTGAACCCAGACTCACACATAATTGTTTGTATCCAGTTTCTTCATGCAATCCCTTGTTCTAAAAACACTCAGGTGGACAAAGGCGGTGACTGGTCATCCACATCCTCCTTCGGGCTGTTCTTCAGATCTCCTGCGCCCCACACAGAGCTGAAGGTCCTTCATCCCATGCCTTTCTGTACCTGAACCTTCCCAGTTCAAAATTCATGTTAATTTAGATAGAAAAGAGTCTGAGTGAGAAAATACGTGAGATTAAAAGAGAGAATTCCGTAGGAGGAGGGAATTCATGGGTATAATACTTGCAAAGCCAGGGAATGATGATAATAGCAAGATACAGTGTTTACTCTCTGCCAGGCACTTTCTAACACTGTTACTATCCCCTGTCTACAGATGAGCAGACTGAGGCAAAGACAGGCCAAGTTGACTGTTCAAGTGTTTGAGTCAGGAGGGGAAGCCAGGTGGCTGGGTGTCCACATTCAACGGTAAACCATTCCCTGCCTCTCTTGGGTAGCAACCTAAAGACCAACAGCCTTAGGAATGCAATGAATGGGACAGGATTTGAGTCTCACCTAGACAAAGACTGAGAATTTCAGTCCCAGAAGGAATTTTTGAGTCGTTTTCAGGTTTTTATGAGAACCCTTCACCCAGTAAAATAATACAAAATCACCACTGCATGATGACTTGTAGCTCCACCAAGATGGAGCAGCCCCGCTCCTCCAGGACCTCCTCTCAAGACTAAAAACCCCCTGATACAACACAACAAACGCACTTGGGGAGACTGACAGGTGGGAGGAGCAAGGGGCCGCGGCCTAGGAATGTGGGAAACCACATGTGGGGTTGCATCCCAGTATCCCACAGAGCAGCCACAGAGCCTCCCGCCAGACCGCCGCGGGCACAGACTCAGAAGGCCCCAGGCAGGCTGGCATGCTAAGCCTCGGGCCAGGAGAGCTGGGCTAAGGACAGAAAATCTGTTGGCAATGCCAGCCCTACTCCAGCTGGATGTCAGGGAAAAAAAAGTAATAATAAAAAAATAACTACTCCTATCCATGTCGGTGGCCTGGCAGGGTGCTGATTTCCACCTGCCTCTGCCACAGAGCAGGTGGTGGCCTGCTGAGGTGGGGTTGAGCAGGGAGCTCACAGTGCACCCTCTGCCTGGGGACACAGGTGAGACACACAGGTCTCCCTGCCATGGTAGAGTCAGGGGTCCAGGGTGAGCTGAGCCTCTACGCCCATGACGGAAGTCAGCCCTCTGCTTCTCACTCCCTGGGATCAACAGAGCCCAGCAAAGAGCTGAGCTGAACTCCTGAACCTTGTAGGCAATGAGGTGGTGTGAATTAGTGCCCAGCTTCTACCCAGAAGGGGCCAACAACGAAGGAAGGCTGAACCTTTATTCCTGCAGTGCAGGGAGGCGGTGTGAACTCAGCTTGCTCAGTGTTCACACTGGTACTGGCAGGGCTCAGTGAGAAGATGGACACAGTCACCCACCTGGCCCTTGTGCTACCTCCAGGGGGACTGCCGGCTAAAAGATGATGATTGGATAGGATGCAGAGGCTCATAGCATAATATCCACAAAGGCTAGGATGGAGCTGAAAACCCCACAAAAGCCAAGATCCAGGAGACCACAGTTTGAATGAGAAAAGGCGACATCAGTTTTTGGAATGTTCTGACAAGAACTTTAAAGCAGGCATCATAAAAATGCCTCCACACGTGGTCAAAATTCTCTTGAAACAAACTGAAAAAATAGAAAAATGCAGCAAAGAAATAGAAATTATTTTTAAAAGAACCAGATGCAGATTACAGAACTGCAAAATAAAATAACTGAAATGAAAAACAAACTGGAAACACTTAATAATAGAGTGGAGACAGAGAGAATAGAAACAATAAACGAGGACAAATCAGTGGCATTAACCCAATCTGAATAACAGAAAGAAAATAGACTAAAAAAAAAATTAACAGAGGTTCAGGGAACTGTAAGACAATAAAAAGAGCTAAGATTAGGGCCGGGCCTGGTGGCTCACGCCTGTAATCCCAGCACATTGGGAGGCCGAGGCAGGCGGATCACCTGAGGTCAGGAGTTCAAGACCAGCCTGATCAACATGGTGAAACCCTGTCTCTACAAAAATACAAAAAAATTAGCTGGGCACGGTGGCGCACGCCTGTAATCCCAGCTACTTGGGAGACTGGGGCAGGATGATGGCTTGAACCCTGGAGGCGGAGGTTGCAGTGAGCCGCACGCTACTGCACTCCAGCCTAGGCAACAAGAGCGTGACTCTATCTCAATAAAAAAAAAGAAAGAAATAAAAAGAGCTAAGATTCAAATCACTAAAGTTAAAGAAAAAGAGGGAAGAGAGGGTGCAACTGGAAAGCATCAGAAGAAGTCATGTCTGAAAATTTCTCGCATTTGGTAAAAAATATAAAGGTGCTGCATGAGTTTCCTGTGCTGCCATAATAAATCACCGCAAACCTCTTGTTTTAAAAGAGCAGAAATGTGTTCTCTCACAGTTCTGGAAGCCTGAAGTCAGAAATAAAAAAATCACTGGTCCAAAATCAAGGTGTCCGCAGGCTCTGAGAGCTCCAGGGAAGACTCCATGACTGGCCTCTTCCAGCTGCGGGCTGTTGGCGCTCCAGTTTGTGGCTGCATCACTCCAGTCTCTGCCTCCGTGGTTACCCTGCCTTCTCTTTTCTGTGTTTTCTCTGTGTGGCAATTTTTTCTTCTTTTCTTTACAAAGATCCCTGTGGTAGTATTTAGGGCCCACCTGAGATAATCTAAGATTGCCCCTTTATCTCAAGATTCTTAACTATTGCATCTGGAAGACTCCCCACCCCCACCCTTTTTTGGCGACAGGGTCTTACTCTGTCACCAGGCTGGAGTGAGTGGTGCTCGATGCAGCCTTGATCTCCCAGGCTCAAACGATCCTCCCGCCTCAGCCCCCCATACACCTGGGACTACAGGTTCACACTACCATGCCTGGCTAATTTTTAAAGTTTTTTTATTTTGTAGAAATGGAGTCTCACTGTGTTGTCCAGGCTGTTCTCAAATTCCTGGGCTCAAACAATCCTCCCACCTCAGCTTCCCAGTGCTGGGATTACAGGCATGAGCCACCATGTCTACCCCAAAGACCCTTTTTTTTTCATATAAGGTAATGTCCACAGGTTCCATGGGTATCTTTTTTTGAGGAGAGGACTGCATTTGTCAGTCCACCATGCCTACAGATTCAAGAAGCTTGAATCCCAAATAAAATAAACCCAAAGTCCATACCAAGACACAACATCATTAAACTTGTGAAAACTAAAGATAAAAATCTTCAAAGGAGCCAGACAGAAATGACACATTACTTAGAGGCAGTAAACAATTTGAATTATAATTTATTTCTTGCCCGAAATAATCAAGACCAAATGGAAAAATTTAATGTGTAAAATGGAAAAATTTAATATGTAAAAGTCGAAACCATAAAACAGCAGCCCTGCCCTTGTCAGGGGTAGGTTCTGGGTGATATCCAAGCCTCACCTATTTACCTACCCCTACAAACTCTCACCAAGACTGTTTTATGACTCCTAAGTCCTAGCCAAGGATTTTCACAAAGGTATGCAAAAATGTAAAATTGTAACCGTCTCATGTTTTTCAAGATCTGGTATTCAAAATTACCTTCATTCGTCGTTTTAGATCAACTATCTCATATTCACAATCTGATCAAATGACTTAAGCAGTGAATATGGAATTGATAGGAGCAACACATTGGGCAGTGAGCCTAGTGCTTCTCAAACTTTAACATGGAATCACCTGAAGCTCTTCTAATTCAGTTCGTCAGGGGGTGTGGGAGGAGCTGAGGGTCGACACTGCTAACAAGCTTCCAGCTGATGTTTGTGTTGTGGGATCTGGGACCGCACATTGAATAGTAAAGATCCGAGCACAAGGTCACTTCTGTACATTTGTGATCAGTATATGCAGGTATTAACGCCAGTAAGAGGACAAGATCTTTGGAATTAGGAAAATCTCATCTTAAATACATTTTGCCCTTTCCAGATGACGGACCTTAAAAAAGGTATCTACCTCTCTGAGTCTGAGTTTCAACGTACACCCAATGCAGGTATTTTAGTAACTGACTCATGATACTACCTGATTTCAGTGCTTACTGTAAAATGACCATAAGAATAAACATATTGATCCATGGAACAGAATAAGTCCAAAAATACCAGCACATATATCTTCCACTGATATTTTAACTTTTGAAATAAATATTCACAGGAAGTTGCAAAGGCAGCACCCAGGTCTCACGGATCCTTAACCCAGTTTCTCCTCTACAGTCACATCTTACATGATTACAGTGCAATATCAAAACCAGGAATTTAACATTGATACAATGTGAGTGCATAGCTCTATGTCATTTTAGCACATATCTAGATTTGTGTAGCCACCACAACACTCAAAATACAGAATTATTCCATGACCACAAAGATTCCTTTGTGCTAGCCCTCAGTACCAATCTGTTTCCTGTCTCTGCAATTTTATAATTTCAAGAATGGTATATAAACAGTATTGTATAGTGTGTGACCTTTTGATATTGGCTGTTTTTCACTTAGCATAATGCCCTTGGGATACATCCCAGTCATTGTATCCGTAGTTCATTCTGTTTTGTTGCTGAGTAGTAACCCATGGTATGAATTTACTTCGGTTTGTTCAGCCACTCACCTGTAAGGGACATTCTGGTGTATCCAGTTTTTGGCTATTTACAAATAATGCTGCCATGAACAATTATGTGCATAATTTGTGCACACATAAGTCTCCATTTCTCTGGGATAAAAGCCCATGGGTGTACACTAAGTGTTGTATACATATTATTATTATTATTATTATTTTGAGATATGGTCTCACTGGAGACTGGAGTGCAGTGGCGCGATCTCGGCCCACTGCAACCTCCACTGCACAGATTCAAGCGATTCTCCTGCTTCAGCCTCCCCAGTAGCTGGAATTGCAGGTGTGTGCCGCCTGGCTACTTTTTGTATTTTTAGTAGAGATGGGGTTTTACCATGTTGGCCATGCTGGTCTCGAACTCCTGACTTCAAATGATCCACCCACCTCAGCCTCCCAAAGTGCTGGGATTATAGGCATGAGCCACCGCGCCCAGCTGCTAAGAGTACATTTACCTGTTTAATAAACTGCCAAAATGTTTTCCATCATAGCTGTAGCATTGTGTACGTTCCCACCAGTAAGGTATGAGAGATTCGGTTCCTCCTCTGCAGCATTTGGTATTGTCACTATTTTTTATTTTAGCTGTTCTAATAGGTGTGTAGTGATAGCTTATTGTAGTCTTAATTTGCATTTCCCTAATGGCTAATGACGTTGAACATCTTTCAATGTGTTTATTTGCCATCTGCTTTTTTTTTTTTTTTTAGATGACAGGATCTCTCTGTGTTGCCCAGGCTGCAGTGCAGTAGCACTATCATAGCTCACTGCAGCCTGGAGCTCCTGGACTCAAGTATTCCCCCAGCCTCTGCTATCCAAAGTGCTGGGACTATAGGGACATGCCACTATGCCCAGCCATTGACATTGTTACTATGTTATGTCTTCAGATCTCTGAACTATTTCCATCTGGTTTTCATTTCTTCCACTGGCATTTTATAGTTTTCAGCACACAAGTCCTGTAAATGTTTTGCTAGATTTAAAACTATGTATTTCTCCATTTTAATTTTGAATTGTTGTTAATGGTATTGTATTTTTAAATTTGGCTTCCATGGGTCCATTGTCAGTATACAGAAATACATTTGATCGCTGCATGTTGATTTTGTAGCCTGTAACTCTATGGAATTCACTTATTAGGTCTAGGAGTTTTTGTATACTCCAGGAAATGTACTATGTAGATAATATTCACTGCAAATAGGACAGTTTTATTTCTCCTCTTCTAGTATGTATGATTTACATGTCCTACCCCTGCCTAACTGGGCTGGCTACATCTTCCAGTTCTGTATGGATTTGCAGTGTTAAGAGTAGAAATCTTTGCCTTGCTCTCAATCTTAGGGATAAAGCATCCAATCTTCAGCATTAAGTATGATATAGCTGTAGGGTTTTTGTAGATGCTTTTTAATTAGCTGAGAAAGTTCCTGTCTATTCAGTATGTTTCTGAGGGTTGTGTCAATAATGGGTTCTAAATTTTGTAAAATGCTTTTTCCGCATCAATTGATATAATCGTGATTCTTCTTTAGCTTATTAATATGGTTATTTTCAAATATTCACACAGCCTTGCATCACTAAAATAAATTCCTCTTGGTCATGGTATATAGTTGTTTTATATACTATTGCATTACATTTGCTAACTGTGAAAGGATTTTTGTATGTATATTCATGACAGATATTGGTCTATGGTTTTCTTTTTGCACTGTGTTTGTTTGGTTTTAATAGCAATGTAATACTGGTCTTTTAGTTTGAGTTGATAGATTTCCTGAAAGAGATTGTGTAGAACTGGTATGAAACCATGTGGGCCTACAGATTTCTTTTTGCAGAATTTTAAAATTATGAATTCAATTGCCTTAATAGTGATAAAACTATTCAAATGATCCATTTTATATTGAGTGAGTTGTGGTGCTTTTATACTGTTCATTTTATCTAAATTGTAAAACTTATTTTATATTGTTCATTTTATCTAAATTGTTTCTAGTATTGCCTTATAAATCTTTTAATGTCTTCAGAGTTTGAATTGATATCCCTTGTTTTATTGCTGATATTAGTAATGTGTATCCTCTTTCTTTTTTCCTGTCTTGCTATGTATTTGCTATTTCTTTTTTCTTCTTTCTTCTTGCAGAAATGTTTGCAAATTTTATTGATCTTTTTCAAAGGACCAGTTTTTTGTTTTACTGATTTTTCTCTCATTTTTCTATTTTCAATTAATTTCTGCTGTTATGCTTATCATTTCCTTACTCCTGCTTACTTTGGGCTTATTTTGCTCTTCTATTTCTGATTTCTTGAGCTGGAAGTTTATTGATTTGAGATTTTTCCTTTGAAAAGGAATGAATTCCGTTCTATAAATTTCCTTCATAATGCTGCTATAGTTGTGTTCTACAAATTTGATATTATGTGTTTATTTTTCATTCAGTTTAATTTGTTTTTTAAATTTCTCTGCTGACTGCCTCTTCAACCCACAGACTACTAAGGAGTGTGTCATTTGGTTTCTAGGTATTTTAAGATTTTCTTATTATCTCTATTGTTGAATTCTAGTTTCACTCTATTGTGGTTTGAGAACATACTATATTTGAAATAAATTCTTTTAAATTGTCTGAGGCTTTTTCTCTCATATATCCATGAAAATGGATGCTTAAAAAGAGTGATTCTGCTGTTGTTGAGTGGAATGTTCTATAAATGTTGGTTAGATTCTGTTGGTTTATAGTTCGTTGAGTTCATCTATATCTTTGGTGATTTTCTGTCTAGTTTTCTATCAGTTGTTGAAGAAGTAATGCACAAGTTTACAAATGTAGGTGGGGATTTGTCCATTTCTCCTCTCAGTTCTATCACATTTTGCTTCACCTGTTTTTCAGCTCTCTTGTTTGGTGCATACACATTTAAGACTTCTGTCTTCCTAGTGGAGTCATTCATTTTATCATTATGTAATATTCTTCTCTGTCATTGGCAATTTTCTTTTTTCTGAAGTCTACTTTATTTGATATTAATATATTATCTACTCCTAATTTTTTTGATTGATGCTCGCATCAATAAACATTTTTCCATCCTTTTAATTTCAACTTATCTACATTGTTGTATTTGAAGGGAGTTTCTTATAAATGGCATGTATTTGAATTGTTTTTTAGCATAGTCTGCTGATTCCTTCTTTGAATTGCTATGTTTAGACCGTTTACATTTAATGTAATTTTTCATATTTTAAGGCTTAACTCCTGCATTTTTTGCTTTCAGTATATCCTATTTTCTTTCTCTTTTTCATGCCTTTCAGTGGCTTTGTTGAACATTTTTTAGAACTAAATTTTGCTTGTATGCAGTATTTTTGAGTGCATTTCTTAGTATAGTTTTTAAAATGGTTACTCTTAAGTATTACATTATATATATGTAACTTATCACCATATACTGGTGGCAACACTTTACCACTTCCCTCCTTTACCACTTTCCCTCCTTTGTCAATTTACCCTTCCCCATTTGTAATATATTTATATGAAATCATCCCCTTATAGATTGAGAACTGCATTAGACATTGTTACAATGTTTTGCTTTAATGATCAAACGTTATTCAGAAAATGTATTTACTCATATTTGTATTTTTATTTTTTTATTCTTCGTCGATTTCCTACATTCCTCATTTATCATTTTCCTTCTGTTTTCAAAACTTCTGTTAACAACAAATTCTCTTAATTTTTCTTCATATGAGAATGATTTCCCCTTCACTCAGAAGAATATTTTCACTGGATACAGAATTCTGGATTGACAATTCTTTTGTCTGTGCTAGAAACATGTTGTATCACTTTCCCCTCATCTCCATGGTTTCTGACATGACATTTGCTGTCATTCTAATTGTTTTTTCCTAAATATAATGCATCATTTATCTTTGGCTGCTTTCAATTTTTTTTCTTATTTTTTACTTTCTATTGTTTGACGTTATTATGTTTTTTCCCTATACTCATGTCTCTGAAGATTCATTTATTTATTTGAAATCTATTTTCTCTCTGTTGTTCAGTTTGGGTATTTCTCTTGTTCTGTTCTCAAGTTCACTGATTCTTTCCCCTCTCCTCTTCATTTTGCTGTTGAAGTATTCCTTGTTCTTCGTATAATATATACATTTAAAATTGATAGTTAGACATTTTGGTGATTATATTAGGAGACTCTGGATCTTATTTAAACTTTCTGTTTTAACTAGCTTTCTTTGACACTGCTCCGGCAGGGGAAGGAGAAGTTCCAGTGGGTACGTTTTTACTGTCAAGTGGGTAAATGCCCAGGTTTACTGCTTGACCTCCATTGACACCTGAGGGGGTAGCTCCTCTTTACTGTGGGGTATTAGTGAGAGTGCCAGCTCCCACCAGGGCTACACTCGTGTGCCGCTGCCTGTGAAGGAGTGGGGCATCTTGTCACTGCTCATGTGGCATCCACTAAAGCCGTATGTGGTGGCCTTCAATGCCACTGAGCAGTGGTGAAAGTTCTGATTCTCATCCAGGCTTCTTCTGCCACCACCCCAGCAGGGAGGCGGAGGGTTGCCTTATCAACACTAGCTGAGTGAAGATGGAAGTCTAGGCTCCCTGTGTGGTCTCCACTGACACTGATGGGAGGGGAGGGCTGGCTTCCTGTGGGCCCTGCGTGGTCTCCAATGACACTGATGGGAGGGGAGGGCTGGCTTCCTGTAGGCCCTCTCTGACAGCACTCTGGTAGGGGAGGAAGGGTTGAGATGCAAGTGTGGAAACCTGTGCTCTGCATTCTATATTTGCTGGTGGGGGTATGGATGGGGCCTCTACTTTTTTTCTGTAATGTGTGGTGAGAGTAGAGTGTCAATCATCTAAAAGTGTTTGGTTTGTCAGGGTTGCCCCTTTCCTAGTCTTGTGGCTAGAGGGAAAACTTTTCTTAGACTCTTGTTGTTGTCGTTCTGTGTCCAGTGGTGTTTCCAGGTTGGCAGCTTTTCCACTTTCCAGTCCAAGGTATCTGAAGTAAAAATAAAACTCATCACCATGTCATTTTCCAAATTTTAAGCTGTACTTATCAGGAGAAATCTAGAAATGTACCCCTACTCCATTATTACAGTCATCAGTTGGTTGAGATTGATTGATTAAAGATGCCAAGGTAATGCAATAGGGAAAATACTGACTTTTCTGGTGCTGAAACATAATATCAAAATGAACATAAAAATCAGAATGAACCTTGGCCTTTACTACGCTATATACAAAATTAATTCAAAATGAATCTTAGACCTAAATGTAAGAATTCCAACTATAAAAATTCTTAAAAGAAAAACTAAGATATCTTTTTTCTATAAATAGAGAGATGGGGTTCCATTGTGTTGCCCAGGCTGGTCTTGAACTCCTGGGTTCAAGTGATTCTCCCACCCTGACCTCCCAAAGTGCTGGGATTACAGGCATGAGCCACCACGCCCGTCCTAAGATAATACCTTAGTGACTATGGATTTGGCAAATATTTATTAACTACAATATAAAAGTCCAAGTTATGATTGATAGAAAAAAGTTAGTAAATGGAACTTATTCAGAATAACAGTTTTGCTCTTCAAAGATACAATAACAAAAATGAAAAGGTAAATCAAAACCTATATCCAACAAAAAATTTGTGTTTAGAGTCTATAAAGAACTCTTATAACTTAATTTCAAAAAGACAAGCAACCCAGTTAAAAATGAGGCCAGGTGTGGTGGCTCACGCCTGTAATCACAGCATTCTGGGAGGCCAAGGTGGGCAGATCACATGAGGCCAGGAGTTCAAGACAAACCTGGGCAACACGATGAAATTCTGTGTCTACTAGAAATGTAAAAAGTAGCTGGGATTACCGATGTGCATGGTGGTACCCATCTGTAATCCCAGCTACTCAGGAGGCTGAGGCATGAGAATCACTTGAACTCGGGAAGCGGAGGTTGCAGTGAGCCAAGATTGCACCACTGCACTCCAGGCTGGGCAACAGAGTGAGACTCTGTCACACATACACAAAAAAGAGCAAAATATTTAAGCAAATACTTCAGTATAAAACATATACAAATGGCCAATGAGCATATGAAAAGATTCTCAATATCATACGCCATAAGGGAAATGTAAATAAATACCGCAAGGAGGTACCACTATATACCCACTAGAATAGCAAAAATGAAGTTTGCCCATAGCCACGTGTGAGCAAGGATGTGAAGCAACCAGAACTCTCCATATACTGCCAATTGGAATTAAAAATAAAACAATCACTTTGGAAAACATTTTGGCTGCTTCTTAAAAACTTAAATACACACCAACCATAAGACCCGATAATCCAATTCCTAGGCACTTACCCAAGAGAAACGAAAGGCTCACATACAAATATTCATAGCAGCTTATTTGTAATATTCCTCAACTGGAAACAACCCAAATGTCCATCAAGAGCTGAAAGGATAAATACATTTTTATGTATTCATTCAATGGAATATTACTCAGCAAGAAAAATGATTGAACTGTTGGTGTATGCAACAACCCGATTACAATGGGTAAATCTCAAAATAACTACACTCTTTTTTTTTTTTTTTAAGAAAGACCGAGGCTCATGCCTGTAATCCCAGCACTTTGGGAGGCTGAGGCAGGCAGATCGCCTGAGGTCAGGAGTTCAAGACTAGCCTGGCCAACTTGGTGAAACCCTGTCTCTACTAAAAATACAAAAATTAGCCTGGTGTGGTGGTGGGTGCCTGTAATCCCAGCTACTCGGGAGGCTGAGGCTAGAACCCAGGAGGCGGAGGTTGCAGTGAGCCGAGATGGCATCACTGCACTCCAGCATGGGTGACAGAGAGAGACTCCATCTAAAAAAAAAAAAGACCAAAAAAGAAGTATGTATTATATGATCCCATTTATGTAAAATTCTTTAAAATACAAACCAATCTATAGTAACCAAAGAAGGTCAGCTTGCCTGGGAACAGGGGGGATTATGAAGGACTCTGAGGAAACTTTTGTGGATGATGGATATAGTTATTATCTTGATTGGGGTTACCATTTCATCAGCCTCATCAAATTGTGTAATTTAAATTTATGCAGTTGGAATCAGTCAATTATACCTCACTAATACTGGCTGCAAAATAGCTCATGGATTCGTGCTGAGGATTAAATGAGACAACATGCAGAGCAAGTACATAAGTGTGTCATTTGGTTTTTCTTCCCTTCTTCTTCCACCTCCTTCTTCCCCCATCTCTACATTTGAAATTAAGTGACTAAGGTGCAAAGAAGAATGTTTCCCCTCCTTCTGCGTGGAGCTTGACAGAGTGTTCTGAACACCACAGATATTTCCTCAAAGCTGAGCCCAACTGTAGCAGTGAGAGCACATTCATTATGTTGGTTAACAGTCAGAGGCACAGAGTAAGGAAAACATTGCTGCTAGGACTTGCATTGAAGTTTTCTGTTTGTTTGTTTTTCGGTTTGTTTGTTTTTTTGTTTTTGAGACAGAGTCTTGCTTTGTCACTCAGGCTGGAGTACAGTGGCGCGATCTCGGCTCACTGTAACTCCCGCCTACCAGGTTCAAGTGATTCTCGTGCCTCAACCTCCCGAGTAGCTGGGATTACAGGGATGCACCACCATGCCCAGCTAATTTTGTGTTTTTAGTAGAGACAGGGTTGCACCATGTAGGCCAGGCTGGTCTCAAACTCCTGACCTCAGGTCATCAACCTTTCTCAGCCTCCCAAAGTGCTAGGATTACAGGCGTGAGCCACCAGCCACTGAGCCCCGCCACACTGAAGTACTTTAAAGGACATTCTAGCCCCCATTTTCTCACTGTTGATTCCTTTCTACTGACTTAACTACATTAAGCCCTTGTCTTCATTTTTCTGTTCATTCTACATCTACTCTTTTGGGTTATGTTGGGATTTGTCTTGAAATCCTTTATAATTCCTAATTTCTGGTCTATTTTTCATGTACTTGTCACAAGAGACTTTAAGCAAATTAACATAATTTAAAAATATAGTGTTAATATTTTATTCAAAGACAACAGCATTTTTGACAATAGCTGTTCATTATTCTCTTTGTCTAACTTCGTCCTTCCCTTCCTCTAGCTCCCCTTTCTTTCCTGGTGAATCATTACATAAATGCGTAGACGCACTCTGACAACTGTGGGATATCAGCGTGTGGGTGGGAGGACAGTGACTCACGGCCTATGAATAGTGAGTTCTGTAAAGTCAGATGCATGGCGCACAAGCGGGAGTTTAATCAGCATTACTGGAAAATGATTCAATCTGATTAACTGGACTTACCGGGTAGAGTCAACCATCCACAAACTTTTGTTCATCGCCTGCTTGAGACGAGGCAAGCACTGTAATGTGCTCTTAGGAGATGGAACTCATAAATGCTTGTAGAATCTTAACATGTTCATGTCACCAAGGAGCACGCACATTAAAAAGCCGTTTTCATTCTGTTTTGCAACATTACAGCTGAATGGGATTTATTATAGAATTCCTCAGCAGAATCCAGTAGCCCTATGGATCCTAAACTAAAACGTGTCATCCCATAGAGGCTCTGTGTTGATTTTGCCAGGAATTCCATTAATTTGACAGTGTCCTATATCACATACCCCTTGGTAAAGCCCGTGTAGGTACGTGACCTGGTTATAATATTTATTGTTTAAATTGTTTACTTAACTAATTAAATTGTTTATGTTACTTTCCTGTAAGAATAACAGGAATATCCAAGATGAGGCTTACTTTAGACCTTAACATTTCTTTTAAAACATGGAGAAAGGCTATTCCATCTGAGCAAATACTTGTGGAGAGCCTTGGGTTTACCTCATTGTAAACAGTCATTCATGAATTCTATGTAGATTTCTTTTTCTTCTTTTCTTTTTTCTTTAAGATTTTTTTTTTTTCTATAGAGACAGGTTCTTGCTTTCTTGCCCAAGCTGCTCTCAAATTCCTCGGCTCAAACAATCTTCCTAGCTTGTCCTCCTAAAGTGCTGTGACTGTAGGCACGAGCCACCTGGCCCAGCCTCTATGTTTATTTCCGAAGGTGGCCTCAGGTCACAGGTGACAGCATATAATTCAACTGGAATCCCTTCCAGATTTTATCTATCCTAATGTAATTGAAAATATTTTGGCTTAGAGCAGTGTCTTGTTACTTGCAGTAATGATCAAATCCTTTGGCATTTGCTTAAATCATTCAGTGACTGTGTGTGTCAATGTTATGCTCCACACCTGTTGTTCATCTTGATACAAAAGAGATGAGGATTAATTGGACAACTCTGGGAGAAAGATCATAAAAGCAGCCTTTAACCCTTGAAGATAGAGTGGCATCTTCATTTCTGTAGGCACCCAGCCAATATTTGGTGAGGGAATGAATTGGCAAACGTGTGGGCCACGATCACGGCTGCGATTTGCTGCCATGATCCTCCCAGTAGCCTGTCTTCATGGTGCTGTCTGGGGTTAGCCATCTTTTGGTCCCATCCCCAGGCACCAAGCAGAGACTGATCTCATTAGCTGTAGCTGCCTATTCTCAGATTCCACATTTCCTTTAAGGCCCATGAATGACAGCAGAAGTTCTAAGGCACAAAAACAGAGAAAGATCAAAGGGAAAGTGAAAAGAATAAAAACTCAAAGAAGGACCATGAGGAAGGAGAGAAAGGAGAAGAACAGCAGAGGCAGGGAAAAGAGGGTGACTGAACTAAAGAGACTGGTGGGAAGAAAGGGGAAGACAGAACAGTCACTGCTTGGAGGATGAGAAGTTGGCATTTGCCCAGAGGGTGGGAGGACGTGGAAAGTCAGGGAAGAGACTCAGGAGAAACCACAGATGACCAGGGCATTGAGAGCAGCCCACTAACTCCTGAGCAGACGAGGGTCCCTGGCCAGCTCTGCATTTCAGCCCTCACAATAGAGTAGATAAATGTGTCCTCTTTGCCTTAGATGCCACTTACAGTCTGACCCAAATGAAAGGGAGAAGAGGAATGAGACTCTCTCCTCTTAGGTTCCATTTTACCAAACCTTGGCTCACAGCCCAGATCTTGGAAACAGGCCATCTCTGATCAAGCAGTGCAGCCTGCAGACGAAGAACAGATCTGAGCTTGGCTCAACTAAAAGGGCGCAAAACAAAGGCAGCAGGAGTCTCCAAAAAACAAAAACAAATCCCAGAGCCCAAACTGCCCAATCCATTTCTTTTAAGTAGTTCAGAGCCCTGCCCTCTGAGGATAAATTCAGAAAGAAGCTCCATGGCTCCTATTTCAACTCAGGCATTCAGGAGATGGACTGGCCTGCCTAAAGTTTGCACAATTAGTGGTGAAAGTAGAAAAGGACATTAGGGGTCCTCAATTCTAAGCTGTGTTAAACTTTTTCTTTGATCTTTTTGCCTTCATTAAAAAAAAAAAAAAAACTAATACACTCTGTCACAAACTCATGATGGTTTTAAAATCACCATTACCGCTTACCCACTTCATGCAAAAGCTTGGAGCACTTTGAGAGATCATCCTAAGTGTCTATCACCACCAGGCAAAGACCTCATGGAACACGCAATCTAAATTATTCAAGTGCTCAGTAAAGATGATGCAGACACGGTGCCGAAAATCCCATGTGGGCTGACAGTCTCCAACCCTGCATCTTCACACTGCTTCTCCATGGAGGAGGGGAGATTCATTCTTAGAATTAGTTGCCACTGAGTGGGTAAGAGCTATCATGAGACCAAATTCTTGATTAAAGGATGAAAAAGGGGAGAAAAAAATATGCTGAACGAATGACCAGCCTAAGAAATTTTATACCTTATGAAGACTTGAGCCTCCAAGGTAGATTTAGATGGCCAAGTAATTGATCAACATTTGGTTTGTGACTTTATACTGGTGTTTTTGTGCCTTATATTGTCAATTTTTTATCCAATGTAAGTATCAAATACATGCTTTTCTTGCCATTCTGTTACTCAATTCAAGTCAACTCAGTAAATGTTTATTGACTCTCTTCCCTGTCCAAGACTCTGTTGTGCTGATTTTTTTTTTTTTTTTTTGACACTGAGTTTCACTCTTGTCACCCAGGCTGGAGTGTGGTGGCACGATCTCAGCTCACTGCAGCCTCTGCCTCCCAGGTTCAACTGATTCTCCTGCCTCAGTCTCCCAAGTAGCTGGAATTACAAGCACCTGCCATCACACCTGGCTAATTTTTGTATTTTTAGGAGAGACAGGGTTTCACCATGTTGGCCAGACTTGTCTCAAACTCCTGACCTCAGGTGATCCACCCTCCTTGGCCTCCCAAAGTCCTGGGATTACAGGCGTGAGCCACCGTGCCCGGCCTGTTGTGCTGATTTTTGTGGGGAATTAGAGATGAATATAAGAGGTCCTCTGCTTTCAGGGTATCGGAATGGCTTATTCTCTTTTCTACTGTAAATTTCTGATGGATCAAAGTAAGAGTTTAAGTTAAATGAAGACCAAGAAACAAGATGGTGAAACTTTAAACTTTTCTCTTTTAGTAAGAGACCCTGGAAACTACAGCCCCTTCCAACCAACATGATACTTGGTTGTGGTGCCCTGCTGGAGCCCTTCCTCAAGTCCCGGAAGCTGTGACTGGCATTGTGGACCGGTTCACCCAGTATGAGCTCTCTACGACAGTCTCTCCTGCCCACCACTACTGTGAAAGGGCAGCTTTTCTGGTAGAGGACATGTTCACCTGTTGGAGGGAGCCTAGGGGAAAGCTTTCTTGTTAACAGAGCAGACACTGCTGGTGCCACCCTTTCCCAACTTTGTGCTGCCTGCCACGCAGTTTCAATTCCCAGAGTGTGTCAGTCATCTTGTGACTATGAGATAAAGACCAATGGAATGACAGAGATACAAATTGAACCCTGGAGAGGCTCAACCCCAGCCAACAGCTATCAATTTTCACATTCCTCATTTCCTGAGAGAAGGAAATCCTAATTGGTATAAGCAAATTTTTAAAGGCAATGTTGTGTAATGGTTGATGACAGCAGCTCTTGAACAAGACTTCCCAGATTCAGATACCAACAGTACCACTTACTAGCTGGGTCCGCTGGAGCAAGTCACTTAATCTACCTCTGCCTTGATTTTCTCATGTGCAAAATGGCGGTCTCTTTGGCTTTGAGGGCTTTCCTGGTACCAAAGTGCCACAGACAACATTGCTCCATTGGAAAAAAAACGTTTGAATTCACAAACCACCATGGTGGTGTTTTCTTAGCTTCAGAAAAAAGCACCAGTGAGGAGACTGGGTTTTGCCACATATTTCAGATTAATACACACAGGAAAATGTGAGGTGGCTATGGTCATATTATAGGTATTAAGATCAATATTGGGTGCCATGTGTCTATACGTGCAGCCAAGGTTTCTTTCACTTTAGTGATTTAAAATGGTAATATTTTAGATATTATTAACATTTCCTCCCTTTTTCCAAAACAATTTTATATTGAAAAATGTAATAATGTAAAAGTGTAAGTTATCCCTAAATTTAAGACAGAGGAGGGACAGGGCTTGGCTTCAGTTCACCCTCACTAGAACATTCTTTCATGCATGCCCACTGATCACAAAATCCACACCACCACTTCACTACTAATAGTCCTTTTACTTAAAGAATTCCAGGAACTGGCCTTAGGAGATCCAAAATATGGAGCCAAGGTTGTGGAGTGTTCCAGCACAAGAAGGAATGTTGAACAATTGATTTATAACCTTGTTGCCACCAGTCAGACCACCAGGTGGCCCATTACTCAAGATAACCATCACAACCAGATATGCTGACCTGTGTACCCTACCCCTCACACACTGTGCCCAACCCAGCCTACATACCCTATCCCTGATGTCAGTTCCCATCCTTTGAAAAAAAAAAAAAAAAAGCCCTACTGGCTCTTTTCAGAGAGTCAGCCAGATAGTTCTCTCTCTCGCTCTCTCTCTCTCGCGCTCTCTCTCTCTCTCTCTCATGCTGCCTCCCTTATGCCCCAGCATAAGCTCCAATGAAGCCTTGTCTGGGAAAACTCTCTGATCTCATGTCAATTTCTGTTGCATTCAGAGCCCAAGAAGGTCGGTAACAACTGATCTATGCAATCTCAATAAAAATCCCAGTGAGTTTTTTAAAGGACATTATTAATGTAATTCTGAAATTTAAATGGAAATGCAAAGAACTAAGAATAGTTAAGACACCCTTAAAAAAGAACAGTAAGGGAGGGTTTTCTCGTCCACATATCATGATCTGTTATAAAGCTGTAATAGCTCAGATGGTGGCATGATACTGTTCCCAAGGATAGACAAATAGACTCATGACAAATGGAACAGATAGCCTGGAAACAGACCAATGCATATGTTAACCCTTGATTTTTGAAAAGGTGGTACCTCAAACAATGGGGAAAAAAATGATATTATTTTATATAGATAGTGTTGGGTCTATTGTATTATATACCCTTTTGAAAACAGAATTAAAGTTGACCTCCTTACATAAAAAAATCAAGCTCAGGTAGACTGTAGACGTAAATATAAAAGGCAAAACAACATATTTTCAAGGAGGTAATAAAGGAAATATTTTCACGGCCTTGAGTGTAGAGAAAGATTTCTTAAATAGGAAACAAAAAGGGCTAATCATAAATAAAAAGATGAATCATTCAAATCACATTCAAATTAAGAATGTCCATTCCTTAAAAGGCACCATTAAGAGAGTGAGAAGGCAAGCCACAGAGAGAGAGAGATTTGCAATTCATGTAACCAACAAAAGACTCAGATCCAGAATCTCAAAAGCATCCCTAACGAATCCATAAGAAAAGACAGACTATACTATGGAAAAATGAGCAAGTGATCCAGAGATTTCTCAAAAAATGTACTGTCCTAAATGGGCAATAAACTTATGAAAAGGTTCTCAATCTTGTTAGTAGTAATTGGGAAATGCAAATTAAACTACAATGAGAAAGACGGCCAATCACAAGTGTTTGGTGAGGATGTGGAGCACACTGTTGCTGGAGCACAAGTTACTGCCACTTTGTTTTCTGTTTCTTGGGGGCAATGGAGTCTTACTCTTCTCACCCAGGCTGGAGTGCAGCGGCGTGATCTCGGCTCATTGCAACCTCTGTCTTCTGGGTTCAAGTGATTCTCCTGCCTCAGCCTCCCGAGTAGCTGGGATTATAGGTGTGTATCACCAACATGCCCAGCTAATTTTGTATTTTTAGTAGAGACAGAGTTTCACCATGTTGGCCAGACTGGTTTCAAACTCCTGACCTCAAATGATCTGCCCACCCCGGCCTTCCAAAGTGCTGGGATTACAGGCATGCGCCACCATGCCCGGCTAATGTTTCACCACGTTGGTCAGGCTAGTCTCAAACTCCTGACCTCAAGTGATCTGTCTGCCTTGGCCTCCCAAAATGCTGGGATTACAGGTGTGAGCCACTGTACCTGGCCAGTTACTCTCACTTTGGAAACCATCACTGGAGTTAGAAATAAGTATCACTATGCCTAGGGTGACCATATTTTGAGAGTAAATGTAGGCTTTTACCAGATAGGACAACAGGCATAAATTGGGATTGTTCCCAGCAAACTAGGATGTGTGCTCACATCACTTGTGGTATATTCTCTTACCCAGCAATGCCACTTGTAGGAACAACAAGACACAGGCCCAAGCAGACCCAGAGCAGCATCCTATGTAAGAGCCTCAAACTGGGAACAATCCCAATGCCTATCCACTTAGAGTGTATACATAAATTGTGGTGTGTTCATACAGCAAAACATTAGACAATTAGGAATACATCAGCTAGAGATACGTGAAACAGTATGCTGACTCTCACACAGTATTGAGAAAAATGTGAGATACAAAAAAAGTGCATATTGTATAATTTCAGGCAACATAACATAAACCATACTGCAATAAGTCAGGATAGTGTCATGGTAGCAGACAGTCTAATGCCTTCCCTAAAAGATGTCCACACACCAATCCCCAAAATCTATGAACATGCTACTTTTGAGGAAAGAGCTTTTATCTGAGGAATGCAAGTTCTTTTAATTATCAGGCTCAGAGAGACCTTAAAATGAGGCAGCAATTGTGTCCTGCTTCCCCCATGAGCTAGGTGTTCATCTCATGAAACTGCTTGCTGTTGCCACAAGTAGCCATAAATTAACCTAATAATGCCATACCAGACACTATAATGCACAGCCTAAAGCTTAACAATGGATAGCCAATTACTAATCAATGTTATTCCTGTAAACTAATGAGAATTCCTAACAAACGACTTTGTATCAGCCCACTTCCTGTCCCCTTTTTTGCATTAAAAAATCCACTAGGAACTGTGGCTGATCTCAGTGTATATTCAGGGCTACTTGAATTCCTGCCCTCAAGCTTGGCCCCAGTGAACTTAATTTTGTATCAGCTTCTTCCTTTCGGGCCGGCACCTTATATGGCAAAACGGACTTTGCAGATGTGATTAAGGTTGAAAACTGTGAAATGGAGAGATTATCCTGGACTATCCCAAGGGCCTAGTGTAATCTCAAGAGTCCTTAGAAGTGAAATAGGGAGGCAGGAGAGTCAGAATCAGAGATGTGACAACTGAAGTCATGTCAGAGTGATGCCATGAGAGAAAGACTTGACTGACCATTGCTGGCTCCAAAGACAGAGATGGGGCCATGACCCAAGGAATGTGTGTAGAGTGTGGAAGCTGGAAAAGGCAAGGAAATGGATTATTCCCTATGGCACCAAGAAGGAACATAGCCCTGCCCACACGTTGGTTGTAAACCCATGGATACCATTTCAGCCTCCTGACCTCCAGAACTGTGAGACTAATTAGTGTGTTAAGGTATTAAATTCATGCTAATTTGTTATAATAGGGTCGGGGAGGAAAATAACTTCCCTCTAAATAGTTCTTAGCTGGGACCCATTGTAACAAAAGACAGACTAACAAGAGAAAAACAAACGACTATATAGCCAACTATATAGCCATGTGTCATGTAACAATAAGGTCACGTGCTGAGGAATGCATTATTAGGTGATTTCGTCCTTGTGTGAGCATCATAGAGTGGACTTACACAAGTCTAGATGGTACAGCCTACTTCACCCTAGGCAATATGGTATTGTCAGAGGCGTTTGAACCAGAGCGACTCCATCCTGAATGAGGGCTGGAAAAAAGGAGGCTGGGACTTGCTGGGATGCATTTCCACAAAGTTAGGTATTCCTAGCCTCCAGATGTTTACAGTTAAGGGAACAGATGGATAACATTTACTAAACAGTCCCAGACTTAAGAGTGTCCTGATATCCCAATATCTTGAGAACAGAAGCATTCCTAATTTCGCTTTAAAAATAATAATACTGATTCTTGCAAAATATAGTCATTAAGAAAATTCTTTATCACAAATCCTTATCGCAGAACACATCTCCCCATGATCTTATTTTATCCTGTATATTAATATATACAAGCGCTGTACCTAGGGTGAGTGCATTCCTCCTGTTACTATCAGGAATGCCCTGCTGTTTCATGGCATAGCCATTCTTTATTCTTTTACTTTTTTTTTTTTTTTTGAAATGGAGTTTTGCTCTTGTTGCCCAGGCTGGAGTGCAATGGCACCATCTCAGCTCACTGCAACCTCTGCCTCCAGGGTCCAAGGGATTCTCCTGATTCAGCCTCTCAAGTAGCTGGGATTACAGGCATGCATCACCACACCCAGCTAATTTTGTGTTTTTAGTAAAGATGAGGTTTTACCATGTTGGTCAGGATGATTTCAAACTCCTGACCTTGGGTGATCCACACACCTCGGCCTCCCAAAGTGCTGGGATTACAGGCGTGAGCCACCGCACCTGGCCTGTTCCTTTACTTTCTTAATACACTTGCTTTTGCTTTTCGCCATGGACTCTCCCTGAATTCTGTCCTGTGTGAGATCCAAGAACCCTCTTTTGGGGTCTGGATCGGAACCCTTTCCAGTAATGGTATAGCCCATTGCTCCAAAGACAGAGACTATTTCCAGGAACCCCAGAGCTCCCTCCTTTTGCAAGATGGGTTTTCTTATTGCTCCTGTAGAAGATGAGAACATGCCACCCCAAAATATGTCTCTTTCGCATAAGGATTAGTTTGACCTGTACAGCCCATAAACCTGTACAGAATGTTACTATACCGAGAACTATAGGCAATCGAAACACAATGGTAAGTATTTGTGTATCTAAATGTAGAACATGTGCAGTAGAAATGTGGTATAAAAGCTCCAGGATAATCTTATGGGGCCGCCGTCAGATACGTGGTCCATCGTTGACGGAAATCTAGTTATGCGGCACTGACCCAGTCAACATAAACACGTCAAATATACATGGGAGATACCTAGGGAAAAATGAGAAATCTCAAAGAGTTGCCTTAGTATTTGGTCTTAAATACCATCTCAAGCTAAAAACAGGGAAAGAAGGGTGTGGGGGAGGCCAGTCACGGTGAAGTGCCTCGGAAAAGCACCATACCCGAGAGTCAGGCTTGCTACGCAGATTTCAGCGGCTGCCTCTTCATCGATAGGAGCCCTCTTTCTCCTCCTGGTACAGGAAAGGAGACATCCAAGCACACGGAGATTTTCTCTGCAGACGTAAAGTTCCCCTCACAAAAGGGTCACTTCGACTTTGTTTTCAGAGTTTCTCCTGTGTCTGCAGTTTCACAAAATAACCAGGTCAAACTAATCCTTATGCGAAAGAGACATATTTTGGGGTGGCATATTCTTGTTTTCTACAGGAGAAAGAAGAAAACCCATTTAGCCATCTTTCAAAAGGAGGGAGCTCTGGGGTTCCTGGAAATAGTCTATTTTTGAATCTATGTGATCATCTTACGTGCTCCTTATCTCATAAGGTATATTTATGTTTTGTCTGCTTTTCTGTGTGTCATAGTGCACATGCACACATGCACACACACGTGCGTTTTAAAAACCTACTTAACAAGAAAGAACACAAGCCACTCAAAGGCACCCACTATATGTTCACTGCCCCCAGGTCTAGTCATAATAGTCGGTCAGGAAGTCGCCAGTTCTACTCATGCTTCAGAATTAAGTGAAAGAAGTGCAAATCTGTCTGACACAAGACAAGCTTTTGGGTGCTCACTGAAGAAACTCTAGCAAATAACTACCGAATGAGAAGATCTGAAATGTTGTCTTTTCTTTTTTAATCAAACATTCTCTGTAGGAGATGAGGTTAATGAGTGTCTAGCACAGTGCCTGGCACATACACCCACACTAACTCCCAATGTCGAATCTGAGAGTTTGAGGATTTCTTTTTTTGCTGTTCGGGGATTCTGTAAGGCAGGTGAGAAAAGAAAATAAATACTAAGTCCCCACCCAACTAAATCGACCCCCTCTTGGCCAAGGGGACCCCAGAGAAACCTTAGAAACTGCGTTCCTCTCCGTGATGGAACAGGAAGTGGGACACGCCTCAGTGTGCCCTTCCTCAGTAACCTTAAACCAGAATTCTCTCTGAAGAGGAAGCAGAACCCAGCGCTGGAAAACAGGAAGTGGACAACTCGTTCCTTTATCACCTTTAGCCAATCACCTGAGGCCAGGATCAGACTCCCCTCCCTCTTTAGTCTCAGCGTGACAGCCCAGCAGTTTCACAGTGCACCCCTTCCTGATAACTGACCACTATTTCTGGTCTGGTTTTGGCTGAATCTCAGAGGATGCACAGTGAGGGGCTTCGTGTCCTCTGCTTCACCTTTTGACATCAGAGGGCCAAAATCTACCCTCAGATCATGCCACCACCACCATTTTTTGAACATGAGACCCATGAAAAGGCATGAAGCTCAGCTGCACATGTACACATGTCTCTCCTTTCATAAATATTCATGACTCCTCCAATAGCTTATTGAATATGCATATCCATCCCCCGACTCAGCTCCCTCTACCCTCCCATTCCTGCTCCCTCTACTCTTCCCTCAAAGTGCTTGCTCTCTGTGTGCGCTGGAGGCTACCCTTCCCAGCCTGCAGGATGGCCACCTGTTATGAGAAATAAAGCTCTCCTATCCAAACGTATGAACCTCAACAAATCTTCAGCTGACACAGGGAATCAGCACTTAGGCCTCACTTTACCAGCAAAAGAGGTTTCTTCTTGCACTTCATAGCACATACAGTATTTTGTCTCAACTACTACCTTGATGTTTGAAAACTTTTTGCTTTGTGAAAATTACTTAATTTAGGCACATTCCATGTAGAAAATGCCAAATTGAAAGGTTCAAAAAGAAGCCATTCTTGTCAATCAGAGAAAGCCATATAGGAAAAAAGAAACTAGAAAAGGTTATGCCACAGCCATTTGCCCTATTAAAGCAAACTCAAAATACTCAAAATTGAGATTTAAAGTATTAGTGATGCTGGTAATTATAAAAGGGTTTTCTGGCCCACTATGTTCTTCCTGCACGTTTATTAAGAAAATTATTCTACAGAAGACTGAGAGTGGGAGCAGGTCGTTTCACTTGTAGTCAAGTATGATAGTTAGTCTTGGGTGTCAGTTTGATTGGATTGAAGGACGCCTAGATGTCTGGTAAAGTATTGTTTCTGGGTGTGTCTGTGAGGCTGCTGCCAGGGGAGATTGACACTTGAGTCAGTGGACTGGGAGAGGAAGACCCTCCCTCAATGTGAGTGGGTACCCATCCAATTGGCTGCCAGCAGGGTAGAAAAAGCAGGCAGAAGAAGGTGGGATAAGCTGGCTTGCTGAGTCTTCCGGCTTTCATCTTTTCTCCCATGCTGGATGCTTCCTTCTGTCCCTCCTGTCCTTGGACCTCAGACTCCAGGTTCTTCGGCCTTTGGACTCTTGGATTACACCAGTGGTCTGCCAGGGGCTCTCGGGCCTTCGGCCACCGACTGAAGGCTGCACTGTCTGCTTCCCTGCTTTTGAGGCTTTTGAACTTGGACTGAGCCACTACTGGCTTTTTTTCTTCCCCAGCTTGCAAGCGGCCAATTCTCCCTAATGAACTCCCTTTCATATATAAATATATTTTATTAGTTCTGTTCCAAGAACCACCCTAGCTCCACTGAAGGGCCTCACATATATCCACAAAATGACCGTGTCTATCCTGCTGCTGCTGTGAGTCAGTTATATGTGGGTGGGAGTGCACAGGTGCAAAACTTCCCTCACATTTACTACATGCTAAAGCAATCAAGAGCAAGTTGAATGTACAATTACTTTTAAAAACAAATAATAGTCAAGTTATAATCATATAAGGTGGGGTGGTGAGAAAAGAAAAATAACTTTTAACTGAGGAATACGAGTTCTTTTAAATTACCAGGCCTAGAGACATTAAAATGAAACCACAGTCACCTCCCACTCCCTGCTTTGAGCTATGTTTTCATCTCCTGAAACCATTTGCTATTGCCACAGGTAGCTCTAAATTCACCAAATAGTGGCCAAGTTATACCAGGCACTGTAAACCGCAGCGTAAAGCTTAGCCATGGATAGCCAATCACTAATCAACGTTATTTCTGTAAATCAATGGGCATTCCTAACGAGCAACTTTGTATCAGCCTACTCCTTGTCCTTTTCTGCCTTTAAAACCTGCCTGTGGTCAGGTGTGCCGGCTCACACCTGTAATCCAAAAGTGCCTGTGGTCAGGTGTGCCGGCTCACACCTGTAATCCAAACGTGCCTGTGGTCAGGTGTGCCGGCTCACACCTGTAATCCAAACGTGCCTGTGGTCAGGTGTGCCGGCTCACACCTGTAATCCAAACGTGCCTGTGGTCAGGTGTGCCGGCTCACACCTGTAATCCAAACGTGCCTGTGGTCAGGTGTGCCGGCTCACACCTGTAATCCAAACGTGCCTGTGGTCAGGTGTGCCGGCTCACACCTGTAATCCAAACGTGCCTGTGGTCAGGTGTGCCGGCTCACACCTGTAATCCAAACATTTTGGGAGGCTGAGACAGGCAGACAGCTTAAGCTCAGGAGTTCAAGATTAGCCTGGGAAACATGGCAAAACCTTGTCTCTACAAAAATAAATAAACAAATAAAACCCACAAAAATTAGCCAGGCATGGTAACATGTGCCTGAAGTCCCAGCTACTTGGAAGTCTGAGGTGGGAGGATCACCTGAGCCCAGGAAGTTGAGGCTGCAGGAAGTCATGATCGCAACACTGTACTCCAGCCTGGGCAACAGAGTGAGACCTTGTCTCTCTACATAAATAAGTAACTTTAAAAATAAATACATTGGCCAGGTGCAGTGGCTCATGCCTATAATCCCAGCACTTTGGGAGGCCAAGATGAGTGAATTGCTTGAGCTCAGGAGTTTGAGGCCAGCCCGGGCAACACAGCAAAACCTCATCTCTACAAAAAATATAAAAAATTAGCTAGGTCTGGTGGCATGCACCTGTGGGCCCAGCTACTCAGGAAGCTGAGGTGGGAGGATCATTTGAGCCCGGGAGGCGGCAGTTGCAGTGAGCCAAGACTGAGCCACTGCACTCCAGCTTGGGTGACACAGTGAGACTCTGTCTATAAATAAATAAATCTGCTTGTAACAAAGGCCAAATGGCACTCACAGCCAGGGTTACGTGCATTTCAGTCTTCTGGGCAGCTGTCTTCACTTCGGCTCAAGTAAGCTCTTTTAATTATATTTTGTGCCTCAGCCTCTTTCTTTTAGTTTGACAGGGAAAGAAGAACCTAGTGTTATTTCTATTCCACAGTTTCAATTAAGGAAGCTATGTATGCCTAATACACAAAAGCTAGAGAAGAGCATATTTGCAAAGAGTCGTATTCAAGTTAGGGGATTACAGATGATTGATTTTTTTGTATTGTTCACACCTGCCATAATTATATTACATTGATTTTTACAGTTAAATAAACAAAGAAGACTTATTGCTTTATGAAGGAATTTCGCCATAAGATTCCTTTAATATCAAACACCCCATTTGCAAAATAACTCAATTGCAAACATTTAATTTTAAAAAACAGTATTTGACGCCTGTAATCCCAGCACTTTGGGAGGCCGAGGAGGCCGGATCACAAGGTCAGGAGATCGAGACCACGGTGAAACCCCGTCTCTACTAAAAATACAAAAAATTAGCTGGGCGTGGTGGCGGGCACCTGTAGTCCCAGCTACTCAGGAGGCTGAGGCAGAAGAATGGCGTGAACCCGGGAGGCGGAGCTTGCAGTGAGCCGAGATCGCACCACTGCACTCCAGCCTGGGCGACGGAGCAAGACTCCGTCTCAAAAAAAAAAAAAAAAAAAAACCAAAAAAAACAGTATTTGAGTAGTGCACACATTGCATGGAATAGGGTATGTCTATCCCCTGCCAAGCTTTATGAAGAAAGAACCAAACAGGTGAGACTCTGGTCACTGTATTCTGGGCTGTTTAATTTCAGGGCTTAAGTACCTTGTCTGGGATTTTGGGTAAGACATCTGCTTATCTTGGCGTGGCCTGTTCTATTTTTGGTGTTCAAAAGAGAATTGGGATTGTATCATCTGGGACCTACATATAAAAGAATGTGCTTTTCTTGCCAACAATGGAGCTGGTGAATTTTCTTTAAAGCACTCTAGTCCTAAAAAAAAGAAAAAGAAAAAGAAAAAAGTTCTCTTTAATATATACTGCATGTTCAGACTAAGCAGTAGGTTTTAAAAAAGAGAAGAGGATATTGCAGACTGAAGTCGGCAGGCATGCTTTTTAACGCAGAGTCAGCTTCTTACATATGTCAACACTGTTTTCTGTAGGGGATGGAGGCAAGAGAAGCTTCCACAGCCCTGTCATGAGGTGCTTCCTGCTCACCCTCTCTATCTAGTGGCCTGGTGTTGGTTTTTGTTGACAGCGTTGAGGCTAACGGCATGATTACCCTAGGGAAATTAGGGGCATAATGTGGAGGATGGAGAACTAACTGGCCAATATGTGAGCAAAACACCTACTGCCAGCTCTTTCCTAAGAGTGAGAAGCAAGACCACAGATCCAAAAGAACCAAGTTCAGGAATCTCAAGCTCCTTTTAAAAATAAAGACCAAGGAAAACCAGTGGTAGCTTCATGGGCAGCAGCCAACGATTTTACATCTGGAGGATTTCTTTGCTGGAGGAAAATCCAAGTGTGAGCAGAGCACCTGCAGCTTGAAAATGATCTTGTGAAAACACAGACTCAGGAGGTGCTCCAGGCATGTATTCCGAAGGAGCTTCCCAGCTGTGCGAGGCACAAACTAGGAGCTCAGAAAACGATCACCCCACTCAAGTACACAGAATTATCAAGAGTATAATGGAGATAGTTTGCTGAGGATGATGGTTTCCAGCTGCACCCATGTTCCTACAGAGGACAGGAACTCATCCTTTTTTATGGCTGCATAGTATTCCATGGTGTATATGTGCCACATTTTCTTTTTTTTTTTTTTTCCCCCCGAGACAGAGTCTAGCTCTGTCGCCCAGGCTGGAGTGCAGTGGTGCGATCTTGGCGCACTGCAAGCTCCGTCTCCCGGGTTCAGGCCATTCTCCTGCCTCAGCCTCCTGAGTAGCTGGGACTACAGGCGCCCACCACCACGCCCGACTAATTTTTTGTGTCTTTTATTAGAGACGGGGTTTCACCGTGTTAGCCAGGATGGTCTCAATCTCCTGATCTCGTGATCCGCCCGCCTTGGCCTCCCAAAGTGCTGGGATTACAGGCGTGAGCCACCGCGCCCGGCCAATGCCACATTTTCTTAATCCCGTCTGTCACTGATGGACATTTGGGTTGATTCCAAGTCTTTGCTATTGTGAGTAGTGCTATTAATGGGTAGAGCACACCAACATGGCACATGTATACATATGTAACAAACCTGCATGTTGTGCACATGTACCCTAGAACTTAAAGTATAATAATAAATAAAATCAGTGGGGAAGGATGGACCAAATAAATAAATAAATAAATAAGAGTATAATGGCATTGCTTATGGAAAAAAAGTCAAAAAACAAAATACGTTTAATACAGAAAGAGAAAAGGACCTGCAAGAAAGACGTTTAAGGTTGACAAGGGCAAAACTGGAGAAGAACAAGCTGTGAAGAGAGATTAGTGAGAACAGACAGCACGTTTATATTGTGTGTAGCTTTCGTCCTGTGAAAGATGGAAAACGTGTGCCATGCGCTCAGGTCATGCTGGCTTCATTATTGCACCCATCTAAGTTGACCATGTACCCAACAATGTACCAGACCTCAGCCACTGGCAAAGTGCTGCTTGTCCAGCAGGAGCTTGGGAAAGGCCAGTGGGGCTCCCATGGAAACACCGAGGGGGAGCTGACAGGCACAAATACCAAGTCCCCAAATACTGTGCACCTGTAGTCACTTCCTAACTTGGCCAGTCCAGGAGCACTCAGAACCCACTGAGGAGGTTTGTCAAAGCTGTCTCTTTAAATTCAACCCCAAGTTCTTCCCAGGAGCCTAGCCTATTTCCACTAAAGGACTGCTGGTTTCTTTTCTTCTAACCCCAGGCCAGCAAGAACCATCTTTTTGCAAAGCAAGAAAAGGTCAGGTGGAGAGGTGCTTATTCCTGCCTTCTCTTTGACTCTTTTCAAAAGAAGGAAACAAATGGGTAAGATGAAATGTGCCCTGGGAGAAAGCAGAAGGTTTATCCATCAAGCTGTTTTGTTCCCTTTGATGGAATAGGTTTCAAATAGCTTTCCCAAAATAGGAGTAGGTTGTGCCATATCTGGGTTATAGAGTTCATGTGTTTTAAGGGGCCCATTTAAAAGTCTATAACCACCTGAAAATGTGAGCAGAAAGGAATCTGTTTTTGTCACAAGCACCAGAGACTCCATCATCCCTTGCTTTTCATCCACATTTAACTGGAAGGGTATACATATATTTCTGAAACTTCAGGGGTGGTACAACCCATGAGGGAGCACCTGCAACACAGATTAGTGGAGAACAGAAAATAAATTGGTATTGTGTGTAGCTTGTTTCCTCTGAAAAATTGAATACATGTACCATACTCTCAGGTCACACCTGCTGGATTATTCCATCCAAGCTGACCGTGAACCCAGCAATGTACCAGACCTTGAGGGGACAGCAGAGATGCCCAGAGGCAATGAAGGTGCAATGTACTGGTTTGAAAATGAAGACAAGAGCTCAGAGAAAGGATGAGTTGTGTTGGATGGAAGCAGGCATTGAATCTAGCATGATTCTAGCATGTTCCTAGAAGAACAATGATTCTCCTAACTTCCATGTCCCTGCCTCTGCCAGCCTGTGGAGTTCCCAGATGATCACCCTATAATGCTGAACCCAAAGAGACCCCATCTCTACAAAAATTTTAAAAATGAACCAGGTGTGTTGGCACATGCCTGTAGTCCCAGCTACTTGAGAAGCTGAGGTGGAGGGATTGCTTGAGCCCAAGAGTTCAAGACTGCAGTGAGCTATGACTGCACCCTACCTGGGTGACAGAATGAGACCCTATCTCTAAAAAGAAAAAAGTGGGCAAAGGGCATGAACAGATATTTTTCAAAAGAAGATATACAAATGGCCAACAAGCATATGAAAAAAGGCTCAACATCACTAATCATCAGAAAAACGCAAATTAAAATCACAATGAGATACCATCTTACAACAGTCAGAATGACTATTATTAAAAAGTGTAAAAACAGCAGGCATTGGAGAGGATGTGGAGGAAAGGGAATACTTACATACTATTGGTGGGAATGTAAATTAGTACAGCTTTGTGGAAAACAGTAGGAAGTTTTCTCAAAGAACTAAAAATGGAGTTACCATTTGATCCAGCAATCCCACTACTGGGTATCTAGCCAAAGGGTAAGACATTATTATATCAAAAAGATGCCTGCATTTGTATGATTATCACAGCATTATTCACAATGGCAAAGTCATGGAATCAACCTGTGTCCATCAACAGAGGACTAGATAAAGAAAACTGTGCCATATATACACCATGGACTACTATGCAGCCATGAAAAAGAATGAAATCATGTCCTTTGCGGCAACACAGATGGAACTGGAGGCTGTTATCCTAAGTGAAATAACTCAAAAACAGAAAGTGAAATACTGCATATTCTCACTTACAAGTGGGAGCTAAAGAATGGGTACGCACGGACATACAGAGTGGAATAACAGGCACTGGAAACTCCGAAAGGTGGGAGGGTGGGAGGTGGGGGAGGGTTGAAAATTACCTATTTTGTACAATGTTTACTATTTGGGTAATGGGTACACTAAAAACCCGGACTTCACCATGACACAATATATGAACTTGTACTCCCTAAATATATAAAAATCAAATAAATTAATTAATTAATTAATTAATTAATTTTGGGAAGAGGTGCTGTAGAAGAGAGGCGTCCAATCCACATCTGGCCTTGCCACAGGCATAGGAGCTGCCACTTTCCCCCGTCCACCTGAAGTGATTTCTACCGTCTCATTGATATGTTTTCTTTACCATTCATTTTCTTGGCTTCCTTTCCCTCCTCCTCTCCTGATTTCTAATTTATTGAAAAGTTTTCTTTGTTCCCATATTATTCCAACTGATTTGGAAGTTAAACATTCTGCTTATATTCTTTAAGAAGTTATTCTTAAGCGTTCAACGTGATTCTTTAACAGGGTTGAAATCTGATAGATCACTTTGTTCTGGCCCTATAGCATGCGAGACTCTCAGACTCCGATCCTTGTAAATTCTTATCTTCTGTATTTATTGTCTTCTAATCTTTTAGTTTCACTGCCTTTTAAAACTCCACCTAGATCAGTTATCAATGTTATTATTTATAATAAATACTAATTTGGATTTGTCAACATGTTCACGGACTTCTGTCTTCATCGTTTTCTGTATCCCACTCTCTGCTTTTGAATTCATTTCCATTTTTCCTGATGATCAATCTTTAGTTACATTTTTATATTCAAATGAGGGCCTGGGACTTGTGTTTACACTTTCAGAATCCCTAGGTGTGCCTGAAAAATGTCCTTTGTGCTCAGCAGTTCGTTAGCCTTAGCACTTTAAGGTATCATTCCATGTTTCTCTGGAATCTCTGGTTGCTGATCAGCTATAGTGCTTGGAAGACCACCAGCTGCCCGCCTGCTTCCTTTCCTCAATCTGTCACTTATCGCAGTGACTCTTAAGATTTTCTCATTGTTTTTGAAGTTCAGAAAATTCACTGCAATATAGCTAGGTATGAATTTGTTTTCATTTATTCTGGAGTCAGTGGAGGGACAGTGCAGGTGTAGGGGGTGGAGTCGGTGGAGGGACAGTGATGGTGGAGGTGGTGGGGTCGGTGGAGGGACAGTGATGGAGGAGGTGGTGGAGTCGGTGGAGGGACGGTGATGGAGGAGGTGGTGGGGTCGGTGGGAGGGACGGTGATGGAGGAGGGGGTGGGGTCGGTGGAGGGACGGTGATGGTGGAGGGGGTGGGGTCGGTGGAGGGACGGTGATGGTGGAGGGGGTGGGGTCGGTGGAGGGACGGTGATGGAGGAGGGGGGGGGGGTCGGTGGAGGGACGGTGATGGTGGAGGGGGTGGGGTCGGTGGAGGGACGGTGATGGTGGAGGTGGTGGGGGTCGGTGGAGGGACGGTGATGGAGGAGGTGGTGGGGTCGGGGGGGTGGAGGGATGGTGATGGTGAAGGGAGTGGGGTCGGTGGAGGGAGGGACGGTGATGGTGGAGGGTGGGGTCGGTGGAGTGGTGGAGGGACGGTGATCGGTGGAGGAGGATGGTGGTGGTGGAGTCAGTGGAGGGACAGTGATGGAGGAGGTGGTGGAGTCGGTGGAGGGACAGTGATGGAGGAGGTGGTGGAGTCGGTGGAGGGACAGTAATGGAGGAGGGGGTGGGGTCGGTGGAGGGACAGAACTAAATGTGTTTCAACCATCAGAGGGATGGTATGCATTATTTTGGGGATGTTTCTCTAGATGATCTCTCTCCTCTCTATCCAAGGTCTCTTTCAGATCTTCATCTGGGCCTTGGGATGCAAACTCCCTTTTGTGTTTTCTGCTCACAGTTGTTTTCCCTGGGAGCTCGTCTTCAGCGGAGGCTGTGTTCTGTGAACTTCCACACTCTGGAGCGCAGGGAATGCAGAGAAGGGCCTGGGGTCTGCTCTGTCACAGGCTCACAGGTTTCACCTCCACCACCCACACCGCTACCCCTGCTGGCCACCCACCACCTCCACCATCACCGTCCCTCCACCGACCCCACCACCTCCTCCATCACCGTCCCTCCACCGACCCCACCACCTCCACCATCACCGTCCCTCCACCGACCCCACCACCTCCACCATCACCGTCCCTCCACCGACCCCACCACCTCCACCATCACCGTCCCTCCACCGACCCCACCACCTCCTCCATCACCGTCCCTCCACCGACCCCACCACCTCCACCATCACCGTCCCTCCACCGACCCCACCACCTCCTCCATCACTGTCCCTCCACCGACCCCACCACCTCCACCTCCACAATGTCCACCTCCACGACCCCTAACACCACCACCACCTCCAATACCACCACTTTCCCCAACCTCTCGACCACCAGTACTATCACCTCCACTGTCACCACCATTCAAATATTTCCACTTGTGTGATTGCAAAGAAAACCTGAAATTCAGCAAGTTGTGTGATGCAGGAAACCTCTTCATACCTGTTGGGAAGGGGTGTTACCACCGAGGTGGTACGAGGTTAGAAGCGGATGGAAATCAGATGACAACAGGGGGAAGGCCACAGTCCGAAGCAGTGACAACACAAACATCAGTGAGGGCAGGGGCAAAGCAGGGTGCCCTCTAGGGGCTTTTGTTTCAGGGGTGAGGCTCAGGGGTGCAAGGCCAGCAATACTTGATATAATTCGATTGCACAAAAAGAAAAATGGATGAAGATACATGTTTCCACAAGGTTTTGAAATAGGGTGTTCAAGGGTTATGCTGTTGTCATAGTTTCAGCTAAAGAAAATGGAATAGATGCCAAACGCCCCCGTAAGCTACACTGAAATGTAAAGCACCAAGGCTAGGTTTATTGAGTGATTTTGAAACCAGTTCTGCCAGCAGGAATCCTCTACCCTTCTCTAAGCCATGAATCATGGCAACAGAAATGTGTAGGCAGTGAAATGTTCAGGCCTAATCAGCATCAGACTTGAGAATCGTGAGCCCAGTAGTCGGTCACCACAGGGAACAGTCAAAACAAAATGTCTCTCTCTCTTAGAAACACACTCGGTGAGGATCACAAACCAGGTGGGCTGGTTTTTCCTTTTTGATGAGAATTGCACAAACTAGTATTGATCAGAATTCTTAGATGTGTAGGCTTCTTCCAATCAATACTGCAAATGGGGGGTACATGTCTATGTAGAGTTGCATGTTTTATGCATTCCAACTATCAATAATAAATAAAAATGTAAATCAATCAGAAGAAAGACAGAAGGATCTTCCGAACCTCTCTATGCAAATGGCCTGCAAAATTGATCAAAGAGTACATAGTCAAAAATTGCAAGAAGCACGTATGATGCAATGTGACAGGGAGTTAATAAAAACGTGATGTCGCTTTCCTGGATTTTGTGATTTTTTTTTTCAGCTTCTAAACATTTGTAATTTGTTGAGATTTATTTTCTCATTCTAAAAAATATTCTCCAGTGTACTTAATTTTGTATTTGTAGCCTTCTATTCTAAAAAATATTCTCCAGTGTACTTAATTTTGTATGTGTAGCCCTCTATACTAAAAAATATTCTCCAGTGTACTTAATTTTGTATGTGTAGCCTTCTATTCTTTTGTTAATGAGGATCACAAAAACTGTGGGAGCTTCAGGCTTCCCGAAACTTGGATCCACCCTGCACAAAAACACTACAGCGACATGTGGTATTAAACTACACATTTTCCAATAAAGGAAGGAAGTTACCGCTCAAAGGAGGAATATGCTGAGTGAGACCTCGGCCAAAGCACTGCCAGCCTTCTGGGCCGATAGGTAGACACTGGCCTTTAGCCTGCAGCAGAAAAAACCTGCATCCCAGGTATTGCTGTGTGGTAGGACACATCTTTCATACTACATAGCCATCAGGGCAGTTCCATATGGGATACGGTATTGTTATATTAGCTACAAATATCCACAAACAAGTTTTTCTATAAACACAACTTTTTATTTCTCTAGGATAAATATCTAGAGGTAGGATTTCTGGAGTCATAAGTGTATGTTTAACTTAAAACACTTATGGGACTTTATTTTTCAGAGCAGTTTCAGGTTCACAGCAAAATTGAGCAGAAGGTACAGAGATCTCATAGAGCCCCTACCTGAACACACACACACAGCCTCCCCCATCATCAACATCCCCTACCAGAGCAGCACATTTGTTATAATTGGTGAACTTACATTGACATATCACAGTCACCCAAAGTCCATAGTTCACGTAAGGGTATATTCTTGATGTTGCATGTGTTTAAATGTTTAAGAAAATTCCAAACTCTTTTCCAGACTATACCATTTTGCATTCTCACCAGCAGGTTACTGTGGTACTGTATCCTCACCAGCACTTGGTGTTGTCAGTATTTTTAATCCAGTCTAACAGGTACTTGATACCTTATTGTAGTTTTATCTGCAACTCCTAATGACCAATGATTTTGAGCATCTTTTCATGTGTTTTACAATTTTTTGACTTTGTCTTTTTGTTTCAGAATTCTATCCAGGATTCCACATTGTATTGATTTGTTATTTCATCTGTTCTATTATAGTCTGTAGCAGTTCCTCAGTTCTTTCTGGTTTACCTTAATCATTTGGTTAAGTTGGTGCCTACTATTTTTTTCCACTGTAAAGTTACTATCTTTCCTTTTATAATTGGTAAGTGTATTGAGGGAGATACTTTGAGACTATACAGATCTTCAAAGTTTCTTCTCAATGTATGTGACTAATTTTAGCATTTATTGGTGGATCTTGCATGCCTTTAATTTTATGGTGTTTGCCTAACAGTGATTCTCTATTTCCCTTCTTCTGTCTACATTAATTATTTGCAAATTCTACTGTGAGGAAAAGCTACCTCTTCTCTCTGATTTATTTATTTGACTATATATAAAGGCATGGACTCATGAATATTTATCTTATTCTATGGCTCAGGTCACAAAAAAGAATATTAGTAATTTTTATGAATAAATATTTTATTTATTTTTTCACTATTATCAATAGTTTTGGGGGTACAGGTGGTTTTTGGTTACATGGATGAGTTCTTTAGTGGTGAATTCTGAAATTTTAGTGCACCTGTCACCTGAGTAGTGTACACTGTACCCAATATGTTGTCTTTTATGCCTCACCCTCTTTCGTACCTCTTCCCACCTCGGAATTCCCACAGTCCATTATATTGCTTTGTATGTTTCTGCATCCTCATAGCTTAGTTCCCACTTATAAGTAAGAACATACGGTATTTGGTTTTCCATTCCTGAGTTACTTCATTTAGAACAACGACCTCCAGCTCCATCCAAGTTGCTGCAAAAGACATTATTTTGTTCCTTTTTATGGCTGAGTTGTGTTCCATGGTGTATATATACCACATTTTCTTTATCCATTCATTGATCAATGGGCACTTAAATTGGTCCCATATCCTTGCACTTGTGAATTGTTCTGCTATAAGGATACGGTCCCATATCTGCAATTGTCAATTGTTCTGCTTTTTTGACTTTTTAATTGTGGCCATTCTTGAAGGAGTAAGGTGGTATCTCATTGTGGTTTTAATTTGCATTTCCCTAATGATTAGTGCTGTTGAGTATTTCTTCATATGTTCGTTGGCTGTTTGTATATCTTCTTTTGAGAAACGTCTGTTCATGTCCTTTGCCCACTTTTTGATGCGATTATTTGTTTTTTCCTGCTGATTTGCTTGAGTTCCTCCTAGATTCTGGACACTAGTTCTTTGTCAGATGCATAATCTGTCAGATGCATAATCTGAATATTTTCTTGGATGACAACACTATACTACACAATACAACAATACAATACTACACTGCATAATACAATAATTACAATACAATACAATACATCTACACATCACAATATAATAAAAGGAAAATTTAGTAAAAACAAACAAATAATAGAAAGAATTTTCTACTTGGAAATTTAAAAAGCCAGGAGCCAACTTGAAGGAGTCTCCAATTGTCCATACTGGAACAATCTGCACAATTACATAAATAATGGTAACACTGGATTTTAACTCATAGAATAAAATAAATAGTCATGAGCACATACTGATGTAAATAAGTAATCAAAGAAGTAGATGGGGAAGAAGAGACCGTTCTTCTTCATAATTGTATTCTAATTAATAAATGTAGACATAAGGAGGGAAATGAAGAATCCTGAACCTTTTTTCACTAAGTTTTTAAGAAATATTGCTCTATTGTTGCCTTGCCTTGTGCATTGGTTTTGCTGCTGGTCTAACTCTTTCATTTTATAGAATTATTTGTACTTTCACCCTGCAGATTATAAGAATTTCATCTTCATCTTTGAAATCTAATAGTTTTATTAGGAACCGCCTCAGAGTTGATCATTCTTGGTTAATTTTCCCAGGTAGTCAGTCAGTCCTTTCAATATGTAGATTCGGATCTTTTTCTAATTTTGGAAATATTTCTTGGATTATAGTTTTAAATATTAGTTCTGCTGTGTTGACATGTTTTTCTTCTTCAGGGACTTCAGTAATAGTAATATTATTCCTTCTTAGCCTATCTTACATTTCCCCTACTTTTTCTCCCACTCTTTGCTTCTTTCCTTCCTTCCTTCCTTTCTTCTTTCCCTTTCTTCTTTCTCTCTTTCTTTCTCTTTTCTTTCTTTTTCTTCCTTCCTTCCCTCCCTCCTTCCCTTCCTTCCTTCCTTCCTTCCTTCCTTCCTTCCTTCCTTCCTTCCTTCCTTCCTTCCTTCCTTCCTTCCTTTTTCTTTTCTTTCTTTCTTTCTTTCATTTCTTTCTTCCTCTCGCTCTGTCACCCAGGGTGGAGTGCAGCGGCACGATCTCAGCTCACTGCAACCTCCACCTCCTGGGTTCAAGTGATTCTCCCACCTCATTCTCCTGAGTAGCTGGGATTACATGCTCCTGCTACCATGCTCAGCTAATTTTTGTATTTTCAGTAGAGACAGGGTTTCGCAATATTGGCCAGGCTGGTCTTGAACTCTGACCTCAAATGATCCACCCACCTCAGCCTCCCAAAGTGCTGGGATTACAGGTGTGAGCCACTGTGGCTGGCCCTCTTCACACCATTTTCATTCTGGTAGCTGCCTTCCTGCCTTTCTCTGATGCCCCTTTTTAAAATCTGCATTTGATTCTATTCTCCTTTGGGCATTCTGTAATTTAATTTTTATTTATGAGACAATTTTGTCTTTTTCTTCCATTTCCTTCTGAATTCAATCAACTTTTATAAACTTTCTCCTTGTTTATTGTCCATTTCTGTTTCTAGTTTTTGAGTTTCTATTCCAAAGTGTTTTATCATATCCTAAAATACTTGAGTACACACAATTCTGTTTGAAATGTAGATTTACAGTTTTCTTCTTCTTTATGATTATTTTTTGAGGACAGATTTGTGTAAAAGTTCATTTCATGACTTTCTGCAAATCAAGTTCTCTGTGGATTTAATTTTTTTCTTGTTCATTTCAACGATATTGAGGTGTTTTAAATGATTCCTGGTTTAATGGGACCTTTTTCTGTCTAGCAAAGGTCAGATGATTTATAATAGGGTTTTGTTTTTGTTTCTTTGTTTCAGTGATGTTGCAGGGTTTGTGGTGCTTCTGTCTGGAAGAACCTAACTCTTCCCTTTTACTTCTTTTCCTCATCACTGCCCAACTGCTGGAAGATGCTTTTTCCTTCTCTTTTTCCTTTACTCTCCCTCCAGAAGTTGTGCTTTTGGAAGGCCATCTCTTAAATCATGCATGCTCCATTAAACGGAGTCTATCTCTTTTAATCAAGAGTCTGGTCCGTTAAATGGTGGGTACGTTGGAACTTCTTTCCTGCAGTCGGCTCTGATCTGTCCAGTTTCTTTTTTATGTATTTTTGGATTTAGGGTGATTTTAATTCCCCTGGTATCTCTCCACCTCTGGAGCACCCCTTGCCTGCAACCTTCCTTTGTCTCCCTAGCTTACCTTGTCCATCTGAGCAAATTCCACATGTTTCCTGATACTAAAATGTAGAGACTGTGGCTGTTTGTTTCTCCTCCAGCAGCTCATGCAGTTTTATGCCGAAAGTTCAGTAGAGGGCTTTTAAAAAGTCTCTTTTGAACTAACTACTAATGGAGGTGGCCTCTAAAATTTCTTGGTTCCGAAACAATAGGCATTCCTTCCATATCTCTACTAGTTCTATCACAAGAAAATTATAACCACCTGAAAATATTGTCCCTTTAGAGCTTACAGAAACATGCGGTGTCATGCGTCTGTTAACTCTAAAGGAACAATGTTTTCTAAAGGGAAAATGTAAATGAGAAACTACATTGGGTTCTGGAGTGTTCTGTCTCAATAGAAAGTGAAGAAGATTATTTCACCTTCTGTTTGGCCTAGACCTTAAGTTGGAAGAATCACTAAGAATATCAGAGACCACTCATTTGCACAGAAATTTTAAAAATCTTCACTAGACTTTTCTAAGAACTGAGATCCTGGTAGTTTCCTGTCCGATGTCCTAAGTCTCGGCTTATGCAGAGTTGAAAAGACTGAAGTGGGAGAAAAATATTTGTTATGACTGAAAGTTTTTAGTAACATCCTCCAGTCTTTCCTTTGTGGTCCCCTGGCCATAATGCAACATTGAAATGCGACAGAATGAAAGGTAAGTTTTCGCTTCAAACTCATTTCCTACCAAACCTTCTACTTTGAATTGTCATGAACAAGTCCCACCTCTCTATTCATTCCACGTTTAAAAAACACTTAAATCTATACTTCTAAAATAAGATTTAGGACAAAAATAAACTAGGAAGCAACTCAGGAATAGAGAGTTTTAAAAGCTATTACTGGCCCAAGTAGATGGAATTGAATCTTTCACAGTCTGAAAAGCTGTTAGAATCACAGATAATTTCATCAACTTTATCCTGGGAGATGAAGCTGGCAGCTTCCTACCATCCTCTGTAGCTATTTTCTGGAACTTCTTGATTTCTTGAAGAACAAGGAGACAAAGAAAGGAAACGTGGTTAAAGACACTGGTATTTTAGACGTAGGCCAGAACTCATGGAAATTTGATGGAAAGTGTAGGTGGAAAGATATATGACATGACCAGCGACTAGAAGAGCTGTCTGTGATTGTAAAATTTTTTTGAAAGATGGAAACTAAATTTTATTCAGGAGTCAACCATGTTCCAGGCACTGTGTAAGCCTTTACCTGTGAAGCCTTTACTCTTTCCTCCCCCTGAAGAAACAAACTCACAGAAATATCTTGACATATGGAATGGCTGGTGGACCATTTCCCACGTATCTATTGAATTTTGGCATTGTTTTCAATTAGAGGGACCAGCTTTCTTTGTTGGGAACGATCCGTCCTTTCAAGGGAAGTTTAGCATTGTAAGACAGAGATAGGGCAATTGGGTTTATTGTCCAATATAATAAAAATACCTCCAGGCGAAGGTCATGCAAGCTTACTGCCTGATATCAATGTTTTGAGTTCCCTAAGCTACTCTACTGTAACTCCAACACTGAGGGTAGAGTCACTGCCTTGCCCTCCTGTGGTTCCCGGGGGAAAGAGGGGCTTAGAGAACTGAGTGACTCCTGCTGCTGTGGGTCCTGCTACGTTCTGGCCCAGGAATCATGGGTCTTCTTCCTAGCATTCGTGAAACTGCAGCAGAATAATCTGTTAGTTTGCAACTATGGTAAATTGTTAGACCCCTTAACAATTCTTTACACTAGTATCATTCCCATTTTATTGATAAGAAAACAGAGGCCAACAAAGTTAAACCATGGTGAGGTTAAAAAATGACACCAAAGATTTTTACCTCCAAAGCCACCAAATGCTGCCTCCTCTTAGTAGTGGGATGAAGGGTGATTTTTATTTTCATCTTTACAGTTTTCATGACTGTCTAATTTTGGCAATAAGCATATCACTTTTTTATTAATTTCTGATTTTGAGATCGTTGTAAACTCACATGAACTTGTTAAGAAGTAATACAGAGAGATCCTGTGTACCACTTCCCCAGTGCCCCACAATGGTAGTAGCATTTTGCAAAGCTACACTACAACCACTTCATACCCATTAGGATGCCAGTTATCACAACAAACAAAGACAGATGTTGGTGAGGATGCGGAGATATTGGGACATTTGTGCACTGCTAGTGAGAGTGAAAAATAGTGCTGCTGCTGTGAAGCAAAGCATGACAGTTCCTCAAAACTACAGTGCAATATCCTGACCAGAATACTGGCATCAATACGGCCAAGATACAGAATATTTCTGTCACCACAAGGTTCCTTCATGGTGACTTTTACCTGCAACCAACACTTTCCCCTCACCTATACCTCTCCTTAACTCCTGGCAAATACTCATGTCGTCGCAATTTCTGTACTTTTTCAAGAATATTATACATATATAACATATGATATGTATCCTTTTGGGATTGGCCTTTCTTGCGCTGCATACTTTTCTAGAGATTCAGCTATAGGCTTTTCAGCATAGCAATAGCTTATTCTTTCTTACTGCAGAGTAGCATTCCATGGCAGGGATGTACCAGTTTGTTGAACCGTTCACCTGTTGAAGGACATCTGAGCTGTTTCATTTTATTTGACTGCTACAAATAAAGCTGCTGTAAACATTGGGGCACAGGTTTTTATATAGAACATGTTTTCATTCCACATGCGTAAATGCTCAGGAGTGTAATTGCTGAGTGTCATGGTAGCTACAGGTTTGGTTTTTGAAGAAACTGCCCAAATGTTTTCTTTAGAGGCTGTGCTATTTCACGTCACCATCAGCTAAACGTAAGAGATCCAGTTGCTGCCTCCTGCCATCCTTACCAGCATTCGGCACTTTCCTTCTTTCTAACAGCCCTTCTGTTAAGTGTGTGGCAATATTTCACTGTGGTTTTAGTTTGCATTTTCCTAATGGCTAACGATGCTGAACACCTTTCATAGGCTGTTTGCCATTTGAATATACTCCCCGATGAAATGTTTGTCTCTTTCCCATTTTCATATTCAATTCTTGTTGTTTTCTGTTGAGTTCAGAGTTCTTTATATATTTTACATAGGAGTCCTTTGTCAGATATGTGGTGTGAAAATGTTTTCTTCAGGTCTGTAGCTTGTTTTTCCATTTTCTTCAAAGAGTGTGTTGTAGAAAAGAAAAAGTTTTCAAATTTAATAAAGCCCAGTTTACAAATTTTTTAAAAATAGATCTTGCTTTTGGTGTCTAGTCTAAGAACTCTTGCCTAGTCTTAAATTGCAAACATTTTCCCCTGTTATAAAAAAAGTTGTGTAGATTTGTGTCTATGCTCCATTTTGAATTTGTTTTTAGATAATGTACAAGACTTAGGCTAAGGTTCATTTTTGCCTATGAATGTTAAATTTAGCCTTTATAATTGTTTTATAATTGTCTTGTCCAGAATTGATTCAAAGGAGTCTGAAAAATTAAGAACAATGCTATAAGCAAAAAGTCAAGAATTGGGAGCAAATAGACTGAGATCATATAAAAATGCATAGAGGGAGCCGGACGTGGTGGCCCACGCCTGTAATCCCAGCACTATAGGGAGGCCGAGGTGGGTGGATCACCTGAGGTCGGGAGTTTGAGACCAGGCTAACCAACATGGAGAAACCCAGACTCTACCAAAAATACAAAATTAGCCGGGCATGGTGGCGCATGCCTGTAATCCCAGCTACTCCGGGAGACTGAGGCAGGAGAATCGCTTGAACCTGGGAGGCAGAGGTTGTGGTGAGCTGAGATCGTGCCATTGCACTCCAGCCTGGGCAACGAGAGTGAAACTCCATCTCAAAAACAAACAAACAAACAAGAATTTATAGAGGGTAGACCTGTAGCATTACTAGAGATAGTTCTGAGTTTCCCATAAACTCCATGTTAAAACAGAACTGTGATCTGTTATGTGATCTTTGTCTCCAACATAATGACAAAATTGTTAATAAGAAGTGGTACAAACATCCTTGGTCTTGAGGATTAAGAAAAATGAGAAAAGTCCTCATGAAAAGGACTCTGTACAATGAAGTAAACCACATCTTCATCAACATGCTAGAACTAGGGTGGCCTTATGATCTAAAAATCAGCCAAAACTGAGTATCTTTGAGGGTGAACAAGGCACTATCAATAAAAACGCTGGGACAAAGGTATAAACTCAAACTGTCTCCAGGAAGCTGGGGCTGGATTCACTTTTTAACAGTAACAGTAACTCCAACATTGGGCTGTTACACATCCTGAACCTCAAAGTAGGCCTCCCTCAGAACCTAAATGCAGCTGGGCATGAGCGTTCAGTGGCAGGGGAATGCTGTATGTACTGTGTGCCATTCTCATGCTGGAAATCAATTTCAGAATAGAAAATTAGAGAATATTTTCCTACCTCTGACTTGACGTTCAGCCACTACCTTATAAAACACATACTTGGGACAAAGTTCTTGTCTGTGCTGAATGACCCTTTGTCCATTAGCAGGTACCGTTGGTAGGAAGCCCATTAATTACAATCCCTGAGAGTCAACTCATCCATTTGGGGTATGACATGAGTCCTTACAAGTCAAAGTGATGTGTTCCCAATTTCTAATCCAATAACTCATTGTGTCTTACAATGTATAGGGTCTTAATACATTAAATGTGAAGGGTGGACTCAGACAGTGTTGGTGAATTTCAACGAAAAAATACCAAGAGTGACACATTTGAGCTGGTTTCTGAATGCCAGGTCCTCATTCAGAAGGTTGGCAGGCAGCAACATCACCTAACCATCCACTCTATTTTAATTATTTCAAGAGATCGCACAGAGCTTGATATTGAAGAGTGAACCATGTTCAAGGAAGAAGAAATCACCCCATAAAAACCTTCCAGCTTGTGTTACAATCGGATGCCTCTAAGATGGAAAAAAAGGCACACAGAGATCTTCCCTACTCAGGTTCTGGTCAAATCTTTCTCCACTTAATGGAGCATGGCTTCCAACTGCACCTGGAGGTGAGCAAGTGTGGGGGCAGAGGGGAAACGGACAAATGCGGTTGCAGGGAGCATGGAATTACACCAGTGGGGCTTCTGGCGTGTTAGGCCCTAGGCCATGTAAAAGAGAAGTTATTCTGACACTTGTTAAAATAGCAAGGAAGACTTCATTTAAGTCTATTGTCAATGGGAGAGAGCTTGAACTCAGCGACTCTGCGTACAGCAGGGACAGGTGGGGACAATGAACAGAGGGAAGGAGCAGATGGAAAATTCATACCAGAAACTTAGTTAGGCATCAAGGGTACAGGGACTCTGGTTAAACTGACCACAGGATTTCTGGTCAGCACTGGGCTAGGCAGATCAAAGATAGGACCAAGGATAAGGTTCATTCAAAAAAATAAATAAATAAAAGTGGGGGTGCAGCGTGCTCAGAGGAGCCTCGCCAAAGTTTGGTTAAGGTTAAGGTCCTTGCTCACCTTAAGCAAGTATTCAAACAATTCAAAAGTACTACCGAGACAGTATTTTTCCCATTGACTGGCAGGTCGTGGATGGCTCTCCACCCTCCTGCATGACCTCACAGGCAGAACGTGTAACCTGTAGCAAACCAGTGACTCCCATCACCCTCCCCACTCACAGGCAAACTGCCCTATCCAGACCATCCTCAGGCACAACTCCCTCCCCGTGCTGAGCGCCATCTCCCAGGCCCTCCTCCTGAAGTTTCCCTGTGTCACAGTGCACACATGTGCTGTCCCAGGCCAGCCGGACATCACAGCTCCCTATGTCACCCCAAGGCAGCTTCTGGCCAGGTTTCCCTGCTTTTTCAGCAGATTCACCTCCCCTAAGGGTTTTTTTGTTATTGTTTTTTGAGTTTTTTTAGAAAGTCTCTGTGGAGAGAGGCAAAACTAAGAAATGGCTATTTAAGTCCTATGCCCATATTTTAACCAGATGATTTGTTTTCTTGCTATTGAGTCTTGGGAGTTGCTTAGATATTTTGGAAATTAACTGCTTGTCAGGTATATGGTTTGCAAATATTTTCTTCTATTCTTCAGGTTGCCTTTACACTCTGTTGTCTCCCTTGCTGTGCAGAAGATTTGCAGTTTGATATAACTAATTACAAGGAGCCATGTCTTGGTCCTGTGTCTCCTAGGTCGGGTCTCCCACACATGTTTCACTCTCTGGCTTCCTTTCTCCATTGCTAACAAACAAGAGGCTAGGCCAGTTACTCATCCTTCCAGGGTCCCAGACATGGAGGGAGAGCAACGATACTATGAGGATGACGGGAGGCTTAGAGTATGAGGAAGAAGGTGGGACAGGGCATACTGGTTTCTCCTTACAAATCTTTTCCTCATATAAAGTCCTTAATGAAAACTACCATTTGTACTCAAAAGAAAGAACCTCTCGCCCCCTAAGCACTCTTCACTTTCCCATCCTATAAGATGTATCAGAGCTAATGCATCACACGAAGAAAAGAAATCTAACGAGCTTCCTGGGCATTCACTGAGCCAAAGTCACCGTCATGACTGTCACCTGCCGGAGCAGGGCAGAGCCGTCCACAAGAGGCAGAAAAGCATGTGCAGGCCCTGAGCTCGAGCACCATGATGGCACGTGGGGACAGCCTCAGTGAGGGAGGGGAGCAGAGCCCTTGGTCCCCTCGGATCACACAGGAGGCAAACAGGGTGCATGAGGGGAGCGCACAGGGACGACGCTGGCTAGAGTACCCAGTCGATCTGGATTCCACACTTTCCAAGACAGGTTTCATCCACTCTCACAGGAACAAAGATGCATTTTGACAACATCCTAGCATTAATAAGCTCATAAGCACCCAGTGGTGCCCCTTGATTGTTCAACAAGAAGCTCACAGAGTAGACGCCAAGCTCAGGCCCTGAGCGTGGACGAAGGTGGGAATCTGAAGGTGGACGGCAAGTCAACTTCCTCTATTGTCATCTAAGGCTCTGAATAAAATATGTACTGCAGACATCTGATTCCAATTTAATTATCTTTTCCAACAAAGGCAGCTTGGGTTTGACAGGCAACAGGAAAGGCAAGTTAATCGCAGGCATCTGCTGATTAGCATACTCTTCCCACAATTACCTCGTGGCTGCCATTCGCAGCTGTGCCCGCCTCACAGGCGCGGCAACAAGGGCTCAGGAGGGGGCTCAGCTCCAGGGTGGGAGCAGTGAGAATGGCCCACTCCACTCTCATCTTGAGGTCCATGGCAATGCGTAGGTGCCCACATACCTCTGTCTGGCAACCGTCCTCCAAGAGAAGGCTGTTCCCACGTGCCAGTGTAGCCAGAGGGTGAGAACTTGTCTTCATCTCCACCCTATTTGCAGTACCCTAGGAACCAAAGAAAGCCAGTAGCACCAGCCACCTCTGCACTATGTACGATCTTTCATTTAGAAATAGATCACCCCACAGCTCTTCAACCCTCTTCTTGCTAGATCTTTTGGTGAAAACACACACACACACCCCCCACCCTCCCACCTTGGGCCTTTGCTTACACTGTGCTCCTGAAGCTACTTTCTTCTCACATGCAAATGTCTGCTTCTACCTACCCACCAATGCCAATTCAAGCAGGTCCTCCATGATCTCTGGCTTTCATCCTGCAAGCTGGAAGTAATCTGTCAGTCTTACAAACTCCATCCCCTTGGCGACTCTTCTTTCTTCTCCTACAGTCGCTTTCTAATGTGCATGTTTAATTGTCGGTAGTGGAGTGTGTTTCCAAAGATTTCCACAACGGTATCTCCCATCCCCCAGGCTCGTTCGCAATGGCCTTGACCCTCCCTCCACAAGAGGCAGAGGTGTTTGTTTCCTCTCCCCTTGAATCGGACCTGACCTTGTGATTGCTTTCACCAATCAAGGCAGCAGAAGTGATGTCCTTAAATTTCCAGGTTTGGAAAGTAAGAAATAATGCAGCTTCTGCTTGTATGCTCCGGGAGAAGTCAGCTGCTATGTAAGAAGGCCAATACCTAAGACCACCATACTGTAAGAAAGCCCATGTTGGTCTCACAGGGAGGCCACATGGAGACTGAAATGCCGGATCAGCCCCTGTGTACCAGCCACCCAGCAGAAGCACCAGGTTCGTGAGTAAAATGATCCTTCTTGGACATTCCAGTGCAGGCAGATACTAGCTGGAGTGAAGATGAGTGGTTTTCACCAAGCACTGCCCAAATGGCAGAATCATGAGCAAATAAATGATTGCTGTTGTATTAAGCTGCTGAGTTTGGGAGTAGCTTGCAATGCAGCCATGGATAGCCAAAGTATTTGCCTTGATTAGCTAAGAGTGTGGACGGTCTTGGGTGTCAGCTGGCCAGGGTCAACGTCCTGGATCAGCCACTTACTAGCACTGAGACCTCGAGTAAGGGCCCAGATAAACACAATAGCAGTGTGTTGTTTGATTTCTTCGTTCAGCCAGCATGTTTCAGAACCTTCTCTGGTCCTGGGCTGTGCCCAATAGTTTGCATTTGACACAGATGAATATTACCACTGAGAAGATCCCAGACTTCTCCCACTATCTTAGCGTTCCTGGGCAGAACCCAAACCTCCTCATGAATCATGCTGCCTTTTAAGAGCAATGACAGTAGTTTGCCGTGACTTAGGGAAATAAAAGTATTTTATCATCTTATAAGTGCAGTTTAAAGGCATAGTGTCCTTGTCAAAGGAAAATTATATCTCATTTTCCTTGATAAGCAATCAGTTTAGACTGATTAAATTATGATATGTCCATACAATTGTTGAAAAATAATGAGGAATTACCTATATACAAATATAGAAAGATCTCCCAAAATACACTTTTAAGTGAACAAAACATGAACTGTGTGGTGTGAATAAATGATTCAGTTTGTATAAAAATAAGGAGCTATAAGTATATTTGTATTCATCATAATTGAAAGAAGAGTACACAGAAACAGAGGACTGACCTTTGGGAATCAGGAGTGGAGGGCACACTGAATTTTAGACTTTGCCATATACTCTTTGGCTTCTTTGTTCTGCCGTGACTGGGTTTTACCTTCATAATTTTTTTTTTTTTTTTTTTTTGAGACAGAGTCTCGCTCTGTCGCCCAGGCTGGAGTGCAGTGGCGCGATCTCGGCTCAATGTAAGCTCCGCCTCCCGGGTTCACGCCATTCTCCTGCCTCAGGCTCCCGAGTAGCTAGGACTACAGGCGCCGCCACCACGCCTGGCTAGTTTTTTGTATTTTTTAGTAGAGACAGGGTTTCACCGTGTTAGCCAGGATGGTCTCCTACTTTCATAATTTTTAAAACTATTTAAAAAAATTCCCACCACCTTCATAACATCACCCCAGTAATACCTGTGTGGGACAAAAATGTCTCCTGCTCCTTATTCTGAAATTTGAATTTGGTTAGTTCAAAGTGGAATTTGGTTATTTGGAGTTTGGTTCAAGAGGAGATGGTTTTTTCTGTATTTGTTTCCTGTGGTTGCTCTACAAACTACCACACATTGGTGCCTTACAACACCAAAATCTATTCTTCAAAGTTCTGGAGGCCAGAAGTATACAATCAACTTCGCTGGGTTGAAACCAAGGTGTCCACAGGCCATACTCCCTCCAGAGGGGAGAATCCAGGCCTTAGCTCTTCCAGTGGCTGGCAGCTTTGGCAATTGTGGCTCTTGGCTGCACCACGATTTGCAAAGGCTGAACCTTTGCAAATCTCTGTGTCTTAGTGCGTTTGGGCTGCTATAAGAAAATACCACAGACTGAGTAGCTAATAAACAACAGAAATTTATTTCTCACAGTTCTGGAGGCTGGGAAATGTTAGATCAAAAACGCCAGTAGATTCAGTCTCTGGTGAGGGCCTGTTTCCTGGTTCGTAGATGGTCATCCTCACACGGTGGAAGGGCAAGGGAGCTCTCTGGGGCCTCTTGAAAAAGGCACTCGTCCCATTCATGAGGACCCTGCCCTCATAACCTAATCACTTCCCACTTCCCAAAAGCCCCACCTCCTAAAACCATCACATTAGGGTTAGGTTTCAATATATGAACTTGTGTGTGTTGGGGGGGGCAGGGGGGCACAAACATTCCGTCTGTAGCACTCTGCCTCTACCTTTACATCACCTTCTCCTCTTCTGTAGGTAGTTAAATATCTGTTTCTTTCTTACAGGGATACATGCGATTGTCTTTAGGGTCTACCAGATAATGCAGCATGATCTTCCCATCTCAAGACCCTTGACTTAATCACATCTGTGAAGACCCTTTTTCCAAATCAACTAGCATGCACAGGTTCCAGGGATTGGGACAGAAACGTCTTTGTGGGGGGAGGTGGTATTTGTCTCCCTACCATAGGAGGTGGTATTTGTCTACCTACCGTAGGAGGTGGTATTTGTCTACCTACCGTATCTTCTATTTGGACCAGAATACAGGACCAAATGCATGCATGAAGTCGTTCATAAATTCCACAGATATTTAAGTGCCTGTTCTATGCAGAAACCGCAAAAGCCCAACCCCTGAGTTTTGAAAAGAGCTTGATCATCCTAGCAGGGACTGAGCACAAGCGAACCTTTGCAAATCGGTCCCCTCCCACACACTTCCTAAAAGGAGGTAGCATCCATCTCTAGAGGGGCCAGGGAAGGGATGTCCGACTGCCACAGACAGGCTCCCCAGCCCTTCCTAGCACAACAGAAGGTGGGGAAGCCGAGGAAGGCACAATAGCTCATCTGGGCTTTCCCGGGGCTGCTCACTCACTTGCAGTCTAGTGAGAGTTTATGCACTCAGTCTGCTTTTAAAGGGTGCCAGTAATACCCTAGCCTCCCTTCACAGGGTTGCTGAACCTCACCTGCTCCATCCTGCAGTGCTGGCTGATGCCAAGGACTTTGGTCTAAAAGTCACAAGTACTCAGGGCTCACATCCTCATCCTGCTTTCATTTCATCTGAAAAATCATTGCACAAGCCTGCACTTTTCTGTGGGGGAAAAAAAAAGAAATATATATATATAAATGCAAGCTCTGAAAGGGGTCTTTATTATCTGCGTAGCGACAGTTTGCTATAAATAAAATCACCCTGTTTTGCTATTTTATGATTAATAGCTCAACATTCTCACAACAACATTGGCCTTGTTGGCTTCCTGGTTCCTTGTTTGCAACGAGCCTGAATGATTCCACAACCTTTCTCTGAATGTGAATTAAGTGCACAGGGTTTTAAACAAAAGAAATGTTGCCTCTTACCACACATTCATATGCAAAGTAATCAGAGCTGCAGCATTCATGCCCATGAATTTCTCATCTCTGGTCGAATATCTGATCTTCATTTTCATCAATTATGCCAAATTAGTAGGATTTATTCTGGGATTGTGTTGTTTGCAGTCTGGTCCTATGACCCCAGGCCTCTCCTGACACCTGCCCAATGTGAAAAGCACATAATTGGTGCTAACATGTCTCATTACTAAGGGTGTGCCCCCACTGGGCTTGACATGCATCAGACAGACACACAATCTGAATATAGAATGCGTCATTTTTTTCCATTCTACAGTTGAGCAAACAAAGGCACAGCTCTAGTTAGGAGTTTGTCAAGATCCGACAGTGAGTCAGTGGAAAATGAAGGAGAATGTGTTTTGGAAATGGCTGTGGCTGCTTTGAACTTCCAGCCACGTTTCCCTCCCTCCCTCATAGAATTCGAAAAGTGAACCTTATCAAGAACAAGACCTTCCACGTTGGATAACAGGTTGCTTTCCCAGAGACTGGAAGGGGTGAGCAAGTATGATGGGCAGCTCATTGATTGATGGACAGATGTTTGAGAGTCCCGAGTAACGATGATGAAACCCTAGGATAGGTGGAGGCGTGCAGGCTGAAGGGTCCGGTCACGAATTCCCACGATGTGAAGGCAGAGAGGGTGCAGAGTCAGCGGAAACTTGCATGCTTAAGAGTACACCATACCAGGCGGAGGTTTCCAGTTCTCTTCTTTCCTGGGTGTTACTGACTGATGTATGCAATTTAATAAAATGAGCTGGCTTCTTAAGACACAAACCGTGATGGCTACACCCTGGCCCTTCTCTCTCGCCTCCCTATCGTCGTTTCCACTTCTAGGTCAGTGGCTCCTGAATAGCTTCCAGCCTTGCCAATCATGCCGTGGCCCACAATCAGCTTCAACAACATGGATCAGACTAGAAACATCTTTCTGTGCAAGCCAACCTTCCTGCCCAGGTTTTCCATTTCCCTCAGTGGCAGCACCATTGTTGCCCCACAGGTTCATGAGATTCAAGTCACTCTCTCCTCTGCATATATGCAGCATCCATATGTCCTGGAGTTTCTGCAAACAGCCCTGCTTTCAAACCTTCTGTTTTAGTGTCTGACCATGTGTCCATGCTTGTATCTTGATTTTGGACTGAGAAGACAAAAAGACATAGTGACTATACCTGTCAATAAGCTGGCACGGCGGTCCTGTCTTCCTTCCTTATGCCTCCCAATCTGCATTTATTTCTAGTTACCAGTGCAGGAGTTCCTGTTCTCACAGCTGGATTTTGTAATAACATCAGCCCCCTCCATTTTGCTTTTCATGAGTCCATCGAATAGATCCTCCAAACATAATTGCCCTTTATTCTCTCAGCAAAGGAACCCCAAAACATAAAAAGCAAAACAAAAAAACCCCAAAACCCACAGTACCTTTCCGCTCCCAACCAGATGAATTCACCCTCGTTATCTCGGGGCTTCCTTCTCCAAAGCCTTCCATCTGCTCCGGCCCCCACAGGCCTTTACCTCCCTGCAACACTATGACACTCAGTTTTAGTTTTAGAACTTCCAACATTCTAAGCTGCTTTATTATTTGTCATCTCTCAAAAGAGGTTTTAAGACCCCTAAAGAAGCACAGCTCTTTAGCTGTTTTTGGACACCTTTTGTCATGGGAAGCTGGTTTCGGCCAAATTGTAAGTATTCAACAATTATCTTTTAAGTGAGATGTGATTGGATAGCTTAGTATGTGAAATGAGTGTCTCTCATAAACCAGTTCCCTTTACATGTACAGCTATTTAAACAGATAAACAATATCATTATTTCCCAGAACAAAAATGACCACATGATGAATAAGGCTTTATGAAAAAAACATGGACAAGCTTGTCTTGCTTTAGAATAAAGGTGGGTAAAAAAAAAAAAAAAAAAAAAAAAAACAACTTTGGGGGCTGTTTGCATTTTATATGTAAACAGTGACATCTGCTGGTGAACACGCACAGCACTGACATGGCACCTTGAAGTGGATTCAGGGTTCAGAAGCACGAACTTCATTGAGTCTTTCATCACCGTCCTCTCAGAGACACCCAAAGGCCCCTTGTGAGACCCCAGAATCAGGTCATGTCCGCATACTCGATGATGATGGATGTGTTATTCTGGGAAATCATGCAATTTAATTAAGACAGTGCATCGATAATTAAAACGATTCTCCCTGTATCGGTTTCATTAGCCCAGTTTTAACTTTTAATAGTCTTCTCTTATGATACATTTTCCCCTTGGAAGATTCCTGCCTGGCTTCCCTAGGGGAAGTGCTTAAAAGCATCAATCTCATCACAGTTCAGCAATCGGGAGATAATTTTGTTCCCTAATTATGTTTTTCCAGCATGTTTGTAAACAATGCCATCAGGGATAAAAGTGTTTGAAGCTGAAGCTGGGGCTGCCATCCAAACGTGGAAAGCGTGCCAGAGGACTGTCTTTCCCGGGCCCGCTCCACCTGCACGCCACAGAGACGAAGCTCAGCTCCGGGATAAGGTAAATATCTAGAGCCACGCAGCAGCATGTCTTGCATTCAAAGCAGAACAGCGGGTAGTTTTGTTGGCCAACCTGGCTGCATGGGAGAAAGCCAAGCAACACCATTGATTTAAGCCTCAGGAAAAACCAAAAGTCTTTGGCCACCTCAGGTTGTAAATCTGGCATCAGATGTCAGAACCTTGTATGAAAGCGGAGACTACTAGGTTCTGCTGTCGCTTGAAAGGAATAGCCCAAAGAAAAGCCTGACTCCAAAGAAGGGCTGTCCCGGGCTCAGGACCCCACAGCGACTACATGCCTGGGCCGGGAACTGCGGGGAAGGCAGCCCAGAATGGTCACATCTCACTCTGCAGCCCCCTCACCGGACAAGGACACCTCCTGTCAGGTTCCTAGTTCTAGTCATTCTTCCTTGTCTCTGAGACCTGTCCCTCTTTTCATATCATTTCTACGGCCACCCCTGGTTCAGCCTCAGGTGCCTCGGAGAACTCCCTGGCCAGGCCCCATGGGCACACTCTACACACACGATTGAACAAGACCTCTAAACGAGAGCGCAAAGCAGGCCCGTTTCCTTCAGGTGACTGATGTGGGAACTCAGGCTGAGAGCAACAGACCAAGCAGACACAGCTGAAAAGTTGGAGCCAGGACTCCAACCAGGATCTGCCTGACTTTAAGTAACATGCGTTTCCCACCAAACCCATGTCATAGCTTTCCCCAGCTCTCAAAGCTTCGATGACCCCACTGCCTACTGAATTCAGTCCCAGCCGCCAAGCCAGGGGCCGAGCCCTCCATGCCCTGCCCTGCCCTACTCTTCAGCCTTGCCCAGCTCTTCCCCTCCATGAACATCCCTAAGTCCCCCCCCACACTCAAGACTCCCCAGGAGTGTCCCTTTGCTCATCTGCAGTGTCCTTTCTACCAACCCATCTGCCCTTTCCAAGTCCTGCTCACTCATCAATACTTCTGTGACCGCCCCGCAGTGAGAGCACATTCTCTGCTAAACCCTTACGCTTCCACCGCACTTACGTCAGAGTTCTTTACACAGAGGGTCTCCGCCTGCTAGACTGAGCCACCTTGCAGGAAGAGGCTGTGCCTGGATTTTCACATCTTTGTATGTCCTTCCATTCTTAGCAAAGGCACCTGGAATTTAATCAAAATCACCAAATATGTGTTGGACGGATGAACAGGTGGACAGATTTTAAATAAATAAAGTATTTATCTAGGCTGTTACCTCTCAGGATGCAGGAAAATGTATTTGATTTATAGACATACAGAAAAAGCGACTACATAGAGTATAATAAAGCAATGTTGTGTTTGGAATAACAGCAACTGATTAGTATCTATTACGTTACACTGATGTCGTATCTCTACCATTAGACTAACAAGTCTTTATGTTTCACAAGGGCAGGGACAATGTCTACAGCTGCAGCTGCCAGATCAAGCTGGAGTCCCTCCCTGATTTGATGCCATAAAGTAGGAGCTCTCAGTCGCCATAGGAGGAAATCACACCCCAGGCTGCTCACTAGAACCTCTGGGAAGAAGCAGAGCTCCCCACCATAAGTCACAGCTTTGGGGTCAGAGTCTCTGGATCCAAGCCTGGTTCTGCTACCTGAGCCTCTCTCGAGTCTCAATTTCCTCCCTAAATATAAGGATGATAATCCCTGTCCCATGAGTTGCACTGGGGAATAAATGTGATCCTCTACACAGTGCACTCAACAGAGGGCATGACCTGTGGGAAGGGTCCCATTAGTGCCAGCATTGCCAGTTATGCAGTGAATATCACTCATGTCTCAGCTTCTGTATCAACCAACAGCAATGCAGAGTTACCCACCTGTAGTTAGTTGAAAGTAGCTGGTGCTGACTATACTTCCAAGTTCTTACCAGTTGTCACTAGACCTTGTCAAAATGGGAAAAGACGGACTTCTGATAAACTCACAGTCAACTTATAGGCAATTTTAATAGAAAAAACCATAATGAACTGCAGTTTTTAAAAAATCTACAATGAGGTATGAGCTAAAACAGGATTCCATAGACTTGAAGTCAAAGTTCATAGTGAATCTCTTAAAACCTTACCTCCTTTTGCCTTTTAAATATTATTAGTATGTTACATTATAATTCATCCCATGATAGTGTTTTCAAGGCATTGGGGTTCCTGAATGCTTCAGATTGTCTCCTATGTCCTTCAAAGATACCCCATAATAGTGTAGCTGCGTGAGAATGAAGTGGTGGCTCTGCACCCCCAAGGTGCCAGGAGAGTCAGGTCCACCCAGTCATGGTATGCTGCCAGGCGCCAGACCTCCGTCTCTTCCTACCCACCATGCAACTTTACAGACCAGGAAGGCACTCAAGGGCAGCACAGCCCTGGGGACACATCCCAGTGCCTTATGCTCTGGTGTTCAAGAATGCCTCAGCATCCACTTACTGTGCAGGAGCTAAGGGAGGTGATCACCTCCACAGACCTATCCTCAACAACAGCTCTTCTATACTAGAAGATACTAGAAACAAAAGAGCTGTGCTCCTCTGGGCTGAGTTAGGAACTGGAGCTGTCCATCGCAGTGGAAGGAACTGGGTCAGCATTTGCACTAGCAATAAGTTCTCTGGCCTGTGGACCATGAGCCACGGGGATCCTTCAGCACCAGTGAAGGCAAAGTGACTTTGAGTGCTTGGACTCCATTCTCGGCAGGTTCACTTTTTATGCTGTCAGACCCGTAAACAAATGTTCACCCCTTCCTGAAGCAAAGCAGGAGAGGACATTGTTGATCTATCAGGGCATCCTGATAACATTCTGCCTCCACAACCAGCCAGTGTTTAGAGACACACGCTAGCTCTACTCAGCCGGGAGTGTGAACACTGCTCATTGCTGATTAGGTACTTTAAATCATGAATGCTCAGAACAATCACAAGATATATATACACTTACACATATACATACACCGCCTGTACACTCAACCAGAGGACATACATTGGTGGCTGCAGAACTCCATTATGACAGCATGGAACTTCATTTAGATCATTTCTTTTTTCATATGACACCTCCAATTTGCATTTCAGTGTTGTTGGTGATGGCTATTGACTGAATGTTTGCATTCCCACGAAATTCATGTGTTCAAATCCTAATCCGCCACGTGATGGTTTTAGAAGGTGGGCCTTTGGGGAGGTGATTAAGTCATCAGGGTGCAGATCTCATGAGTGGGATGAGTGCTCCTGTGACAGAGACTCAGCTCTCTGACTGTCTTTCTGCCTCGTGAGGATGCAATGAGAAGGCAACCACCTGCAGCCAGAGACGGTCCTCACCGGAACCCAAGCCAGCTGGCCCCCAGGCGTGGCCTTCCAGCCTCCAGAACTGTGGGAAGTGGATGTCTGCTGTTTGTGAGCCCCCCAGTCTACAGTGTTCTGTTACAGCAGCCCAAGCTGCCTACCACAGTGATATTACCAATGATGGCAAAACACCAAACAGTACATGGTGATCACTCAGAGTTCCTTCGTTGCCAGATATAGAAACGACTTTTCAAATTCCAGCTATAATCCTCCCAAACCTCAACTGAGGAAATGAATCATTATCACCAACTGCAAAACTCGCTGTTACCCTGCAGCAATGACAAAGAGGGCCTTTCTCCTGTAGACCTCCCCCTTGGTGGGCCTGGGCACACTTCCTTTCCTCCCAGCCTCCTGGGGCCTTCTCAACTGCCTCTCTACTGACAGAACTAGCAGCAGACGAGGCTGGGGAGGTTCCTCTAACCTCTTGTAAGGAGAAATTATTTTTCATTTCCTTGAAGGTTTGAGCCCAGGCAGGCTGGCCGTATTCCCTCCCCACACAGCAATCCCGGCACCCCTCACCTAGGAGACAGGGTGGGGCAGAGAGAGATGGGGGCTGCTGGGGCAGGAGGGCTGGCCCAGCCCCAGCAGGATAACTGCCCTGGAGAACATACACACCGCAGAACATACACACCCGCTCCCAGGATCCATCCTGACCATGTCCACTGAAGACTCAACCAAGACTTCATCCTCAGAGAATAAATCATAAAGGAATTCCTTGACATGCTCCCCTTCTCTAATCTGGTATTAACAAATGGCATGATGGACTAAATGAAGAAAGGAGGAAAGGGAGAAGTAAATAAACTCCAGGTTTTGCAGACATCAAATTTTAAGAAGACAAATGAGAACTGAGTCCAATAATGACCCCGGTCATTCTTTAGCAAGGGAAGAGGAAGGAGTGAAATAGCCTGGATCTTTAAACATCCCCAATTCAAGGGACAAAATTCCATCGTGCACCCCCTAACCAGTGAATTCAGCTATAGGCATTGTAGTCATATCAGTCACAGTGTTGAAGGCTCTTGCTGTCAGAAGGGCTTGGCTCTGTGTCTGTGTGTGTGTGTGTGTGTGTGGGTGTGTGTGTGTTTCTCCTGGACCAATAAGAAGTGTGTTCTGCCTGGTTCGGCTTCTTCACCTGTTTCCCATCTCAGAGAACAGGTAGTTTCTCCAAGACTGGTTCTTGGAATTTTGTGATGCAGAATCAGCCAAAGGACAGAGAAAGCTGAGACTGAGGGCTAGAGGAGGAGGGGAGGACTAAGAAAAAAGCTGAACAGGAGTGGAGAGAGAAAGCAGTCCCTCCGCAGAGAAAGAGTAGGAGGGGTGAGGAGGGAGGATGCTGACAATCACAGCCCGAGAAAAGTAGAAAAATAAGAACCAAGCAGTGGGGGAAAAGGGAGTCAGGTCAAATGGGTTTCCCGTGATCTGTAGATTGGTTCTTCTCTGTGCTTTTCAGTTAAATCAGACTGGCATTTCTTCTTAAATTCGTATTTGCTGTTAGGTCTGCTGTTCTTTGAATATGACTCCTTAGAGAGACGGAGCCGCGTGGGTCTTGAGCTCATAAGATTTTCTCAGTCCTAGTCCTGTCCTCTTGTCTTACAGCTGAGGAAATGGCAGCTCAGAGACATAAAATCACTGGCCTCAATATGCACCACAATTTACAGCTGAACTTTGATTCCTCTGCCTATTAGTCCAATGTAGATTCTATACCCCATGCTAAAAATATACTTGTTCCTACACATGCTCCCAGCCACATCCGTCCCCACCTCGACATGCCTCCTCACGCTGTAAGTCTTACTGGAAAGCTAAACAACCTCACACTCTTCAGTAAAAAGCATTTACATGTCTGAAGAGAAAGTGCCCCACCACCACAGAAAACGTTCCCAAAATGAACTCAGTTCTGGGGCTGGAAGCTGGGATGCATGCAGGTAGATCAAAGGCAGAACCTTACCTTGAGGAGACACGTGGTGAAGTTAGAAGGGACAGACACTGGGCGTTTAAAGGGCCACGTGTCTGAGCAGGTCTCACATTCCATCCAACAGATGGCAGTAGCCACATAGTTTTTTAAATAAGCACATAGAAGTCCAATGTTCAGAAGAAAACAGAATCAGTGAAATGAGATGTAAAATCTTTCCGTCCTCACCAAAAACCAAGTTACCACTCCTATTGAATTAACATGAAACTCAAACAACAACAACAGAACCCATCTACGCAAGCACTGGTAGATACAATCAATTAACAGCCCACTAACGACATGCTACTGATTACAAATTATAACTAACAATTGCTTTGTGTCTTGATATTAGAAAGATGAAAGAGGATTAATAATTGATCTAATATGTTGGGTTTAACTAACTGAAGTGAGTGGTTTAATACGCTTTCCGTTTTCCACATACCAACATGCTTGAAGGAAAAAATAATGGAACCTCTTGGTTGCTAACAATCGTTTAACCCCCACCTCATTCTTAGAATTCTTTACACGTCTGAACATGACTTCCATTCTAGTTTTCAAATTGAGAAAGCACCTATATTAAAAAGCAGTGGTTCTCTCCCCATTTGGGATTACACTTAAATGTATAAGGTAGAGAAAAGTCTAATAGAGAACATAATTGATGTCAGTTGTAATTGTATTCTGCTGTCAAATACATAGTAAAATATGAGCTTATTTTTGGGGTACTGCATTAAAAATACATTTCTTGAGCTCCTTTTTTTGTTCATTCTATTTTTATTCCCCCTTTTTTCCTTGGCTCTTCCTATCCATGACTTTCTGCATATCTAATATCATCACGCAGAGGAAAAAGCACTGCCTGAACCTGTCCACCAGCAAAGGGACACTGCTCTGCATAAACAGACAGAGGGGCAGGCACCTCAAGGGACTCGCAGAAGTGCCTGGATATTTTTAAGTACTTGAGGAAAACACAATGATGCCTGTCAAACACCTCAGGAACTGCTAGCGCCAGGTAAATCGGTTTTAACATTAGGTTGCTAAATTTCCTTCCATGACGTCATATCTTTGCAAAGCTTGGTTTTTGGTGACTGCTGTGATAGCTGTGGGGGAAAAAGTGATATGTCCTATCTGATTCCAAGGTTTTATATATTGCTAGTGCCCAACTGATGCACCTACATACCATTAGTAAGTATTGTGGTTATTTAATAATACAATAAAATATGATTTATTTTCTTTCAATTTGTACATATTATTTTTTACCCAGCTACTAAGTTGTTAGGACATAAATACTTATTAAGGTAGTTGGACCCAACAAGGTCATAAACAGAATTATGAGGTATTTCTTGTGGCCTCAGGGCCCTGTGAATAAGATTACTAAGACATTAGGGTGCTGTGAACTGAAAATGTTTAGGAACCGCTGAACTAAACCATTCACAGGGGCGAGCTGGTTTATTCCTCTCAAACATCTTACAATCATTTCAAGGCTGGGCATGATCACTCACAACTGTAATCCCAGCCCTTAGGGAAACTGAGGTGAGAGGATCGCTTGAGGCCAGGAGTTCGAGGCCAGCCTGAGAAACGTAGTGAGACCACAGTCTCCACACACAAAAAGTAAAAATCAGCTGGGTGTGATGGCGCACGCCCGTAGTCCTAGCTACTTGGGGAGCTGAGGCAGGAAGATTGCTTGAGCCGAGGAGGTTGAGGCTGCAATGAGCCATGAGATTGCACCACTGTACTCTAGCCTGGGCCACAGAGTGAGACCCTGCCTCAAAAAATTAATTAATTAAGAATCATTTCAAAGTATGAACCATGAATGTAAATAACTGATATAAAAATCTGGAAAGAATGAATCAGAAATAAAAGAAAAGAGCTTGGGTTTGAATCTTGCCTGCCCCACCAACTGGGTGAGTTCAGGTGACCTGTCTGAAACTCGGTTTTCCTCTCCTTTGTGTGGGTTAGAGGAGATAAGGTCTTAGCACCTAAGATCCTTCCTGGTACTTGCAAATGCACAGTAAGTGGTAGCAATTATGGTTTCTAAATCAGACATGACCCATACAAGCGTTTCCTTCCTGGAGAGGAGGGGTCTTAATCTGGGGAGTCCAGTGCAAAATAAAAATATGAGGATCTTTGTTCCAAAACTAGTAAGAATTTCAAGATGGTGTCAGCAGAGCTGACCAGCTGTGGGAGCCTACGTGAAGCTGTTCCCGCTCTTGCCAATTTTCTCAGGGTTTTCCAGCTCAAATGAGTCTTTCCTCCTGCACTGAATCTTCATACTCTTATCACCTGTGCCAAATAATTAGCTCACCAACTATTATCCTGGTCCCCAGTCAACCGTAGCAATATGTAATATCATCATATTCACCACTAGCTGCAGGGTGACATTCTCTTTCCCAAGTGGATTGTGTCAGTCTGTTTGTGTTCCTACAGAGGAATGCCTAATGGCTGGGTCATTTATAAAGAGAAGAGGTTTAACTGGCTCACAGTTCTGCAGGACGTACAGGAAGAGTGATGCCAGCATCTGATTCTGATGAGGGCCTCAGGAAGCTTCCATTTGTGGCAGAAGGGAAAAGGGAGCAGGCGCATCACATGGCAAGAGCGGGAGCAAGAGAGAGAGAAGAGGCAGGTCCCCTCAGACTCTTTTAAACAACCAGATTGTGCATTAACTAACTAAGCAATAACTCACTTATCACCAGGAGGATGGTATTAAACCGTTCATGAGGGATTTGCCCCCATGATGCCATCACTTCCCACCTGACCCCACCTACTACATTGGGAATCACATTTCAACATGAGATTGTAAAGAACATCCAAACCATATTATAGATGATCGCATCCTTGTGGGCAAGGGACTGTAAAGAGTGCTGACTCCTTTTCCACCCCACAGCCTCCAGGCACTGCTGGCACATATTAGATGCTCAACAAATACCTGTTGACTAAATAATTGATGGGAGGGTGATATGGCTATGTAGTTGTTAGCACCTTACTACCATATTCTCCAGGTTGTAAAGGCTGTGAGTGGCAGACTGAAAGCATGCCAGGTAATCTCTGTAGAGGGCATACTAAAGAAACTAAGAGGACGTCACACAAGTGGGTGTGTTCACCCTCTATGTGTGTGTGTATTTCATTTTCCTTTATTTATGGTTTCTCATATTAATACACTTTATTTTTGGAACAGTTTTAGGTTCACAGTAAAGTGAAGCAGAACATACAGAGAGTTCCTATATACCCTCTGTCCCCACACATGCACAGACTCCCCAACTACCAACGTTCCCTACCAGGATGGTACATTTGTTACTACTGTTGAAATGGTATTGACACATCATCACCCAAAGTCCATAGTTTATATTAAGATTCACTCTTGGTGTTTAATATGGGTTTTGATAGGTGTATAATGACACATATCTACCATTATAATATCAGATAGAATAGTTTCATTGCCCTGAAAATCCTCTGTGCTCTACCTGTTCATCTCTCTCTCCCCCAAATCCCTAGCATTAACTGATCTTTTCACCATCTCCATAGTTTATCCTTTTCCAGAATGTCACATACTTGGAATCATACATATAAAGGCTTTTGAATTGGCTTCTTTCACTTAGCAATATGCGTTTAAGTTTCCTGCATATCTTTTCATAGGTTGATAGCTCATTTATTTTTAGTGCTAAATAATATCCCACTGTACGAATGTCCCACGGTTCATTTATCCATTCACCTATTGAAGGACATCTTGGTTGCTTCCAAGTGTTGGCAATTATGAATGAAGCTGCAGGTTTTTGTGTGGACGTAAGTTTTCATCTCCTTTGGATGAACGTCAAAGAGCACAACTGCTGGTAAGGGTATGTTTAGTTTTTAAAGGAATGGCCAAACTGTCTTCCAAAGTGGCTGTACGATTTTGCATTGTCAGCAATCATGAATGAGAGTCCCTGTTGTTCCTCATCCTCACTAGCATTCGATGTTGTCAGAGCTGTGGAATTTGGCCATTCTAATGTATGTAGTGATATCTCATTGTTCTTTAATCTGCATTTCCCTGATGGCATCTTGTGGAGCGTCTTTTCATATGCTTAATTGACATCTGTATATCTTCTTCGGTAAAGTATCTGTTAAGGTCTTTGGCCCACTGTTTAATCCAGTAGTTTGTTTTTTTCTTAGCCTAGCTACAGAGGCTTATCAATTTTATTGATCTTTTCAAAGAACCAGCTTATAATTTTGTCGATTTTCTCTACTGATTTTGTTTCCAATTTTATTGATTTCTACTGTAATTTTGTTATTTCTTATCTTCTGCTTACTTTGGATTTAATTTGTTCTTCTTTTGCTAGTTTCCTAAAGTGGACTGTGAACTTCATAGGAGCTTCTCAGTTGCCCCCAATCCCTTAGGTAGGACGGGATGGTTACAGGTAACTGGAGTTAGGTATTTCCCCTCCCCCTGGGTAGGTTAGGTTTTGATAAAAACCCAGCATTTAGGCTCTGATAAAATAGTTTCTCCTGAGGGTGGGCCTTGTAATAAGACGGATGCTCTGGCATATTTCAAAGTAGTTGCTTTTCTCCTCCCCCTTGAGAGAGGCATAAGGGAATTTTTCTCTCATCTTTGCTTTGAGAATCTGGGAGAGTGCCCGTAGTTATACCTCATAGAAGTGTAAGAGCCCTTCTATACCTGGGTCTTCCTGGAATTTTTAACTCCATCTTTTCCACACTCAACCTCTGGCAATTTGTCAGTTACAGTTCAGCTTTTCCCATGTTGGCACTGGTGCCCATGGAAGTTTCTGCTCTAGAGTTTCTGCTGTTTAGAGCAGATTCATTGTATCCACATGTCTGTCTCTCCAATTTTGGGGACAGCAGCTTACCCTGTGTCCTCGCTTTTCTGATAGCTCTAAGAAGAACTGTTGATTTTTCAGTTTGTCAGTTTTTTGAATTGTTATTAGGATACAGTGACAGCTTCAAAGCTCCTTTTGCACTGAAGTGAAAAATGGAAGTCCTGTGTTCTCTTTTAAACACTGGCACACTCTAATAAAAACAATTTAATGAGAGTTGACCCCGTTCACAAATTTCCACTGCCTCAAATGGCCCTACATGTGCGGGAGTAGTCTTCAGACAGCCCAGTCCATACATAGGATTGGCATTGACCAAACTTCAGCAACTCGGAAAGTCTACCCTAAGCATTGGGTCAGAGAGCGTCCCTTTTCCCCAGTAGATCATCTTCCACCTCCTTGGGAAGATAAAAAAAACAGGCATTAATCTCCAGATAGAAAAAAAGAATGAATCAGAAAGAAAAGAGATGCAAGACAGACAGCAAGGATGATTTTTTTGTTCCTGGGCAGAGTCACAAGCCTGGTCTCTAGCCGAGCATCCTTTTAATAGACTCCTCTGTTCCACTCAGCTTCCCCAGGAAAATGCCTCTTTCTGTTGGCCATCAATAAGTCACTCAGTGAGAGTGACTCTGTCCGCAAACTCTAGTGGGGACGAACACCACACTTCCGTATCTCCTGAGCTCCTGGAAAGTCATTTGTCACCAGGATGGCGCGAAGGTCCAGAATTTTACCTAGAGCCCAGTCAACAAGGAAGAGCCAGTTGCCGAGGCCAGGGAAGCCAGAGTAGCCACATCTCAGCACTCCAGAGAGCATGAATTGAGGTAAAGTCAATGAGAGTGGTATCCTCAGATTTTGCCAATTAAGGATTCAGCATGAAATAAACCACGCCCAGGAACAAGCAAAAAGACTGTTTCCTGGAAGAGAAAACCAGATCTGGAAGGAAACAAGAAAGCACCACCCAGCTGGGAGAGGATACCCATCAAAAACAGCCCTGAGGGTAAGGGACTACATATGCCTTTCTTTTGGCTGTGTCTGCAAAGAGGACAGATGCGTCATAGGAGACTACAGCCAAGAAGAGAACTGCAAGGAATAACAGGGAGTCTAAGGAATCTTGGGATTCAAGAGAGGTCCAGGAAACTACAAAAAGACTACAGAGTGGAATCTCTTAGTCTCACAAAAGTCTAGGCTCTGTCTGCTCTGTTTCTCCTCCCAGATCAGACAGCCTCAGCCGAGAAAGCGATAGAGGAGAAGGTCAGAACAACATCTTAGTGAGGCCACCATGCAGCCTGTTGGATTTGATCACCTTCAACTCAACCACAAAGCGGCAGCACATTTAATTTAAATATTCATTTGTGCTTTGTCACCTTATGGTATTCCCTTTCTGTTTCAGGAGGCAGAGGGGCTCTTAATCATCAAAAATTTTCCTGGTTGGGCCGGGCGCGGTGGCTCAAGCCTGTAATCCCAGCACTTTGGGAGGCCGAGACGGGCGGATCACGAGTTCAGGAGATCGAGACCATCCTGGCTAACACGGTGAAACCCCGTCTCTACTAAAATACAAAAAAAATTAGCCGGGCGAGGTGGCGGGCGCCTGTACTCCCAGCTACTCGGGAGGCTGAGGCAGGAGAATGGCGTAAACCCGGGAGGCGGAGCTTGCAGTGAGCTGAGATCCGGCCACTGCACTCCAGCCTGGGCAACAGAGCTAGACTCCGTCTCAAAAAAAAAAAAAAAAAAAAAAAATTTTCCTGGTTGGCAGACAGAAACTACTGAAAGATTCTTCCAGTTTTCACGACCCACATAGTCATTGAAGGGGTCATTCTTGTTATCTGGGTGGAGGCAGAGGCAGAGAGGAAAGATCATGTATTAGTACTTCATTCCTTTTTAAATACCAAATAATATTCCACTGTATGACTGTACCTCATTTTGTTTATCCATTCATCACTTGATAGATATTTGAGCTGTTTCCATTTTTGACTATTATAAATCATGTTGCTGTTTACATTGATATGCAAGTTTTGTGTGGACATTTTTATTTTTCATTTTTCTAGTGTACATACATGAGAGTAGAATTGATGGATCATATGAAAACTCTATAATTAACATCTGAGCTACTGCCAAACTGTTCTCTCTACCATTTAAAATCATGCCCGCAATATATGAGGATTCCAATTCCTCCACATCCTTGCCAATACTTGTTAATGTTTACTTTCTAAATTTCAGCCAACCTAGTGGGCAGTTTTCTCATTGAAAATTTGATTTGCATTTCCCTAATGAAAAATGAATAATAATGTTGAAAATCATTTAATATGTTTATTGGTAATCATATATCTTATTTGGAAAAAATCTATAGACAAATCTTTTCCGCATTAAAAAATATGGGTTGTCTATTAGTTGAGCTGTAAGAGTTCTTTATATATTCTTGACACAAGCCCTTTATCAGACATATCATTTCAAATATTTTCTTCTATTCTGCAGGTAGTCTTTTCACTTTCTTGATGGTATCCCTGGAAGCACAAAATATGATATTTTGAGAAAGTCCAATTTAGTTTCTTTGGTTGCTTGTGCTTTTTGGTGTCATACCTAAAAAATCACTGCCTAACTTAAGGTCATAAATATTTACTTCTCTATTTCTTCTCAATTTTATAATTTTAGCTCTTACCTTTATGTCTATGATCAATTTTGAATTAGATTTTGTATATGGCATGTTGTACAGGTTAAACTTTTATTTTTTGCCGTGGACATCCAGTTTTCCCAACACCATTTGTTGAAAAGACTTATTTTACCCACTAAATTTTCTTGGCATCATGATTAAAAATCATTTGATCATAAAAATGAAGATTTATTTTTAGATGATCAATTCTGTCCCATTGATTCGTATGTCTGTCTTTATGAGAATGCCATGCTGTCTTGATTACCACAGCTTTGTAGAACATCTTGAAACTGGAAAGTGTAAGTCCTTCAAATTTGTTCTTCTTTTTCAAGATTATTTTGGGTCTTCTGGCTCTCTTGTATTTCCTTATGACTTTAGGATAAGCTTGTCAATTTCTGTCCAAAAGAGGTAGCTAGGATTTTGATGGAGACTACATTGAACCTACAAATCAATTTGGGAAATATTGCTGTCTTAGCAATGTTAAGTCTTTCAATCTGTGAACATGGAGTGCTTCTTTACCTATTTAAGTTTGTCTTAATTCCTTTCAAAGACAATTTTTAGTTTGCAGTGTACAAGTCTTGAACTTGTATACTGCTTTGACTAAATTTATCCTAAATTATTTCATCTTTTTAATTCTATTAGAATAGAATTGTTTTTCTTAATTTCATTTTCATATTGGTCATAAAATGCCTAGAAATACAATTGATTGTTGTATATTGACCTGGTATCCTGCAAAGTAGGAGAACTTGTTTACTAGTTCTAATAGCTTTTAAAAGATATTATTTCTAGCATTTTCATATCATCTAGAATAGAAATAGTTTTACTTCTTTCTGTCTACTCTGAAAGCATTTTATTTCTCTTTCTTGCTTGATTGCCCAGGCTAGAATTTCCAGTACAATGTTAAATAGAAATGGTGAGAGTCAACATCCTTGTTTTGTTCATGATCTTATATGAAAAGTATTCTGTCTTTCACCATTAAGTATGATATTACTTGTGAGTTTTTCATAGGCTTCTTTATTTGGAAGAGGAATTTGTGTCCTCTTTGTTGAGTGTTTTTTTTTAAGAAAGGCTGTTGGATTTTGTCCAATATTTTTTCTGTGTCTATTTAAATTATCATGCGATTTTTGTTCTTTATTTTATTAACATGGTATATTAAGTTGATTGGTTTTTTTAATGTTAAGCCAACATTTATCCTGAGGAAATTCCCATGTGGTCATGGTCATTCTTATCTTTTTATATATTCTGGATGTGAATTGCTAGTATTTTATTCAGAATTTTTGTGTCAATATTCACAATGGATATCAGTCTGTAGTTTTCTTATGCTGTCTTTGTCTGGTTTTAGTACTGGGGGTAATATTGTCCTAATAGGCTAAGTGGGTAAGTTCCTTCCCACTTTGAAAGAGTTGGGGGGATGGGTATTCTATTTTTTGAAAGAGTATGTAGGAGATGAGTATTCTTTTTTGCATAATTGGTAGAATTTGCCAGTGAAGCCACATGGGCCTAGAATTTCCTTTGTGAGAAGTTTTCAAATTATTAACTCAATGTCTGTACTTTTTAATAGATCTATTTATAGTTTCTATTTCTTCCTGAGTCAGTTTTAGCACTTGGCATCCTTATAGGACTTTGTCCATTTTATCCAGGTTATCTAATTTGTCGGCACACAGTTTTTTTGTTTTGTTTTGTTTTGTTTTCGAGATGGAGTTCCGCTCTTGTTGCCCAGGCTGGAGTGCAACGGCACGATCTCAGCTCACCACAACCTCCGCCTCCCAGGTTCAAGCAATTCTCCTGCCTCAGTCTCCTGAGTAGCTGGAATTACAGGCATGTGCCACCAAACTCAACTAATTTTGTATTTTTAGTAGAGACAGGGTTTCTCCATGTTGGTCAGGCTGGTCTCAAACTCCCAACCTCAGATGATCTGCCCACCTCAGCCTCCCAAAGTGCTGGGATTACAGGCATGAGCCACCGCGCCAGGCCTGGCATAGTTTTTATAGTTTCCCTTATAATCTTTTTATTTCTGTGAGGTTGGTTTTGATTTTAAGACTTGAGTCTTCTCTTTATTTTTCCTGCATAGTCTACCTAATGCTTTATATACTTAATGGTCAATTAGGTCTATTTGTATCACAGTGTTGTTAAAATGTTCTAGTTCCTTAATATTCAGCCTATTTGTTCTATCCACTATTGAAAGTGAGATAGATATTGAAGTTTCCAATCATTGCTGAATTGTCTTTCTCCCTTCTGTCAGTTTGCTTCATGTATTTTAAAATTTGTGTTGTTAGGTACAGATATGTTTATTATTATTGTGTTTCCCAGTGGGATCACTACCACTTTGTCACTATCCTTTGTGATTAGTAACAAGTTTTGTCTTAAAAACTATTTTTCTTGATATTGGTATAGACACTTCAGCTCTATTTTGACTACTACTTGCATTGTATTCCTTTGTCCATCATTTTACTTTTAATGTATTAGGTTTTCAAATCTAAACTGCATCTCTTATAGACAGAATAGAATTGTATAATATTATTTATTCTGCCAGTCTCTGTCTTTTGCCTGAAGTATTAATTAATCATTTATATTTGATGTAGTTACTGATAAGGTAAGATTTATATCTGCCATCTTTCTACTTGTTTTCCACATGCTTTATCGTTTCTGTACCTGTACATGCCCATTAATATCTTATTACAGTAATACATATTTCTAGTGTACAACTTTAATTTCTTTGTTGTTTGTTTTACTATGTATTTTTTGAGTTATTTTTGAGTGATTAATAACATAATAACAGTATCATTCATATTAAACTAACTTAATTTTAATGGTGTTCAAAAGCTTCATTTAAATATAGCTCCTTTCTCCTTTAATTGTGCATCATGGAAACTATATACATTATAAGCTTATCAACAAAGTTTTATAATTATTGCTATGTGGAGTTGTCTTTTAAATCAGAAAGTAAAGTGTTACAAACTCATGTTGATTCAAGTTACTAATAAATATCACTTAATTTCAGCCTGCAACACTTCCTTTAGTGTTTCTTGGGGGGCAGGTCCACTACCACAGAACTTTCTCAGTTTCGATTTTTGGGGGGTTTTTTTGAGACAGAGTCTTGCTCTGTTGCCCAGGTGGGAGTGCAGTGGTGTGATCTCAGGTCACTGCGACTTCTGCCCTGCAGGTTCAAGTGATTCTCCTGCCTCAGCCTCCCTAGTAGCTGGGACTACAGGTGCCTGCCACCATACCCAGCTAACTTTTAGTAGAGATGGGGTTTCACCATGTCGGCCAGGCTGGTCTCAAACTCCTGACCTCAAGTGATCCTCCCACCTCAGCCACCTGAAGTGCTAGGATTACAGGCATGAGGCACCACACCCACCTGGCCTCAGTTTTTTAAAATCTACAGCTGCTTTAATTTATCCTTCATATATAAAGGATAGTTTTGCTGGATATAGAATTCTTGATTGACATTCTTTTTCTTTTGGCACTTTGAATAAGTCATGAGAATCATGGCATTCTCATCTCTATGATTTTTTTATGGAAAGCTAGCTATTAATCTTATTATAGACCACTTGCATGTAATGAGTCATTTTTCTCTGTCTTCAGGATTCTTTATTTGTCTTTTAATAGTTTTGCCTATTATATGTTAAGTGTAGATTTCTTTCAGTTTATCTAATTTGATATTCTTGGATATGAACATAAATGCTTCCATCAAAATTGGGATGTTTTGGGCATTGTTTTCCTCAAGCATTCCTTCTCCTCCTTTTTCTCACCTCTCTCATGCCTGGACTGCCTTTATGGGTACGTTGGTATGCTTGACGGTGTCCCACAGGTATTTATGATTCTTAATTTTTCTTCATTATTTTATATTTCTGTTTCCCAGGCTGGATAATCTGAATTGACCTATTTTCAAATTCATTGATTCTTTCTTCTGGAAGCTTAAATTTTCTGTTGAAATCCTCTAAGAAATTTTACATTTCATTATGGTAGTTTTATTTATTTATTTTTAATTTATTATTTTTTTTTGAGACAGAGTCTTGCTCTGTCATCCGGGCTGGAGTGCAATGGTGTGATCTCGGCTCACGGCAACCTCTGCCTCCCAGCTTCAAGCAATTCTCCTGCCTCAGCCTGCTGAGTAGGTGGGATTATAGACACCCACCACCATGCCTGGCTAATTTTTTGTATTTTTAGTAGAGATGGGGTTTCACCATGTTCGCCAGGCTGGTCTCGAACTCCTAATCTCAGGTAATCCACCTGCCTTGGCCTCCTAAAGTTCTGGGATTACAGGCATCGGCCCCTGCACCCAGCCTCATTATGATAGTTTTAGCTCTGCAGTTGCCATTTGATTCTTTTATTATTCTCCAGATGGAAATTAAGAGAAATAAACTGAAAAATGGAAAATTTGGGGTAAAGTTTAATGTGGAAGGACTCTCACAATGACCTTACAGTTTTTATTCTCTGGCTTGACCAAAATGTAAATGGAAGTGGATGTGTCAGCCTCTTTACTCCTTTCTCTGGCCAACTGTCCCTGTTTCAGTCCTGAAGGGGAAGACTCATTTCCTTCCTCAGCTTACTTCTTCCTGTCTGTGAGTCTGTTTCCTTTGAAAATAGTAAACTTTTTGTTAGCAAATGCTAAATGTTAGCAAAAGTGTTTCTTTCTCACACTTGAATCTTCAGTGCCTAGGACACTGCCCAGTAAATACTGGCTGCTCAACAAATTTTTATTAAATAAAATGCATTATCTTTGTGGGTACATTCCCTTATAATTTAACTTATTAAAATTTTACCACCAGAATAGTAGGTTGACAATCCCTATAAATCTACCTTTCCATCAGAGCAATAAACACAGTAGCCAAAATTGTCAAAATCAGTTATTTAGGAGATCTTGAAATTAACCAAATGTTTACAGTAATCTGAGGAGAGTTTGTTCCAGAAAAACTGCTGAGAGTGGGAAAGAACAGAGGGTTCATGGCATTGTAACATAAGTTAGACCCATATCCCTCTGTCTAGCTATACAATAGGCTTGAAAACTATCTGGAGAATAATTCAATTCTTAAAATAAAAAGTTTACAGTATGCCTTGCTTAGAACAGCAGAAAAAGACCAATAGGTACAGATGAAAAAACTATTCTGTCACTAGATTTAGGGACACTGAGACGTGAAGAATAAAAACAGGTGATAGGAGGCAGAAAATCAAGCTACGAAGAGAAAAAAGACAGTAGGCTGGATGCCACAGGTGTTTCCTCAATAGAAAAGGGTGCTTAGGGACAGCCATAGATGGATAATTGGTTTCAGGGGTTTAACTAGCCACAGGTCTCTGTATTACATGATTCAGGGGGTGTATGAGTCATTCTAATTTCATTTTAAAGGGATTTCACTTTCACCAATTCAATATTGTAAAAATACACAGATTCCTTCCTCGCGATTTGACAGAAAGTATTTCTGCATCTTTATTAAATGACCAGAAGATCTTTTCCTCGGTAATAAATTGTATTAAGAGCATTGGAGAAAGTGTCAAGGCCAGCTTAATCTAAGAAACATCATCTGGCAATAACACAAGAGCTGTGATGTTACCTAAACGTCCTCAGCAGAAACTCAATTTCCTTCCTCTAGGATGTATTCAGTTTCCTTGCTTGTGGCCTTGTTCACACCCAGAGGCTGTATTATGGTCTGGTTCAAGTTAAGCTGATTCCATTACTGGCCTATGGAGATCTCAATACAAGGCTATTAAATGGAGACAGAAATTTACAGAAGAATGACAAATAAATGCAAAATCTATGAACAAATAATTTGGAGTTAAGCACAAAGCCACCAAGTCAATAATCCTTAGTGTTAGAATCCATCCTGGAGGTGCAGACAGAAAGGAACCTTTTCTCTGGCAATTGAAAATGTCCAGATCCCCAGGATTCTCTTAACGGTAAACACTCTGTATTGCAAACGTCCTCACAGACCACCCAGGTACTCTGGGTGACTTTGACAGACGCTGTCAAACCGAACTGTGGTTTCTCATTTCCCTAGAGTAAAGCCCCAATTGTTAACGTGTAACAAGAGGATACAAGCTGAATTACTAAAATGTTTAATGAATGTAATTTTTAAGATATGTGGTTTTATACATTTCTAGTACTCTCCAGAGCCAACAAAATTTGCCTCTTCATTTTCTCCTTTAAGCAAAATTCACTGCAGGATAGGCTAGGTGATGCTGTGGTGACAAACAACTTCCCGAATCTCTGCAATTCACACACAAAGTTTCCTGCTGACTCACATAATATGCCCTCCAAGATCTGCAGGGATTCTGCTTCGAGCTGTCTCCATTCTTACTCTGGGACTCTGAGATGCGGGTTGATGGAACAGCTACCGTCTGAAACACTGTCAGTGATGATGACACAGGAAAGAGTGTGGAGCGAAGGTTCTCCTGGCTCTCAAAGCTTTCACCTGTAAGTGATACTCTTTCCTGCTTGCATTTCATTACCCATATGAGATATATGGATAAACCAAATTACAAAGAGGCCTTGGGTGTTGGAGAACAATAGCACAGCCAGCCCAGCACACACACCCTGTTACACATTATATTCTGTGCTTCACACTGGAGCTACAGCTGTGCAACTACAGGCAGACTTGATCTTACCTCCATAGGTCTACAGTCTAGGGAAAATACAAACAAGGGATCCCTCTATGCCGAGATTCCCCGCCTGCCTGGTGGGTGGGCAGAGCCAGCAGAAGGATGCCACTATGACAAGTAGCCCAGCCCAGGAAACCCCTTCGTACCCACTGGCCTGAGATTCCCATCCTATTCCAAGAGACACTTGATAGCCCAGCCTGGGAGAACCTGTTCATTCCTCAAGCAGCACCAGCAGGGAGTGGGATTCCCAGCCCTCATAGATAAACAAACACCAAAGTCTCTGAAATATAACTGATTTAGAACCACAGCCCACAAAAGTAATCCAGGACCTGAGTGCTGAACCTAAACAGAGTGACTGCCTGCTAAAATAAAAAAAAAAAAAATTAATAGAATCCAGAGTTTCTTCATATAATAGACAAAATGTTCCGGATACAATAAAATATCACCCATTTTGCCAAAAACCAAGAAAATCACAATTTGGATAAGAAAAGACAGTCAACAGTCAGTGACATCAACACTGAGATGAATAAGATTTGGAATTATCTGATGAAGATTTTAAAACAGTTGCAACAAAAATGCTTCAACAATCAATTATAAATTCGGCTAAACAAATAAAAACAATTTTAAAAATCTCAGCGAAGAAACAGAAGTTACACAAAAGGACCAAATGGAAATTAGAGAACTAAGAAATATAATAACAGAAACTTAAAAAGACAACTTCTTAGATGGGTTTAATTGTGGAATGGAGATGACAGAGGATAGAATCACTGAACTTGAGGATATAATTTGCCTAATTTGAGTAACCAATCTAAACAATCAGAAAATATCCTTAATAAATATTAAGGATATTCTCAGGGATCTATGGCACTGTAAAACAGATCTAACATTTCTGTCATCAGAGTCTCAGATGAAGAGAAGAAAAGAGAGTGGGGCTGAAAGAAAGAAGGAGTAGACTGGAAACTTCCCAAGTTTGGCAACACACACAAACCTATGGATTTGAGAATCTGAGTGAATCCCAAATATGATAAGCCAAGGAAATCCATACCAAAGACAAAGAAAAAACATTTTGAGAGAAACTAGAGAAAAATGACAAATCACCCATAGGGGAAGAATGATTGAAATGGCAGTAGATTTCTCATCTGAAACAGTGGAACCCAGAAGAAAATGGCACAACATTTTTCAAGTATTTGAAGTGAAAAGAAAATTCAACCACAAATTGTATGTCTGGGAACATGATCCTTCAGGAATGGAGAGAAAATAAAGATGTTCTCAAATGAAAGAAAAATCTGTGCCTAGCAGACCTAGCCTTAAAGATTGGATAATTTATCAAACAGCAAGGAACTGGTAAGAGGGAATCCGGAAGCATCAGAATAGAAGAAGAAACAACAGAAATGAAAATATGGAAGCCGGGCACGGTGGCACATGCCTGTGGTCTCAGCTACTCACGAGGCTGAGGCAGATCAAGGCTGTGGTGAGCTATGATTGCACCACTGGACTCCAGCCTGGGTGACAGAACAAGACTGTCTCTAAAAAAAAATTTTTTTAAGAAATAAAAATATGAGTACATGCAAAAGACTATCCTTCTTATGGTTTTTCTAAATCACATTAGATGATTGAAACACCATAAAATACTCAAGCCGGCCAGGCATGGTGGCTCATGCCTGTAATCCCAGCATTTTGGGAGGCCAAGGCGGGAGGATCACCTGAGCCCATGAGTTCCAGACCAGTGGGGACAACATGGTAAGATCTTTGTTCCCACTAAAAACAAGCTATACAAAGAAATGTATTCAAAACACAAAAACACTAACAATACATCAAGGTAGAATCCAAAACAATTATTCAAATAACCTAAGGAAGGTAAGAAAATAAACAGAGGAACAAGAACCAGAGAAATCAAGCAGAAAACAAATAATTAAAAAGATAGACTTAAGCATCAACATATAAATACTTATTAATATCAGTAATTTAAACACAGCAATAACAAGACAGAGGTTGGCAGATACAGGCAGACTGAAAGGATGAATGATTAAACAAAGTGGTTCATCCATACCATGAAATACTACTCAGGAATGCAAAGGAACAAATTGATATACACAATGACTTAATGGATCCCAGGACAATTAGGCTAAGTGAAAAAAAAAAAAATCCCAAATATTTCATACTGTATGTTCCCATTTCCATTTCATTTTTCGAAATAAAACTTTAGAACTGGAGAACAGTGGTTGCCAGAGGTTGAAGGCTGGCGTGGCAATGGGGAATGGTATGGGGGAGGTGGATGTAGGTGTAATAGGGTAACACAAGCAATTCTAGTGGTGATGAAAATCTCAGTATTTTTATTGTGGTGGTGGAAACACAACCCTACACGTGATAAAATTGTGTGGAACTAAACACCGTATGCACTCACACACATGCTCACATGTGTAATAAACAAAACTGGGGAAATCTGAAATTGATGGGGAGTTGTATCAATGTCAATATCTTGGTTGTGATATTACATTATAAATTTGCAAAATATTACCATTACAGAAAACTGGGAAAGGGAATATGGGATCTCTCTATATTATTTCTTCTTTATTTTATTTTGTTTTGAGACAGGGCCTCACTCTACCCAGGATGGAGTACAGTTGCATGATCATAGCTCACTGCAGCCTCAGTCTCCTGGGCTCAAGTGATTCTCCTGCCTCAGCCTCCTGAGTAGCTGGGATTATGCACACGTGCCACTAATTCAGCTAATTTTTTTATTTTTTATTTTTATTTTTTTACTTTTTATGGAGCCAGGGTCTTGCTATGTTGCCCAGGATGGTCTTGAACTCCTGGGCTCAGGGATCCTTTTGCCTTGGCCTCCTAAAATGCTGGGATTACAGGCATGAGCTATTGTGGCCTGCCTGTATTATTTCTTATAATTGCACATGAATCTGGAATTAGATTGATACAAATTTCAATTAAAAATAATTTGCTTCCTGACTTTTTAATGATCGCCATTCTAACTGGCGTGAGACGGTGTCCCATTGTGGTTTTGATTTGCATTTCTCTAATGACCAGTGATGATGAGCTTTTTCTCATATGTTTGTTGGCCGCATAAATGTCTTCTTTTGAGAAGTGTCAGTTCATGTCCTTCACCCACTTTTTGATGGGGTTGATTTTTTCTTGTAAACTTAAGTTCCTTGTAGATTCTGGATATTAGCCCTTTGTCAGATGGATAGATTGCAAACATTTTCTCCCATTCTGTGGGTTGCCTGTTCACTCTGACAGTTTCTTTTGCTGTGCAGAAGCTCTTTAGTTTAATTAGATACTATTTGTCAATTTTGGTTTTTGTTGCCATTGCTTTTGGTGTTTCAGTCTTTTAGTCATGAAGTCTTTGCCCATGCCTATGTCCTGAATGGTATTGCCTAGGTTTTCTTCTAGGGTTTTTATGGTTTTAGGTCTCACATTTAAGTCTTTCTTTTTTCTTTTTATTTTTTCCTTTTGTTTTTGAAACGGAGTTTCACTCTTGTTGCCCATACTAGAGTGAAATGGTGCGATCTTGTCTCACTGCAACCTCCGCCTCCTGGATTCAAGCAATTCTCCTGCCTCAGCCTCTCGAGTAGCTGGGATTACAGGCATGTGCCACCATGCCCAGCTAAGTTTGTATTTTTAGTAGAAATGGGGTTTCTCCATGTTGGTCAGGCTGGTCTCAAAACTCCCAACCTCAGGTGATCTGCCCGCCTCGGCCTCCCAAAGCGCTGGGATTACAGCTGTGAGCCACCACGCCTGGCCACATTTAAGTCTTAAATTCATCTTGAGTTAATTTTTATATAAGGCGTAAGGAAGGATGAAGCTGGAAACTATCATTCTCAGCAAACTAACACAGGAACAGAAAACCAAACACTACATGTTCTCACTCATAAGTGGGAGTTGAACAATGAGAACACATGGAAACGGCAAGGGGAACATCACACACCAGGGCCTGTCGGGGGTTGGGGGCTAGGGGAGGGATAACATTAGGAGAAATACCTAATGTAGATGTCAGGCTGATGGGTGCAGCAAACCACCATGGCACATGTATATCTATGTAACAAACCTGCACGTTCTGCACACGTATCCCAGAACTTAAAGTATAATAAAAAAAATAGTAATTTGCATGTTTAGAGTTTTAAAACATGAGCACACACTCATCTACACGTACAGAGTGCAGCCTGCAATCTTCTTTCTTTATTGAAACAGTAATTTCCTTAGGGAATTCACTGCCTCTCGCATTGTCCCTGCCCTCTCCCCTCTGGCATCTGTGAAATGTGTGGACAAAGAGAGGCACTGCAGAAAGCACACCTGGACGCGTGCCTCCGCCCCTGCTTTTGTCTTCAGCTCTGATTACCGCTGCTCAGGCTCTGGCTCTGAGTCGGCGGCGGCGGCGTGAGCTGGCTCATCAGGAGCGTGAACACCGCAGCCCTGACTAAGCCCAAATTTGGCAAGCCAAGAGAAAAAGAAAGAACAGAAAAAGGAAAGCCAAAACTGCAGGGAGGCAGGACTGAGGAAGAAGGATCTGAAGCCAATGCTGCACGCGGCAAACGGAGCTGCTCTCACGGGTCGCTTAGAGGCCACTGGCTCTTCCCCTGGCAGCAGGAAGCAGCAGAAGGAAGAACACGGCGCGTTCAGCCACATCTTTGTGATTAATTATAATCTTCCATCTTAACCCGCAGGCTGCAGGGGCGTACGTGCCTTTCAGGACACACAAAAGGCACAGCTCTTCCCCTGCTGCCACTTAAATTCTCCAGGAGACTAAACAGATTAGACCAGTGACTCGGGGTGTGTGTGTGTGTGTGTGTGTAAATATATATATACATACATATATACACACACACATATATACACATACATCTATACATACATATATATATATAAAAACACTGGTGCAAGATCGTATCATCATTAGGGGAGTACTGTTATTAATCACCTCTATCCATTTGGTAGTTTATCAGCATTGACAGACATTGAGGGTATGGTTTAGTCAATCTGTACTCCATAATTAGGGGAGCAGCCTCTCTGTGGGGTAGACATTGGTATAAGACAAGAGAGACCTGGGCATGGGTAAGGGGAACCACCACCAGGAGTATGAGCATCTCTGTGACGACTTGGGCAACCTCTCCTGCTCACCCGCCAGCAAGCAAACATGAAGGAGAGGAGCCTCACTGCCCCTTGAAGTGGTGCATCTCCCTCTAAGGGAAGAGAGGTATTCAGCTCAGTTCAGAGTCTGCTGTCCCTAAAATCTTCCCTCATCTCCTGGCTTTTCCTCCCCTTTCCGCCCTCACTTTCCCCTCTGCCCAGGCTGGACCCCATGGTCATGACTGTAAACCACTAGACTCTCTGGGGGCCTTAGAATTGTTGCTTTCCAACCCAATTATTTTCTGCATTTTCTCGCCCAAGGATTTCTGAAGAAAGTCACAAATCTGTGTTATTTGGATTCCCAAAATTCATGTTAACTATAATTTGGCCCCGAGTGACTGCACAGTGCTCAACTTTGTTCATCTTTTCTTGACTGTGTATTGTCTAATGGGAGCATCCCTTCAAGCCCACGGGGACATTTCCGCCCCCTCCATTTTTATCAAATTACCATCCTCTCGGTTTTGTAAAACAGTCAAGAACAGCCAAGGAAAGCCTTCTCCACTTTCTCTTCTCTCCATCTTATCTGGGGCCTTCATATCTTCCCCCTTCTCCTCTCTTGCCGCTTTCCTTTGCAGTCCAACCTGCACTTGGCGGACTTGGCGAGTCATCCACTGTCCCCCAGCATTATCAGCCTCTCCCTTTCTCCCACATTTCCCTTTCCATCTACCACCCCACCCCCCACCCCTGTATGGCCTCCGCCCCTCCCACCCCCTGACTCCCTAGCCCTTGGGGGACAGTTTTCACCTCCATCACGCTACTGAGCAACTCGCCCCAGCGTCTCAGCGCCAGGTCAAAGCCATTTTCTGGCTTGGCTGCCTTACCTTCTACCACACTTGTCACTGTGCCCATCTGCTTCGAAGAACCCCCTCTGGCCTTGTTTCTTGGGCACTGGCCTGGCTTGCAAACTTTTCTGATGATTTCAGCTCCATCTCCTCTATTATTTTATTTCTTCCTGCAGACTGTAATTCATGAGATCTCTGGGAGCTTCTAATCTCACTAATTTCTCCTTTTCTGTTTGAATGTCCTTAGCAAGCTCATCCACTCACAGGACTTCGGGGACCGCTCTGGGCCTGGCTCCTGAGTCCCCTTCTCAGACTCTGGCCCCTGCTTCTGCTCTGGTCTTTTATTTGGGGGATTTGCCAGTCATTATCATGTGGAAATGAAAGTCCTTAGTGCCCATGTGTGAACTCACCATCTTTCACCCAAACCTGCTCTTCTCCGTGAATCTCGTTACATGCCTGTTACCAAACCCGGGAGCTTCAGCACGCCCTTCCCTGTGTGTCCTCAGAGGTAGCCCTGGGTCTTCATCCGTCCAACCCTGGCGCCTGGGACAAGGCCTGATACAGATTAGTAGATGCTCAGTACATTTACGAACAGCCTCTTTGTCCTCCCCCTCCTCATCTGATCAGCTACGAAGTCCTAGCACGGAGAGCTACCCATTACCAATAATGCATGTGAACTGTACGAAGGGCCCAGATAAGTTGGCAGTGATGCTGGAAATTGCACAGAGTAGCAAAGACGGACTCACGAGCTGACCTGTGTGAACCTGGAGCCCCTCTATCTGCTCAGCATTGCAGAATGATGTGTGTAAAGCACATCCCAGGAAGTGCATAGGAAGCAGTATTATAGTGATGTTTCATATTTATTTTGTATCCATCTCTACTAAACTAATTCTGGACAAGTGACCCTCATGGGTTTACTAGCCTTGCCATTTAGCAATAAGTGGTCATTTACTTTCTTTCTTTGGCATAGTTATATTTCTTATGTCTATTTCATTTCTGTTACATTCTAAGACATTCTTAAATAATAAAAGAAACAACCAAATGTCCAGACTGTCACTCAGAGTGTCTCATCTGCTGAGAAAGCTTCTTAAAGGGACTGAGAGCTTGTTGACGTTTCCATTGTGGGGTTGTGCGTGTTTTTTAGGTATCTGGGCAGGCACCAGCTTTAGGGAGAGGAAAAAGGCTTTGTAAGGGCTCTGTTCAAAATGCCAGTTAACTCCCATCACCAGTTAACAGCAATCAGAAACACTAACAGTGTACCCTGCATACATTATTATCCAGTTAGATATTTTTATTGCTAGCAGATTCATGTCCCCAAAGAAGGAAAGGAAATGAGGCTTCGATGGGAACATGACGGGCCCTGTGCTCAGGAACCAGGCTGTGTGCATGGTGATGCTGAGAGGCAAAGCTCCTGAAATCATCTTTCCTAAGGGGCACCTGAATGCCTCAGTGCCACACAGGAAGTGGAGGATTTAGCTCTCTCTGTATTTCATTTACTCTGCAAAGACAGAAAACAAAAAGGCTCTAGCAATTTATTGAAATTATCCTGTAATCCCAAGGTTAACACCAGCAGTACCGTTTTTCTGTACAAAGGAAGAAACTAGGCTTTTGGTTTTATTTTCAGTGAAATCATTAGAACACAAAATTTCCCAAGGCCTTTCTACCAATGGGATCAGTCACAGTGATGCGAAGTGCCGGGTGTCTGGCTTTGTTCGTCAGAGAACTGAGAACACTCAGGGCAAATATTGAGTCACAGATTTTCTGCAGAGTCATCGCTTGCCGTGGTCTCTCACCCAGGCAGCTCTGCATTCAGGTGCAGAAGCTGGAAATTGGGGAGTCATTAGTTGGCCTCCGCCAAGACAGCATCACTGGTTCCCTTTTTTTCCAAGTAAAGCATCTACCGTGTTTCAGGAACTGGGTTTGGTACAGTGATGAACTACACGAGTAAGGCCACTAGCCTTTCAAACTCAGAATCTAGTGAGGGGAAGTATCAATGAATATGCTAAAACATATATAAATTAGGAAATGCACTCTGAAGAAAAATAACAGGAGCTATAAGAGAGAGAATGATAGCTGCTTTAAATCACGTGTGCAGGCAAGGCCTCTTTCTGATACGGATGCTGTGAAACCAGGAACATGACATAGTCCCTTGTGAGGAGGAAGCCTGTGGTGGGGGGCATACGCTCCAGACAGCTGCAGTGCGAAGGCCTGAGGCAGGAAAGAGCTCTGCACATCCGGAAGCGATAAGGAAACCGGGACCCTAAGGCAGTAGACAGCGAGGAGCGGGACAGGGCTGCACATGGCCGGGGACGGGAATGGGGCTCTGCAGGCTTTGTTGAAGGGTCTGGATTGGAGCTGACTGGTGAGTTTTGTTTGCTTGGAGGATAATAAGAGAACATGTGGAGTAGTGGGGACAAACACTGGACTGCAGAGAACTGAGGAGTAACGTGGGGAAATAGGCAACCAGTATGGGTTTATTTCTTCGGGAGAAATCAACTATAAAGGAATGCAGAGAAGAGGTGTTGAGAGAGGATTCTGTTTTCAGTGGGGAAGGGAGCACACTTACAGAGTAAGGAATGACTCAATAAAAACAAATGAATATGGAGAGGATGGTTACTCTCCATGGAGCAGGGAGTGTTTCTCAAGGAAGGCCCACCAAATCCTGTGGGAAGTTCTCCTGGGGGGCTAAAGACAAAAATCCCTGGGCAACACCCAGCATCAGAACAGACAGGGGGAAAGGCCCAGAAATTCTCATTTTTCACAATGTCCTTCACATAAAAGCTGGGTGCCACTGAGGTAGTCTGAGTAGGCCAGCTTCCAACAAGGGAAGGACACTCAATCCTTTGAGACTGGAAGACAATGAGGGCAGAAGTACAAGAAATGGCAAATCTGTCAATGTAGATGAGAGCAGAGAAAAGCCCACCCCAGAGGGCAGAGAGCCCACTCTCCCAGGCCCGGAGGAGCAACACAGAAACACCCCCGCCTCTTAGCACCTTCTGGCCGTTGTGCTGAGTGCCAGACACACCTGATTCTCCCGGGCCCTTCTAAGTGTGTCAATTTGATTGACGGCTGACCATCCTCTCAAGTGGGTTATAGTAGCCCTTCCCCCTAGGTCAGTGGCACCTGAAATGGATGCCAGAAACACTGGAACAGAAGAAAACTGAAATTGGGCAGGTGCATGGACTCTCTTCCCTTGTCTGGGCCCTGCTTGGGATATACACAACAGACTCTTGGCCACAGACTGATTCCAATTTAACCAATTGGCGAAGAGCCTATTGATACGGGCTTAGGATTGGTTAGGATTTTCTTAGGACTTGGACAGGCTTGAGTGAAAATGAATGCTCTTAGTTTCAGAAGCTGAAAGGAGCTATGGAAAGAAAGAATGAATATTCTCCCATTATTTCTTTAAACATTGTCTCCTAGTTTTTGTGTATCATTAATGATTTTCTGTTGAATAGCAAAATATGGAAAAATTATATCTGACTTCGTGCTGTCATGATACATTATATTTATTATTTAAATTTTTCAGAAATATTTTATAAAGAACCAAAACCAAAATAATTTTATTATAGCCCTTTTCTTTGATGAGCTTATGATAAAGCACTCCTTTTCCTATTTTTTCTTCCCAACACTAAAATTTAGCATTTAAAAATAATCAGAGATTATAATCAGGGATTACAGGCCATGGGCCATCACACCCAGCTAATTTTTGTATTTTTAGTAGAGACAGGGTTTCACCATGTTGGCCAGGCTGGTCTTGAACTCCTGACCTCAGGTGATCCACCTGCCTTGGCCTCCCAAAGTGCTGGGATTACAGGCATGAGGCACTGTGCCCAGCCCCGAGTAAGTTTTAAAAGCCACAGATAACAGACATGTATTTGAAAGAAAATGTAAGTTTATTTCTTTCTACTTCCTTAGCAGGATCATTTACAAATATTTTCCAAGGTGCAATTTTGTAATCATAGAGGCACACTGAACTGTTTGCTAAAGTCTCACTTCTCCACAGAGAAGAAACAATATCAATTCATGTGTTTTGCTGACACATGTACTATTTGATATAAAAAGAACACATTTTTAACAGAGTACTTCCACTTAAAATCATTTATCATTGGAAGTTCGGGTGAAAATGTATTTCTTTTTTTGGTAAAATAAGACAGAAAAATTACATGGATCTAGAGCTGCCTACAGTAGTCACTAGCCACATGCAGCTATTTAAATTTAAATTACTTAAAATAAAGATCAAATTAAAAATTCAGTTCCTCAGTCTCACTCCCCACATTTTAAGTGCCCGATACACAGACACAGAACACTTCCACCCGCTCAGACAGCTCTACCGGACAGTGCTGCTCTAGACACAGGGAATGTGACCTCATGGCTTCACCCAGGTCTGTTACCTGGGACACTTGAATTGGATCACATTGTACAGCCTCTATCCAGTAGTCCTCAATCCTGGATGCACAATAGAGCCACCTAGGGAGATTTTAAAGGGCAGATTCTTAGGACACATCCCTAGGGATTCTGACTTAAATTGGTCTGGGATGTGGTTCAGGCATATACGTCTCTTAAAGCTCACAGATAATTCTAATATGCTGCTCTAGGCTCAGGCAAAATTTGTATATAGTGAAATCAAGTTCAGAGAGAATATTCAGAGCAGCTGTAAGGAGGAAAGATTATCAAAAGGTTATACCAAAATTGAGAATAAAACTACTAGACAGAAAATCGTCAAAGACATAGAAGAACCAAACAACACAGGACCTGTTAGAACCTCATAGATGCCTAAGAACATTCCAATCAATAATAGCAGAGTACTCTTTTTTTTTTTCAAGCACACCTATGAAATGTTTGCCAAGTGCCTCCTATGAGACTTGCAAACACTCCTTGATCCAAGGACTTCTCAGGGCTCTTAAATGACCAGCTCTGTGTTACTAACAGTCTAAGGTGGCATCGGGTGCCACCAATCGCACGGTCCTCTGTCAACAGCGCCCTTTATCCCTGGAGCCATCCAAGAGAGCACCCTGGAGGAACACTACAGATCCTTCTAGAGGCCCCACAACAGGCACCTTACAGCACCAAGGCTGTCCTCATACCCAGTACGGGGGCGACACCCTCTGAGGAAGCGACAGGGTGGTGTCAGGCCCACGAGAAACGACTTTCATTGATTACATGGTAAATCACTTTTTAAACAGCAGCTACATTTCATCTACGTATCATAACAATAAACACCGAAATGATATAGATAGGTTTTTAAAAATGTACTCCCTTTATTCCTCTCTTCATTCCAGAAATAGTGTAATGGCAAATTTACAGTAGTCACATTTGTCTGAAAATAGCACTCTCTCAGTAAATAGGAACTTTGTCAGCAGGGGGTCCTCATGCTGATTTTGACATTGACGTTAGCATCTGTCCTGAAGGAAGTAGAAGAGAAACCTCATCAGTCCGTGGCCATACGAGGAGGACGCAGGCCCCCTCAGAGTGCTCACCAAATCCGTGGGTATCACATTAACTTTTGGTGGGTCCGCATTCAAGTTGGGTTTCACCAGTCACGTTTGGAAGTTTTTATTCATGAGATCCAATGTTTACATCGATCAATTTTCACTTCACTTTTTGCAGGAGCTACAGCAGATGACTGTGGTCATGTCTCTCACAGGGAGGTGAGGCTCCCTAACGCTCATGGCCATCAAAGTCCCACGGGGGCCGGCAGGCGTATGTCAGTCAGCACATCCGCCACCTTCCTCCATGGGGACCCTAGCAGTCTCCAGCTGCTTTGCATACTCTGGTGCTTATCAGAACCATAAAACCAACCAAAAACTGTGCCAAGCTTTGGGCTGCATTCCAATGGTTGCAGAAGTTCTTACTTGCTTATAAATGCATCTTCTTTCTGTTTCCTAGCAACATAACCTCACACTGAGCCTCCATCAGCCTGTGATCACCAAATGAGGCTGCCCTTCTTGGTTTGACATCAAGCCATCCCTTACCTGGGTCTTCAGGTTCAGCTTCCACCATCCAGACAAACCGATCACATACCTGCCTGCCCAAAAGAAGCCCTACTCCTCTCATTCCACCCCTGCCCATTATGTGACAACACCAACCATGCCCAGTGTACAGTCTTAGGATTCTCCTGGGTGCTTGGTGCTGCCAGAGGCGAGGACAGTGGGCTGCTCCTACTTAATGCCACCTTCAGTCTCATGGCTCCCACGAGATGACTCTGCACTAGGGTCATCTAGTCTTTCTTTGATAGTTTTGTCAACTTCTGACCTCTCTTCTCTACCAAGTCTTCCATAAAAAGTAGCTCTGCTCATTTCCTGCCTCCTTCTAACTGTGGAAACTCAAATCCAGTCTCTGTCCCCTTGACTCAAAAAAATTAACCCCAATGACAGAATAAAAATTGTTATGCATAGCAACAGATGCAAACACACACTCGGAGCTCAATGGCTTGTGGGCATGTTAGAGAAACATGGGGATTATTATCCTTCACAACTTCCGGGCTCCAATTCACCAGATAAAATCACCCTTTTATTTAAAAAAAAAGAAGACATTATTTTCTTATAAAAATAGTTTGTGTTCATTCTAGAAGAAAGGTATGAAGAAGGAAATACACATTACTTGGCTTCCACTTCCCAGAGATAAATACAATTTATGCTTTTGTGTTCCTTTCATATACGGACAAAGTTAGATTCACACTATGTCCCTAGCCATTTCACCTTGAGCATTTTCGTGCTGGTCTTCATCACTTTAAACGTTTTTCTCCCATTAAGAGGGTAAAATGTGCTCATACTTGCACTGAGCAGCGTATGCCATCTTTATTGGAGAGCTAGGATTGGGAAAGTGGTTGCTCTGGTATTGTATCTCATGAAAACTCAGCAAGCCCCTGGCACAGAGAACATTCTCAATAGATATTAGCTACTGTATTAGCCCGTTTTCACACTGCTGATAGAGACATACTGGAGACTGGGAAATTTATAAAGAAAAAGAGGTTTAATGGACTCACAGTTCCACGTGGCTGGGGAGGCCTCACAATCATGGCAGAAGGCAAGAGAGAAAAATGAGAACCAAGTGAAAGGGGTTTCCCCTTATGAAACCATTAGCTTTCACGAGACTTATTCACTACCAGGTGAACAGTTTTTTCCCCCATACTTGGGGGAAAGCCACCCCCACGATTCAATTATCTCCCACCAGGTCCCTCGCACAACACGTGGGAATTATGGATGCTACAATTCAAGATGAGATTTGGGGGGGGACACAGCCAAACCATATCAGCTACTATTATTTAGCCAGTCAATTGACCTTAGATCTATGAGACAGTTTAAAGAGTAGTTAAACCTTAGTATGTGGGGAGTATCCATGAAAATCTCTGTCCCAGCACTAGTTAGTTATCATCTCATTTTTTTAACCCTCTGAGTAGCCTTCTCCCACCATATAAATGAGATCTCTCGAGATCATCACCTGCTTTTCTCTCCAGGCCAGCCAGGTGTGGGTTCCTCGGATGCTCAGCCAGGGCGCATTGTGCTTATGTGGCTTGTTTTCTGTGCTAAAGTTTCTTTTGGTGACAATGATACTCCCTCGAATGAGGATGGGTACAGTTTGTACAACAGAGGCTACCTAGGCTCACAGGCTGCAATAAATACTAAGGTTAGTCAATGGAATGAGGAGGCAATCTTAGAATAAACCTATGCTCTCTACCTCAGAGGATATGTAAATGGGCTAAGTTATACATCTGAAAGTCTTGTTCACATTTGAAATTAGATTCACTCTTGAGCACACAGATCCTTCACAAGCTGGCTTCCTGATTAACTTCTCCAGTTTCATCACCTGCTAGGAACCCGCCTCCAGCCAATACCCTCTCACATCTCCACGCCTTTTCATATGCTGTTCCATCTGCCTGGCGTCTCCCTGCCCACCCACTTCCCCCAATCCCACCCCCAACAACCACTCCTGCTTTGGAACTGGCATCCAATTCTCACTGCCCCAGGAAGCCTTCCTACACCCTCTTGTTCCCCTGACTTCTGTCTCCTCTTTGCTCTCCCTGTGCACAGGCTACCTTCACAGCATGCTGGATTTTTATTATATTTGAGCACATTTTTCTGTAGACTGCCTCCTCCTGAAAGATGAGAATGGTTCTCTTAAATTTTGTATTCCCAGCATCTAAAAGAGTGTCTAGTACATAGAAAAGGACCAATACTTGTTGAATGTGTGAATATGCACACACAGTATTTTCTCTATATTGGTGGAATAGATCTTGAATTGTGGCATGTATTACTTTTATAATCTGAAAACAAAATTTTAATTAAAATGTCTAATGTAACCATTTAAAATATTTATTTTTGTTTTAAATAAAATGACTATAATCTATAAACTATAATTATTTGTGACATGTGCAGAGTTCATCCCTAAGTTGGATGATTGCCTTAAGTTTTATGGCATTTTTTGCACTTAGAGTTCAAAAATCTATTTTTCTAGAAACAAGCATATAAAAAATAGTATAACTAACCATCACCACATGGCAATCCAAGCACATCCCCACATAAATCTACCCTTTCTAACCTCAAATTTTCCCAATAGTCCTCACTGAAGACAAAGAAGTTTGTTCCAAAGGCTTTTTTATTTTCTGGAAGCATGCCTTTCCGACTTCCTGTTCTGACCACTATCACCTGTTCGAGTCATATCCTGCATAGTTCTTTTCAGAAATATAAGAAGGTGTGTGTTGGTGAAGGTTTTGTGTACTCAGGTAGACATTAAACTTAGCTAACTGTTCTCTTCAAGTTTCTGAAAAAAAAAAAAAAATCTTTAATTGAATCAATACCTTCTTCAAACACGCTCTAATAGTCTCTTCTGCTGACTCAAGGACAAAGACCAGGATGACTTTCAAATGGATTCTAGTGATAGAGAACCCCAGTGGCTCTGCTCTACAGAGGCTGACATTGACAGGTGTGACTTTTATGGTGAGGTTCTCAGGCAAGGCTGACTCTGCCAAGTTTGTCACTAGAATGTCCCTCTTGGGGCAATGATGCATTCCAGAGCAACCTGGCCTCGCTGGTTCTATTCTCTGGATCTATCTGTTCCAAGCATTATTTGACATAGTTGTTGATTTAGATGACAATATATACTCTGTGCTGACCCAGACCTTTGCAAGTCACGTGACACTATCTCATTCAATCAACAGAAAACTAAAGAATGGTTTTCTGTTTCTCGCAGCTCCGTTACAGATTTAGTATGTTGTTCTTAATACATCTCTAACCTCTTGACCTCTTATTTTAAAATTCTTCGGCCGGGCGCGGTGGCTCACGCCTGTAATCCCAGCACTTTTGGAGGCCGATCCTGGCTAACACGGTGAAACCCCATCTCTATTAAAAATACAAAAAAATTAGCCGGGTGTGGTGGTGGGCACATGTAGTCCCGGATACTCGGGAGGCTGAGGCAGGAGAATGGCGTGAACCCGGGAGGCGGAGCTTGCAGTGAGCCGAGATCCGGCCACTGCACTCCAGCCTGGGCGACAGAGCGAGACTCCGTCTCCAAAAACAAATTATTAAGTGGCCCTGTTTGCTGTTGTTTCTTCCCCAACAGGAAAAAGTATCATCCACCAATAAAAGACACCACGGCCGAGCCAGAAGTAACAGCTCAGAGAATGTGCCCACAGACACGCCTTCCCGCAGGCTGGTCCTGTCTGCTCCACACTGCGTCTAATGGGCTTATCTGGGGATTATTTCTAAGGGTGGAAGGGACATTAGACACCCCGCATTCTCTCCTGGTCTCTGTGTCAGTGGTTGGCAGTGTTCCCTGGCAGAAGATCAAGGAAATGTGTCATGTTCTTAGTAAGCTAAGCTAACTGGTTGATGTCAGGGTTTATTCCCTGGGCACCACTTTCAGTAACATGCCAAATGCAATGATCTCACTTACTACTCCCTAAAATATATGCTGAGGGTTCGGATTTGATTCTACACCATGGTCAAATCCAATCCAAGTGAAACGCCACAGAATACGAAACATCCCTGAGACTTAGCTGTCAATCTAAACGTTTTCAAGTAATATTTGATACAATAGAATTTGGGCACAAAAAAATAATTTGGACAATCCTTTGAGCTTTGTGGATGTCTTCAAGGCCTTTTCAGTTGGCACTGCCCTCAAATTTTACATTATAAAAATGACATGCTTGATTTCTTTTTTCTCCCTATTGGGGTATTCAGGATTGGATACAACATTTGGGCCATATTATACTTGCCTTCCAGCACTAACACCCCAATCATTTTCTTCCTCCCAATTCTCCACCAGGAAGCATGTCCACACACATGCCAGGGCCACCTGCACAGCACTCCTCTCCTGCCTGAGCTCACAACCTTATCACAGATGCTCCCACCTCCCTCAGGCAGTCCGAAAATAATAATTCACAGTTCATAATCACACAAGCTCCCTGGATGCCATCTTCACGAGGCTGTGCAAACACAGAGCGGGAGGAAACACAAAGCCCGAGGGTGTGATCTGTGTGCTGGCCGGCCAGGGCCCGCCAAGATGGCAGCCTCATGCTCTCAAAACTTTTGACATGATCTCTGACTCTCTCGTTTTTGTCCAGCTGTCCCGTCAGTCACCCATAGTGGCAGTTCTGTCCAAATGCTCTCTGCATTTCTTCTCTCCAACTGCATAGCTCCTTACCTGATTCAGAACCACATCGCTTTGCTCCAGTAACATTCCCTGAGTGGCTTTGACTCCAGACTCTCCTTTGAACCTGCAATGAGTGCTTCTGCTTTCCTCATACCCTGCTCTATCAAAAATTAGGACTTTTTCTTTCTTTCTTTTCTTTTTTCTTTTTTTTTTTAAGACAGAGTCTCATTCTCTAGGCAGGCTGGAGTGCAGTGGCGCAATCTCTGCTCACTGCAACCTCCGCCTCCTGGGTTCAAGCAACTCTCCTGCCTCAGCCTCCCGAGTCGCTGGGACTACAGGCACGTGCCACCATGCCCAGCTAATTTTTGTATTTTTAGTACAGACGGGGTTTCACTATGTTGGCCAGGATAGTCTCTATCTCTTGACCTCAGGTGATATGCCTGCCTTGGCCTCCCAAAGTGCTGGGTTACAGGCGTGAGCCACTGCCCCCGGCCAAGTCAGGGCTTCTTAATTCCACTGTTTAACTACACATTCCTCTGCTTAGACCAAGCCCACCCCAATCTGATCCAATGACTGAACCTTGTATCTTTCCTGCTTTGCAGGATGCACCTCTGTTCCATCAGCCCAGCCACCTCACCACTGATCAGCCATCATTTCACTTTGTACTCAGTATCTGATGTGGACTGCATAGCCCTCATCCTTCCTTGAGCCATACGTGTATGAAACTCTCCATTCCGCTCTGGGAACAACTGTGTCTCTGAGAAAAAGAGTCCTCAGTGACCACTCAGCAGTTTGCCCTTAAGTCAGCCTTGCTGTTCATCCAGGTCTTATCTTTCATTCCTGCCCTGTCCTTGCTCAGCTCTTCCCTGCTTTCAATACTGAGGCTCTGCTTTCCGCTTCAATTTGGATAGCTGTATCCTTCTCCAGCCCTCCCCTAGCATTTTGGTCCCACTTCTAGCCCTTCAAGTATTTGGAGAGCTGCCATTTGAGGCAACCAGCAAGGCAGGACCAAGTTGTGCTCCGTGCCGGCTCCTTGAGCCATGAATCTCCACCCGCAGCATGTTGACAGCACCCTTGGATCACCTGCCCAGCTCCTTGAGCTTCTCTGTCCTTTAAATCCTGACCATGCCCTGTTCTGGCACTTGCAGGGGCTACACCCTTTACCTAGGATGTGTTGTCCTTTCTTCATCCATATCCCAAGTGCAACTAGACTTCAATGATGAGTCAGATCTTCTCCCAAATGCTACCTTCCTACAATCTCTACTCAAGCTCCCAGAGAGCTCCTTCTCCTCATAACTGTGGCACCTGTAGTCTGTACAGACTTATTTAACACTTCGCTTATTTATTCTAAAAGGCAGTATTTGTTATGCACGTACTTGACATGAGTCACTGTGTAAGGCACCAAGGGGGAAAAAAAGGCCAATACCATCCTCCACCATGAGAAAGCATCATCCTATGGGAGAGAATGTGGTCCAGGATAACAGATGAATGACGAGCTAAGGGAAGTGTGCCTCAGGTCAGCCTTCCTGAGCTGAGCCTGCATCTGCACCAAAAGAAGAACTTGGGCCAGCAGAGTCCGCTCCACGTGCCACACCACTGCTATAGCCACTGTGCTAAAAACTTTCTCAAAACTCCCTCTGGGCACTCCAAAGTCTAACTTCTTTATTTTTAAGGCCTTTTCCTGTTGGCCCCAGCCTACACTCCAGCCTCATGCCCACACTTTACCCTCACACATCCTGCATCTCTGACCTGTGGAACCCCAGGACTCCCCGGACACACTCAGCACTATGTGATTCTGGACCTTTGCACATGCTTTGCATATGGCAGAATTTCTGGATCATCCTTCAAGATCTAAATTAAATAGCCCTTTCTTGTGAAAACTCACCAAATACTCCTGCAGAACTATTTACTCCTTACCATCCCAACAAGACCTTTATCCACTCTCAGTCAAGTAAGTACTACCACTTACCTGTGAACATATTCCTCTGCCATTGAACTGTGAGCTCTTTGGGGACCAAGCATATGTGCTTATCTGTGGTGCCTACCACAGTTCCTTATCACAGTCGATGGTGCTTAATGGACTAGGCCTCACTAGAGAGGATATTGGACCTGGAAATTTCATGTGCCCACTCTACCTGTGGCCAGTGTTTCTAGTATCCCTAGAGCTGTTCAGTGAAAAACATGGTCTCATTTTGAAATAAGCATGGGAACAGCACTTAACTACAGTTCCAAACTTGGAGAACTGTAACACATAAGAACACGTTAAAAGCTCTAGAAATTCTCATCTAAAGAAAACTACCTATATATAACTAAATGTCACCTACATTTATTTAATCATCTCACACCCAGTGCCTAGTAACACCTTGCAGACCATACTTTGGGAACCCCCGAGACAGAGACTGTGAAGTGGCCTGGCTTTGGATGATTGAGGACAAGGTTCCATCCAGGTCTGGAGGGTCACACATGAAGCAGGGGCCACAGTCCTAGCAGTTGTCCACATGTAGAAGTCAAGATCAATCCTCCAAGGCAGGCAAACAGGGTCATGGCGAAGCTTGGAGCAGGCATTTATGCAGCTGCTCAGGCAGGTGCACAAGGTAGCAGTCTTAGCTGCTAACCTGTGGTGCTGGCAGAGAATTTCAGGCTCTGAGAGAACTGCCAAGAGTAGCTGTGCCCCAGTTCCTGAAGTGGGTTAGAAGATGAGAATTAGTCACCAGAACATGGCAAGAACCCAGGTACTGAACCTGGGGCACAAAGTCAAAGGAAAACTGCAACAAGGTCCCATCAAGGTATACAAGGCGTTGGAGGAGTCTGGGCTCTGAGCCAGAGAGAATTTTGGCTAGGCACCTAGGAGGCCAAGCAGGTTGTTACCGTCTGAGCACAAGCACATGTCCTCAGGTGGGTCAGTGAAGAATCCCTCCTGAGCAAGTGGTCATTTGGCTACAGCCCAAGACGGGTCGAAAAAAGCCGAAACAAAGAGCGAAAGAGTAGGCTGGGGCCATTTCGTGGATGCTTGGATTTTCTTCTGTTCACATGACTTGAGGGGAGAGGAGCTGTATTTGCAGAGGGTGCAAAAAGGCTTGGGACACAAGAGACAGTGACCCTGCACACAACAAACTGACAGTGGGTTGTCTTTGATTAGGCAATAAGAAGGGGGAAATGGGAAGTCTGGGAGAGAGAACTGACAGAATCTGGCAACTGATTCAACGTAGAATCAAGATTTTTAAACTAGGAGGATGTCAGAAGTGTTATTGTGGAAAGGGAGACCATTTAACTTAGGCATCAGAGGACCAGTCTCAGCCAGTGAAAACTGTGTGACGTTGGAAAAATCAGGCCTCGCTTCTTTAGATCTCAGTTTCTTCATCTGTAAAAATGGGGCTAATAATGCTGTGCATCTGACAGAGATGCTGTGAGGGTCCAAAATGTAAAGCTCTTGGCACTGTCCCTGGCACATGATAAACCCCTGCTGCTGAGAGTTTAAAACAATTTGTTGACCAAAACATCTCCATCAAAAGAAGAACCTGATTAGGGACTTTAAAAAGTGATACATCTGAGTTTAGATATTTTTAGTAGAGGTAGTGGCTCTATGGAGCACACATCTGGAAATACAGACCTGGCACGTCGGGGAGAGACTAGAGGAAAGCTACAGGCTGGGAAATGATCTTCATCAATGTAATTGCCACAGCCTTGAAAAAAAATGCAATCTCCATAGCAGAGACAACTGACAAAAGAAGAAAGAAAGAAATCCAACAGCAAACCACAGTGAATGTCTAAATTTCAGAATGACAAAAGACACTAGCGACCAGGGAGGATCTCTGTGGTTAACACAGGATCAGCACAGGATCAAAGTACTTGAAGAGTTGAGACGCTGCCTGAAAAATGAGAAGCTTTTAAGAATATTACAGGATGGACTGAGTTCTAAGAAGATCAAGACTGAGAGAGTGTAATTAGGGCTTGCCTATTAAGATGTTACTAGCAAGCTTTGGAAAAGCATTCTCAGAAAAGTGGCAGAAAACTAAAAGATTAAGAACAGGTATTTGGCAGAGAACCAAAGGCTTTGGCTAGTGTCTAATCTTGAGAAGAGTCAGATACTGAAGGACAGGAAAAAAGAAGATGGAATAGTAACTCAAGAAGGTAAAACATCAAATTCCACCCAGCAACTTCCGCTTATATCTTATTGGTTGAAACCATGTCATGTGGCTACCCCTAGTTGCAAGGGAGGCTGGGAAATATTTTTTTAAAATTTGGCACAACATGGCCGTAATTAATGTTGGAGTTCTGATGGTAAGAAAGACAGTGAAAATGACTGGGGAATTAGTATGTAAGTATGTTTCATTTTAGAAATAAGTATGTGCTATAATTACATTTCAATCTTTGAAGGGACAGTGTCATAAATCTTGTGCCTCTCAAAGCAGAGAACTATTCTAACACTAGGAAAATAGATACAAATGTCTTGCATTCTAACAGTTGCCCCAGGTATGCTCCATTTTAGATGAATTCATAATTGTAGTATGGTCTTCTACAGTATTTATGTTCCTGAAATTTTTCATTGTCTTCTTTTTTTTCTTGTTGAGAAAAGACTTCTAATAATTTCTAACATTTTCCTCATTCCGCTTGTTGCTTAGTCGATCCATTTTTTCTTGACAATATTCTTCCTAGAGCTCACTAACATCCTAACGTGACCTCATAATTTCTTCCTTCCTCCTTCCCTCCCTCCCTTTCTTTCTCCTTTCCTTCCTTTGTTATTCTCTCTCTCTCTCTCCCCCTCTCATTCTCTTTTCTCTTATTCTGAAGGACCTGAGGCCATAGAGCTGAGTTAATGACAAAATTTACATATATTGATTTATTAGTTGGCTATTTTTAATAACACTCACCTACAAACTCATCACCTGAACAAAAGCCAGAACCTTTACGAAGATCATACATATATCCATCTGAACCCCTTTCATCCAAATCTGTCATCCAACACCCCATGGAAGGTAACCAGCAATCTGAATTCCCTGTGCATCATTCCCAACTATTCCATTTAATATATTTTCATCACATCTCAACATATTCTTATGCAAAAAATGCACTGTCTTTATTTGGGCTTTCTGAGGAAACCTGAGACAAGGATTTAAATGAAAGTAGCCCATTTGGGAAGTAATAATGCCAATAGAGAAGTGGACAGGGGATATAGGACAGGAACTACAGCTAATAAAGCGTATTCAATTATTCCAGCTATCCCAGTGGATGAATGAGGGCTCAAGATCCCATGGAAAGCGCTGAGAAATGGTGTAAACACCTTGTCTCCGAATTATTCTATCCAGAGAGACGGGCAGCGGAGTTATTTTTGTACTAACTCCAAGAAATCCCAGGTTGCGGGATGTTCCTGGAGAGTGTTAATTCTTTTGTATTCCTGGCCTGCTTTTGGGTAAAATGGTATTTCAGTGAGACCTCGTTTTGCATTTTCTCACTAATAATATTCACGTATTTAACGTCACATATTTATTGCTCCCATGTGCTTTTCTTCTTAAAAGTATTTTCATGTTGTCTACATTTCCCCTTGAGTTGTGTTTTCTTCATTGATATGTAGGAGCTATTTAATACCAATTATTTGTTGATTGTGTACATGGCAAATATCTCCCAGTTTATTTCTTAACTTTCAGGTCCTTTAGGGGTATTTTGATGAACAAAGTTCTTTATTTTACTTTAGCCTACATTATCAATACTTCATTTTATAGTCAACAATTCTGTGTCTTGTTTAAGTTACTTCTCCAAGTTATAAAATACTGACCTATATTTTTTCATATGGGTTTCAAAGTTTTGTTTTTCAAAGTCTTTAATTTAAATGAAGTTTATTTTGTAATTAGGTGAGGTAGGGATACACCTTCAACTTCTTCCACTTGGAGAAGCATTGTTTTCAGTTCCATCTTTCAGCTCCTTTCTCCACTGATAATATGCCACCTTTTTCTTATTCCCAGTGCCAACCATGTGGGAATCTATTTCTGGGCTCCCTATGTATTTCCATTGATCGGTGAGGTGAACTAATACCACTACTGTCTTAATTACTCTAGGTTCATGGTAAATCCCAATAACTAGCAAGGGAAGTGTCCTTCCCTGAAGAAATGTTTTAACTATTTCAGCCCTTAACTCTTCTATCTAGGATTATCACATGCTATGAAAAACACTGTTGAGGTTTTGATTGGAATTATTCTCAATTTATAGATCAATTTGGAAAGAACTGAGATATTATTCTATTAAAATTCCTATTCAAGGCCAGATGAGCTCTCTATTTACTTGAGCCTTCTTTAATATCTCATAATAGAGCTTTAACATTTTCCTTGTAGAGCTAATCAGATTTGCTGTATAACAACCTCAGTGACTTACAAAATAAGTATTTATTACTAGATACTTAAAGTTCTCTGATACTATTATAAAGAGTATTTTCTCTTTACATTTTCTAGTTGTTTGCTGCTGGTGTATAGAAATGCAGCTAACATTTGTATATTCATCTTATTATTTCAAATAATGTCTGTAGATTATTTTAGACTGATTATGTAAATGACCACACCATCTCCAAATATCAGTCATACCTCACGTAACAATGGGGTTGCTTTCTGAGAAACGCATTGTTAGGTGATTTTTGTCGTTGTGTGAACATCATAGAGTGTGCTTACACAAACCTGGGTGGTGGAGTCTACTACACACCCAGGCTATATGGTGTAGCCTATTGCTGCTGGGCTACAAACATGTACAGCATGTTACTGCACTGAATACTGTAAGCAACTGTAACACAATAGTAATTCTGTATGTAAATACATCTAAACATAGAAAAGGTACAGTAAAAATACAGTGGAAAAGATTTAAAAACTGCCACACCTGTATAGAGCACTCACCATGAATGGAGCTTCTAGGACTGGAAGTTGCTCTTGGGTGACTGAGTGGTGAGTGAATGTGAAGGTGTAGGACATTACTGTATACTATTGTAAACTTTATAGACACTGTATACTTTGGCTACACTAAATTGATCTTTAAGATATTTTTCTTTCTTCAATGATAAATCTTAGCTTCCTGTAACTTTTATACTTTATAAACTTTCAAATTATTAAGCACGTTTTACTCTTGTAATAATACTGAGTTTAAAACACAAACACATTGTACAACTGTACAAAAATATTTTACTTATTTATTGCCTTGTTCTATAAGCTTTTTTCTGTCTTTAATTTGTTTAAAATGTTTTTACTTTTTAAAATTCTTTGTTAAAAACGAAGACATAAACACACATTGCCTTGGTCCACACAGGGTCAGGATCATCAATATCACTCTCTTCTACCTCCGCATCTTGTCTCACTGGCAGGTTTTCGGGGGCAATAACATGCATGGGGCTGTCATCTCCTATGCTAACAATGCCTTCTTCTGAATACTTCCTGAAGGACCTGCCTGAAGCTGTTTTACAGTTAACATGTTTTTATAAGGAGAAAGAGTATAGTCTAACGTAATAATTAAAAGTATAGTATAGAAAGTACATAACCCAGTAACATGGTAATTTATTATCAAGTATTATGATCTGTACACCACTGTACATGCTATATTTTTAAAAGGTTGGCAACACAGTAGGTTTGTTTACACCAGCATCACCACAAACGCATGAGAAATATGTTGTGCTACAACTTTACCATGGCTGTGCCATAATTAGACGATAGAGATTTTTCAGCTTCATTATACTCTTGTGGGACTACAGTGTTATACGCAGTCTATCATCGACCAAAAAGTCATTATGTGATTATGTGGTGCATGACTTTAATGACAATCTTCTTCCTCCTCTTAGTCCTTATTCTTGTAATTACTTTTTCTTGTCTTGTTGCACTGGTAAGGCTGCCAATGCAACGTTGACTAGAAGTGGTTATAATGAGTGTCCTTATTTCTTTTGTGATTATAAAGATACGCTTTTAATATCCTTATTCAGAATATTGCCTTTTAGATTTTTAAATAAACACATTCTATCAAGTTAAGAAATTTGCTACTTTTAAATAAAAAAAAATACATACATATGTTGAATTTAATCTAATACTTTTTCTGGTATAGATTAAGATGATTACATGGCTTCCTCCTCCCCTCTTTTTATTTTTTTAGGAGATGGAGTTTTGCTCTGTCACCCAGACTGAAGTGCGGTGGTGCGATTATAGCTCACTTCAGCCTCGAAATCCTGGGTTCAAGTGATCTTCCCGCCTCAGCCTCCTGAGTAGTTGGGACCACAAGTACACACTATCGTGCCCAGCTTTTTCCCCCTTTCATGTTAGTGCAGTGAACTATGTTTATAGATTTAATATTAAATCATCCTTACATATCTGAAATAAACTCAAATTGGTCATACCTTTTGTATACTTTGTTAGATTTGAGCTGCTTGTATTTATTTAGGATTATTGCATCTATATCAGTGAGTAAAGTGAGCTGATAATTTTTTTATAATGTCTTTGCCACCTGTAAAACTAAGCTGTAAAACCATTTGATCCTAATTTTTTTGTGTGAATATTGTTAACCATTGCTTCAATCTCTTTAATCACGATAGTCTATTTTTTAAAACATTTCCGTTATAATTTTTATATTTTTTCAGAAGTTTTGTATTGTTTTATTATATTCTACAATTTAGTCAATTTTTTTGTGTTTTTAATTTACATGCATATTCTAACTATATTTATAAAAATGAGGCCTTGTAGTTTTTAAGTTTTATACAAAATGAGTTTTGTGGTTTTTATCAGTTGTTTTTAAAGCTTTCCGTATATTATGAATAGCTTCCCTGGTCTTCTTCAACACTGAAAATAATTTCACATTATGAAGAAATAAATTTAACATCCATTCATTTCAGAGCTAGATATTCTTTTAATACCTTGAGTGCCAGGAGAAGCCCCAGCGATAAACACATTGTATCTGTTCTTTTATAGTTTCATATGTATTATGCTTTTGAAATTTTTCTTTCAACTTAACTGTTTAACTTGTTATTCTGCATTATTGAATCACCAGTTTAAAATATTTTGAAGCTATTTTGTTAAGTACATACATGTTTAAAACAGAGATATCAACTTGGTGTGTTGAATGACCTTTTCTCTCTAATAATATGAAAAAGAATAGGACTTAGGACCATAAGCACTAATAGGGTTGGAAGGGATCACTACATAATGAGAAAAGGTTGGTGTTTGACATATCTTTTTCCATCCTTATAGTTTCAACTTTTGCATGTTCATATTTTTTTGGCTGTAGGTTTCCTTCATTTACATATATTGACAGTACTAATGTATTTGAACCTGGTTAGTGGATAATGGATCTGCCCAGATTCTTGTGGATCCTTTTCAGCCATTTTTGCTCAGCCCCTGAGCAAAACACACTGTCAGTGTGTTTTTTATTTCCAACAGCAATCACTTGCCACTGTTTAAAATAACCGTCTCAGTCTCCTAGTCCCCCAGACCCTCTGGGGGTACCCAGGAAGCCTTCATCAGTGAATGATGGGGGTGAGAACACGGAAGCCATACACACACACTCCAGAGTTGCTCTTCCAGGTCACCCGGAAGCCACCACTGCATGTTCATGAGGTGCCTTGCTTCGCCTCATTCCTGTCTATGTTCTGTTTCTTCCACTCCATTACCAGTTTCCCCTGGGAGCATTTCTTTAGTAAAACATTTATACAAGTATTCTCTTCTTACAGTGTGCTTTTGGGGAATCTCAAGATCCATTTTTACAATCTTAGTTTACTATTTTAGTTCTCTTCCATTTTTTCCATCATTTAATTTGTCTTGCTTTTTTGCTGGGGGGGGACGGGGATATTGACATCTACATCTCTTTCACTCCCAGGAAATAAAGAATCTTAGTACACTTTCAAACAACTCCAACTCCTCACTCTTTATGTTGGTAATGTTGGTTTAAAATTCAGAGTTATGTAAATACATTTTTGTCTTTTTCTTTAATCTTGCCTTTTAGAGAAAGCAATAAATTTTACCGAAGAATGAAAAACCCAGTTCCTTCCTCTATGGCCTGCAGTGTCTCGGGGATTTTTTCTCTCCACTTATATAAGTATTTCACCCCTAAATATTCCCAAATCAGATTTCCATGTAGTAAACTTCCTGAGGCCTTCTATGCCTGAGAATATCTCATCATGTCTCTGAATTTGAATGACAATTTGTCTGGATATAAAATTCCAGATTCTAAGTTACCAATGTGTTGAAAATCCCACTTTGTTGTCTTTTGCATCGAGTTGATAGCAAAAGAGATCTGATATCGATGCGATTCTTGGGCTTGTGATTAGTTTTGTCTCTGAAGCCTTCACATTTTTCTTTGCCTTTGTTATTAAGTCATTACAAAGAGTCTGGTTGTGTTTTCCTTCTCTCGTCTCTTGGACACTCTCTATGAGTTCTTTGAAACAGAAGTCTTTCATTTTTATTTAATCTGGGAAAACTTATCTCCATTATTTCTTCAACTACTTCTTTATCTCCATTTATATTTTCTTTTTGAGACACCTATTATCTGAGTACTACCACCTCTATTCCACTCCATATCTTTTTGGTTTTGTATACAATATTTTTTGTGTCTTTTCCCTTTGCAGAGATTTTTTCAATTTGTCTTCTGATTAATTAATTCAATCCTCCGACACATCCATTCTGCCACTCATCCAATGACAGTATTCTTTAAGTATTATTTTTGATACCTCATATTCTGCTTAGTTCATTTTAGTAGTTTACTTGTTCTTGTTTAATGTTACTAATTTTGTCCCTTATCTCATTTAGTATATTTATTGGCCTAATTTAACTTCTTTGTCCTCTTAACGTTTTTGTGTTGGACAGAATCTAAAGTTGAGCATGTTACCTTCAGTTTGGAAACAGCCCCTCAAATGATTTATTTCTGTGTAAGTGCATGAACCTTTGAAGCTTCAGAGAATCCGCCGGGCTATGTGGAAGGTAAGAGCCCCAGCTTGCCTGAACCCTAGAGTGGGAGGTGAACATGCCCAGAGAGGAGGCCCTGAACGCTACAAATTACAATCACTGCCCACAATCAGAGAGCTTTATCCCTGTCCCCAGCAAGAAGCACAATTGGTTTTCTTATAGTCTTTCTACAGATGTTTGTCTTTCTTTTCACTACTGTAGTTGTAATCCTTGCTTCTCCTTCCCGCCATTGTTTATTGATAGCTCTGCCACAGTGTGGTCCAAAGAACATCTGCATTAAAGTCTCCTTTGGGTGCTTATTAAAAATGCAATTTCCTGGTCTGCTTCAAGCCTATTAATCCAAGCTCTCTAAGCGGAGCCAGGGAAACTGAATGTTAACAAACTATCCAGGAGAGTCACCCAGGTATTAACAATTCAAAATTGTTGTTAGTCCTTACTGTTATTTTTGCCCTTTAGCAGCCTTATTAAGGGAGTTGGAGAACGCCTAAAGTAGGACTAAACTTAAACTGTACGACTTCAACGAGATTTTAATGTATGATTGATATCATTGGTTTATGCTATGCCTAGACCTCATTAATACAAATCAACAGGGATGAGTCTAGTGTATTTCTTCCAAGGGTCCAAATGACTTCAATAATCTTAAATTAAAAAAAAAAAATCTGAAAGCCCACTAGTCCTCATCACGTGCCCTCTTAGCAAACACGTATTGATAGAAAAATAAGGAAAGTCCCTCTTCACACGTGCCCACTTCCCCTTTGACCTTTGTCATGTTTGAAATAGCACAAAAGCCCTCACTGAAAGCTGAGCAGATATCAGTGCCTTGCTTCCTGTACAGCCTGCAGAATCTTGAGTTAAATAGACCTCGTTTCTCTATAAATTACCCAGCCTCAGGTATTTGTAGCAACACAAAATGGACTCAGATAGAAAGTGTGGATTATTTTGTGTTGATGACTCATACTTTCTAGTGAAAGAATATGGCCAATCAAATGCTATCAAAGGTTATAAAGCTGAACTGTAATAAGGAAGCTTAGAGTATCTAGGAAGCTGTTTCTGTGGCAGAAGAGTCCTTTGTTCATGATCCAGAAAGCAGCAGCCTATATTCATTTCAAGAATTTTTCCAGCAGCATTATTCATTATATTCAAAAATAGGAGAAAACTGAAATGCCCATCAGCAGTAGAAAGAATACATTATAGTATATTAGCATTATATAGCAATGAGAATAAACTCACTGTAGCTCCATGCTACCAAAAGAATACATCTCAAAAACATAATTGAATGAAAGAAGGTGGACACAAAAGAATACATGCTATATGACTCCTATTACATAATGTTCAAAAAAACAAGGAAAACTCAACTATAGTGTTTAGGAATTCAAACCTAGATGGCAAAAGTATAAAGAAATGTAGGGAAATGCTTTTCATAAATGTCTCCTCTAGGGAAAACAGAGGATTAAGTCAAGCTCATCCATCACTCCATACTGGCCCTTCCTCGCCAGTGATCTCACCTGTTTATTCCAGCAAGGGAGCTGGAGAAACTGTGCTTGTGCTACATCAACAATTCTCAGTGAATGTCTTATTGACTGGGAAAGCAATGTGGGCCCTACTTTTCTTTCTTTCATTTCGTAAAGCCATGTCTGACGAGCATGAAGGAGTCCTCCATTTCTTAAGTAACTGACAGCACAGGTTTGATGTCAGCAATCAAAGATCTGCCAGGCCTTGCTTATCATGCGTCACCTCTGTTGCCACATGTGTCCCAGGGATCGATTGAATGTGACTATGAGTAGCTGTCCATGCACATCATTTAGTGTCACTTCTAGGACTTGGGGGTTCCTCACTTACAGTCCTCTTCTGTATCATTTATTTACACACTCAGTAAATAATCATGAACACCTACCTTATGCCAGGCAGTATTCTGGGTGCTAAATGTATAGTAGCAGAAAAGAAAAAGTTTATGTTTTCATAGAACTTTCAATTCAGTATATGAGATGGAAAGGTGGACTGTGCCTGTAGTCCCAGCTACCCAGGAGGCTGAAGTGAGAGGACTGCTTGAGCCCAGGAATTTGAGACCAGCCTGGACAACATAGTGAGACCCTGTCTCTATTAAGGTTTTTTAAAATTACTGATATAATTTAAGGTAGTGGTGACTACTAGAAAAAATGTACCAGGGGAAAAAAATAGAAGCAAAAGCACATGGGGGAAATACGACTTTGATATGTAGAGGCCAGGAAAAGCTTCTCTGAAGAGGTAAACACAAACTTGAAGGATGTACTGTCACAGAGAGATGAAAGTTTTCCATAATTTCCTTGCATATACTATGGTGTGACTTCATGTTTTCACCCACGTCTGTTAGGCTCCTCAGATAAACTGCTTTTTTTTTTTTTTTTGAAACCAGATCTAAAGACCATGTACATTCTTTGTAGTCCCTGAATTAAGTATTACCCAAAACCATAGCTCATGGGCCACCTACCTGTTAACTTAAAGTCTATGTATGCCTTCACTCTACAACGGCAGGCTTGAGTAGCTGGGACAGAGACCACATGACCCAGAAAGCCTAAAACGTTTATTCTCTGGCCCTTTACAGCAACAGTCCTCAAACTTTTGGCACTAGGGACTGGTTTCCTAGAAGACAATTTTTCCACCTCCTGGGGGTGAGGGATGGCTTCAGGACGATTCAAGTGCATTACACTTATTGTGCACTTTATTTCTATTATTACATTGTAACATATAATGAAATAATTATACAGCTCACCATAATGTAGAATCAGTGGGAGCCCTGAGCTTGTTTTCCTGAAACTAGATGGTTCCATCTGGGGGTGATGGGAGACAGTGACAGATCGTCAGGCATTAGATTCTCATGAGTGTGCAGCCTAGATCCTTTGCATGTGCAGTTCACAATAGGGTTTGTGTTCTATGAGAATGTCATGCTGTCACTGATCTGACAGGAGGCGGAGCTCAGTAATGTGAGTGACAGGGAGCAGCTGTAAATACAGATGAAGCTTGATTCACTTGCCTGCCCTCACCTCCTGCTGTGCGGCAATTTCCAACAGGCCATGACTGGGGTTGGGGACCCCTGCTTTACAGGAAATAATGTGCTGATCCCTGGTTTAGATAATTGATTTTCAAATTTCATTCTATATAAAACCATTAGTTTTCTTCTAACCACTCCTTTAGCTGCATTTGACTGGTTTTAATATGATATACTGCATTATCGTTTGACTCAAACTCTTTTCTAAGATTCGAAGATTCGCTGTAACTTATCCTTTTACCAACGGGTTATTTAGAAGTGTGCTGCTTAATTGCTAAGCTATTGGAGATTTGTCTACTTACCTTTCTGGTCTTGATTTTCAGTTTAAATTCACTGTGATGTGGTCAGAGAACACAGTCTAAATGCTATCAATCATTTGAAAAAATTTTAGCACTTAAATTAGGGGCCAGCATACAATATGCTTTGGTAACTGTTCCCTGTGTAAATAAAAAGAAAATCTGATCTGGAACTGTTAACTGTGGTATTTTACATAGTCAACTTTATTACTTTAATGAATCATGTTCAAATATTTTATATTCCTGTTGATTCTTTGACTGCTGTTTTAATACTGAGGTGTGTGTGAAAATCTCCAACTATTATTATATGATTTTGATGTTTCCTCATCTAATTCTGTTACATTTTGAAATATAAATTTTGAAGCTATTAGGTGCATATAGGTGAAATATTACATACAGAATATTTTATGATTTTTCTGTTTAATTGACAGTTTTATTATTACAAAATGTTCTTGTGTTCTCCTAGTGATTTTTCTTGCTTTAAAGTCTACTAACCTGATATTACATAATAACTTTCTTATAGCTATTGTTTGCATGTTGTAACTTCTTCTATCCTTTTACTCTCCATTTCACTGTGTTCTTATATTTAAACTGCCTTTCTTATCAATAGCACATAGTTGAGTCTTGTTTTTGTATCCAGTGTGACAATCTGTCTTTAATTGAAATATTTAGTTATACATATACAATATAACAATAAAATAGATGGATTTATATCTGCAGTCTTGCTATTTATTTTCTATGAACTCCATCTAGTTTTATTTCATATTTTTTATCTTCTGCCTTCTTTTGAATAATCAGCTTTTTTGCTATTCTGTTATTCTCCTCTATTAGCTATTCTGGAATATTTTAATAATTAGCTAGAGATTCAATACAAACTCCTCATGTACTACAGTCTACCTCAAGTTCCTCATGTACTACAGTCTACCTTAAGCTCCTCATGTACTACAGTCTACCTTAAGCTCCTCCTGTACTACAGTCTACCTTAAGCTCCTCCTGTACTACAGTCTACCTTAAGCTCCTCCTGTACTACAGTCTACCTTAAGCTCCTCATGTACTACAGTCTACCTTAAACTCTTCATGTACTACAGTCTACCTTAAGCTCCTCCTGTACTACAGTCTACCTTAAGCTCCTCCTGTACTACAGTCTACCTTAAGCTCCTCCTGTACTACAGTCTACCTTAAGCTCCTCCTGTACTACAGTCTACCTTAAGCTCCTCCTGTACTACAGTCTACCTTAAGCTCCTCCTGTACTACAGTCTACCTTAAGCTCCTCATGTACTACAGTCTACCTTAAGCTCCTCCTGTACTACAGTCTACCTTAAACTCTTCATGTACTACAGTCTACCTTAAGCTCCTCCTGTACTACAGTCTACCTTAAGCTCCTCCTGTACTACAGTCTACCTTAAGCTCCTCCTGTACTACAGTCTACCTTAAGCTCCTCCTGTACTACAGTCTACCTTAAGCTCCTCCTGTACTACAGTCTACCTTAAGCTCCTCCTGTACTACAGTCTACCTTAAGCTCCTCCTGTACTACAGTCTACCTTAAGCTCCTCCTGTACTACAGTCTACCTTAAGCTCCTCCTGTACTACAGTCTACCTTAAGCTCCTCATGTACTACAGTCTACCTTAAGCTCCTCATGTACTACAGTCTACCTTAAACTCTTCATGTACTACAGTCTACCTTACCCTAGTTGTTTTTGCCGCCTCCTGAGGGTGCAAGAACCTTACAACACATGTAATCAATTCACTGTCTTCAGTCTTTGTGCTATTGCTGGCATGTATTTTTACTTCTGCATGTTATGTATTTCAAATACATCATAATTATTTTTAAGTTATTTGTTTATATTTTTCAGATATATTTATCCAATCCAGTGCTCTTTATTTCTCTTTCTTGCAGTTTTATGCTTTCATCTGGGATAACTTTCTTTCAGCCTGAAGAGTCTATTTAAAAATTTTTTCTAGAAAAAATCTGCTGACCATGACTATTTTCAACTTTTTTTGTCTAAAACATTTCTATTTTAAATTTATTTATGAAGAATATTTTATCTGAGTATAAAATGTCAGGTTGGCTGCTTTTTCTCTTTCAGGTTTCAGAGATGCCATTCGATTTTCTCCTGGCACTGGTAATTTCTGATAAAGAGTCAGCTGTTAAGTTTTACTGTTGGTCCTGTAAAGGTTATGTGTCTAATTTCTCTGAGTATATTTAGGGTCATCTCCTTCTCTTTGGTTTTCAGCAGTCTGACTGTGGTGTGCTTCAGTGAGGTTTTCTTTTACTCTACCTAAGATTCACCAGTCTTCAGTCTGTGAGTTGATAGCATTCAACAAAAGAAAAGAACAGCAGCTACCATTGAAATTTCCACCTGATTAGACTTAGATAATCCACACTGTCATTCTCTAATATCCATCTGATGTTTGCACAAGCCAAACAAACAAGTTAAGTGGGAGAGGTAGTAGAACTCAACACCCCTATATCTTCCCAATTTTTGGTGGTGGCACTAAACCACTAATATTCCCCTTGAGGCATGGTCTTGCTTTTGGTTTATTTTTTTCGAATAGAGGACTAGGTTCATAGGTTTATATCATGAGAGCCCCTCATTCTATGGGTCAGTGGAACAATTGAGGATCTTGTCAGATAACAAGTACGTCTATTACAACTCACATTCAGGATCCGGAGAACTAACAGGATGGCCCATGGACTTACTGGACCCATTAAGAAATGATGTCAACTGATGTTCACAAGCCCTTATCAGGCTCGAAGGACCAGAGTGTCTTTATGGTTGCCAGGAACTACTACATGTTAGCTCAGTGGCAGCCCCCCCAAATCCCTGAAGGGCCTGGATATTTCCTTTCCCTGGGTGAACAGTCATTCTGCCAAATGACCACATAGCTCCTTCAGGAGGGCTGGAAGGAGAACAGACAGCATGAACTTGGTGGGTTATCCTCAACTGTACCCAGACTCTCCTTCATTCACATGACTCTGTGTCTATGAGCTGACTGAGGGTTGGGATTTGGCAAGGGCTGTGAATCTCCATTGAAGTGGTTTAAGTCAAACTCTAGTTAAGTTTACTCAGAACTAGAATTGTACTAATCGAAAAGGACACAGTAAACTGCTTACCTATTTCAGTCCTTGGGACTTCATGACTGTTTTGCCTCTGTCAAAGATTCCTATAGGCCAAACTATGCAGATTTCTACTCTAGCTCTTTTGTGCAAGATTTCACCTCCTAAGTTAGACTGGCCTTCTTAATGACTTGAACCACAATCTCTTAAATCAAAATCTTTCCTTCAAAAGCCACTTTAGTCCAGTTGACTACAAAAGATCACTTAACTGTTTGGTCACCATGTGCCACGGACCACTGTCCCACGGTCAGCACTATTTAGATACTTACTGTTTTCAAATCCACTTCAGACACTAGTCCCAGATTTCTATTTCTTTAAGGATCTTTTGGCATCAATTCTGTATCAATAATACTTCTTGGTTGGAGACAACAGAATCCATAGTAACTAGTCTAGGCAGGAATGTCAGATGATCCTAGATGACCCTTATGCTCAAGTATTTGCCAGAAGGACACAGAGGACTCAGAAAAGCTATTATACTCACAGTTATAGTTTATTACAGCAAATGGACACAGATTAAAATCAGCAAAGGGAAAAGGTACATGAAACTAGGTCCAAGCTTCCAGATATCTTCTCTGCTGGAGTCACACAGAGATACACTTAATCATCTCTGCAATACTGTGTAACACATATGAAGTAGCTTCCTGTTTGGCAATACTTCATAAGTTCTGCCATTATTTGAAGATAACCCTCACCTTGGTGTCCAGGGTTTTCACAGGTATTAGTGGTCAGTCACATAGGCATATAGTACCTGTGTGACTTCTATTCCAGCCACCACCGCAAACCTCTCCTCTCCCTGCTGGCTCCTAAATCAAAAACAGGCATTTACCATAAATCACTTTGTTAGGATGAACTTATCTGGTCAAACTGATACAGCATGACCCACAGCCTCAGGTATATATAAGTCTCTTACCAGGCAGAATATTTCAGGGTCTCGGAGGTTAGTCAGGGGCTAGTCAAGGACCAATCCTGAAGGCAGGCCTTTTTTTTTTTTTTAAGACAGAGTCTCGCTCTGTCACCCAGGCTGGAGTGCAGTGGCGCGATCTCGGTCCACTGCAAGCTCTGCCTCCCGGGTTCACGCCATTCTCCTGCCTCAGCCTCCCGAGTAGCTGGGACTACAGGCACCCGCCACCACACCTGGATAATATTTTGTATTTTTAGTAGAGATGGGGTTTCACCGTGTTAGCCAGGATGATCTTGATCTCCCAACTTCATGATCCGCCTGCCTCGGCCTCCCAAAGTGCTGGGATTACAGGCGTGAGCCAAGGCAGGCCTTTTTTTGGAACCTACAGGGTTTGACCAATCCAGGACTGCTGAGTTAACCCTTTCCTGTGCAGCAAGAAAAGATTTATTTAAAAAAAATTGGAAATATCACAGTTTAATCACAAGGGATGAAAAGACAGCCTTTAGGTTTTATTACTGAGAACATTTCCCAGAGTCACATCATAAAACTGGCCTGCTAAGGAAGACGTTGTCTCTGATAACCCAGAACAAGGTTAAATTGCTTGTGGTTTACGGTTTTATATATGAGAATGCCCTGGTTCTTATGGAAAACATGCTGGGATAAAGCGTTACAAAGTCTGTAACTTACGACAAAAGGGTCATAGCTGGAGACAACAGATGAATGGATAGATAGAACAAATATGGCCAGATATAAACTACCAGGACATCTAGCTAAAGAAAATATGGGTATTGATTATACTACTCTCTAAACTTTTCTTTAGGTTTAAAAAATGACCAAGAAATACGGAAGTACAGACAACTCTGGCATGTTTCATATGAGAAGTATTTGACATAAAAGAGAAATTGGGAGGCTGGGTGTGGGGCTCATGCCTGTAATCTTGGCACTTTAGGAGGCTGAAGTGAAAGAATCGCTTGAGCCCAGGAGTTCAAGACCAGTCTGGGTAACATAGCGAAACCTAATCTCTACTTAAATATATATATAAAATAAATGAAAAAAAAAGAGAAATAGGAGAAAAGCTACTGAGAGCTAGATAATAGGTTTAGTAGGTTTGAAAGGCCTGAAGAAGTTCAGACAAAAGGACTTCTAGATGTGAGGAAATTACAATCAGGTAATAAAATATAATACTGTTGACACTTGGCACCCATAGTGAGAAATACCACAGAAACATGGAAAAAAAGGAAAATATGATTGCCTTTGGGTGTCAACCTTTTGGCTTATTCACAAATGGACCAAAGCAGAGTTTGTTGTAAGTCACTTAAAAAAAGAAATGGCTTCCAGGCCTGCAAGATATAATGGAAGCCTGACATTTCTAAAGAAAAGGGCTGGTCATCAATGAAAACACTGGATAGAATCAGACGAGGAAATGCTGGCTCTAACTTCCTAGGGGATATTTGCCCAAAAGCTTCGAATACTCTCATTCCCCTGTCAATGATACTTCACAGAAGTTGAATGTATCAGGTACCAACTGTCCAGTTCCTTCAATTCCTGTTCAGTCACTTCCCTTTGTCTAATTTTCAAACTTCCTAAGAACCTTCTGTTATGTGCGGACCCTGTGTGTCCTCTTACAGGGAAAAAATGCTCTGGTCACATGCATACCAGTCCTTTCCAGCATTCCAGTTCCTGTGATGGGTACTTTTCAATTTAAATCAATAAAGCGGCATTCTGATTTTATAATTCCATCTCTTGAGTTTGTTAAAGGTGAGTTTGGTTGGTAGGCTGTCTTAAATCGGCTTCTAAGCCTGCAATCATGAGGGCCAGACCTGAACTGTAGTCAGCTCACCAACTTTGGCTCATTTGTTCATTTGTTTGTGTGGTAAACGCGATTGGTGCCCTGGATCTTCCTACTGTATTGTATGCCAGTCCTAGCGTCAATTGCAGCACCTGCATTTCTTGCTTAGGGCTCTCTCTGACCAGCTGGAGCTGCTGTGTCCCAACCACTGCAAGCCAGCCAGATGACGATAACAACATTATACACTCACAGGATAATTGTGAAGTGTGTGTTCTACACTGACTCCCAGAGTTCAACAGAAGTAAACTCCAGTTGCCCAAACCTTTTTTGCTTCCTCCCTTCCCTAACTCACTTACTTCCTTACCAGTGTTTCTAGGGATCACCTCCCAAATAAATTACTTGCACTCAAATCATTGCCTCAAGATCTGTTTCTGGGAGAAACACAAACTAAGACAACTTCGTCCATTCATTCATCATTTATTGAGCTTAATCAATTATTAATAAGTCCTTAAGGCACAAAATAAGTCCTTAGCAACATGTTATCTCTTTTCTCATCACAATATTATCCCCTTTACAAATGAAGAAATCGAGGTTGAAATAAATTAAGTAGCTGGCTCAGTATCACATAATTAGGACAGAGTGATAGAAAGGATTGATGCAGATGAAGATGGCTGGGACTCCCAGATGACCAGTCTTGAATGGAACAGTATAAAAAAGGAGTTTTCTGCTGGGGTAATAATTTGAGAATACTATAAGATTGCTACGAAGCAATGAAAAAAGGGATTACTGAATGACTGAGGAAACATTTCAATGAAATATAGTTTTGAAATTTTTGTTTTCTAGGAAAGCAACATGCTGCAATAAGAGCGCACACAAAAACCCGCACACACATACACCTGTGGGTTTAAATCCTAGCACTACTAGTTTTTAGGTGTAAGACATGGGCAAGTTGCTTACTTTCTCTAAGCTCAATTTTCTAATCCATACAGTGTATAATATCCAAGATTGTTGTATGAATTAATGAGATTTATTTAAACAACTGGCACCTAATGAGTGCACAAATTTAATTTGCAGAAATGTACTGTCCTTTCAGGAACTTTGTGGTAAGTACTGAAATATGGATGCAATCAGTACTATGCTTACCAGTAACCTAAAAAAAGAAGCAATATAAAATATTTATGTCATAAATGATATCTATATTACTATCTTTAAAAATATTGGTCTTTCCATATGTAGTATGCTAATTTAATGTTACAAAATAAAAGTAAAACCAACAATTTTAATAAGTTAAGCTTTAAGTACAAAATTTTGTTGGAAGCAATGCCAAAGAGTCCACATAGTAACATTTATCATTTTGATAACAAAATTTTGTGTTCTGTATGTGGGCCTCAAGCAGTACTAAAACAAAATAGTGTATCAATTATAAATGATACTCACGATTCTTCCCTAATCAGATGTTTTTATGAGTTGAGAGATTCTGAACAAAAACAGTAAGTGTAGAATGTCTGTACCATCTTTAATACTAAGATTTAATTTAATCAATGCATTTCCTTAGATTTAGAAAATCATTTTGTTAGAGTCCATGTTAGAATCAGTATATGTATTTAAAATGGAATTCGAGATATGGATTGTAGTGTGAATGACTTCAAATAACTCAAATGATGCACATGTCAGAAGGAAACATTTCTAAGGGCTGCTTCATTGATTCAAGTGGAACTGTTTTATTCAGAACAGCTCAGATTAGCAGCAGCAGCAGCTGGTGTTCAATGAAATGCTTCCCTTTTCCACCTACTCTCCAGCTGGGTTAAGACAGGCACAAAAAGATTGGGATGACCAAGGTCAAAGCATGATTTGATAGACTTCCAGGTTTTTGCTCCACTAACTTCTTGTGTAGTCTTGCCTATAGAGGCAATTAGTGAAATTGGCGGTTGAAAAAGTCATAGCTTTAGAAGGACTTCATAGATCATCTTGTTCAATATCTTAATTTTATACTTCATATACCAAGGTTCTAATTAAAATACTTTATTGTTGCATATTTATTGGAAGTGACAAGAAGTTAAGATTTCTTACATTTATTTCATTTGCCTGATTTTTCTGTTCCCACTGAATTGTATAAGCAGGCACCACTGCAGCTTGTATCTCTACTTGACATAACTAAAAAATGAAACATTCAAAGATACACTACTTTATTACATGTTAGCTCAGTAAAGGGGTCCTCTATTAGATATGCTGGTCTCAGTTCTTAACTTTTACGCTCATAAAGCCTGATTCACTCATTCAAACCTTTTTTGAGGAGTTACCAGGTTTTAGCCGTTGAGATAGATACTGAGGACACAAGAAGTCAAGGGTGCTCTCCTCTCTCAAGGAGCTTAAGGGAAGACAGAAGTGCCAAGCACATACATCGAGTGTGTAGAAGGCACACAGAGGCATAAGCAATGACCCTGCTTGAGAAGATCTGAAAGGCTTCTCAGAGGAGGAGCTTGAACTTATCTAAAAGGTAGAATAAACTGCATGCAAAAGAGCTCCAAATGTCTCTCAAGTGTAAGTCATACTGCCTAAGCAATATATTCATGTGGGAAGTGGGAGATGGGGCTGGAATGGAGGCAGGGACCACATTCAATGGGCCCTGTTTTTGGAGTTTAGACATTATTCAGAAGGCCATGGTGAGCCACTGATAGAGTTAAGAAAGGCAGCAAGGTGATAATACATGTTTCTTAAGAAAACATACTGTGATGAGGACACTTGGCAGGAAAGTAGTATAATATGAACCAGCACTCTATGAATGTTGGGGTTAAAATAGTGAATTAGGTAATATGATCTTACCCTTCTGGAACTTAACAGTCTAGTGCAGAAACACTACGGGTCTAAACACTAAGGGTCTAAATTAAGGTAGTAGCAGCGGAAATAGAAGGAAATGGATGTTATGATAATGATGATGATGATAATATTACCATTTACTGAACACTTCCCATGTGTCAGGCACTAAACACTTCATATGCACTATCTTTGTCCATTCTCCACACAGTAGCTAGAGTTTTTCTATAGCTCTTATCATAACTCTCTCAAACCCTTCCAGAGGCTTCCCACCTCCTTCAGCACAAATACCTAAGTTCTTAGGAAAAGCTACAAAGTCCTCCAGGCTGTGACCCACTGTGACTTCTCTGAGCTCACCTTCAACTCCTCGTTTCTCTCTCTAGCCACAGTGCCTTGCTAGCTGTTCCTAGATGACTCTAGGCACCTTTCTGCTTCAGGGCCCTCTCTATCTAGAAGGTTCTTCCCTTTATATTCCCACAGTTCATTCCTCACTTCTGTCAAGCCTCTGATTAAATGAATTCTTTTCAATAAGACCTTCTCTGGCCACTTGGCACGACAGAACTCCTGTAGCATTCCCTATTCCCTTTGCCTTGCTTTATATTTCTCCTTAACGTATCATATTCTGACATAACACATATGTGTTGGTTTTCTTCCTCCATGGATCACAAACTCCATGAGGGTAGACTGTTTTTGTTCATTGCTGTATTCTCAGCACTGAGAACAGTGCCGGCACATATCCATTCAATAAATATGAATGGATGAATGAAGGATTATAATGGTCCTATGAGGATGGTACTATTATTTTTTCCCACTTTCCCAAAGAGGAAACAGGTATCAATTGAGGTACTCAAGGTTGGATTTCTGGTAACTAGAAGAACTGGGATTTGCATGGCGGGGCGGGGGCGGGGGGCGGTGGGGGCCGGGGGTAGCCTGCCTTTGTTGAGTTGTACTATGTGCCCAGCATTATTGTAAGAGCTTTATGTATATTAACACTTAATCCCTACAACTCCATTTTATAGATGAGGAAACTAAATCAGAAAGGGGTTTACAATCTTGCCTGGAATCTCTGCACTTGTAAGTTGGGAGCCTGTGCTGTCAGCCACTTTGCTTCACTAATTCTAAGGCCTATTCTTTGGAGAGATACAACTTTGCCTCTTAATTGCCAGGAGAGTGAGGGAGAGGAAGAAATCTAGGATTACTACCATTATTATTATTGGGGACCGCCATAGATGGTAGAGTCACCAATCAAGTCAAAGAATGTAGGATGAGTTGGTGTCATTCTTCTCTAACTCGACTTCCACATGCAACTGCCTCCTGATATCTTTGCTTGGATACTGAGACACAAGGTCAGCTGCAGTTAAAGGGATTTAGAATAACCATGGGAGATCACAGAAGTTATTTGTCTTGCATCAGAGTTGACCTGGTTCACAGGACTTGCTCAATGAAGTCCTCAGGGCCCCACCTTGTTGCTCTGCAATCCCTAGAATGTTTCCCAGTGTCTTAGTCTGTTTATGCTGCTATAACAAAATACCTGAGACTGGGAAATTTGTAAAGAACAGAAATATACTTTTTCACAGTTCTAAAGGCTGGGAAGTACAAGATAAGACCCCCAGCAGGTTCAGTGTCTGGTGAGAGCTGCTGTTTCCAAGGTGGGACCTTATTGCTATATCCTCTGGAGGGGATGAATGCTGTGTCCTCGTGTGGCTAAAGGGATGGAAGGGCAAAAGAAGGTCTAAGCTAGTTCCCTCCAGTCCTTTCACAAGGGTACTAATCTATCCATGAGGCAGGGCCCTCATGATTTAATCAGCTGCTAATATCATCACAATGGGGATTAAGTTTCAACATGAATTTTGAAGGGGACACCATCATTCAAACCACAGCATCTTTCAACATAGTTTACTACCCCAACTATTTCATACATACATTCATCAGAAAAGGACAAAAGGGCAAGAGACACCCAATTCCTTTCAGAAAATGATCTAGAAGTTGCATACATCATTTCTTCTCACATCCTACTGGCCAGAACTTAAGAGATATGGCCACACTTAGGGTGTATTATAGGCAACCATGTGTCTGGCTAGATGTTCTATTATCATGAATGAACAGGAGAATGCATAAGAGTCAGCTAGCAAGCAGTTTGTACAACAGATATCCAACAGGTATCTCAAATTTAACATTACCAAAACTAAATTCCTGCTTGTTCTCCCAAAACCTGCTCCTTTGCACTGTTATCACATCTCAGTCCATGGTGGAAAAGAGAACAAACTCAGGGGTTTGATGTTAAACATGTTGAGCTTGAGGTGCCTGTAGAACACCCAGTACAGGTTTCCAGTAAGGTGTTGAAGATTCTGTGTCTGGTGCTTCTGACTGAGGTCTGTGTTCAAGACTCAGGCTTGATTCCTGACCAAAATAAGTGACAGAAGAGTGTATGTAAAAGGTACTGTTCAAAGATTATAACATGGTAGCAAAGAGAACCAAGGATGGGGAGGGAAGATTCTGCACAGGAGACCTGAGGAAGCGCGGCCGAAGACACGGCAGAAGAGCAGAGAATGTAAGGTGACAGAACCAAGGGAGCAGTTTCCAGGAGGCAGTGGTTAGCAGTGTGGAAGGCTGCAGAGAGGTCAGATGTTGTGAAAATTGAGAAGCAACCTCTCAATTTGGCCTTAGGCCATAGTGAAATTGACACAAGCAATGTATACAGTAAAATGGAGGGAGTTGCTAAATTTCTGTAGCTGAAGAGGAATTTGGAAGGTAATAGCAATCCAAGTATAGACAGTTTTTCTAAATAGAAGGAACAAAGTAGAGGGAGAATTTATGAACAGGAGAGGGAATGATTAAGGGAGTAAGAGTCTTGAGTTAATTTCCCTTCCCTCAAGAAATAAAAATTACCTGTAGAAAGGACAGAAGGATGGCTTCTACCTTAAGACTCGAGGTCAGAAAGAATGCAAATTTAGACAGGTCTGTAGGGATAAGGGTGGGGGGGTATGTAGGAGTTCATACCTGCTGTGTGCAATACTAAACAATGATACACACACCACAACCACCACCACCACCACCACTACTAAGCACTAACATTTATTGAGCACTTTATATGCCAGAAGAGTGTTCTTCATGGAGCTAAGCTTGCTTAACAGTATTTCTTAAATAATGGAAGCTATTCATATATTGAAAGCTTAGCGTTTTTCAAAGGTTGAGTGTGTAATATTCGGATGTGGCCTAAAAATAGCAACAGTGACTTCTATCCCAGCATATCTGAATTTTGTCTCTTCCACGCTCTTGACTTACTTCTGATCCTGGGGCATGCTGAGCAGTAAAAAAAGTTGTTTTTGCATTTTGATTCATCTGCTATGACTGGCATCAATAAGAAATCTTCGGCAATAAAACAGCTCTGTCAAAAAACAACTTCACCAGCAATTCAGGGCAAAATGTTTCCTTTGAAAAAAAAGTTTGTTGGCCCAATGCAGTGGCTCACGCCTATAATCCCAGCACTTTGGGAGGCTGAGGCAGGCGGATCACGAGGTCAGGAGATCGAGACCATTCCGGCTAACACGGTGAAACCCCATCTCTACTAAAAATACAAAAAATTAGCCTAGGCTGGTGGTGGGTGCTTGTAGTCCCAGCTACTAGGGAGGCTGAGGCAGGAGAATGGCATGAACCCGGGAGGCGGAGCTTGCAATGAGCCGAGATTGCACCACTGCATTCCAGCGTGGGCGACAGAGCGAGACTCCATCTCAAAAAAATAATAATAATAAAATAAAATGTTTGTTAGTATTAGCAGATACATATTAGTAGGTACCCCCCATGATCAATGAAGTGTTGGGTTACTCTGAAAAAGCGTCCAATCTTACAGGTGTGACTTCCTCTTGAACTGCAAGTTCTTGAGGGCAGGGATAGAGACTGTTCATCTTTTATTGTTTCCCAAGGTCTGGAACATAAATAGTAGTTCAAGTAGTCCAACGTATGACATACAAATAGTTCTGGGTAAACATTAGCTCAAAGTTTGCTCAAGGCATTGGATGCAGATGTTTATAAAATTAAATTGTTCTTTTTACTGTACACTTGAAATGAGAAAATTATTAGAAACCACTGGGTCTCATTTTGACAAGAAAAGTCTGAAGAAATCACTGTTCACTTAGTAGATACAAAGTTGTTTTTCTGGGAAAAACACACCTGGAAAAAAAAAAAAGTGGGTCTGACATGGGAGAATTTTTTTTTCCATATAAACAGATATACAGGGAAGTGGAACACTACTAGTATCTTAAGGATTCCTGAAAATATTTATGTTGGTAAGTTTGATCAGCAAACATTTCTAAATTTGAAAATGGATAAAGCAAAAAGCACAGTGAAGTCTGGAAAGAAGTCTAATACTAATGTCACACATAAGAATACATATTTAAAATTAATGAACTAAAAGGGATATAGGTAATTTCTCCAGATTCCTAGGAAGAATTAAGACCCTCCTTGATCCCAGTAAAGCAATGAATAGTCATTCTGACATCTAGCTAAAAGCAGACTTATTTCCTTTCGGTCTTTAATCTTTTTGGAACTCAAGGATTTCTGCCACACTTTGATACACCAGGCCATTATAAAATTACACCTCATTTATTGACAATTTCTACTTAAAAGGAAGAATACCTAAAAGTATCTCCATACGCTAGATATAGTAGAAATGGTATGCTTTAATTAGTCTAACAATAAAGTCCTTAAAGATTTGCATTCTTTGTTGCCTATTTTGAAAACTTGCAAAGATTAATTTTTATAAAGATTATGATTTTTTTTTTTTTTTTTTTTGGGACGGAGTCTTGCTGTCGCTCAGGCTGGTGTGCAGTGGTGGGATCTGGGCTCACTGCAAGCTCCGCCTCCTGCGTTCACGTCATTCTCCTGCCTCAGCCTCCCGAGTAGCTGGGACTACAGGCGCTGCCACCACCCCCGGCTAATCTTTTTGTATTTTTAGTAAGAGATGGGGTTTCACCGTGTTAGCCAGGATGGTCTCGATCTCCTGACCTCGTGATCTGCCTGCCTCGGCCTCCCAAATCTGGGATTAAGATTATGTTTCTTACCAGTCCTTTCCATGAAATCTAACAGCAAATAGTTTACAAATGTGGATGTGTACTGAGAGGAAATGAAAAGTGAATAACGAGCTGAGTTAAAACATCTTAGAATATGGCTGAATACTATCATTTATCATCAGTTGTCCTAGAATAACTTAAATTCTTCTAGCTTATTGTTGTTTTTTCGATAGTTGATTATAGTTGTGAGGCGGGATACACACACACCCACACTATAACAAAGATTTTCTGAGACTGACAGTTAAAAAATACAGTGTTGGCCGAGCACTGTGGCTCATGCCTATAGTCCCAGAATTTTGGGAGGCTGAGGTGGGAGGATCACTTGAGGCCAGGAGCTTGACATAGCAAGACTCCATCTCCAAGTTTAAAAACAAAAATAAATTAAAAAAAGATACACTGCTATGTATGACTGTTGATATAAAAAATCTGAATACTAGACATGGCGACTCATATGCTACTTCAAGGGCTTATCAACAAAGTTGCTAGTCGTAACACTGTGAATTGTTAATGATACTGTTTTGGCTTTGCTAGCAAGTGTTGTAAAGCTACATATACACATACATACACACACCCCTTTTAAAATAAAATGGTGATCCTGGTACTAAATATGATTTTAAATGGATTTAATTTTAATTTTAATGGCTTGAACTAGGTTCAGCTGTCATAGGGATCAAAATTAGCCTCTATCCCAGCTGGGGTCAACCAGGGAGCCACTTTTCTTAACCGACAACCTACTGCACGTCAACAACTGCAGGAGACGGGACTTTACCTTCGTCTCCGGTAAACTAGTTGACACATCCCGTGTTGGCAAGAGGCCTAAGCAGATGACCTTGGTCCTCTAAAATCTGGCCTGCACACTCGGGGCACCCCTGCAACACCTATAAAGACAGCTCCAGATAGAAAAGGGTTGGGGTGGAAAAGTTAATAACGCCAGGCACCTGCCCCGCCTCGGGGCTGGGGGCTATTCCTGCGGTTTCAGCTGACTTTCGGAGCCATTCGTCTCCCTACACAGTCGGAGGCATTCCTCGGCTGGGTACACCAAGGGGCTCTGCAACCCTCCTGGGGGGTGCCCAGAGGGCTTCCGGATGTACCAGGTTTATTCTTTCGGGTCACAGACAGCACAAACTAAAAGGAGGGATTACCCTTTCTGTCCAGTCGCAAGATGGCGACCGACCCTGGTGGGACTCCGAGGGGCCGCGGGCCACCTCCTCTTCCCAACGACCCGTGCGCCGGCGGCGACGGCAAGCGGGGGGGGAGGCGGAGCCGGCGAGGGAAGGAGGGGCGGAGCGCGGCGCCCTCCCGCGCGTCTTGGCCCCGCCCCACGTCCCCGCGTCCCGGCCTGGAGCCCTCGCCCGGCCGGGCGGCGCGCGCTGCCTGCCGGGATACTCGGCCCGCCCAGCCAGTCCTCCCGTCTTGCGCCGCGGCCGCGAGATCCGTGTTTCTCCCAAGATGGTGGCGCTGGGCTCGGGGTGACTACAGGAGACGACAGGGCCTTTTCCCTTCGCCAGGACCCGACACACCAGGCTTCGCTCGCTCGCGCACCCCTCCGCCGCGTAGCCATCCGCCAGCCCGGGCGCCCGCCATCCGCCGCCTACTTACGCTTCACCTCTGCCGACCCGGCGCGCTCTGCTGCGGGCGGCGGCGCCTCCTTCGGCTCCTCCTCGGAATAGCTCGCGGCCTGTAGCCCCTGGCAGAAGGGCCCCGCAGCCCCCGGTGTGGACAGGCAGCGGCGGCTGGCGACGAACGCCGGAATTTTGGCGGCTCCGGCGCCCCCTTTCCCGGCCTCGTTTTCCGGATAAGGAAGCGCGGGTCCCGCATGAGCCCCGGCGGTGGCGGCAGCGAAAGGGAACGAGGCGGTGGCGGGCGGAGGCGGCGGGCGAGGGCGACGACGACCAGTGAGGCGGCCGCCGCAGCCCAGGCGCGGGGGCGACGACAGGTCAGTGTTGCCGCGGCCTGCGCCAGGCGGCGCTGGCTCCCCTCCGTCACTCGGCCGGCCTTCGGGGCCCGCGGTGGCGAGGTCGGCGCCCCGCTTCCCCGCCCCCCCGCCGCCGAGGCGAGTGTTTGGGGGCGCGTGGTCCGGAGGGGCTGGTGCCAGAAGTAGGCCCCTGGTGGCCGCGGCTGCTGCAGTCTTAACTGTCAGTCCTGGCTGAGCGCCGGCGGGAGGGTTTTGTCGCCCGAGGGGACGCGAGCGGGCCCGGGGCGGGGCTGGACGTGCGAGGCGTCGAGATTTGGGCCTCCTCGGAGAGAGGCTTGTCGAGCCAGCCGGGGCCCCGGACTGGGAAGGGCAGGCCCTTTCCTTCCAAGGGGAGCTCTTTCTCGGCGTTTTCGAGGTTTCTGGCTCTCTTGGGGAAGACATATTTAGCCGTGTGCTTGGTGGGTTGGGGTTTTGGGGGTGGATTGATGGGAAGGGAGGGCGGAGGAAGTGGTATGTCAAGCCCAAGGGTTGTGCGCACAGATTACTCATGTGTTGCCGTCCACCAGGATTTCTGAAGTTGAACGTGAGTACTGGCTTTGCCAGAGACTGCTGTGTTATATGCAGACCTGCATGCAAGCAGTTGGCCTTTTTTTTTCCCCCCTTTTCACTGGAGAAAATGAAAAGGATGCTTTCCTCATCTTAGTGGTAAAGGCTTTTGTTGGTAAAGGTGGAATTGAATGTACCAAATGCCTTAGTCCGTGAAATTTTAAAAATAATTTTAATACAGTGGTGAAGCTTGGCAACCTTGAAAGAGAATTTAGCGTCTAAATTTTTTTAATGACTTTTTATGGATGTGCTAAATTAGTAACAGTACAAAATCTGTTTGAGATTATTAAGAGGCTAGGGTGCTGCTGAAAATATAAAGTAATAGCATATGGGGTTTGCAGTGCATAGTTAACCTCAATCATGAAGGAATATGGATATGACGCGTAATTTTGGATCATTTCACTGCCTGCAATATTGAGAGAAGCAACAAATTACAGAGTTTTTTGGGAGACGACTTAAAGTTTAAGAAATACAACTGTCGGAAGTTACCTGTCAGAGACACAAAGGTACCCAATCAATCTTGTGGAATACATTGGACAAGTGGGGTAAGGTGTTTGTCTCACACTGCTGACCAGTAAGTACTCTTAAGAGGTGATTTGGTAAATCATGTGGAATTTAGAATTTAGGAGAGAGAAGAAAGTTTTATCTTGGTATGTATAGTGGAAATAACTTTGAAATTAGATCCTGTTTTTAAATCTAAGCTACTTACCACATTTTTAGTGAAATGAATACAATATTAATGATGTGACTGATAAACCCTAAGGATGACCAGAAACCCTTTTAAGAAACGCTAATAGTCTTGACCAAAAATGAAATAGCTTCAAGAAATAATTTGCAATGTTTGTGTATTTATAATATACACAGGAGAAATACAAGAACAGAATATGTAGAGGTAACTCATAATCTTTACAAAATTAGAATGTAAACTATGCAAGTCTTACTGTGTCAATATTTATTAACCTGCATTAGTTTGCTAAGTAGTATGCTCACCATCCTCTGGACATTGCCCCTGTCCCTGAGGAGCTTAACTTTATACAGAGATACAAAATACTGTGTTTTGATTTCCTGTCAGAGGATTTATAAGCTACTTATGTTTTATCTGTCCTAAATTCTGCCCTTTTTTTTTCATGGCTGAAAAAATAACTTCCTAAGAAAGGCACGTACTAGTCAGAGGTGTGGGGAAAAAGTGTTCTCATCCCACTTGTCCAGTCCATTTAACAGTATTTATTGGGTACCTACAGTGTCTTTGACATGTGACATCGAATCAGTTGTATTTCTTAAACTTCATATCATTTCTATTTCAATCACCTCCTTCTCCCCTCCAAAAAAATTTACTGTGTAAACTGTGATAATACACTGTTTCTCTCAGTGTCAGTCAGTGGAATGATCCAGATGTATAGGTCATAGCAAAGTTTTTCATCCCAAGCTCTTAAAATGATGTTTCCAAATGTCCATTTTCTTAAATGACTGCTAATGTTCTCCAATCGTGTTACACATATTTTGTTTAGACCTATAATTGTATAGGTCTAAATGTAGAAACATTACATTATGTACTTATGCAGCTGCTGAAAGAAAATTAGTTTTCTAATTTTTAGATCGGGGTGAAGACAAACTTTTAGAAGTGATCTTTCAGTAAAATACTGGATGAAGTCTTAGGTGCTCTTTTTATGCTGGTTCAGGACAAAAGTTTTTTTGACTGGTTTTGAGTTTTCCCCTCACTGCCAAATGTAAGGATAAAATGTAGTAACAAGACAAATTGGTATGTATAGTGGTAATGTCTTTGGAATTAGACCCTACTTTTAATTCTGACCTTATTAATCTTGGTAAGCCACAGTTTTGTTACCTGTAAAATGGGTTGGTGAAACTTCCCCAGAGTTGTGAGGCTTAAAGTATGTAAAACGCCTAACACGCAGGCACTCAATAAGTATTACCTTAGAAATCTTCCTATCCAGTTTTTCTGAATGGTCTGGAAGCACTTTGTATATAATGGACTACAGCATGTTATCCTTTTTATTGTTTATTTCTTTTCTCATTAGCTATGAACTCTTTAAGGCCAGGAATTCCTAGTGTTTACCAGAGAATGCGTTACTAGATGTCTTAGTCTGTTCTGGCTACTATTACAAAACACCACAGACAGGGTGGTGTATAAACAACGGAAGTTTTATTTCTCACGGTTCTGGGGACTGAGAAGTCCAACCAAGATCAAGGTACCGACAAATTTGACATCTTAGTGAGGGCCCTCTTCCCTTGTTCATAGACAGCTAGCTGTCTTTTCACTATAACTTCATGTAGTAGAAGAGTAGAGGGGGCTCTATAGGGCCTCTTTTATAGAGGCATTAATTCCATTAATGAGGGCAAAGCCTCCCAAAGGCCCCAGCTGTTAATACTGTCACCTTGGCGGTTAGGCTTTCAACATGAATTTTGGGGGACACATTCAGACCACAGCACTAGAGCAGTCATGAATTAGTTATTGGTAAATCAGTAAATGATCAACTAACATTGATTAGGTTCCTCCTGTGGCTTCTATGAGCTGAGCTAGGTACTGACGCCACAAAGACAAGAAAGCTGTCTGTCTTTTTGAATGCTTATAATTGAGTGACTTTCTCACATTCATGTGTGTGTGTATGTGTGTGTGTGTGTGTGTAAAACCCCATCACATAATGGAACTTCATTCTCCCATGCCCTTCCAATCTAAGAGCAGTTCTGTGGACTCAATACCTCCTACCCACCAGCTGCTACTCTGAAAATTTACTTTTGTACTCATTTTAAAAAGTTCAGCCCTTTGGCACATGCGTTATTACTTCATGCCTTGGTCCCAGCCCACCACCCCAGTATCTGGCATGTAGTGTATTAGTGTGTGTGTGTGTGTGTGTGTGTGTGTGTGTGTATGTATATAGAATTTAAAATTTTTGGCCGGGTGCGGTGGCTCACGCCTGTAATCCCAACGCTTTGGGAGGCTGAGGTGGGCGGATCACGAGGTCAGGAGATCGAGACCATCCTAGCTAACACGGTGAAACCCCGTCTCTACTAAAAATGCAAAAATTAGCCAGGTGTGGTGGCGGGCGCCTGTAGTCCCAGCTACTTGGGAGTCTGAGGCAGGAGAATGGCATGAACCCGGGAGGCGGAGTTTGCAGTGAGCTGAGATCTGGCCACTGCACTCCAGCCTGGGAGACAGAGTGAGACTCAGTCTCAAAAAAAAATAAAAATTAAAAAAAATAAAGAATTTAAAATTTTTACTTTGGCGGTTGTCTTCAAATACTCTAATTTTGGGGGGCATGATTATGATTCTGTCTTCTGGCAATACATTGATAGATGCTACCTAAGTAGGATTGTCTATGAGGTCAGCTGCTCCAGTCATTTTATACATGAGGAAATTGGAGTGCAAAGCTTTAAAATGATTTTCTGAAAGACACCCAGGTGTCAGGACCAGAACTAGAATCCAAGTCTCTAGTTGAGGACTCTGCACACATTGGCACATGTTCTGTCCTCCCTTTTGGGATGAATAGTTACACTTGCTTTGTGATTACTCACCCACCTTTTTGGAGATACATGAGTGTTTTATACACTATTAATAGAAGGCAGCCTTCACAAAATGCCATCCACAGATCTGTTATTTTTTCTAATAAAGGAAATGATGTAAAATTACCTTAAATAGAAATAGTGTTAATTCTAGAAACATACCCCATAATCCAAACATGAAGTGTTTGAAATACTTAAAGATGCTATATAAATAAGTCCTTTTTAAAAAGATAATATTAAAAATTTTTGTTTTATAGAGATGAGGGTCTCACTGTGTTGCCCAGGCTGGTCTTGAACTCCTAGGCTTTTACCTCAGCTTCCCAGTGTGTTGGGATTACAGGCATGAGCCACAACACCTGGCAAGTTCTTTTTTTTTTAATGAAATGACTTATTAATACACAGCTTCTTTGCCAGCTTTTGTTTTCATTTGCTCTCAAAAATGTTGCTTAGTGCTTTGATGTGAGTTATCTGTAACAGGTAAATGCCATTATGGATGATAATTCAAAAAGAAGCTTATTAATTATTAGGCCTATCTGAGAGTGAAATAAAGTTAGCATTTTTTTTTTTTTTTTTGAGACAGAGTCTCGCTCTGTAGCCTGGGCTAGAGTGCAGTGGCCGGATCTCAGCTCACTACAAGCTCCACCTCCTGGGTTTACGCCATTCTCCTGCCTCAGCCTCCCGAGTAGCTGGGACTACAGGCACCCACCACCGCACCCGGCGAGTTTTTTGTATTTTTTTTAGTAGAGACGGGGTTTCACTGTGTTAGCCAGGATAGTCTCGATCTCCTGACCTCGTGATCCGCCCGTCTCGGCCTCCCAAAGCATTTTCTTTTTGTTTAATTTTATTTATTTGTTTAGAGACAGGGTCTCGCTCTGTTGCCCAAGTTGGAGTGCAGTGGTGCTGTCATAACTCATTGCAGTCTCAGGCCTGAGTGATCCTCCTATCTCACCCTCCTGAGTAGGTGAGATTAGCATATGCCACCATGCCTGGCTAATTTTTTTATTTTTTGTGGAGATGGGGTCTTGCCATGTTCAAGTTGGTTTCAAACTCCTGTCCTCAAGCCCCTTGGCCTCCCAGAGTGCTAGGATTACAGGTGTGAGCTACCATGCCCAGCTGAGCATTTTAAAAAAATACTGGTCTTTGTACATGAGTCGTTACTATTTGATTCTAAGCCTTATGACTGATAATCCCTAAAATTATTTATAAAATTTTAAGTGTGTCAGAGTCATTGAAATGGAGGAAGGAGGTTGGTCTTGAGGTTGTTTTAACTATAGCTTCCTAATGGTCATGAGCAGGTTATTTAGCTTTTGAAGCGTTTGTTCCTCCTTCTGTCAAATGAAGGTGATAGTTGCCTTGTTTTAAAAGAGTATGCTTTTCAAATGTGATCATTCTTGAAAATGTAGATTAAGAGGCTTTTTAGAGGCCACGCGCGGTGGCTCACGCCTGTCATCCCAGCACTTTGGGAAGCTGAGGCAGGCGGATCACGAGGTCAGGAGATCGAGACCATCCTGGCCAACATGGTGAAATCCCATCTCTACTAAAATACACACACACAAAAATTAGTGGGTCGTGGTGGCACACGCCTGTAGTCCCAACTACTCTGGAGGCTGAGGCAGGGAAACACTTGAACCCGGGAGGCGGAGGTTACGGTGAGCCAAGATCATACCCACTGCCTGGCGACAGAGCGAGACTCCGTCTCAAAAAAAGAAAAAGCTTTTTAGAAACTTTGTATTGGAAAATTTTTAGTGTGTGAATTCATTCTGAATATGTGAACTCCATTTGACATGGACAATAGATCTTAATAGTTTGTGGTACGTTATTCAGTGTATTAATCAAAAGTCAAATCTCTTTTGTAATTTGCTGTATCAGACCTGTTGTGTTAATCTGATCTATGGCAAGTGAATCATAAGATTGACCTGAAAGGAAAAGAGATTTTTAGGGGACATAGAATCATATTGGATAAGATTATTCCTATAGTTCATTTTCAGGAAATCTGAACAGGAATCTCGTGTAAGGAATCACATGTGATTATAGAAGACAGTCTGATGTAAGACTTTATTTATTAAGGTCTGTATCTGTGCTTCAAGTAAAAGCATAGAGGTAGTATATGATCCCTGAACACTCATACAAGAAGGATAAAATTTTTCTTGAAACTGTTGGCTGGACAGTGTAGAGTCTAAAGCTGTGACTCTTAACAGTTCATTGTGTTCCAGAAGTTCATCTGTACCCCTCAGGATCAATTGAGGTTAGTCTAGCACAGACTTTAGTTATAAAAACCAAACATGAGAAAAATTTTTTGACCTATCTCTTCATAGCATGCAGGCTTGGTAGGTCTTTTCTAGTTCTGGATGTGTGCCCGTTGTATATACTTTCAGCAATTCAGGATGTTCCTTTTCATGTTTAAGACAAGCACTCTTGCACACAAATTACACAGCTGTGGGCCGAATGAAGATGCTACCATTGCTGTGCTTCTACACAGATTCTTTTCGTGTAATGACTTCTGTCTCATAGCAGAAGGGATGGCTTATCCATTTCAAGCTTCTGTTAATAGTTTGTCTTAGAATTGCCTTTGTGTACTGTAGCCAACACCCCAACTCATATATTTTTATAATCTTTGTGATGCAGAATAAATTCTGAATCTTTCCACCTCCAAATTAAATATACAAATACTGAAAATAAAATACCATGTATTCACTATGGACATATGTCACATTTTGTCGCTTTCTTGCACTCTTGTTCCCTCTCTAAAGCTCATGTTAAACTCATGTTCTTTATTTTCTTCTCAGATGATTCCTTTAGCACTGCACGTAACAGTACAGGAATTTCTTCCTTGCATACTTCCAACAAATACTTTTCTGTCTCTTAACAGATGTGAACCATAATGCTGTTCTTTAGAAAGCAAAGGATGAAGTACACAGCAGTATTTTCTATATAAAGCTAATGGGTCATAAGGGGAAATAGGGGTTATTTCCAGCTTGTTTATTGTCTTAATACATTTTTCCTCAGAATTCTATTTATTGTGCCTCTGTGGTTATATGCACCAATATTGATAACCTTACAATGTGCTATAAATAAGGATATTTATATTATCTTTGTTAAATATTTTAAGTTTTTGTTTTGGGAATGGAAAAAATCTTTTGTGCACCTATTGTATGTGATATGTATACTAATGGATAAATCCTATTTCACACAACGATTAATTGGGTAACGTTTTTCTTTCCTAGTTTTCTGAAGTCAGCAGTCATGTTGTGTGTTGGTGATTGAAAATATGCTCTTTAGGCTGGGCACCTTGGCTCACGCCTGTGATCTCAGCACTTTGGGAGGCTGAGGCATGCTGATCACCTGAGGTCGGGAGTTCGAGACCAGCCTGGCCATCTTGGTGAAACCCTGTCTCTCCTAAAAATACAAAAATTAGCTAGGCGTGGTGGCACACATCTGTAATCCCAGCTACTCAGGAGGCTGAGGCACAAGAATCGCTTGAACCTGGGAGGCAGAGGTTGCAGTGAGCCGAGATCGTGCCATTGCACTCCAGCCTGGGCAGGCGACACTTCATCTCAAATAGCAGATTTTCTTTTCTTTTCTTTTTTTTTTTTTAAGATCATCCAAATTCAGTTTCTAAGAATTATAAAGTTTTCCTAATTACTTAAGCTGCTTCATTCTCATTCCCTTTTTTAACACATTTTGCCATCTCTGTAACATGTTGAACATGTTTAAAGAATAGAGTGGGAGAATAGGAAGTTACGTGGATAAAGTTTGGTGAATAAGGTAGGAATACATCCTGCTTCACAGAATGGGAATATTTCTGAAAAGTTGACGATAGTATCGAAGAACGCTTAAGTGTAGTGTATTAGAAGAACTGAGCTAATTTTGATCTTTTATACACATAAAGCAACATTTATGCATTTCAAATAATGTATATTTCTTTAAATTTATTGCTCAGTGTACTGTATTTCAAATATTGTAAAAATGAAAAGATCTTGTGGTCTTATTTAACTCAGTATGGGATAAGTCCTCCCCACCTTCCCATTCTTATTTCCTCTTTTAGGCTGAATGAAAGGTGGGGGAGTGAATTTAAAAATAGATGGATCTCAACTGGAGAATAGGTTGGTCACGTCTCAGCTGATGTTAAATAATTTCTTAAATCCTGGATTGAAAATTATAAGAGAGCATAAATGTTTGCTCTCAGTTCATTTTTTTATTTTGTTTTTTCATGTACAGTTTTAGGAGGAATGAACTACTTTCTAGTTCTTTCAGGCCTGCTTTTAGATATCTGCTGTGGGGACAGTCCTCTACACTCAGAACTGAAAGTAATTTTAAATAGTGATAGGCAGAACTAGGGGTCAGTTTTACTGCCTATGCCTGTGCTAAATTTGACATGGCATTCCTAGGAGGGGAGGGGGAGTGAGGGCGGTGCACACATTGTCCATATTGCTAGTCAGTACCAGATTTCTCTCTTAAATGGTCGGGATCTAATTCCCCAAAGTGCTGTTCCAGATAACCTAGTATCTGTCCAAAATTGCCCTGCTACAAGAGTATATATATTATATATGTATTTTATATGTGTGCGTGTGTATATTATATGCATTATATATATATACACACACACACACACACACACGTATTTATTTTATTTTTTCCTGAGATAGAGTCTCACGCTGTCGCCCAGGCTGGAGTGCAGTGGTGCGATCTCATCTCACTGCAGCCTCCGCCTCCTGGGTTCAAGCGATTCTCCTGCCTCAGCCTCCTGAGTAGCAGGGACTACAGGCGTGTGCCACCACGCCCGGCTAATTTTTGTATTTTTAGTAGTTACAGGGTTTCACCATGTTGGCCAGGCTGGTTTCAAACTCCTAACCTCACGTGATCTGCCCGCCTCGACCTCTGAAAGTACTGGGATTAAAGGCATGAGCCACCACACCAACCCTATTACATTCTTACTAAAAAGTTTGGTGGTTTTGTTTTGTTTTGTTTTGTTTTGTTTGTAGAGATGAAGTTTCACTATATTACCCAGCCTGGTCTTGACTCCTGGGCTCAAGGGATCCTCCTGCCTTGGCCTCCTAAAGTGCTGGAATTATAGACATGAGCCACTGCGTCCAGCCTGTATCATATTTTTATTCTGACATCTTTTCTGATTTTTTTTAGTGAAGTAGGGAGGTTTATATTAGATGATCTTCCAAGGTAAATATCAGCTTGGACATTATATGCTAATGTGTCTTTTGTTTGTTTTTAAAATAAGTGTATATGTTTTAATTGTAAAGTTTTAAAAACATCCAGAAAACAACATAGCAAATGCCCATTTATCCACCAGCTATAAATGTAAATTATGTCCATTTTTATCCCTTGGGGGAAAGGATGCCAGTTACATAATCACTTTTAACAACCCCAACTGTTCAAGTCCTGTTACCCCTCTCTACACAAAGTAACAACTGTCTTGAGATTCTTAAGTATATTTCACATCCTTGTTTTATACTTTTACTATACATGTGTACATGTATCTATAAGTGATATGTGGTGTTGGTTTTTGTATTAAATTTTTACAGATATGTATAGCACTGTCTTTCAATAGCTTGATTTTTTTAAACTCAGTATCAAGTTTTTGAGGTGTATATGTTGATGTATGTAGATGTAGTTTATTCAGTTTCACTGTTGTCTGGCACTTCATTTTATGCATAGATAAAATGTATCCCACTATTGATGGATATTTTGAGTTGTTTTCTTTTTGCTATTATAAGCAATGCTGCAGTGTTTATTTTTACATGAGTGTATGTGCAGGTGTTTTGGAAAGAACCGTAGAAGTGAAATTGCTGGTTACTAGATATTGGTAAATTCTTTTCTTAAATGGATATGCCAATGTTTAGTTTGTCAGCATTATGTAGGCATTTCTAGCATCCTCACCTTATACTGTTTATTGAATTCTGAGTCGTATTTATCTCAACTGAAATTAGGTAATTTACTTATTCCTGTATTTGATAGTTCTGTGAGAACAGTAAATGTTTATCATCTGTCATTCTTTTTTTCATGCCCACATTCAGTTATTTGTAAGTGCTGAATAAGTATTCATCTACAGATTGATAAGGATCAGTTCCTTTTTCCCCCAACTAGAAATGTTACTCCAGTTGATAATAACAGCTCAAAAGGAAATGTAAGGCAGAGGTGAGAGAATCACTTGAGGCCGCGAATTGGAGACCAGCCTGGGCAACAAAGTGAGACCTTATCCCTATGAAAAATAAAATTAGCCCAGCTCAGGAGCCTGAGGTAGGGGGGGATTGCTTGAACCCTGGAGTTCCAGGCTGCAGTGAACTATTATCACACCACTGTACTCCAGCCTCGGTGACAGAGACCCTGTCCCTTAAAAAAAAAGAAAAAAATTATAACCAGGCTAGGCCACATTGAAGTATTTTGTAAGACATTAATAGAAGACTAAATGTTCTCGTATGTTTACTATTTATGTTAAGTACGTATGGTTTTTAGAACAACAGTTTTCTATCAAGTGTGGTCTAGTTCACTTAGAATTAGATGGGGTCGATTTTTTGAAAAGCATTTTGAAGTTAAATTAGAAGCTAATTTTTTTTGTTACTAAATCAGTTTTCGTTTTATGAGTTTACATGCTACAGGCATGTTTACAGGCAGATGAATGTAACAGATTAAACTTGAAATTATGTAGCTATGATTCCTTCAAAGAAAAACCCACCTACCTTTAGTTCTTTCAGTATGTTGCATTATAAGTCTTTTGTGTGTGCATATATAGCAGGCATAAATTGGCATAATTCTAGGTTTAATTTTAGGCTAGGCACTATGGAAGTTTGAACTCTAATTATAGTGTAAAAATAACCCAGAGGAAAATTTCAGAATAATAAATCATTGGGACTATATGGTACAGATGTCTCTTTTCAGATTGTAGAATTGTTGACCAGTAGGAATGTTTTATGATTAAAAGCCAGGAAATTAAAGTAATTCTGATGATTTGGTATTTCTAAAGATTTTCATAGATGACAGTTGAGAACTACTCTCAGATGAGATTCTTCCATTGCTGGTAAGTCATGTAATAAAACACTTAAGTAAATGTATTTTAATGGGGAATAACATTTTAATATTGGCACATCGTGAGTCTACCTTCTGTAGTTAGTAGGTAAATAAGAAATAAGCATGCCTTATTTAAAAAAAAAAATGTCAAAGAACGCAAGGGAGGGGAGAGCCAAGGTGCACATTAGAAGGAGATTATAGTACTCTTCCAGTGCACAGTGGATGTGTTGTGATACCACAGTTCTATGTATGTATGACTGTATAGCCCAGATTTACCAGCATGGGCTCAGTTTTAAATATTAGGTTAGTCCCATAAATCAAGACAAGTTCCTAGGAATTCTAACATTTTTACATTTCCAAAAGACAGCCTTTTGTATTTTGTGGTAGTTGCCCCACCATCCCTCAAATATTGGTGTGTAGAATCTATTTTTGAGGATGAGGAAATATAGAAAAGAAAAATAAAAAGCTATTTTTTTTTAAGTATAAGAAGAAATGAAATGTTTCTCTTCCCTTCATAGCCAATTCTAAAACTTAACAGTTGTTAAATGTGTTTAAATGTAGGGGGAAAGAAATGCTTGGAAGGAAATTACCAATCAAATATAAAATGTAAGATAGCTGTAAAGGTACTGATATACATACAGCTTTTTTCCTTTTGGGGAGGCGGTGTTTAAAAAAAAATCATACCAAACATATTCTCTAACTTTCAAAACTATTAATAGCTTTATTGAGATAATTCACATACTATAAAATTCACCCTTTTAAAGTTTTTAGTATATTCACAGTTGTGCAGCCATCACCACTATCGAATTTTAGAACATTTTCATCATCCCCAAAAGAAATCCTAACCTGTTAGCAGCCATTCCCCATTCTTCCCTTTCCTGGCCCCTGGCAACAACTAATCTGCTTTGTCTCTATGAATTTATTTATTCTGGACATTTCATATAAATGGGAATCATACACTATGTGTCCTTTTGTGTACAGGTTCTTTTATTTACTATGGTATTTTCAAGGTATATTCATGTTGTGACATGAATACTGTTGCAAAGAACGTTTATCTGCAAGATTTTATGTGAACATATATATTCAGTTCTCTTGGCTATATATCTAGGAGTGAAACTGCTGGGTTCCTAGGGTAACTCCGTGTTTAACATGTTGAGGAATTGCCAAACTCTTTTCCAAAGTGGCTGCCCTAATTTTGCAATTGCACCAGCAGTATATGAGGGTTCTGATTTCTCTACTTCCTTTTAACACAGCTGTCCTTTTTATTTCAGCCATTCTTGTGTGTGTGAAGGATCTTTGTGGCTCTGATGTCCATTTCCTTGACAACTTACGGTGATGAACGTCATTTCATATGCTGATTGGCCATCTTCGGAGAACTATTTCTTTTGCCATTTTAAATTTTTGTTATTGTTGGTTTGTACGAGTTTTTGAAATATATTCTGGGTACAAGTCCCTCATCAGATATGTGATTTTCAAATAATTTCCCCCATTTTATGGATTGTCTTTTCATTTTCCTTTGAAGCACACAGTTTCTAATTTTGGTGAAGTCCATTTTTTTTTTCTTTTGTTGCTTGTTCTTTTGGTGGTGGTATCTAAGAAACCATTGCCTAATCCAAGATCGTAAAGATTTATACCTGTTCTCCTCTAAGAGTTTTACAGTTGTATCTCTTATATTTAGGCCTAGTATCTGTTCTGAGTTAACTTTTACGTAAGGTGTGAGGGGGAGATCCAATTGTATTCTTTTACAAGTGGCAATTCAGTTGTCCCAGCACCATTTGTTGAAAAGTATTCTTTCCCCACTGAATTATCTTGGCGTCATTGTGAAAATTTAATTGACAAAATCTAATAATTTATTTCTGGACTCTGAGTTATATAGTCCATTGATATGTATGTCTGTTTTTTTGGTAACACACACTCTTGATTACTGTAGCTTTGTAGTAAGTCTTGAAATCAGGAAATGTGGGTATTCTAACTTTTACTCTTTTTCAAAATTGTTTTGGGTCTCTGGGTTTCTCAAATTTCCATGGAATTTTAGTGTTAGCTTGCAAGAAATGAAACTGGGATTTTGATAGGACCTGGATTTGTGTTGAATCTGTAGGTCTATTTGGGAAGTTTTGCTACCTTAATACTGTCTTCTCATTCGTGAGCATGGGACATCTTTCCATTTATTAAGGTGTTCTTTAATTTCTTTCATGTTTTGTAGTTTTCAGTATACAGGTCTTGTACTACTTTTATTACTTTAAAAATTTATTTCTAAGAATTTTATGTTTTGATGGTATTGCAAATTGTATTTTTAAAAAATTTCATGTTAATTCCTTGTGTACAGATTTTTGTGTACTAAAACTTGTATTTCATGTAACTTATTTTTTTCTCTTAACTATGTTATAAGAATCTTTCAAATGGTTGGCTGCATACACATCCATCTGGTTGACTTAGTAAACATTTCTTGAATTCCTACTGTGTAGTGGGCATTTTTTTCTAGGAGCTGGTGGAGACAGCAGTGTATAAAACCCACTCAATCCTTTGCTTTCATGGCACTTTAATACTAAAAAGAGAGATCATAAAGATAGGTAAAATATATGTTACATAGTGCTAAGGAGAAAAAACAAATAAGGGAAGTGTTTGTAGGTGAAAGGGTAATGGGAAATTTTAGATAGGGTAGGTAGAGAAAACTTCACTGAAATGGTAACTTGGGTGAAGAACTGAAGGAGATGAGAGAGCTAGCTATGTGGATATTTGGGGGAAGAGCATTTCAGCCAAAGGGTGTAGTGAATAGGGAAACCCCAAAGTGAGAGTGCCTGATGTGTTTGAAGAACTCGAGGTATGGCCATTGTAGCTTTAGAAAAGTAAATGATGGGAAATAAAGAGACAGATAATGGAGGGTACAGATATTTTGGTCATAATAAGGTGTTTGATTTTTACCATTGAAGGAGATGGGAAGCTCTTGGAAGTCTTTGAGCAGAGTAGTGAAAAAGTATGACTTAGGTTTAGTAAGATCACTCTCGTTGCTGTGTTGAGTGTAGACTGAAAAGGGGGACAAGGGCAGAAACAGACCAATTGGTAGAGTACAGATTAAGAGGTGACTGAAATGGACAGAGTGGTCAAAGTGAGGGTGGTGAGAAGTGGTTGAATTCTTGATATATGTCGAAATAGAGTCCATAGGATTTGGTAGTAGACCAGATGAAAGTGGGAAATAAAGGGAGAAGTAAAAGATAATGCCAAAGTTTTTTGACCAGAGCAGCTGAGAGAATGGAGTTGAATAATTCTTATAAATGATTGCATTAAATCTGTGCATCTTGTCACATGCCCACTTAACTACAGGTAATTTTACCATATAAGCTTGTGGGGGGGGAAAGAAGAAAAACAAAAAAGATAGGAAGGAAAAGCATGTTTTAAAATGTAATAAATCAGGCCTTAATGAAAAATTGTCCTTGAGAAACCTGAGATGGAATACTCTAAAGCTGATGTATTCTCTCAATCTTTAGAACTGAACTAGGAATTAACTCTTGAGAGTTCATGATAGGTTATGAAACCCTTTGCCTGTTGTGGAAATTAGGTTGTTTTCAATATTTGCTTTTGCAAATGATGATACCTGTTATTTTTTCTGTAAGGTAGATTTCTACAAATAAGATATTTTAGACCGTGTCAATCTAAAAATTTGATAGATTCTGCCAATTACCTTTTAAAAAATAATTTTAGCAACTTTCATTCCTTAAAATATATTAGGGACTGCTCATTTACCTTGTTTTGATTTATGTATATATAAAATCTGTTTAAATCTTTATAAATGGCCTGGGAAATTGTCTGGTTTTTTGGTCCATTTCTATTGTGTTGTTTCTTTTTTAAATTTGTAAGCATTCTTTATCATTTAATTCTTTGTTATATTTTGCAAATATTATCTTATTACTTATCTTTAATTTTATAGTATCTAGTCATGTGAAATTTTAAAGTTTTTATGTAGGCAGATCTGTCCATCTTTTATAGCTTCTGGGTTTCAGCATGCTAACAAAGATGATTTAAATATGATCTCATATATATATTACAAAAACTTTTTAGAGATAGGATGTCACTCTGTCACCCAGGCTGGAGCAACCATAGCTCCCTGCAACCTCAAACTCCTGGGCTCAAGTGATCCTCCTGCCTTAGCTTCCCCAGTAGGTAAGATTACAGGCCTGTGCCACTATAGCTAGTCGGGTTTTTTTGGTTTGTTAGTTTGTTTTTTTGTAGAAAACGTATCTCACTGTGTTGCCCAGACTGGTCTTGAACTGCTGGCCTCAAGCTGTCCTCCCACATCAGCCTCCGAAAGTGCTGGGATTACAAGCATGAGCTACTATACCTGGCCAATCTCTTGTATTTTCTTCTGGTACTTTTATGATTTTATTGACTTTAATTTATAAAGTTAGATCTGAACATTCAGCATAATTTTGGATATGGTATGATATGGTTTAGATCCGGATTGCATTTGTCACATGGTTTGGGAATTGTGTCTACCTTTTATATTCTTCCACTCGGGTAGCTGACTGTCTTGTAAGGCATCGTGTCTCCACTGAAGATGCCACCTTCTTCTGTATTAGGTTCTCGTAAACTTTGAAAAACATCAAGTTTATTGAGGTATAATTGATACACAATGAAATGCACCCATTTTAATTGTACAGTTTTATTGATTTTGATAAATATATACACTATCACTGCTACTACAGTCAAGCTTTAGAACAATTGAATTACCTCCAAAAAGTTCCTTCCTGTCTGTAGTCATTTCTCTCTCTTGGCCCCAGGCAACCACTGATCTGTTTATTAGTTTTGCCTGCTCTAGAATTGCATATCCACGGAATCCAGTAACATATACTCTTCCATGTCTGGTTTCTTTCACTTGGCATGTTTTTGAGATTCATCCAATTTGTGTTTATCACAGATTTTTTGTTTGTTTTGTATTTTTAAATACAATATGAGTGTACCACAGTTCATTCATATTCTGGTGAACATTTAGATTGTTTTCAGTTTAGGCTGTTGTGAATAAAGGTATTGTTTTGTGTGCATGTCTTTGTGTGAACATATGTTTTCATTTTTCTAGGGTAAATACCTTAAATTGGAATTACTGGGTCACATGGAAAGTTTATGTTTAAATGTATAAGGAACTGCCAAACTATTTTCCGGATGATTATACTACTTTACATTCCCATCAGCAGTGTATGAGAGTTCCAATTCTCCAAATGTCAGCATTTGATGTTCTCAGTCTTTAATTGCACACATTCTGAGAGGTGTGTAGTGGTATCCCATTGCAGTGTTTTGGTTTTTTTTAATGGTAGTAAAATACACATACCAAATTTACCATTTTAACTGTTTTTAAGTGTATAGTTCAGTGACATAAAGTACATTCACATTATTGTGCAACCACCACCACTGTCCATCTCTGAAACTTTTTCATCCTCTCAGTCTGAAACTCTATCCATTAAACAGTAACTCTTCATTGCCTACTCTCACCATCCACCTGTAATCACTATTCTACTTTTTATGTGAATTTGACTCCTCCAGGTACTTCATATAAGTAGAATCATATGATTTTTGTCCTTTTGTGTCTGGCACATTTCATTTAATAGTAATAATGTCCTTGTGTTAGGCCATTCTTGTGTTGCCTTAAAGGAATATCTGAGACTGGGTAATTTAAAAAGAAAAGAAGTTTATTTGGCTCCTGGTGCTGCAGGCTGTACAAGCATGGCACCACCATCTGCTCAGCTTCTGGGGAGCCCTCATGGTGCGTTCACTCATGGTGGAAGGCAGAGGAGGAGCAGCCATGTCATATGGCGAGAGCAGGGGCAAGAGAGAGAGGGTGGGGAAGTGGCACACCCTTTTTAAACAACCACATCTCATGAGAACTCACTCTCTATCCCAAGAACAGCACCAAGCTATGAGGGGTTGCGCCTGTGACCCAGTTGCCTCCCACCAGACCCCACCCCCAACATTGGGGATTGTATTTTTAGCATGAGATCTGTACAGGACAAATATTCAAACGATATCAGTCCTGAAAGTTCATTCATATTGTAGCATGTATCCAAATTTGATTCTTTAAGGTTGAGCAATATTTCATTGTATGCATATATCACTTTTTTTTTTTTTAAATTTATTTGTCAGTGGACATTTGGGCTGTTTGTACCTTTTAACTATGCGAATGATGCTGCTATGAACATTGGTATATAAATACCTGTTTGAATCCCTTCTTTTAATTCTTTTGGTTATGTACTTAGGAGTGGAATTGCTGGGCCATATGGTAATTGTATGTGTAGTTTTTTTAGAGACTGCCGTACTGTTTTCCACAGTGACTGCACCATTTTACATTCCCACCAGCAGTGAATAAGGGTTCCAGTTTCTCTACATCCTCTACCTCTTTTCTAACACTTGGTAGTTTCTGCTTTTTTTTTTTTTTTTTTTTTTTTTTGAGACGTAGCCTCTCTGTGTCTGCCAGGCTGGAGTGCAGCAGCGCGATCTCGGCTCACTGCAAGCTCCGCCTCCTGGCTTCACGCCATTCTCCTGCCTCAGCCTCCCAAGTAGCTGGGACTACAGGCGCCCACTGCTATGCCTGGCTAATTTTTTTGTATTTTTGTAATAGAGACGAGGTTTCACCATGTTAGCCAGGATGGTCTCGATCTCCTGACCTCAAATGCACCCGCCTCGGCCTCCCAAAGTGCTGGGATTACAGGCATGAGCCACCACCTGGCCGGTAGTTTCTGTTTTTTTATTTAAAATAATTGCCATTCTAATGGGTGTAAAAAGTCATGGTTTTAATTTACATTTTCTTCATGACTGCCATTGAGAAGTTTTCTTCTTTGTGTGTCTGTTCAAATATTTTCACATTCTTTTCAGAACGTGTGTTCTTTGTCAGATAGATACATGTATTTCTTCTTTATCTTTACTAATTTTCTGTCCACTTACTAATTATCAAGAGAGGAATGTTGAAATCTTCAACTGTAATTTTGAGTTTATCTTCCTTCTTTTCTGTTCATTTTTGCTTCATATGCTTTGAAGCAAAATCTTGAAAGCTGTGTCATTAGGTGTGTTCACATTTAGGACTGTTAGGTCTCCTTGATTAATTGATGTCTTTATCATTATGAAATGTCTCTGTTTATCGCCGGTAATGTTCCCTATCTAAAGTCTACTTTGGTATTAGTGTATCCATTCCTTTCTTATGATTAATTTTTGCACATTGTATCATTTTGCTGTGTTTTTATTTTCAACTTATTGGTCATTTAATGTCTTTCTTTTAGATAGCGTATAGTTGCATCTTGCTTACAGATTGATTTTTTACGATCTTTGCTTTTTAATTTGTTTAAGTCCGTTTACATTTATTGCAGTTGGCTGTATTGTGTTTAAGACACTGTTTGTTTTCTATTTGTCTCATCTTTTCTTCCTTTTCTGCCTTCTTTTCGGTTAATGGAGCATTTTTGGAATTTTGTTTTGTCTCCATTATTAGCTTGTCCCTCTGTTTTTTCCCCCAGTGACACTTCTAGGATTAACAATATGCACCTTTAACTTACCGCAGTCTGCCTTCAGAAATATTATTCCTCTTAATGTATAATGTAAGAACTTTAGAATAGTATACATCCATTTACTCTCCCTCATTCGTTTTGGTATTGTGAGCTTAACATTTTACTTCTATATGTGTTATAGATTCCACAGTAGCATTTGAAACTATTTCTTTCAAAAGCCAGTTGTCTTACAAAGAACCTTAAAAACTAAGAATAACATTCCTTTCTATTTACCCTCTTATTTACCATTTTTATTTCTTTTCCTTTGTGGAGATTTCTTTTTGTAGATCCAAGTTTCTTGGTGTTATTTTCCTTCTACTTGAAAAAATTTCTTAAACATTTCTAAAGTGGCTACAAAATCTTTCAGCTTTTATTTGTATGGAAATGTCTTTATTTCACTCTTCAACATTTTATTGTACAATTTTTCAAGCCACAGAGACTTTAAAATAATTGTAGAATATAATTTCACAACTAACATTTTGTTATATTTGTTTTTGTCTTCTATCTTGTCCATCTATCCATCCTCTCTTCAACTGTCTTTTTTTATGCTTTTCAAAGTAAGTTGCAGATGTTAGTATACCACACCCTTAACTTCAGCATGTATATTAACTAAAACTTAGTAGTTTAGTGTTTTTAACTACAATTTACTATGCTGTTCCAGTTATTTATTGCTGTGTAATACATTGCCCCAAACTTAGTGCCTTACATATCAGCAACTATTTATTTTGCTCGTGAATCTCTCATTTGGTCAGGGATTGGCAAGGAGAGCTTGTCTTTGGCAATACATTGTAACAACTGTTTACATGGCATTTACATTGTATTTGGTATTACAAGTAATCTAGAGATGGTTTAACATATTTGAAGATGCATGTAGGTCATATGCAAATACTATGCCATTTTATATAAGGGATTCGAAGCATTCTTGGATTTTGGGATCCATGGGAGTCCTGGAACCAGTCCTCTGTAGATAGTTGAGGTACGACTGTAGTCTTTGGATTGAAAGAGTCACTAATTTCGCTCAGATTCAAAGAGAAGGGCCATAGACTCCACCACCTGATGAAAAGATAACAGTGTTACATTGTTAAGAGCATGTAGAATGGCTTCTGTTGTGACCATCTTTGGAAAATACAGTTGACCACATACACCATTTCATGAGCTGTGACAAATGCATACACCTTTGCCAGAAAGTTCTATCAGGGTACAGAACCTGCACCTCTTTCCAGTTATTCCTTCCCCCCACACCACCCGTAGAACCTAACATTGTTCAGATTGTTTCATCTTAGTTTAACTTGCTTAGAACTTTATGTAAGCAGAGTCATACAATACTTATGTGTTGTAAAAAGTTTCTTTTTGCTCAGCATAATGTTTTTGAGATTCATCCATACTGTTGAATGTTTCAGTGGTTTGTGACTTCATCTATTAAGGGACACCTGGGCTGTTTTCAGTTCCTAGCTATTATAAATAAAGGTACAATGAACATTTGTGTGAAAACAGTCTCTGTGTGGACATATATGTTTCTTTTCTCTTGGTTAAATAGTTGATGTGTTTTTCTTTCAGCGTTTGTTTTTGATAAGAAGTCTGATTATACAGTCATGTGCCACATAATGACATTTCAGTCAACAAGAGATCATAGTTGACAATAGTCATTTAAGATTATACCACCATATTTTCACTGTACCTTTTCTAGGTTTAGATACATACTTACACTGTGTTATAGTTGCTTACAGTATCAGTACAGTAACATGCTGTACAGGTTTATAACCTAGGAGCACCCAGGCTATACCATATATCCTAGTTCTGTAGTAAGCTATACCATCTAATCGAGATTTGTGTAAGTACATTCTGTGATGTTTGCACAATGACAGAATCACCTAATGATGCCACCTAATGATACATTTCTCAGAATGTATCCGTGCTGTTAAGTGATGCATAATGCTAATTATCTTTTCTTCCTGATACTAAGTCTTCTTTCCCTGGCTGCTCTTAAGATTTTTTCTTGTCACTTTTTGTTTCTGATGATGACCATGCTAAGAGTTGTGTTTTTTTTAATCTGTATATTTATGGTTTTCCTTAAATTTGGAAGATTGTTGCCATTGTTTCTTCTATATATATATATATATATGTATTTTTTACCACCTCTCCTCTTCTTTCATCATTTCCTCGTTTTCTGGGACTCCACTTACACATGTGTTAGACTGTTTGGTATTATCCACAGGTCATTAACGTCATATTCATTATTTTTCAGTTTTTTTATTTGCCTGTGCTTCAGTTTGCTTTGTCTTCTATTTTACTGTTTTTTCTCCTGCCTTGTTAAATAATTTCAGATATTTTGCTTTATATTTCAAGAAATTCCATTTGATTCATTTTCATCTTCATGTATTTTTTTGAAATCTTGAGCATATTTGTAATAACTGAAAATCAGGTTACCTATTGATTTCATGATTTTTTTCACTCTGAATTTGTTGGTTTTTTCTCTTGATTATGGGTTGTATTTTCCTAGTTTATTTTTATTTTTATTTTTACATATTTAATGATTTTATAAGATTGGATGCTGGACATTGTAATATTTTGTTGTTGGGTGACTAGATTTTGTTTTCTTTTAGAGTGTTTTGTTTTGTAGCCAGCTAAATAACTTGCTGGTCAGTTTTATTCCTTCAGGGCTACATTGGAGTTTGTCTAGAGAAGGCTCCCAGTGTCACCGTGTTCTCTTCGCTCAGGTTAGAGGGAAGTTTAGGAGTCTCCCGGTCCTTTATAAGCACTGGGAATATTTCAGCTCACTGCCCCTCTTTCCCTAGCTTCCACTTACCTTAATCGTGTACAGTTAGTACTCAGCAGTAGACTCTCACATGACAGATTTCTGAAGCCATTTCTCTGCCTTCTCAGACAAGCACCCCTCTTGTCTGGCACTTGTCATACATTTTACCCACTTCGGCTTCCTCAGCTCTGATCTCTTGATTCTGACCTCACTGAAACTGCTGTCTTCTCGTTGGGTTCCCCTCCATTGACTGCAGGTTGGAAATTACCTCCAGGCAGGCATCCAAGCAGTGGATGGCTCACCTCCTTTGTTTTTGTCCTTTCATGTATTACAGTCCTGTGCTGCCTGTTATCCAAGGTCTGAAAATTCTTGTTTGAGAAGGAGCAACTGTCAGATACTTTTGGATCTTTCTCTGAAATTAGCTTTCTGTTGTGTTTACCTCTTTGTCTAATGCTAATACCATATCAGATTTTTTTTAAAATCTTTTAAATATACAGAAGAGTGCACTTCCAAATGTATAGCTTGCTGCACTTTCGCACACTGAGCACACGTATTTAGCTAGCGTTCAGATCAAGAAGCAACATCGGCAGCTCCTGTGTGCTCGCTCCTGTGTGCTCGCTCCTGTGTGCTCGCTTGTGCTCTGTCACCCTCCGTTTTCTTCCATGTGTAACCGCTGTCCTGACTTCTCATAGCATAGATTAGATTTGCCTGTTTTCGTCCTTTAACTAGAATCAAGCACACTTACTTGTGTCTGATTGCTTTTAATGTGTTTGTGAGATTTATCCACACTGTTGGTTGTAGTAATTGTTTGTGATAGTCGCTGTATAGTATTCCATTTTAAGAATATGCCACAGTTTAATCTGCTGTTGATGGACATTTAATCATTTTTGGTTTGGAATTGTTAAGAATATTGCTGCTGCTCTAAACATTTCAGTGATTGTCTTCTCGTGAATATGTGTACTTAATTTTTTTGATGTATACTTAAGAGGGAAATTTTTAAGTCAGAGGGTATGCATATATTTAGTGTATACTCCATTTTTGAAGGTGTTGTGCTGATTTTAATTATACCATTTAAGTTAATATGTTTTAATATCTGGTAGAGAAAGGGACATATTAGAAACAGTTGTTTTGGTTATTCTTACATATTTAGTCCTTGAAATAAAATGTTTCTTAAATTGGCATTTACTTATATTTGTGTTGCTTTGGGAAGAAATGATACCTTTGTTCATCTATGAGTCACGTTTGGAACTAGCTCAAAGGCCATGGGTCCTGATTCCTTTTTTTTTTTTTTTTTCCTTGTAGAGGGGAGGTATGGTGTCAAGAAACATAGTCACCATTATTATGAAAATTAAAATATGGAAGAGATGATCCCTACATCAATCAGCTTACAACTAGAGGCACTGACAAATGTATACAGATAGCTGTAATGTAAGGTATAACATAATAAATATAAGGAGACATTAATTATTTTATGGTATTAAGAATGTATAATAAGACATGAAGGAGACGGTGATTATGTATAAGAGTTTAGACAACCCTGTGAGATACAGTGTTTAGAATGAGGGCAGTTTTTAACATGGCATGATAGGTGGGTGGGGGATAGAGGTTAGTAATGGATAGAGAACCATTTCTGAGTGAAGTCTCCTCAGAAGCAAACACATTGAAGTCAGAAACACAGATATCCAGTGTATTATAGCCAGTGGTCAAATGATGGGGCTAGATCTGGTACCTGGTGATGATGTCATGTAGTGGGCAGTAGTGCTGGGATGGCTGGGGTCAGGCAGGGGCCTCATATAAAATGTGAAGGAGTTAGAAATTTATTCGGTTGGCATGAGAAAGTGTTAAAGCTTTTGAATATAGAACGATATGTATAACTTTGAGTTTTTAGGAAGATAATGCTAGTGGGAAAATTGAGGATAAAGGCAAAAGGGAAACCAGTAGGACAGTATTGGTAAGTTTGGGGAAAAAAGGAGTAAGATATATTTTTAAGGAAATGTATAGGGTTTGAGTATAAATTAGAAGGCAGGTACAAGGGAATGAACGTGGTCTTTAGAATTAGACAAATTAGAGTTTAAATCTTAACCTGCATTGCATTTAAAGGACTGAAAACAAGTCACCAAAGAGAAAAAATTTGTCTTTTGTAAGATGCTAATTCTATGAACATTTACAAGCACTGGAAGTATAAAAGCAAATGATACACATATTCTCTTGAAGTCTGGTCTAGTCTGGAAGAAGAGGCTGCACTGGCAGGTTTTGACCAAATTGTGTAGAGTCTCATCTGACATGATTGGGAGCTTTGGCTTTATTCTGGAAGCAACTAAAAGCCATCAAAAAAGACCGGGGAATAGTGTGGGAATGTAGAAATGTAGGGGAATTTCTAAGGGTGAATTAGTAGTAATTGGTAAACAATTTGATATACTGGGAAAGGGAGAGACTCTTTAGAATATGACTGAGAATCTTCCAATTTGAGCAGCTGGACTGATAGTGCTACCATCATTACCTCACAGGATTTTTCTTAGTGTGTCTTATAAATGTTGCTTGTCCCTCATAAAGAATGGTTTTCCTTTCTTCAGACTAAGGACTTTTTATTATAATACACAACTTACCCCTTGTATTTCTCCATCACAACCCTTAACTGTGCATTGCAATTACATAATTCATTGTGGTTTTTATTTGTGCCCATTTCCTTCACCACATGAGGACAAGAAATTATGTCTCATTTTTCTACCACTGCATCTTCATCCACCTAGTAGGCACTCAAAATCTAGTAGACAATTTTCGAATTGATGATTATGAAGAATTTGAAGGCTGAATGAGTATCAACCTACACAGTGGTCAGGGCAAATAAAAATGAGGGGGAGAAAGTAATGAATGGCACCAAATTTTTCAATTCATAACTAGGACAGTGAGATTAGGCAGAGTGAGTTCTTTGGGAAAATAATTTGAGTTTGATTTTAGATACGTTGAATGTAGATGCTAATTAGACATCCATATGGATGTGTACCGTTGGTAATATGTAGTTACAGGCATACCATGCCAGAGATAAGGGCTTAAAGATACAGAGTTAGGGGTTCGTAAGCATAGAAGTGCTATGGGAATGGATGACATAGCGCAGAAAATTGGTTTAGGTTAAGAAAAATGGCTATTGACCGAAACTTGGAGAGAGGCCATGTATGAGAGGTAGGAAGATGAACTAGCAGACGACCTTGTTGCCTTTAGAGGGATGGAAGGAAATGAGTGGATACTACATGAGGGAAGCCAGAGGAGATGAGGAGTCATTAGCAGTCTTAAAAGCTACAAAAATTAAGTAGAATTAAGGGGCCAAAGCACTGGGAGAATATACAGAAATGATGGAAACTTTTGTAAGAAAAATTTCAGTAGGTAGGAGAACAGCAGCTGAGCTAGTGGTTTTCACGTCTTTTTGGCAGTGAAAGGAAAGAGGATAAAGAAATGGTACTCTGAGGAGCTAATGGAGTTGAGGGAATTATGTTGCAAGTATTATTTGAAAGCAGTATTTAAAACTTTTTAAGTCTTAACTGCAGAATGGACTGAAATGAGGAGAGCCTAAAGCAGGAAGACTTAGGAAAATTGTTGGAGTAGTCCTTTAGTTGTGAAATGTGTAAACGGATGAAACGTAGACAGTTTTAATAAGTAGCATTATCCATAAATATAAGACACCATAAACATGGTGCAAAGGAGAACAGAAGTGTTGGATGTTATGATAAAAAGTGATAGGAAAAAAAAACAGTTTGTGAAATTAAGTTTTGAAACAGCTTTAGAAGGAGGTGAAGGAGAAATAGAAATGAATAAAATGAAAATTTTAGGGAGACAGATGTAGATCAACATAGGTATGTCTTATTAGACTATACTTATTTATAAAATTATTAGACTGAGCCCTCTGTTGAAGAGATAAAGTAAGAGAACTATGTCTGGTATTAGGATTCTTATGGTTAAATTGGCAAGTGAGTGTGCCTAATATTTGTAATGCTTACAGTTTTTGTTATTCTGTATTTTTATAGATTTGGTGTATTTCCTCTATGATTATGTGTTCCTAACTCGTAATTTGGAAGGGAGGGCTTCTTCAAATGAGATCTGTGTGTCATGTGAAGTATATGTTAAAATGCAAATTCATTTCTGTGTTCTTGGATGGGTCTGAAAAAAATAAAAAAAAATAATTCATGAACCCCTACTTCATGCATTGAATGAGAATCTTTGCGGGTAGAGCCCAAGTAGTTGCATTTTTAGATTTCCCCAGGTAATTTTGTTATAGGCTGAAGTTTGAAACTCAGTCTCTAAAACCTTAAAAGTTGGTTAATTTTATTTCAAAATGTTGATATGCAGTGTATTCATTTTCTGCAATCAACCTCTAGGACACTGGATAGGTTTCTTAATCTTTGAGATTTGGTTTCTTTATATGTAATGCAGTACATTAAAGGACTTTATTTCTGTTCCATTGAGGAACGTTCTGATTGTATACAAACAAGTTAAGAATTTACAGCGATACTTTAGGGGCTTGCTGTAAGCGTCAGGATTTTTTTTTTTTTTTTAAGAGTTAAGTTTTGATATATATTAAGTCGTTGATTTAATAAATTGTAATTATCGTAGTATATTGAAGTCCTGTTTTGTGCCAGGTAGGCATTATACTATACTTTTTTAATGCATCTTCTCTACTACTATAACCTGACATTGGAGACTCAAGGGTCAGAGGGTCGACCCAAGGCTGCTACTCTAGAAAGTGGTAGATAGATGCCCAGATTTGTACCTAACATAGCCGATGCTTAGCATATAGAATTAAAAACAAAATTGCTATAGGTATTTGAAGGGATTAGGGGGATATAGTCAAATAGTTTTCCTATGTATTTAGCCCTTTTGGAGGGAGGATAGAGTAAAGAAATAGAAGGCAGTAAGCTTTGTGGATGAATATGGGAAATACGGCTTTGCCTGCTGAAAGCACTCAGGCCACAGGGCTGCCTACCTATGCTTTCCTCATCCTGGCAGCCTCTATAGAGTAATTCGTTTCTTGATACATTTTTGGATGTTCATAATTATTATAGAAAATAAATTTGCTTTCATGATGAAATTTAGTACCTCTTTTTTTTCTTTTTTGAAAGTTTATCCAGTTGTTTATATAAAAAGAATTGAGTGAGGTGTTTTATATTTTAGGTTAAAAATCTGTAAGAGCCTGATTTTAGAATTCACCAGCTCCTCAGAAGTTTGGCGAAATATGGTATGTTTTTGTTTTATTTTTTGGAATTCGTATTGCATGTGTATCTTAATGTCATAATAATGACAGATATGTTCAGCACATTCGGGCCCCTGCCATTTTTAAAGCGTTGTGTCAGGTGCTCACTAACTACACTTCCAAGACTGTATGAGGGACCCAGGTAGGGTGCTGAAAACATTTACAATTGCTATGAAGGTAAAATAATACGCATAAAAAGATTGAGAGGGCAGGTTTGGATTTTAGGCTATGAGTATTAATAGCTTGTCCGTTTGTTGTTGTTGCTGCTGCTGCTGTTGTTTTTGAGACAGAGTCTTGCTCTGTTGCCCAGGCTGGAGTGCAGTGGCACCTTCTCGGCTCACTGCAACCTCCATCTCCCGGGCTCAAGTGATTCTCATGCCTCGGCCTGCCGGGTAGTTGGGATTACAGGTGCGTGCCACCACACCTGACTAATTTTTGTATTTTTAATAGGAATGGGGTTTCACCGTGTTGGCCAGGCTGGTCTCGAACTCCTGGCCTCAAGTGATTCACCCGCCTCGGCCTCCCAAAGTGCTGGGGTTACAGGTGTTAGCCACCATACCCGACCATTTGTGAGCACATTATATGTCAGGCACTGTTCTGAGATATTTAGGTGTTAGCTTGTGCATCCATGACAGCTCTCTGGAATAGGTACTATTACCCTAATTCTACGTCTAAGGAAACTGAGACTCGGAGAGATTAAGTAACTTGCCCAAGATTTCTCAGCTAGTGAGTGACCAAACAGACGTAAATCCAGCCTGGCCTTGGAGCCTTTTGAGCACCGTATCTCATAAAAGAGGGGACTGGAAGAGAGGACTTGACTCAGTAGTTTTCAAAATACATATAGCTCTTTCATTACATTGAGATCAATTAGTCAATTAAAAGGTATTTTAACTTTATTATTTTTGTGTTTACAAGATAGAAAGTTAGACTTGTTTGAATCTTCTAATTCCACATACCATTAGCCTCTTGAGAACACAAGGGAAAGCTGTATCATGACCACATTGTTTATTTTAGGGAAGGTGGTGTTTCCCATATGACCTCAGCAATGTCTAGGTTCTTATTAGGAAATGTATGGTTAGGATAGGAATATCTGGGAGATTGTGTTATTTCTTACAGATACTGTAAATCCCATTTATTGGAATCCCCTACAATTATTTTTGTATATTCAGGCCAGTCCTCACCTAATCTGGATTTTGAAGCCCTGCATTCATAACTGCATAGGTATGGGCTCAGACATTCATGTTTTAACCCTTGGTATTTGCAGATACCTTGCTGTTTTATATTGGGTTCTGAATCCACACTGGTAACCACCTTCTGCGCTTGACTGTTGTTGCTTTGAGGATGTTAACTATGAAATGTTTCTTCCTCCTAATTTCCTCACCTTTCTGTAGTTGACACCTCAGATTTGGCCTGGATAGGGGAATCGTGAGGGGAAAGAACTAGTTGTACAAAATGATCATTTGATACTGGAATATTTCAGATGTATGGTATCTTTGCCAGAACTACAGTGTGAGTAAAGAGGCCTGCTAAATTTGAACTGTGACAATCAGAAAAGTTCAGCTAAGGCCATGTAAGGGGTTAAAAAGATACTTGGTTGAGGGAGGAGGATATGCTTTCATCTTTTGCCATACTTTTTCATGAAATTAAATCTTAGTAGATTTATGGCCAAGAAAGAGTAGAACATATTTTCATGCAGTACTGAAGGGGTTTTGACTGATGTTAAATGACTCTACGTAAATATAGAGTTAGTAGGACTAGACTTTGTGTTTATGTGTGTGTGTGTTTATGTGTATGTATATAACTATTCCATTAAGCATTTGACTACTTGGTGACTGATTTCTCTATCAGCTTAAGAATCTTTTGAGTAAATTAGTCCCCACTTAAACTTGCCATATTTGAAAGATCTCAATCTATGTTGTGAATCTTTACTCATTACGTATACTTAAATCTTGAAACCCAGTATAGCAAAACTAAGCCAAAACAAACAAACGAAAAAATCCATCCCTTGATAGGAAGTCAGTATATCTGGGTTTTAATCATTCCTTCAACACTAGTTCCAAAATCTTGGGCAAGTCAGTTAATCACTCGGAGGCTGCTTAATTTTTTTTTGTTTTAAAAAATTCTTACTATATTATCTGTCTCGATCAGGTAAAGCAAAAGTTACAAGACTCAAGGTATTATTGACCAAAATGCTTCATAAAGTGTAAAATTACATAAAAGTACAAGGAATTATTACATTTTCTCAAATGAAGAGATCATTTAAGAAAAACAAAATGCTGGAAAATAGTCCTTAAAAACTTTTCTATAATAATTACTCTTCTGATGAATTTTACATTGACACCTAATTTGAAGCTTTGAAAATTATTTTTTGAACAATGAATTGGGTTTATATATTAAAGTGTTCTAACCAAAGGTTTGTTTAATTTATTAGAGTTATTAAGCCTACGCTCAGATCAAGGTAGCAGCTAGACTGGTGTGACAACCTGTTTTTAATCAGTGACTCAAAGCTGTGATCACCCTGATGTCACCGAATGGCCACAGCTTGTAAAAGGTAATTTTGAATTATTTTACAGCCTTTAAAAGGCTGTCATTGTAAAGTGAAATACATACTGTAGAAATGAAGACAATGTATAGTTGGCAGGAATATTGCTAAGAATAGTGGGCCTGAGAGTTGACCTGCTTCATTTAATCTCCTTAAAATATTTTAGTGTCTTTTTTCTATTAAAAATATCAGTAGCCACTATCAAAGACCTGTCTGTATGAACAGGAAAGTATTTCTCAAAAACCTTCAAAGTTTTAAACATTTTACTATAAACCTTATAGAAAACATGAAAAATTTCTTAATATGTATTTTAAAGTATGCCTTTTATGTGGTGAACGTTTTAAACATTTCTCTAGAAGTTTTTATGACATTAATAAAACTAGTATACTTTTCTCTCCTAGAGAGTTACAGTGGAGGTAAAAGGAGTGGCTTGCAGGATGGAGAAGCTGCACCAGTGTTATTGGAAGTGAGCCACCATTTGAATTTGCTAGCTCATGCTGCAGTATTCAGATTAGTGGGCGTTTTGTGATCATATTTTCTGCGATTCAAATCAAGACCTAAAATTGAGACTCTTCTAAGATTTACTTTTTATTATCTAATGTTACTTGGTTATTGTTTCAGTTTTAAAATTTATTTTCTGACTTGTTATTCTGACACACTTTAGGATAACCTAAGTCAATAGTTTAATACAAAAATTTCCCTTTGGTTATATGTTTTGAATTAGATTATATGTTCTGCATTTACAAGCACATACAGGATTCTTATTTCCAGCAACTTGGCAGTAAAAGAATAAGTAAACTCTTTAGGAGCCACAGTCAAGCTTGGGAACTATTACTAGGTGGTATATATTTCATAGTTTATGTTTGTTTGTTTCCAAGACAAGGTCTCACTCCGTTGCCCATGCTGGAGTGCAGTGGCACGATCACAGCTCACTGCAGCTTTGACCTCCTGGGCTCAAGTGACCCTCCCACCTCAGCCTTCCAAGTAGCTGGGACTAAAGGCGCCCACCACCACACCCGGCTAAGAGACGAGGTTTCATCATGTTGCCCAGGCTAATCTTGAACTCCTGAGCTCAAGTGATCCTTATGCCTTGACCTCCCAAAGTGCTGAGATTACAGACATGAACCACCACACCTGGCGTATTTCATAGTTTTGAGAGTTTGAATTCTAAACTTGGGATTTTTTTGGTAACTTATTTAGACTATTCTAGAAATATACTGTTATTAGGATGAGTAGAAATTCAGACATAAATTATTAATATTCACTGCAAGAAAAATGTCTGCTAGTTCTGTATATATTCATTTTTCTCTTGATTAAAAAACAATTTGCAATTTGAATAGAACAACTTTGCTATGTTTAATAGACCCAGGACAGATTTATTTTTAAGGTAATAATCTTTCAGTCCTTGTCCTTCTTCTATACTGAATTGGTTTACTTAGTTTGTCTTATCAGTGGTTTTTAATAGCCTACTTTAATATATGTAAAAAGTAGTAATTAATATGTTACAGTTTGGTGACATTTTGATGCCAAAGTTCACATATTCTCTTGCTTAGGAAACAGAAATTGGGAAGACAGATATAGTTATCATTTGATAATGTATTTAAATTCTATCCCATTGCAGGATCTCAAAACTTTGTAACAGTTACATATTGTACTTCTAAGACTTAGATTTGTTTTCCTTCTTGTGTCTTACCTTTTTGCAGTAATATTTTTATTTTCCTATCATCATGTCCTCATTTTTTCCCCTCTCTTCTCTTTCCCTGTTAATTTTGAAAGTTTTGCTGCCTACGTGTTTGAAAGCTTCTAATCTGCCTCTCTTCCCTCAGTGCCAGCAGGTTTATTTTTTGTTTTGCAAGCCAGCTCTGCCTCCTTACAGTATGACATCTGATGCTGGAGGGTCGCACTTTCAAAAATGAGTCAGCTGGTACATGGGGTTATCATCAATTTTTAGCTCTTCTGTCTGGGAGATACAAGTTTGGAAGCAATCTTGGGGTACTTACCCACAGGCTGGTGGAGACCAGGTGTGTCACATAGGTGGTTTGCTTGCTCCCTGGGGGAGAGGGTGGAGTGAAATTTTTGCATTTGTGTCACTGCCAAGTCACTGCCACCTCCAGCATGCCCCAGTTTTTAGTTCTTACGTAATTTTGTGCAAAATTGAAAATTTAAATACATTGCAAAGAAGATCTAAAATAAATATTTGAGCTGCTGGAGTCTTTTTTTTTTTCTTTTCCATTCTTGTCCTTGGAATCTGAATGAGTTGCAGTGAGGGTAATTTTGAGAGTCTGATAAAGAAGTGAAGTTTTTTGTTTGTTTTGTTTTTAAGCTAAGAAATTTATCAAACAGGTGTGTGTGTGTGTGTGAGAGAGAGAGTGTGTGTGTGAGACTCTGATTTTGATTCTTGTTAGAGTTGCTTAAAGTTGGAAGCCTAAAGTCAGTGAGAAGTTCACAAATCAGGACTTTGTAATGCCAATTAGAAAATTTAGCTTTTGACCTCAAAAAACATATTTTATCTAGTTTGGGAATTTCTAAGTGTTAGAAATCCGTATTATATTGACTCGCCTTACATCATTCATTGTTGCTGATGCTGTTTATAAAAGTGAATAGGGTAACAGGAACTTATTTTTAACGACATGGTAGAGATAGGGAAATACTGATTCATGTCTCGTGAAATGAAAATGAAAGGCTTTTTAGTGACTTAGAATTTTAAATATTTCTACATAAGAGAGCAGTGGTATATTTAGAAATAACAAAGTAACTGGCAACTATTTAAAACGGAAGTTAATTCACAGCTATCCAGTGCAAAACTTTACCTCAGGTAATACACTTTTGACAGGTAATACATACAGTAAGTGTATTTTTAGGGAAACAATTTCATTTTTGAACCAAGATAATCATCATTTGGATGTTGTATCTAATTTAAGTGTCTTTAAACTTACCAGGGTACTGGATTTTAGTTTGCATTGTCTAGAGTAGCGGTAGCGGTTGGCACATTTGTTCTTAAGGGCCAGAAAATAAATATTTTAGGTTTTGTGGGCCATGTGGTTTCTGCCACGAGTTCTCAGCTCTGTCCTTTTAGCGTGAAAGCAGCCATAGATGATACCTAAATGAATGAGTATGGCTGCATGCCAATAAAACTTCGTTTACAAAACTACATGGCTGGCCTAGGCTTTAGTCGGTCTGCCTAGGGAGTAGTTTACTGACCCACTAATCTAAAGGTTAATACTGCAAGTGAATACCAGTGAGTACCTTTGTTAATGTGGATAACCAATACTTGGCTATAGGAAGTTTTATAGTTGTGTGTTTTATTACATGTATTTGACTTTGTGAATAATTATGGCTTATAATGGCTTGTCTGTTGGTATCTATGTATAGCGTTTACAGTTTCCTTTAAAAAACATGCATTGAGTTTTTTGATAGTCCAACCATTAAAATAAATGTGTTGTATGGCCACTTGATCTGACCACCTTCTTTCATGTTTACGTCTGTATTTTTAAAACTGTTTTATTTAGTGCTGAAATCTTGTTTACAAATTTGTCTTCCTAAGTAATATGTCTACCTTTTTTTGGAGTATGGAATATTTTGCTAACTGTTTCTCAATTGCATTTTACAGATCAGGAGAACCTCAGTCTGACGACATTGAAGCTAGCCGAATGTAAGTGTAACTTGGTTGAGACTGTGATATCTTATTTTGAGTTGCCCTAGACTGCTTTAAATTATGTCACATTATTTGGAAATAATTTCTGGTTAAACTAAAGGAATCCTTTAGCAGTAAATTGGGACATAGGAACATACCTACTTTTCTTCCTACCAGATAACTCTAAACCTTGGTAACAGTTTACTGGATTTCTACTACTAGATAGATAATTGCACACGCCTGAATTCTTAGTCTTTTTGCTTCCCTGGTAGCAGTTGTAAGGAAATAGGGAAATTGAGGAAAGAGTTAAGTTTAACAATCTCAACGGCTACCATGTTTAAGGCATCAGTACTACGTTATAGATACAGAGATGCACAATAATTAGTTTTCACCCTACAGAAATTTATATTATACTCAGAGTGAAAGATGCAGAAGCAAATAATTTCAGTCATTGAGGTGGAATGGTATCCAGAATACAATAGTAACGTAAAGGAGTACTGGAGTGAGTACCCAGGCTTGCAGTAGGAATCCAGTATAGATGGCAGGGAAGTAAGAGTGGCCAGGAAATGCTTAGTTCAGTCTTGAAATGTGACTGAGAATCAGGCAGGTAGAGGCATGACCAGCTTATTCTAGGCAGAAGTATGAGCCAAAGTTCAGAAGCAGCATAGGCAGTAGGGGCAATAGGCAGTTGAGGACTTGTAGATCATAAGCTAGCTGAGAGGTAGGAAAATGAAGAAGATAAGATGTGATAGAAAGGTATTTGGGAGTCAGCAAAGAAATTGCTCAGTAGGTAGATAGTAGTAAGTTTGTCAAACGTGTATTTTTAATAACCTTGCAGCAGAGAAAGGATTGAAGAGAAACGTGTGGTGGTAAGGTAGTTCAGTCAGTGAGAAGCTTAACAATGACAGTGGTATAATAGGAATTCAAGATAAATTTTTCTGGATTTAAAAAATATTTAGAACATGAAGTAAGTAAGACTTTAGTGAATTTATTGTAAAGACTAAAGATGTTTCAGATAATAGAGGTAGTAATTATCAAAGCAAAGTTTTTCAAGGTAGTAAGGATTGGAATGAAAAATACAGGTGTATCTCTCATACAGGTAATATAAAAGAAAGAAAAATGCAGATATAGTGATTGACCTTGAATAAGAGGAAAGATGCCCATCTAATGAAATTAGAAGAAGGAAGTTAAGATGGATGTGTGATATTAATTGTAATTGTGGGTGAGGTTGGAAAAATCAAGATATTCTTACTGAAAATATTGTAACCCTATTTAAATGCTGGTGTATGTTGTGAATCTGCAAGAAATGACTATAAAATGTATTTCTCAAATTTATGTGACTCAGCCATGTGACTTGTCATTTAAGTTTTAAAAAATTGTTGTAAAATACACATAATGTAAAATTTTCCATTTCACCATTTTTAAGTATTTGGCTCAGTGGTATTAAGTATATTAATATTGTTGCACAGTCACCGTCAGAACTCTCTATTTTGCAGAACTGAAACTCTGTACCCTTTAAACAATAATTCCTCATTTCCTTATCTTCACAGCCTCTGACAACCATTATTCTACTTTGTGTCTAATTTTGACTGCTCTAAGTACCATCATACAGTTTTTGTGCAAATCATACAGTTTTTGCCCTTTTATGATTGACTTATTTTACTTCGCAGTGTCCTTACGTTTCATCTATGTTTAGCGTGTTTCAAAATTTGCTTCCTTTTTCAGGCTGAATAATGTTTATTGTATGTATATACCACATTTTGCTTACCACATTTTGCTTACCTGTTGATGAGCACTCAGGTTTCTTCCATGTTTTAGCTATTACAGATAATGTTGCTATGAACAGGAGTGTACAAATATCTTTTTGAGACCCTGCTTTGAATTGTTTTGCATACATACCCAGAAGTGGAATTGTTGGATCATATGGTAATTTTATTTTTAAAATTTTAAGAAACTGCCATACTCTTTTCCAGAGCAATTGTAGCTTTGCATTTCTACCACTAGTGTACAAGGGGTCCAGTTTCTCGACATCCTTCCCATCACATATTTGTGTGTGTGTGTGTGTGTACTTTAATAGTAGTCATTCTAGTGGGTGTAAGGTAGTATCTTACTGTAGGTTAGTGACCACGAAACTTTATGAAATATTTTTTAATAATATTTTGTGGAATAAAGGGTTTGTTTAGAGGTTTTGAGAAGACTGAAAACTTAGGAAGCTACTGAGGGGAATGGGTGAAGAAGTTGATCAAAAGTTACTGAGAATCTTGGCTGGCTACCTGAAACCAGAAACCATATCAGATTAGGAGAATCTCATTCCACTGAGTGGCTAGTTAAGATTAAAGACCTTATCACACTTGAAATTTCAAGACTTTTCTCCAATAGCCAGAAGATTATGCATGGTATTTTAGGGTTGGATATTAGCAGAGCTGATGAAACAGAATCACTAGTGGCATGTGCATAAGATGTTAACATTGGAGTATTTGAATTCATATGCTGTTGATGATGGCCATGATTGGAAAGGTTGGGATGCACGACCAAAGTGTTGAGTTGTTTTAAGAAAAGCCTGAGGTCTCGATAACAGCAAGATGGCAGACTGGCATTTTGCAGCACTCATCTCATTGTGGAACCATCAATTTGAACAACTATCCACACACAAAAATATAAGAGCTAAGAAACCAGATGAGAGATTACCTGAATGTGCCACACAAATAAGAAAAGATACATTGAAAAGGGTAAGAAGGACAGTTTTACATTACTTGCATCACACCTCCCTCAATCCCTGACAGCCCATCATGGAGAGAGATACTGTCGACCTGAAGGAGGGGAAGTGTACACCAGACTTAGACCCTAACGTTGAGCTTGCCCTAGTAAAACTCAGTGGTAGGCGGGCCCCCATGGTCCCAGACTTCAGGCCAGTACCCACAAACCAAGCCTACAGGCCCACCCCGGCACCAGGCTGGATCCCATAGCCCTAGACTCCAAGCCTGTCTAGTGCTAGGCTGGTCCCTGTAGCTCTGCCCTCTAGATCGGCCCCTGTGGCCTCACATCCGTGCAGAACAAGGGTTCAGACCCAGTACTTGGCCAGCCCCTTGTGATCCAAATTCTAGGCCAACACCCACCTACCCAGCCTTCACACTGGTCCTTGCAGACCCAAGGTTCAGGCTCACTCTAGTAGACCAGGATGCCAGGCCAGCCCCTGTGGACTCAGGCTGCATGATCTCTGGACAGGCCGACTGGTGAAGGACTTTCCCCGATAATGTCACTCTGCAAAGACTGGAACAAGTCTCAGCTTCTTCAAATGTGCAGGTGCCAACACATGACTATAAGGATCAAGAACAGTCAGGGAAATGTGACACCAGTCAAAGGAACACAATAAGGCGCCTGAACCACCCGTAAATAAATGGAGATATATGAACTGCCTGACAAAGAATTCAAGGTAATTGTTTAAGGAAGATCAATGAATTTCAAGAAAATGCAGATAAACAATTAAACAAAATCAGGAAAACAATCAAAATGAGAAATTTCAAGATTGAAATTATTTTGTAAAAAACAAATTCTGAAGCTGAAAATGCAATAAATTGAATGAAAAATGCAAAAGGGCATTAAAAGCAGAATTGAGCAAACAGACAAAAGAATCTGAACTTAAAAGACAGGTTATTTGGCTAGACTAAGGAAAAAGATAACTCGATCAAAAAAATTAAGAGTTGTGTTTTTTGATGATAAAAGCAACAAGTCTTTAGCTAGACTAAGAAAAAAAGAGATGACTCAAGTTAAATCAGAAATGAAAGAGGACCATTGCAGCTGATACCAGAGAAGTACAAGAAATAAAAGGATCATAAGAGACGGGACAATTATATGCCAACAAACTGATTACCATAGAAGAAACGGATAATTTCCTAGACACATGCAACTTGCCCAGGCTTAATCATGAAATTAAAAATTTGAACAGTGACAAGGATTGTATCAGTTATAATCCTTCCTATATAATCCTTCCTGTATAAACTTCCCACCAAAGGAAGCCCAAGACTTGGTGACTTTACTGCTGAATTCTAGCAGACATTTAAAGAAGAACTAGTACAAATTGTTCTCAAAATTTTATGAGAAATTTAAGAAGGGGGAATACTTTCAAACTCATTTTGGGAGATGAACATTACCTGGATACCAAAGCCAAACAACTCTCCAGGATAAGAAAATTACAGACCTGTATTCTTAATTTAGATGCAGAAATTCTGAAGAAAATAATAACTAAATTCAACAGTGTATTAAAAGGATGATTTACTGTGATCACATGGGATTTACCGCAAGGGTACAAGGATGTGATACACCACATTAGGAGAACAAAGGCCAAAACCATATGATCATCTCAATAGATAATTGAGATAATTGAGAAAAAGCATTTGACAGAATTCAGCTTTCTTTTGTGCTAAAAACTCTCACAAATTAAATATAGAAGGAATATACCTCTATAAAATAAAGGCCATATTGACAAATCCACTGCTAGCATTATACTGAATGTTGAAAAGTTGAAAGCTTTTCTTTTGAGATTGGGAAGAAAACGAGAATGCCCACTCTTGCCATTTCTGTTCAACACAGTACTGGAAGTCCTTGTGAGAGCAGTTCGGCAAGAGAAAGAAAAGGCATCCCAGTAGGAAAGGAAGATGTTGTTGCACCTGTTTGAAGATGACATGATCTTGTATATAGAAAACCCTAAAGACTCCACCAGAGAACTGTCAGAACTGATAAACAAATTCAGTAAAGTTGTGAGATACAAAATCAAGTTACAAAAATCAGTAGAATTTCTGTACATTAATCACAAATTATCCAAAAGAGAAATCAAGAAGACAATTCCATTTATGATAGGTATCAAAAACAAAACACCCAGTATCGGTGGTTCTGCATTTGCAAATTGAATCCACATTTGGATGAAAATGTTTGAGAAAAAAAATACAACAATAAAAAATACTGTTTTCTTATACAATAAGAAAACTACAGTATAGCAACTATTTACGTAGCATTTATGTTATATTAGGTACTGAGTAATGATTTAAAGCATACAAGAGGATGTGTATAGGTTGTATGCAAATAGTATACCATTTTATATAATGGACTTGAGCATCCATGGATTTTGGTATCTATGGGAGATCCTGGAACCAGTATCCTGCAGATACCGAGGGATAATTGTACTTAGAAATAACTTTAACCAAATAGTTGAAAACTATGTAGCATTGATTAAAGAAATAGAAGAAGATACAAATAAACAAAGTTATCTTGTGTTTATGGATTGGAAGAATTAATATTGTAAAATGTTTCTATTATCCAAAGTAATCTACAGTTTTAATGCAATCCTTATCAAAATTCCAATGTTAAATTTCACAGAACTAGAAAACAGTGCCAAAATTTATATGGAACCACGTAAGATCCTAAATAGCCAAAGCTATCATGAGTAAAAAGAACAAAGCTGGAGACCTCACACTATCTGATTTCAAAATATAGTACAAAGCTACAGTAATTACAACAGCATGGTAGTCACATAGAAGTAGACACGCAGGCTGGGCACAGTTGCTCACACATGTATCCCAGCACTCGGGGAGGCTAAGGCAGAAGGATTACTTGAAACCAGGAGTTTGAGAGCAGCCTGGGCAACATAGTGAGACCCTGTCTCTACAAAAAAAAAAAATTTTTTAAGCCAGGCATGGTGCTGTGTATCTGTAATCCTAGCTACCTGAGAGGCTGAAGGAGGAGGATTGCTTGAGCTCAGGAGCTCAAGGTTACAGTGAACTGTGATTGCATCACTGCGCTGCAGCCTGGATGACAGAGTAAGACCCTGTCTTTCAAAAACAAAACAAAAGAAACAAACAGACACATCGACCCATAGAACAGAATGGAGAGCACAGAAATAAATTCGCGTACTGTCAGTTGATTTTGGACAAGGTGCAAAGAACACAGCAGGGAAAGGGAAGTCTGTTCAATAGGTGATGTTGGGAAAACGGAATATCTACATGCAGGAGAATGAAATCAGACCTGTATGTCACATCATATACCAAATTCAAGTTAAAATGGATTAAGGTCTTAAAAGTAAGAGCTGTTACTGTAGAACTACCAGAATATAGGAGAAATGTACATGACATTGGTGTGGACAGTGATTTTTTTGGATATGACCCCAAAGCACAGGCAACAAAAATAAAAGATGAATGAGATCACATCAAACTAAAAAGCTTCTGCATGGCAAAAAGAAAAAATCTACGGAATGAAAAAACAACTCATAGAATGGAAGATAGTATCTGCAAACCATATATCTGTTAAGGGATTAATATGCAAAATATATAGGGAACTCAGACATCTCAATAGTAAGCACCTCAGTTAAGAAATGGACAAAGGACTTGAATAGACATTTCTCAAAATAAGACATTCAAATGGCCATTAGAATGGCTGTTAAAAGTATGATGAGGATTTGGAGATGAGATATCTTGCACATGGTAGGAATGTAAATTAGTACAGCATTTATGGAAAGTAGCATGAAGTTTGCTTAGAAATTAAAAAATAGAACTACCATATGATTCAGCAGTCACACTTGGATATATATATGTATGAAAGAATGAAATCAGTGTGCTGAAGAGACCTGTACTCCCGTGTTCCTTTCAGTATTGTTTGCAATACCCATGATACAGCATCAGCCTACGCGCTCATGGATAAAGAAAATGTGGTATATACACAGTGGAATACACTTCGGCCGTAAAAAGGAGGAAATGCTGTCATCTGTGACAGCAGGGATGAACCTGGAGGGCATTGTGTAAAGTAAGCCAGCCACACAAAGGCAGGCAAATACTACATCTCTCTTAAATGTGGAATCTTAACTCAGAGATGTAAAATGGTGGTTACCAGGGGCTGGGGGTGGATGGACTGGGTTGCAGAGATGTTGGTCAATTAAGAGGAATTTGTTCAAGGTATCCGTTGTACAACATGGAAACTAGTTAGTAACAGTGTATTCTTGGAAATCACTAAGAGTAAATTTTAAATGTTCTACCGTAAAATGTAAGTATGTGAGGTATTGCATGTATTAATTAGCTTGATCTAGCCATTCCACAATGTATACATATTTTGGAATATCATGTGTATACAATAAGTACGTATCTTTTTTTTTTTTTTTTTTTTTTGAGATGGAGTCTTGCTTTGTCGCCCAGGCTGGAGTGTAGTAGCATGCATGATCTTGGCTCACTGCATTCTCTGCCTCCTGGGTTCAAATGATTCTCCTGCCTCAGCCTCCCAAATATGTATCATTTTTATTTGTCACCAAACCTGGTGTCTTGATAGGTGAAAGGAGATATGAGTATGAGTGAAACTGTTATAAAGATAGCTGAGATGATCATTATCAGAGGTTTTAATATGTCTAACAAAGACAAGGGAGTGATTTGCTGAAATGAGGAGGTGAAGATATCTCAAATTTAGAAAGGCAGATATTTTGGGCGCCTAGAGTATTGGGATAGAACCATGTACAGGGACATTGAAGTCACTTTGCTGATGATGTAACTGGGGGCAAAGTGGAGGCTTAAATATGTGGGTTTAGTTGACCAGAACAGAGAGAAAGAGAAGGCATTCAGTTAAATGACGTGAGTTTCAAATTACAAGTTTGTTGTTGTTGTTTGCTTTTAATACAGGGAATTTTGTTGTTTATTTTTAATACAGAGTATTAGAAGAATAATGGTGGACTTGGGTTTTAGGAGTCACATAAAAGGGTTGCATGATAGGCCGTGCCTTCAGGGAAGAGCCAGGCTTTCGTGAAAGCTAAGAAGTTGAGGGGCCATTATGTAAAGTAGTTGAAGATAGGGGACAGCCTGTGGGTCTTCAGAAAGACTCTGGATTTCTAGAGATCTTTCTGGAAGAGGTTAGGAGGATGAGTCAAGTTTAGAATGGAAGAGGATAGATGAAGCTTGCATTTGGTAGTAAAAACCGAGGATGAATGTGTGAGGCATGATTATTTGTCACAAGTTTCCAGGTGACACTCTGGCATTCAGTCCTTGTCAAATTAAGCAAGCTTTCTTACTGTTTTACTTGGCTGCGTTAAAGTAGAGTAACAGGAAATTAGACCTCCCATAATGTCTCAGTAGAGCTGTTTAAGTTTCTAGCCATAATTGGTATGAGAATACAGCTCTAAACCTTCAAGGCTGCTACCATTTCTCACATTCCTGTATCTAGAGACTATAGCCAGGCAGCACTTTCAGTGAGGTGAGTAGGTCTGGGTTTGTTCAATTACTTTTATACCAACCTAATACCTTAATAGTATTTGTCCTAATTTACAGAATAGGTAATGAAGGATTCTTGGTTTTACCTGAGAACTAACTGTCCATTAATGGCAACATCCCACATTTGTTGAAGCATGCTTTTTTTGTGTGTAATTTGACATGCATTTGATATTTTAATTTAACTAAGGAATGCCTTGAATGCATCTTAAATAATAATTTTTATACACTTAACACTCCTGTTTGTTTTTAGGAATTCTTAATGTTGCCAATTTCCTAGAATGTAGAAGAGCATAATAAAAAAACATCAATACTCCTAAGCAAAACATTTTTAACAACTGGACACCATTTTGTAGTTAAGCCTACAAACAGAACTAATGCAATAACCCAGATCTTTTCATTTATTTGTATGTTTATTTTACCTGGATTTACTTTAGTTTTTTGTTTTGTTTGCTTGTTGTTTGAGACAGTGTCTTGCTTTGTCATAAGTGACAGAGCTGGAGTGCAGTGGTGTGATCAGAGCTCACTACAACTTTGAATTCCTGGGCTCAAGTGATCCTCGTGCCTCAGCCTCCTGAGTAGCTGGGACTACAGGCACATGCTACCATGCCAGGCTAAAACATTAATTTTTTTTTTTTTTTTTTTCTGTAGAGACAGGGTCTCACTATGTTACCCAGGCTGGTCTTGAAGTCTTGGCCCCAAAGTAATCCTCCTGCCTTGGCCTCACAAAGTGCTGGGATTACAGACGTGAGCCACCGTGCCTGGCCATGGATTTTGTTTAAATTTATAAAAACCATGTTGTGGGATCTCTTTGTTGTATGTATTAATTTAGACCCCTTAATTTTCTTAATGATTTCATATCAGTTTCTCAGTAACTTCAGATTTTTTTTTTTGGAGTTTGCCCGTATTGGCCAGGCTGGTCTCAAACTCCTGACCTCGTGATCTGCCTGCCTCGGCCTTCCAGAGCGCTGGGATTACAGGCGTGAGCCACCGCACCCTACCAGATTGGATTTTTTATGTTTGGTATTTACTCTTTACCTCTAACACTAAGGCTATGTTTTCAGGTGTATAACTATAAATGGAGCAGGGGTAAATACAGCAAGTGATTTATGGTTCAGTAAAGCAAGTTAGTTTTAATAAATGTTCAGTTTACTGTAAATGTCAGAAATGCCCCAGGACCCAGTCCTGGGGACGTTTTTATTCTTTCTCTCTAGGTTAGAGCTTTTAATCTACGCTTTGACAACTCTCCTATTTCCATCACCAACTCTTGCCCTCTGAACTGTAGACTCATTTATCCAACAGTTAAGTCTCATTCTCAAACTTAACATGTCCTAAGTGGAGCTCCTGATTTTCATCCTCCCAAACCTACGTCTCTCATAATCTTTTGCCGTCTCAGTCAGTAACAACTTTTTTTCCCTCCTGTGCAACCAAAAGCCTTGGAAGCATCTTTTAATTTCTCTATGTCACATACTCAAATTATTGGTAAATCTTGTTGGCTACACCTTCAAAATACCCATGCCTCATGTTTTTTTTTAACCATTATACTTCTGTTTACCCTGTTTAAAGGCATCATCTTTTGGCAAAAGAAAGAAATTGTTTCCCAGGAGTCTTACACTTTACAGTGTATTCTCTAGTAGCAGCCAGAATGATATTTTTAAAATCTGAGTTAAACCGTGTTATTTATTATGCTCAGAACTTTTCAGAGGCTTCCCATCTTAAAAGTGAAATCTGGAGATTTACATGGCCCTGTATGAACTGGCTTCCTTTCACTTCTGTGATCTCTCTACCTCACTTGCTCATCTCTGTCTACAGTGACTGTATCCTTGTCATCTTAAGTCTCATAACTATTGTCAGTGACCCTGCGACCGTTCTCTGTGATAATCCATGTGGCTTCCTTGCTCACTTGATTCAGAAAGAGCTCTCTGCTCAAATGATGCTTTTCCTGACCAGCTGCATCAAAGAATGATCAGGTTCAATCTTCTGCATTCCCCTTACCTTGCTGCATTTTTCTTCGTGGGATTTAATGCCATTTGACGTCTTGCATATTGATTTCTTTGTTGTTTTGCTTCACCACTAGAATGGAAGCCTAATGACAGTGCCTGGCATACGGAAGGTAGTCAGTAACTATTTCCTACATGAAAGAATGAAGCTAGTAAATTTATGCAAAATGTTTGTTTCTGCCTTTTTAATTCTCTTGCAGAAATGTAGGAAGAATTTTTTAGGATCAGTTTATGTATATATATAAACTAATAAGTATGTACGCAGCCCGTAGGATGTGGCTAATAACACCTATCATCTTTTTGAGCATTGAACATGTAGCAAGTCACTGTGCTGCATAATCCACATGATTATCTCAAATTTGATAGGAGAGTTGAGCCTTTTAATCAGAGTAGATGATGGAAATAGAGCTTGGATGCTTTTATTGCCTATATGACTTCTAACTTCGGTGTACTTACACATCTATGAGAATTTTGGGACAAGTAACTTCTTGAAATATTTTCCGAAGTAAATCTCTTCAATCAAATAAGTGGTTCTCGTATTTTCAGAATCCTCTTCTATAGGTTCTGATATCATATTCTTGGTCTCTGGATTGAGAAGGTCCTTTTGTATGCTTCTGATATGCTGAAGAAACCAGGAGGTATTCTGACATGTATTTCCCTTCAAGGTCGAATAATTAGAGGAAGGTAGGTTTAATTGACAGTGTTATCTAGACAGTATCAGAAGAGAAATTGAAAAATCTCTATTGAGGATCTGTAATTTGCTAGGTTCAGAGGATACAACAGTAAATAAGTTATTGGGTCATATGCCTCAGCCTCCCATTTAATTGATAGTCAGTTATTAACAACATATAATAGTGAGAATAGGTACTGGTTGCTATGAGACTACAGAGGAAGAATACCTAATCATCTTAAAAGTGATATATAAGCTGAAACCTTGAGGATGATTGGAAATAACTAAGAATAATGTGTTCTGGGCAGGAAGAATAACACCTGTAATCAGAGAAGACAGCAGAGCAAGTCCACTGAGTAGTAAGAAGTTCTGTATTGCCGTAATGTAGAGTTAGCTGATGGGAGGTGTGGAAAATGCATTTGGATGTAGAAAGCCAGGACCGTATTAAGGCCCTTTGCTTTCTTCTGACAGACACAGGAGCCCATGAAAGGCATCGGGTGTGGGAGTGACACGAGTCACAGTCTGCCCTGCTTTTCTGCCACAGGAAGCATCATATAAACCTGTATCTTCTGTTTCAAATGTAAGGGAACATACTTGAATGGATGAACTGCTTCTGGCTGAATCTTCTCAAAGTAGAATGAGCAAAACATGGCTATATTATGAGATTATCTAAGGAGAGATTTTTGTAATCATGTGAATTTTGAATTAATTTATGTCTTAATTATTCCCAAGAGATTTTTGGACACATTAATGAGAATAGTTTAATACATAGAACTTCTTGTCAGCTACAAATGAGGATCAAAGCCAAAAGAGATTAATGAAAATAAAAGGGATGCTATTTCCCCAAATTAGCAGAACTTTTTGATTCACCAGTTCTTTGTTTTTAACTATTGTCTGCCTCTTAACATAATTGAATATTCAGTGACATAATATAAATAAATTACTACATGCTGATGAACTTTTGTTTTTATTAACATCTCAGCTTGTAGCATATCTTGTTGCCCATACCAGAAACCTTACCCATTATCGCTAGCTTTTCCAGCTTATTTACCTCTTACAAATTACTTATTTTAAATACTTCCTGGGTCAATTTCATCTTTTTTTTTTCTTGCTACTACTACATTCTTTGTCTGGACTATTACAGTAGTCATTACCTAACTGGATTGCTTGCCTCCAGTTTTGCCCACTTTGGTTTCAGTTATTGGAAAGGCAAATTTTATCAGCCACTTAGCTGCTTAAAACCCTTCAGTGACTCCTTGTGTTTTAGTTCTTCTCTAATGGTTTATGAATATAGTGGGTTACGAATCTTCCGGAAGACTGCATGTGCACTCCTGAAGTGTGCATGTGTTTTTATGAGGAGAAGGTCTTTAGCTTTTATTAGATTACTCCTCTTTTGGCTAAAAAAAAGAATTACTTATCATGGCTAGTGAGGTCTTCCATGATCTAGCTTCTCCCTGCCTCTCCATTTTCATATTTTTGAAACTTTTCTTGAACTTTAGGCTCTTGAAGTGCTTGGAATTGTCTTATAATACCATGTTCTCATGTCCCTGTGCTTTTACTCATTTTCCTCTGTCTGAAACATTCTTCCCACCCTTAGTGTCATCAGCTCCTAGTCATCTTTTGTGATTCACCTCTGCTAAGTTGCCTCTCTTTTTATTGCTATTCCTCTGTAGTCATCTCTGTCATACTGAAATCACGTGGCTTTCTCTTTCTTTAAACATTATAATTCCTGGAAGAGCCCATTTTATGTAGCCTGACAAGCAGAATTTATACTGAAGTAGACATTTGGAAGTCATTTAGTTATTGCTCAATCCTTGAAAGAAGATGAAACTGTCCAAAGGGAAATTTAAAAGAGAAAGTATCTAATAGCTGATCCCTGGAGAATACAAATGTCTCTAGATTTGGAAGCGAAGTCTCTGAAAAACAGCCAGAGAGAAGGGAGGAAACCAAGAAATAGTGTCCTAGACCCAAAAGTCAATAATTTCCAAAAGGTCTATATTTCTTAGGAAGGCCAAGTAAAATAAGTAGTGAAAAGTGATGACCTGTCTAGAGCAGATTCTTCATTTCCAGTTACAGAAGCTAGGTTATAGGTACAGTAAGCTCTGGACGTGTTCTTCTCCCACACAGAATGTTATTCGTGTTCTCCACTGCTGCTTTGAACTATTCCTGTTACTCTCTCAGCATAAAAATCCCTGCTCCTTTGAAGCTTATGCCTTCTGGTTGTGTCATCCTCTGTCTGCCTTTAGTGAGCTCTCAGTTTCTTCTCGGTTTTTGAAGACTGATACCTGAACTTACTCTTCTTCACTCTTGCCCAAATCTGCTGCCATCTTTATTTATCTGATGAACCCCTCACTCCCTAGCAACTCAAATTCCCATCTGTTTTATCTACAGTAATGTTCACCTCTGCATCACTGCTGCTTCCCATGTCTACAGGCATGCCAACTCAAACTGTTTTACCCCAAAACCTTTAGTGAAAACCCCTTATCTCAGGTTGCAGTCTTTGAATGCTTTCCTACTATCTTAAACTTGTTTTCTTTCTTTGCGCCTTTTCTTCCTTCTCTTTGAGACTTGTCCTACGGCTCCTCTACTGTCTTCCAGCTACAGTTCCCTCTTGTTCCTGACATGTACTGCTCAGACCCAGGAGATGGATAAGTAGTAGTATTTCACATGTCATTTTTTCTCTGGGGAGCAGTAGTCATGAAATAATTGATTAGGATAAAACAGGTTTTTATCAGTTTATATAAGAGGTAAAGAAAAAAATGGGGTAGATTTTTAAAAATTGTCAAAAACAACAAACTGGATGATATTAATGATTTGAAGTGTATAGTACAATTGTGGTTAACTGTGTGCACATTGTTGTGCAGCAGATCTCTAGAACTTTTTCATCGTGTAAAACAGAAACTACATTCATTGAACAACTCTTCTTTTCCCCCTTCTTCCTATTCCTTGGCAAATACCATTCTACTTTTTGCCTCTAAAATTTGACTATTTTAGTTACTTCATATAAGTGGAATCATTAACTATTTGTCTTTTGTTGACTGTACTATTTCACATAGCATAATGTCCTCAAGGTTCATTTGTGTTGTAGCATATTACAGGATTTCTTTCTTTTTTTTTTTTTTAGGCTGAATAACATTTTGTTATATATGTATATCACATTTTCTTTAACCATTTGTTGATGGATGTTTAGGTTTCTTCCACTTTTGAATATTGTAATGTTGAAATAAACATGGGTGTACAAATATTTTTTTGAGAACCTGTTTTTAACACATTTGGGAGTATACCCAGGTGTTGGATTACTGGATCATATGTATTCTATTTAAAAAAAAAATTTTTTTTTTTTTTTTTTTTTTTAACAGGAGTTCTAGGTTCACAGAATTGAGAGGAAGGTACAGAGATTTTCCCTGTACCTCCTTCCACACATGTATAGATTCTCTCATAGTCAATGTCCATCTCCCATCAGAGTGGTACATGTCTTTCCAATGAACCTATATTGATATATCATAATTACCCAAAGTCCGTAGTTTATATTAGGGATCGTTCTTAGTGCTGTACATTCTGTGGCATTGAACAAAGTATAATGACATGTATCCACCATTATAGTATCATACAGAATGTTTTCACTGCCCCAAAATCCTCTGTGTTCTGCCTGTTTATCTTTCGTTCCCTCCCACTCCTTGGCAGTCACCAATCCTTTTACTGTGTCTGTAGCTTTACCTTTTCCAGCATATTATATACTTGTAATCATGCAGTATATAGCCTTTTCATCATGACTATTTTTACTTACTAATATGGATTAAAGTTTCTTCCATGTCTTCATAGGTTGTTAGTACCTCTCTTTTTCCATTTTCTGGACATATCACAGTTTGTGAATGAATATTTACCTAATGAAGGACATTGTTGTGGTTGCTTCCACATTTTGCTAATTATGAATAAAACTGCTGTAAATATCGGTGTGCAGGTTTTTGTATGGACTTAGGTTTTCAGTGACTTTGTGTAAATACCAGGGAGTGCATTTGCTGGATCTTATGGCAAAAATGTTTAGTTTTGTAGGAAATGTCCAAACTGTCTTCTAATGTGACTCTATCCTTTTACATTTTTCACCAGCAATGAGCGAGTGTTTCTGTTGCTCTACATCTTCACCAGTATTTGGTGTTATTACTGTTCTGAATTTTGGCCATTCTGATAGGTGTGTATCTTATAATTTTGATTTATGTTTCTCTGGCGTCGTATGATGTGTGAGGCATCTTTTCATATGCTGAATTGACATCTGCGTATCTTTGGTGAGGTGTCTGTTAAGGTGGCTGTCCCATTTTCTAATTGGGTTGTTTGTTTTCTTGTGGAATTTTAATAGGTCCTTACACTACATCTGTCTCTCTGTCTGTCTGTCTATCTATTGAGACGGACCCTTGCTCTGTCACCCAGGCTGCAGTGTAGTGGCGCAGTCTCGGCTCACTGCAACCTCTGCCACCTGGGTTCAAGTGATTCTCCTGCCTCAGCCTCCCAAATAGCTGGGATTATAGGCGTGTACCACCACACCTGGCTAATTTTTGTGTTTTTAGTAGAGATGGGTTTTCACTATGTTAGCCAGGCTATTCTCGACCTCCTGACCTCAGGTGATCCACCCACCTTGGCCTCCCCAAGTGCTGTGATGTAAGCCACCACGCCCAACTTCCTTACACATTTTAGTTAATAGTTCTTTATCAGATGTGTCTTTTGCAGATATTTCCTCCCTGTCTGTGGCTTGTCTTTTCATACTCTTGACATTGTGTTTTGCAAAAGACACAACAATTTTTAAGAAACAAGTAGACAATTTTGATGAAGTCTAGCTTATCAGTTCTTTTTTTCATGGTTGGTACCTTTGTTGCCGTATCTAAAAAGTCATCACCAAACCCAAGATCTAGATTTTCTCCTGTGTTATCCTCTAGGAGTTTTATAGTTTTGAGTTTTACCTTTAATTCTCTGGCTTATTTTTGAGTTTATTATTGTGAAAGGTGTAAGACCTGTGTCTAGACTCTTTTTTTTTTTTTTTTTTTTTTTTTTGCTTGTGGATGTTCAGTTATTACCACTGTTTATTGAAAAAGACTATTTTTTTTCTTCGTTGTATTGCCTTTGCCTCTTTGTCAAATACTGCCATTGCTCCTTTGACTATGTGGGTCCATTTCTGGGCTCTCTATTCTATTTCATTGATCTGTTTTGTCAGTTCTTTTGTCAGTATCACACCATCTTGACAACTGGAGCTTTACAGTAAATCTTGAAGTCAGTAGTGTCCATCTGACTTTTTCTGTCAATATTGAGTTGGCTCTTCTGGGTCATGGAATAGCTCTTCCTTATTTAGTTCTTTGATTTCTTTCATCAGAGTTCTAAAAAATTTTTCCTTGTATTGTTAGATCTATACTTAAGTATTTCATTTTGGGACACACTAATGTAAAATGGTATTGTGTTTTTAATTTCAAATTCAACTTATTTGTTGCTGGTTTACCGGAAAGCTATTAACTTTTTTATATGAGCCTTGCATCCTGCAGCTTTGCTGTAATCACTTATTAGTTCCAGGAGGTTTTTGTTGTTTTTCTTTTTTTCAAATTCCTGTATCTGTTCTACACATACAGTCATTTCATCTACAAACAAAGGCATTTTTGTTGTTGTTGTTCCCAGTTAGTATACCCTTTATTTCCTTTTCTTGTCTTACTGTATTAGCTAGGACTTCCAGTGTGAAGTGGTGAGGTGGGGATATTCCTGTCTTGTTCCTGATCTTAGTGAGAAAGTTTCTAGTTTCTCATCATTAAAGATGATGTTAGCTGTATGTTTTTTGTAAACGTTCTTTATCAGGTTGAAGGTGTTCCCTCTATTCCTAGTTTACTAGTTTCTATCATGAGTGGGTGTTAAATTTTGTCATATATTTCTCTCCATCTATTGGTATGGTCATGTGATTTTTTTTTCTTTAATCTGTTGATATGGTGAATTGCATTAATTGATTTTCCAATATTGAACCAGTCTTGCATACCTGGGATAAATCCTACTTTGTGCTGGTGGAGAAATTTGTTGTTTTTAGTTTGCTAATACTTTGTTTACGATTTTTGCATCTTTGTTCGTGACCAATATTGGTCTGTAGTTTTCTGATAATGTCTGTCTGGTTTGGGTATTAGAGTAATGCTGACCGACTTCATACAACGAGATAGGAGCATCCCCTTTGCTTCTGTCTTCTGAAAGAGATTGGAAGGAATTGGTGTCGTTTCTTCCTTAAATGTTTAGTAGAATTCATCAGAGAATCCATCTGGGTCTGATGCCTTCTCTTTTAGAACATTACTAATTACATATTTAATTTCTATAATATATGCTTTTTAATCAAGATTGTTTCTTCTTAGAGTTCTAATAGATTGTGTCTTTTAAGAAATTGATTCATTTCGTCTAGGTTACCAAATTTGTGGCCATAAAGTTGTTCATAATATCCCTTGATTATCCTTTTAATGCCCATGAGATCTGTAATGATGTGTACTCTTTTCATTCTGATATTAGTTACTTTGTCCTTTGTCTCTTTTTCTTAGTTGGCCTGACTAGAGGCTTATTGATTTTGTTGATCTTTTCAGAGAACCAGTTTTTGATTTCTTTGATTTTTCTCTTGTTTTCAATTTCATTGATTTCTGCTCTAATTGTTATTACTTCTGTTTGGATTTAATTTGCTTCTTCTAGTTTCATAAGGTGGTAGCTCAGATAATTGATTTTTAGATCATTCTTTTCTTTCTTTCTTTTTTGTTTTTTTGTTTCTTTTTTTTTTTTTTTTTTTTTGAGACGGAGTCTCGCTTTGTTGCCCAGGCTTAAGTGCAGTGGCACAATCTCGGCTCACTGCAAGCTCTGCCTCCCGGGTTCACACCATTCTCCTGCCTCAGCCTCCCGAGTAGATGGGACTACAGGCACCCGCCACCGCGCCCGGCTGATTTTTTTTTTGTATTTTTAGTAGAGACGGGGTTTCAGTGTGTTAGCCAGGATGGTCTTGAACTCCAGACCTCGTGATCCACCCACCTCAGCCCCCCAGAGTGATGGGATTATAGGCGTGAGCCACCACGCCTGGCCTAGATCATTCTTTTCTAATAAATGCATCAGTGTTGTATGTTTCTTTCTAAGTACTGCTTTCACTGTATCTGTATCCCACAAATTTGGATAAGTTGTGTTTTCGTGATATTTTCACTTTATAATGGCATTAGCGGGACACAACCCAATAAGTAAGTTTAGGAGCGTCTGTATGCGTAAGTACAATTGTTGACATTATTTTGAACAAATTCTTATTTGTTAGATAATTAAGTATAAGAAAAATAAAAGGTTTTATTTTACTTTCAGTGTTTCCTTCTTTTGATGCTCTGTATATGTAGATTTCAGTTTAACTTTTGAGTAATAATCTCACAAGGTAGAGTGCTAGGTTTATGAATTTTTTCTCTCAACACTGTAAATATTTCACCCCACTCTTTTTCTTGTAGGAAGTCACACGTATTTTTTCTTTTTTTTCTTTTTTTCCTCTACGGGTAAAGTGATTTTTTTCCCTCTGACTTACTTCAGATTTTTTTCTTATCCTTGAATTTCTGTAGTTAACAACGTTTTATGCCCAGATGTAGTTTTTTGGCATGTATTTTCAAGCTCAGAGATTCTTCATCCATGCCCAGCCTACTAATAAGCCCATCAAAGGCATTCTTCATTTCTCTTACAGTGTTCTGTTTTTTGTTTTTGTTTTTGTATTATCTCTAGCATTTCCTTTTGGTTCTTTCTTAGGATTTTCATCTCTCCTTTTTTTTTTTTAACATGTTGTTTAGTCAATTCGTTAGGGCCCTTAGCATATTAATCATGGTTGTTTTAGATTCCCAGTTTGATAATTCCAAATCCCTGCTGAATTTGGTCCTGATGCTTGTTTTTTACCTTTTATTATGCCCTGTAATTTTTTTATTGATAGCTTGGACACGATGTACTAGGTAAAAGGAACTGTTGTAAATGAACCTTTAGTAATGTGGTTGTAAGGTGTAGGAAGAGGAGAAGAGTTCTGTAGTCTTATGATTAGGTCAGTCTTTTAGTGAGCTTATGCCTCTGGACTGTGAACTTCACAAGTGTTTCTCAGTCCCACACCACCCCCCCATTCCCTTAGATAGAACAAGATAGCTATAATGGCGTGGAGTTGGGTTATTTCTCTTCCCCCACATCATTTTGGCTTTGCTACAACATCAGCAGGTCAGGCTCTGGTTAGTTTCTCCTGAGGACAAACCTTGTTAAGACCAGAATACCGTGGTGTACTTGAAAATCGTTTCTCTTTGTCTCCCCTGCTGAGGGTTGAGAATTTTTCTCCTATATTTACTGTGAGAAGCTGGTCAATTGCCTGGATGTAAAACTTAGAAAATTGTAGGGGTCCCCCTATAATTGGGTAACTGTGGAGTTTTTAGCTTTCGGAGTTGTCCACACTGAGCCTTCATCAATTTGTCCATTACACTTCAGGATTTCCTACCCTGTGGAGGTTTCTGCTTGTGTTTTTCATCTCAGATAAATGGTGATGCTATGTGTTCACCTGTCCTTCGCTCTCACTTACAGGCAGTTATTTGCCCTGTGACCTCACTTATCCTATCTCAGATTTGATTGTTTTTCAGTTTGTCATTTTTTACCTCTTAGAATGGAGTGGTGACTTCCAAGCTCTTTATATGTGGAACTGGAGGTAGTTCTATTTTAAATTTTTTGAGGGACCTTCATGTTGTTTTCATAGTGCCTGGCACCATTTTACGTTTTCACCAGTGGTGCGTAAGGGTTCCAGTTTCTCCATATCTTCACCAACACTTATTTTCTGTTTTTTTGATGGTGGTCATCCTAATGGTTTCAGATGGTATGTCATTACAGTTTAAATTCACATTTCCCTACTGATCAGTGATGTTGAGCATCTTTTCATGGGCTTATTGGCCATTTGTATACATTCTTTGGAAAAATGAGTATTCAAGTCTTTTGTCCACTTTTTAACTAGATTTTTTGTTGTTGAATTGTAGGAGTTACTTGTATATTCTGAATATTAACCAAATAACAGATACATGGTATGGAAATATTTTCTCCTGTTTTGTAGGTTGCCATTTTACTCTGTTTACTGTTTGCTTTGCAGAAATTTTTGAGTTTATGTATCCCCGGTTTGTCTATTTTTGCTTTGGTTGCTTGTGCTTTTGGTGATCTATTCAAGAAATCATTGCCAAGTCCAATGTCATGAAGCTTTTTCTCTATGTTTTCTTGTAGTAGTTTTATAGTTTGATGTTTTAAGTTTAGGTCTGTAATCCATCTTGAGCTTATTTTTGTATATGGTGTAAGATAAGGCTCCAACTTCATTCTTTTGCATGTTAGATTCCAGATTTCCCGACACAGTTTGTTGAAGAACCTCTTTTCCCTATTTCTGTGTTCTCTCTTCTGCTCAGTTGGTCTGTATATCTGTCTTTATGCCAGCACCATAGTGTTTTGATTACTGTAGCTTTGCAATATCTTTAGAAATCAGGGAATGGGAGGCCTCTAGCTTTGTTTTTTGTCCAGATTGTTACGGCTATTCAGGGTCCTTCAAGATTCCGTAATAATTTTAAGATTTTTTTTTTTTTCTATTTCTGTAGAAAATGCCATTGGGATTTTGATAGGGATTGCTTTGAATCTGCAGATTGCTTTCAGTAGTATTGCCATCTTAACAATACTAAATCTTCCAATTCATAAACTTGGATGTCTTTCCATTTATTTATATTATCTTCAATTTCTTTCAGCATTGTTGTATAATTTTTTTTTTTTGGGCGGGGGAGAAGGGACAGAGTCTCACTCTGTCACCAGGCTGGAGTGGAGTGGCGCGATCTCGGCTCACTGCAACCTCTGCCTCCCGGATTCAAGTGATACTCCTGCCTCAGCCTCCCGAGTTGCTGGGATTATAGGCGTGTGCCACCAAGCCCGGCTAATTTATTTTGTATTTTTAGTAGAGACAGGATTTCACCATGTTGGCCAGGATGGTCTCAATCTCTTGACCTCGTGATCCCCCCACCTTGGCCTCCCAAACTGCTGGGATTACAGGCGTGAGCCACTGCGCCTGGCCTATGTTGTATAATTTTCAATGTATGTGTCTTTCATTTCCTTGTTGAAAATATTCCCTAAGTATTTTACTCTTTGATTTCATTTTAAATGGATTTTAAAAATTAATTTCCTTTTTGGATTCTTCATTTTTAGTATTTAGAAATGCAACTCTTAATGTTGGTTTTTATATCCTGTAACTTTATTATTATATCCTGTAACTTTATTTTTATATCCTGTATCCTTTATTCTAACAGTTTTTTTTCTTTTTGGTGGGCTAGAGTTTTCAGCGTATAAGATCATGTCATTTGCTAACAGAAGTAATTTTACTTCTTACTTTTCTCATTTAATACCTTTTATTTCTTTTTCTTGCCCAATTGCTGACTCTGGCAGGACTTCTGATAGTATGTTGAGTAGAAGTGGTGAATGTGTGCATTCTTGTTCCGTTTGTGATCTTAGAGGGAAAACTTTCGGTGTTTCATCATTGAGTAACATTAGCTGTGGTCTTTCTATATATGGCCTTCATTATTTTGAAGTAATTTCCATATCTTTCTAGCAAATTGAGTGTTTTTGTTTTTATTTTTGAGACAGAATCTTGCTCTTGTCACCCAGGCTGGAGTGCAATGATGCAATCTCAGCTCACTGCCAGCTCTGCCTCCCGGGTTCAAGTGATTCTCCTGCCTCAGTCTCCCGAGTAGCTGAGATTACAGGTGCCCACCACCGTGCGTAGCTAGCTTTTGTATTTTTAGTAGGGATGGGGTTTCACTGTGTGGCCAGGCTGGTCTCACACTCCTGACCTCAGGTGATCCGCCCACCTTGCCCTCCTAAAGTGCTGGGATTACAGGCACGAGCCACCATATCTGGCCTTTTTTTAAATCACAAAAGGATGTTCTTTTTAATGCATTGTTGAATTCTGTTTCTTGGTATTTTGTTGATTTTTTTTGCATCAGTATTTATTAGGGATTCTTTTTTCTTGTAGTAAATTTGTCTGATTTTGATATCTAAGTAATGCTTACTTAGCATTACTATGATTATCAAAATCATAATGATTTTGAAAGTGTTCTGTCGTCTTTAGTTTTTTCAAAGAGTAATGTTTGGTAGAGTTTTCAGTGAAGCCCTGGTATTGTTGGACAGTTACTGATTCAATCTCTGATAGTTATAGGTACATTCAGAAGTTGTATGTATTTGTGACTCAGTCTTGGTGGGTTTGATGTGTCTCTCCATTCTCAGAGGTTATCAAATTTGTTGGGGCATAGTTGTTCATATTAGTCTTTTATGGTCCTATTTATTTCTGTGGCAGCAGTTGTTGTATCTCCTTTCTAATTTCCAATTTTTGCTGTTTGTGTCTATTCTCTTCATTTCTTAGTCTAAGAATTTGCCAATTTTGTTGATCTTTTCAGTGAAACAGCTACTCCTAATTTTGTTGATTTTTTTTTTTCTATTGCAAAAATTTTCTATTTTTCTCTATTTTGTTTAACTGTAATTTGTTATTTCCTTTTTTTTTTTTTTTTTTTTGGTAAGTTTGAGTCTAATTTGTTCTTCATTTCCTAATTCTATAAGATGTAAAGTTAATTTGTTGATTTGAGGTTTTTATTCTCCTAACTGTGAAATATGACACGTTAAAACAGATTTTCATTTTACAGATGAATTATATAAATATTTAGTTGTATAATTTTACTTTTTTTAATCATATATCAAGCATTCTGGACATTGAGACTATAAAAATGAATAAAACAGTTCTTAAAGGTTAACCTATATTTCAAACACTTGAAAATACTGATTTGTTTGTGTTTATTTTTTCATGAAAATCTTCTTGTTCTATATTTAATAGGTTTTTGTTTGGTTCATGGTACTAAAGAGTTCACAATTGTAGGTTTAGTCTTGAAATAATCTAAATTCATTTCATCCCATTGTAACAGACCCTACATCGTACTGAATATAGCTATGTCACAGATGTCTCTTACAATCTATTTCTACAAGGCCTAGAACTATTTAGGATACCATTGCTCACTCTTACAAATTTTTACATTAAAAATAACTTTGAGATGGAATGGAGTTTTGCAACATCCCAGAAAGAATAAAGAGGCTCCACTTACGAGAAATTACTAAGCAGTGTTTCTTAGCTTTATAGACTAATTATATAAGCCTTGAGTTGTTTCTATTTTATATCTGTTTTTTAGACTTCTCACATGTTCATTCTGCTGTACCTTCTGTAAATATAAAGGTCACTCTACTTATAGTCACGTTTTCCTTTTAATCTTTCCCTTTTTATTTTTTATTCTTTGCTTTACTCACCATCAGTTTTTATATTGCATCTCACAGTTCATATTTCTCTTTTGTCATTTCTGATTCTAATTGTAATTCTAATCTTATTTGTTCAGTGTTCACTGTCACATCTTCACTTTCTGGCAGCTGTGTCTATGGCCTCATCTTCTTAGTGCTTGTATTTATTGCTTATATTCCAATTGTCCTGTAAATTCATTTTTTTAGTGAACTAAGCCAGACACAGAAAGACAAATATCACATGTTCTCACTGATATGTGGGAACTAAAAAATGTTGAACACAGATTTTATAGCTGACACGCATATGCCTGTCACCTAGATTCTGCCATTAATATTTACATTGCTTTATCTTATAACCATCCTTGTATCATCATTCCATCTTAATTTTTATGCCTTTCAAAGTTAATTGCTAACATCAGTACACAGCCCTCTAGGTGAAACCATTTTTAAACTGATTGCTGTCAAGTTGTCTAGGGTAAACTGACCTTCCAAATATGACTTATTCCATAGGACTTCTGTTTGTAGCACTGTCCCACTAATTCAGTCATAGAAATAAAAATTGGAAAGTATTGTCTGTTTGAAATGGATAAGTATTTTCATGTGTCTAACTTTACAAGACTTTTACTAGAAGGTCTCGCTTGACCTTCATTGCTGACTAAGAAAAGTTTTTTTTATTTTAAAAATCAACACATTATAACATACTTTTTTGAGTAAAAAGAAAAGTCAAGGTAATGTGAAGAAATTATGGCAAGTAAAGCTATAGTTCCTCTTCCAGGAATTTTGATTATGAGCAGCTGATAAGGTGTTGCTAAAGGGACCTCATCAGGGAAATTCCTTTCTTTCCTTCTTTCTCTTTTGCATCCTCTCCTTTTCCTTACTTTCTTTTTCCCTCTTTCCCTCTCTCCCTCTTCTCCTCTTTTCTTTAATAATACTTGGGGAAAGGTACACCTTTTATTTTACTTATTTGCTGAGGGGAAAGAGAGAGTTAAGAGACCAAATGATTAGATGGCAGGGTCACTGGAGGGCAGAGATAAATAACATCCTAAATTAAGGGTTGGCAAACATTTTCTTTAAAAGGCAGGTGGTATTTGTTTTAGGTTTTGCAGGCCTAGAGTACTCAACTCTGCCATTGTAGTATGAAAAACAGCCATAAACTATATAGTATATTGTATTAGTCCATTTTCACGCTGCTGATAAAGACATACCTGAGACTGGGGAAAAAAAAGAGGTTTAATTGGACTTACAGTTCCACATGGCTGGGAAGGCTTCAGAATCATGGCGAAGGTGACAGGCACTTCTTGCATGGCACTGACAAGAGAAAATGAGAAGGATGCAAAAGCAGAAACCCCCGATAAAGCCGTCAGATCTCGTGAGACTTACTACCACAAGAACAGCATGTGGGAAACTGCCCCCATGATTCAAGTTATCTCCCACCCGGTCACTCCCACAACACATGAGAATTAAGGGAGTACAATTCAAGATGAGATTTGGGTGAGGACACAGAGCCAAAGCATATCATATATAGTATATTTATAAATAAATGAACTTGGGTATGTTCCAGTACACTTGATGGACACTGAAACTTGAATTTCATATAATTTTCACATCACAAAATACTCTTTTTTAAACTTTTTCCAGCCATTAAAATATGTACAATATTCTAAGCTTGAGAGACATACAAAAATAGGTGATGAACTCGGTTTGACTCATGAGCTATGATTTGGTGAACCATATGGTACAAGGATTAACCTTGCACAGGAACTATACCAAAAAGTCGTTTAGTGTATACTTTTCCAACATAGAGGCCCCTTTATGTGCTCTAAATTTTGTATGCCTTTTACATACCCTAAATTAGATAGTAATACAGATGAGGTCAGATCAATTAAGGTGTCATTGGAGTGAGGAAAAAGAAGAATGCTTAATATAGTTGATTCCACCATTAACATGGAGTTTCTGACCTGGCTTCCTTTAGTCCTGTCTCATCAGTGTAGCTGCTGTTTGTTAACTTGTCACAGAAAGGCAGATCAAATACAGGGGTCTGCTTTCATATCCTCCTCTTAATAGTTATTAAAAGCTCAAATTTAGTAGCTGAGTTCAGATCTCTTATTAGATGAATGACTTATTGATGTAATTTCTCTGAGCATCAGCAGAATGAAGGTTTATAGTGCTAACTCATACACTTGTGAGGGTGATAACAATTACAACAATAATAGTAGTAGCTAACACTTTCATAGTGCTTAGTATGCCAGGCAGTGTTCTGAGCACTTTATATATATTAACACATTTAATTTTCTCACAATTGATAATGTGAAGAATAATAATACTCTCATCATGAGAATGCTCGTAGATACTACCACTTAAATTATGAGGAAACTGACGTACAGAAAGGTCAGGTAACTCATTCAGGGTCACATAGTTAATTAAGAGGTAGAGCCATCATGTGAACTTGGGCATCTGGCCTCAGAATGCAAGCTCTTAACTGTTAAGGTTTATTCCCCTCTAACGTGAGAATGTCTATAAAATGCATAGCACATAGGTCCTCAGAAAATTAGAGATAAATTAGCTTTGCAGAATGTGGTGGTTCCATTTCCTCAAGAAATTTGGTCTACCTTTGTGGTACCAGATATATGCATAAATGTGAGGTTCACATTATGATTCTTCAGTTTTTTTTCCCAGTTGCACATTAGTTATGAGATTTTTTTTCCATAGAATTCTTCAGTATTACTCATGTTAAAAAATAATTGTTTGGAAATGAATCACCTTCTGCAAAACAGTATAGTCAAAATGACTTAGACTCTGAAGCTGAAAGACTCCTGGACTCCTATTCTTGTCTTGGTTGTGTACTTTCTTTGAGATCTGGGTTTGGTGATTTGACTCCAGTTCTATTTCTCTCTTTGGCTGTGGACTGAAGATAATCCTCAGTATCATGATACTCAAATGAGATAACCTATGTCAAAGTGCCCCGCAGTGTGTGTAATATGTTATCAGGCATCCAACAAATACTGGTTTCTTGTTCACCTGCCTATTACATAAAATAACTTAAAATTAGAACTGAAGGGACTCATAAAGCTGGGAAAACTGAGGCCCAGACAGTTATTTCCCTAGGATCCTACAGCTACTTAGGGACAGAAGGATGACACTTAATGCAGGTCTTCTGATTTTTCAGTCTCATTCTGTTTGTGCTGATCACTCTCCTACTATGTAGTATGTAAAGAAGTACTATGTATCTGACAGGTTTTGGGGAAGTTATTTTAGTATAAAAGCTCACATTAAAAATATCTATCTTAGTATTTTGACTTTTATAATTTTTTTAAAAATCAGAGACAATTTAATACATCTTGGGGCCATTCAAATCATGTATATGAAGTTTTAAAACTGTTGTTTTCCCCTTATAGTTATTAATTTTTAATATGCAAGTAGCATCCTTATTATGGAAAGAATAAATAAGAAATCAAAAGATGAAAGAAGTTTTAAAACTAATTTAATCACATTGTCCAGAGAAAATGCTATTAATGCTTTGAAATAACAATGGGTTCATCCTACACCTGCTACCTTGTAACTGACTTTTGTCAGTTAGTGATATATCAGGAAGACTAGGCAGTTCCTTGTCAGATTCAATCTTGATAGTTTTTATTTTATTGTGTGATCTATTATCAGTTCATTTAAGTAATCTTTTATTAAACATGTTGATTTTATTCAGATATGGAAACTGCATTTTGGTAAAATTGTCAAAGTGTTTTCCACAAGTAGGATCTCATTCATGTGGTATTCATGTTTTTAAGACTTTCGATACGTATTCACTATTTTCCTCCAGAAAGGAAATACCTGTTTACATTTTCACCAGGGAAGTCACTGTAGTTTGGGAGAACATGACATTATCTCCCTTTCTTTACTGAAGACTAACAATGTATGTTTTAAAGTTTCTGGATTCTCCATTCCCCTTTTATTTTTACATGTTTTCACTTTCATATTTTGCATAGTGATAAATCTGTGATAACAGTTTTTAATTTTCAGGTTGGGTTGTTTATAGCTTCATAGATAACAAAATGTCTCTAAGTCATGTTTATGCAATTTTTACGTGTGCTTTGTGGGTTTTCTTTTTTCTCTGTTTGCATGCAGTGAGTGGTAAATTTGCATGGAACATTTGAAAAAATATAAGCACCAGAATGAATTGAATCTGTGTGAATTATCACTTTTTGTCACCTACCTGCATAGTTTAGACAGTCAAAGTCTTTCTTTTGAGACAAAATTGGATCTCATTTGTCTCTTCACTTACTTGCTGTCTTGTTACTGAGTTTCTCATGATTAGCAAGATGTAAATTCTCTGCCATTGGTCATTTAGTCTTACATGTTAGTAAGATAATTCTGTGAATGTTTTGAAAATTAGCTGAATTATTTTTCTTATAATTTTGATTCTTCGTAGTTTTTATTTCCATACTTGTGAATTTGGGACCAAAAGGAATAGCTATGACTTAGGTTTCTTTGGATCCAGTAGTTTATTCTACTGAAATTATGGTGTTCTCATCATCAGTTAGTAGAAGTACAGACTCTTTAGTGTTGAATATAGAGATAATGTCATCTAACTTCTTACTTGATCACATAATTCCTTCCTCAGTTTTGGTAGCTCTCTTGTAACAGCTGAAATAGGACATTAATCTGTGTACTTTAAGTTCACAGAGTAAAAGGAATATAAGATTTTGAGTGATGCAACTTAAAATATTCCATCTTGTAATGTGGAACTAAGGAGGAGGTTTAGTGACAAGTTTTAGATTTAAGATTGTATATTTTGGAGCCTCTTTTTCTTTTTTATTTTCCTTTTTTTTTTTTTTTTTTTTTTTTTTGAGACAAAGTCTAGCTCTTGCCCAGGCTGGAGTGCAGTGGTAGAATTTCGGCTTATGGCAGCCTTGACTTTCAGGCTCAAGTGATCCTCTCACCTCAGCCTCCCAAGTAGCTGGGACTACAGTGCATGCCACCACACCTGGCTAATTTAAAAAAAAATAACACTTTGTAGAGAGTAGCCTCACTAGGTTGCCCAAGCTGGTGTTGACCTCCTGGGCTCAAGTAGTCTGCGTGCCTCAGCCTCCCACAGTTATGGGATTGATTACAGTTATGATCTACCTCACTCAGGCTGCAGCCACTTTCTTTCAGTGTAACACTAGCTTTGGATATTCCACTTACAAATTTATTTTTAAGTCTCCCATGTGGTTGATAATTGGGAAAAATAGTTTTTATTCCAGATAGATATTCTGTGTTAACTGTAAGTCAAATGTTTACAAACTGTTAAAAATGAAATAGTGATTATGTAAAGGAAAACTGGATTTTCCTAATGCTAATTTTTAAAATGATAGAATCCTAAAACTCTTAGCTGTAAACCTGGTGATTTTTCAGCTGTTGTACTAAACAACTTAAGCACATATACCATCAGACGAGCCCCCCTCCCCCCTTTTAAACCAAAGGAGTGTATACTCTGTTAATGCAGTCAGCAAGCATTGACATTCTTTATCATAATATCCTAGAAAATATTTATTAGCTATTTCACTAGTCAGGGGTTGTTGGTAAATAGTGCATCTCCATTTTCTACTTCTCATCTTCGCACACAGGTTAATCACTTCAGTGCTTGACTAACTTTTGCCTTGATGATCTGTTGGGCTTTGTACATGACAGCTATACTAATCACTGTGCTTATTGTTTGACTGTTTGGTACAGGAAGCGAGCAGCTGCAAAGCATCTAATAGAACGCTACTACCACCAGTTAACTGAGGGCTGTGGAAATGAAGCCTGCACGAATGAGTTTTGTGCTTCCTGTCCAACTTTTCTTCGTATGGATAATAATGCAGCAGCTATTAAAGCCCTCGAGCTTTATAAGATTAATGCAAAACTCTGTGATCCTCATCCCTCCAAGAAAGGAGCAAGCTCAGCTTACCTTGAGAACTCGAAAGGTGCCCCCAACAACTCCTGCTCTGAGATAAAAATGAACAAGAAAGGCACTAGAATTGATTTTAAAGGTAAGATGTTTTATTTTTAATTGAGAATTGTTGGCTGAAAACCATGTGGGAGATTTAAATGTATGAGTTTTTATTTGTTTTTTCTTATGTGACATTAAGACATTTTGATACCGTAGAACCAATTTTTTGTTTTGGTAAAGGACAGGAATAATAACTACATTTTACAGGTTTAATCGTTGCTAATTAGAAGCAGATCATATGCCAAAAGTTCATTTGTTAATAGATGGATTTGAACTTTTTAAAATTCTTAGGAAAAAAAGTATTAATTGATAGTTAATCTCCAAAACTAGGCCACAACATCTATTTAAGTTATAGAATAACTGGACTCAGTATCTGGCATGAGTTCTGGAACCTCAGGATGATGTGATGAAAGAAGTAGGAAGAGGAAGCAGTGGGTTTTTTCCATTTTAGAAGGCAAGACAAAATTTTGTGATAGTTATGTGAGAATTCTACATTTCCTTCAAATATATGCTTCTCACTCTCCTCACAAACATTTGGTACAGTCATGCTGCCAAGGGTGGTGACCTACCAATGACAATCTTCACTCAGGTCTTTTGTTTTTAAAATGGTCCTGTGTCCAAAATTCAGGATTCGATTACCTTGTCGCTAATACTAAAACTCCAAGTTATTTTCCTCAGTGAATGTAATTAGTAACACGGTAATCAAATTTTTGAATGACTGCCAGGGCTTAGCGCCCCTGCACCCCCACCCCTATACACACGCAGAGGCAATTGTATTTTAAGAGAGAAAGCTTTTTGTTTATGACGTGTAAGTGACAGAATTTTAGAGGCATTTGCCTCTAAAACTTTCAGTAACATCATCTGAATCAAGTTTGAAAGAATTAATGAAGTGGCATTGTGTTATAACCTCTACTGTTTCCACAATAGAATTATTTTCGTCACTTTACACAACTTTGTTGCTTCAGAGTGTATAGTTCTGTTTCATGAATTAGCTCACACACTGTGGAAAAATAGGTAAATGTCTATATATATAGTGTGTCAGTATAATGTGGAAGCTGCATTGACTCTATTGTACACAGTTCTCCAGTAAGTGTGCACCACAGAGTACCAGTAACTGAACGCAGAGTGCTGGCACAGTGGAATGCAGCCAGCTGGGGGGGGTGTGATACATGAGGAATGTACTCATCTGCTCTTTTGGCCACATGCTCCATCTTAGAGATGCTTATTGTGTGGCTTTATCCGGTCTTTATGCCCCCACCTCTTTTTGCTGAAGTCTGCATTAGTTAGCAGTTTTGACCTTTCCTTTTTCCTGCTTTCTAATCTGCTACTGGTACTATTCCCTGTTCTTTACTGTTTTGTTTTTGTTTTTGTTTTTGCAGTGTTTTACAGTTACTATCATATATTAGAAATTAGAAATGCTTTCTCTGCACTAGTACTCTTATTTTGATTATTAATTATGTTTATTAACACTAATCACAAAGTTGCGTAAGTATTAAGTAGTCTGCACCAAACTCTTGTTGTGTAAAAGGTTTTTAAGTGCAGAATTTAAAAGATTGAGTATTTTCAGGGACACATTTATCACAAGAAATCTTACAAAAAATGTCTTATTTAATATATTCTCAGTAGAACACCTCTATCAGTAAACCAAACTTTATGAATGTTCATATCTAATTACAGTGTTTTTTGACTAATTTTTATCTATATATCTGAAAAATTCAGTTTAACATATTAAACACTACAGGCCAGGCATGGTGGCTCATGCCTGTAATCCCAGCACTTTGGGAGGCCAAGGCGGGCGAATCACGAGGTCAAGAGATCGAGACCAGCCCAGTCAACATGGTGAAACCCCGTGTCTACTAAAAATACAAAAAAATTAGCCGGCTGTGGTGGTGTGCACCTGTAGTCCCAGCTTCTCGGGAGGCTGAGGTAGGAGAATCGCTTGAATCCAGGAGGCAGAGGTTGCAGTGAGCCGAGATCGTGCCACTCCAGTCTAGCCTGGCGACAGAGCGAGACTCCATCTCAAACAACAGCAACCACAACAAAAAACACTACATGGAAAAAGTATAGGTACATTCTATATAGGATTAGTAGACTGTCAGAATCACTTGAAGATGTTCCGAAAGCATGACATATCAACAAAGGACATGTGAGTCTAGAATCGTGATCCCTAGGACAGGCCATATTACTGCATGCAAAGCAAGTCTTTGTTAAGCTTATGACTTGCTCAGGAAGCAAAGTGTTTTATGTCTTAATTTTCTGTTACATTTTGGGAAATTAGATAGGGGTTTTGCATTGTCTTGGAAGAAGGTATTATAAAAAGTTTCAATGAAAATAATGAGAAATAGACTTCCAGTGGTTTTACGCTTTTGGGGAAAAGGTTACTGATGTTTAGCAAAAGATGCTTATATATTCTTAATAGAACAAACCTGAGAATTAGTTCTTAAAGAGTTAAGGCCCATAAAACAAACTGCAAGTGTTGACACTCTTGTAGCTTGGCCACAGATCAGATCCTTAGTATGATAAAATTTGGTATTTTTGTGGTTCAATTTTTGGAGACCATTCAATGATCACTTACATTTTATATTGTCTTTCATTGTGAAACAGATATATTATAGCAGAGGTGGGAGTCATTAAAAATTCTACATGTTGTATAGTACATGTATAAAGGTATGTTTGGCACAATGGAGGTAGGATTGTGTGCCTCTAAAATTAACCCCTTAAGTAGTTAATCTGATGATGATAAGTATGTCACTTTATTGATGAAAGGGAGAATTAAGACTATTCTCAGTATTATGTTGGTCAGTACACAAAATATATCATTTGTTTTTACCTGTAAAATAAAATATCTTTCATCCTGTTAGCCAGAAGGGGGAAAGCATTGGCCTGAAAATAACACTTATCTCAAAAAGTTGGGAAATGTGGTCCAACTCTGTGCCCAGGAAAAGAGGAAATAGATTTTGATGACTACATAGTCTCTGCACTGCTTGCCAGCTCATAAGTTGCCTTCTTCGCACTGTTTGTTTTCATTGCTCAAAAACTATTTTCTGTCACTCTATGAGACTTAGTCTAACCTGATTGCTGGCTGCAGAAAGCAGTTTCTGCTCAAGAGCTGATGAGAAATGGTATATTCTTCTCAATCACTCACAGAATGACTACCCTGGAACAAACTAGGAAGACCCAAAATGAACCAGTTTTCTTTTAATACATACATAGATGCTGAAGGAACCTTTCTTTTAAGACTTTGCCTTCTCAGTCTTTTGAGAACGGAGTACTGAAACAAGAAAACTCTCAGAAGATTAGTAGTATTTCTGTTCTACAGTGAGGTTTTAAGAGCTGTATTATGATTAATCAGTATATGACATATTGGTTCATATTTATAAATAAAGCTGTACATTAATAGATATCTTGATTATAAAGAAAGTTTAAACTCTCCTGATCTCATTAAGAGTTATGCATTGTTGAAAGAATGTAAAAGCATGGGTGAGGTCATTGGTGTAGGTCGTTCATTGAAAAAAATAGGTAAGCATTGAATTTTGTTTGCTGAATCTAAGTATTAGATACTTTTAGAGTTGTATATCATAAATGATGTTGAGACTACAATGTTTGGCTGTTTTACTTTTATTAGAACTTTTTGCAACAGGGTAAACATGCATATTATGAAAATAAATGTTCTCTTTTTTCCTCTGATTTTCTAGATGTGACTTACTTAACAGAAGAGAAGGTATATGAAATTCTTGAATTATGTAGAGAAAGAGAGGATTATTCCCCTTTAATTCGTGTTATTGGAAGAGTTTTTTCTAGTGCTGAGGCATTGGTACAGAGCTTCCGGAAAGTTAAACAGCATACCAAGGAAGAACTGAAATCTCTTCAAGCAAAAGATGAAGACAAGGATGAAGATGAAAAGGAAAAAGCTGCATGTTCTGCTGCTGCTATGGAAGAAGACTCAGAAGCATCTTCCTCAAGGATAGGTGATAGCTCACAGGGAGACAACAATTTGCAAAAAGTAGGCCCTGATGATGTGTCTGTGGATATTGATGCCATTAGAAGGGTCTACACCAGATTGCTGTCTAATGAAAAAATTGAAACTGCCTTTCTCAATGCACTTGTATATTTGTCACCTAACGTGGAATGTGACTTGACGTATCACAATGTATACTCTCGAGATCCTAATTATCTGAATTTGTTCATTATCGTAATGGAGAATAGAAATCTCCACAGTCCTGAATATCTGGAAATGGCTTTGCCATTATTTTGCAAAGCAATGAGCAAGCTACCCCTTGCAGCCCAAGGAAAACTGATCAGACTGTGGTCTAAATACAATGCAGACCAGATTCGGAGAATGATGGAGACATTTCAGCAACTTATTACTTACAAAGTCATAAGCAATGAATTTAACAGTCGAAATCTAGTGAACGATGATGATGCCATTGTTGCTGCTTCGAAGTGCTTGAAAATGGTTTACTATGCAAATGTAGTGGGAGGGGAAGTGGACACAAATCACAATGAAGAAGATGATGAAGAGCCCATCCCTGAATCCAGTGAGCTGACACTTCAGGAGCTTTTGGGAGAAGAAAGAAGAAACAAGAAAGGTCCTCGAGTGGACCCCCTGGAAACTGAACTTGGTGTTAAAACCCTGGATTGTCGAAAACCACTTATCCCTTTTGAAGAGTTTATTAATGAACCACTGAATGAGGTTCTAGAAATGGATAAAGATTATACTTTTTTCAAAGTAGAAACAGAGAACAAATTCTCTTTTATGACATGTCCCTTTATATTAAATGCTGTCACAAAGAATTTGGGATTATATTATGACAATAGAATTCGCATGTACAGTGAACGAAGAATCACTGTTCTCTACAGCTTAGTTCAAGGACAGCAGTTGAATCCATATTTGAGACTCAAAGTTAGACGTGACCATATCATAGATGATGCACTTGTCCGGGTAAGTTGGGCTGCTAGATTAAAAACCTAGTAATGGGGATATCATGATACAGTTCAGTGAATTCATTTTAAAAGTGACTGAAAAAAATGATACCATATAGCATAGGAATACATGGACATTTCTGATCGTAGATATAAGTATTATACTTTGTTGTTCCTGTCCAAGTTTATAGATGTTTTCTACAAAGTATCGGTTGTATTATATAATGCTCACTCTATCTTTGAAAAAGAGTGGGTTTTCTAAATCTTGAATACTAGATCCAAAGTTTCTTTCATTCAGAAGAGAATAGAGTGTTGGGCAAAGACCAGAACAAGAGAAATGTGGAGATACCCAGTAATAAGTGTGGATGTGAAGTCTTGAACTGGGAGAAATGGTACAGTAAAACTATACCATAAAATTATAGGTAGTGTCCAAAAAATTCCATCATGTAAAATTCAGAGTTGTTTTATTGTGAACTTGATGAAGTGACCATGGCAGACCAGCGCCTGTTGCCAGTAAGAGTTGAGTCCTGCTGGGCCACTTAGAATATCCCTGTATGGACGGCACTGCCTGGCTGTGGTAGTTTCTTCCCACTTAAAAATTCATAGAGACAACTCTGGGTCTTGGAACTTCTGGAAAACAGCAGCTATTCCAAAAACTTGGGGATTCGTGGTGGTGCCTGTAACATCAAGTGCAGGGAGATCGAGCAGGGAAATACTGGAAACTCAGGTACTCGTCTTAACTTCCTGGTTTTCCAGATGGGGTTGCCATTTGTTGCTTTGCTTTTCTCCACAAAAGATTATTTTTAGTGTATCTATTTAAGAATATAAGAGTGGCCAGAAGACAGAAACCAATTGTCAGTCACATTTTACCAGAATTTACATTTGTCACAGGTGTATTGTCTCAGAGTTTTATTGTATTTCTAGTATTAGGTATCCCTGTCATTGCTGCTTTTTTATCCTCTTCAAGTAAAATTTAATGTCAACCAAAATTAAGGTAGTTAATAATACTATAGTATACTAGTAGAGAAAGTTGTCTGACACAACTAGGAAATGTGATTTTTACTTTAAAATGTATTTTAGTTTTAGAATGTCTAAATTTTAGTTTTAGAATTGTCTAAATTTGAGAATTCATAAAACCATAGCCCAGTGGAAAAAGTTGACATCTCAGAAATTACAAATTGCAGAGATTTTGTGTGTTTTTCTTTGTTACTGTTTTTGTTTTTGTTTTTAATGTCAGATATGTTTATAGTGGTGGAGAAAGATTCTGCATTATTTAAGCAACTCGGGTGGTTTTCTAGCAGAGACAAAAGGGGGCTTTAACTGCCTGAAGTCATTATTATTGCTTGCTTTCTGGTACCCTTTTTATTTCACTTACATAGTTTTGAGACACATGAATAATTAATACACTTAACGACTGATCATAAGGCAGCCAGCACCTTGCTTTACATAGTTTAGCAGAATGATAGGGTATTTTATAAGAGTGTGAGTGATGTTTTATGAAAGGTATGTTGAGGTCTGTCTATGACTATCCATTGTTGGAGCAGAACTGCAAATGCCGAAGCTACATACTTTATGTTTGGCTTCTTGAGGTGAGATCCCTTCTGCTGTCTTCATCAAAAGCTATGTCTAGCCTTTAAAAGCAATGAAATTACACTGTAAGATTCATTCCAGGGTTCAAAAAATTGTCTACCTTCCTTATCTGTCTTTTGCTCAGAAGTCTACTCAGTCTTATTTTCCTCAGTCCCCCCGTTTTTTTCTCTAGTAAAGCAAGCCTAACAAACAACAAAAGTTTAAGTACTTGGTGTATACTTTATTCTATTTCTTAAATTCTATTCTAGAATTTTAAGGAAACAACCGCTTTTAAAGCCTTCTCAGGTGTTAGTATAAAATTAACTGTGAGCTCTTTAATTATGGTAACTTTTTTTTTTTAGCAAGTTCTGCTTAATTATATCAAAACTAGATAATATGGTGTGGCCTATTATAAATCAGGATTCACTAGATAGTATATGTACTTGAATATTGCCTGCCGACAAAAGCAGTTCACTTCAGAAGTCATGTGTGTTAGGCAGTTTAATAAACTGTTAAAGTAGAAAGAGATGATGCTCACTGAGAAGCTTCTTAGGGACTCTAAATGCTCCCACTAAGCAGATTTTACTCTTAACTAACTTTCTCCCTTGCTTTCTCTTCTTCCTTTTCTTTCTTTCTTTTTTTTTAAAAAAATAACAGAATGTGAAAACACTGGAAAAACCAGCATCAAAATAGGTCTTAGAAGTAAAATTGATAACCTGTGTAATTTTTTGAACTAAGTATTCACAGCAGGTGATGATTATGATAAAGCCACATATTTTAGTAACACATAGTAGAAGGTCTATAGTAGAAAGTGGTTTAAGATTATTCTCTCATGTGAAAGCTCAAAAGTAGTGATGAGTTTTTCAAGACCTTATTTCCCAAGAATCTCTGCTTTTTAAGCCTCATTCTTATATATCACAGTGAACAAACTATTGGCCACTTTTTTATGACTTGCTAATTTTGGAACTGTATAGCAGCGTTGGGTAGAAAAGAAGAAATGAGAAACTTTGTGGTAAGCTTAACATTGATAAATAAAATTATGGGATCTTAGGCTTTAAGAGCTGAAAGAGTTCACTCCTTAGTTTAGAAATCAAGCCCAGAAAATAGTGACTTCATATATGAGACTCTTGTATGTTTTCTGTTGAGGAGTGGTAACTTGAATTAATAATTATGGATTTTTTTAAAAAAGAAAAATATATTCATTGCTTTTGTATATGGTGATATTCAAAGCAGACTAGCAGCTTTTTTCCTGAGGTTTTTAGAGAAATTGTCTTTGATGACAAGAGAAGAATTCATGTTTGTAGTATTTTAATCTCTGATTGTAGAAAACACTATAATTTTATTACTGCTAAGACAGAAAAATACCAGCAATTCATTGTAAGATGCTGTCATTTGTATGGTATAATCTGATTTCACAGATAATGTGAAAAAAGAAAAGTGAATTTTAGAATCAATAGAATATAAATTGTCTCTTCACAAACACTTTAGAACTGCCTAAGAACACCCCCACCCTACCCCGTTTAGCTTACTGCCATAGTTCCCCTAGGACTGACTTTCAGTATTTTTTTGTTATTGTTCCTTAGAAAACAGTACAGTGATAAACATGAGCTTAGACTTCACCTTTCATTGAATGAAGACACTCCTAAATGTGATGAGGTTTTTACATATTTACCCATTTGCGTGTTCTTTTACAAGTAGATAATTTCTCATTTTTCTTAGATGAAGCACTTCCAAGGATAGTATGTATTAAGATTTTTTAAATTACTTCTTAAAGGAGAAGATAGAGGTTATAAGTTTATGGAAGAACATAGTATTGCCATCATGAGGTCTCCCAAACTGCCTTCACATCTGAATGCGAAAATTGTTCTAAAAAAAAAAAATCCAGGGCCCTATCCTTTAAGAGGTTTAGATTAGAAGCTGTATTGTAGAGCCTATGAATCTGTATTTCTGGTAATACTCCACAGATATTTTGATAAAGCCAGACTCCAATATTTGGGAAGGTGGCTTTTGGTACATCTTGGGTTGGGGTGTTTGTGCATGTATGTTTATGTATGTATGTATGTGAGCATACATAGAGAAAGGAAGGCCATTTTGATATACAAGTATGTTTGTGTCTTTCGGAAACTCAGATTTTTAAGAGGATCATGGGGGCAGCAAGCTTGGAATAGAGGATGATGGTGGTGTGAAACTTGGTTCCAATTAGTCAGGGAGTTCTAGAATTTCACATAAATACCTAAAAACCAAAAGGAATGGCTGAGATGTGGAATTGAATAGGGAAGTTCAAAAATAGGAATTAGCACAAATAAAGGTGATTGGCACAAATAAAAAGCCCCACTACCAGGAGGTTCTGCAAAATCCCCTCTGAAAGTCACTGGCCCTTTTCATCTGGTTTCTAATAGCCCAGTCTAACCCAGCTTCCAGCATTTTCAGCTCCCAGCTTCCAGCGTTGGTGAACACTCTTATTATTGAAACACGAACTTAATTCTTTTATTCATTCATTGACTCACAGAGCTTTAAAAATAAGATTATTCTGTGCTGCTCTAGGTATATTTAATTTTATCTTACACATACAGTATATTGTGGTTAACATGTAATTTCCATTGTTCTTGTGATTTATTCTAATTGAAATAAAAAATGAAACCAAGAAATATTCTTAGTTTATGCCCTCAAAGTAATTTCTCAGAAACTGAATGAGAGAATGAAGCCTATATATACATAGATCCTCAGCATTATATAATAATTTAAGACAATGAAACATCAAACTTCTTAGTATTACATGTGAGGAAAATGAAATCTAAAAGAGATTCTAGCCTACATAAATTAATGGCAGAATTGGAAGTAGAAGTCAGGATTCCAGGTCTCATGGACATACGTGATTATGTGATTTGGTATTACCCAAACATTTAAACTACATTTGAGATGTAACAGACTTTTCTTCATGTGTTTATAGTGAACATGAAAAAATTAATCTGGATAACCTAGAAATCTCAGGCAATAGTTTAAGCCTCAAGTTGACTGAAGTAGTTGAAGCTAGCCTTTCTTAGAAATCCCAGGCATTCTTAAGTGTTAGAGGTCTCTCTTATCTGAGTACTGCTTCTACTTAAATATTCATGCTATTAAAGATTTTTTAAAAAAAAATTATGAATGGGTTTGATGTAATAGCTCAGGAAACTAAGATTTTAAGTGAGGAGGTTTTCCTTTTGATTCCTGTAAGTCTAGTAATACCATATTTTGATATTAAGATGTCATCCTGCTAGGTATTCTGCAAATACTTTGATATCAGGTCAGATTTTTTAAAAAAATGAACACCCTAGGATTTCTTCATCATGGCCAATTAAAAAGTTCAGAAATTAAAAATCATTTTATCCAGCAATTGATGAAGTCAAGAGTCCTAAAGAAGAGGAAGTTACGCAGTGAAGAGGTAGCTATGATTATATCCAGGATGTTTTTGTTTATTTTTCCCCAGTAATCTCTGTCTCTTGCTAGTGTCCATATTAAATAAATGCAACATACGCTGTACTTTTAAAAATACCTAAAAATTCACATCTGTATACCAAATAAATTCAGGCATGCATGCACATTCTCCTTTTTAGAATGTTTTGACGTAGTCTTCCAAATTTCAAATATTCTAATGCATTTAAAACAACTTCTGACTTACAGTTTTATGGTGAAGTTTGTGTTTAAACAACAACAACATACAGTTTTAAATAGCATAACTATTAGGGAAAGAATACACCTTTACGGTTTATATTTGTTAAATCTTTTTTAAATTGAACAATGGATGGAGGTTATTTTTAAGAAAAAGAATTATCAGTACAGCTATTTATGTAATAATGGCCTTTATCAAAATGGTTATTGCTAAATTTTATGTGTTAATTAAAATAAAATAGTTTTAAGGGCTATTTATGTATTCTGTTTTTACTATTTTATTTTTTGAGACGGGGTCTTAACTCTGTCATCCAGGCTGGAGTACAGTGGCGCGATCTCGGCTGACTGCAGACTTGACCCTCCCACCTCAGCCTCCCGAGTAGCTGGGATGACAGGTGCATGCCACCACTCCCCACTAATTTTTTTTTTTTTTTTTTTGAGTTTTTTGTAGAAACAAGGTTTCGTCATGTTGCCCAGGCTGGTCTCAAACTGCTGGGCTCAAGCAATCTGCTTGCCTTGGTTTCCCAAAGTGGTGGGATTACAGGTGTGAGCCACGGCACCCGGCCTTTATTTTTAAGTGGCACAGTATTTTATGAAATCACTTATGTGTAGCAGAATGGTAATCTAAAATAGGTAATAACAAAATTTTTGTCTACAGAATTCAGTTACCAACTACTTTTCAAATTACTCTCTTTACATATTTATATTCGAACATATTCTGACTCTGAAAAATGTATTTGTTGTAAAAAATGGAAAAATATGGAAAAGAATAAGGAAAATAAAAATCACTCATAATCCTAAAAAAAAAATTATTGGTCATCATTGAAGAGAGTTTTAGAACCAATAAAATAACAGCAACAACAGCTAGTACTTTTAAATACTAACTTTATGCAGGGAATCTAAGCAGTTCAAACATTAATTTATTGCTATAGTATTATGCTTATTTTACAGATGAAATAGGTAAAGTTGTATGTTTACATTTACAATAGAACATATTGCATTGCATTACATTCTTTTGGCACCAAGGTGGAGAGCATAGAATAGAGATCAGTGGAAGTGGACAGGCATGTAACATCTTATGGATAATAAAGATAAATTTGCTTCAGTTGTCATTTGACATGTCTTAGGTAGAGCTGAGACTAGGTAGAACACAGGGCCTCTCAATCCCGTAGAAATTCTCCACCACGTCCTTTAAAAGGTTTTACATTGATGATGAGGAGTCAGCTCTCATCTATGAATGTTAGTGGGGAAAAGCTGTAGAATGCATAGTCTAAATACCAGATAATCTTTTTTTTTTTTTCCACTTTGGAATACATTATATTTGATAAAAGCAAGTATACCTTTGGATGTAAAGGTACATATAAACACTGACTTACATCTTTAACACTAGCCAGTTGGGAACTGGCATAAGGAAACTCAGAATGGATTACATGGCAATATGGAATGTTGGCCTGGTCCCACATTTGAGCTAAGATGTTAATTCTAATTTTAGTCTCCTCAGAATTCTATATACTCCGTAGCTTGAAACAGGTTTCCAACTGGAACTATTTTTTTTTCCCCAAGGTTATTTTCACATCTACATTTGTTTGACTGTAGATCTTGGAACTAGTCTATATCAAGTTCCTTTGGGGACACAAAATTGCAAATCTTTTGTTCAAAGAGCAAAATTGTTTTAAAAGGTAACACTTTCTCATATATTCTTAATAAGCCTTCACAACTTATAGTATGTTGAGGAAACTGAGGCTTAATTGAATCGCTTGCTAAAGTTTAAAGGTTAAAAGTTATGGTAAGTGAGAGGTGGGACTAGTAAGGTGTATTCTGACTGACTTTTGATCTTTCCACAACAAAACAGTCTCAAACTGTGTGGCCTAAAAATGATTTTGTAAATATTAGAGATGGGTGTTGAACAAGAACAGACATTATTTAAATCTAAAGACTAAATTCACAGGATGGGACCCTAAAGTTGGAAGATACCCAGAAGATAATTTCAGCTAGTTTTGTCAAACTCTTTGACTGCAATCCCTAGTATTTTACATAGCATCCCAGTACATACATATCCGTCTGATATCTAATTGAAACAGAAGTTTCACAAAACAGTAGGTGTCCATTACTTTGTGGAATGCATTCTGATTTTCCCATTGCTGATTGCAAACCACTAAATGGATTAGACTACCCACTAATGAGTTGCAGGTGACAAGTTTGAAAAAAACAATGCTCTAGGGCAACCTGACCTGATGCGTTAATTTATGAGATTTTATTTTTTATAGACAGACTAGATTGTCCAAATGAGTATTACCTTAACTACTATTGTGCTGTATTACAGTTATTTCAATGATTATTGCATTTTTCAAAACCATTTTTAAAACTCTGTTTGGAATAGTTGGAATAACCTGAACACATTTAATATCCTGTTTTGGTAAATTTTCATCTCCAAGATTAAAATTTTTTAACCAGCCAACAGATGTTTGAAGGCAAGTTAGGAGATATGATGGATACTGGATACAGTATCCATCCATGTACTAGATACAGTCTCTGTCCATGTACTGGATACAGTCGTACTGTTAGTAAATTTTAGATACATAAAATAAAACAAAATGCAGTATAAACAGTTAATATTGCTAGTGTTGATTTTGTGATTAATCTCAATGAGGTTAATTACTGCATATTCATAATTCTATAGGTACACAAGAATATTTGGTAAAAGATTTATAGTTGAGAAAATGCTAGACACTAAAGTTTGATAACTTACAATTTAAGAGTAAGGGCCGGGTGCGGTGGCTCACGCCTGTAATCCCAGCACTTTGGGAGGCCAAGGTGGGAGGATCATGAGGTCAGGAGTTCGAGACCAGCCTGACCAACATGGTGAAACCCCGTCTCTACTAAAAATAAAAAATGTAGCCAGGTGTAGTGGCACCTGCCTGTAATCCCAGCTACTCAGGAGGCTGAGGCAGGAGAATCACTTGAACCCAGGAGGCAGAGGTTGCAGTGAGCTGATACCGCGCCACTGCACTCCAGCCTGGGCAACAGAGTGAGACTTCATCCCAAAAAAAAAAAAAGTAAGGACATGAGTAAGGTTATGTCTCACCTACTTTTAAGGAAATGTGAATATAAGATGGGTTCTAACCCATTAAAAGGTGGTAATTTGTACTAAGTCCTATTGTGAGAGATCATAAACTGCTTTACTATTCAGTGTACTTTTCTTAATTGAAATATTTTACTTATGACAGTAGATATTAAGACTTAACTCTTGAGTTTCTATTCTAATAAAAATAAAGGACTACTAATGGACAATTTTGAGGTCAGACTTCTACTCCATTGTTTTTGCTGAAAGTATTTAGCTGCTTTTCCATGTCCTAACTGTGTAGTCCAGACTTGTTAACACACAAGTAATAAAATCTTAATTAACTGTATGTTAATTTTGTAATAAATCAGTAAAGTTCGTAAGCTTTTTACTTATGCTGGTATCTTTTGTGTCTTTTTCATTATCATTAAGACTGAATCTTTGTCTTCACTGGCTTTTTATCAGTTTGCTTTCTGTTTCCATTTACATACAAAAAGTCAAAAATTTGTATTTGTTTCCTAACCCTACTCCTTGTTTTTATTTTGCCTTTTTCTTGATACTAGCAGTCATCATCTTTTCATGTTTGTCTTTTCAATCACTAGCTAGAGATGATCGCTATGGAAAATCCTGCAGACTTGAAGAAGCAGTTGTATGTGGAATTTGAAGGAGAACAAGGAGTTGATGAAGGAGGTGTTTCCAAAGAATTTTTTCAGCTGGTTGTGGAGGAAATCTTCAATCCAGATATTGGTAAATAGTTTAGTAATGTGATTATGGTGTCATATTGTCTTTTTGAGTTAGTTATTTGTTTATCTTAGTTGATAAATATTCTCAGCTATGAAGAGCAGCAAAAGAAGGATTTGGTATGGATTACCCGGAATCACACATCATGACTGAATTTGTAGGTTTTAGGGACTGATTTGTATCACTAATTTATTCAAATTATTCTATTTCTTAGAAGGAATATTCTAATGAAGGAAATTATCTCTTTGGTAAATTGAATCGAAAGCACTTTAGAATGGTACGTTGGAACAGTTGGAGGGATTTCTTTGCTTTTTGTTGTCTAAAACCATCATCAAACTCACGGTTTTCCTGACCTGTGGACTTCAAAGAACAATGATTTGAAGAGTGTTGAGAGACTGTCTCACAAGTATGTCGTGCTCAAAGTTAAGAAACACTAGCTGGTATCACATGAAGGTTTATTTGCTATGGGATTTATTGGGGCTTAATATAGGTAATGTTTTCCCCAAACTTTTTGAACTCCAGAACTCTTTTTCTGCCCTACCAGAAGAGTTGTTGTTGAACACAGTTTGGGAAAGGCTGATGGGATATGGACATTTGAAAGTGAAAGATCAGAATTTTAGTTTTTGCCCTTTTGTGATAAAGTAGAACAGGGAAAAGATGCAGTCTTTTGGGTAGTCTACTTAACTGCATAATTCTCAACTGGTTTAGTTTCTACTGTAAATACAACCACTTAGTAACTGAACTTTCTTACATTTAAAATTGAGTACATGACAATTATAGGAAAAGGTTTCCACTGAAGGTACCATCAGAATTGTGAGGAGTATGCGTAGAATAATGTATGTCATTTCCCTTCAGCTTTGAGATTTGAGCTGTTATAGCCTGTTGATTCTAATTGAGTTGACCTTTCTATTACTGTTCTTAGTCACACACACACACCCCCTTTATCCATAGTCTAGCTAGTGTTTTATTAATAACTAAAAAACTATGCCATTTGTATGTAGTTTGTTCTAAGTAAATCAAAGATACATAAGACCGTGCCCTTTTTTTGAGATACAAAATTATAAACTTCATAAGGTTCTTAAATTTGGTAAACCTTAGCTCTAGCTTTTGATGTATCTAGAAATGTAAAACCTTAGCTATAAAGCATACTGCATTATATGCAGAAATACTTGTAAGAAAAAACATAGATTAAGCAGTTCCAGTAAGGTAACTGAATTGATGGCAGTAGAAGTATCAAAAAGGAATATTTTACAGGAGGTTATGGTGCTTTTCTCCCTGGAACATGAGAAAATGTGCCTAAAATGGAACTTCAGAGTTATATTCTGATTAACTTATAGCTTATAACTCTTGGTTCCAAGGAAGGGCATTTGTGACATTTTATCAAATTCATTAATTTTTTAGACACACCATTGCCAACTTGAACAAATTTATTAATTGTAATTACTTGTCAGCTGTTCTTGATCCTGTTAATACCATATTTATAACTGAAAGCATTTCCATGGATATTGTAACTTGGCCTGTAAAAAATGTTTAGATAGAAACCATGAAACTCAAATATGAGTTGTTTAATTTTCAAACCATTTTGCATTCAGAAAATGTCCTAGGCTTAATTCATGCATCTAATGATCGAGGAAACATGTTAAAGCTCCATATTTTTAAACTTAAAGTGATAATAACATTTTCAAAGATTTTAAAATTCTTAAAAACTCTCGTTAAAATACTTATATACTGTATAATTTGATTTCTGATTTCTAAGCTCCACTTTTCTATTGGAAATTACAGATTTTTTTTCAGACTTAATTCTTAAGATGTTTTCATTGTTTCACAGTAGAAACTAAACATTTAGTAAAACGAAAACATTCTAAATTCAATTAAAATTTCTTTTCCCTAGTCATTTAAAAGGGAAGAAATCAATTTTTAGTAGTACTCATTCAGATAAAACCAAAGATTCCAATTTTCCTTTTTTTAAGTCTTATTTTTTGGTGGAGGGAGGCAGGATCTGGCTCTGATGCCCAGGCTGGAGTGTAGTGGCTCTATCTTGGCTCACTGCAACCTTCACCTCCCAGGCTGAAGACTCAAACCATCCTCATGCATCAACCTCTCAAGTAGCTGAGACTACGGGCGCATGCTACCACACCCAGCTTATTTTTGTGTTTTTGTAGAGATGGGGTTTCGCCATCTTGCCCAGGCTGGTCTTGAACTCCTGAGCTCAAGTGATCTGCCTGCCTCAGTATCCCCAAAGTGCTGGGATTACAGGTGTGAACTACCACACCCGGCCCCAATTTTCCAATGAGTGATATAAAAAAGGCCTCTACGCAGACGCCTGTAGTCCCAACTATTCCGGAGGCTGAGGCCGGAGAATGGCATGAACCCGGGAGGTGGAGCTTGCAGTAAACCGAGTTCGCACCACTGCACTCCAACCTGGGCGACAGAGTGAGACTCTGTCTCAAAAAAAAAAAAAAAAAAAAAAGCCTCCGTGATTGAGGATTGCATAGTGAAGACCATGTGAAATTGAAAGACTACTAAACTACTATTCTTTTTACATATTAGCCCATAATTAATGTGTATTAAATAGCTTTGTTTATCTAAGTTCATCAGATTTATCCAAGTTTATGTATTTTAGATCATTTGATTTTATTAGGAAAATGCTAGAAAAATTTCATGGCACCATTGTCTGATTTTGAAAAAACAAACCTTTCCTTACTGTGATTAAAAATTGTTTTTTAGGCCAGGCGTGGTGGCTCACGCCTGTAATCCCAGCACTTTGGGAGGCTGAGGCGGGCAGATCACGAGGTCAAGAGATGGAGACCATCCTGGCAAACATGGTGAAACCCCTTCTCTACTAAAAATAAAAAATTAGCTGGGCATGGTGACGCACGCCTATAGTCTCAGCTACTCAGGAGGCTGAGGCAGGAGAATCTCTTGAACCTAGGAGGCGGAGGTTGCAGTAAGCTGAAATCGTGCCACTCCAGTCCAGCCTGGGCGACACAGCAAGATTCCATCTCAAGAAAAAAAATAAAAAATTGTTTTCAAAAATAGTACGTGTAGTACAAATATAAGTAATTATATTTTTATAAATGAAACACTTTCAAAATATAGCCATTTTTTGTTTTTTTTATGTTTATTTTTCAGCTATGGGTGGATAAAGTAGGAATATAACTTTTCTTATGTTACAGTAGAAAATTAGAAAGCTTGAATTTAATGAACGTATTTTTCTACCCGATGCCACCAAATTACTTACTACTTTATTCCTTTGGCTTCATAAAATTACATATCACTATTCACCCCAATTTATAACAGTTAGATATATGTGGACATTGTTTTCTCAAGTGCTAATAGAAATCAATGTTGCATGCCTAATTACATATATTTTAAATGTTTTATATGCATAATTATTTTAAATTTACATTTGTGTTATCATTCCTTAATAAAATACAAAAGTAATGTATTTTAAAAAATCATTTCTTACAGGTATGTTCACATACGATGAATCTACAAAATTGTTTTGGTTTAATCCGTCTTCTTTTGAAACTGAGGGTCAGTTTACTCTGATTGGCATAGTACTGGGTCTGGCTATTTACAATAACTGTATACTGGATGTACATTTTCCCATGGTTGTCTACAGAAAGCTAATGGGGAAAAAAGGAACTTTTCGTGACTTGGGAGACTCTCACCCAGTAAGTTGTCATTTTTTAATTCAGTCTCTTAGATTTTATTTAAATGCAAAAATACAATTTATTTATATCAAAATTTTAAAGTTTTTGTTTAGAATCTTTGTTGATACTTTTATGAATAAGATTATGTTTTAATCTGACCGAAGTACGACAAACACTTAAAAACTCAAAGGGGGACATTTTTATATATTGCTGTCAGCACAAAGCTTTTTAAAGATTGATTCCATAGAGAAGTGTTTCTAAACATTTTGTTTGTGCTTTAGTGAAATCTTAAGAGATAGGTAAAATCAGAGCAGCCCTGGCTAAGGGTCTTGGTAGCTACAGTGAGTGTGCCTGCTGCCACCCCCACCCTCACCTTGAGACACCACAGAATTTCTTATAGAGCACAGTGTGAAATCTGTTGCTAAATTGGTGGTGTGGAGTTTCTCAGCAGAGAATGGAACATCACAGTGACTGACAGTCTTTCTTTTATAGGTTGGAAACTATTTGGGGGACTGGAAGGATACTGTCTACACTTTTTACAATAAGATTTTTGTTATCTTCTAAGAAGAGTGATATAAATTATTTGTTGTATTTTGTAGTTCTATGGTGGCCTCAATTTACCATTTCTGGTTGCTAGGTTCTGTATCAGAGTTTAAAAGATTTATTGGAGTATGAAGGGAATGTGGAAGACGACATGATGATCACTTTCCAGATATCACAGACAGATCTTTTTGGTAACCCAATGATGTATGATCTAAAGGAAAATGGTGATAAAATTCCAATTACAAATGAAAACAGGAAGGTAATAAATGTTTTTATGTCATGTTTTGTCTCTTAACAATTTCAAAGCATGTATGCTTATAATTTTTAAAGAAGTATCTAATACAGTCTGTACAAAAAAAAACACACAAATCAAGTAACCAAGTTTATGTAAATGCTAGAGTCCAGTTTTCTAAATCTTGAATATAAGCTGGTATGAAAGCACACAGTTGGGCACTAAAGCCCCTTTTAGAGAAAGAGGACATGAAACAGGAGACAGTCAATAGCTAAGTGTGGTTGTAGGATAAAGCAAGAAGCAGGGTGTTTCCTGTATTAAGCTGTAAACAGGAACCTCATGATTAAGGTCTTTATCACAGAACAAATAAAAATTACATTTAATTTACACATGTATATCCTGTGTGTGATGTAAATACATTTCTGAAAAGTATTCTTTACATTAGATTGGGGCTTCTGTTGACTAAAATGTGTTCGTCTGGAATGGGAATAACCCAGAACATGACAAGGAAAACATTATGACGAACATATAGTACACCTTTGAGAAACATATTTATATTGGTATAATTTTTTTATTAAGTATTATACACACTAAGGGTACAAAGCACATTTTCCTTTTATGATTTGATACAGTAGTTTATGTGCCAGTCAGTAGTTCCACATTTTTGCTGAACTGGATACCGTAGGCAGCTTACCAAATATTCTATGGTAGAAAACATGGGACTTCCTGGTTTGATTAAATCAAATACATTATACTCTCTTAAAACGGTGGCATTTATAAATAGATGGGTACATGATTTAAATGTGTCTGTCTGCATACCTAGTTGAGCGAACCTAAAGAATTTTCTGTGTCTCCAGCATTTATATTCAGTTCTGTTTAATACATTGTCAAAATTGACATTTATATGTATGACAGTTGTATGTATATGGCCTTTTCATAGTTTAATATTGGCCATAACAGAGAATTGTGAAATTGTAAGAAGTAGTTTTCTTTGTAGGTGTAAAATTGAATTTTTAAGAATATTCTTGAATGTTTTTTTCTTGGAAAAATTAAAAAGCTATGCAGCCCAATAACTTGTGTTTTGTTTGCATAGCATATTATAAGAAGTTCTTGTGATTAATGTTTTCTACAGGAATTTGTCAATCTTTATTCTGACTACATTCTCAATAAATCAGTAGAAAAACAGTTCAAGGCTTTTCGGAGAGGTTTTCATATGGTGACCAATGAATCTCCCTTAAAGTACTTATTCAGACCAGAAGAAATTGAATTGCTTATATGTGGAAGCCGGGTAAGAAAGCAGGTGTCTGCAGAAAGTCATGTATCAATTTATTGTTTGTAATGATACAGTAGTATAGCAGATACTAAGACATATTTTCTTAAATTTGCAGAATCTAGATTTCCAAGCATTAGAAGAAACTACAGAATATGACGGTGGCTATACCAGGGACTCTGTTCTGATTAGGTGAGGTACTTAATTCTTCAAAGGAAGATTTGATTCACCAAAGGGGTGTGTGATTTTGCTTCTGACCTTTATCTCTAGGCACTAATTCCCAAATAAGCAAACTCACAAATTGTTATCTATATACTTAGATTTGTGTTTGTAATATAATCACCGTTTTTCAGAGCTAATCTTGTGATTGCTTTCATGAATGAAGTGTTGTTATATGTAAGTCTCATGTGTTCTCCTGCATTTGGGGTATGGATTATCTAGTATTTCTCACTGGCTAAGAGTATGCTTACTGCTGGTTAGAAGATAATTCAAATAAGGCTACCACTTCTGCATATTTTTCCTTTCTGTTGAACTCTGCATTTGTGAACTACATGGCTACCCAGGATCAAGCACCTTTTGAGTGAAATGGTACAGTGTTTTATTTAATTCTTAAGATAATATGTCCAGATACATAGTAGTATTTCCATTTTACACCTTAAGAAACTGAGCCCTGAATTCTCACAGAAAGATGTAGAGGCTCCCAGTTCTATCTGCTTTTAAGCAAATGCCCTTGCTACTGTACTGTCTACTTCTGTGTACTATGCCATCCAATTCTGAAAGACATAGGCTTCCCCATCCCGTACTGAGACTGGTTCAAGAGACAAAAATACCCTTTTGGCAGCCACTGATGGATTGCAGTGAGAAGGTATGCAAACAGGTACCTTCCTGGAAGTTGTCTCCCAAGGCTATTGCTCTAAGACTCAAGTATATAAACACTAGAATGAGTATCAACTCTAGCAGTAAATGTTATTTTTATATTACAGTTGACCCTTGAACAATGCAGCTGTGAACTTCATGGGTCCTCTAACATGCAGATTTTTTTTCTCAACTAAGGGCCGATCCAGTATTGGTGGGACTCAGAAGCTGCATATACAGAGGGCTGACTTTCATACACACCAGGTCCGCAGGGCCAACTGCGGAACTTGAGTGTGCATGGATTTTGGTATACACAAGCAGTCCGGGAACCAGTCCCTGTCACGTATACCAAGAGATGGCTGTATGTTACGTTATATTCATTTGTTCTGTTATTTTATAAGGTTCTTCATTGTAGTTTGTGGGAATTCACCAGTATTTCTTCTTTTTGGTGCACCTTTGGTCATTTCTGGCAGCAGTGGTAAATGTATTTACTCTTAGCAACCTCTATGCTGCTACCTATTCAGTTTCAAAGGTGATTCATTAAAGGGCACAAGGAGTATAACAGCAATATCTCTGTAATATGATTGATCATAGATATAATTTCTAATAGTTATGAAGTCATATCTTGATGCATCTCTGAGAATAGTTGAACATATCTTGTGCTATTCTTTATAGAGAAATTATCTTTGAAATTAAAGTCTTAATTTTATTTCTAGCTTTTTATAACAACATAATCCCTACTTGGTGTGTGTCTTAAGGTCATTTTTAAATATATGATTTGAAGGGCAAGCTAGTGTTATGTGAAAAATGACAGATAAAGTAGCTTCCAACTCATCATCGGAGTTGATGATATTCTAAACCTTTTCTAACTAAATTCAGCTTAATTTTCTCAATATAAATATGATGAAAATATTAATTCATTAAATAGTCTACAAGTATTCGGTAGTTGAAGACTTAAAATAGTGCTTGTAATAACAGGAGAAAAAGGACAATACAGGTATATCTCACTTTATTGCACTTTGCAGATACTTTGTGATTTTGGCGGCAACCCTGCATCAAGCAGGTCTGCCAGCACCATTTTTCCAAGAAAATGTGCTCACTTCATTAGCATTTTTAGCAATGATTTTAAATTAAGATAATGTACTTATTTTTAGGCAATGCTATTACACACTTGACTACAGTATAGTGTAAACATAACTTCTGTAAGCACTGGGAAACAAAAAAATGTGTGTGACTCACTTTACTGCCATAATCACTTTATTTGCCATTGTCTAAAACTGAACTGGCAGTATCTCTGGGGTATGCCTGTATAGATATTTTGGTTGGTATTATTGTTGCAGAATTCATAAAAATAACAGCGAGGCTGCTTAATATATTTCAGCTAAAAATTGCCAGCATAATTAATAGTAAACCACTAGAAATAAGATTTTGTTAATTTTTTTTTTTTTTTTGAAACAGTCTTGCTCTGTCATTCAGGCTGGAGTACAGTTTGGCGTGGTCTCAGCTCATTGCAACCTCCGCTTCCCGGGTTCAGGTGATTCTCCTGCCTCAGTCTCCTGAGTAGCTAGGGTTACAGATGCACACCACTACGCCTGGCTAATGTTTGTATTTTTAGTAGAGATACGGTTTTGCCATGTTGGCCAGGCTGGTCTCAAACTCCTGACCTCAGGTGATCCGCCCGCCTTGGCCTCCTACAGTGCTGGGATTACAGGCGTGAGCCACCGTGCCTAGCAAAATCAACTCTGAATCTGAATCAAACCTTTGAAACAAAAATTACCAATCAAAAAAACGTGCAGTCCCTGCCCCTAACTTTGAAAAAGTGACAAGGAAGGACATTTGGAAAGATGTCTCTAAGCAGTCAACAAGAAATGAAACCAGGGAGAGCTCTTTCAGCAACTGAAAAATACATGCAAAAAAGCCCGAGGCGGACAGTTCACCCGAAGCCAGGGGTTTGAGATTAGCCTGGCCAACATGGTGAAACCCCGTCTCTACTAAATATACAAAAATTAGCTGGGTGTGGTGGCAGCCACCTGTAATCCCAGCTCCTCGGGAGGCTGAGGCAGGAGAGTCTCTTGAACCTAGGAGGCGGAGGTTGCAGTGAGCCTAGATCACACCACTGCACTCCAGCCTGGGCAACAAAGTGAGACTCTGTCTCAAAAAAAACGAAAAACAGATTCAGACTTTATTTCCTTCCCAAATACTTCATAGATGTTGGTTTACAGGAATAACTTAAAGTCTCACTTGCTTTCTGTCTTTTCTAGTAATTTTTATCATAGATTCTGATTGCCTAGATCTGCTAATTCATTAAGGGTTGCGAAATTGTGATATTTGAATTCTTTATTCCTCCTTCCTTTATTACCTGTAATACTTCTTAAGAAAAACTCTTTCTCATCAACTCTATGACTACCCTAAATTACAGATCCACATATAGGACCTGTATACATGTATATAAATATGTACATATCAGATACAATAATGCTTAATTCTTTCCCATTATTTACTAATTTTCAAAATAATGTGATTCCCTAACTGCTCTCTAAATGTTAATCAATGTGGTGGTAATAATGGTGGTGTCGATGTTGTGTGGGGTAAAATTTTAATACAGTGAAATACCCAGGGCTTAACTGGGTTCGTTTTTAAAAATTACGTTTATGTAACCATATTTCAGTCAAGGTATAGACTATGTCCATTAACACAGAGTTCCCATGTTTTCCCTTCCAGTGAATCTCTGTCCCCCATTAGAACAGACAATAACTGTCCTAATTGCTGTCACTGTACATTACTTTTGTCTGCTCTAGAATTTCTTATGAATGGAATCTTATATACTTGTACTGCATCGAGACTCTTTAGATTCATCCATGTTATTGCATTGATTTATAGTGCCTTTAAAAAAATTATGGAGTACTGTTGCATTATATGAATATGCAAAATGTGTTTTTTTACCTGTTGGTAGACAGTTGGATTGTTTCCAGTTTGGAACTATTGTGAATAAAGCTGTCTAGTCTTATTGTGGAAATGTTTTATTTCTCCTGGGCAAACATGTAGGAGTGGAGTTTCCAAAGCATATAGTAGGTACATATTTAACTAAAAGTGTCTTTTCCTCTTTTTTAATATTGGATTTTTGTATTTCTATTGACTATAGATATTTTCTTAAAATATAGCATTATGCCTTATCTTTAGTTTGCTTTTTTTTTGGTTTCAGTTATCTTTGATCAGCAGTGGTCCAAAAATATTAAGTAGAAAATGCCATGAATAACTCAAGAGTTTTTGATGTGTGTGTGTTGGTGGGTGTGGGTTGGGGAGGGAGGGTTGGTTGGTTGGTTGGTTGGTTTTTTTTTTTTTAAGAGACAAAGTCTCTATCATCCAGGCTGGAGTGCAGTAGCATGACTACAGGTTATTATAAACTGAAACTCGTGGGCTCATGCAGTCTTCTTACCTCAGTCTTCTGAGTAGCTGGTACCACAGTTGTGCGGCTAATTTTTAGTTTTTTTGTTTTGTTTTGTTTGTTTTTGTAGAAACAAGGTCTCACTGTGTTGCCCAGGCTGGTTTCAAACCCCTGGACTCTAGCAATCCTTCCACCTCAGCCTTCCAAAGTGCTGGGATTACAGGTGTGAGCCACTGTGCCCAGCCAACAACTCTTAAGTTTTAAAATACATGCTATTCTGAGTAACATGGTGAAATCTCCCACCTTTCCACCCAGGGCATGAATTATCCTTTTTCCAGTATATCCATGTTGTCTAGACTACCCACCACTTTGAGTCTATTGGTCAGATCGACTGTTGCAGTATCGCATGCTTGTGTTCAAGTAACCCTCATTTTACTTAATAATGGCCCTGAAGCACAAGAGCAGTGATGTTGGAAATTCGAATATGCCAAAGAGAAGCTGGGGAAAGTGCTTCCTTTAAGGAAAGAATTTAAAAATCATATGTTGAGGTTGCTAAAATCTGTGGTAAAAATGAGTATTTATGAAATTGTGAAGAAGGAAAAATAAATCATGAATGGTATATACAGGGTTTTTGCAATTTCAGACATCTACTGGAGGTCTTGGAAAGCATTCCCCATGGGTAAGTGGGGAATACCGTATATTCTATATAAAAGGCCCATTTCTGATATGTAGTTTATGATTATTTTCTCCAAGTCTGTGGCTTCATTTTCTTAAGTGTATTCTGGTGAGCAGAAATTATTAATTTTTGAAGTCTAATTGATTTTTTCTTTTATTTTTTTTGTCCTTTTATATCTTTGCCTAGCCCAAAGGCACAAATATCTTATTTTTTCTTCTAATACTATAATATAGGTTTAAATTTTATGTGTAAATCTGTGATCCACCACCAGTAAATTTTTGTGATGCTGTTAGATAGTGGATGTCATTCATTTTCTAAATAGTTTTATTTATTTGTTCCAGTACCATGTGTAAAAGAGACTTCTCTTTCCCCATTGAATTGCTTTTGCACCTTTGTTGAAAATCAATGTGTGTGTGAGCCTTGTTTCTGGAATCTCCATTCTGTTCTATTAATTTGTTTGGTCCTTTTGCCAAAACGACACTGTTATAGTTACTGCAGCTTCAAATCAGATGCTGTGAGTCCCACAACTTTTTCATTAGGTTGCTTTGACTCTTTTATTTGCATATAAATATTAGAATCAGTGAATTTTTACAAATGAAAAAAAGGGCAAAGCCTGCAGAGATTTTGATTTGGATTGCTTTGATCGGGGTAGGTCAATTTGGAGAGAATTCACATTTTAACAATATATTCTTCCAATCCTTGAACACCGTACCTCTCTCCATTTATTTAAATGTTTGTTAGTTTATCTCAGCAGTTTTATAAAGTTTTTAATGTTGAAATCATTTACTCTTTGGTTAGGAATACACTTAAAATATGTTTCTAATGCTATTAGTGGTATTTTTAAATACTGCTTTTCACTTGTTTTTTACTACTATATTGAAATAAAATTGATTTTTATATATTGACCTTGTATCCTATAACCTTTCTAAATTGATGTATTCTAGTAGTTATTTAGTAGATTTCATAGGGTTTTCTGGTAACCAGCTATGTCATCTACAAATCAAGACAGGTTTCTTTCTTTCCAATCTTTATGTGATTTATTACTGTTCCTCTGTTGCATTGGCTAGAACCTTCGGTAGAAGGTATTCTTACTTTATTCCTCATTTTATTGAGAGAGACTATAATATTTACCATTAACTGTGATGTTAGTTATAAACAAAAAGTTTGTGTTTCTCTGGGATTAAATACCAAGAGTCCATTTGGGGTTTTTTTGTGTATTTTCTAGGTATGTTCTTCCTTCATTGAATTGTTTTTTTCACATATGTTAAAAATCAGTTGAGAATATGTATATAGGTCTGCTTCTGAGATTTATCTCTTTATCTCTGTCATAGGGTTTTGTTTCATTTATTTTGAGGCTCTGTCATTTGGTTCATACCCACTTAGAATTACTATGTCTTGGTGATTGATCCTTTATCATATAAGATTTTTCTGTTTTGCAGTTTTCTTTGCTCTGAATCTGATAGGAATGTAACCATTTCTGTTTAAATGTTTGCATGATCTGTCTTTTACTATCATTTTACTTTCATCCTGTGTTGCTGAATTTGAAATGAATCTCTTGTAAACAGCATATAGTTGTCATTTTAATAAAAACTGTTAGTCTCTACCTTTTAATTTGTTTATTTAGACCATTTCTATTTAAGGTAATTATTGATATGTTAGGGCGAAGTCTGCCATTTTATTGTTTTCTGGTTCTGTCTTCTGTTTATGGTTATTTATTTATTGTGTTCCACGATTACTTGAATATTTTTTAAGATTTTCCCTTGATTTATTTGGTGTTTGGGTTTGTTTTGTTTGTTCGTTTGTTTTTTGTTTTGTTTTGTTTTGAGACGGAGTCTCGCTCTGTTGCCCAGGCTGCAGTGCAGTGGAGTGCAGTCGCACAGTCTTGGCTCACTACAACATCGGCCTCCCAGGTTCAAGCAATCTTCCTGCCTCAGCCTCCTGGGTAGCTGGGACTACAGGCACATGCCACCATACCTGGCTAATTTTTGTATTTTTATTAGAGATGAGGGTTCACCATATTGGCCAGGCTGGTCTCGAACTCTTGAACTTGTGATCTGTCCACCTCAGCCTCCCAAAGTGCTGGAATTACAGGCATGAGCCACCATGCCTGGCCTTTTATGTGTTTTTTATAGTTGTTTTCATGGTCATTGTGGGCATCACATTATAGATAATGTGACTTATCACCATTCACTGCCATCAATACCATCACTTGGAATGAGATGTGGAAACCTTAATTTCAGTTACGTCTCTTTCCCCACTTTTAAATAGTATTGTTTTGAGGATTAATCCTGTTAACAGTTTTTGTATCAGTTATCCAATATGACTTATAGAACTTATGAAGGGAGTGATGCTCTGTTGTATGTACCCATGTTTCTGTTATTTCCATTATTTTTCCAAGATTCCATCTTTTATTACTTCCATTAGCCAGTCTTCAAAAGCAGTTCTGCTAGTGAGAAATTCTTTTTTTCTCTTTCTGAAGATGACTTTATTTTCCCTTTATTCCTGAAGAATAGTTTTATTTATGTTGTTTGGGGTTCGCTCAGCTTCTTGAAGCTGTAAGTTTGTGTCTTTCGCCAAACATGGAAAATTTTCAACCATTATTTCTTCAGGTGTTCTTTCAGCGTCACTCTTGTCTCCATTCTAGGCCTCTAATGATACAAATGTTGAGTCATTTGTTATTGTTCCGCATGTACCTGAGGTATGGTTCATTTTTCAGTCTATTTTCTCTCTTTTGTTCAGATTTCTGTCCTTTGTCATCTTCACTCTACTGTTGAGCCCATCTAATGATTATTTTTCTCCTATTGTATTTTTTAGGTCTATAATTTCCATTGCTTTTTTTTCCTTGTAACTTCTGTTTCTTTGCTGAGATTTTCTATTGTTTCATTTTTGAAACAGTAGAACTTGTAATTGCTTGTCAAATCATTTCTGTGATGGCAGCATTAAGATCCTTGTCAGATAATTTCAACATCTTACTCATCCCAGTGTTGGCGTTGATTTTCTTTCCTTCATGTGATTTTCCTGGTTCTTGGTATGACAGATAAGTTTTGGATTGTGTCTCGGACATTTTAGTTATTATATCAGGAGACTCTGTACTTTTAAAAAATTTTAACTTCAGTAGTAACCTGTTTAGGTTTAGCATGTAGGTACTAGCATATATTTGTGGGCTGTGGTTCCAGTGACCATTTTTCAGAGCCTTTGTGGTGCTATTTTGGTTTGTTGCTTTTATCTCAGTCCACTGGGGCTCGCACGGGTTCCAGTAGTGCTGCTTGAGGGGGCTTCTCCAGGCTGAGCTGCACAGAGTGTGTTTGGGTGAGGGAAGAGCACCCCCACTAGATTTTCGTAGGCCAGAGAGTGCTTCGTGAGCCTTGTGCCTATTGTGGCAGGCTCCCCCTTGCTGGTGTTCCTGGCAGTGCTCCTGACCACATTGTGTCCCTGGGCTGTGGAACACTTACAGGAAAGGTGAACACTCCCAGGACCAGTTACAGCAGAATTCCTCCTGCCAGTGCACAGCATCACTGTGTCTCTGGACCATCTAGGAGAGTCTCAGGCATGGCTTTACTTGTTTTTGATTTTAAGATTTTTCCTCTGCCTTCAGTTTCTAGTAGTAGTATTCTGTTTTATTCACCTTTATGTTTCTTCTAATTTAGTTTTAGTTTTTTTGTGTGTGTTTGATGTGATTTTTTTCCTTGCATTTCTAATTACTCCTTAGTTGTGTCATGGCTTTCTTTTCTTCAGTTACCCTCATTCTGAAATTTCCCATTTCTAAGGATCTGTTATTTTTAAAATTCTTTTTAGCTCAGTTTGAAATTTGTTTACAGTTTTCATGTTTTATTTCCATATTTTTTGGTTTACTTTCATTTTCTGTAGGGACACCATTCTCATGTATATGCACATACTCTTTCTCTAATAATTATACTGTTGCACTGTGTTCTGTTGGTTATGTATTTATTTTTCTTTTTTTGTGAGGGAAATGAGTGTCTCATACTTGCACGAGGGAGAGATAGGCCAGGATAACTTTTCTTGCTTTTTAGGGACAGGGAGAAGTCTGTGTTTTTGTAAAATGGTCAAAAATATGCCCTTGTGCTTTCTGAAACTGCCGCCTTTACTCCTCTACCCCACACACACTATTTGAACTTTTTTTGGTCTTTATTATCTTTGATCTGGTCCATTTGGAAGTTATTCCCACAAGTTTTTCCTTGGTACATGGTTTGTTTTGGTGGGAGGATTTGGTATTCGGGAATTTTAAGGGCCCAGAGCTTACTGCATCATGATCCCTTTGTAATCATCTGCAAATTAGATCCTGTAGAACTTTTTTAAACTTTTAGCCCTGTTTTCAGATGGCCTGTGCTTTCCAGTGGGTTGGCAGTATTGAGGTTTTTCCTGTTCACAGGGCTGTAAGAAACCCAGTCAGTTACCTTCCATCTGCTTCCTTACTAACCAGTCTTGTACTTGTCAGAGCTTTGTTTTGTCCACTTATATGCAATGGTTCATGGTTTTGTTATAGATAATGTCTCTGGGTCTTTGGTTTTCTCAGTTTGCTCTTTTTGTAGGGGAGGTTGGGAGGGAATAAAACCAAAAAAAAAAAAAAATAAATAAATAAATAAATAATAACTATGTCACTGCTATCATCATCTTTCCAGAACGTGCCATCTGCCCTTCACCTGATTTCCGTATTTATCAGTATCATTAATCTGTTATCTCATTGGGATTGCAAAATGGCTGTTTAGGGAAAAAAAAATTCCATCTGCTTGTCCTACATATATACCTGGCACTGTTTTTTCTCATCATTGGATGCCATTCGATTACCTTGAAAAACAGTTCTACTGAAAAGGCATGATAAAATAGATTTAAGGTTTTTAGAGTAAGAAGTTAATGTAATAACTTTAATAGTGACAATTTAATTTTGTTTTTTGGTTGGTTTTGCTGCCTTTTTGAATATTAAGAACTCAGTGTTTTTGTATTTAATATGTTTCACAGTCATTACTCTAAATGATATTCAAATTCCTTAGCCTTCTTGTGCTTTTAAAATGACTCTATTAGATTTTGAAGTTTCTAGCTAATCTCGAACATTCAGTCTCAGTCCTGGAATAAGTTATTTTTCCAATAAATTGTTGGAGAATGGCATTTAGAAGTCAGATTTTAGATGCAAAGTATGGCCTTTGGTTTTGAATGTTACTACTTGTAGGCCTTATCAGAGGACAGAACTAGGAAAGTAATCTTTCTGGTGTATCCTGAGAATTATCCTACATCATTGCAGAGGTGTTTTCCATTTTGTTTTGTAGGACTGAATACTGCTACTTTGTGTGGATGCGGCATAGCTTATCAATATTTATAGGCATCGAGGTTATTTTTAACCTTTTGCTGTTAGTACTAATGTCACAGTGAATCCTCTTATGTTCATGCATTATTCCTTACATATGTAAGGTATCATTAAGATAAATTGTTAGAAGTGGGATTGTTGCATCAAATGGTAGATGCATATATAATTTTGCTAGATACTGCCAAATTCTCCTTTACAGAAAAGTAACATTTTGCATTCCCACCAGTTTACAACAGTCTCTCTTTTCTTAAAACTTTCCAAACATAATGTGTTGTTAAATGTGGATGTTTACTTATCTGCCAATTGAGAAATGGTATTTTACTATACTTACAATTTTTGAGTTTACCTCAGTTATGAATGATGATGGACATTTTTTCTTGTACTTAAGAGCTGTTTATAGTTTTATATGGTCTTTTGCTCATTTTGCTGCTCGGTTGTTTTCTTCATTTTTAGAAACTTTATATGTTTAGGAGATTAGTCCTTTAATGCTGGTAAATTTGCAAATATTTTTTCCCAGTTTGCCATTTGTCTTTTAACCTTGCTTATAGGATTTTTGCCAGGTGAAAGCTTTTATGTTTATGTAGTCATCTATTAATCTTTTTCGTTACTATGCTTTGATACGCATTTCTTTAGTTAGGTTTATTTTATTCATTTTCTTTGTTTTTTAATTTTCTAGACTCTGTCCTCAGTAGAAATTTTAGTCATATTGCTTCTTCTTTGGTCACCTTATAATAAAATTAGCCTTTATTTCCAAAATTACTTTGCATATTTCTTCAGTATTTTTTAGTATTCTTATTTCTATTTAAGATGTGCTCATTTCTCTCTGAATTTGTATTTCTCATCATTGGTGGTCTGTCTTGTCTGCTGCTACATTCTCCCTTTGTGTTGGAATGTGGTGTTACGAGTTTCCTGTTGTTTATGACTGAATTTTTCTGGTGTACTTTTGTCTACCGGAAAGTTTTGCTTCTCATTTGCCAGACTCTTTCCATAATAACTTTATTTGGACTTAGGAATTCTGTTTTTCTTGTTTATGTTTCTATAATAGATGTTACTTTTTTTCTGGACATGTTATTACTAGACCTTAGAGTGGAGCAGAGAGGAATTTGTATGGCTTTTAGGGGTCCTGGCTGAAGGCGTCCCTCTTCTGTTGCTTTAGTAAGGGCAGAATCACCACTTGCTGATTTTTCAGCTCCATCCACTTAATGAAGATTCTTTTTCATTAGCTGCTTCCACCTCTTTACAGCCACTTAAGGGACACTTCTGCTTTCCAAGGTACCCATCTTCCTTTCATGCATGGTGCATTCCTGAGCCTGCCATTGCTGGACCCAACTACTTTTCTGTAGTCCTTCCTTTAACCACCCCGTTGCCAGTGCTCTAACCTGCCCTCAGTAGTGCTCTGTTGAGGGGCGGGTGGTGGCGGCGGGTGCGGTCTGGCCTTAGGTGATCCCTAATCAGTATGATTCTGCACAAGCCACTCTTCGATGTAGCTCCTGCTGGACCCTGCTCATTTCCCCACTTCTATGGTATTTGGAGTTTATTGCTCTGTCTCCTAGTTTTACTCTAGACTTAAGTCATAGGGGTTTTTTTTTTTATTTCTCCCCTTTTTGATCTGGATAGATTTTTAGAGATGTTAGTAGGATGTGATCGATACAGCCACCACTTTTTTGTGGAAATCTGGAAGCCTCTTTATTTTTTCTTCAGCTTTCTAAATAAATGCATTCTTATTTCATTCAACGTGTTAATGTAACACACATAACACTTATAGGAAGAGACAAATTTTGTTCCCTAATTATTTTCATTGTATAAAATTTTTAAAGGTTGCATTTAAAAGAAAGACCAAAGCAGCAGCTATATAGCGGGACTGGTCATTGTGACCACTACTCATCTGCCACTTCCTGCAGGGTCTGTCTCTCCTCTTCGGTGGTGCTCTTTGATCTGCCTCCTTAGGTGTAGCTGGTTCAGTTAAGCTTCAGAGCCCCACTGCAGTTTGAGGAGGCTTTATTACCACCCACTGCAGGGCAGCTTTTCTGCTATGTTGGAGGGCTGTGTGCTACAGCAGACTTATTTTCTCTTGCCAGCCTCCCCAAAAGGAATGTCATGAACTGGGGTCTGATTCCTTTCCTCCTTAACTGAGAGATGCTCCTGCTAGTTTCACGTCCCGTTTTCTGTGGTTGTGTGTTTCTTTTTTGTTTTCTCTGGCTGACTGGTAGATTCGTAGAGGGGCAGGGAAGGGAAGTGGCAAGAGATTGGAGAAAGCCAAGAATTCTAATAAAACCTTTAATTTATTTCAGATAAATGGTGTTGCAGCAACAAAAATGCCAGCATTTTGGTAATAAAAATAGTATGTTGGAATATTAGAATATCAAAAACTAGAAAATTGTAATTACTGATTTGGGATGTGTGGTGTTCTCTGCTAACATTCTGGAAATAATTTTGTTTGTTTGTTTGTTTGTTGAGATGGAGTGGTGCTCTTGTTTCCCAGGCTAGAGTGCAATGGTGTGATCTCAGCTCATTGTAGCCTCCACCTCCTGTGTTCAAGCGATTCTCCTGCCTCGGCCTCCCAAGTAGCTGAGGTTACAGGCATCCGCCACCACACCCGGCTAATTTTTGTATTTTAGTAGAGATAGGGTTTCAACATGTTGGTCAGGCTGATCTCGAACCCCTGACCTCAGGTGATCCACCCACCTTAGCCTTCCAAAGTGCTCGGATTACAGGCGTGAGCCACCACACCAGGCTCTGGAAAGAACTTTCTGAATAAATATTAAAATGCATTTTATATAAGCGACTAAAAATACTTTTTTAAAAAAATGTTTTAATCTTAACATTATTTAGCTATAGACCAGGCGTGGTGGCTCATGCCAGCAATCCCAGCACTTTGGGAGGCCAAGGTGGGCAGATCATGAGGTCAGGAGATAGAGACCATCCTGGCTAACACGGTGAAACCACACCTCTACTAAAAGTACAAAAAAATTAGCCAGGTGTGGTGGCGGGCACCTGTAGTCCCAGCTACTTGGGAGGCTGAGGTAGGAGAATGGTCTGAACCCAGGAGGCGGAGCTTGCATGAGCTGAGATCGCACCACTGCACTCCAGCCTGGGTGACAGAGTGAGACTCTGTCTCAAAAAAAAAAAAAAATTATTTAACTATGAACTAGTGTATATATGTTTTATAGATGCCTGATTATTCAAACAAACTTCAAGATTGCACTTTATGAGCTTGTATTTCGTTTTTTAGAACTCAAACTAACGTAAGTGTCATTAAAACATAGCTTTTATTACATAGATTTTAGGAATGCCAGAGGATAAATCATTCTCTTAAAATAACTGCATGTGGCAGAAATGTCAGAATAATTCTCCTCCTCCATACACAGCACATATTACTTGTTAAAAGTATTCTAGTTCCTATAAAAATTGAACTTTTGTATTACTGCTATTAGGTATGTATATAGTTGTTTGCATTTGGGGCCAGTTGGTTGGGGCAGGGGGTCTTTTTTTTTCTTTTGTCCTTAATCTGTATCACTTTTCCCCCCCAAAGCTGAGTTAAAGGATGAGTAGACAAGGAGAATAATGGAGAAAGGATAAATAAAATATATACCCAAAGGCACCTGGAGTTAATCTTTCCCAGTATTCCTTTCAGTCTTTTTCAATTCATAGGATTTTGTCTTTTGTTTGTTACTGACTCTACATAATGTGATTATACCATAGTTTACATAGTCATTTCCTGTTATTACACACTTGGGTTTTCTCAATTTTTTACTATTGTAGTACTAATATTTTACTATATTGTAATCTAAATTTTTATGTATTCAGAACTGTTTAAGATAAATTTGCTTGGAAATTATTAAATCACCAGAAGTGATATTATCCTGATAATTAACTTCCAAGTTGTCTCTTAATATAGTTTAAATGCAAATCATAAGCTTATATTAGTACCAGTCATAATGAATGCCAAACTGAAACCAGTATTGTATTTTTTCTCATTAGGGAGTTCTGGGAAATCGTTCATTCATTTACAGATGAACAGAAAAGACTCTTCTTGCAGTTTACAACGGGCACAGACAGAGCACCTGTGGGAGGACTAGGAAAATTAAAGATGATTATAGCCAAAAATGGCCCAGACACAGAAAGGTAATGATTAAGTGGTGACTCTATACCTACTGAAAACCTTGCATTCCTCATCACACACATATGAACTGTCTTTATAGTTTCTAAGCACCTTTGTGATTTTATGTACAAATCCTCAAATCATATTAGACAATTGAGAAAATATTTTGCTGTCATTGTGTGAGGAAACTTTTAAGGAATTGCCCTAGTTAAAAATTATTATGGGACTCACATTGGTTTGGAATTTTTCAAATTAGTATGATTCATTTACTTTTTTGATTCCCAGCTTGTTAGTTGAAAGCCATGTTACATGATAATCTATTTAGAATGGTTACATTGAGGCTTGGAAGATTATCATTCGATTATGCTAGAATCCCGTTATCAAATCATTTTCATAGTCATATTGCCAGCAGTATTTCTAATAAGCATTTAAGAGCACACAGTTTGAAATCTTGTAAACCAGGTTTGAATATTTTCTCCACCTTAGAGGAAGTTACTTCTCAGTGACCTAACCTCTGAAGTGCATTTATTGATGTCCTCTCTGTGGTTTTGTTGTGGAAAAAGATTTAGTGAAATGAACTGTAATAATTAAATACCTAAAATGGTGTCTGGTATGTAGTAAAAACTCAATGGATAAGTATCTTATCATCATTGTTACTAGCTTTGAGTAATTTATAGGATAAAGACAAACTGATTCTTGGTAGTTACACAACAAAAAGTTTATGATTTGCATTAATGTATAGTTGGCATTGCAAACCATCTCAACTATATATAATTCTAAGTGTATTTCCCATGACTTATTATTTTCCTGTTTTTTCCCCTTTTCTCTATTTAGGTTACCTACATCTCATACTTGCTTTAATGTGCTTTTACTTCCGGAATATTCAAGCAAAGAAAAACTTAAAGAGAGATTGTTGAAGGCCATCACGTATGCCAAAGGATTTGGCATGCTGTAAAACAAAACAAAATAAAACAAAAAAAAGGAAGAAAAAAAAAAAAAAAAAAAAATTTTAAAAATTTTAAAAATATAACAAGAGGGATAAATGTTTGGTGGTGATAGTGTCCCAGTACAAAAAGGCTGTAAGATAGTGAACCACAGTAGTCACCTCTGTCTGTGCCTCCCTTCTTTCTTGGGGACATGTGGGCTGGAACAGCAGATTTCAGCTACATATATGAACAAATCCTTTATTATTATTATAATTATTTTTTTGCGTGAAAGTGTTACATATTCTTTCACTTGTATGTACAGAGAGGTTTTTCTGAATATTTATTTTAAGGGTTAAATCACTTTTGCTTGTGTTTATTACTGCTTGAGGTTGAGCCTTTTGAGTATTTAAAAAATATATACCAACAGAACTACTCTCCCAAGAAAAATATTGCCACCATTTGTAGACCATGTAACCTTCAAGTATGTGCTACTTTTTTGTCCCTGTATCTAACTCAAATCAGGAACTGTATTTTTTTTTTTAATGATTTGCTTTTGAAACTTGAAGTCTTTGAAACAGTGTGATGCAATTACTGCTGTTCTAGCCCCCAAAGAGTTTTCTGTGCAAAATCTTGAGAATCAATAAAGATGGAAGGGAGAAATTGGAATGTTTTAACTGCAGCCCTCAGAACTTTAGTAACAGCACAACAAATTAAAAAACAACTCATGCCACAGTATGTTGTCTTCATGTGTCTTGCAATGAACTGTTTCAGTAGCCAATCCTCTTTCTTAGTATATGAAAGGACAGGGATTTTTGTTCTTGTTGTTCTTGTTATTTTAAGTTTACTGGGGAAAGTGCATTTGGCCAAATGAAATGGTAGTCAAGCCTATTGCAACAAAGTTAGGAAGTTTGTTGTTTATTATAAACAAAAAGCATGTGAAAGTGCACTTAAGATAGAGTTTTTATTAATTACTTATTACCTAGATTTTAAATAGACAATCCAAAGTCTCCCCTTCGTGTTGCCATCATCTTGTTGAATCAGCCATTTTATCGAGGCACGTGATCAGTGTTGCAACATAATGAAAAAGATGGCTACTGTGCCTTGTGTTACTTAATCATACAGTAAGCTGACCTGGAAATGAATGAAACTATTACTCCTAAGAATTACATTGTATAGCCCCACAGGTTAAATTTAATTCAAAACATGTTAAACATTACTTTCATGTACTATGGAAAAGTACAAGTAGGTTTACATTACTGGATTTTCGGAAGTAAGTAGTTTCCCCTTTCCTAGTCTTCTGTGTATGTGATGTTAATTTCTTTTATTGCATTATAAAATAAAAGGATTATGTATTTTTAACTAAGGTGAGACATTGATATATCCTTTTGCTACAAGCTATAGCTAATGTGCTGAGCTTGTGCCTTGGTGATTGTTTTAACTGATTACTGTAGATCAACCTGATGATTTGTTTGAAATTGGCAGGAAAAATGCAGCTTTCAAATCATTGGGGGGAGAAAAAGGATGTCTTTCAGGATTATTTTAATTTTTTCATAATTGAGACAGAACTGTTATGTACCATAATGCTAAATAAAACTGTGGCACTTTTCACCATAATTTAGTGGAAAAAGAAGACAATGCTTTCCATATTGTGATAAGGTAACATGGGGTTTTTCTGGGCCAGCCTTTAGAACACTGTTAAGGTACGTACGCTACCTTGATGAAAGGGACCTTCGTGCAACTGTAGTCATCTTAAAGGCTTCTCATCCACTGTGCTTCTTAATGTGTAATTAAAGTGAGGAGAAATTAAATACTCTGAGGGCGTTTTATATAATAAATTCGTGAAGAAATGTGTGCTCTTCAGTTCTCAAGTTTTATTATTACGGTACTGAAGTTCTATGATTGTAATAATGTATCCATATGACAAATTTTAAAGTGATAATTGAAATAGGTTATCAGATACAGAATTCACATCAAGTAGACTTCTAACAGAGTCACAATGAACCTACCCTTAAAATTTTAGAGGGAAAAAATCATCAGTTGCACAGACTAGCTGCTCTAGCTTGCTTAATTATGCTAGGCATGTTGTCACTCCCCTTACTTTTGCTGCATGGAATGTCCCTGAACAATAAGGAAGAGGAAAACATAGAAGTTTTGACGATAGTGGATACTTCCTCTACCCCAAATGTTATGTTATAAAAGTACTTTTTTGCCCAGGTACTCTATTATATAGTTTGGTTTTCTTTGAATTAGACCTCAATCTCCAGGAAGCTCTGGAGGGAAAAAAAGGAACCATAAACTAAAGTAACTGGTTTTCCAAATAAATGCTAACTTTTTTTAACTTTCATTAGAGAACATTTCAAACATAAAACATGAAAACAGCCTGCAGCCAAACTTTTCTGGACCTTGGCAGCTCCAGCAAATGAGCTGGTCATCCTAACCTTGGTTTCCTGAGATAACTACTTTTGGGGATGCTTGCTTGTATAGGGAGATCCATATCAAAAAGAAACTTGAAAATGAGGCTTCAAACAGACCTTGCTGTTATTCATCCCTCCTCGGTACAGACATTCTGTTAGAACAGATGGTTGTAATGGGGCAGCATCACTCCCTGTTCCCATTAAAAACATGACCCTTCTGAGATTCCAGGCCCCTTTGAGGAATTTCCCCAAGAATTCCATACAAACTGTCAGAGAAAGAAATGTCGTCCCAAGACCAGTTCCTGTGTACTCTTGATCCCTTTACCTGCTTACCGCAATTTTTTTTTCTGACTTTCCACCAGTGTCTATCTAAGGGCCATCTGTACCCCTCCCACACTTCCATGGGCCACTGTATAATCCAAAACACACCTTCCATTTGCTCCCTCATTTGGTTGCCTCCTCTTACCTCAACAGTGTTAGTGTGTAAAGAATTGCCTGGGGAGGGTAGAGGGTTTTACAAGTACAGAGTCCCAAGTCTTTTTTTCCCCTCGCTGTTAGTGTGTTGGCATTTGTTAACAGCCACTGCAAGATTTCGATGCAGGTGTGTGGTAGATATCACTGTGAAAGGCTACTAATCCATGACAGTTTCACTGAAAGTACAGTCTTCAAGGATCCTTATAACCTCCTCATTGCCAAAATCAGTAACACGTATCTATAACCTTGACTGTACCCTAACTTGAGCTGTTGCTTCTCTGGCTGCTTATTTTTCCTTCCCAATTTACCCAGATTTTGGATGGATACTCCTCCAGTTCTGCTTAAAGTCCTTACCTGTTCTTGCCCAGTTCTCTCTGGTCAACCTCAGGCACTCCCAAAGATTCTTCCCCAATTCTGTATCTTCTACTCAGACCTCTGTCTCCAGGATTTCTTCCCACTACCTCAAAGTCAGTAGGCCTAAAAACAAAATTCTTCATCTTGTGTCTCTGTCGACCATTCTTTGTTTCTTTTTACGAAATGTAACCTTCACCCCAATCATCAAAATCTCTCATTCCTCAATTGTCACAGGTTGTCAATTCTTTCCCCGTAAACCCCCTCCTGTCATTCCTCCTTTATTTATACTGCCCTTACAGGTCCTGATCCTCTGACTCACCTGGACATTCTTAGCAGCTGCCTCATTTAATTCCCTGACTCTGATCTCCCTCTTCCAATCCTTTTCATTGTGCTAGAACACCATCTTGCTAATTTTAATATTCTCTGCGTTCAGTGCCTCCACAAATTGCCCCCTCACTGATCTTTCCAATTTGGCCGTGGGTTACACACTTTTCTCCCTGCATTCCTACCCAGCATCTTGTCATATTTCTCAAATACTCTTCATGACCACATTTTAAAGTACCTCATCCATGAAGACGTCATCAACCCCCAGAGTGCCTCCAATGCTTCCATGGTAGCACGGCATGGTGGGGTACATCTCTTAGTTGAACAGTGAGGAGTCACTGGAATTCTTGTAGGGTCTGCTCTTGATACCCCTTCCACATTTCAGTTAAGGAATTTTTTTTTTTCTTTTAATAACCTTTGCCTGGAGTGTAAGTAAATTCATGATGGATATTGTCCCTTTTTTAAAAAACAACAACCATTTTGCCTTTCACATGTTATTGCCTCCATTTTTCTGTTATCTTGTCAGTGTTGCCACCTAAATGATTGAAAATGACCCAGCATGCAGTAGAATGTAGTGAAGCTTCCTATTTCATCCATTTTTTTCATAAGTGCATTGGTATCTATATATCCATCTGCCCAAGCACCAGTTGTTGAAAAGACTATTTTAATTTCCCCATGAATGGTCCTGGGACCCTTGTGAAAGAACAGTTGACCATAAATGTAAGACTTTCTGGATTCTCAGTCTTAACTCTGTTGTCATATATGTCTATCCTTACGCCAGCACCGCACTGTCTTGATTGCTGTAGCTTTGTACTAAGTTTGGATTTGGGATGTGCAAGTCTGCCAGTTTTTTTTTCCCCAAAATCATTTGTCTATTTTCAGTCCCTTGCATTTCATACGAATTTTAGGATCATTGTGTCAATTCCTGCAAAGCTGGGATCTTGATAGGGATTTAGTTGAATTGATTTGAGAAATAACTGCTATTTTAATGGTATTAGGTTTTCTATTCCATGACTGTGGGATGTCTTTGCATTTGCTTAGGTCTTTAGTTTATTTCAGTGATGTTTTATAGATTTCAGTGTACAAGTCTTAACTTCTTTAATTTTTTTCTAAGTATTTTATTGATGCCACTTTATATGATTATTTTCTAATTTTTATTTTTGTATTCATCACTGGTCTTAGTAATAAAATTGATTTTTGTATGTTGATCATGTGTATTGTAGCTTTTCTAAAATTCTATTTTTTTGGTCACTTAGTATTTTTTGCTTATGAGATCATGCATCTGTGAACAGAAATACCTTCTTCCTTTCCAGTCTAGATTCTTATTATTTCATTTTCTTGTCTTAGTGTACTGGCTGGCACCTCCAGTACAGTATTGGATAGAAGTGACAAGAGCAGACATCTTTTTCTTGTTCCTGATTTTAGGGGGAAAGCATTCAGTCTTTCAGCATTGAGTATGATGTTAGCTGTGGGTTTGCATCAAGTTGAGGAAATTCTTTTATTAAACCTAGTTTACTGTTTTTTAATCAAAAAAAAAAAAAAAAGGAGGGGCTATGGATTTTGTCAAATGCTTCTTTTGTATCAAGATTGTCATGTTGTTTTGTCCTTTATTCTATTAATATGTTATATTAATGGACTTTTGTATATTGAATTAACCTTGCATTCCTGGGATAATCTCAGTTGTCCATGCTACATAAACCTTGTTCTCTGCTGCTAGATTTGGTTTGCTAGTATTTTGTTTAGAATGTTTGCATGTATATTCATAAGGAATATTGGTCTGTAGTTTTCATATTATATATCTGTCTGGTTTGGGGATGAGAGTCATACAGCTCTCAGAATGAATTGGGGGCTTTCCCTGTTCTTACACCTACTGAGGTATTTTTTAAGTGAACTACTTGGAGACCTTCAGCTGTGATCTTTAGATGCTAGGAGACAGAGGGATGGTACCTGACTTTGAAAAGGGTCTCAGGGTAAGACATGTCTGAAGTGGCCTGTGGCAACTAACTAAAGAGTACTCCCACCAATAATGGAGTCAAGACGTATGTTTCCCAGGGGCCACACTGGTCACTGAAAAGAGATGGACTATGAGCCATCTGGAAAACTACCCTGCACAAGTGGGCTGCCTGCCTGGAGCCAGGCACTCTGCAGCTGAGTGCCATATAATGTTGAAGCTGTTGAGGGAGGAGAGGTTGGAAGCTGCCTGCTTAGAGAATCTCAGCGGTGGTTCCCAGCAGCGTGTATTCCAGGAAAGAGTCATTCACCACCCTGGCTCAGAGTAATAATTAACAGTGACTGGGTAAGGCAGGATCTTTTCTTCTAATTCCCTCCCCTCCAGAAAGGGCAGCAGCAGCTCTTGAATGGGAAAGAAGGTGGAGGGAGGAAAAGAAAAACCGATTTCCCCACACTGCTGTCTTTAAGCTTCCCACTCAAAGGCCTCAGTAAGAGGCGGAATTATGTTTTCCATTAAGAGAGAGTTTGGCATCTTGATGTTTCAAAGGTGTGGGCTTTTTAATACCCTAGAACAACTGATGATTTGTTGATTACCAAAAAGGGACCAGAAAAGCTACACAGCCTGAGATTTCATCCCCAGAAAAATGAATCCAGAGAGCAGACTTGCAGAAAAAAAACGTGTTCTGCGCCTGCCTCTCCCACACATACAGTGAGAAAGAGAGTCTTCATCATTTGGTAAATCAGACCTGTGGAAAGACTCGGGACATTGAGGATGATGATATTTATGATGAGGAAGATTTCTATGGGAAACTTTTTAAGTTGTCTCTAATCCTATTCCAACAAGCTTGAATTTTTTTCCTTTCATTAACATTTACTGAGCAAATACCTATTGCATGTTTGCCATTTTGCCGGGTGCCACGGATTTCAGGCTGATTGAGAGCTGCTTTGTTGAATCAAGGAGTCTACTACAGGGAGACAGTCTAGTTAGAGCAGGCATAAGTACAAACCACTAAGGATAAAAGAAGCATGTGAAAGTACAATGTGGGCAGAGAATTCAGATCCAAAAATACTGCAGATAGGTGATGAAGGTCAAGCCGAATCTTGACAGACAGGATAGGTGTGTGTGAGGCAGACAGGCGGACGCTCTTTAGTATATCTGAGTGCAGGCCGTAAGGAATCAAGATGAGATTGGGATAATGAGGGCCTTACAGACCATACCAAGGACTTTGGACTTTATTTTGCAGATGTTAAGAAGCAAAGACAATCAGTTTTACATTTTATGTTTATTGCAAACTGAAAGAGCACAAGTGTACATGTGGTCTTTGCAGTTAAGTTATTGCTATAATTTTTAAAAGGCAGACAATCTGAGGATAGAAGGGAGGCCAGAGTCCAAGACATGCTAGGGACTCGGTGATTGATTCAGTGCTCATGCATGGGAGAGTTGAGTCAAAGACAGCTCCCCCATTTCAGGTTTTGAGAGCTGGGTGGACAGTGTTGCTGTTGGGTCTACAGAAGAAGAGTGGGTTTTGAAGGGAAAATTATTAATAGTAGAATTGAATGATGTTTTAGTTGTGTCTGAGGGATATCGAGGGAGAGCTGTCCTGAGGCAGTTAAAAATACGGGTCTAGAGAAAAATGTACACAGAAGATAAAAATGTATGACTCTAGCACATAGACCGTAGCTGAACCCGTGGCCAGGAAAATTATCATCCTGGAAAAGGCAGAGAGGAGAGAAGGACAAGGATCCATGGAAATGCTAGCATTTGAGAGTTACACAAGGAACCCACAGCAGAGGCAAATGAGAAAAAGCAGGTTTGTTTTTGTCTGCTGCAGTAGACAGACACCAAGCTCCATGAGGGCAGAGACTGTCTTTTTCGTGGCTGTACCTCCAGTGCACAGAGCAGACTACATGTGCTTTGTGGATCCACGCAGTTAACTGGGGTGTCTCAGAAACTTTCCATCCTCCTCCGTACTGTGTCTGCGTAACCCTGGCCAAGCCTCCCTTTTCCCAATGTCAACTCTCACTGTAACTTTTAAGGAGGGCATATATCTACTTACTGTCATCACCATAAAGATAAATCAGCCAAGTGAAAATATTTTGAAACTTTGGAAATATATAAACTCCAAAATCATCAGTTACATCAATTACATACATTACATAATGATGTAATGACTCTGGCATCCTAAAGATCCCATCACTCTGCCTCACACTGGGGTCTTGCCTACTTCTCTGTTCCAAAAGGGGACAGTAGTGGTATCAAATCTGTTTCTTGAGGCAAATGAAGTACCTTGCTCCAAAATAATCACCCACAGCAGGCAGGTAACCTCCAAGTGCTTCAAGCTGAGATTGAGCAGGAGGATCCCAGCTCATCACAACTGGGTGGTAAATAATACACTTGGGCCCAAATGGAAGGAAATGCATTACCCTACGATGCATTTCAGAAGTTACCCCAATATGCTTGCATCCAGGCCCTAAATCCAGCAAAAAAGTGCCATGCCATTCACCTTCAACATGTGTTAATGGAACTGAGATATATTTCAAATTTAAATTGTGTTCCCCAAAGTATTCATTATTCCATAGTGCCTATTACAATCTGTATTTTTATGTTTACTTCATGACTGCCTAATTCCCTCCTTAAATGTTAAGCCTCATGACAGTAGGAACGTATCTGTTTTATTTGCTCCACTGTCCCGTACACACATACTTGTTGAATGAATATATGAATGCCACCGTGATTGCAAAGTTCAAGGGCCTGATTTGTCAACCAGACTTCCAGATTTCTACAGAAATTGCCAGTAAAAGGTAGTATAAGAATGGTTCATGCGTGTGAAAAATGATCTTGGATGGAGCTGTTCTGGCATTCAGCTGCTCCTCATATTCTCCTGCCACTGTGCAGGGACAGCACAACCCCCATGTTGCTTTCTTGAGTGTAGCTCATTTCAGAAAAGCAGTAAAAGGAAAACCCACTTGTTTGCTTTATGTTCCTAAGAAGGTGTTGAGTAAATCAATCATGTTATCCTAAGTGACTTTAATTTTATGAAGGCTCCTTTGTTTCCCTTGCACTCCTTTCTACCCATCTCTACTCCCACCTCCACCCCCACCCTCAAATCATGCTATAATTTCCATTATTCACTTAAGGGTGGCTTTTATCTCATCACAACCATCTGTGTGCTTTAAATAGCTTCTACGTAACCGAAGTGGAAGCAGTCGTGTAGAAGAGCACATGGCCACTCCAGGGAACATGAGAAGCCTCTGCCTGAAGGTAGGCCTCCCTTCTGTCATCTGATCTCACACATGGCACTGCAAACCTGCAGTTATTTAGCCATGTGCTTTGTGACATTAATTTCACTTTCTTGGGTTATTCTTACCGTCTTTAGGGAACTTAAATATTTAAGAAACAAATACTACTCAAAGAGATCTGTGCCATTATTATATTCATTTAAGTGAAAAACTACCACCTCCCATATATGTTTATCTCATGACCACCTAAACTGATAAAAATATGTTAACTGTTGTCTTATATTGCCTCAGGGAAAAAGTCTGGATGTTGACTGGAGGGACTGCAGGATAGCCATTCGATACCTGCTTTTGTGACAAGCTAAAGCAATTGGATTTTGGTGGCTTAGGGGTAAAAATGGCCTGACAGATCATCTTGCCCAGCCCTCAGCATATGGAGGAGAAAACTTAGGTCTCAAGTTGTGAAGCGCTTTGCTCAAGAGCACTGGCCATTTCATATATGTAACAAGCTCCTACTCCATGCTCATTTCACAGTAGCGTGTCACTTTCAGGTCCGCTTCCTTCAGTGGACATTGCCTTCACTTAATTAAATGTCAGGAGGTCCCCCCCAAGAAGGCTTGACTCAAGGAAGGAGGAGGGAGGGCAGACCCTCCCAGTTCTCTCATTGACTAACTTTGATTTGTTGGATTGTTTTTACTGATAAAAGTTCAGAAATTAGAGCCAGGTTCCTGTTCCTCTTCCCTACCCAAGCCCCTGAAGAAGCAAATTAGTGAATGTTCCCCAAATTCTTTTACTTTCTAGTATGCAGTAAGCAATACTGCCAAAAAGTTTCCCAGAGTCATGTTCCTCTTAGATACCTTTCCTTGAAAACTGTTGTTTGGCATGGAGATCCAAGCTGGTGTGGAAAGTTCCAGATGCCCTGGTCCCAGCCTCACCTGCCCTGGTTTTGCTGCCTGTTCTCACTGCTTGTCTCCATATTTCCATTTGAAGTCCTGCAGTGCTACTGTGCCCTGAGTTCTCTTTCTTACTATTAAATCCTGCCTTGCTTGCCATGTTTTATAGATGAGGAAAGCATTTTCTACCAGAGCTCAGGAGCAGCCTTGAGGTCAGGGGTAAGGTTTTTCATTGGTAAGTATTCAGTAGTTGCTGAATGACAATTGGGTGGAAAGGGAAGGGGTGCCTTAGAAAAAAGGTCTATTATTTGTGGTAATGAAATTGCTTCCAATTTATTTTCTGATCTCTTTGAGAACTATTTACTGTCCTCTTCCTGCATCATGCATTCTGATTTCTGGGGCATTCAGTGCTCCCTCCCTCCCTTTATTCAATGGGTTCTTGGAAAAGAAATCTTTGAAGAGAAAATGTGTGGGCAGTGGGAGACTTCTGATTCTCTACACCAAATACTCAGCCCTTTCATTCGTGAGAATACCCTGCTTTAGGATGGCGTGGATCTGAGTCAGCAGGCCTGGGTTCATTTGTATATACTCCAGGTTGTGGAGGTTGTTCCTGGGTCTTGGCCTTTTATTTTAGGGGTGCACCACACTTCTGTCTCCATAGACTATGTAATTAAGAAGCTTGCCTTTCGATTTCCTGCCAATGGCTGGATCTTGAGGATCACTGCACAATGCTTGTGTGCCCCACTGGAGAAGTCTCTCGTGGCACCTTTCCCCTCCCATAGTGCTGGAATGCTGTCCACAGAAGGCTTCTCTTCACTGTTCAGAGACTCTAAAGATAAAACCTGAGCTGACTTGCTGTGTCTACTGGGACCTCCTCCTATTCACCATTGCCCTCACACCCTTTTCCTTGGAGTCTGTCTTTAGGGTCACCCTGGGAGCTGCCTGGGCCTCCACCTTCTTAAGCAGGCCACTCCTGAGAGCTGGGTAGAGACTGTCTTTGTCCAGACTGTCTGAAGAGCATCTTGCTGTTAACCTCCCTCTCCTGTTCTTGACTACTGCCTTCACTGCTGCCTCGCGCTCGTCTACCAGGGTGGTATTATAAAGTACGTCCTCGAAGGTGAGCTGTTTGACCAGCTCCTTGTTGCCTAGCAACCTAGGAAATTGTCAGAACAGTCAGGCTTGCATCAGCTCTGACCTTTGGAGCTTTGACTGGCATTATTTATAAAAGGCTTTCTGCTCTGTTAGTCGAGCATTGGCTTCATATTTCTCCATGGACTCCAGAAAACTGGGTTTCTTTTTCGCAAGTTCTCGTTTCCAGTTGAAGAACAGAATTGAGTAGGACTTCTCTATTTCCTTAAGTTTTATGCTCTCTCCAAATATGGTGTAGCACTTGCTTCCCTGGTTGCCAACGCTAGCCGACCAGCTCTGGCAGTTGCTCTGCTTGTGGTTCTTCCCTGAGATGCTCAGGTGGGCCTGGGAATCTTCCATTTCTCTGCCCACGAGGGGACCTGGCAGTCAGTGTTCTGTCAAAGACCTGTGAGAGTGCTTAGTGAACTGTGGGCACTGTGACCACAGGGTTCTATTCCCGGTCCAGTGTTTGTTTTTCAGAACTCTGTAGGTTGACAGGACATGCTGTCTGGTGGCCAAGTGCTTCTCCCAAGAGTGTGGGTCCTGGGAGACATGTTTCCTGGCCTGCTTACTGCAGGCCTAGCTTCCACCTAAGAGCTGTCCGCTTCCCAAGGAGATGTCCACGTGCCTCTGTGTGATAGGAGCGGAATAGTAGGGCAGGACTGAAAGGTCTGTATGTTTGCTTTTCAGTCAGGTACAGGTGTTGGAGGTTTCGTAAATGTGATTTCTTTTGATCTCCCTGGCAGGCAGTGATGGGGAAGTTTTTAGTAAGGTTATTAACAGAGATAAAGGATTTAGAGTTAACATTTAATAGGGGAATTTTTCTAAAGGATGGTTGAAAATGATGCTTTATATAGTTTTATTATATGAACTTTTCAAGGATGGAATTAGTCAATCTGTAGAAATTGGGCCGCCTCTGTTATTGTGATATATTAGACTGTATTGAATGATGAGACTTTCCAAAGGTTTAAAACAAACAAACAAAAAAGGAGGCAGAAGAGGAGAATGAGGATATAAATGAGGACACTCTCGCTGAGGACACATCAGCTGTTAGCAGTCTGTCTCTGTGTACCGAGCTCAAGAACTGTGACTTTGGTTGGATGTTAGACCTTTTCTAACCAGCTTCAGACATGGTAATCTTCACATAAGCTGCTGCATTTGTTCTACCAGAAATTTAGTCTGTTGTGTGACTCCAGCCACTTTGCAACTCAAGATTGTTACTTGTTCAGGTTTCTTTCTTTAAATAGCTAACCATCTAACAACTATTATCTTCTTAGGGTCGATTGATGGTTAGCCATACAGTATATACACCATCCATCTCCTTTCCTCTCCTACTATCTCACTCCTATTTTCCAGTCCATCCTCATTTCTCCTCAAGATCAACAGACCCCAACCTCTTTTACTGAAACATTGTATTCCTGAAGTAGTCCTGCCCTTTCCTTCTGCCTACCAAGCCTCAAAGACTTCTGTGCATCTAGACTCTGCTTGGTTGTTCTCCTTCCTTCAGAGTTATTTCTTTGTCAAACGCTACTGTGTATAAAAACACAAAGCTTTGATAATTCCTTCTGTCCCAAGGGAGCCTTACGCTTGGCTGAAATTTAGGGTAAAGGTAGCATTTTTATTAGTAAAATTAAATGGTACAGAAGTGAATTCTAAAATTAGTTACATAAATCTAAGAGAGTTTTCATGAATTCAGGTTGCCCCAAAGATTTAGACCATACTTCTTCCATGGAATGACTGCCGTGCAGTTTGAATGGTTGACCTCAAAATTATCCCCAGCCCTAGAAGTGCAGTAGGTATATTAGTCTAAGGCAGTCAGGGTAATGCTATCATCCCTGCCACAAATTGGTTTGGAATGGGGATAACCAAAAGCACTTTGGGCCTGTGAAATTTGACAGAGTGTTTACTGTGAGCCTGGGGAAAGAACATGCCTGCTCCCATGTGAGAGTATGAAGAAACACTGTGCCTAAGCAAGGAATCATGTGGCTCCAGTTTTTACTGTCAGCCTTTCTACCACCAAGGAGACCAGCCTTGACATGATGCAGATGCATGGACAGCTGTGTGGAGGGATGGAAGAATCTCGTTTTTAAACCACATGGCTGAGCTATTTCATTAAGTCACCCCAGAAGTCTTCAGCTAACAGTATCTTAACTGGTGAACTCCTGTGACTGATACAGGAAAATTTTACTTCTTAACCAACTATGATAAGTCCTTTGTGCAGGAAGGAGGTTTTGTGGAAATGATGTTGACTCACTGCACACTGAACAGGAGGGCGTCTCTTTGACATCACCAACCTTAAATAGTAGGAAAGCCATCAGAGTGGGTTGGGTGGTTGGATTGCTTTATTGCAACTAACAAAGGGTCAGTTGTGCAGTTGTTCACTGTCTTTCACTTCCCCTCAGAACTGTATCTCCTAGCCCAGGGCCCTATAGGTCAAAAATGCCAGTTTGTTGTATGGTCAGCAGAGCCCAGTACTATGCTTTAAAACATTCGGGGATAATCATCAAATACTGAACAGATGCTGTCTGTAAACCACCACTGCAGCCAAGAACAGTCTGCACCTGAAACACTGCCTGCAACTATAAATATGCCCATATGCTTGAACAATTTTAGAGTTGTAAAAATCTTGTTTTTATAAGCTATTAGTTTCATTCCCTATTATATGAGGATTAACTTTGCAATGATGTACTGATGTTAACCGAGAAAAGGATCAAAAAGGCCTTGGTTGTGGTGAAACCCAGCAAAATGTGGGTCTGCAACAAGTTCCAGATGAATATCCAACAGCACTGTCCCAGTTTGATTAAGGTGATGACACCCCTACCATGGCCACAGGACCAGGCCGTTTGATTTTCCCTAGGGTCATAGGAGTGTTAGCCCAGGTGATCAGCTCAACACCCCTGAGATCCAAGAGGTATATACTTTGAAAGTTCAATTCCATGACTACTGACTGCATCTCAATCCTATGTTAATACTTTCTTGAATAATACTCTGTTGACCTAGTTATCCACTTTGGAAACTTCAAAGACATCGTCTTCAGCTCTTTCTGACTCCCTATCCAGTTCTCCAGTTCTGTATACACCATCCCAGAAATGGTCCTCACATCCAGTTAATCTCTGACACAGACTAATAGGCCTTTCTACAGCTTCAGTATATTCTCTTCTCTGCTTCTGGAACCTAGGATGTAGGTGCTACAGTGATACTATCTTTGACATTCCATCTCCCTGGAGAATTTGGAAATGGGGAAATAACATTACTCTTAACAAAGCAAGATTACCAGTCCTGTAACCTGAGCCAAGGCACTGACCCTTCTGTGAAGGCCTATATCCAACCAGCCACAGGAACCTCTACAGAGAGACTGAAAAAGGCCAGCCCTGGAGGAGGCAATGGCCAGGAGAACATAGGCATAAAGCCTACTAAGGATGTAGCCCATCTACCCTGGGAGTGGATTCCTATAAAGAATAGGCACTTCGGGCAAATAAGGCCCGATGACACCAGCCACTAGGATCTTCTGACTCTCTCCTTTATAATGTGAGTTCATTTGTTTATTGTGTGTTTAATGTGAATTCCACCTCCCTAAAGGCTGAGAACTTCCTTTGGCTCAGTCTTCACTTCGTTCAGCCTCTGACTTCCAACTGATGCACCAAGCCAATGTGCAAGAAAAGTTAATAAATAAAAGTAAGACGTATTACAGAGCCAACTGAGCACGCATATATATATGGAGGAGTCCCTGCATCACTGGAACATAGTAGCCTTTCTCTACAACAGTCCCAGGCTAGGCAGCTCTTTGTAGGCCCAAGGGAATTGCTGCGTAACTAAGGCATGGTCTTTCTTGACTACACATCTTGTATACAAGGTATTAAGGCCCTTGGCCACCTGACTTTGGCCCATTTTTTCAATCTCAGCTCTACCCTAAATTCCCCACATAGGTCATTGATTCTCCAATGAGGTTATTCTCCTGATCTCTGTGTGGGTTCTTATACATAATGGAATTATGTGTTTTTCTCCTGTTTAAAGTTTGGAACATCATGTTAGCCATCATTTTATTCTCTTCGCTTTCAGTGTATTACACTCACATACTCTATGTGGAATCCGTGCTACCTATTAGACCCAAGGCTCATCAGTGGGAAATGGTGTCAGATCTCACAGAGAGCAATTTGTGGGGCTCTAGGTTCTTCAGGCTTCCTTCACAGCCTAAGCTCCATATTTAAATCCAGCATTCACCCCTAATCACTGGTGTTCACTAGCATCTGCTACATATTCTTGCTGACTGTGCTTGCTCTTGAAAGATACAAAAGATACAAAATGCTTGAAGCTTCCCTCCAACAAGTGATAATTCACTGAAGCTCAGAGGCAGCAGGAGCTCCCATCTGTTCTGCCGCTCAAAGTAGGAAAGGTGTCCAGAGGTCATGTGGCCCAAGTGATGACATCTCTGAAGCACAGATGGGCTAAGAGTCACCTGTATCCAAAACTCAAGTAACACCTGTCAAGTTGTGGAAAGTTACTTTGGGACATGCCAAAGTTACACAGAGAGCTAGAGCTAGAACTCAGACCTGGGACACCAGACTTCAGTCTCTGAACTGCACTGGGTTCTCTGCTCAGAACCTTATTGGGGAGAGAACTGACAAAAGGCAAGGCTAAGGAGTGCTCTTTGTGGATGCAGCAGGAGAAGAAACACCCTTCCAATGAGGGGTCTGCACAGAGTTCAAATGTCCCCTTTACTCACACTGAACATGAATATGGTTTTCCTCTTTTGCCCTCTGCACAGGTGGCATAGAAGGCAGCACCTGATCCTTCAGGTCTGGGGGAGGAGTCCCCAGAGAATTCATAGATCTTTTAAACCCTTCACGTCAAACTGACGTCTGCTTATGTAGCTTAGCTAAATGTGTTAGTCATTTGTCAGTCTGTTGTTTAATTCTATTATCAAACACATATTCCCAAAAACGAGAAGGGGAAGGGAAAAAGGAGTCCGGGAAAGGACCACACTTTCTACCACTCCTGTAAACAGTGAGCTTTACTCTGCAATACACCAAATGCAGGGAGAGAAGCTATGAGATGGGCACAGTAAAGAGCCACCTAAGGGAAGTGGGCAGAACTCCAGAAGACTTCCTAAGGAGGCATTTATTCTTTATGATTCTTTGAAATGTTTTTTTAAAATCATCTTTGATTTGACTTTTGCTCTAAAAGTATCACAAGGTAAGACTCACCTGTGAAACTAAGCACATCCTATAGTCAAACTATGAAAACTTGTACACACGTTAGTGGGGCTCTGTGACACCACTGATTTCCTTAAACTGAGCTCCTTTCAAGGTGTTTTGACCTAACTGGCCTTTGGGTCAGATACAGCTTTTACATACTTTTGGTAGGTAACTACCAGTTTCTATTTGTCAGGGAAAGTGGGTAGGAGTTAGCTATTCCCCACAACCTTGATAGCAGCTTATAAAGAGCCAGTGTCAAATCAATTTGTGCCACATGCATTATTTTTAAAGCATTTCTTAGAAAGCACACACAGGAGTGTTCATGCAAGAGGTACTGTAAGCCCTTTGCTTTCAGGGCTTACAGCCTCTCAAATTAAAGGTTTATTATACAAGGTATTTGTAACAGTGACCAGCATTAGGCTCTGCTGTGTTAACTACTGGCATCAGTCAAAACATGTTCTCACCTCATTTCTGTACATGTTTATATGTTTAGGGGTCAAGCCCTGTGTGTCCTTTCTGAGGGCCATGTTAAAGGCCTCCTCAGATTTCTATACCCTATTCTTGCAACGTGGAGAGGTTCTCTAGAAGTATTTTAGCCAGGATCCATATATCGAATGCCCTCAACTTCACCAATGCAAGCCAGCTTCTAATATACAAATTAGCAAGCCACCGATTTTACCATTAAAAAACCCATTTCTAACATTTACTATGGAATTAGCAAAGTTTCTGGTGTACATTGGATATCGAAGCTCCAGTAACAGACTCAGAAGAAATAGAGATCTGTGAAATGACAAATAATGTAGACTAATCCTCTTAAAGTTCAACAAAGTACAAGAAAATATGGACAGAAAAATGAAATTTGGAAAACAACGTATGAACAGAATGAGAAGTTTAACAAAGAAATATAAACACAAACAATAGAAATTCTAAAGATAAAGGATACAGTAACTGAACTGAAAATCTCAGTAGAACACTTTAACAGCAGACTTGATCAAGCAGAAGAATCAGTGAGCTCAAAGGTAAGACATTTGAAATTATCCAATGAGAAACAAACAAAAAAGAATGCCTGTAAGAATTATAGGACACATCAGGCTAGCTAACTTTTGCCTAATAGGAGGTCCTTAACGAGAAAAGAAAGAAAAAGGCCTAGAAAGCATATATAAGGAAGGAATAGCTGAAAAATTCCCAAATCTGAGAAAAGATGACAAAATTCAGTAACAGGAAGCTGAGGTCACCAAATTCAACCCAAAGAGTTCACCAAGACACATCACAACCAAATTATCAAAAATCAAAGACAAAGAATACTGAAAGCAGCAAAGATAAACATATCACATTCAAGGTAGCCCCAATACAGATTCAGTGGCTTTATCCGCAAAAAATCTTACAGGCCAGTGAGAGTGGGATGGTATATTCAAAGTGCTGAAAGAAACAAAACTGTTAATTAACAACACTTTACTTGGCAAAGGGAGAAATAAACACTTTTCCAGATAAACAATGCCTAAGGGAGTTTGTCACCACTAGGCCTGCTCTACCGAAATTACTGAAAGGGAGTTCTTTAGGCTTAAATAAAAGACTGCTAGTTAACGAAAAACATAAAAGTAAAAAACTAAATGGTATAAGTCATTCATAGAATTCTCTACTATGGTAAAAGTGGCAGGTAAAGCAATGTTATTTGTATTAGGTTTAAAAGATGAAACAAAAACAGCTGTAGCTACAATAAATTGTCAAGAGATACAAATTTTAAAAAACAAATGTAAACTTTGACATCAAAATCATAAAAGGTGGGGGGTTGTGAAAGCATAGAGTTTTTGTATGCAACTAAAGGCAAGTTTTTATCCGCTTAAAGTATCCTGTTATAAGGATAAAATGTTTTAAGTTAGCCTTATGGCAAATACAACGGTAGTTGCATAGACTATAAAAGAAAGAATTCAAAGCACACCACCACAGAAAACCACCAAACCACAAAGGAAGGTAGCAGTAGGGAAAAAAGAAACAAGGGAGCTACAAAACAATCAGAAAACAAATTACAAAATGACACTAGCAATTTCTTACCAATAGTTACCTTGAATGTAAACGGATTAGATTCTCCAAGAAAAAGACATAGAATGACAGAATGGATTTTTTTTTTTTTTAATCACAACCACATACTACCTATAAGAGACTCACTTTTTTTTTCTTTTCCTTTTTTTTTTTTTTTTTTCTTTTTTCTTTTTTTTCTTTTTGAGACAGACTTTTGCTCTTGTTGCCCAGGCTGGAGTGTAATGGCACAATCTCGTCTCACTGCAACCTCCGCCTCCCGGGTTCAAGCAATTCTTCTGCCTCAGCCTCCCAAGTAATTGGGATTACAAGCACCCACAACCACACCCAGCTAATTTTGTACTTTTAGTAGACACGGGTTTTCTCCATGTTGGTCAGGCTGGTCTGGAACTCCCGATCTCTGGTGATCCCACCCGCGTTGACCTCCCAAAGTGCTGGGATTATAGGCGTGAGCCACTGTGCCCGGCAAGAGATTCACTTTTCTACTAAACATACACATAGACTGAAGGTGAAGGGATGGAAAAAGATATTCTACCTAAATGGAAATTGAGAGCAGGGGTAGCTATACTTCTATTAGACAAAATAGACTTTAAGTCAATACTATAAAAAGAAATAAAGTTTATTATATAATGATAAGGGATTAATTCACCAAGAAGACATAACAATTGTAAAAATATATGCACCCAACATTGACACACCTGAATACATAAAGCAATTGTTAAATGATCTGAAGAGGGAGATAGGACCTCAATACTCTACTTTTCACAGTGGGCAGATTGATTCCCTAGACAGAAAATCAATATTAAGAAACAATTGGCTTCAATTACACTTTAGACCAAATGGACCTAACAGGCATATATGAAACATTCCATCCAGAAGCAGTAGAATACATTTTGTTCTCAAATGCACATGGAACATTCTCCAGGATATATTATATGTTAGTCCACAAAACTATTCTTAGGTTTAAGAGGACAGAAATCATATCAAGTCCCTTTTCTGATTACAATGGCATGAAACTAGAAATCAAGAACAAGAATCAATTCTGGTGGAAAATACAGCAATATGTGGAAATTAAACAACATGCTCCCAAACAACTAATAGTTCACAGAAGAAATCAAAAAGTAAATAAAAAATTACCTTGAGACAAATGAAAATGGAAACAAAACTTATGTGATGCAGCAAAATCAGTCCTAATGGAAATTTACAGCAATACACACCTACATCAACAAAGAAGGATCACAAATAATCTTACTTTTCACCTAAAGGAACTAAAAAAAGAACAGACTAAGCCCAAAAGTTAGCATAAAGAAGTAAATAACAAAGATCACAGTTGAAATAAAGACTAGAAAAAATGAACAAAACTAAAAATTGTGGGGTTTTTTTTGGGGGGGGGGATGGGGAAGATAAAAACAAATTCTTACCTAGACTAGGGAAAAAAGAGAGTACTCAAATAAGATCAGAAGTGAAACAGGGGACATTTACAACTGATATCACCAAAATACAAAGGATTATAAGAAACTACTATGAAGTTATGCACTACCCTAAAGAAAGAAATAAATTCCTAGTTATATACAACCTACAAATAGTGAATCACGAAGAAACAAGATCTGAATAAGCCAATAATAAGAAAAGAGATTAAGCCAGTAATAAAAACATCCCACCAAAGGAAAGCCCAAGATTAGGCAGCTTCACTACTGAATTTTACCAGACATTTATAGAACTAATACAAATTCTCAAACTTTTCCAAAACAATGAAGCAGAGGGAATATTTCTAAACTTATTTTACAAGAGTAGTGTTGCACTGTTATTAAAGCCAGACAAAGACACTTCAAGGACAGAAACTTACAAAGTAATATCCCTGATGAACATGGATGCAAAAATCCTCAACAAATATTAGCAAACTGGATTCACGAACACAAAGAATGATTCACCATGATGAAGTGGGATTTATCCTTAGGATGCAAGGATGGTTCAACATGTGCACACCAATAAATGTGATACACCACATAACAAAATGAAGGGTGTAAATCAAATCATATGATCACCTCAATGGAAGAAGAAAAAGCATTTGACAAAATTCAACCTGGTCTCATGGTAAAAACTCTCAACAGATTAGGTATGGAGGCCATGTCTGACCCTCATCACTTTTTGACATAGTACTAGAAGTCCTAACCAGAGCAGTTAGACAAGAGAAAGAAATAAAAGGCATCCTAATAGGAAAAGAAGAAGTTAAATCATCTGTAATTACTGATGACATAACCATATACAGAAAACTGTAATGTCTCCACCAGAACAAAACTAAAACCTGGTAGAACTGATACACAAATTCAGTAAAGTTGCGTAATACAAAATCATCTTACAGAAATCAGTAGTGTTTCCATCTACTATTAATGAGCTATGTGAAAAGGAAATTATGAAAATCTCACAATAGCAACAACTATTAAATACTGAGGTGTAAATTTAAGGAGGTAAAAGATCTGCATACTGAAAACTATAAAACACTCATAAAAGAAATGAAAGAAAACAAATAAATGGAAAGATATCCCATGTTCATGTATTAGAAGAATTATTAGGAAGATCTTTATACAACCCAAGGCAATCTACAGATGTAATGCAATGTCTTTGAAATGCCAATGTCATTTTTTTTCAAAAATGTAAAAAACAATTTTTAAATTCATATGGACCCACAAAAAGACCGTATATAGCCAAAACAACTTTGAGCAAAAAGAACAAAGCTGAATATATCACACTCCTTGACTTAAAAACATAAAGTAATTATAATTAAACAGCATGGTGCTGGCATAAAAACAGACATCAACCAATAGAATAGAATAGAAAATCCAAAAATAAAGTCATACATTTATAGTCAACTGATTTTTGACAGAAGCGCCAAGAACCCACAATAGGGAAAGGACAGGTTCTTCAATAAATGGTGTTGGGAAAACTGGATATCCACATGCAGAAAAATTAAATTAGACCCTTGTTTACACCATATTAAAAAAAACTCAAAATAGATTTAAAACTTAACATATAAGACCTAAAACTGTACACCTACTGAAGAAAACATACGGGGAAATCTCCACAACTTGGTCTTAGGAATGATTTTTTTGGATGTGACTGCAAAAGCAGGGCAAAAATAGAGAAATGAGGTGGCATCAAAATAAAAGACCTGCACAGCAATGGAAACAACACAGTGAAGAGAGAACTCAAAGAATGGGAAAAAATATAAATGATACATCTGGAAATGGGTAAATATCCAAAATATATAAGGAAATCAAACAACTCAAGAGCAAGAAAACCACCTGATTTTGAAATGGGCAAAGGAATGAAGAGACCTTTCTCAAAAGACATTCAAATGATAATAGGTACATTTAAAAAAAAAAAATGCTCACACTAATTATTAGAGAAATGCAAATCAAAACCACAGTGAGATGTCACTTCACACCTATTATATAATGGCTTTTATCAAAAAGATGAAAGATGATGAGTGTTGGGGAGGATGTACAGAAAAGCAAACTCATGCATTGTTAGGAATGTAAATTAGTACAGCCGTTCGGAAAAACAGTATGGAGGTTTCTCAAAAAAAATAGAACAGCCATATGATCCAGTAATCTCACTTCTGAGTATTATCCAAAAGAACAGAAATCAATATGTTGAAGGGATATCCTCATTCCCATATTTATTGAAGCATTTCTCACAGTAGCCAAGACATTGAAATAATCTAAGTGCCCATCAACAGATAAATGGATAAAGAAAATGTGATACATACACACAATGGAGCACTAGTCAGCCTTTAAAGGAGGGTAAAACCTGTCGTTTGAGACAACACGTATGAATCTGGAGGACATTATGCTAACTGAAATAAGCCAGGCACAGAAAAATATTGCGTGATCTCACCTATATGTGGAATCTTAAAAAAGTTGAATTCATGGAAGTGGACAGTAAGTGTTACTAGAGGCTATGGGGCATGGTGGTAAAGGAGGGAATCGGGAGTTGTTGGTCCAAGCGTACAAAGTTTTATTCTTTTCCAGCAGAGAAAACAGGACCAAGGCAGGTCCCAACGCTTAATCCCAGGAGTTCCAGACCAGCCTGTGCAACATAGTGAGACCCCCATCTCTACTTTAAATAAAAATACTGTAAAAAATTTTAAACCCCTAATGAACATTAAGTAATGTTCAAGTTTTGGTGTGGAAAAGGTTTTATTTCTCTGGAGTATATACCTAGGTGAATAATTGCTATGTCATATGGTAACTACGTTTAGCCTTTTGAGAAACTGCCAGACTGCTTTCCAAATTGCCTTGACCATTTTACATTCCCATCATCAGTGTGTGCGGATTCTGATTTCTCCATATCTTTACCACCACTTGTTTTTATCCACATTTTTCATCAAGTAAGACTTCAATGGAACTTCTAGAGATTACAACGGCAATACCTGAGATGAAGAATCCATTGCATGGGATTAACAGCAGATTAAACATTAATGTACTTGAAGATGTACAAATACAGATTATCCCAATGATAAAAGATTTTCCAGAGATTTTCAAAAGAGATGTGGAACAACTTCAATCAGACTAATATAGGTGGAAATCGGAGATCCCTAAGGAAAGGGAAAGCAGGGGTGGCAGAAAAAAGTATTTGAGGAAATAATAGCCAAATAATTTCAAATTTGTTTTTAAAAACTATAAACTCACAGAGTTAAGATTGATGAGCTAAAAGTGTATAAGAAAAATAGGCAAATGAACATAACCAAATTGCTCAAAATAGTCATAAAAGAAATCATACATAGATTTCAGACAGAAGCAAAATATAGCAGGTGGAAATACGGATCTACACAAAGGGATGAATTGAGTTTATGTGTGCGCAATGGCCTAAATGCCAGAGAGGAAAAATGGAAATGCACTATTGTAAGGGCCGTGTACTATACATAAAGGGGTATATCACTTGGCGCTAGACTGTGATAAAGATGTATACTATAAACCCTAAAGCAACCACTGAATTAAAAAAGAATTATAAGGCTGGGTGTGGCGGCTCTCAGCACTTTGGGAGGCTGAGGTGGGTGGATCACCTGAGGTCAGGAATTTGAGACCTGCCCTAGCCAACATGGTGAAACGCTGTTTCTACTAAAAATACAAAAAGTAGCCAGGCGCGGTGGCCCATGCCTGTAATCCCAGCTACTCGGGAGGCTGAGGCAGGACAATCACTTAAACCTGGGAGGCAGAGGTTTCAGTGAACCAAGATCGTGCCATTGCACTCCAGCCTGGGCTACAAGAGCAAAATTCCATCTGAAATTAAAAAAAAAAAAAAAGATAGATAGATAGATATAGATATAGATATAGTTAATAACCTAACAAGGAGATAAAATGGAATCATATAAAATACTTTTTATGGGTTGAGTTTGGTCCCCGCCAAAGGATATACTGAGGTTCTAACTCTTAGTACCTATAAATGTGATCTTATTTGAAAAAAGAATTTTTCAGATATAACCTATTCAAGATGAGATTAGGCCTAATCTATGCTGGGCCCCAGTTCAGCAATTAATGTTCTTATAAGATGAGAAGAACAGACAGACAAAGGGAGAAGATGGTTATGTTATGATAGAGGCAGAGATTGGAGGGATGCATCTACAAGCAACGGAATGCCAAGAATTGCTGGAAAATGCTAGAAGCTAGAACAGGCAGGAAAGAATTCTTCCTTACAGGTTTCAGAGAAAATATGGCCCTGATGACACCTTGGTTTCAGATGACTAGCCTCCAAACTGAAACAATAAATTTCTGTTGTTTTAAGCCATCCAGTTTATGTCACTTTCCTACAGCAACCCTAGAAAACTAATACAATGCTCAATCTCAAGAAAAGCAAAAAAAAAAAAAAAAAAAAAAAAAAAAAAAGGGAAAAATGGGATAAATAGAAACCAAATAGCAAGATGACAGACTTCAATTTAGCTGTAATAATAATCATATTTACACAAATCATATAAAAATGACATGTAAAAGGCAGAGAATGTCAGACTGGATTTTGAGAAACCAATTATACTTACAAGAAATGCACTTTAACTATAAAGACAATAGGTTAAAAGTAAAAGAATGGAAACAGATATACCCTGCGAACATGAATCAAAGAAAGCAGGAATGACTATATTAATACCAGCAAAGCATGCTTCAGAGCAAAGAACATTAGCAAGGGCTAAGAAGTTTATTTCAGGCTGGGCACGGCGGCTCACGCCTGTAATCCCACCACTTTGGGAGTCCGAGGTGGGTGGATCAAGAGTTCAAGAGTTCAAGACCAGCCTTGCCAAGATGGTGAAACCCCATCTCTACTAAAAATACAAAAAAATTAGCCGGGCATGGTGGCAGGCACCTGTAACCCCAGCTACTTAGGAGGCTGAGGCAAAGAATTGCTTGAACCACCAGGAGGCGGAGGTTACATTGAGCCGAGATTGCGCCACTGCACTCCAGCCTGGGCCACAGAGCGAGACTCTGTCTCAAAAAACAAACAAAAAAGTTAACTTCATAATGATAAAGAGGCTAATTTAAGAACAGGACATAACCATCTTGTTTATGCACCTAATAACAGACCCTCAAAATACCTGAAGCAAAACCTGATGGAACAGATTTTATTGATACACCTGTTTTAGTCATTGGTGGAATGAATGTACTGAAAATCAGCAAGACTATAGAAAACTTGAGCAACATTATTAACCACCTTAAGTAACATTTATAGAATAGCCCAGGTAACAACATCAGAATACACATTCTTTCTGAGTATACATGAAATATTTACCAAGACCACATTCTGGGCCATAAAACAAACTCAAGTATCAGTATATTTAAAACTGACTACAGAGTTATGAATCAGCAAAATGGTGGAAATTCCAACCCTTATTCTGCCAGGGAAGCATCAGGAAAGAACAAAAAACCAGCTAAAGTAAAAAACTGAAAAGCCTGGAAAACTGAAAAGCCTACAGCAACCAAGCAAATGCCCAATGAAGAAAAACCCGCGTTCAAAATGGTAGAAAATTGTATGGCATTTTCACTTGCACTTGTCCTGCCACTCCCATGGCACCATGAGATCTTGGTTTGTAGAAGGTGGGAAACTGGTTTCCAGTTCTCTCCCTTCAACCAGAGGAGCAGAACAGACCTTATTTGAAATGTTCTAACCTGTCAAGGGGCTGCGTGAAGGAATGACCTCTCTCACCTAACCGGGATCTCAGATGGGAAAAAGTGGCAGCTACGGGTGGTGAAAGCTGCAGTGGTACCACAGACCCACAGATGCCTGGGGCAAGCGACTATGGGTGGAGACACACAATGGACCACCTAAGACCTCAAGGAGAAACTGGGTTGAGACTATTCAGGAAATTAAGGCATTCAAAAGTAGCTGTTTAGGCTGGGCGCTGTGGCTCAAGCCTGTAATCCTCCTGAGGTCAGGCGTTCAAGACCAGCCTGGCCAACACGGCAAAACCCCGTCTCTACTAAAAATACAAAAATTAGCCAGATGTGGTGGCACACATCTGTATAGGAGAATCGCTTGAACCCGGGAGGTGGAGGATGCAGTGAGCCGAGATGACTGCACTCCAGCCTGGGTGACAGAGCGGGACCCCGTCTCAAAAAAAAAAAAAAAAAAAAAAAAAGCTGTTTATATAGGGAAATTGAGAACGTTTCACACAGGCATAGGAAACATGTATATTCAGAAAAGACCTGAGAAGACCTTAAACTTTTGACTCAGCTGCTCCCTAAGCTTAGATATACCTAATTAATCAGTGAAAGTATACTGTGGCATAAAGACTCGCTGTGGAAACTGGGAAGTTGGCTCTATTTTCAAATGCTCAGTTTTCAACCCAAAATTAGAAAGTATACAAAGAAACAGGAAAACATGGCCCATGGAAAAGAAGAACATAAACTGGCAGAAAATATCTCCACAGAAGCACAGAAATAGAACTTGGATAAAGACTTTAAAAAGGTCTTAAATATGTTCAAAGAGCTAAAGGAAAACAAAGAAAAAAACTAATGGAAATCAGACAAATTGTGTGTGATAAAATGAGAATATCAACAAAGAGAAATTATGAAGAGGAACCTAATAAAAATACTTAACTTGAAAAATACAAAAATGGAATTAAAAATGTTACAAGGGAGGGTTCAACAGCAGATTTGAGCTGGAAGAAGTAAGAATCAGCAAACTTGAATACAGGACACGTGAAGCTATTGAGTCTGAGGATTAGAAATAAAAGACTGGAAAAAAGTGAACAGAGTCTAGGGGACTGGTGCCACGCCATCAAAAGAACCAATATAGGCAAAATGGAAGTCCCCAAAGAAGAGAGATTGTTTGAAGAAATAATGGCTGAAAACTACTCAAACGTCTTAAAATACATGGATATACCAATCTAAGAAGATCAAGAAACTCTAGGATATATCCAAAAAGACCCACAATAAGACACATTATATTTAAACTATCAAAAACCAAAGTCATAGAATCTTGAAAACAGCAAGAGAGAAGCCACTCATGTACATGAGATCTTCAATAAGATTATAAGCTAAATTTTGTTAATAGAAACTTTGGAAGGCAGAAGAAAGTGGGATAATATATTTAAAAGAGCTGAAAGGAAAATGAACAAAAATCAATGGACAGAGAATTGTATATACAGAAAACTTTACTTTGAACAGGAGCTAGAAATTAAGACATTCTTAAATAAAAACTCAGAGAGTTCATTACTGCTAGACCTGCCCTACCAGAAATGCTAAAGGGAGTTCTTTAGGTTGGAATTAAAGGACACAAGACAGTAACTCAAACCCATATAAAGATGTAAAGAACATTGATAAAGGTAAGCACACAGACAAATATAAAAACCAGTATTATTTTAATTTTGGTGTGTTGACTTTTTGTTTTCTACAGGATTTTAAAAACAAATACATAAAAATTTATAAATCCATGTTAATATGTAAACTATGTACAAAGATGTAATTTGTGACATCAATAACATAAATTAGATGGGGCAGAGCTGCATAGGAATAGAGTTTTTGTATGCAATTGAACTTAAATTGGCATCAGTTCAAATTACATTGTAAGGATAAGAGATGAGAAAGAATGAAATCATATGTAAATCCAAAAGCAGTAAACAATAAGTAGGAATCCATTGGCATTTAAGTCTGAGGGCAAAAAGTTCTAGAAATCCTACAAAAGATAACAGAACAATTTCCAGTTTCTCTTACAGCTCAGGTCAATGGTTTAGTGTCATATGTATCAATTAGAAATCACATGAAAGAAAGAAAAATCCTAAGGATATCAGATTTGTCTGGTGGTTTTATTTTATATAAATGTATATAATTTTCACATTGACTCTTTTAAATACTGAGTTCTACTATACTTTCCTCTGCTTATAACTTTTATCTATTTAATTTACACTTAATTATACTTCCAGGCTGTTGTACAATCCTAATGCTTTCATTTTTTTTCTTTTTCTCAAAGATCATTCTCAACAATTAAAGGGCTCAGAAAACATCCTTTTTGTCATCTTTTCTATAATCTCACAGAGAAAGAGGTGGAGGTGGAGAAAGGATTGGAATTGAGCTAATTCCTGAATGCTTATATTGTTCTAGATATCTCATTTACATTATTATTTAACCTTTCTAAAATCCCTGAATGGGAGAGATTTTAAACAATAAAATTGTAATAACTTTAAAAGTTGATACATTGTCCTCGTGGTAACCACAAAGAAAATATACAAAAAGAAATGAGAAGGGGATCAAAGTGTGACACAAAAGGATAAGTTAGACACAAAGGCAATATTGAAGGAAATGAAGAGCAAAAGAGTTATAAGACATACATAAAACTTTAACAAAATACTGAAAGTATTTCATGATCAGTGATTACTTTAAATGCAAATGGATTAAACTCTCCAGTCAAAAGGCAGAAATAAGCAAAATGGATTTTTTTAAATGATATAGTTTATGCTGTCTATAAGACACTCACTTTAGATATAAAGACACAAACAGGTTGAAAATGAAAGGATGGAAAAGATACATTATGTAAATGTAACCAAAAGTGAGCTGGGGTGGAGTGTAAGGGAATCTAAGATCAGAAAAGATAGGCTTTATGTAAAAAGAAAAAAAAAACTGTTAGAAGACAGTAAGAAGTACATTTTACGTTTATGAAACTGGTCAATTTGCCAAAAAGATACAACAATTGTAAACACTTATGCAGCAAACAGAGCTGGGACTTGAAAGGAAAAACAGAGAGTTCTACAATAATAGTTAAGAGACTTTACTACTCCACTTTTAATAATGGATAGAATAATAAGATAGAAAATCAATGAGGAGCAGAAAACTTCAACACTATAGATGAATTGGACTTAACAGACGTATAGAGAATATTTCACCTAATAGCACCAGAATAGTATTCTCAATTGCACTTGGAACATTCTCCAACATAGATCCTCTGTTAGGCCATGACACAAGGCTTAATAAATGTTAATAGACTGCGATTATACAAAATATCTTCTGTGATCACAATGGAATAAAACTAGATATCAATAACAGAAGGAAAACTGGGAAATCCACAATATGTAAAAAATTAAATACATTTAAATAGCCAATGGGTCAAGAAAGAAATTAGAAGAGAAATTAGAAAATACCCCAAGACAAACAAAAACTCAACGTATCAAAATTTATGGCAGGTAAGTGAAAGGAACACCAGAAGGAAAATGTATAGCTCTAAATGCTTTCATTTAAAAAAATTTCTCAACCTAAATTTCCACCTTAAAAATAAAAAATTAAAAACATTAAAGGGCAGCAGAAGGAAGAAAATAGTAAAGATTCGTGTGGAAATAAATAATATAAAGAACAGAAAAAAGAATAGAGAAAATTAATAAATCAAAGGTTGGTTCTTCCAAAAGATCAACAAAATTGGCAAACATTTAGCTAGATGAGCTAAGAAAAAAGATTCAATGAAACAAAAAATGGAAACTGGGATATTACCAATTTTGCAGAAATAAAAATGATTATTTATAGAACTATAAACAACTGTATGCCAACTAATTGGATAACTTAGATGAAGTGGTCAGATTCCTAAATACCCACAACCTACCAAGACTGAATTATAAAAATCTGTATAGATATATAACTTGTAAAGCGACTGAAAGCATAATCAAAACCACCTACTAGAGAAAAGCCTAGGACCAGTTGGTTCACTGGTAAATTCTACCAAAAATTTAGAAAACAGTTAACACTAGTGTTTCTCAAACTTTTCCAAATAATTGAAGAAGAGGGAATACTTTGAATTTATTCAGTGAGGCCAGCATTGCCCAAAAACTAAAGCAAGGCTAAGATACTATAAGAAAGAAGATTATAGACCAATGTTTCTTACGAATATTGAAGTAACATGCAAAACAAAATGAATCTAGGTACAGACCTCACAACCTCACAAAAGTTAACTTAAAATGTGTCATACACCAAATATAAAACGCAAAACTATACGATTCCTAGAGAAAACCTAGGTGACCTCAAGTATGGTGATAACATTTTAGATGTAACACCAGAGTCACATGAGATAAGTAATTGACAAATTGGATTTTATTAAAATTAAAAACTGCTCTGAGAAAGACAAGCTAACCACAGACTGATAAAAATACTTGACAAAGTATTTTGCTGGTTACTAGGGCCAGAGAATCCAACGCAGACCTTCTTCTGAAAGAACTGGGGTTTGGGTGTGGACTTGTCTTATGGCTGCCTGGCTGTGCAAGGTCTTGTCTTTGTTTCCTCAGGGTCAGAGCAGTCCCAGGTCTGGGGCGGCTTCCCAGGTGGCTTGTGGTGAAAGCATTTAAAGGTAAAAGTTTTTGCCACAGCAGCCTGGGGCAAAGGATGTCAGTTCAGATGAACAATAAACAGACTGAAAAGGTCGGAAAAGGAGATACATGAGGGAATAAGGACTTTTAAAATTTATTAAAACTCTTGCATCTACTGGGAAATTAAGAAGATCATGTGCATACCCAGGGTAGGATTCATGGTCCAAAAAGATCTGAGATGATGTTAAGCTTTCACCTATAAGATCTGAGATGAGGTTAAGCTTTCACCTATAGCTGGCCTTTAGTCAGTACACAAGCAAGTAGTAGAAGTTAAGAGAGTTGTAAATGGCCTGACTAGGCATTGAATGAGGGCCCAAACAGAGCCAATCAGCAGACATTATTATTATTATTATTTATTTATTTATGTATTTGAGACAGTTTTGCTCTTGTTGCCTAGGCTCAAGTGCAATGGCGCGATCTCGGCTCATTGCAACCTCTGCCTCCTGGGTTCAAGCGATTCTCCTACCTCAGCCTCTCGAGTAGCTGGGATTACAGGCACATGCCACCACACCAGCTAATTTTGTATTTTTAGTAGAGAGAGGGTTTCTCCATGTTGGCCAGGCTGGTCCTGAACTCCCGACCTTAGGTGATCAGCCTGCCTTGGCCTCCCAAAGTGCTGGGATTACAGGTCTGAACCACCGCGCCCGGCCAACATTATTTTTTAAAATCTCTTTCCCTCTTCCTTTTTTCCTCTCTTTTTCTGTTTTTCTTTTCTTTTTCTCTTATTGGCTGTAGGCACTTGAGGAAACTTTCAAAACACTAGCTGACCATGAAATTAACAGAACACAGAATTCAATGGACCCACATGATCAAGAACAGACTTTTCAAAATACTTTAGAAAAAATCACTAACGAGCAAACAACAGCAACATGCAACAAGCAGAAACAAAACCTAAGGAGGGAGGAGAGTTATTTCTAAAATAGCCATGTTGTTATAATACTCAAAATGTCCAATTTTCTAGAAAAAAAAATGAGGCCTGTTCACAGAAAAAAAAAAAAAATTAATAGAAAATCTCTATGCAAAAGCTCAGGCAATGGACTTGGTACACAAATACTTAAATCAACTGCCTCAAATATGCTCAAAGACTTAAAAAAAAATACAGACAAATAAGTAAAGAAAACCAGGAGAAAAATGTCTTTCCAAATAGAGAATATCTGTAAAGAAACAGATATTATAAAAAGTAACCAAAAAGAAATTTTGAAGCTGAAAAGTTCAATGAGAAAATAAAAACTTCACTATATAGGTTCAAGCAGATTTGAGCAGCAGAAGAAAAAATAGTAAACTTAAAGATAAGTCAGTTAACATTACTCCATCTCAGGGAGAGAAAAGAGTGAAGAAAATTAGCAGACCCTCAAAAAACCTGTGTACACAATGGGGTTTACCCCAAAAATGTAAAGGTAAATCAGCATATGAAAATCATATAATATACCACATTAATCGAATGAAAAGAAGACCACATGATAATCTCAATTATGAAGAACATAAAGTCATAAAATCTAACACCATTTTATAATAAAAACACTCAACCAATTAGAAATAGCAGAGTACATCCTTAATATATTAAAAAGCATCTAAGAAAACCCCACAGCTAACACTGTGCTTAATGGTGAAAGACCGAAAGCTATACCCCTAAGATCAGAGAGAAGACAAGGAGAGCTGTGAACAACTTCTATCATACTTTATACTGAAAATTCTAGCTACAGCAATTAGGTAAGAAAAAGAAATAAAGGTATCCATATCGGAGATCAAGAAGTAAAATTATCCACAGAGCAACATATATAGACAACTCTAAAGAAAAAGAAAAAACCTACTAGAGCTAATAAATAAATGTTGCTAATAATAAATTATCAGCAAAGTTGCAGATAATCCAATAAAAGCACAATAATCAGTTGTATTTCTATACACCTACAACAAGCAATGTAAAAGAGAAATCAATAAAATAATGCCATTTACACAGTATCAGAAAGGATAAAATGCCTAGGAATAAATTTAACCAAGGAGTTACAAGTGTCATATACTAAATGTTGCTGAAAGAAAAGAACAAAGATACAAATGGCAATACATCCATGTTCATGGGTTGGAATACAATATTGTTAAGATGGCAATACTACCCAAAGGGATCTGTAGATTCAATATAATTCCTATGAAAATCTCAACTACCATTTTTTTTAAATGAAAAGTCAATTCTGAAATCCATATGGAATTGCAAAGACCCCAAATAGTCAAAACAGTCTAGCAAATGAAAGTCACACTTGGAGGATACATACTTCCTGATTTCAAAATGTATGATAAAGCTATAGTAATGAAAATATTGTGGTGCTGGCATAAAAATAGGCATATTCATGGAACAAGATCTAAAGTCCGAAATAATCCCATACATCTATGATCAATTGATTTCTGATAAGAGTCGCAGATCATTCCCCGTGGAAAGGAATGATCTCTTCAACAAATCGTGCTGCAGCAACTGAATATGCAGTTGAAATATGAAATTGAAATATGAATTTTCAATTCAATGCAAAAATTGAATTTGGACCCCTACCTCAGAGCATACACACAAATGAATGGAAATTAGATCAATAATCTACACGTATAGACCCAAACTATAAAATTCTCCAAAGATAACGAGAAAAACCTCATGACACTGGGTTTTGCAAAAGCACCACCAACAAAAACAACAACAAAAGCAGATAAATTGGATTTATCAAAAATCAAAACCTTTGTGCATAATGGACTATCACAAAAGTGAAAAGGTAACCTACAGAATGGGATAAAATACTTATAAGTCGTATCTGATAAGAGTTTACTGTATTAAAGAACTCATAAGTCGACAAGATAACTCAGTTTTTAAAATGGGCAAGGCACTTGAATAGAAATTTCTCTAAACACAAATAGCTAACAAGTATATTATAAGATGCTCAACATTGTTAGTCATTAGGGAAAGGCAAACCAAAAACACAATGAGATACCATTGCATATCCACTAGGAAGACTATAATCGTAAAAATATAAAATAATAAATATTGGTAAGGATGTGGAGATACTGGAACTCTCATCCATTGCTGGTGGGATTTTAAAATGACAGAGCCACTATGGAAAAACTTTGGCAGCTATTCAATAAACTAAACATAGAATTATTATTACAACCTACGAATCAACTTTTAGGTATACAACAAAAAGAACTGAGTTATTCAGATAAAACGGAGACATACTACAACATAGTTGAATATCAAAACACAGTATGCTAAGTGAACAAAACCAAACATAAAGGTCACTTATTGTATAATTCAATTTATACAAAATATCCGTAATACATAAATTCATAGAGATAGAAAAGTAGGTTTGTGGTTGCCCGTGGCAGGGAGAAGGAATGGGAATTAACTGCTTAATGAGTATAAAGTTTCCTTCTTTGGATGATGAAAACACTTAGTAATCAGGTAGAGTTAATATTGCATAACATGTGTATTACTAAATGTCACTGTATTGTACACCTTAAAATGATAAATTTTATGTGAATTTTACCTCAATATATAGAAGATTGGCAAATGAAATATTTAAAACGATGATTCAATAGTATGTTCTCTATGTGAAAACTCACTTCGAATTCAATGGCACAGGTAGGTTGAGATTAAAAGAATGGAAAAGATGTATCTTGCAAACAATTTTTTTAAAAAAAGAATGGGTATATTAATATAACACAAAGTAGATTTAAGAGTAAATAAAAATACCACAAAGATAGGCTCTATATAATCATAAAATAATCAAGCCACCAGGAAGGCACGATTATTCCAGTTGTGTATGCACCAAACAACAGAGCCTCAAATATGTGATGCAAAAACTGATAGAACTGATAGGAGAAATAGACAAATCCACAATTATAGTTGGAGACTTCAGTTTCGTCTCTCAGAATTTCATATAGCTAATGAAATTAGCTTTTTTTTTTTTTTTTTTTTTTTGAGATGGAGTCTCGCTCTGTCACCCAGGCTGGAGTGCAGTGGTGTGATCTCGGCTCACTACAACCTCCACCTCCCGAGTTCAAGTGATTCTCCTGCGTCAGCCTCCTGAGTAGCTGGGATTACAGGTGCCCGCCACCACGCCCGGCTAATTTTTGTATTCTTAGTAGAGACAGGGTTTCACCGTGTTGATCAGGCTGATCTCAAACTCCTGACCTTGTGATCCACCCACCTAGGTCTCCTAAAGTGCTGAGATTACAGGCATAAGCCACTGTGCCCAGCCTCAAGTACTGTATTTTTTAAAGCCCTTTTTAGTGGTTGCCTTAGTATTACAATTAAATTAACAATTTAAAATAATCTAGCTTGAATGGATACTGATTAGTTTACAAAAACTTTGCTCCAACATAAGTCAGTTCCCTCACCCTTAATTTATATTATTACTGTCTTAAAAATTACATATTTTTTTCTAGCTTCATTGAAGTATGATTAACAAATCAAAATTGTATATACTTAAGATGTACACTATTATGTTTTGATATTCATTATACATCATGAAATGATTACTATAATCAAGATAATTAACATATCAGTTCCTTCAGATAGTTCTATTTTTGTGTGTGTATTTGAGAATATTGATATTTACTCTTTTAACAAATTTCAAGTATACAAAATATTATTATTAATTATAGTAATGCTGTTGTACACTAGATCTCTAGAACTTATTCATTTTATAACTGAAAGTTTGTACCTTTTGACCAACATCTCCCCATTCCCTGACCCTCCAGTTTCTGGAAACCACCATTCTCTTCTCTGTTTTTATGAGTTTAACTTTTAAAGGATTTTAAAGGTTGGATTTCCTTCTTTGTGAATGCTAAATAGATTCCACTGTGTCTATATACCAGGTTGTCTTTATCTAATTATCTACTGATGAACACTTAGGTTGATTCCATATCGGGGCTATTGGGAATAATGCTGAAATAAATATGAGTGTGCAAATACCTCTTCAAGACAGTCATTTGAATTCATTTGGATATATGCTCAATAGTGAAATTGCTGGATCATATAGTAGTTCTATTTTTAATTTTTTGAGGAACCTCCATGCTGTTTTCCATAATGGCTATTCCAGTTTAAATTCACACCAACAGTGTATAAGGGCCTTCTTTTCCCTTTTCTCTACATTCCCCCAGCTTGTTTTCTTTTGAGTTTTTGATAATAGCCATCCTAATAGTTACAGGTGATATTTCACTGGAGCTTTCATTTGCATTTCCCTGATGATTAGTGATGTCAAGCATTTTTTCATATGCCTGTTGCCTATTTGTAAGTCTTCTTTGAAAAAAATGTCTATTCAGGTTCTTCACCTATTTTAAAATTGGATTATTTGTTTATTTCTGTTGAATTTTATACATTCCTTATATATTTTTGGATATTAACCCTTTATCAGATATGTGGTTTGCAAACATTTTCTCCCATTTCATAAACTGCCTTTTAGTTCTGATGATTGATTGTTTCCTTTGCTGTGCAGAAACATTTTAGTTTGTCAGGGTCCCACTTATTGCCTGTGCTTCTGGTGTCATATCAAAAAAATCATTGCCAAGACCAATGTCAATGAGTTTTCCCCTAAAGATTTTATGGTTTCAGGTATTATATTTAAGTCTTTATCAATTTTGATTTGATTTGTGTGTATGGTGTAAGATAAGGGTGTAATTTCATTCTTTTGCATTTGGATATTCAGTCTTCCCAGTGCCATTTATTGTAGAGACTATACTTTCCCCATTGTGTACTCTTGGCTGCTTTGTTGAATGTTAGTTGACTCTATAAATGTGAGTTTATTTCTGGGCTCTCTATTCTGTTCCATTGGTCTTTCTGTCTGTTTTTATGCCATGCTGTTTTGATTAATAAACTTTGAAGTTAGGTGGTGTGATGTCTCCAGCTTTGCTATTCTTGCTCAAAATTGCTTCATTGAGTCTTTTGCAGTTCCATGCAAACTTTAGGACTGTGTTTTCTATTTCTGTGAAAAATGTCATTGGAATTTTAGTAGGAATTGCACTTAATCTGTAAGTTGCTTTGGGTAGCATGAACATTTTAACAGTATTAATTCATCTGATGAACATAGGTTATCTTTCCATTTATTTCCATTTATTTTCAGTTTCTTTGGTATTCTTTAGTATTTTTTATGATATCACAAATAGGATTGTTTTCTTAATTTTTTGGATAACTTGTTTTTGGTGTTTAGAAATGCAACTTGATATTGTACATTGATTTTGTATCCTGCAACTTTAGTGAATTCTTTTTTTAAGCTCTAACTAAAACAGCGTTTTGGTGGAGTCTTTAGTGTTTTCTCATATAAGATCTTGTCATCTACAGAGACAATTTAACTTCGTTCTTTCCAACTTGGGTGCCTTTTTTCTTCCCTAATTGGTCTGGCTAGAATTTCAACTACTATGTTAAATATAAGTGGTGAGATTGGGCATCCTTGTTTTTGTTCTGATCTTAGGGTCAAAGCTTTTTACTTTTCACCATTGAGTATATTACCTCCAGGTTTGTCATATGTGGCTTTTACTGTGTTGAGGCACATTCTTTCTATACCTGATTTATTGAGGGTTTTTAGTCCTGAAAGGATGTTGAATATTGTCAAATGCTTTTCTAAATCTATTGAGATGATCATATGATTTTTATCCTTCATCCTGTTAAAACAGTGTAACATTTGTTGATTTGATTATATTGAACCATCCTGCATCCCAGGCATGAATCTCACTTGATCATGATGTATGCCATTATAATGTGTTGCTGAATTAGGTTTGCTAGTATTTTGCTGAACATTTTTGCATCTATATTTATCAGGGTTTTTGGCCTGTAATTTTCATTTCTCAAAGTGTTCTTTTTAAATCCTTGATATCAAGGTAAAACTGGCCTCTTATAATGAATTTGAAAGTGTTTTCTCCTCTTCAATGTTTTTGGAAGAGTTTAAGAAAGAGTGGTATTAATTCTTTTTTAAATGGTTGGTAGTCTTCACCAGTGAAGTCATCTGATCCTGAGCTTTTCTTTTTGTGAGATTTTTGAATATTGATTCAATTCCCTTACTCATTATTGATCTGTTCAGATATTCCACTTCTTCATGATTCAGTTTTTGTAGGTTGTATGTTTCTAGGGATTTACCCACTGCAAGTTAACTAATTTGTTGGCATATAGTTTTCTCTTAATTTGTATTGCCTGTGGTATCAGTTGTAATGTCTCCTCTTTCATTTTTTATTTTGAGTCTTCTCTTTTTTAGTCTAGCTAAAAGTTTGTTGATTTAATTTTTTTAAAAAACTATAAGTTTTGTTAATATTCTCTATTGTTTTTCTAGTCTATGTTTCATTTCTTTCTGTCTGAGTTTTGTTATTTCCTTCCCTTTGATAACATGGGGCTTGTTTTTTTTTCCTTCCTTGTAGTTCCTTGAGGTGTAATGTTGTTTATTTAAAATCTTTTTAAAAATGTGTTTATTAATATAAGCTTACCTCATAGAACTGCTTTTGCAGTATGTTTTGGTATGTTGTGTTTCTACTTTGCTGTCACAAAATTATTTTGATTTTTTTCTTTGACCCATTGGTCATTCAGGAATATGTTAATTCTATATATTTGTAAATTTCCAGTTTTCTTCTTCTTATTGATTTCTAGTGTTATGCTATTGTGGTGAAAAATAATTGATAGTATTTCAGCTTCATTAAATTTTGTAATATTATTTTGTGATCTAACATATAATCTATCCTGGAGAATGTTCTATGTGTGCTTGAGAAGAATGTGAATTCTGCCACTGTTGGATGAAACATTCACTATATGTCTGTTAGATCCATTTGGTCTAAAGTGAAGTTTAAATGTTTCCTTATTGATTTTATGTCTGGATTATCTATTCATTTTTGAAAGGGAGATACTGAAGTTCACTACTATTACTGTATTGCTGTATATTTCTCCTTTTATATGTATTAATATTTGCCTTATATATTTAGGTGCTTCAACGTTGGGTGAATAAACATTTACAATTGTTATGTCTTCTGGAACAATTAACTGCTTCACGATTTTGACCTTAGCCTTTTGATATAGTTTTTAACTTAAAATCTTTTCTGTATGCTATATGTATAGATGCCTCTGCTCTCTTTTGGTTTCTATCTGCATGCAGTATCTTTTTCTATTTTTTTCATTTCAGCCTGTATGTGTCCTTAATGTGAAGTAAATCTCTTGTAGGCAGCACATAGTTGGGTCTGGGTGTGTGTGTGTGTCTGTCTGTGTGTGTGTGTGTGTATGTGTGTGTGGTGTTTATTATTGTTGTTGTTTCTAAAATCCATTTGTCCATTCTGTTTTTGTTTGGAAAATTCAATCCGTTTACATTTAAAGTGATTATGGACAGGTAAGGACTTACTATTTTCATCATGTTAAATTTTTTCTTGCTCTTTTTACTTACTTTGTTCCTCCCTTGCTGTCTTCCTTTGTAATTTGATGATTTTCTGTAGTGTTATGTTTTGATTCCTTTCTCTTTTTCTTTTGTATATCTACTAGAGGTTTTTGCTTTATAGTTACCATGACACTTACATAAAACATCTTATAGGTATAACAATTTATTTTAAGCTGATAACAAATTAAATTTGATTACATATGAAAACTACACTTTTACTTCCCTACCCTTGCATGCTGTTTTTAATGTTCTAATTTACATCTTTTTATACTGTAGTATGCATTGACAAGCTATTGTAGCTATGATTTTTTTTAATACTTTTGTCTTTTAACCTTCATAGTATAGTAAAATTATTTATACACCATCATTATAGTATCAAAGTGTTCTAAATTTGACTTTGTACTTTCCTTTACCAGTGAGGTTTATCATTTCATATTACTAACTAGTGCCATATCATTTCAGCTTGAAGAACTCCCCTTAGTATGTCTTGTAAGGCAGGTCTAGTGGTGATGAACTGCCTCTTTTTCATCTAACAACTGCCTCTTGTTTGTCTAGGAAAGTTCTTATCTCTCCTTCATTTCTGAGGAACAGATTTGCTAGGTAAAGCATTGGTTGGCATTTTTTTCCTTGTAGCAATTGAATAGTTCATCCCACTCTCTCCTATTTTGTAAGGTTTCTACTGAGAAATCTGTTGATAGACTTAAAAGGGTTCCCTGTATGTGATGAGTCTCTTCTCTTTCAGTGCTTTCAAATTTCTTTTTTAAAAACATTATAAATTTTCTAATAACACTTACTGAAATTATATGTAAATAATAATCACAACATAAGAATCCTGTCTCCCTCTTAGTGATTGGTGGTTGCATTGGTTTATTCGTTGTCTTGATTTTGCTTTTGACAGTTTGATTATAATGTATTTTGGTGAAGTCTTTTTGGAATGTATCCTGTATGGGGATATTTGAGCTTCATATACCTGAATGCTCATATCTTTTCCTAGATTTGGAGAGTTTTCAGCCATTATTTCTTAAATAAGTTTTCTGCCCTTTTCTCTCTTCTCCTTTATGACTCCAATAATCTCTATATTAGTTCTCTTGATGATGTTTTATACATCCTGTAGGCTTTATTTCTTTTCATTCTTTTTTTTTAATCCTCTGATGAATACTTTCAAATAGCCAGTCTTCAGGTTCACAGATTTTTTTCTTCTGCTTGATCAACGTTGCTGTTGTATACGCTCCTTCATTTCATGCATTGTATTCTTTAGCTCCATAATTTCTGGGTTTTCTTTTAAGATAATTTTTCTCTTTTTTGAATTTCTAGTTTTGTTCATGAATTGTTTTCCTGATTTCACAGAGTAGTCTATTGGTGTTCCTTTTAGTTTGCTGAGCTTCCTTAATATAATTGTTTTGAATTTGTTATAAACCAATTTGAACATCTCCATTTTTGGGGAGTTGGTTATTGGAAAATGATTGTGTTCTTCTGGTGGTGTCATTTTTTTAAATTTTTCATGTTTCTTGAATTACTGTACTGCTGCCTTTGCATTTAAAGAAAGAGTCACCCCCTCTGGTCTTTACTGACTGGCCTTAGGAGAGAAACATTTTCATCAGTTAGTCAGGCTAGGGATTTTGAGGTTCTCTCAGACACTGTCTATGGATGAACCTGCTCCACACATCTTGTTCCCTCAAGGGGGCAGATTCTTAAGGTTGTATGCCTTCTGCATTAGTCCATTCTCACACTGCTATAAAGAACTACCTAAGACTGGATAATTTATGAAGAAAAGAAGTTTAATTGGCTCACAGTTCAGTTCTGCAGGCTGCACAGGAAGCATGGTTGGGAGGCCTCAGGAAACTTAAAATCATGGCAGAAGGCAAAGGAGTAGCAAGCATGTCTTACCAAGGTGGAGTGAAAGAGAATGAAGGGGGATATGCTACACACTTTCAAACAACTGGATCTCATGAGAACTTTATCACAAGAACAGCAAGAGGGAAGTCCACCCCCATGATTCAATCACCTCCCACCAGGCCCCTCCTCTGACAAGTGGGAATTACAATTTGACATGAGATTTGGGTGGGGACACACAGCCAAACCATATCACCTTCTCCAGGTTGCATAAAGGCAGGCCAGGTGCTGAAGTCTCATTTTTTTAGAGTGGTGTCCTGAAATTGTCGTGTTTGTGAGCTTTCTTCCAGTTCTGCAGAGTGCAGCCAGCTGTCAACAGTGCTTGCAAGCCATCTGCAGATTCTCGCTGCTTTTCACAGGAGTGTGCTTGGGGAGCCAAAGAGTGGGGGAGGCATTTGGAGCATCTGGGGTTTTGTTGACAAGATGGGAGTTTTGCATCCCAAGTGGCTTACAGGTGGGCTCCTGATGGAGTCCATGAAGCAACTGGTAGGATCTATGGCAGTGTCAAGTGTGGGTTGCTGTGAGTCCTCATCTCTCTTTCCTGCTTTACCCTCTCCCAACCACTCCACCTTGCTGATCACCTCAGTATTCTGGGTGAGATGAAAATAAAGTGGATCTCTTGGGCAGGGGCCTGTATGTCTTGAGAAACTGGATACTCATTTATTATACTCTTGTTTTCCCCTGTGGAAGAAATAACGGGCTCTTGTTACTGAGCTGTGCCACTTTTTGGGGAGGGTGATGCAGGTAAAGTGAAACTGTTTATACCCTTTCCAATGAATCTATTCTTAGATTTTTTTACTCCACTGGTGTGCTGAACTTTTACTGTCAACTCCTGAATCCCACAAGGTACTCTTGCTCATGAATGGTTGTCAAAATTGATACTTATGTGGGAAAACAATTACAGAAAACTCCTATTCTGACATTTTGGTGCTATTACCCAAAATTACATCTTTATATAATGCCATCAACACAAATTTATAATTGAGATTATGTTTTCAATCAAATAGGAAAAAGACAAATGTTATAAACAAAATAAATTTATACTTTGTTTTAAACTTACACATGTAGTTTTACTGGTTCTCTTTATTTCTTCTCGTGGATTTGATTTACTCTCCAGTGCCTTTCTATTTCAGAGTGAAGGAGTTCCTTTAGCATTTCTATTAGGACAAGTCTTATAGAGAACATTTCTCTGAGATTTTGTTTAGGAATGTCTTCATTTCTTCTTTTTGAACAATAGTTTTGTTGAATCTAGAATTATTGGTTGAAAGTTTTTATTTCATCACTTGGGTTATGTACATTGCCTTTTCAGCCTGCATGGTTTATGGTAAGAAGTCAATTGTCAGACTTATTGAGGATGGTGTGTATGTTATGAATAATTTTTTTCTTACTATCTTCAAGAATTCTCTCCTTGTTTGTCTTTTGACATGTTGACTGTGATGTGGCTAGGTGATGATCTCTTTGAGAGTATCTTACTTGGATTTTATTGGTCATCTCGGGTATATAAATTCATGTTTTTCATAAAATTTGGGAAGTTATCTTTCCTTCTCCTTTTTTCATCCTTCTAGGGCTCCAGTTTATGCATCCACTGGCATGAGAGACGCTGTTCTACGGTTCTTTGTTACTCAGTTTTCTTCATTTTTTCCCACCTCTGTTGCTCAGACTGGATAATCTCAATTGACGTATCTTCAAGTTCACTGATTCTTTCTTCTGCCTGCTCAAATCTGCAAATAGAGGCCCTCTTGTTTCAACTGTCTAATTTTTTTGCTTTACATTTTTTCATGTTGTCTTTTCTCATAATTTCTCTCTCTTTATTGGTAGTCTATATTTGGTAAGACAGTATTTTTATACCTTTCTTTAACCCTTTCGACATGTTTTTCTTTAGTTCTATGTACCTATTTTTAATAGCTGGTTCAATGTCTGTCTACTAAGATCAACATCTGGTCTTCCTTAAGGATAATTTCATTGACTTCATCTTATCCTATTTGTGCCATATTTTTCTGTTTCTTTGCATGTCTCGTACTTTTTTGTTGAACAATAGACATATTATGTATAATGTGGCGACTCTTCAAATCATATTCTCCCCTTTCCCAGAGTTTTTTTTGTTGCTGTTTTTTTTTCACATGATTTTCCCGGACTAATTCTGTAAAGTTTATATGCCCTGTAGTATGTGGATACTGAAGTCTCTGCTCAGTTATAGTGCACAGATAATGACTAGAAAGAGATTTCCTTTAATGCTTCTAACTAACATGCTTCTCACCCTTTCCTAAGGTGCTGTGTGTGTGTGTGTGTGTGTGTGTGTGTGTGTGTGTGTGTTATGGTTCCCATTCAGCACTTAGGTAGTTCACAACTCTTCCTTAACTTGCCCAGAGCATAAAAGGAAAGCCAGAGGTAAACAATTACATGCATGTGGCTTTCTTTTTTTATTCTTTTTTCTTTTCTTTTTTTTTTTTTTTTTGAGACAAAGCCTTGCTCTGTCGCCCAGGCTGGAGGGCAGTGGCGTGATCTTGGCTCACTGTAACCTCCGCCTCCCGGGTTCAAGCGATTCTCCTGCCTCAGCCTCCTGAGTAGCTGGGGTTACAGATGCGCGCCACCACACCTGGCTACTTTTTGTATTTTTAGTAGAGATGGGGTTTCACCACATTGGTCAGGCTGGCCTCAAACTCCTAACCTCATGATCCGCATGCCTCAGCCTCCCAAAGTGCTGGGACTACAGGTGTGAGCCACCACGCCCAGCCTGCATGTGGCTTTCTAGATAAAAAGGAATGTGTCAGAGCTTTTTGAAACAGCCTCTAGACATCTCATTCCCAAGATTTTAGTTTTCAGTTTTTGATCAGCTTCTTGTTTATCCCAATTCAGTTACCAACACTGCAGGCAGTTGTGATAGTCAACAATTGCCATGGATTCTTTTTGACCAATACCTTGAAATTGAGATTTCCTTACTTAGTGAGCACTGAGTCAGTCCAAATGAATATAAATCATATAGATTGGGCTTTAGAGGTCAAATAGTGATAATTATATGGGGACGGAACTTTTTAGGAAATTTCCAAACCTTTCTTCTTCTCCAGTGGTTGCTATGCTGCTAATTTTTAAGACTACTACAGTACTAGGGAGAAAAGCATGGGAAGGAGGCATATTAAAATGCCACAGAGCTGGCTGTTCTTACTGATTCAGCCATTTTTCTTGCATAAATGTTCTTTGGAATTTTGTAAGCCTTTGGTTAATTTCCAAAGTTTTAGAAAATTAATTTCGACTATTTCTGTCAAGGCTCTTATTGGTTTTATGGAGGAGTAGATTTTTGGAGGCTCTTACTCTGACTTTCCAGAAGTGATTTTCCTACATTGGTTGATCTTTACATATAAAACCAACCTTAAATTCCTTGGGTAACCCTCACTTGGTCATAAAGTATTTCTACATTTCATCTGCTAAAATTTTGATTAGATTTCTTTGCATTTATGTTCATGAGGAATAATGTATATTCTTCTTTTTAAATTTCTGTGCCTTTTTTTCTTACCTGGGTATTGCTGTCCAAATAGAATAAGTTGGGAAATATTCCCTTCTTCTAAATGTTCTGGAATGTTGTAGAGGATTAGCATTTTTTTTTTTTTTCATTTCATATGAAGCTAGATGTGCCTGAAGTTTTCTCTGTTGGAAGACTTTTAACTACAAATTCAATTTACTTGATACAGGGCTATTCAGGTTATTTACTTCTTCACTGAGTTTTTGTAGTTTGTGTCTTTCAAGGAATTTCTCCATTTCATTTAAGTTATTGAAAAATGTTGGCATACATTTTTTTTTCTTGACGTAGGGTCTTGCTTTGTCACCCAGGCCGGAGGGCAGTGGTGCAAATATGGCTCACTGCAGCCTCAACATTCTGGGCTCAAGTGATCCTCTCATCTCAGCCTCCCAAGTGACTGGGATTACAGGCATGCAACACCACACCCAGCTAATTTTTGTACTTTTTGTGTAGACAAGGTTTCAACATGTTGCCCAGACTGGTCTCAAATGCCTGAGCTCTAGCAATCCTCCCACCTCAGCCTGCCAAAGTGCTGGGATTACAGGGGTAAGCCACCATGCCTGGCTTACATGCCCCTTTTAAATAATTTTTCCTTATTATCATTTTAGTATTCATAGAATCTGTAATGATTTACCCTCTTACATTTTCAAATATTGGTATTTGTGTTTTGACTTTTTTTCTTAAATTGGTCTGGTTACAAGTTTTATCAATATCTTCTCACTGGGCTATTTTTTAATTTTCTCAAATTTTCTCTGTGTTTTGTTGTTTTATATTTCATTGATTTCTGCTCTTACCTTTATTAATGCTTTTATTTTACTTAACTCTGGGTTAATTTGTTCTTTTCTAAGTTTCTTAAGGTAAACTACAAATTTACTGATTTAAAACCTGTTTTCTTTTCTAATATAGGCATTTCAGTGCTATAAATTTCTCCCTATATCCTGTTTTATCAGTATCCCATACAGTTTTAGATTCTATATTTTTATTTTTATTCAGTTCAAAATACTTCAATTTTCCTTTTTTTTGTCTTTTTTTAAACCAATAAATAGGCCAGAAATGCTAATTTAAATTTCCAAACATTAGGAGATTTAGGAGAGTAAGAGATATTCCTCTTACTCTAATTCGATACCATTGTGGAATTAAATTAACATGGTTTACATGAATTTAATTCTTTAAATGTGTTAAGACTTATTTTATGACCCTCCCATCAAATGGAGAATTTTAAAGGAATAGGGTTCTGCTTATTTTTATTTCCTGACATACTCTTACTTGTTATAGCCATTCTATCTGCCAAAAACATGCAGAAAAAAGGCACACAAATCAATTGGAAAAAAATACATAAATACTAACTATAATGAGACCCCACAATTTGGTCCCAGTGTAATTGTGTAATGTCCAAGTTTCCTATATTCTCTTAAAACTTTCCCAACATTATTGACACTAATAATTCACTTTGTAGTCACCTGATCATTTAAAAATTTTATTCTAGATGTTCCTATATTCCATTTTTTACTCAAGCACTGTACACAATCAACAACAAATAGTTCAAAATAAATGAAACACCAGACCCCTCCCTTACTGTAAAACCCTAAGGTGAAGTCTGCGTAAGAAAGCTATTATGATAGTGCCATTTTCTGAGAGAAAAGAAAGGCATGTACACAGGGGCTATGTGAGATAATTCAGGAGGTCATCATATTGAACCAATTCTAAAAGTCCTCTCTTTCTATTAAGGAACATTCAGCTAGACTAGTTGAAATCTGAAAACAATCTTTCAGAATCCTGAGATAACTATCGTCATCATTGATCTTGGTAAGGCAGCTCCTGACAAATTAGCACTTCTATAACTGGGTTACTTTCCAATAGAGTTGTTATTTGCATTAAGAATTCAGTATACACTTCAGCTTTACTATTGAAGCTGGCAATATGTCAACCTTATAAACTTCAGCACAGTCACTTCTCCTGAAGGGGACAGCACAGGTTGGGAGATGGCACTGTTGACATATATAAAAATTAGAATGGAACAAGTAATGCTGCATGAATCGATTTTCAATATTTATCACTTTGATTATTGGAGCAAAAAGGGATCAACACTAAAACAACACCTACTATAAACCTGCTTTCAACTTTGTCTCTCTTTACCCTCCTAAGCAGTGTTTATCCATATTTGAAAAATAATATTACTGCCAAATGCTCATCTGTTGATTGCATTACTACATACAATCCTATATTTAGACTCTATCAAGGTTTCCCTGCCATGTGTGTGTTTTCAGTTTTCTCTTAGATGTGTTTATCCAAACCAAGGGCATCATTAACATAAGCTTACACTTCAGTCTCTATCTCATCATGCCAACTTTGCTGCAGTTTCTTAATCTGATTGTAATTTTCAGGAAGTAAATAAATAATGGATTTACCACACATATAGGCTAGCCAAAAAAAAAAAATGACATTGGATTTGTCTTCACACAAACTGTATACTTTGAAACTACTGACATAAGATAATCATGAAATATTGTGTACACAGGGATTTGAGCCTGCTATGTCTTCTGGGAATGCTTGATCTGTGGGCTCATTCCAGAACTGGGGGAGCCATGTTTTAAGCATGATTCTAACCACAGTCAGAGTGCATTGGAAACTTGATGCTCTTGCTTCCCTGTCAAATTCACACACACACACACACACACACACACACACACACACACGGGCGCTCATCTAAATAAGCCATACAACATTTATAGGGTGGTTGGTTCAAAATAAAAGCATGTATTTCAGTACCTCTTGGACCTTTCAATGAGATAATCATGTCCATGTTTTATAGCCCTTTCAGCACACTTCTGTAAAGTTATGTGAACATCGTACAAGATAAAATTCTTTGTGTTCTGTATAATTGATTGACTACTTCAACCTGACACCCTCACTTATGGCTTTTACATATTTCTGATTTGTTCATTCTCAAGAATACATTGCCAGCACTAAGGACAAAGATATGGCTTTAAAAAATACCAAATATGAATCTGTTCAAATTATCTGGAAGGAAACACACATAATACCAAAATATTAAAAATTCCTGTTACAATGTTAAAATTGAGAAGAGTATTTGAGAACTGTCCTGATAAATTTCTCTAACTTTATAGTGTGGATGGTATCCTGGTTAATTTCTTCATGTTAACATAACTTTATCAATCTTATCAATTTTGCCCTCTCACTGTCATCTTTGCATTGCCTATCACAGGTTATTAATTTATTATGTATTAATTTATAAATATATACATAATTATTATAAATAAAACTGAAACCTGTATAATTTATCCAGGCAATGGCTCTTTCAAAACTTCTGAATTTTAGTCTTCAAATTTTTTTTGCAATTAGGAATGTTTAAGTGATTGGAAATAAAAGACTATCCTGGTATGACTGTCAGTGATAAATGCTGTAGTTATGGCATACGTTTTGTAATAGGACCGCCAATTTTCATTGTATTAACTATAACCTATTTTAATCTATTTTAATAATGTTAAACATATTTATCAGTTAAGAATCTACATGAAAAAACCTGGATCCTGAGCAAGATGGCCGAACAGGAACAGCTCCAGCCTCCAGCTCCCAGTGCGAGCGACACAGAAGACGGGTGATTTCTGCATGTTCAACTGAGGTACTGGGTTCATCTCACTGGGGAGTGCCAGACAATTGGTGCTGGTCAACCAGCAAGAGCTGAAGCAGGGTGAGGCAACAGCTCACCTGGGAAGCGCAAGGGGGAAGGGAATCCCTTTTCCTAGCCAAGGGAAACTGAGACACACAACACCTGGAAAATCAGGTAACTCCCACCCTAATACTGAGCTTTACCAAGGGTCTTAGCAAATGGCACACCAGGAGATTATATCCCACACCTGGCCCGGAGGGTCCCACACCCACAGAGCCTCCCTCATTGCAAGCACAGCAGTCTGAGATCTAACTGCAAGGTGGCAGCGAGGCTGGGGGAGGGGCGCAAACCATTGCTGAGACTTAAGTAGGTAAACAAAGCTGCTGGGAAGCTCGAACTGGGTGGAGCCCACCACAGCTCAAGGAGGCCTGCCTGCCTGCCTCTATAGATTCTACCTCTGGGGACAGAGCATAGCTAAACAAAAAGCAGCAGAAACCTCTGCAGATGTAAATGACCCTGTCTGACAGCTTTGAAGAGAGTAGTGGGTCTCCCAGCACAGAGGTTCAGATCTGAGAACAGACTGACTGCATGCTCAAGTGGGTCCCTGACCCCTGAGTAACCTAACTGGGAGACATCCCCCACTAGGTGCAGACCTACACCTCACACCTCACACGGCTGGGCACACCTCTGAGACGAAGTTTCCAGAGCAAGAATCAGACAGCAACACTTGCTGTTCAGCAATATTCTATCTTCTGCAGCCTCTGCTGCTGATAACCAGGCAAACAGGGTCTGGAGTGGACCTCAAGCAAACTCCAACAGACCTACAGCTGAGGGTCCTGACTGTTAGAAGGAAAACTAACAAACAGAAAGGACACCCACACCAGAACCCCATCAGTATGTCACCATTATCAAAGACCAAAGGCAGATAAAACCACAAAGATGGGGGAAAAGCAGGGCAGAAAAGCTAGAAATTCAAAAAATCAGAGCACATCTCCCCCTCCAAAGGAACGCAGCTCATCACCAGCAATGGATCAAAGCTGGACGGAGAATGACTTTGACGAGTTGAGAGAAGAAGGCTTTGGTTGATCAAACTTCTTAGAGCTAAAGGAGGAACTACGTACCCAGCGCAAAGAAACAAAAAATCTTGAAAAAAGAATAGAAGAATGGAAAACTAGAATAATCAAAGCAGAGAAGGCCACAAACGAACTGATAGAGATGAAAACCATGACACGAGAATTACATGACAAATGCACAAGCTTCAGTAACCGACTTGATCAACTGGAAGAAAGAGTATCAATGATTGAAGATCAAATGAATGAAATGAAGCGAGAAGAGAAGTGCAGAGAAAAAAGAGGAAAAAGAAATGAACAAAGCCTCCAAGAAATATGGGATTATGTGAAAACACCAAATCTACGTCTGATTGGTGTACCTGAAAGTGATGGGGAGAACGGAACCAAGTTGGAAAACACTCTGCAGGATATTATCCAGGAGAACTCCCCCAACCTAGCAAGGCAGGCCAACATTCAAATTCAGGAAATGCAGAGAATGCCACAAAGATACTCCTGAAGAAGAGCAACTCCAAGACACATAATTCTCAGATTCACCAAAGTTGAAATGAAGGAAAAAATGTTAAGGGCAGCCAGAGAGAAAGGTTGGGTTACCCACAAAGGGAAGCCCATCAGACTAACAGCAGATCTCTCGGCAGAAACTCTCCAAGCCAGAAGAGAGTGGGGGCCAATATTCAACATTCTTAAAGAATTTTAAACTGAACAATGAGATCACTTGGACACGGGAAGGGGAACATTACACACCGGGGCCTATTGTGGGGAGGGGAGAGGGGAGGGATGGCGTTGGGAGTTATACCTGATGTAAATGATGAGTTGATGGGTGCTGACGAGTTGATGGGTGCAGCACACCAACATGGCACATGTATACATATGTAACAAACCTGCATGTTGTGCACATGTACCCTAGAACTTAAAGTATAATAATAAAAAATTTTTTTTTTAACCTTCAAAGTCTTAAACTAAAAAAAAAAGAATCTACATTAAATAAAATATATTTTATGTTTAAATAATAAAATATATTTTATGTTGTATAAATATATATCTTCTGTATAAATATAAATGTATATGTTGTTTAAATTATATCTATGTTGTGTGTATATATACAATGTAGATAACTTTACCTTGACATTCTAATACATTACTGAAATAATGGTAACCTAAATATTTCATGATTTGACTATATCTCATTAAAGAAACCACATGGACCTAATTTTCAAGCATTACTCATTCTAGGAATGCTCTACAGAAACAGAGGCATGAGTGCATAAAAACTGGCATATTCTGATTATAAATATATGGATATCTTGCAGTAGCAAAATGTTCATAACCATTATTCTGAACAGAAGAAATGGCTAAGGAAAATGTGGCATCCTTCACATTCACCAAAAACACTGACACATCCATAGTTTTTGACATAGAGATCTCAAGACCTATAGGACCTCAGGAGATTGTACAACATATATCACTACCAAAATGTCAAATCTAAAGCTCATTTACAATAAAATTAATTGGTTATGATCAATATATCTTATATAGAAAGATTAATGATTGATAGATACTTGTATTAGCATAGAAATTTTTTCCCTAATATAGGGCAGATGATTAAACATATTTCCTCTGGAAAGCATGGGGAAAAGGTTAAAATACATCTGTCATAAATAATTTTATATTCTTCTATATTGCTAAGCTTTCTTAAAATGAAGTGGTTACTCTTGGTAGTAATTTATGGCTGGAGCTCTTTGATCTTAAACTAAAAAAGGGAAAATTAGGGAAGCAGGATTAAAAGTTGAAACACATTTTAGCTTTAGTGTGTCGAGAGCTCAAAAGGTGAAAAGCACTTAAATTTATCAGTTGTGTATTGACTAAGTAATCTCAAAGGAGATCCTTAAGCAAGGAGTTCACCGTTCTGACTTTTGGATTTATACTTTACCCAACTTCATCAACATTTCCCCAAATTCTCAACCGTACAATGCATGTGGGCCTCTATTAAGATGTATGAGAAACTTCTTTGCATGTGTTGTGGAAATAATCATACTAAACCTTAATAACTATATTTGCTTGTATATTCAATTATGTAGCACATAGAATAGAAAAGCATGAAGGTATCCCATTAATTCCCTCTCTGCAAAACAAGAGACATGTTCAAGTGATCTGTCAAAGAAAGTATAAAGAATTGAGTACCAAAATACATGAATATGTAGGGACAATACTGCAATCTTTAAGACTTGAGATTGTTCAGCATGTTTTTATAACAGAGAAAAAAGTGTAAGAGAATTTAAGAATATGCATAGAAAAAACATAAATGTGTTAAAATAAAAATACTTGAGTAACTACTCACGACACGATTTGCTAAAAAGGCCTATGCTAAAGAGAGAACGTACTTGATCTATTATGAGGGCATCGATCAATAAGCACCATGTAATACACAATCTATTTGAGACATTTTTATGTATTAACCAATATTTTGACTAGTTTGATGAGGTTTTTTTTACTTTCTATCGAAGAATAATATACATGTAGAAAAGTGCATCCACTAAAATTGTAAAGCTCAATGTATTTGCATGATGCAAACACAGCAAGTACTCAACACACAGATCAAGAAATAAAAATTACATGCATACTAGAAACCACCCAGGTGTCTTATATCTATGATTATCTCAGGCATGCCATCGAGAGAAGAAAATTTCCTATATAACTTACCTTGCTGCAACAACGAGAAAAAGACTAATTCAAGTCAATACTTAATAATTCAATTAGAAGCAGAAATATAATGTAGTCTGACCACAAAGATCTTATGAACCATGGAGTCTCTATTCTGAAACCCCAATAATTAAACAGATGAGGAAACTCTGTTAATATTTTGGTACACCTGGATTTCACTACAATAAATTTTGATCCAATATGAAATTGCCAAAAATTCTCTTAAATTCTACATTTTTCCATAAAAGCAGAAGAGAGTTAAAATTAAAACAGAAATGATAGATTCAATAGTGTAGGTGACATGGTGAGGGTCTCAATGAGGAAAAGGACGTATCATCAAAATGTCCTTCAATAAGCTTCTGAAAAGATATACACAACAACCTAAAGACCTAGCAAAAAGCACATGACATATGAATTTCAAAAGATAATGGTTTAGCTACTCACCCCTATTCTCTGAAGTGGAGGATCAGACTCCAGGCCTTCTATCTCAGCAAAACATGAAAGAGAAAAAAAAGCAAACATAATCTTAGAAAATACTCCACAGTAAAAATAACAAAGCACGAAACGTGGTTCCATTGTCATTATTTAATAAAGGCATGCCATATTTCCTTCTTTCAGCATAACACTAATGAGATTTGCAGACATATCACAGTTGCTTGACCCTTAATTCAATCTTCTAAAGTTTTTCATTTGTTACTTAAGAACATCTTTCCTATATGTAAGTATCTATCTACAATTAAAGCAAGTCTTGGGTGACTAAGCATACTAAAGAGCATACTGACTCCTAAGACAGGATGCTAATGCCCTCTCAGGAGAGATAGAAAAGGCATGCTCACAGGGGTACTCTGTTGTCACTGAGGGATCCCCAAATAGAGCCAGGCTCTGAGAGTCTTATTTGTCCTATTGGAGGGCTGCACATCTGGACCTCAGATTGACATCTGGAATGAGTCCCTCAGCATCCTCAGACAATTATTCTCATCATCGATCCAAACAAGCGCCCTCCCAACAAATAAGCATTTCCACAGCCAGGCTTATTTTGTGCATGGTTATCTAATGCATCATCAGTGAGAACAGTAAATGTACAGTAGACATTTGTTTAGTATCTGAATGATGGAACTCTCATATACATAGCATGAAAAAACATATGACTGAATTGTTCCAATAAAATTAGATTAAAATCTGGCCAGGCACGGTGGCTCATGCCTGTAATCCCAGGACTTTGAGAGGCCAAGGCGGGTGGTCACAAGGTCAGGAGTTCAAGACCAGCCTGGCCAAGATGGTGAAACCCCGTCTCTACTGAAATACAAAAATTAGCTGCGTGCGGTGGCACCCACCTGTAATCCCAGCTACTCAGGAGGCTGAGGCAGGAGAACTGCTTGAACCCAGGAGGCGGAGGTTGCAGCGAGCTAAAATCATGCCACTGCACTCTAGCCTGGGCAACAGAGCGAGACTATGTTTCAAAAAAAAAAAAATCTATTGGGGAACTTTATAAAAACTCTTTAATCAACTAAAAGTTTAAGGAGTAAGTGAGGTAGCAGAATAAATATATGGTATTATTACGGTACTAATATGTATAGAAACATCTGTGTTATGAATATGCTAGATAAAGATTCAAAAAAACAATAGTTAGAACATGTGAATTTCACTACGAGATTATTTTCACCCAACATGAATAGTGAAAAAAGGAAATATGTCAGTGATTCTCCACCATTGTTTAGGTCATTTCAAAAAGAGATTTAAAGAGAAGAGACAATAATGAGGAATCCTTGAGCAAGGTAGGGACACCCCTGGGGAAATATATCTACCAAAAGAATAATCTCTTTTCAGCCTCTGAAATAATGAACTCGCAGTCCTTGACGTTCTGAAATCATTGTCCGCAGAACACACAAAGAATTTCAAAACTACCAAAGTGGCTGCTCACCTCTTTTCCCTGAAGTTTCCTTGAAGTTGTTTGATCTTTTAACCTGCAGCAAAATATCACATAGAAAATAAATCAGATCAGAGAATGCTCCTAATTAATAAAAAATAAAGCACAAGATTGGTTCCATTATAATTTCTTATCATACAGGCATCTCAGCACTCTAATCCTTGCTACAAACATCAGCATTGTTTGATCTCATTACCTTTGTCATTTCATTTATAAATTTCTTTCCTCCTTGAATTCTTTACTCTGAAAATAGCCAATTTCCTCTCTACCAAGCTATCCAAGCGACACAGCAGTTGTATCTTGAATGGGAAATGCTAAAGTTGTAGTCTACCAATAAAGATTTTATGAAAATACACTGTGATGTGAAAAATGAAAGACACAAGATAGTGGTATTGTGAGATAACTGAAGAGTTCACCAACTGGGCCTGCTCTGAATGTGTTATTCATCCTGTTGCAATAGAATAGATGGCCATTCATTCAGCCACACCTCAGCATCTCAGATACTTGTGCTTATCCTTGATTCAGACAAGTCTACTACCAATAAGTAAACACTCCTCACACCACACTGAGGCTCCTAACAATGTATCTTCTACATTCAGCTTATAGCAAAAAACAGCTCAGGCGGATGTCTGACCTGACTTTAGTGAAACTGGCTTTCACGACAACTCCAGAAGCTTCTCAGAACCCTTTGGTCTAAGCAAAATGTGAAGTGATATTGCAGTGGGATGGCTGTCAATGCTGATATATTTACTTAATATGATAAAAATAAAATGTCAGGAGTTAACTATGAAGATTATATCATTTAAAAGATTATTAATGTATGTTAGGATCCATTTGACAGCAGCATACAACATGATATTCCTTCCATGTGACAGGTGTATATTCCCTATCCAGGGTAGAAGACTAGCATACAAATGTCACTAATATTGTGACGAAGTAGAAATAAGACAACTAAACACAGGAGGAGGAAAGAAAAAGAGGAAAACCAAAAGCACTCATGGGTACCCTCCCATGTACCCAGCATGCACTGTTCAGCCACATATACCCACCCACCCTCCTGAAGGCCCAGCACAGACAGCATTGTGTTTAAATCCCTGATCTACCATAAAGCTCATGTTGCAAGAGCAGTAGGGGAGTGTTAAAGAACATCCCCCAAACTCATAAATCAGAAGTAAAAGATTAACTAGGAAAACACAGAACTAGCAGAATGACGAGAGGTACAAAAGTAAACACTCCAACAAAAATAACAACTCTCCTAAGTATGAATAAATAAATAAATAGGCAAGCAAAGACTACACCGTGACCAAAGAGCACAGCAAATATAAAGAAAACACAAACACAATAAACATCAGTCATAGCTACACACACACACACACATGTGTGAGTGGACTCCACACACCTACTAGAAGAAAAATATTTTCAGCAGGCTCACAAAATAAAACGTAATATGATTTCTATTAGAGATGCATCTAAAACAAATGGATTCTAAAAGACTGAAAATAAAGGGATGGGTGAAAGTATATCAGGCACATGAAAACAAAAAGAGATCAGGAGTAGTGATTCTTATATCACACAATGTATTCAAGTCCCACAATGTTAACCAAGGCAAAGAAGAACACATTTTTTTATGCTAAAAGATATAATACACATGAAGATTTGACCCTTATGGAGACTTATATACCAAATAACATAATAACCACCTTTATGAATAAAAAAACTGCATGAGATGTATGAGATGTAAGGAGACAAGACATAGAAGGTCCTATAATAGAAAATGATAATACACTATTATCAGAAAAAGACAGATCAAGTGGGCAGAAATAGCAACATAAAAATAGGGTAGATTTTATGGCTATATATTAAACTTGACTGATAATGGAAGATATGTATTGTTCTTAAGTGCCCAAGGCATAGTCACAAAAAACTGATTGTATATTAGGTTGGAAAGAAAAATTAGTAACTCAAGAAATATTAAAAATATCACAATGCAAAAAAATAGACTTTATTAGCAATAACATAAAGGCTCTTTCACCAAGAAATTTTAAAAATATCCTATCTACTAACTCCTGATTAAAAGGAAAAATATAAACAGAAAATACATATGTTTAAATAATATGTAAATACATATTTTTATACATATCTTTGTATGCAGATATGTATTTACATATTATTTTAAATTATGCAACAAATGAGAATCTGTAATATGCATTTAAAGGCAGTTCTAGAGGAAAATTCATTGCACTAAATGTTTTTGTTATTTTTAAAAATGAAAAAGGTGAATGAAAGAATTCAATTTTCATCTTAAAACACTAAAAAAGAGCAAAAATGAAAGTATAAGAAAGAAATAAGGATCAAAACAGAAATTAATGAAGATAATATGTTAAAAACCATAGATGTAATTAATAATTGAGAAGTCTGTGGCTTTAAAAAATATTAACCACATAGGCACTCTACTAGCTAACTTTATCAAAAAAGGGAGAAAATACACATACACAAAATAATACTTCATGAGCACTTGAACGTAATGTGCATTCTGCTATTGCTGGGTGTCGTGGTCTACATACGCCAGGGGAGTCAAGTTGGTTAATAGTGTTCTTACATCCACCCTTACTGATTATCTTATCCATGTTCAATCACGTACTGAGAAACCACTGAAATTTCAAACTGTCATTGGGAATGGTCAAATGTTTCATTTCATTTCAAAAGCCTATGTTGGAAATGTAACCCTCAATGCAACGGTGTTTAATGAGGCAACATTTAAAAGGTGATTAGGCTGTGAGAGCTCTGCCCTCATCAATGGATTAATGCTGTTATTTCAGGAGTGGGTTCCTATAAAGAAGATATTTGTCTCATCCATACCGTCTCTTTGCCCTTCTGTCATAGGATGACACAGCTAGAAGGCCCTCACCATATGCCAGCCCCTTGATCTTTCCAGCCTCCCGAAATGTGAGCCAATAAATTTCCACTCATTACAAATACCCAGTCTGCAGCATTCTGTTACATCAGAGCAAAAGGGACTGACACAGAAAACTGGTAACATAAATGCAGTATCTTTTGTATCTAGATATCCAGTTGTCCTAGCAACATTTGTTGAAAAAACTGTTCTTTCCCATCACAGAGAGGACAATGTCCAGATAACATGCCTTCTTGGGGTGCAGGAATCATACAGTCCAAAAGCCGGTGTAGGAATCCAGGATGCTAAAGCCCCTATTTCAATATGAGGGAAGTCTAGGTCTCACGCTGTGTGAATCAAAAGCATTGTTCAAATCTTGTTGACTAAAAGTAACTGGTCAAGTAAACAGCAATATCCATAGTGATCTGGGAAGACGCCATTCAGCCTAACTCAAGAATGGGCAGATCAACTTGGTATTTTTCAGGATCTGAGTCTCTGATAAGGATGAAATGAGATAGAACACTTAACCACTGATTTTAAAGATTTTAGAAAGGTTAGAAATCTTTTGTAAACTAGCACAGTGATCAAATACATCATAGAAAAAAAAGCTGGATTTTATTCGGGGCAAAGGGATATTAAACCTGGAGATATGGCTGGGCGCGGTGGCTCAAGCCTGTAATCCCAGCACTTTGGGAGGCCGAGACGGGCGGATCACGAGGTCAGGAGATCGAGAGACGATCCCGCTAACACGGTGAAACCCCGTCTCTACTAAAAAATACAAAAAAAATAGCCGGGCGAGGTGGCGGGCGCCTGTAGTCCCAGCTACTCGGGAGGCTGAGGCAGGAGAATGGCGTGAACCCGGGAGGCGGAGCTTGCAGTGAGCTGAGATCCGGCCACTGCACTCCAGCCTGGGTGACAGAGCAAGACTCCGTCTCAAAAAAAAAAAAAACCTGGAGATATTATACAGCCTGGGAATCTCTGCCTTTTAATTTAATTTACTCTATTCACATGTAATTTTATTATTGACATAGTTGAGTTTATGATGTCATTCTTCTTCTTCTCCTCTATGTCTCATGTGTTTTTGTTCCTCTATTCCTCTTTACTTCTTTCTTTTTCATGAAGTAATTATTTTATAATTTAGCATTTAAACTTCCTTAATAATTTTTTCACTACATTTTTTGAATTTTTTCAGTGGTTGCTCTAGAGTTTACTGCATATATCTTAACTCACCCAAATAAGTTTCTAATTTACACTAGATTAATTTCAGTCATACACATAAATGTTACACCTGTATAGCCCTATTTCCCTTTTTGCCATCTTTTGTGGTATTATTATAAATATTACATTTACTGATGCTATAAGCCAAGCAAGACATTGTAATAAATATTAATCTACCATCCATACTCATTTCCTTAGTCCTGTATTGCTTTGCATCCACCTATCTTCTTTGGCAAATATATTACACTTTTATATGTAATAGACTCCAAAATACATTATATACATATCATTTTATAGCATTTATTTTAAAATCACTTAATAGAACAATTAGATTTCTACTGTCTTTTATATTTATATAATTACCTTTACAAGCATTTTGCTTCTTTATGTTGATTTGAAAAACTACCTAGGGTCACTTGCTTTCAGCTTGAAGAACTTCAAGTATTTAGAGAACTCTTTTAAGGGGGTTTTGACAGCAGTATACTCTCCAACTTTTTTTTTTAATTGAGGAAGTCTTTATTTTGTTTTCATTTTTGAAAGACAGCTTTGAAAGAATTCTTAGATGACAGGGTTTTTCCTTTGAGCATTTTTAATATGTTATCACTTTGTTTCTGGCCTCCATTGCTTTTGCTGAAGTCAGCTGTTAATCTTCCTGGGGTTCCCTTGTAAGGAACAAATCATTTTTCTCACACTGCTTTCAAGACTTTCTTCTTGTTTTCGACTTTCAGAAATCTTACTGTAATGTTTCCATTTGTCAGTCTTCGCATTTATTCATTGGAATTCATTGAGCTTCCTGGATATGTAGGTTATTGTTTTTCCACAAATATGGGAAGTTTTCAGCCATCATTTCCTTCAATATTTTTTCTGATCCTTTGTATCTCCCCTGTCTCTCTGGCACTCTCATATGTGTATGCTGGTATGCTTAATGATGTTCCACATTCTCTGAGACTCTCTTTGTTTTTCTTTATTCTTTATGTTCTCTGTTCTTTTGAACATAATCTCTATTGTTCTATCTTCAAGTTTACTTCTTGTTTCTTCTGCCAGTTCAAATCTACTATTGAGCCCTCTAATAAACTTTTAAATTTTAGTTATTGTACTTTTCAACTCCAGAATTTTCATTTGGTTCTTTTTAATAATTTGTATGTTTTTATTGGTATTCACTATTTTGTGTGACACACCTTCCTTTACTTTTTTTTTTTTTTTTTTTTTTGAGACAGACTTTGTCACCCATGCTGGAGTGCAGTGGTGTGATCTCAGCTCACTGCAGCCACTGCCTCCTATGTTCAAGTGATTCTTGTGCCTCAGCCTCCTGAGGCACAAGAAAAATTAGCCTCCACGTCCAGCTAATTTTTCTATTTTTAGTAGAGACAGGGTCTCGCCATGTTGGCCAGGCAGGTCTGGAACTTCAGCCAGTGAACAGTGCTGCTATGAACATTCATGTACATGTGTTCATTTGAACATTTGTATTCAATTCTTTTGAGTGTGTACCTAGGGCTAGTATTGTTGGGTTATATGGTAATTTTATGTATAACTTTTGAGGCACTGCCAAAATGTTTTCCACTAAATCAGGAGGAAAAAATTGATAAGTGGTCTTCTAGAAGCTAATAGAAAGAGGTGAGAGAAACTATATCCCAAATATATTTCTTTAGCTTAAGCTCAAACTAGAATACCCCAGAAAAGATAAAGGCCAGCCAGTCTAGTTTTCATGTCATCTCATGTCATCAAGACAACATAAGGTCTTATTGTTGAAACAAGCCATGGAACCCCACAATCATATATTCACTTTGCCTGAAAACACCTACCAGAATGGCATCCTTAAATCCTGGTTGAAAGTTCACAGGAGACCAAACAGATATCTGGGTGTGTCAGCTGTGCTGGTGTCAACAAGCCAAAGAGTAGTCTTCCTCAATCATCCTTATCTAAGGGGAGGAGGATGAGACAGTAGATCAAGATGACAAATATTACTTCCTGTATGTATGGCTTATGCATGCTATTTCTTAATGAGAGATATGATTAGTACTGGAAAAAATGATCCATTAGATAGGCTATGGGCCATTTATTCATCAAACAGAATAAAGACTAAGTATACAGGTCTCTTGACTTTGGAGAATATCTCAGGTAGTTTAATGCAGAAATAAGTCCTTCAATTGATCACCCTTGTTTACATATTCAAGGAAGCCATATTGATAACAATTGGCATTATAATGTTGCTTGCACTTCATCATATAATGATCATACTGGAGCCAGGTAAAACTCAAATTTTAGAAAACAGACATCATACTACTCATAATTGTATTTAATTTAATGAATGATGGGACATGTATAGATCAGAATTAGAACATGTAGCCATAATGCCATAGTCTTCATGTTGTGAGTCATCACCAATAAACCACAAACATTGTAAAAACATAGCAACCTGACGTATATAAATTAGAAGTTAATATGTTAACTTCTATATTTAGACCAAATGAGTGTCACATCTTACAGATGATACCAATAATCACAACACTTGTCAACATTGTATCAATGCAATTTTAGTAAAAAAGAAAGTTTCCCTCTTGCAGATCCTGTCAAGTATGCTAGTCACTCATTGAGAAGAAGAATGCATAATGATAATCAGGTTGCCTGAAGGAATGGCCCTGACTGTCATTCATATAAGTGTCCATAAAGGTCTTATTTACCATTGGCATTATTCACAGCACACACTTTCATCATAACGAAAATGAAGCCAAACGTACTTGGGAGAGAAAAGTCAGGCACCAGGTTGCTCATCAGTTTATCCAATTTCAAGTTTCATGGGCAAACACGTATTATTGAAACTCACATTTTTACCCCAACTGCAAGGACCCTTCAGTCATAAAGATTCATCTATGATCAAAATATATCCTAGCTCTGTTAAAATATGATGCTAACATTGCAGAAAACTTTGTCTGTATATTTAGACCACAATAATTGCAGCGCATTGAGCAGACTTCCAATGTATCATATTTCTCAACCTGAAAACAACCAATCGTAGGGAAAAAGTAAGGATTTTCTCATGAAGATTGCATTACATGTGTCAGTCAATCATTGAGAAGAAAACCCTATCATGATACTCATGTTGTCTGAATGAATAAATCTAATTATAGAGCTCAGTCTTCACTAGGTCAGTTACCTATTTGGAATTTTTCAGTCAGCAAAGGCAGCCTCTCACCTCCACTCAATAGAATAGTGCCAGTAGGACTTACCAAATCTTCCAATGAGAGAAAAAGAACAAGGGCCTTAGTGCCAAATATCCAAGCAAATTAGGAATTATAGGAAACTTAACACTTAAAGAATCAGAATTTATAGTTTACTTAGAAGCACACAGATAGAAGTGTGAAAAACAAGTTTCACAGAAAGATTCCATTGCCAGAATCCCAAAATAAAATCCCCAATGGAAGGAAACTAAGAAATCCAAACTTCTTGTCTCACAGTTGTTACCTAGGCTGGGCCTCAGCATAATCCATCTGAGCTTAATTTTTACATCATCATTTCTCTTCAAGATAACATCTCATCACTGACACAGCCCATGGCACTCATATGCATATGCACACTTAGATCAAATATGCTTACCAGAGATGGTTTCCTTAAACACTGGTGGTAAAGTGGACTGGATGCCACATTTTCAGTGCCGGGCAGTTGAGTGGTGTCAGTTTCTCCCTGAACAACAGAGTAAAGGGTTTTCTTCCTCCACAGTCTTTTCTGTAAAAGACAAGAGCAGGCTACAGTCAAAGGGTGGGATTACATCTCTTATATGTGCATGACTCCTAATCACTGTTCCTAATTTCTACAAGACTGAGATGTGTGATACTCCAAATATGACCCGTTACTTAAGCTGTGGTAGGCCACTGATTCCCTGGGTACAGTAAGGGCCAAGCACATAGGTGTCATGTCTTTTGACAACCTGGTAAGGGACGATTTCCCTGCAGAAATAAAAACTTCTTATCCTCTTCATATCAGTAACAATTGGCGTCATGCATAGTGTATGCCTTTCTTAATACTGAATCTAATGACACCTGAGTGAGACTCAGGATAAGGAAACGAGATTTCAGACTACCCATATTGTATTCAATTTCAATCAAAGGTAACCTACAGCTGAATATCAAGCCATTCCCTAAAATTGTCAAAAGTCTTTCAGTTGTGAGTAGAGCCTCAATGATCCACAAACATTATAACACCATACACAGCAACCCAAAAAATAAAATAATAGAAATGGATTGTCTATTTGTGCAATCACTAGAGTTGATTGCAATGAATTACTAAATGTCTCATCTTTAAATCAAAGTACGTTCAGGCCAATAAAAAAAGGAGTTTTAATGAGGACCCCATTCGATCAGTCGCTCGTCAGAAAGAATAGATCACTGCTCACTAATTTTGTATGAACAGGTAAATGTAATCATTCTGAAGGCCAATGTTCAATATTCAAATGGTCCACTTGGAATTTTTTAATTATGAAATACAGAATTCATATATATATAATCCATGTAATGACACACCTCTTGCTGGATGAACATTCTGAAGCACACCATGAGGAAAAAATCAATCAAGATATTATCTCTAATAATGTATGAGTATTAAGAATAAAGACAAGATAAAAGAATTTTAAAAGTTCCTTTAGAAATAGATAGAGGCAAATGATGCAAGATTCCCCAAAGGGTTTCTTCCTACCAAGCTCAAAATGGAATACCCCATACCTCCCAAATCTAATGACTTCTCACACCTTCTGGCAAGGATTGGCACTACTTTTGAGCCTCAGCTTAATCCTATTGAGCATGATTTTTGCATTATTATGTCTCCTGAAGATACTCTTTATTCATATATTTACGTTGTCTTGTAAACACTTACCAGAATAGCATCCTTAAACAACGGTTGCAGGGACACAGGATGAGTTAAATTCACTGCAGCATGCCTGTGTGGTAGCACTTGCCTCTGTGGCAACACCAGAGGATGCTCTTCTGAGCAGTCTTTATCTACAGGCATAGGAACGGGACCATACTTCAAAATCAGACATAAATTGTTCCTGTGTGTATGGCTTACACAGGCTATTTCTTAGTGGAGAGATACGGTCCAAACTACCATAAAAAGACATATTACTGAGGCTCTAGACGATTGACTTATCAACATCATAAGGACAAGGTATGCCAGGTTTTTGACACTGAATAATCTGCAATATTATCATATATCATACTACAAAGATGGCAAACAGGACCGAACATATTCCAACAGTATTTTAATACAATATCAGTAAAAAGTGAGCATTTTTTTAAAGAATTCCATCAAGTAGGCCAGTCACTCATTGAAAATAAAAACCCACAGTGAGACCCATGACTCTGAATTTGTGAACCCAGTCATTTCAAAGTCCATATTAGGAATAAGTGTCACCATTTCTAACATGTGTTTTCATTATTCTGAAAATAGTGGGGTCACATGTGTGAAAGGAAAATAAAAACTTGGGACCCCAATTTACTACGCCAAAAGAAAAAAAAATTAAGCTGAAAGCTGAGTCATGCAAGAATTTCCTTTTGTTCTCAAGCAGATAGCTACAGATTAAAGGTTGAATATCTCCATAGGTAGCTACTCTATGTTCACCTTATCTTATGTACAGTGATGATTTACTGAGTGTGAGATGAATACATTATTGACTATTCCGCTACCTGCTCCTTTTGTCTTGGAACATATGGATTATCATACCCTCCCTTTTTCCCCTCCAGCCCACTTTCCCCTTTAAACACTGAAGCCCTCAAAATCACCTCTGGAGAAAGACATAGACCCCAGACGGTTTCTGTGATTTGGGGTTTATTTCTTCTGAGCGTGTCCTTAACCTTGTCAAAATAACTTCTAAATAACCTTCTAAATCTCAGATACGTTTTGGTTTACACATGATAAGAACTGAAATTTGGGTATGAATTTGGTGATCAAATTACTAAATTTTTAAGTTTCATAGGCAAAGTGCATACTGATTCTCACATTCTCCTCTCCATTACCGTGGTCTCCTCCATTACCGTGGTCTCCTCCATTACCATGATCTCCTCCATTACCGTGGTCTCCTCCATTACCGTGGTCTCCTCCATTACCATGGTCTCCTCCATTACCGTGGTCTCACAGTTACAGCAAGTTCATCAGTAACTCAAAACAGTGAAACACTGTTAGAGCCCCACAAGAATAACATAGAAAAACATTTTGTTTAGTCATGTATCTACAGCCAAAGATATATTAAATACTGGAGTAGGTAACAGTGAATTTAAAAAAATCTTCAATATTGAATTGTATGAAGTTCAAATAAAAAGTAAAGATTTTGTCATGAGGATTATATCATAAAGGAAAACTCGTATTGAAATTCAGATTACCTGAAAGTGTAAAACTAATTCCTTCAGGTGGGAGTCTTCTGTAGCTCAATGTTCTATGTAGAATATACCTGTCAGTAAAGGAAGCTACTGATCTTTTATAATAGAATGGCACATCTCTTGGCAGCATGTCTTACTGAAACACACAATAAGAGAAAAAGCCAAAGAATGAGACCTGAATATACCATAGTATTAGAAATTACAGATCACTGAAACAAAGCTTACAGGCTGAGAATTTTTTGTTCATTTATAGGTATACTGACACAGTTGGGCAAACAAGTTACCCATAAAGATTTTGTTAGTTCAAGTTCAAAAGAAAATTCCCCTTGAAGGAAAATAAGCCGTCACTATTATCTGTTCCAGCACTGTCATCTAGGCAGGCTGAACCTCAGCATAATCCTATTGAGTGTAATTTTAAGTCATTATTTCTCACCAAGACATTAGAAGGTTTCATTATTGATGAAAGACATGGTACTCCCCATGCACACTTGAGAAGGCTTCCCGAAGCTCTGATGCTAGGATGCATTGGTGTCAAGAGCATTTTCATTACAGGACACCTGGGTGCTGTCAACTGTCCCAGTCGCAACAGGCCAAAGAGTGCTCTTCTTCCATATCATCAACTAAGGGGCAGATGTAGAGCAAATGTCAAAGGGAGAACTACATCTCACCTGTGTATATGAGTCATGCATGGTTTCTGTTAATTGAGCAATATTGACAATACTAAAAAAAGACCCATTATAAAGGTTTTAGTCCACTGGTTCACAAAATATAATACGGACAAATCATACAAGTCTCTTGGCTTTGGAGAAGCAATTCAGTGGTTTTATGCAGAAACAAGAACAACCCATTGATAATCGCTTTATATATTCAAGGAAGCTGTATCAGTAACAATTGGCATGGTTTATTGTATATGAACTTTCATAAAATACAGACACTCGGGAAGCCACATGAATCTCAGGATCTAGAAATCAGTTATCAGGGCACATGGAGTTGTACGCATTTACATGCATCTTGGCCAAAATGCCCAGTTTTCATATTGTGAACCCTCATCAAATGTTCCACAAACATCACAAAATGAAATAACATAAATATTATAATAGGTAGAGGTGAAGACCAGGCACAGGGGCTCAAGCCTGTAATCCCAGCACTTTGGGAGGCTGAGGTGGGCAGATCATGAGGTCAGGAGTTCAAAAACAGCCTGACCAACATGTCGAAACCCCATCTCTACTAAAAATACCAAAAAATTAGCCAGGAATGGTAGCACTTGCCTGTAATCCTAGCTACTCAGGAGGCTGAGGCAGGAGAATTGCTTGAACCCATGAGGCAGAGGTTGCAATGAGCCGAGATCATGCCACTGCACTCCAGCCTGGGCAACAGAATGAGACTCCATCTCATAAACATAATAATAGGTAGAGGTGGATCTATGTCTACTCTTACATGTAGAGGAAAAGAATATTACATTGTCTCATCATTATCTCAGTAAAATTTCAATAAAAAGACATGTTTTAATCACAAGGAAGCCATAAAGAATGTCAAGTCACTTACTGAGGAGTAAAATGTACACTGGGAACTGGGACACATGTTGCCGCTTTGGTGAACCTACTCATCTCAAAGGCCCTTTCAGGACCAACTGGAAGCATTCACAGCCTGTATTTTCATTATACTGAAAATGATGAAGTCACATGATATTTGGGGTTTATATTCAGATACTAGTTTGCCCATCAATTTATTCAGTTCTCTGTTTCACAGGCAAAGCAAATTACTGATGTTACATATTTGTATCCACTGGCATGATCCTTCTGTTACGAAAAGTTTACCAGTGAGTAAACTGGCCATACCATTATAATATCTTAAAATTTTTAAGGTAAAATAAGAAAAAAATTGGTGTAGTTGTATGTATGTACCCAAGTGAACATTACATGTTAGATTGGGCATTATTAATCAAGTGAAACAGAAAATAAAATGTTCTCAACTTTCAATCCCATCAAATTCAGGTAAAAAGTAAAGATTCTGTCATAGCATCATATCAGATAGGTCAGTCACTCTCTGAGAATAAAATCCATACTGAGATTCAGATTTTTTAAATGAGTAAACATAATAGCCTTAAGAGTGAATCATCACTAGCCCAGCGGTCTATCTTGAATGTATGTGTGATGAAGGCAGTCACTCTGCTTTCATTAATGGGATGATGCATCTCTCGTAACACTGAAAGATACAATGAAAGATATAATGAGAGAAGAAGAACCAAGGAATGAGTTCCAAATGTCTCATACTATTAGGAATTATAAATAATGGAAACAATGCTTAAAGGACAAAAATGTGTTGTTTACCCAGAAATGCATACACAGGGTTTGGCAAAGCAAGTTTGCCACAATGGTGTCGTTTTCTCAAGCTCCAAAATTATTCACCTAAAAGAAACAAGGATTTCTAACTTCTTGTCTCAGGTTTTTCGCTTATGTTAAGTCTCCACATAATCCTATTGAACGTAATTTTTATGTCATCTTGGCTCACTGTAAGCTCTGCCTCCATTCTCCTGCCTCAGCCTCCTGAGTAGCTGGGACTATAGGCATCTGCCACCACGCCTGGCTAATTTTTTTGTATTTTTAGTAGAGACAGGGTTTCGTTGTGTTAGCCAGGATGATCTCCATCTCCTGACCTCGTGATCCACCCACCTTGGCCTCCCAAAGTGCTGGGATTACAGATGTGAGCCACCATGCTCAGCCTGAGTCAGTTTCTTAATGCTGAGTACTAATTTGATTGCACTGTGGTCTGAGAGACAGTTTGTTATAATTTCTGTTCTTTTACATTTGCTGAGGAGTGCTTTACTTCCAACCATGTGGTCAATTTTGTAATAAGTGTGATGTGGTGCTGAGAAGAATGTATATTCTGTTGATTTGGGGTGGAGAGTTCTGTAGATGTCTATTAGGTCTGCTTGGTGCAGAGCTGAGTTCAAGTCCTGGATATCCTTGTTAACTTTCTGTCTCATTGATCTGTCTAATGGGGTGTTAAAGTCTCCCATTATTATTGTGTGGGAGTCTAAGTCTCTTTGTAGGTCTCTAAGGACTTGCTTTATGAATCTGGGTGCTACTGTATTGGGTGCATATATATTTAGGATAGTTAGCTCTTCCTGTTGAATTGATCACTTTTAGCATTATGTAATAGCCTTCTTTGTTTCTTTTGATCTTTGTTGGTTTAAAGTCTGTTTTTATCAGAGACTAGGATTGCAACCCCTGCTTTTTTGTTGTTGTTGTTTTCTGTTTGTTTGGTAGATCTTCCTCCATCCTTTTATTTTGAGCCTATGTGTGTCTCTGCACGTGAGATGGGTCTCCTGAATACAGCACACTGATAGGTCTTGACTCTTCATCTGATTTGCCAGTCTGTGTCTTTCAATTGGAGCATTTAGCCCATTTACATTTAAGGTTAATATTGCTATGTGTGAATCTGATCCTGTCATTATGATGTTAGCTGGTTATTTTTCTCGTTAGTTGATGTAGTTTCTTTCTACCATCAATGGTCTTTACAATTTGGCATGTTTTTGCAGTGACTGGTACCAGTTGTTCCTTTCCATGTTTAGTGCTTCCTTCAGGAGCTCTTGTAAGGCAGGCCTGGTGGTGACAAAATTTCTCAGCATTTGCTTGTCTGTAAAGGATTTTATTTCTCCTTCACTTATGAAACTTAGTTTGGCTGGATATGAAATTCTGGGTTGAAAATTCTTTTCTTTAAGAATGTTGAATATTGGCCCCCACTCTCTTCTGGCTTGGAGAGTTTCTGCCGAGAGATCCGCTGTTAGTCTGATGGACTTCCATTTGTGGGTAACCCAACCTTTCTCTCTGGCTGCCCTTAACATTTTTTCCTTCATTTCAAGTTTGGTGAATCTGAGAATTATGTGTCTTGGAGTTGCTCTTCTTCAGGAGTATCTTTGTGGCATTCTCTGTATTTCCTGAATTTGAATGTTGGCCTGCCTTGCTAGGTTGGGGGAGTTCTCCTGGATAATATCCTGCAGAGTGTTTTCCAACTTGGTTCTGTTCTCCCCATCACTTTCTGGTATACAAATCAGACGTAGATTTGGTCTTTTCACAAAGTCCCATATTTCTTGGAGGTTTTGTTCATTTCTTTTTACTCTTTTTTCTCTAAACTTCTCTTCTCCCTTCATTTCATTCACTTCATCTTCAATCACTGATACCCTTTCTTCCCCTTAACTGAATCGGCTACTGAAGCTTGTGCATTTGTCACGTAGTTCTCATGCCATGGTTTTCAGCTCCATCAGGTCATTTAAGGTCTTCTCTATGCTGTTTATTCTAGTTAGCCATTCGTCTAATCTTTTTTCAAGGTTTTTAGCTTCTTTGTGATGGGCTTGAACATCCTCCTTTAGCTCAGAGAAGTTTGTTATTACTGATCATCTGAAGCCTATTTCTGTCAACTCGTCAATGTCATTCTCCATCCAGCTTTGTTCCACTGCTGGCGAGGAGCTGCATTCCTTTGGAGGAGAAGAGGCACTCTGATTTTTAGAATTTTCAGTCTTTCTGCTCTGGTTTCTCCTCATCTTTGTGTTTTTATCTACCTTTGGTGTTTGATGATGGTGATGTACAGATGGGGTTTTGGGATGGATGTCCTTTCTGTTTGTTATTTTTCCTTCTAACAGTCAGGGCCCTCAGTTGCAGGTCTGTTGGAGTTTGCTGGAGGTCCACGCCAGACCCTGTTTGCCTGGGTATCACCATTGGAGGCTGCAGAACAGTAAATATTGCAGAACGGAAAATGTTGCTGACTGATCCTTCTTCTAGACGCTTCATCTCAGAGGGGCACCTGGCTATATGAGGTGTCAGTCGGCCCCTACTGAGAGGTGTCTCCCAGTTAGGCTACTCAGAGGTCAGGGACCCACTTGAGGAGGCAGTCTGTCCATTCTCAGATCTCAAACTCCGTGCTGGGAGAACCACTACTCTCTTCAAATCTGTCAGACAGGGACATTTAAGTCTGCAGAAGTTTCTGCTGCCTTTTGTTCAGCTATGCCCTGCCCACAGAAGTGGAGTCTACAGAGGCAGGCAGGCCTCCTTGAGCTATGGTGGGCTCCACTCAGTTCAAGCTTCCCAGCCGCTTTGTTTACCTACTCAAGCCTCAGCAATGTCGGACGCGACTCCTCCAGCCTCACTGCCACCTTGCAGTTCGATCTCAGACTGCTGTGCTAGCAGTGAGTGAGGCTTTGTGGGCATGGGACCCTCCGAGCCAGGTGTGGGATATAATCTCCTGGTGTGCCGTCTGCTAAGACCATTGGAAAAGCACAGTATTAGGGTGGGAGTGTCCCGATTTTCCAGGTACCATCTGTCACGGCTTCCTTTGGCTAGGAAAGGGAATTCCCCGACCTCTTGCGCTTCCCAGGTGAGGCGATGCCCTGTCCTGCTTCAGCTCACATGCTGTGGGCTGCACCCACTGTCCAACAAACCCTAGTGAGATGAACCTGGTACCTCAGTTGGAAATGGAGAAATCACCCATCTTCTGTGTCACTCACGCTGGGAGCTGTAGACTGGAGCTGTTCCTATTCAGCCATCTTGGAACTGGATGACTTATAAGATTGCTGTCATTCATTTCACTTATCTATAACCTGTAATCACCAAATATAATCCTGTTATTATTTTCAACAAATTGTTGAAAGATCAATTATGAATCAAAAAATATATATATTTAATTTTTCCTTCATATATTTCTTCTCCAATGCTTTTCATTTCTTTATGTAAATTAGATTTTCTGACCTATGTCATTTTTATCCTTTCTGAAGAATTTCTTTGTATGTTTATTAAAAGGTTGGTGTAGTGGCAAGAAGTTCTCTCAATTTTTGTTGGTCTCAGAAAGTATTTCTGCTTCACTTTTGAAGAATAATTTTGATGAACAGAAAATTCAAAGTTGGTAGATTTTTTTGTTTTTTTACTTTTAACATTAAGTATTTCACCCTGACTCACATCTTGCTTTCATGGATTCTGAAGATAATTTCAAAGCAATTTTTATTCTTGCTGCTCCATAGGTAAGATGGTTTTCTTCCTATTGCTCCTTGGTCTATGATTTTCTGGACTTTAAATATGAAATGCAAAGGTGTCGATTTGTAAAATATTTTTATTCTGCGTAATGTTCTCTGAGCTTCCTGAATATGTGGGTTTCTGTCCATTATTAATTTTAGAAAATGCTCAAGCCATTGTTGTGTCAAATATTTCTTTCCCTTTATCTCCTTATTCTTCTGATGTTCTTACTATGCATCTTTACACTTTTTGAAATGCTTCCAGAGTTCTTGGATATTCTTTACTTTCTCATTCTTTTTTCCCTCTGCATTGCAATTTGGAAATTTGTATTTACATTTCTTCAAGGGAACTAACTTCTCCTACAACACAAGCAGAGCACTGATGAGCACAAAAAAAGGCACTTATTGTAAATTCTATATGCTGTAAATTCTACAGACTGCTGTTGACATCACGCCTTTTCTAATGATTCTATCCTAGAGTTTGCTTCTCCTGACTTACATTACTTACCTGTTATTCCTTGTTACCTATTTTCTACCTTAGAGCACTCAGTATGTAACTCATGTCGTATTAAGCCTATCATGTGATTACTGCAACATTTCAGCCAATACCAATCTAATTCTTTAGCTAGATCTTCCACTTCAGAAGGTGTTCTTTAAATGTCTAAGCATTGCAATTTGTATTGATGGCAAAACATGATATAAGGAGAAACACAAATGAGACAATCCATTATCAAAAGATTTCATATTTCTTTGAAAAACCATCGATATGATAAAGCCATATCGATGAATTTCTGTGGCTATATCAAAATAAATGTCCTCTGCTGTGCTTGTCTACTTTCTCATCTTTGGATTTCCATACAATCTTTTTCAATAAAGTAGGATATGGGCAGTGCATTCGACTGTAGTCCCCAGTTTCTTTAAAAAAAAAAAAAACAACTGGATAAATTATACGCAATCATATAATGTACAGAAAAAAAGCATCTTTCTGAAAAACTACAATGAGACTATCTATTCCAACTAAAACACTATCAAATTAGGAAGTAAATAAAAATGAAAAATACCACCACCCATAAAACATTTGCTGCTGCCTTTGTGAAAGTAAAACACACAAAGGGAAAAGAATACACAAAGAGAACACACAAAAAGCGCTGAAGAAAATGAAATACAAAGAGCTGCCACAACACCCATCACATAACCTCTCCTCAAGACAAAATAAGGTTCTCATCATCGACCCAACCAAGGGCACTCCTGTTGCCGTGCAGGTAACCAGCGGGACCTGGACAAGCCCACCACAGCTTAATGCAGGACACCAGGCTGCCAAGAAAAGCCCAAGCTCTAGCACACCAAAGGCTGCGCACCTGGCTGACAGACACTGTCCCGGGACCAGCCGGGCTCACTCTCTTGTGGGACAGGAGGAGGACAGCTGTCCAAACAGGACCTCACAGCTCCATGAGAAGAAGTGGGAAGGGGGTGCCGGCTCACACATGCTCATCCTCCATGGGCCCACGTAATAGGATCCATGTGGAACACTGACCCATCACAGATGCAGGGCACCCTTCGCCCTCCCTGCCACAAAACCCTGGAAAGACAGGGCAAGCGGGTCACTGGGATTAGGCAAGATGCCTGGGCTGCACCCTACTGCAGGCCCCAAGAGCACCTCCACTGCCTGGGCCAGCTCTCCCAAAAAACCCCAGGGCCTCACCAGGACCACGGGGCATGGCCCAGGGCAACCAAGCAGCTCATGGTCAACCAAGGAGGCTGGTCCAGATGCCAGGAGCCAGTGCAGACCTGGCAGTCACAGAGCCTGCCCCTGGGCATGGGGGGCACTGGCCCTGGTGCCCACTCCAAGCAGGCACTAGAAATCAAAGCCTGGGGGCCTCCAGAGCCACATGCTTTCTCTGGTGGGTTCCCATCCATGACTCAACCCCAGGGAGAAAATCACCACCCCCTACTAGGCTCTAGGAGGCCCATTGGAAAGGCCCATTTCTCAACAGGGATGATTCCAATTAGGGCCATGGGTGAGGCGCCATCCTTGAATCTCCATGACCCAACCCCAAGGGCAGATTCATGCACCACACTCCAGGGACAAACAGCTCCCCTCTAACTCCCTTCAGGCCTGACTTGAGCACTGAGTCTCAACCGAGTGCTGTCATGGGTGGGGCTGAAGGAACACTTTCCTGCCTGGACCGCCATCCCTCCTATAGAGTTCAGGGAAGGTATCCTCCTTGGGTCCAGTTCCCAAAAAAGCGGCCCTCCTGGAGAACCCATGCCTCTCTGATGGGAATTCAGGTTGGTTCCCTGAGGAAACCCTCTCATCCCAAAGGCTGACCCTTGGTGACCCCACATGGCCTGGCTCATGACCCATGACACCAGCAGGATCCACTCACCTATGCCAGTCAATGCCAAGGGGCCCGCTGGGTGGAGGAGCTCACTGAAAGACACAAGGGAAAAATGGGAGCTCAGGAAGGAGCCACCAACCAGCCCCACCCCTGAGGAAGAGGAGCCCCGACACCAAGCCCCCTCAGGGAGCCTAGGCTGCCTCACAGAGGAGCACAGAGACAGGGTTGGACCTTCCTGATGGCCTTCAGGGCCTGCAGGTCTCCAGCCCAAACTACAGCAGTCATTCCAGGAATCCCAGCGTCCTCTTCCAAGATTCTCACCTAGGCTGGGCCTCAGCGTAATCCTATTGAGCATGATTTTTAAGTCATCACCTCTCTTCAGGACAATATAAGGTTCTCATCATTGACCCAACCAAGGGCAACCCCCACACCAAGCATGCCTCCAGCAGAACCTGGATGTGCTCACCACAGCTCAGTGCAGGAGACCAGGGTGCCAGGGAGGGTCCGAGTTTCAGCACACCAGGGGATGAGCACCAGGTTGACAGACACTGGCCTGGGGCCTGTGGGGACTCAACACAAGCCTTCCTCCAGGCTCACCATCTGGAGGGACAGGAGGAGGACATGTGTCTAACCAGGGCCTCACATATCAGTGCAGAGAGGGTGGGTAGGGGATACCCACGCGATGGGGATCCATGCAGAACACCGACCCAACATGGACACAGAGCACCATTGGCCCTCCCGACCACCAAACCCTAGAAAGACAGAGCAAGTGGGTCACTGTGCTGGGGCAAGATGTCTGGGCTGCACCCTACTGCAGGCCCTGAGAGCACCTCCACTGCCCGGGCTGGCTCCCCAGAACAACCCCAGGGCCACACCAGGACCATGGGGCATAGGCCAGGGCAACCAACCTGCTCCTGGCCAACCAAGGAGTCTTGGCCAATCAGGAATCACATGATGTCCTCTCCTTTTCTTGGGCTCAAGACCCCACCACCCTGGAGGTGACCCCATGACTCAGAAGCAGCCTGTGTGGCAAATTTCCAGGACAGGTCCCTGAACAGCCGGCCTTCCCACCACATGAGGCCACCCTTCCCACCCCTGGACCTAAAGGAAAGGATGACCCCAGTGGGACACGAGTTGCCCCCATGGCCCAAAGAAGGGCCGGCCTGCAGCACCGCCAGGCACAAGGAGAGCTCAGCTTTGACTCAACCCCCACCAACAGGCTCAAGGAGGTGCCACTAAGATGGCGATTACTCAACAGGGTCGGTCCCATTCAGGGCCATGGGTGGGGTGCACTCCTTGAATCTCCACTGCCTGACTGTGTGGGCCCAATCACCAACCACTCTTCCAGAAGGGAGAACTCTAGTGTGACCCCCAGGGAGCCCCAGAGCTTCTGTGTCCCGCATGATGTGCCTGGGCAGTCCTCAAGGCCTGACCAGCCCACAGAATTTCAGCTGGGAGCGGCTCTATGTTGGGCTGAAGGAACCCTTTCCTGCCTGGACCACCATCACCCTGCAGAGCTTCAGGAAATGCGTGCTCCTAGGGTCAGATCCTCAGGGAAGCAATGCTACTGGAGAAATGTTCCCTCCCCAGTGGGAAATAGGTTGGCACCCTGAGAAAACCCTAGTGGCCTAAAGGCTGACCCTCAATGGCCCAAGGCTGCCTCATTCATGGCCTATGACCCCAACAGGATACACTCGCCTATGCCGCTTAAGGCCATGGGCCCCACCTGGGCAGAAGAGCTCATGAAAGACACGGGGGAGAACACGGGCTCAGGAAGGAGCCACCAACATGCCCTATCCCTGGGGAAACACAGCCCAGACACCAAGCCCACTCAGTGAGCCTGGGCTGCCTCATGGAGGGGCACAGAGACATGGCTGGGTCCCCTTGAGATGCCCTTGAGGGCCTCAAGTTCTTCAGCACAAAATACAGTGACTAGTAGCCCTGCCAGGGATCTTGGTATCCCAGCATCCTCTTCCAAAATTCTCATATAGGCTGGGCCTCAGCGTAATCCTATTGAGCATGATTTTTAAGTCATCATCTCTCTTCAGGACAATATAAGGTTCTCATCATCGACCCAACCCAGGGGACCAACAACCTCGCATATGATTCCAGCAGAACCCAGATGTGCTCACCACAACTCAATGTAGGAGACCAGGGTGCCAGGAAGGGCCTGAGCCTCAGTGCATCAGGAGCTGGACACCAGGCTGATGGCCACAGCCCCAGGAACAGGCCCAACACAAGTCTTTCTCCTGTCTCACCATCTGGGAGAGAGGTGGAGGACATCTGTCCAAAATGACCTCCATGTGGGGAAGGAGGTAGGGCATGCTAACTGATGCTTGCTGGTCCTCCATGAACACATTGTGCACACAGGTGCCCTCTCCAAGCACACATTGGAAATCACAAGCTGACTCACATGCTTTCTTTGGTGGGTCACCACTAGTATTCCGCGTATCTCCCACACACAGACCCAGCCACACTTGAACAACTGGGAGCCACACGGTGCCCTCACCATTGCTTGGGCCCAAAACTCCACCACCATGGAGGTGACACAATGGATTCCAAGCAGCCTGAGCAACAAAATCCCAGAACAGGTCCCTCGACAGCAGGCCATCCCTTCTCAAGGGGCCACCCTTCCTGACACTTGATGTCAGAGATACGGTGATCCCCAGCAGGATGCGGGCTGCCCTGTGGACCAAGGCCACGAATCCCAGGGCTGACCTGTCGCACAACCAGGTATGGGCAAGGCAGAGGCCTTGACCCAACCGCAGGAAAACAACGTCACCTCCCACCAGGCTCCAGGAGACCTACTGGGATTGTACATTGCTCAATAAGAATGGTCACATTCCAGGCAATGGATGGGGCATGACCATTTTATGTCCAAGACCCAACCCTAAGGGTCCATTCCCACACCACACTCCGGGGACTGGGAGCTCCCATGTGACCCCCGTGGCACCCAGAGCCCCTCTGGACCCCCTCGTGTTCAGGCAGTCCTTGAGAACTGACCTGAGCACCGAGTCTCAGCTAGGAGCTGCCTTGCCTGGGGCTGACAGAACCTTTTCCTGCCTGGACCACCGTCACCCCCGCAGGGCTTCAGGTATCCTCCTTGGGTCTAGTTCCCAAAAAAGCCACCCTCCTGGAGAACCCATCTCTCCAGGTGGGAATTCAGGTTGGCTGTCTGAGAAAACCCTTCTGGCTCAAAGGCTGAACCTCGGCTACCCCACACGGCCTGGCTAATGGCCCATGACCCCAGCAGGATTCACTCACCTATGCCAGTCAATTCCAGGGGGCCCACCTGGGAGGAAAAGCTCACTGAAAGACACAAGGGAGGAATGGGGGATCAGGAAGGAGCCACCAATGTTCCCTGGCCCCAGGGAACTGCAGCACCAACACCAAGCCTGCAGAGGTAGCCTGGGTTGCCTCAAGGAAGAGCACAGAAACAGGGTTGGGCCTCCTTCCAGATGCCCTTCAGGACCTCCAGAACCCCAGCCTGGGGGACCTGTTGGAGATCTCAGGATCCCAGTGTCCTCTTCTAACATTCTCACCTAGGTTGGGCCTCAGCGTAATCCTATTGAGCATGATTTTTAAGTCATCACCTCTCTTCAGACAATATAAGGTTCTCATCATTGACCCAACCAAGGGCAAGCCCCTCCCCACGCATGCATCCAGCGGAACCTGGATGTGCTCACCACAGCTCAGCAGGAGACCAGGGTGCCAGGGAGGGTCTCAGCTTCAGCACACTGGGGGGATGAGCACCAGGCTGAAGGACACTGGCCTGGGGCCTGTGGGGGCCCAACACAACTCTTCCTCCAGGTTTACCATCTGGGATGACAGGAGAAGGACATGTGTCCAACCAAGGCCTCACATATCAGTGTGAGGAAGGTGGGTAGGGGACGCCCATGTGATGGAATCTATGCAGAACACTGAACCATCATGGACACGGGGGAACATTAGCCATCCTGGCCACCAAATCCTGGAAAGACACAGAAGTGGGTCACTGGGCTGGGGCAAGATGCCTGGGCTGTGCCCCACTGCAGGCTCTAAGAGCACCTCTACTGCTCGGGCCAGCTCCCCCAAACAACCCCAGGGCCGCACTGGGACCCTGGGGCATGGGTCAGGGAAACCAACCTGCTCATGGCCAACCAATGAGTCTGGCCTTAACACCAGGAGCCAATGCAGACCTGGCAGTCACAGAGCCTGCTCTGGGCATGGTGGGTGCCCTTCCTGGTGCCCTCTCCGAGCACACACCAGAAATCAAAGCCTGGGGACCTCTGGGGCCACGTGTTTTCTCTGGTGGGTCCTCATCTTGCCCTGCACCTCCCACACACAGAGCCAGGCCACACTGGGCCAATCAGAAACCACGTGGTGTCCTCTCCTTTCCTTGGGATCAAGACCCTGCCACCCTGGAGGTGACCCCGTGGCTCAGAAGCAGCCTGTGGGGCAAATTCCCAGAAAAGGCCCCTGTACAGCAGGACTTCCCACCTCAGGAGGACACCCTTCTCGCCACTGAATCTCAAGGAAGGGGAAACCCCAGCGGGATGTGAGCTGCCCCCTTGGCCCAAAGACCACAATCCCCAGGGCTGCCTGCAGCACCACCAGGCACCAGCAAGAGCTCAGCCTTGATCCAAATGCATTGAAACAGTGCCTCCCCCTACCAGGCTCAAGGAGGTACCACTAAGATGGCCCATCACTCAGTAGGGTCGGTCTGATCAGGGCCATGGATGGGGTGCAGTGATGAATCTCCAGGGCCTGTCTGCGTGGGCTCAATCAACCACCACTGTCCAGGGAAGGAGAACTCCAGCGTGACCCCCAGGCTGCCCCAGAGCTGCAATTGCCCCTTTCATGTGGCCTGGGCAGTCCTTGAACCCTGACCTGCTCACCAAGTTTCAGCTGGGAGCTGCTCTATGTTGGGTTGAAGGAACCTTTTCTGCCTAGACCACCATCACCTCTGCAGGGCTTCAGCAATTGCGTGCTCCTAGGGTCAGATTCCCAAGGAAGCGACCCTATTGAAGAAACGCTCAGTCCCCAGTGGCACCCTGAGAAAATCCTAGTGGTCCGAAGGCTGACTGTCAATGGCCCCAAGCTTCCTAATTCATGGCTCATGATCCTACAGGATACACTCACCTATGCCGCTTAAGGCCATGGGTCCCACCTGGGCAGAAGAGCTCACTGAAAGACATGGGGGAGAACACAGGGTCAGGAAGTAGCCGCCAACATGCCCCATCCCTGGGGAACCAGAGCCCAGACACCAAGCCCAAAGAGGGAGCCTGGGTTGCCTCACACAGGGTCACAGAGACAGGGCTGGGCACCCTGAGATGCCCTTCAGGGCCTCAAGTTCTCCAGCCCAAAATACAGTGGTGCTGCTGGAAATCTTGCGATCCCAGCGTCCTCTTTCAAAATTCTCATCTGGGCTGGGCCTCAGCGTAATCCTATTGAGCATGATTTTTAAGTCATCACCTCTCTTCAGGACAATATAAGGTTCTCATCATTGACCCAACTCAGGGGACCAACAACCTCGTGCATGTATCCAGCGGGACCCAGATGTGCTCACCACAGCTCAGTGCAGGAGACCAGAGCACCAGGAAGGGCCTGAGCTTCAGCTTATCAGGGGCTGGGCAACAGGCTGATGACCACTGGCCCAGCAACAGGAGGCCCAACGCAACTCTTCCTCTGGTCTCACCACCTGGGAGAGAGCTGGAGGACATGTGTCCAAAATGATCTCCACGTGGGGAAGTAGGTAGGGCATGCCAGCTCACACCTGCTCATCCTCCAAGGAACATGTGATGAAATCCATGTGAAATACGGACTTGTCACTGGCACGGGGTACCCTTGGACCTGCTTGCCAATGAATCCTGGAAGGACAGGGCAGGTAGGCCACTGGGCTCAGGCAAAATGCCCAGGCTTTGCCATACTGCAGGCTTTGAGAGCACCTCCACTGCCCAAGACGACTCTGTTGCATGACCCCAGGGCTTCCCTGGGACCACTGGGCACAGGACAGGGCCATTCGCCAGGTCATGGCCAACCAAGAAGGCTGGCCCAGATGCCATGCCTGGCAGTCGCATAGCCTGGGCAGGGGGGGCATGTGTACAGGTGGCCTCTCCAAGCACGCACTGGAAATCACAGCCTGAGCCACATGCAAATTTCGTGGGTCACCACCCATACTCCACATGTCTCCCACACACAGAGTCAGCCATACTTGAACAATCGGGAGCCACATGGTGCCCTCTCCATTGCTTGGGCCCAAAACTCTACCACCCTGGAGGTGACACAATGGATTTCAAGCAGCCTGAGCAACAAAATCCTGGAACATGTCCCTCGACAGTGGGCCGTCACTTCTCAGGAAGCCACCCTTCCTGACATTGATGTCAGAGATAGGGTGATCCCCAGTGCCATGCGGGCTGCCCCTTGACCCAAAGTGCACAAGTCCCAGGGCTGACCTGCAGCACAACTACATACGGGCCAGAGCTCTGCCTTGACCCAACCCCAGGAAAACAATGCCACCTCCTACCAGGCTCCAGGAGACACACTGGGATGGTCCATTGCTCAATAGGGATGGTCACATTCCAGGCAATGGGTGGGGAACGACCATTTTATGCCCACGACCCAACCCTAACGGTCCATTCCTACACCACACTCCGGGGACTGGGAGCTCCCATGTGACCCCCGTGGCACCCAGAGCCCCTCTGGACCCCCTCGTGTTCAGGCAGTCCTTGAGAACTGACCCAAGCACCGAGTCTCAGCTAGAAGCTGCCTTGCCTGGGGCTGACAGAACCTTTTCCTGCCTGGACCACTGTCACCCCCGCAGGGCTTCAGGTATCCTTCTTGGGTCTAATTCCCAAAAAAGCCACCCTCCTGGAGAACCCATCTCTCTCAGGTGGGAATTCAGGTCGGCTGCCTGAGAAAACCCTTCTGGCTCAAAGGCTGAATCTCGGCTACCCCACACGGCCTGGCTAATGGCCCATGACCCCAGCAGGATTCACTCACCTATGCCAGTCAATTCCAGGGGGCCCACCTGGGAGGAAAAGCTCACTGAAAGACACAAGGGAGGAATGGGGGATCAGGAAGGAGCCACCAATGTTCCCTGGCCCCAGGGAACTGCAGCACCAACACCAAGCCTGCAGAGGTAGCCTGGGTTGCCTCAAGGAAGAGCACAGAAACAGGGTTGGGCCTCCTTCCAGATGCCCTTCAGGGCCTCCAGGTCTCCAGCCAAAAATACAGTCGCCCTGTTGGAGATCTCGGGATCCCAGTGTCTTCTTCCAACATTCTCACCTAGGTTGGGCCTCAGCGTAATCCTATTGAGCATGATTTTTAAGTCATCACCTCTCTTCAGACAATATAAGGTTCTCATCATTGACCCAACCAAGGGCAAGCCCCTCCCCATCCATGCATCCAGCAGAACCTGGATGTGCTCACCACAGCTCAGTGCAGGAGACCAGGGTGCCAGGTAGGGTCTGAGCTTCAGCATACTGGGGGATGAGCACCAGGCTGAAGGACACTAGCCTGGGGCCTGTGGGGGCCCAATACAAGTCTTCCTCCAGGCTCACCATCTGTAGGGACAGAAGAAGGACATGTGTCCAACCAGGGCCTCACGTATCAGTGTGGGGAAGGTGGGTAGGGGATGCCCATGTGATGGAATCTATGCAGACACTGAGTCAACATGGACGTGGAGCACCCTTGGCCCTCCCGGCCACCAAACCCTGGGGACAGGGAATGTGGGTCACTGTGCTGGGGCAAGATGCCTGGGCTGTGCCCTACTGCAGGCCCCAAGAGCACCTCTACTGCTCAGGCTGCCTCCCCCAAACAACCCCAGGGCCGCACTGGGACTATGGGGCACAGGTCAGAGCAACCAACCTGCTCATGGCCAACCAACGCATCTGGCCGTGACACCATGAGCCAATGCAGATCTGGCAGTCGCAGAGCCTGCCCTGGGCATGGTGGGTACCCACCCTGGTGCCCTCTCCAAGCACACACCAGAAATCAAAGCCTGGGGGCCTCCAGGGTCACATGCTTTCTCTGGTGGGTCTTCATCTTGCCCTAGACCTCCTACACACAGAGCCAGGCCACACTGGGCCAATTAAAAACCACGTGGTGTCCTCTCCTTTCCTTGGGATCAAGACCCTTCCACCCTGGAGGTGACCCCATGGCTCAGAAGTAGCCTGTGGGGCAAATTCCCAGAACAGGTCCCTGGACAGCAGGACTTCCCACCTCAAGAGGACACCCTTCATGCTATTGAATCTCAAGGAAGGGGTGACCCCAGCGGGATGTGAGCTGCCCCCTTGGCCCAAAGACCACAACCTCCAGGGCTGCCTGCAGCACCACCAGGCACCAGCCAGAGCTCAGCCTTGATCCAACTGCATTGAAACAGTGCCTCCCCCTACCAGGCTCAAGGAGGTACCACTAAGATGGCCCATTACTCAACAGGGTCGGTCCCATTCAGGGTCATGGATGGGGGCAGTCCTGAATCTGCGGGGCCTGTCTGCGTGGGCCCAATCACCCACTACTGTCCAGGCAGGGAGAACTCCAGTGTAACCCCCAGGCTGCCCTAGAGCCCCTGTTGCCCTCCTCATGTGGCCTGGGCAGTCCTCCAGCCTGATCTGCCCACCAGTTTTAGCTGGGAGCTGCTCTATGTTGGGCTGAAGGAACCCTTTCCTGCCTCGACCACTATCACCTCTGCAGGGTTTCAGGAAATGAGTGCTCCTGGGGTCAGATTCCAAGGGAAGCGACCCTACTGGAGAAATGTTCCCTCCCCGGTGGCACCCGGAGAAAACCCTAGTGGCCTGAAGACTGACCCTTAATGGCCCCACGCTGCCTATTTCATGACCCACGACCCCAACAGGATACACTCACCTATGCCGCTTCAGGCCAGGGGCCAACCTGGGCAGAAGAGCTCACTGAAAGACAAGGGGGAGAACACGGGCTCAGGAAGGAGTAGCCAATATGCCCCATCCCCGGGGACCCAGAGCCCAGACACCAACGCACACAGGGAGCCTGGGCTGCCTCCCAGAGGGGCACAGAGACAGGGCTGGGCACCCCTGAGATGACCTTCAGGGCCTTAAGTTCAACATCCCAAAATATAGTAACCCTGCTGGGGATCTCGGGATCCCAGCATTCTCTGCCAAAATTCTCACCTAGGCTGGGCCTCAGCGTAATCCTATTGAGCATGATTTTTAAGTCATCACCTCTCTTCAGGACAATGTAAGGTTGTCATCATCGACCCAACTCAGGGGACCAACCACCTCACATATGCATCCAGCGGGACCGAGATGTGCTCACCACAGCTCAGGGCAGGAGACCAGGGCACCAGGAAGGGCCTGAGCTTCAGCATATCACAGGGCTGGGCAACAGGCTGATGGCCACTGGCCCAGGAACAGCAGACCCAAAGCAAGTCTTCCTCCGGTTTCACCATCTGGGAGAGAGCTGGAGGACATGTGTCCAAAATGACCTCCATGAGGGGAAGGAGGTAGGTCATGCCAGCTCGTACTTGCTCATCCTCCATGGATGCATGTGGTGAGATCCACGTGCTTGTCACTGACACAGACACCCTTGGCCCTGTGTGCCACCGAACCCTGGAAGGACAGGGCAGGTAGGTCACTGGGCTCAGGCTAAACGCCCAGGCTGTGCCATACTGCAGGCTTTGAGAACACCTCCACTGTCCAAGAGGGCTCTGCTGCATGACCCCAGGGCATCCCTGGGATCACTGGGCACGGGCCAGGGCCATTAGCCAGGTCATGGCCAACCAAGAAGGCTGGCCCAGATGCCATGCACCACTGCAGACCTGGCAGTCACATAGTCTACCCGTGGGCATGGGGGGCGTGCGTACAGGCACCCTTTCCAATGAAGCACTGGAAATCACAGCCTGAGCCACATGCTTTCTTTGGTGGGTCACCATCCGTACTCTGCATGTCTCCCACACACAGAGTCAGCCACACTTGAACAATCGGGAGTCATGTGGTGCCCTCTCCATTGCTTGGGCCCAAAATTCCACCCCCTGGAGGTGACACAATGGATTCCAAGCAGCCTGAGCAACAAAATCCCGGAACAGGTCCCTCGACAGCTGACTTTCCCATCTCAGGGGGCCACCCTTCCTGACACTTGATGTCAGAGATAGGGTGATCCACAGCAGGATGTGGGCTGCCCCTTAACCCAAAGCCCACAAGTCCCAGGGCTGACCTGCAGCACAACTACATACGGGCCAGAGCTCCGCCTTGACCCAACCCCAGGAAAACAATGCTGCCTCCCACCAGGCTCCAGGAGACCTACTGGGATGGCCCATGGCTCAATAGGGATGGTCACATTCCAGGAAATGGGTGGGGCACGACCCTTTTATGCCCAAGACCCAACCCTAACGGTCCATTCACACACCACACTCTGGGGACTGAGAGCTCACATGCGACCCCCGTGGCACCCAGAGCCCCTCTGGACCCCCTCGTGTTCAGGCAGTCCTTGAGAACTGACCCAAGCACCGAGTCTCAGCTAGAAGCTGCCTTGCCTGGGACTGACAGAACCCTTTCCTGCCTGGACAACCGTTACCCCTGCAGGGCTTCGGGTATCCTCCTTGGGTCTAATTCCCCAAAAAGCCACCCTCCTGGAGAACCCATCTCTCCAGGTGGGAATTCAGGTTGGCTGCCTGAGAAAACCCTTCTGGCTCAAAGGCTGAACCTCAGCGACCCCACACGGCCTGGCTAATGGCCCATGACCCCAGCAGGATTCACTCACCTATGCCAGTCAATGCCAGGGGGCCCGCCCGGGAGGAAAAGCTCACTGAAAGACACAAGGGAGGAATGGGGGCTCAGGAAGGAGCCACCAATGTTCCCTGGCCCCAGGGAACTGCAGCACCAACACCAAGCCTGCAGAGGTAGCCTGGGTTGCCTCAAGGAAGAGCACAGAGACAGCGTTGGGCCTCCTTCCAGATGCCCTTCAGGACCTCCAGGTCTCCAGCCAAAAATACAGTGGACCTGTTGGAGATCTCGGGATCCCAGTGTCCACTTCCAACATTCTCACCTAGGTTGGGCCTCAGCGTAATCCTATTGAGCATGATTTTTAAGTCATCACCTCTCTTCAGACAATATAAGGTTCTCATCATTGACCCAACCCAGAGGACCAATCACCTCACACATGATTCCAGCAGAACCCGGATGTGCTCACCACAGTTCAGTGCAGGAGACCAGGGCACCAGGAAGGACCTGAGCTTCAGCACATCATGGGGCTGGGCAACAGACTGATGGACACCTGCCCAGGAACAGGAGGCCCAATGCAAGTTTTCCTCCGGTTTCACCATCTGGGAGAGAGCTGGAGGACATGTGTCCAAAATGACCTCCATGAGGGGAAGGAGGTAGGTCATGCCAGCTCGTACTTGCTCATCCTCCATGGATGCATGTGGTGAGATCCACGTGCTTGTCACTGACACAGACACCCTTGGCCCTGTGTGCCACCGAACCCTGGAAGGACAGGGCAGGTAGGTCACTGGGCTCAGGCTAAACGCCCAGGCTGTGCCATACTGCAGGCTTTGAGAGCACCTCCACTGTCCAAGAGGGCTCTGCTGCATGACCCCAGGGCATCCCTGGGATCACTGGGCACGGGCCAGGGCCATTAGCCAGGTCATGGCCAACCAAGAAGGCTGGCCCAGATGCCATGCACCACTGCAGACCTGGCAGTCACATAGTCTACCCGTGGGCATGGGGGGCGTGCGTACAGGCACCCTTTCCAATGAAGCACTGGAAATCACAGCCTGAGCCACATGCTTTCTTTGGTGGGTCACCATCCGTACTCTGCATGTCTCCCACACACAGAGTCAGCCACACTTGAACAATCGGGAGTCATGTGGTGCCCTCTCCATTGCTTGGGCCCAAAATTCCACCACCCTGGAGGTGACACAATGGATTCCAAGCAGCCTGAGCAACAAAATCCCGGAACAGGTCCCTCGACAGCTGACTTTCCCATCTCAGGGGGCCACCCTTCCTGACACTTGATGTCAGAGATAGGGTGATCCACAGCAGGATGTGGGCTGCCCCTTAACCCAAAGCCCACAAGTCCCAGGACTGACCTGCAGCACAACTACATACGGGCCAGAGCTCCGCCTTGACCCAACCCCAGGAAAACAACGCCGTCTCCCACCAGGCTCCAGGAGACACACTGGGATGGCCCATGGCTCAATAGGGACGGTCACATTCCAGGCAATGGGTGGGGCACGACCCTTTTATGCCCAAGACCCAACCCTAACGGTCCATTCACACACCACACTCTGGGGACTGAGAGCTCCCATGTGACCCCCGTGGCACCCAGAGCCCCTCTGGACCCCCTCGTGTTCAGGCAGTCCTTGAGAACTGACCCAAGCACCGAGTCTCAGCTAGAAGCTGCCTTGCCTGGGGCTGACAGAACCCTTTCCTGCCTGGACCACCGTCACCCCTGCAGTGCTTCGGGTATCCTCCTTGGGTCTAATTCCCAAAAAAGCCACCCTCCTGGAGAACCCATCTCTCTCAGGTGGGAATTCAGGTCGGCTGCCTGAGAAAACCCTTGTGGCCCAAAGGCTGAACCTCGGCTACCCCACACGGCCTGGCTAATGGCCCATGACCCCAGCAGGATTCACTCACCTATGCCAGTCAATGCCAGGGGGCCCGCCTGGGAGGAAAAGCTCACTGAAAGACACAAGGGAGGAATGGGGGCTCAGGAAGGAGCCACCAATGTTCCCTGGCCCCAGGGAACTGCAGCACCAACACCAAGCCTGCAGAGGTAGCCTGGGTTGCCTCAAGGAAGAGCACAGAGACAGCGTTGGGCCTCCTTCCAGATGCCCTTCAGGACCTCCAGGTCTCCAGCCAAAAATACAGTGGACCTGTTGGAGATCTCGGGATCCCAGTATCCTCTTCCAACATTCTCACCTAGGTTGGGCCTCAGCGTAATCCTATTGAGCATGATTTTTAAGTCATCACCTCTCTTCAGACAATATAAGGTTCTCATCATTGACCCAACCAAGGGCAAGCCCCTCCCCACGCATGCATCCAGCAGAACCTGGATGTGCTCACCACAGCTCAGTGCAGGAGACCAGCGTGCCGGGGAGGATCTGAGCTTCAATGCACTGGAGGGATGAGCACCAGGCTGAAGGACACTGGCCTGGGGCCTGTGGGGGCCCAACACAACTCTTCTTCCAGGCTCACCATCTGGGGTGACAGCAGAAGGACATGTGTCCAACCAGGGCCTCACGTATCAGTGTGGGGAAGGTGGGTAGGGGATGCCCATGTGATGGAATCCACGCAGAACACTGACCCATCATGGAAACGGGGCACCATTGACCCTCCTGGTCACCAAACCCTGGAAAGACAGGGAATATGGGTCACTGTGCTGGAGCAAGACCCCTGGGCAGTGCCCTACTGCAGGCCCCAAGAGCAACTCCACTGCTCGGGCCGGCTCCCCCGAACAACCCCAGGGCCGCACTGGGACCCTGGGGCATGGGTCAGAGCAACCAACCTGCTCATGGCCAACCAAGGAGTCTGACCCTGACACCAGGAGCCAATGCAGACCTGGCAGTCACAGAGCCTGCATGGTGGGTACTCACCCTGGTGCCCTCTCCAAGCACACACCAGAAATCAAAGCCTGGAGGCCTCCGGGCCCACGTGCTTTCTCTGGTGGGTCTTCATCATGCCCTACACCTCCCACACACAGAGCCAGGTTACACTGGGCCAATCAGAAACCACGTGGTGTCCTCTCCTTTCCTTGGGATCAAGACCCTTCCACCCTGGAGGTGACCCCATGGCTCAGAAGTAGCCTGTGGGGCAAATTCCCAGAACAGGTCCCTGGACAGCAGGACTTCCCACCTCAGGAGGACACCCTTCATGCTATTGAATCTCAAGGAAGGGGTGACCCCAGCGGGATGTGAGCTGCCCCCTTGGCCCAAAGACCACAACCTCCAGGGCCGCCTGCAGCACCACCAGGCACCAGCCAGAGCTCAGCCTTGACACAACTGCATTGAAACAGTGCCTCCCCCTACCAGGCTCAAGGAGGTACCACTAAGACGGCCCATTACTCAACAGGGTTGGTCCCACTCAGGGCCACAGATGGGGTGCAGTCCTGAATATCTGGGGCCTGTCTACACGGGCCCAATCACCACCACTGTCCAGGGAGGAAGAACTCCAGCTTGACTCCCAGGCTGCCCCAGAGCCCGTATTGCTCCCCTCATGTGGCCTGGGCAGTCCTCGAGGCCTGACCAGTCTACTGAGTTTCAGCTGGGAGGTGCTCTGTGTTGGGCTGAAGGAACTCTTTCTGCCTGGACCTCCATCACCTCTGCAAGGCTTTAGGAAATGCGTGCTGCTAGGGTCAGATTCCCAAGGAAGCGATGCTACTGGAGAAAAGTTCCCTCTCTGGTGGCACCCTGAGAAAACCCTAGTGGCCCTAAGGCTGACCCTCAATGGCCCCATGCTGCCTCATTCAGGGACCATGACCCCAATAGGATACACTCACCTATGCCGCTTAAGGCCATGGCCCCACCTGGACAGAAGAGCTCACTGAAAGACATGGGGGAGAATGGCGGCTCAAGAAGTAGCCCCCAATATGCCCCATCCCCAGGGAACCAGACACCAAGCTCACACAGCTAAACTGGGCTGCCTTACAGAGGGGTGCAGGGATACATTGGGGCCTCCCAAGTTGCCCTTCAGGGCCTCGAGTTCTCCAGCCCAAAATATAGTGGCCCTGCCAGGGATCTCAGGATCCCAGTGTCCTCTTCCAAAATTCTCACCTAGGCTGGGCCTCAGCGTAATCCTATTGAGCATGATTTTTAAGTCATCATCTCTCTTCAGGACAATTTAAGGTTCTCATCATCGACCCAACCCAGGGGACCAACCCAGGGGACCAACCCACCTCACACATGATTCCAGCGGGACCCGGATGTGCTCACCACAGCTCAGTGCAGGAGACCAGTGCACCATGAAGGACCTGAGCTTCAGAGCATCAGGGACTGGGCACCAGGCTAATGGCCACTGGCCCAGGAACAGCAGGTCCAATGCAAGCCTTCCTCCGGTCTCACCATCTGGGACAGAGGTGGAGGATATGAGTCCAAAATGACCTCCATGTGGTAAGGAGGTAGCGGGGGTCAGTTCACGGTTGCTCATCCTCCATGGACGCATGTGATGAGATCCATGTGAAAAACGGACTTGTCACCAACATGGGGCACCCTTGTCCTTCCCTGCCACCAAACCTGGGAAGGACAAGGCAGGCAGGTCACTGGGCTCGGGCCAAATGCCCAGCCTGCGCTATACTGCAGGCCCTGAGAGCACCTCCACCCTCCAAGAGGGCTCCCCTGCATGACCCCAGGACACGGGCCAGGGCCATTAGCCAGGTCATGGCCAACAAAGAAGGCTGGCCCAGATGCCACGTGCCACTGCAGTCCTGGCAGTCATGCAGTCTGCCCCTGGGTGTGGTGGGCTCACATCAAGACGTCCTCTACAAGCATGCACCAGAAATCGCAGCTTGGGGCTGCAGGGCCACGTGCTTTCTCTGGTGGGTCACCATCCATGCTCTTCACACCTCCCACCACAGAGCTAGGCTACACTTGGCCAACTCAGAGCGACATAGTGCCCTCTCCTTTGCTTGGGCCCAAGACTCTGTCACCCTGGAGGCGATGCCATGGCTCAGAAGAAGCCTGAGCAACAAAATCCTGGGGCAGGTTCCTCGACAATGGGGCTTCCCACTTCAGGAAGCCACCCTCAAGGACATTTGACCTCGGAGATAGGGTGATGCCCAGCAGGATGCAGTTGTCCCTTGGCCCAAAGCCCACAAGTCCCAAGGCTGACCTGCAGTACAACCAGGTACCACCCAGAGCTCCACCTTGACCCAACCCCAGGGAAATAACGCCACCCCACACCAGGCTCCAGGAGATCCACTAGGATGCCCCATTGCTCAACAGGGATGGTCGCATTCAGGGTCATGGGTGGGGCACGATCCTTGAATCTCCGCAACCCAACCCCATTCACACACCACACTCCAGGGACCAAGAGATCCCCTATTACCCCAGTGGCAGCCCATAGCCCCTCTGGCCTCCTTCATGTGGCCTGGGCAGTCCTGAGACCTTACTGGAGTACCAAGTCTCAACTGGGCGCTGTCCTGCGTTGGGCAGAAGGAACCCTTTCCTGCCTGGACCACCATCACCCCTGTAGGGCTTCAAAGAAGGAGTCTTCCTTGGGTTAGATTCCCAAAAAAGCCATCCTCCAAGAGAACCTTTCCCTCCCAGGTGGAAATTCAGGTCTGCTCCCTGAGAAAACCCTTGTGGCCCAAAGGCTGAACCTCGGGGACCCCACACGGTATGGCTCCTGACCAATGATCCCAGCAGGATCCACTCACCTATGCCAGTCAATGCCAAGGGGCCCTCCTGGGTGGAAGAGCTCACTGAAAGACACAAGGCGAGAATGGGGGCTCAGGAAGGAGCCACCAACATTCCCCACACCAGGGAACCAGAACACCACCAACCCCACAAGGGGACCCTGAGCTGCCTCATGGAGGAGCACAGAGATAGGTTGGGCCACCTCCAGATGCCCTTCAGAGCCTCCAGGTCTCCAGCCCAAAATACAGTGGCCTGAATCTCATAATCCTCTTCCAAAATTCTCACCTAGGCTGGGCCTCAGCGTAATCCTATTGAGCATGATTTTTAAGTCATCACCTCTCTTCAGGACAATTTAAGGTTCTCATCATTGACCCAACACAGAAAACCCCTACCCACACAAACATCCAGTGGAACCCGGATGTACTCACCACAGCTCAGTGCAGGAGACCACGTGCCAGGAAGGGCCGGAGTTTCAAGGCACTGGGGCTAAGCACCTGGCTGATGGACACTAGCCCAGGAAAAGTGGGCCCAACGGAAGTCTTCCTCCAGTCTCATCATCTAGGGAAACACATAACCACCCTCCATGCAGAGAAGGGGGCGGCTGGTGCCAGCTCATGCTTGCTTGTCCTCCATGGACACATGTGATGAGATTCATGCAAAATACTGACTCGTCCCCAATGCAGGGCACCCTTGGCTCTCCCTGCCACCGAACCCGGGAAGGATAAGGTAGGCAGGTCACTGGGCTTGAGCAAAACACCCAGGCTGTGCCATACTGTAGGACCCAAGGGCACCTCCACTGCCCAAAATGGCTCCCCTGCATTAACTCAGAGCTGCCCTGACCACTGGGCACAAGCACAGGCCACCAGCCAAGTCACAGCCAACCAAGGAGTCTGGCCCATATGCCAGGTGTCACTGCAGACTCTGCAGTGGCATAGCCTGCTCCTAGGTATGGTGGGCGCGCATATAGGCACCCTCTCCAAGCCTACACCAGAAATCACCTCCTAGGACTGCAGGGCCACTTGCTTTCTCTGGGGGGCCCCATCCATACTCCACACACCTCCCAGACACACAGCCAGCCACACATGGCCAATTGGGAGCCACATGGTGCCCCCTCCTTTGCTTAGTCCCAAGATCCCACCACGTTGGAGGTGACACCATGGCTCCTAAGCAGCCTGAGGAACAACTCCCAGTCTAGGTGCCTCAACAGTGGGCCTTCCCACCTCAGGAGGCCACCCTTCATGAAACTCAACCTCAGAGAAAGGGTGACCCCCAGTGGGATGTGGGCTGCCTCTTGGCCCAAAGCCCACGAGTCCCAGGGCTGACCTGCAGCACCACCAGGCACCAGCCAGAGCTCCACCTTGACCCAACCCCAGGAAAACAATGCCGACCCCCACCAGGCTCCAGGAGACCCACTGGGATGACCCACTGCTCAACAGGGATGGTCATTCAGGGCCATGGGTCAGGTGCGATCCTTGAATCTCCGCAACCCAACTCAACGGGCCCATTCACACACTCGGGGGGCCAAGAGCTCCCCTGTTACCCCCATGGTTCCCTGTAGCCCCTCTGACCTCCTTCACGTGGCCTGGGCAGTCCTCCAGGCCTTACCAGAGCACCAATTCTCAAGGAGGCGCTGCCCTGCGTTGGGCCCTGAGTTGGGCAGAAGGAACCCTTTCCCGCCTGGACCACCATCACCCCTGTAGGGCTTCAGGGAAGGCATCCTCCTTGGGTCTGATTCCTAAAAAAGCTGCCCTCCTGGAGAACCCATCTCTCCCAGGTGGGAGTTCAGGTCGGTTGCCTGCGAAAACCCTTGTGGCCCAAAAGCTGAACCTCAGTGACCCTACACTGACTATCTAATAGCCCATGACCCCAGCAGGATGCACTCACCTATGTCGGTCAATGCCAGGGGGCCCACCTGGGTGGAAAAGCTCACTGAAAGACACAAAGGGAGAACGAGGGCTCAGGAAGGAGTCTCCAACGTGTCCCGTCCCTGGAGACCCGGAGCCTAGATACCAAGCCAGTACAGGGAGGCTGGGCTGCCTCATGGAGGAGCACAGAGATACAGTTGGGTCCACCAGATGCCCTTCAGGGCCTCCAGGTCCCCAGCCCAAAACACAGGAGCCCTGCAGGGGGCTTCAGGATCCCAGTGTCCTCTTCCAAAATTCTCACCTAGGCTGGGCCTCAGCGTAATCCTATTGAGCATGATTTTTAAGTCATCACCTCTCTTCAGAACATTATAAGGTTCTCATCATTGACCCAACCTAGGACAATCCCTCCCCACACTTGCATTCAGCAGGACCAGGATATGCTCACCACAGCTCAGTGCAGGAGACCAGGGTGCCACGGAGGGCCAGAGTTTCAGCACACCAGGGGATGAGCACCTGGCTGACATTGGCCTGGGGCCTGTGGGCCAACACAAGTCTTCCTCCAGGCTCACCATCTGGAGGGACAGGCGGAGGAAATGTGTCTAACCAGGGCCTCACACATCAATGTGGAGAAAGGGCTAAGGGATACTCATGTGATGGGATCCATGCTGAACACTGACCCACACGGACACTGGGTACCCTTGGCCCTCCCTGCCACCAAACCCTGGAAAGACAGGGCAAGCATGTCACTTGGCTCAGGCAAAATGTCTGGGTTGCACCCTACTGCAGGCCCCAAGAGCACCTCCACTGCCCGGGCCTGTTCCCACACACAACCCCAGGGCCACACCGGGGACACGGGGCAGAGGACAGGGCCACCAACCAGCTCCTGGCCAACCAAGTATGTTGGCCCAGAGGCCAAGAGCCACTGCAGACCTGGCAGTCCTGCACCTAGGCGTGGTGGGCACTGGCCGTGGTGCCCTCTCCAAGCCTAGGGGCCTCCAGGGTCACATGTTTTCTACGGTGGGTCCCCATCCATGTCCTGCCCAACTCTGACACACAGAGCCAGGTCACACTCAGCCCATCAGGAACCACACGGTGTATTCTCCTTTCCTTGGGCTCAAGACCCTGCTACACTGAGGTGACCCCCAAGACTCAGAAGCAGCCTGGGCAGCAAATTCCCAGAACAGGTCACTCAACAGCAGGTCTTACCACCTCACGAGGACACCCTTTTCACCACTGGACCTCAAGGAAGGCTTGTCCCCAGCAGGATCAGAGCTGCTCCCTTGGCCCAAAGCCCACAAATCCCAGGCCCTGCAGCACCACCAGGTGCCAGCCAGAGCTCAGCCTTGACCCAACCTCATTGAAACAGTGCCATTCCCCACCAGGCTCAAGGAGGTGCCACTAAGATGGCCCATTGCTCAATAGGGTTGGGTCCCATTCAAGACCATGGGTGTGGAACATTCCTTGAATCTCCACAGCCTGACCATGTGGGCCCAGTCACTCACCCCTCTCCAGGGAAGGAGAACTCCAGTGTGACTTCCAGGGCACACTACATCCCCTGTTCCTGCCCCTCTCCCCATGTGCCCTGGGCAGTACTCCAGGCCTGACCTGGCCACCGAGTTTCAGCTGGGAGCTGCCCTACATTGGGTTGAAGGAACTCCTTCCTGCCTGGACCACTGTCATCCCTGCAGGGTTTCAGGAAAGATGTGCTCCTTGGGTCAGATTCGAAAGGAAGCAGCTCTCCTGGAGAAACCATCCCTCCCTGGTGGGGAGTAGGTTGGCAGCCTGAGAAAACCCTAGGGGCCCGAAGGCTGAATGTCATGGACCCCATGCTGCATCACTCATGGCCCATGACCAAAACAGGATGTCCTCACCTATGCTGCTCAAGGCCAGGGGGGACCACTTGGACAGAGGAGCTCACTGAAAGACACAGGGGAGAGTGGGGGCTCAGGAAGGAGCCTCCAACATGCCCTGTCACCAGAGACCCAGAGCCCGGATACCAAGCCAGCACAGGGAGCCTGGGCTGCCTCACAGAGGAGTGCAGAGACAGGGTTGGGTCCACCAGATGCCCTTCAGGGCCTCAAGGTCTCCATCCCAAAATACATTTGCTCTGTCAGGGACCTCGGAATCCCAGTGTCCTCTTCCAAAATTCTCACCTAGGCTGGGCCTCAGCGTAATCCTATTGAGCATGATTTTTAAGTCATCATCTCTCTTCAGAATAATATAAGGTTCTCATCACTGACCCAACCCAGGGCACCCTCCTGCCCCCAGCGCATGTATCCTGCAGGACCCAGATGGGCTCACCACAGCTCAGTGCAGGAGCCAAAGGCTCCAGGAAGGTCCTGAGCTTCAGTGCACTAGGGGCTGGGTGCCTGGCTGACCGACATTGGCCCAGGGATAGCGGGCCCAACACAAGTTTTCCTCCAGGGTCACCATCTGGGGAGACAGGATGAAGACGTGTCAAAACTGACCTCCACGTCAGAAAGGGGGTTGGGGGTGCCAGCTCACCCTTGCTCGCCCTCCATGGACACATGTGGTGAGTTCAATGTGAAATACTGACTCCTTAAGTACGTGGTGCACTGTTGACCCTCCCTTCCACCCAACCCAGAGAGGACAGGGCAGGTAGGTCACTGGGTTTCAGCAAACACCCAGGCTGCATGACACTGCAGGCCCTGAGAGCACCTCCACTGTCCCAAACGGCTCCCCTGCATGACCCCAGGGCTGCACTGGGACTGTTGGGCACAGACCCAGGCCACCAGCCAGGTCACGGCCAACCAAGGAGGCTGGCTCGGATGTCACACCCTGCTGCAAACCTGGTAGTTGCATAGCCTGCTGCCGGGCATGAAGGGCACGCATCCAGGCACCCTCTCCAAGTGTGCAACAGAAATCACAGCCTGGTGCTGCAGGACCATGTGCTTCCTCTGGTGGGTCCCCATCCATACTCTGCAAACTCCCACACATAGAGACAGCCACATGGCCAATCAGGAGCCACATGGTGCCCTCTGCTTTGCTTGGGCCCAAGACCCTGCCACCCTGGATATGACCCCAAAGCTTAGGAGAAGCTTGAGCAACAAATTCCTAGGAAACGTCCCTCAACAGCAGGCCTTCCCACCTCAGGAGGCTACCTTTCCAGACACTTGACACTGGAAAAAGGGTGACCACCAATGGCATGCGGGTTCCCCCTTGGCCCAATGCCCATGAGTCCCAAGACTGACCTGCAGAAGCCACCAGGTGCTGGCCAGAGCTCTGCCTTGACCCAAACCCAGGGAAACAATGCCTCCCACCTCCACCAAGCTCCAGGAGACCCACTAGGATGGTCCATTGCTCAACAGGGACGGTCCTATTCAGGGCCATGGTGGTGCACGATCCTTTAATCTCCATGACCCAATCCAAGAGGCCCATTTGTGCATGACACACCAAATACTGAGAGCTCCTATGTGACCCCCATGGTACCCAGAGCTCCTCTGTCCCCTTCATGTGGCCTGGGAAATCCTCGAGGCCTGACCCGAGCATCAACTCTCAGCTATGAGCTGCCCTGTGCAGGGTGGAAGAAACTCTTTCCCGCCTGGACCACCATCACACCTGCAGGGCTTCAGGGAAGGTGTCCCCCTTGGATCCAATTCCCAAAATAGCAGCCCTCCTGGAGAACCTACGCCTCCCCAGTGGTAATACAGGTCCATTCCCTGAGAAAACCCTCGTGGCCAGAAGAGGGACCCTTGGTGACCCCACGTGGCCTGGTTCATGGCCCATGACCCCAGCAGGATCCACTCACCTATGCCCGTCAATGCCAGGGAGCCCACCTGGGCAGAAGAGCTCACTGAAAGACACAGGGAGAACCGGAGCTCAGTAAAGAGCCACCAACGTTCCCTGGCCCAGGGAACTAGAGCACCAACACCAAGCCCACAAAAGGAGCCTGGGCTGCCTCACAGAGGAGCACAGAGACAGATTGGGCCACCTCCAGATGCCCATCAGAGCCTTGAGGTCTCCAGCCCAAAATACAGGGTCCCTGCAAGGGACTTCGGGATCCCAGTGTCCTCTTCCAAAATTCTCACCTAGGCTGGGCCTCAGCGTAATCCTATTGAGCATGATTTTTAAGTCATCACCTTTCTTCAGAACAATATAAGATTCTCATCATTGACCCAACCCAAGGCACCCCACTCCCTGCACATGCATCCAGCAGGACCAGCATATGCTCACCACAGCTCAGTGCAGGAGACCAGGGCACCAGGAAAGGCCTGAGCTTCACTGCACCGGGGGCTGGGAACCTGTCCGACAGACACTGGACCAGGGTCATTGGGCCCAATGCAAGTCTTCCTCCGGGCTCACCATCTGGGAGTACAGGAGGAGGATATGTGTCCAAATAGGTCCTCACATCTCCATATGGAGAAGGGGTAAGAGATACCCACGTAATGGGTTCCATGTGGAACACAGACCCATCACGGATGCAGGGCACCCTTGGCCCTCCCCTGCCCTGAAAAAACAGGACAGTCTGCCTGCCCTGTGACCACTGGGCATGGGCCACAGCCACCAACCAGCTCCTGGCCCACCAAGGAGGGTAGCTCGTAAGCTACGCACCATTGCAAACCTGGCAGTCACATAGCCTGCCCCTGGACGTGGTGGGCACATGCTGAGGCACCCTGTCCAAATGTGCACTGAAAATCACAGCCTGGGGACCTGGGCCACATGCTTTCACTGGTGGGACCCCATCCACATCCCACACACCTCCCCAACAGACCTGGGCCACACCTGGCCAATCAAGGGCCACATGGTATCTTTTCCTTTCCTTGGGCCTAAGACCCCACGACCCTGGAGGTGACCACATGTCTCAGAAGAAGCCGGGGCGGCAAATTCCCAGTATAGGACCCTAGACAGTGGGCCTTCCCACCTCAGAATGCCACTGTTAACCATTACTCAAACTCGGAGAATGGGTTACCACCAGTGGGATGTGGGCTACCCACTTAGCGCAAAGCCCATGGGTCCTAGGGCTGGCCAGCAGCAGCACCAAGCGTCATACAGATCTCAGCATTAGCTCAACTGCATTGAAACTGTACCACACCCCACCAGGCTCAATACGTGCCACTGGGATGGCCTGTTGCTCAACAGTGTTGGCCCCATTCAGGGTCACAGGTAGGATGAGATCCTTGAACCTCCACAACCCGATCCCATCACCACCCCCACGAAACAAGTCTGGGGACTGAGAGCTCCTGCATGACAGCCATGGCACCCCAGAGCCCTTGTGGCCCCCATCATGTGGCCTGGGCAGTCCTCAAGGCCTGACATCAAGTCTCAACTGGGTGATGTCCTGTGTGGGGCTGAAGGAACCCTTTGCCATATGGACCATCGTCACCCCTGCAGGGCTTCAGGGAAGGCATCCTCCTTGGGTAAGATTCCTCGGATAAGCTGACCTCCTGGAGAAACCATCCCTCCCTGGTGGGAATTCAGGTCAGTTCCCTGAGGAAACCCTCAGGGTCTGAAGTCTGACCCCTGGCGAACCCATGCGGCCTGGCTCATGGCCCATGACGCCAGCAGGATCCACTCACCTATGTTGGTCAATGCCAGGAGGCCCCCCCTTGGCAGAAGAGCTCACTGAAAGAAACGAGGGGAGAACGGGGGCTCAGGGAGGAGATACTGATGTGTCCCGTCACTGGGGAACAGGAAGGCCAACACCAAGCCCGCACAGGGAGCCTGGGCTGCCTCATGGAGGAGCACAGAGAAAGAGTTGGGCCACCTCCAGATGCCCTTCAGGGCCTCCATCCAAACCAAAATATAGTGGCCCTGCTGGAAATCTCGGGATCCCAGCATCTTCTTCCAAAATTCTCACCTAGGTTGGGCCTCAGCGTAATCCTATTGAGCATGATTTTTAAGTCATCACCTTTCTTCAGACAATATAAGGTTCTCATCATTGACCCAACCCAGAGAACCCCCTCCCTGCACAAACATCCAGTGGAACCCGGATGTGCTCACCACAGCTCAGTGCAGGAGACCAGGGCGCCAGGAAGAGCTGGAGCTTCAGTGCACCAAGGGTTGAGCACCTGGGTGACGGACACTAGCTCAGGAAAACCAGGCCCAATGGAAGTCTTCCTCAATTCTCATCATCTGGGGGCACAGGTGGAGGACATGTGACCACCTTCCATGTGGAAAAGGGGGTGTTGGGCCGGGCGCGGTGGCTCACGCCTGTAATCCCAGCACTTTGGGAGGCCGAGGCGGGCGGATCACAAGGTCAGGAGATCGAGACCATGGTGAAACCCCGTCTCTACTAAAAATACAAAAAATTAGCCGGGCGCGGTGGCGGGCGCCTGTAGTCCCAGCTACTCAGGAGGCTGAGGCAGGAGAATGGCGTAAACCCAGGAGGCGGAGCTTGCACTGAGCCGAGATCGCGCCACTGCACTCCAGCCTGGGCGACAGAGCGAGACTCCGTCTCAAAAAAAAAAAAAAAAAAAAATGGAAAAGGGGGTGTTGGGTACCAGCTCATGCTTGCTTTCCCTCCATGGACACGTGATGAGATCCATGCAAAATACTGACTCATCACTGACACAGGGCACCCTTGGCCCTCCATGCCACCAAACCCAGGAAGGACAAGGCAGGCAGGTCACTGGGCTCAGGCAAAATGCCCAGATTGTGCTGTATTTCAGGCCTGGAGAGCACCTCCACTGCCCAAAACACCTCCCCCATATGACGCCAGGGCTGCCCTGGGACCACTGGGCACAGACCCGGGCCACCAGCCAGGTCATAGCCAACCAAGGAGGCTAGTCAATGCCAGGGTACCCACCTGGGTGGAAAAGCTCACTGAAAGACACAAAGGGAGAACGGGGGCTCAGGAAAGAGTCACCAACCTGTTCCGTCTCTGGGGTACCAGAGCACCAGCACCAAGCCTGGACAGGGAGCCTGGGGACCTTCATGCAGGATTGCAGAGGCAGGGTTGGGCTCCTACCAGATGCCCTTTCAGGGACTCCAGGTCTCCAGCCCAAAATAGAGTGTGGCTCTGCCAAGGACCTCAGAATCCTATCGCCCTCTTCCAACATTCTCACCTAGGCTGGGCCTCAGCATAATCCTATTGAGCATGATTTTTAAGTTATCACCTCTCTTCAGAAGAATATAAGGTTCTCATCACCAACCCAACTCAGGGCACCCCCCTCCCCACACATGCATCCAGCGGGACCTGGTTGTGCTCACCACAGCCCAGTGCAAGAGACCAGGAAACCAGGAAGGGTCGGAGTTTCGGTGCACTGGGAGCTGAGCACCTGGCTGATGGACACTGGCCCCGGGGCCTTCGGGCCCAACTCAAGTCTTTCTCCAGGGTCACCATCTGTAGGGAAAGGAGGAGGACATGTGTCCAACCAGGGCCTCATGTATCAATGCAGGGAAGGTGGTTAGGGGATACCCTTGTGATGGGATCCTTACAGAACACTGACCCAACATGGACGTGGAGTGAGCACCCTTGGCCCTCCCTGCCACCAAACCCTGGAAAGACAGGGCAAGCGGGTTACTGGGCTCGGGCGTGAGGTCTGGGCTGTGCCCTACTGCAGGCCCCAAGAGTACTTCCACTGCCTGGGCCGGATCCCCCGAGCAATCCCAGGGTCGCACTGGGACCAGGGCAACCAACCTGCTCAAGGTTGGTTGAGTCAAGGAGGCTGGTCCTGGTGCCAAGAGCCTCTCCAGACCTGGCAGTCACAGAGCCTGCCCTGGGCATGGTAGGGCCACCCTGGTGCCCACTCCAAGCATGTACCAGAAATCAAAGTCCGGGGGCCTCCAGGGCCACATGCTTTCTCTGATGAGCCCCATCCATGCCCTGCACACCTCCCACACACAGAGCCGGGCCACACTCAGCCAATCAGGAACCACATGGTCCTCTCCTTTCTGTGGGCTCAAGACCCTGCCACCCTATAGGTGACTCCATGGCTCAGAAGCAGCCTAGGTGGCAAATTCCCAGGACAGGTCCCATTGACAGCAGGTCTTCCCACCTCAGGAGGCCACTCTTCCCACCACTGGACCTCAAGGAAGGGATTACCCCAGTGGGACAGGAGCTGCCCCCGGGCCTAAAGCCCATGAGCCCCAGGACCAGCCCACAGCACCACCAGGCAACAGCTGAGTCTTGACCCAACTGCAGTGAAACAGCGCCACCCCCAACAGGCTCAAGGAAGCGCCACTAAAATGGCCCATTGCTCAACAGGGCTGGTCCCATTCAGGGCCGTGGGTGGGGCGCATTCTTCGAATCTCCGCAGCCTGACTGGGTGAGCCCTATCACCCACCCCTCTTCGGGGAAGAACTCCAGCATGACCCCCAGGGCACCCCAGAGCCCCTGTGGCCTCCATCATGTGGACTTGGCAGTCCTCGAGGCCTGACATGCCCACCGAGTTTCAGCTGGGAGCTGCTCTGTTGGGCTGAAGGAACCCTCTCCTGTCTGGACCGTCACCCTGCAGGGCTTCAGGAAATGCGTGCTCCTAGGGTCAAATTCCCAAGGAAGCGATCCTCCTGGAGGAACCATCCCTCCCGGTGGGTATTCGGTTGGCTCCCTAAGAAAACCCTAGTTGGCCCAAAGGCTGACTCTCGATGACTCCATGCTGCCTCACTCATGGCCCATGACCCCAACAGGATGCACTGACCTATGCCGCTCAAAGCCAGGGGCCTCACCTGGGCAGAAGAGCTCATTGAAAGACACAGGGAAGAAGGAGGGCTCAGGAAGGGGCCATCAAATTGCCCTGTCCCCGGGGAAGTGGAGCACGGACACCAAGCCTTCAAGGGGAGCCTGGGCTGCCTCACGAAGGAGTACACAGACAGCGCTGGGCCCCCACAAGATGCCCTTCATGTTCTCAAGTTCTCCAGTGCAAAATAAGTGTGGCCTTGCTAGAGATCTTTGGATCCCCGCATCGTCTTCCCTAATTCTTACCTATCCTGGGCTTCAGTGTAATCCTATTGAGCATGATTTTTAATTCATCACCTTTCTTCAGAACAATATAAGGTTCTCATCATCAGCCTAACCCAGGGCACACCCCTCCCCACCCATGCTTCTAGCAGGACCCCGATGTGCTCACCTTGGCTCAGTGCAGGAGCTGAGCATGCCAGCAAAGGCCCAAGCTTCAGCGCACTTGGAGCTGGGCACCTGGCTGACTGACATTGGCCCAAGAACAGTGGGCCCAATGCAAGTCTTTCTTCGGTCTCACCATCTGGGGGACAGCAGGATGGTATGTGTCCAAACTGACCTCCATGTGGGGAAGGCAGTAGGGGGTGGGAGCTCACATTTGCTCGCCCTCCATGGATACATGCGATGAGATCCATGTGAAGTACTGACTCGTCACCAACGCAGGACACCCTTAGCCCTCCCTGCCACCAAACCCTGGAGGAACAGGGCAGGCAAGTCACTGGGCTCAGGCAAAATGCACGGGTTGTGCCATACTGCAGGCCCCGAATCCATCTCCACTGCCAAAGATGACTCCCCACACGACCCCAGGGCCTCCCTGGCACAAGTGGGCATGGGCCAGGGCCATGAGGCAGCTCATGGCCAACCAAGGTGGCTGGCCCAGATGCCACGCACCGCTGCAGACCTGGCTATCACATAGTCTGCCCCTAGGCGTGTTGGGCACGCATCAAGATGCCATCTCCAAGTGTGCGTGGAAACCACAACCTAGAGCTGCAGGGTCACATGCTTTCTCTGGTGGGTCACCATCCATACTCTGCCCACCTCACACACACAGAGCTAGGCCACACTTGCCCAATCCGGAGCAACATGGTGCCCTCTCCTTTGCTTGTTCCCAAGACCCCATCACCCTGGAGGTGACGCCATGGCTTAGAAGCAGCCTGAGCAGAAAATCCTAGGACAGGTTCCTCGACAGCAAGCTTTCCCACTTCAGGAGGCCACCCTTTACGACACTTGACCTCAGAGATAGGATGACCCCCGGGGGATGCAGGTTGTCCCTTGGCCAAAAGCCCACGAGTCCCAGGGCTGACCTACAGCACTACCAGATGCCGGCCAGAGCTCCACCTTAACCCACTCACAGGGAAACAACTCCGCCCCCCATCAGCCTCCAGGAGACCCACTGAGATGGCCCATTGCTAAACAGGGACAGTCGCATTCAGGGCCATAAGTGGGGCACAATCCTTGAATCTATACAACCCAACACCATGGGTCCATTCACGCACCACACTCTGGGGACCGAGAGCTCCCCATTATCCCCGTGGCACTCCGTAGCCCCTCTGGCCCCCCTCATGTAGCCTGGGCAGTCCTCAAGACCCTACCACAGCACCAAGTCTCAACTGGGCACTGTCCTGCTTTGGGGAGAAGGAACCCTTTCCTGCCTGGACCACCATCACCCCTTCAGGGCTTCAGAGAAGGTGTCCTCTTTGGGTTTGATTCCAAAAAGGCTGCCTTCCAGGAGAACCCTTCCGTTTCAGGTGGAAATTCAGGTCTGCTCCCTGAGAAAACCCTTGTGGCCCAAAGGCTGATCCTCAGGGACCCCACATGGTCTGGATCATGATCCATAACACCAGCAGGATCCACTCACCTATGTCAGTCAATGCCAAGCGGTCCTCCTAGGTGAAAGAGCTCACTGAAAGACAAAGGCGAGAACAGGGACTCAGGAAGGAGCCACCAACATTCCCTGCCCCTGGGGAACCGGAGCACCGACACCAAGCCCACACAGGGAACCTAGAGCACAGAGATAGGTTGGACCACCTCCAGATGCCCTTCAGAGCCTCCAGGTCTCCAGTCCAAAATACACTGGCCCTGATGGGGACCTTGGGATCCCAGCACCCTTTTCCAAAATTCTCCCCTAGGCTGGGCCTCAGCGTAATCCTATTGAGCATGATTTTTAAGTCATCACCTCTCTTCAGGACAATATAAGGTTCTCATCATTGACCCAACCCAGAGAACCCCCTCCCCACACAAACATCCAGTGGAACTCGGATGTGCTCACCACAGCGCATTGCAGGAGACCAGGGCACCAGGAAGGGCTGGAGCTTCAGTGCACCGAGGGCTAAGCACCTGGCTGATGGACACTGGCCCAGGAAAAGCGAGCCCAACAGAAGCCTCACCATCTGGGGAAACAGGTGGAGGACACTCCCTCCATGTGGAGAAGGGAGTGTTGGGTGCCAGCTCATGCTTGCTCCCCCTCCATGGACACATGTGACGAGATCCATGCAAAATACTGACTCATCACCTTCACAGGTGTCTCTCCCTGCCACCGAAGCTGTGAAGGACGAGACAGGTAGCTCACTGGGCTCAGGCAAAATGCCCAGGGTATGCAGGACTGCAGGACCTGAGAGCACTTCCGCTGGCCAAAACAGCTCCTCCACATGACCCCAGGGCTGCCCTGGGACCACTGGGCACAGGTCCGGGCCACCAGCCAGGTCACAGCCAACCAACGAGGCTGGCCCATCTGCCATGCGCCACCTGGGCATGCGGGGCATGCGTACAGGCACCCTCTCCATGCAGGCACCAGAAAAGAGAGCCTGGGGCCTCAGGGCCACTTGTTTTCTCTGGTGGGTCCCCGTCCATACTCCACATACCTCCCAGACGCAGAGCCAGTCACACATAGCCAATCCGGAGACTCATGGTGCCCTCCCCTTTGCTTGGTCCCAAGACCCCGCCACCCTGGAGGTGATACCATGACTCCCATGCAGCATGAGCAACAAATTCCCAGTACAGGTGCCTCAGTAGTGGGCCTTCCCAACTCAGGAGGCCACCTTTCATACTTGGGTGGCCCCCAGCGGGATGTGGGCTGCCCCTTGGCCCAAAGCCCATGAGTCCCAGGGCTGACCTGCAGCACCACCAGGTGCCAGCCAGAGCCAACCTTGACCCAACCCCAGGGAAATAACCCACCCTCCACCAGGCTCCAAGAGACCCACTGGGATGGCCCGTTGCTCAACAGGGATGGTCACATTCAGGGCCATGGGTAGGGTGGGATCCTTGAATCTCTGCTACCCAACCCCATGGGCCCATTCACACACCATACTCCAGGAACCAAGAGCTCCCTTGTTACAACATAGCACCCCGTAGCTCCTCTGGTCCCCCTTATGTGGCCCTGTTCTCATCATTGACCCAACCTAGGGAGCCCCCTCCCTGCACAAACAACCACTGGAACCCAGATGTGCTCACTACAGCACAGTGCAGGACAGCAGGGTGCCAGGAATGGTCAGAGTTTCAGCCTACTGGGGGCTGAGCACCTGGCTGACAGACACTGGCCCTCGGCCTGCGTGTCCAACACAAGTCTTCCTCCAGGCTCACCATCTGGAGAGACAGGAGGAGGACATGTGTCCAACCAGGGCCTCACACATCAATGCAGGGAAGGGGTTAAGGGAAACTCATGTGATGGGATCCATACTGAACACTGACCCAATACGGATACTGGGTACCCTTGGCCCTCCCTGTCATGAAACCCTGGAAAGACAGGACAAGCACGTCACCTGGCTTGGGCAAGGTGCCTGGGCTGCACTCTACTGCAGGCCCCAAGAGCACCTCCACTGCTCAGGCCGGCTCCCACACATGACCCCAGGGCCATATTGGGAACACAGGGCACAGGACAGGACCATCAACCAGCTCCTGACCAACCTAGGTGGTTGGCCCAGATGCCAACAGCCACTGCAGATCTGGCTGTCCCAGAGCCAGCACTTGAGTGTGGTGGGCATGAGCCCTGGTGCCCTCTCCGAGCCTAGGGACCACATGCTTTCTCTGGTAGGTACCCATCCATGCCCTGCCCAACTCCGCCACACAGAGCCCAGTCACACTCAGGCAATCAGGAACCAGATGGTGTCATCTCCTTTCCTTGGACTCAAGACCTTGTCATCCTGAGGTGACCCATGCCCCCTTGACCCAAAGCCCCCAAGTGTCAGAGCCAGCCTGCAGCACCACCGGGTGCCAGCCAGAGTTCAGCCTTGACCCAAAAGCACTGAAAGAGTGCTGTCCCCAACCAGGCTCAAGGAGGTACCACTAAGATGGCCCATTACTCAACAGGGTTGGGTCCCATTCAAGGCCATGGGTGTGGAGCATTCCTTGAACCTCCACAGCCTGACCATGTGGACCCAGTCACTCACCCCACTCCAGGGAGAGAGAATTCCAGTGTGACCTCCAGGGTGCACTGCATCCCCTGTGCCCCACCTCCCCTTGTGCCCTGGGCAGTACTCCAGGCCTGACCTGGCCACCAAGTTTCAGCTGGGAGCTGCCCTACCTTGGGCTGAAGGAACCCCTTCCTGCTTGGACCACTGTCACCCCTGCAGGGCTTCAGGAAAGGCATGCTCCTTGGGTCAGATTCCAAAGGAAGCAGCCCTCCTGGAGAAACCATCCCTCCCTGGTGGGGAGTAGGTTGGCAGCCTGAGAAAACCCTAGTGGCCTGAAGGCTGAATGTCGTGGACCCCATGCTGCATCACTCATGGCCCATGACCAAAACAGGATGTCCTCACCTATGCTGCTCAAGGCTGGGGGGACCACTTGGACAGAGGAGCTCACTGAAAGACACAGGGGAGAGTGGGGGCTCAGGAAGGAGCCTCCAATGTGCCCTGCCCCCGGGAACCTGAAGCCCAGATACCAAGCCAGTGCAGGGAGCCTGGGCTGTCTCACGGAGGAGCGCAGAGACAGGGTTGAGCCCACCAGAAGCCATTCAGGGCCTCAAGGTCTCCAGCCCAAAATATATTTGCTCTGTCAGGGACCTCAGAATCCCAGTGCCCTCTGCCAAAATTCTCACCTAGGCTGGGCCTCAGTGTAATCCTATTGAGCATGATTTTTAAGTCATCACCTCTCTTCAGGACAATTTAAGGTTCTCATCATCGACCCAACCCAGGGTACCCCCTCCTTGCGCATGCATCCAGCAGGACCCAGATGGGCTGACCACAGCTCAGTGCAGGAGCCAAGAGTACCAGGAAGGGCCCAAGCTTCAACACACTGGGGGCTGGGTACCTGGCTGACTGACATTGGCCCAGGAACAGCGGGCCCAACACAAGTTTCCCTCTGAGGTCACCATCTGGGGAGACAGGAGGAAGACTTGTGTCCAAACTGACCTCCATGTGGGGAAGGGGGTCAGGGGTGCCAGCTCACCCTTGCTCGCCCTCCATGGACACATGTGATGAGTTCAATGTGAAATACTGACTCGTTAAGTACATGGTGCACTGTGAAGTACGTGGTCCTCCCTTCCACGAACCCAAAAAGGAAAGGGCAGGTGGGTCACTGGGCTTGAGCAAAACACCTAAGCTGCACTATACTACAGGCCCCCAGACCACTTCCACTGTTCAAAATGGCTCCCCTACATGACCCCAGGGCTGCCCTGGGGCCACTGGGCACAGACCTGGGCCACCAGCCAGGTCACGGCCAACCAAGGAGGCTGGCCCAGATGTCACAACCTGCTGAAAACCTGGCAGTTGCAAAACCTGCCGCTGGGCACGGCATGCTTGTCCAGGCACCCTCTCCAAGCATGCACCAGAAATCGTAGCCTGGGGCTGCAGTGCCACGTGCTTTCTCTGGTGGGTCCCCATCCATACTCCACACACCTCCCACACACACAGACAGCCACACTTGGTCAATCGGGAGACACATGGTGCTCTCTCTTTTGCTTGGGCCCAAGACCCCGCCACCCCGGATGTGACCCCAAAGCTCAGAAGAAGCTTGAGCGACCAATTCCCGGGACACGGCCCTCAACAGCAGGCCTTTCCACCTCAGGAGGCCACACTTCCAGACACTTGACGTCGGAAAAAGGGTGACTCCCCAGTGGGATGCAGGCTCCCCCTTGGCCCAATGCCCATGAGTCCCAGTGCTGGCCTGCAGCACCACCAGGTGCCGGTCAGAACTCTGCTCTCACCCAACCCCGGGGAAAAAACACCACCCCCCAACCAGGCTCCAGGAGACCCACTGGGATGGCCCATTGCTCAACAGGGACCGTCTCATTCAGGGCCATAGTGGGGTGAGATCCTTGAATCTCCATGACCAAACCCAAGAGGCCCATTTGTGCACCACATGCCAGGCACCAAGAACTCCCATGTGACCCCTGTGGCACCCTGGAGGCTCTCAGTCCCCCTCACGTGGCCTGGGCAATCCTTGAGGTCTGACCCAAGCACCGAGTGTCAGCTAGGAGCTGCCCTGTGTGGGGCTGAAAAAAACCCTTTCCTGCCTGGACCACCATCAACCCTGCAGGGCTTCAGGGAAGGTGTCCCCCTTGGGTCTGATTCCCCAAAACGCCACCCTCCTGGAGAACCTATGCCTCCCCGGTGGGAATTCAGGTTGGCTTCCTGAGAAAAAACCCTTATGGCCATAACGCTGACCCTGGGGGACTCCTGTGGTCTGGCTCATGACCCATGACCACAGCAGGATCCACTCACCTATGCCGGTCAATGCCAGGTGGCCTGCCTGAGCAGAAGAGCTCACTGAAAGACACAGGGGAGAACAGGGACTCAGGGAGGAGCCACCAATGTTCCCCGGCCCAGGGAACCGGAGTGCCACAGCAAGCCCACACAGGGAGCCTGGGCTGCCTCACAGAGGAGAGCAGAGACAGGTTGAGCCACCTCCAGATGCCCTTCAGAGCCTTGAAGTCTCAAGCCTAAAATACAAGGGCCCTCCCGGGAACTTTGGGATCCGAGTGTCCTCTTCCAAAATTCTCACCTAGGTTGGGCCTCAGCGTAATCCTATTGAGCATGATTTTTAAGTCATCACCTCTCTTCAGAACATTATAAGGTTCTCATCATTGACCCAACCTAGGACAACTCCTCCCCGCACTTGCATCGAGCAGGACCAGGATATGCTCACCACAGCTCAGTGCAGGAGACCAGGGCACCAGGAGAGGCCTGAGCTTCAGTGCACCTGGGACTGGGAACTGGTTGACAGACACTGGTCCAGGGCCATTGGGCCCAATGCAAGTCTTCCTCCAGGCTCACCATCTGGGGGGACAGGAGAAGGACATGTGTCCAAATAGGGCCTCACATCTCCATGTGGAGAAGGGGGTAAGGGATATCCCTGTAATGGGTTCCATGTGGAACACTGACTGGTCATGGATGCAGGGCACCCTTGGCCCTCCCCATCACCAAACCCTGAAAAAACAGGGCAGGCTGGTCACTGGGTTCGGGCCAGACACCTGGGCTGCACCCTACTTCTGGTCGGGAGAACACCTCCACTGGCCCCGCCAGCTTCCTTGCATGATCCCAGGGTTGCCCTGTGACCACTGGGCATGGACCACAGCCACCAGCCCGCTCCTGGCCAACCAAGGAGGGTAGCCTGGAAGCTATGCACCATTGCAAACCTGGCAGTCACAAAGCCTGCCTCTGGGTGTGGTGGGCATCCACTGAGGAGCCCTCCCCAAGTGTGCACTGAAAATCACAGCCTGGGGACCCGGGCCATGTGCTTTCACTGGTGGGACCCCATCCATAACCCACACATGTCCCAAACAGAGAGCCAGGCCACACTCGGCCAATCAAGAGCCACATGGTATCTTCTCGTTTCCTTGGGCCCAAGATCCTGCGAACCTGGAGGTGACCCCATGGCTCAGAAGCCAGGGTGGCAAATTCCCGGTACAATACCCTAGACAGTGGACTTTCCCACCTCAGAATGCCACTGTTACTGCCACTCAAACATGGAGAACAGGTGACCCCCATGGGATACAGGCTGCCCGCCTCAGCCCAAAGCCCATGGGTCACAGGACTGGCCTGAAGCACCACCAGGAGCCAGCCAGATCTCAACCTTGACCAACCCCATTGAAACTGCACCACCCCTGACCAGGCTCAATATGTGCTACTGGGATGGCCCATTGTTCAACAGGATCGGCCCCATTCAGGGCCACAGGTGGGATGAGATCCTTGAACCTCTGTGGCCCAACCCGGTCACCACCCCCCAGGAACATGCCCGGGAACCAAGAGCTCCCATGTGATACCCGTGGCACCCCGGAGCCCTTCTGGCCCCCCTCATGTGACCTGGGCAGTCCTCAAGACCTGACCCACACACCAAGTCTCAAATGGGCGATGTCCTGCATGGGGCTGAAGGAACCCTTTGCCATCTGGACCATCATCACCCTTTCAGGGCTTCAGGGAAGGCATCCTCCTCAGGTAAGATTCCCAAGGAAGCTGCCCTCCTGGAGAAACCATGCCTTGCTGGTGGGAATTAGGGTTGGCTCCCTGAGGAAACCCTCATGGCCCAAAGTCTGACCCTCAGCAACCCCAAGCAGCCTGGCTCATGGACCATGACACCAGCAGGACCCACTCACCTATGTTGGTCAATGCCAGGAGGCCACCCCTTGGCAGAAGAATTCACTGAAAGACACAAGGGGAGAAGAACCAGGGCTCAGGGAGGAGCCACCCACGTGCCATGTCCCTGGGGAACAGAAGGGCCAACACCAAGCCCGCACAGGGAGCCTGGGCTGCCTCACAGAGGAGCACAGAGACAGAGTTGGACCTCCTTCAGATACCCTTCAGGGCCTCCAGGGCTCCAGCCCAAAATACAGTGGCCCTGCCGGAAATCTTGGGATCCCAGCAACCTCTTCCAAATTTCTCACCTAGGTTGGGCCTCAGCGTAATCATTGAGCATGGTAATTTTAAGTCATCACCTCTCTTCAACACGATATAGGGTTCTCATCATTGACCCAACCCAGGGCACCCCCCTTCCTCACACATGCATCCAGCAGGACCCAGATGTGCTCACCACAGGTCAGTGCAGGAGACCAGGGCACCAGGAAGGGCCTGAGCTTCAGCGAACCAGGGGCTGAGCACCTGGCTGATGGACGCTTGCCAGGGTCTGACATGTCTTCCTTCAGGCTCACCATCTGGATGGACAGGAGGAGGACATGTGTCTGAACAGGGCCTCACACCTCCAGGTGGGGAATGGGGTAAGGGATACCCATGTGATGGGATCCATGTGGAACACTGACCTGTCACGGATACAGGGCACCCCCGGCCCTTCCCATCATCAAACCCTGAAAAAACAGGGCAGGTGGATCACTGGGCTTGGGCAAGATCCCTGGTCTTCATGCTACTGCAGACCTTGAGGGCACCTCCAGTGCGCCCTCTGGCTTCTCCTTTGCACCAGCCAGGTCTACCCCAGGACCACTGAACATGGGACAGGGTCACTGATATGCTCATAGCCAACCGAGGAGGCTGGCCCAGAAGCCATCTGCTGCTGTGGACATGGAAGTTGCATAGCCTGCTCCTGGGCGTGGTGGGCACCTGCCCAGGTGCTCTCTCCAAGTCACACCTGAAATCGCAGCCTGGAGTCCCAGGGCCATGTGCTTTCTCTGGTGGGTCCCCATCAATGCCCCACACATGTCCCAAACACAGAGCCAGGCCACCCTTGGCCAATCCTGGGCCACATGGTGTACTTTCCTTTCCTTAGGCCCAAGACCCTGCCTCTCTGGACATGACCCCATGGCACAGAAAAAGCCTGGGCAGCAAATTCCTGGGACAGGACCATCAACAGCAGGCCTTCCCACCACACATTCCACTCTTCCAGCCACTCACTCATGGGGAAGGGGTGACCTCCAGCAGGACACAGGCTGTCGACTTGGCCTAATGCCCATGAGTCCCAGGTCTGACCCACAGCCCCACCAGGCGCTGGCCAGAGCTCAGCCTTGACCCAAACCCAGGGAAATAGCACTGCCCCCAACCAAGCTCAAAGAGGTGCCATGGGATGGTCCATAGCTCAACAGTCCCATTTTGAGCCATGGTTGCAGTGCAATCCTTGAATTTCCATGGCCCAACCCCATGGGCTCATTCAAGCACCCCTGTCCGGGGAAAGAGAGCTCTTGCATGGCCCCCGTGGTGCCCCGGAGGCCCTGTGGCCCCCATCATGTGGCCTGGGCAGTCCTCGAGGCCAACACACGTACCGAGTCTTAGCTAGGAGCTCCTCTGCATGGGGATGAAGGACCTGCCTGGACCACTGCCATCCCTGCAGGGCTTCAGGAAAGCCACGTCTTGGGTACAATTCCCAAGGAAGCTGCCCTCCTGGAGAAACTGTCCCTCCCCAGTGGAAATACAGGTTGGCTCCCTGAGGAAACCCTCCTGTCCTAAAGACTGACCCTCGGTGACCCCATGCGGCCTGACTCATGGCCCATGACGGCAGCAGGATGCACTCACCTATGCTAGTCAAGGCCAAGGGCCCCTTCTGAGCTGAAGAGTTCACTGAAAGACACAAGGTGAGAATGAGGACTCAGGGAACAGCCACCAATGTGCCCTGCCCTCAGGAAACCAGTGCGCTGACACCAAGTCCACACCGGGAGCCTGCTGTGCTTCATGGAGGAGCACAGAGACAGGGCTGGGTCCCCATAAGAGGCCCTTGAGGGCCTCCAGGTCTCCAGCCCAAAATACAGTGACCCTGTCAGGGACCTCGTGATTCCCAGTGTCCACTTCCAAAATTGTCACCTAGGCTGGGCCTCAGCGTAATCCTATTGAGCATGATTTTTAAGTCATCACCTCTCTTCAGGACAATATAAGGTTCTCATCATTGACCCAACCCAGTGCACCCCGCTCCCCATGCATACATCTGTTTTACAGCTGTCTGCCCTGCAGGAGCTGTAAAAACCCTTTGCTGCTTGAAACATCATCACTTCTGCAGGTCTTCAGAGAAAATGTCCTCCATGGGTCTGATTAGAAAGAAAGTGGCCCTCTGGGAGAACCCATCCCTCCCCAGTGGGGATTCCCCCACTCACTGAGGAAACCCTCCTGTCCCTAAGGCTGACCTGGCGTCCCCACGCAGCCTGGCTCATGGCCCATGACACCAGCAGGTTCCACTCGCCTATGCTGGTCACTGCCAGGGGGCCACCTGGGCAGAAGATGTCACTGAAAGACACAAGGGAGAAGGGGGACTCAGGGAGGAGCCGCCAACCTGCCCCGCCCCTGGGGAATGGGACTCTGACACCAAACTCCGTGAGCCTGGGCTGCCTCACAGAGGAGTGCAGACAGGGCTGGGGGCCGCCAAGATGCCCTTCAGGACCTTGAGGTCTCCAACCCAAAATACAGTGGCCCTGCCAGGGACCTCAGGATCCCAGCATCCTCTTCCAAAATTCTCCCCTAGGTTGGGCCTCAGCGTAATCCTATTGAGCATGATTTTTAAGTCATCACCTCTCTTCAGACAATATAAGGTTCTCATCATCGACCCAACCGAGGGCACCCCCCTCCCATGCATGCATCCAGTGGGACCCAGACGGGCTCACCACAGCTCAGGGCATGAGACCAGGGCTCCAGGAAGGGCCTGAGCTTCAGCACATCAGGAGCTGGGCACCTGGCTGACAGACACTGGCCTGGGTCCATTGGGCCCAATGCAAGTCTTCCTCTGAGCTCACCATCTAGGACAGGAGGAGGACACGTGTCCAAATAGGGCCTCATGCCTTTATGTGGGGAAGGTGGGTAGGGGATATCCATGTGATAGGATCCGTGCACTGATGCGTCACAAAGACGGACACAGACCACCTTTGGCCCTCCCAGCCACCCAACCCCGGAAGGACAAGGTAGGCAGGTCACTGGTCTCATGCAAAAAGTCCAGGCTGCACCCTACTGCAGGTCCTGAGAGCACCTCCACTGACCTGCTGGCTGCCCTGCACAATGCCAGGTCCACCCTGAGACCACTGGGCACAGGCCAGGGCCACCAACCAGCACATGGCCAACCAGGAGGCTGGCCTGGATGCCACACACTGCTGCAGACTTGGCAGTCGAGAGCCTGCCCCTGCCCCTCTCCAAGCACACACTGGAAATCACAGCCTGGGGCTCCAGGGCTATGTACTTTCTCTGATGGGTCCCCATCCATGCCCTGCACACCTCCCAAACACAGAGTCAGGCCACACTCAACCAATCCAGGGACACATGGTGTGCTCCCCTTTCCTTGGGCCCAAGAGGCTGCCACCCTGGAGGTGACCCCATGGCTCTGAAGCAGCCTGGGTGGCAAATTCCCAGGGCAGGTTGCTCAACAGCGGGACTTCCCACCTTAGGAAGCTACCACTCTCACCATTCAACCTCCGGGAAGGGGTGACCCCAAGCATGACCCAAGCTGTCCCCATGGTCCAAAGCCCATGAGTTCCAGGGCCAGCCTGCAGCACCACAGGTACTGGCCAGAGCTCAGCCTTGACCTAGCCCCAGGGAAACAGCACCACCCACCACCAGACTCAAGAAGGCGCCATTGGGATGGCCCATTGCTCAACAGGGTCAGTCTCATTCAGGGTCATGGGTGTCCTTGAAACTGCATGGCATGATCCCCATGGACCTGATTGCCTACCCCTCTCCCCAGAATCCCCGTAGTGCCCCAGACCCTCTGTAGCCACCTCATGTGTCCTGGGCAGTCCTTGAGGCCTGACTGACGCACCGAGTCTCAGATAGGAGCTGCCCTGCATGGGGTTGAATGAACTCTTTCCTGCCTGGACCACCATCACCCCTGCTGGGCTTCAGGATAGGCATCCATCTTGGGTACGATTCCCAAGGAAGTGGCCCTTCTGGAGAACTCATCCCCAGTGGGAATTCAGGTCCACACTTTTAGGAAATTCTTGTGACCCGAAGGCAGACACATGGTGACCCCACTCTGCCTCGCTCATGACCCATGACCCAAGCAGGATCCACTCACCTATGCCAGTCAATGCCAGGGGGTCCACCTGGGCAGAAGAGCTCACTGAAAGACACAGGGGAGAAGGGGGGCTCAGGAAGGAGCCGCCCACATGCCCTGTCCAGGAACCAGAGCACCAACACCAAGCCCACACAGGGAGCCAGGGCTGCGTCACGGAGGAGCACAGAGACAGGGTTGGATCCCCTCAAGATGCCCTTCAGGGCCTTGAGGTCTCTAGTCCAAAATACGGTAGCCCTGCCTGTGACCTTGGGATCCCAGCATCCTCTTCCAAAATTCTCACCTAGGCTGGGCCTCAGCGTAATCCTATTGAGCATGATTTTTAAGTCATCACTTCTCTTCAGGACAATATAAGGTTCTCATTATTGACCCAACCCAGGGCACCCCCCTCCCCACTCGTGCATCCAGCAGGACCCGGATGGGCTCACCACAGCTCAGTTCAGGAGACCAGGGCACCAGGAAGGTCCTGAGCTTCAGCACACTAGGGGCTGGGGATCTGGCTGACGGAGGCTGGCCCACAGCCAGGGGGTCTTCCTCTGGGCTCACCATCTGGTGAGATAAGTGGAGGGTGGGTCCAAACAGGGCCTCACCCTGCCACGTGGGGAAGAGAGCAGGCAGTGCTGGCTCACACATGCTCTCCTTCCACGTACCCATGTGATGGAATCCATGCGGAACACTGACCCACCTCCACTGACCAGTAGCAGGGAGGACATGGGGCCCTCCCTGCTACTGAACCCTGGAAGGACAGGGCAGGAGGTTCACTGAACTCAAGCAAGAACACCTGGGCTGTGCCCTACTGCAGGCCCTAAGAGCACCTCCACTGCCCACGCCGGCTCCCCGAACAACCCCAGGGCCGCACCAGGACCCCTCGGCACAGGCCAGGGCTATCAACCAGCTCATAAGCAATCAAGAAGGCTAGCCCGGATGCCACGAACTGCTGCAGACCTGGCAGTCACATAGCCTGCACCGGGGCATGGAGAGTGCCCCCTCAGACACCCTCTATAAGCGTGCTAGAAATTGCGTCCTGGGGCCTCAGGGCCATGTGCCTTCTCTGGTGGGTCTCCATGCATGCACCACATACCCCCCAAACATTCTCCCCACTCTCGGCCATTCAGGGGACACATGATGTCCTCTCCTTTCCTTGGGCTCAAGATCCCACCTCCCTGGAGGTAAACCCATGGCTCAGAAGCAACCTGGACAGCAATTTGCTGGGTCAGGACCCTCAACAGTGGGCCTTCCACCACAGGATGCCTGCCACTCTTCCGGCCACTCCACCTCTGGGTAGGATGGCCTCCAGCAGCAGGCAGGCTGCACCCTTGGCCCAAAGCCCACAATTCCCAGGGCCAACCACCAGGTGCAGGCCAGAGCTCAGCCTTGACCCAACCCCATTGAAGCCACGCTGCCCACACCAGGCTTAAGGAAGCACCACTGGGATAACCCATTGCTCAACAGGGTTGGTCCCATCAGGGCCATGGGTGGGGCCTGACCCTTGAATCTTCACAGCCTGACTCCATAAACTCGATCACCCACACCCTGCCACCGTCCCACCGCCCCCAGCAAGCCTCAAGGATAGAGAGTTCCTGCTTAACACCCGTGGCCTCCGGAGATCCTATGGATCCCCTCATGTTGCCTGGGAGTCCTCAAGCCCTGACCCGTGCACTGAGTCTCAGCTAGGAGCTGCACTGCGTTGGTTTGAAGGAACCCTTTCCTGCCTGGACCACTGTCACCCCTGCACGGCTTCAGGGAAGGAGTCCTTCTTGGGACCAGTTTCTATGGAAGACGCCCTCCTGGAGAAACCAGCCCTCCCCAGTGGGAATTCAGGTCAGCTCCCTAAGGAAACCTACAGTCTAAAGGGTGACCTTTGGCAACCCCACACACCTTGGCTCATGGACCATGATGCCAGCAGGACATACTCACCTATGCCCCTCAAGGCCAGGGGGACCGACCACCTGGGCAGAAGAGCTCACTGAAAGACACAGGGGAGAACAGGTACTCAGGGAGAAGCTGCCAATATGCCCCATTCACGGGGAGCGGGAGGGCCAACACCAAGCCTACACAGGGAAAGTGGGTTGCCTCACGGACAGGCGCAGAGACAGATTTGGGCACCCCTGAGATGCCCAGGGCCTCAGTGACTCCAGCCCAAAATACAGTGGCCTGGCTGAGGATCTCAGGATCCCACCATACTCTTCCAAAATTCTCACCTAGGTTGGGCCTCAGCGTAATCCTATTGAGCATGATTTTTAAGTCATCACCTCTCTTCAGGACAATATAAGGTTCTCATCATCGACCCAACCCAGGGCACCCCCCTTCCCGCATATGCATCCAGCAGGACCTGGATGGGCTCACCAAGCTCAGTGCAGGAGACCGGAGCACCAGGAAGGGCCTGAGCTTCAACACACCAAGGGCTGTACACCTGGCTGAAAGACACTGATGTGGGGCCAGTGGTCCCAATACAAGTCCTCCTCCAGGGCCACCATCTGGGGGGACAGGAGGAGGACATATGTCCAAGCAGGGGCTCATGCCTCCATGCAGGGAAGAGGGTGGAGGGATGCCAGTTCACGCATGCTCTCCCTCCATGGACCCATTTGATGGGATCCATGGGAAACACTGATGTGTCACAGACACAGAGGACCCTTGGCCCTCCCTGCCAGGGAACCCTGTGAGGACATGGCAGGCAGGTCACTGGGCTCGGGCAAGACACCCAGGCTGCACCCTACTGCAGGCCACCAGAGCACCTCCACTGCCCACACTGGCTGTCCCACATGACCCCAGGGCTGCACCCAAACCCTGGGAAAGGACCAGGGCTACCAACAGCTCATGGCCAACCAAATACACTGGCCCAGATGCCACATGCCACTGCCAACCTGACAGTTGCACAGCCTTCCCCTGGGAATGGAGGGGGTCCAGGACCGTCTCCAAGCGTGCACTGAGAAATTGCAGCCTTGGGCCTGAGGGCCACGTGTTTTCTCTGGTGGGTCTTTATCCATGCCCCATACAACACCTCCCACATGCAGAGCAGGGCCACGCTCGGCCAGTTGAGGGAAACATGGTGTCCTCTCCTTTCCTTGGGCCCAAGACCCTGCCAACCCTGGAGGCGACCCCATGGCTCAGAAGCAGACTGGATGGCAAATTTCCGGGACAGTTCCTTCCACAGCTGGCCTTCCCACCTCAGGAGGATACCCTTCCCGCCACTCGCCCACAAGGAAGGGGTGAATCCCCAGTGGGACACAGGCTGCACCCTGGGCCCGGTGCCCATGAATTTCAGGGCTGGACTGCACCACCAACAGGCACTGGACAGAGCTAGTATTGACTCAACCTCAGGAAAACAGCGCTACTTCATACTTGGTTCAAAGAGGCACCCCTGGGATGCCCCATTGCTTAACAGGGTTGGTTCCCTTCAGGGCCATGGATGTGGTGTGATCCTTGAATCTGGGGCCCGATCCTATGGGCCGAATCGCATACCACCCTCCGGGTTCCGAGAGACCCTGCGAGGCCCCTGTGGTGCCCTGGAGCCCTTGTGACCCCCCTCAAAGGGCCTGGCCATCCTAGGGGCCTAACCCAAGCACTGAGTCTCGGCTGGGTGCTGCCCCGCGTGGGGCTGAGGGAACCCTTTCTTGCCTGGACAACTGTCACCCCTGCAGGGCTTCAGAGAAGGCATCCTACTTGGGTCAGACTCACAAGGAAGCTGCCCTCTGGGAGAACCCATCCCAGGTGGGGATTCAGGTCAGCTCCTGAGGAAACCCTCATGGCTCAAATGCTGACCCTCGGCAATCCTATGGCCTGGCTCATGGCCCATGACCCAAGCAGGAGCCACTCACCTATGCTGGTCGATGCCAGGGAGTCTGCTGGGTGAAAGAGTTCACTGAAAGACACAGGGGAGAACAGGGGCTCAGGAAGGAGCAGCCAAAATGCCCCGCCTCCAGGAAAGCAGAGCGCTGACACCAAGCCCACACAGGGAGCTTGGGCTGCCTCATGGGGGAGAGAAGACAGAGTTGGGCCCCCAACGAGGTGCCTTTCAGGGCTTCCAGGTCTCCAGTCCAAAATACAGTGGCCCTGCCAGGGACCTCATTGATTCCCAGTGTCCTCTTCCAAAATTGTCACCTAGGGTGGGCCTCAGCGTAATCCTATTGAGCATGATTTTTAAGTCATCACCTTTCTTCAGGACAATATAAGGTTCTCATCATTGACCCAACCCAGGGCACATTCCTCCCCACGCATGCATCCAGTGGGACCCGGATATTCTCACCATAGCTCAGTGTAGGAGACCAGGGCACCAGGAAGGGCATGAGTTTCAGCACACTGGGGTCTGGCATCTGACTGATGGACACTGGCTTGGGGCCAGGGGACCCAGGAAGAGTCTTCCTCCAGGTTCACTATCTGCAGGGATGGGTGTCAGGTGTCCAAACAGGGCCTTACATCTCCATGTGGGAAAGGGAGCAAGGGGTGCCTGCTCACACATGCTGTCTCTCCATGGACCCATGTGATGGGATCCATGTGAAACACTGACAGTAATGGACCCAGGGAACCCTTGGCTCTCCCCGTCACTGAACCCTAGAAGCCTGACCCTATAGGCCCGATTGCCCACCTCTCTCCGGGGATGGAGAGCCCCCCGCACAATCCCCATGGCACCCTGGAGCCCCTGTTGTCCTGCTCATGGGGCCTGGGCAGTCCTCAATGTCAGACCTCATGTCAGCAGGGAGCTGCCCCGAATGAGATTGAAGGAACCCTTTCCAGCCTGGACCACCATCACCCCTGCAGGGCTTCAGCGAAGGTGTCCTCTTGGTGTCAGATTCCCCAGGAAGCCACTGTTCTAGAGGACCAACCCATCCCTCCATGGTGGGGATTCAGGTCGGCTCCCTGAGGAAACCCTCCTGTCCCGAAGGCTGACCCTCAGTGACCCCATGTGTCTGCCTCATGGCCCATGAACCCAGCAGGATCCACTCACCTATGCTGGTCAATGCCAGGGGACCCATCTGAGCAGAAGAGCTCACTGAAAGAATCAAGCGGAGAATAAGGGTTCACGAAGGAGCCACCAACCTCACCTGCCCCCAGAAAACCAGAGTGCCAACACCTAGCCTGCACAGAGATCCTGGGCTGCCTCACAGAATAGTATAGGGACAGGGTTGGGCACCCTCCAGATAGCCTCCAGGTCTCCAGCCAAAAATACAGGGGCCCTCCTGGGGACCTCGGGAGCCCAGCATCCTCTTCCAAAATTCTAACCTAGGCCGGGCCTCAGCATAATCCTTTTGAGCATGATTTTTAAGTCATTACCTCTCTTCAGGACAATATAAGGTTCTCATCATCTCCCTCCTCACCGCTGCATCCAGCAGTACCCGAATGGGCTCATCAAGCTCAGTGCAGGAGACTAGGGCACCAGGAAGGGCCTGAGCTTCAGTACACCAGGGGCTGGACACCGGGCTGATGGACACTGGCCCAGGGCCATTGGGCCCAAAACAATTCTTCCTCTGGGGTCGCGATCTGGGAGAACAAGAGTAAGACAGTTGTCCAAACACAACCTCATTCCTCCATGTGAGCAGAAAGTGGGGTGTGGCAGTTCAAGCATACTCGCCCTCCATGGACCCATGTGATGGGATGCATGTGGAACACTGGCCCATCACGGACAGAGGGCACCCAGTGCTCTTAGCCACAGAACCCTGGAAGGACAGGGCAGGCGGGTCACTGGGACCCTACTGGCTCACCCACACAACCCGAGGGTCACGCCAGGACTACTAGGCACAGGCCAGGGCCACCAACCAGTTCACGGCAAACCAAGGAGGCTGGCCTGGATGTCAGATGCCACTGCAGACCTGCAGTCACACAGCCTATCCCTGTGCATGGTGGGCACCCACCCAGATGCCCTTTCCCAGCACATACTGGAAATAGCAACCTGGGGTCCCAGGGCCACATGTTTTCTCTGATGGGTCCGCATCCATGCCCCACACACCTCCTGAACACAGAGCAGGGCTACAATCAGCTAATCAGGGGACACACAGCATCTTTTCCTGTCCTTGGGCCCAACATCCGCTACCCTGGAGGTGACCCCATGACTCAGAAGCAGCATGGGCCGCATATTCCAAGGACAAGACCATTGACAGTAGGCCTTCCAACCTTAAGTCAACCATTCCCGACACTTGACCATTGGGAAGGGATGACTTCCAGCCACAGGGAAGGGGGGACTTCCAGCCACGGGGAAGGGGAACTTCCAGTGGGAGCAGGCTGACCCCTTGGCCCAAAGCCGACGAGTCCATGGCCAGACCTCAGCACCACCAGGTGCCGGCCAGAGCTCAGTCTTGACCCAAACCTAGGGAAACAGTACCACCCCCTTCAAGGCTCAACAAGGCCCATGGAATGGCTCATTACTCAACAGGGTCTGTCCCATTCATGGCCATGCATTGGGCACAATCCTTAAATCTCTACAGCTCAACTCCATGGGCCTTCCCTATTACCCACCTTTCTCCATGAATGGAGAGCTCCTGTGTGACCCCCATGGCGTCCCAGAGCCCCTATTGGCCCCTCAGGTGGCCTGGGCAGTCCTTGAGGCCAGACTCGAACACCTAGACTCATGGGGGAGCTACCATGTGTAAGACTGAAGGAACCCTGTCCTGCCTGGACCACTGTCATCCCTGCAGGGCTCCAGGGAAGGCATCCTCCTTGGGTCCGATTTCCCAGGAAGCCACCCTCCTGGTGGACCAACCCATCCCTCCCGGGTGGGGATTCAGGTTCGCTCCCTGAGGAAACCCCCCTGTCCCAAAGGCTGACCCTCAATGACTCCACGTGGCCTGGCCCATGGCCCATGATGGCAGCAGGATCCACTCACCTATGCCAGTAAATGCCAGGGTGCCCTGCCTGGGTTGAAGACCTCACTGAAAGACACAAGTGGAGAAGTGGGGCTCAAGGAGGAGCTTCCACGTGCCCCCCCCCCACCAGGGAACTGGACCACCAACAGCAAGCCCGCACAGGGAGCCTGGGCTGCCTCACGGAGGAGTGCAGAGACAGGGTTGGGCCCCCCAGATGCCCTTCAGGGCCCCCAGGGCTCTAGCTCAAAACTAATAAATAAAGCCCCCTACCGGGGACTTCGGGATCCCAGCATCCTCTTCCAAATTCTCACCTAGGGTGAGCCTCAGCGTAATCCTATTGAGCATGAATTTTAAGTCATAACCTCTCTTCAGGATAATAAAAGGTTCTCATCATCGACCCAAACCAGGGCACCCCCCTCCCCATGCATGCATCCAGCGGGACCCAGATGTGCTTACCACAGCACAGTGTAGGAAACCAGGACGACAGGTAGGTCCCAAACTTCAGCACACCAGGGTGGGCACCTGGCTGATGGCCACTGGCCTGGGTCCATTGGGCCCAATGCAAGTCTTCCTCCAGGCTCACCATTTGGGGGGACAGGAAGAGGACATGTGTCCCAACAAGGCCTCATCCTTCCATGTGGGGAAGGGGTAAGGTATACGCATGTGATGGGGTCCATGAGAAACACTGACCTATCATGGACATGGGGAGCCCTTGGCCCTCCCCATCACCAAACCCTGAGAAAACAGGGTAGGTAGGTCTGGGCTCAGGCAAGATGCCCAGACTGCACCCTACTGATGGCCTTGATAGCATCTCCACTGCCCAAGCTGTCTGCCCCACACAATTCCAGAGCCACTCCGGGAACACAGGGCACAGTGAACCAGCCAGCTCATGGCCAGCCAAGGAGAGTGGCCCAGAAGCTATATGCCACTGTGGACATGGAAGATGCACAGCCTGCCCCAGGGTGTGGTGGGCACCTGCCTAGGTGCTATTTGCAAGCCACACCCGAAATCAAAGCCTGGAGTCCCAGAGCCACATGCTTTCTCTGGCGGGTCCCCATCCATGTCCTGCAAATGTCCTAAACACAGAGTCAGACCACCCTTGGGCAACCATGGGCTACACAGTGTCCTCTCTTTCCTTAGCCCCAAGACCCCACCACCCTGGAGGTGACCCCATGGCTCAGAAGAGGCCTGGGTGGCATATTCCCAGGACAGGACCATCGACAGTGGCTCTTCCGACCTCAGGATCCACTCTTCCAGCCCCTCACCAACCGGCAAGGGGTGATCTCTAGCAGGACCGGGCTGCCAAATGGACCAAAGCCCAGAAGAACCTGGGCCGGCCTGCAGCATCACCAGGTGCTGGCCAGAGCTCAGCCTTGACCCAAACCCAGGGAAACAGCGCGGCCCCCCACCAGGCTCAACGAGGCGCCATTGAGATGGCCCATTACTCAACAGTCGGTCTCAGTTAGGGCCATGGTTGGGATGCAATCCTTGAATCTCTGTGGCCTGAACCCACGGGCCCATTCGAACACCTCTCCAGGAAAAGAGAGCTCTCGTGTGACCCCTGGGGCACCCAGAGCACTGTGACACCCATCATGTAGCCTGGGCTGTCCTTCAGGCCAGACCTGCATACCAAGTCTCAGCTGGAAACTGCCCCACATGGGAATAAGGGGACACTTTCCTGCCTAGACCACAGTCACCCCTGTGAGGCATCAGGGAAGGCATTGTCTTGGGTCTGATTCCCAAGGAAGCCAGCCTCCTGGAGAAACCACCCCTCCCCAGTGGGGATTCAGTCGACTCCCTGAGGAAACTCTTCTTTCCCAAGGGCTGACCCTCAGTGACACCACGTGGCCTGGCTCATGGCCCACAATGCCAGCAGAATGCACTCACCTATGCGCATCAATGTCAGCGGGCCCACCTGGGCTGAAGAGCTCACTGAAATACAGAAGACACAAGAGGAGAACAGGGGCTCAGGAAGGAACAGCAAGGTGCCCTACCCCGGGGAACCGGAGAGCCAACACCAAGCCCACAGAGGGAGGCTGGGCTGCCTCATGTAGAAATGCAGAGACAGGGTAGAGCTCCCCCAAGATGCTGTTCAGGGCCTGGATTTCTCCAATCCAAAATACAGTACCCTGACAGGGACCTAGAAATCCCAGCATCCTCTTCCAAAATTCGCACCTAGGCTGGGCCTCAGCGTAATCCTATTGAGCATGATTTTTAAGTCATCACCTCTCTTCAGAACCATATAAGGTTCTCATCATTGACCCAACCCAGGGCACCAACCCCTCAACCCATGCCTGTATCCACTGGGACCCAGATGGGCTCACCAGAGCTCTGTGCAGGAGACCAGGACACCAGGAAGGGCCAGAGCTTCAGCTTTTCAGTGGCTGAGCACCCGGCTGAGGGACACTGTGTCAGGGCCAGCAGGCCCAAGGCAATTCTTCCTCCAGGGTCACCATCTGGAGGGGTGAGGGACAGGTGTCCAAAAAGGGCTTCACGCCTCCATGGGGAAAAGGGGCAGAGGGTGCTAGCTCACACATGCTCTCCCTCCATGGACTCATGAGATGAGATCCATGTAACAGTGACGGTCATGCATGTGAGGAACCCTTGGCCCTCCCTGCCACTGAACCCTGAAAGAACAGGGCAGATGAATCATGGGATTCCAGCAAGACGCCTAGGCTGCACCCAACTGTAGGACCCTGGAGCAACTCCACTGCCCACGCCAGCTCCCCAACACAACTCTGGGCCTTAATGGGAACACTGGGCAGGGCCAGGGCCACCAACCAGCTCATGGCAAACCAAGAAGGCTGGCCTGGACGCCATGCGCCACTGCAGACCTGGCGGTCACATAGCCTGCCTCTGGGCATGGAATGCACACATTCACGCACCCTCCATAAGCTCACACCAGAAATACCATCCTGGGGCCCCAGGGCCACGTGCCTTCTCTGGTGGGTCCCCATTCATGCACCTCACACCTCCCAAACACAGAGCTGGGCCACACTCTGCCAATCAGGGGCCACATAATGTTTTCTCCTTTCCTTTGGCTCAAGACCCCATCACCCTGGAGGTGACCCCATGACTCAGAGGCAGCCTTGGCAGCAAATTGCTGGGACAGGACCCTTCACAGTGGCCCTTCCACCACAGGATGCCACCCTTCTGGCCACTCCACTATGGGGAGGGGTGAACTCCAATGGGACCCGGGCTGCACCCTTGGCCCAAAGCCCACGATTCCCAGGGCCAACCATGAGGTGACAGCCAGAGCTCAGCCTTGACCCAACCCAACCGAGGCTGCACCACCTCCACCAGGCTCAAGGTGCCACCACCGGGATGGCCCATTGCTCCACTGCTCAACAGGGTCCGTCTCATTCAGGGCCATAGGTCATTCCTGACCCTTGAATGTTCAGGGTCTGACTCCGTAAGCCGGATCAGCCACACACTGTGCCCCTGCAAGCCTCAGGGACAGAGAGCTCCCATATAAGACTCCTGGCCCCGGAAGACCCTGGGAATGCCCTCATGTGGCCTGGGCAGTCCTCCAGGACTGACCTGTGCACCAAGTCTCAGCTAGGATCTGCACTGCATTGGGTTGAAGGAACCCTCTCCAGCCTGAACCTCTGTTACTTCCGCAGGGTTGCGGGGAAGGCATCCTTCTTGGGACCGATTTCCAAGGAAATCTCCCAACTGGAGAAACCATCCATCCCTGGTGGGGATTCAGGTCAGCTCCTTGAGGAAACCCTCATGACCTGAAGCGTGACACTCAGGGACCCCACCCCGGTCTGGCTCATGGCCCATGACCCCAGTAGGATCCATTCACCTGAGGCCCGGCCAGCATGGAGGTGACATCATAGCTCAGAAGCAGCCTGGACAGCAAATTTCTGAGACAGGATCTTCCACAGCAGGCCTTCCCACCTCAGGAGGACACTCTTCCTGCCACTCGACCACAAGGAAGGGGTGACCCCGATGGGACATGGGTCATCCCCTTGTCCCTAAGCCCACCAATCCCAGGGTGGGATTGCACCACCATCAGATGCTGGCCAGAGCTAGTCTCGACTCACCCTGAGGAAACAGTGCTGACCCGCACTTGGCTCACAGAGGCACCACTGGGATGGCTGATTGCTTAATAGGGTCAGTCCCATTCAGGGCCATGGGTTTGGTGTGATCCTTGAAACTCCACAGCCCAGCCCTATGGGCCGAATCACACACACCTCTCCAAGGTCAGAGAGCCTGTGCATGAATCTCTTGGTGCCCCAGAGCCCTTGCGTCCACCTTCATGTGGCCTGGCCATCCTAGAGGCCAGACCTGAGAACCAAGTTTCAGCGGGACACTGCCCTGCAGGAGGTGGAGGAAACCCTTTAATGCCCGGACCACCACAACCCCTGCAGGACTTCAGGGAATGTATCTTCCTTGGGTCTGATTCCTAAGGAAGCTGCCCTCCTAGAGAACCAATCCCAGGTGAGCATTCAGGAAGGCACCTAAGGAAACCCTTGCAGCTGAAGACTGATGCTCGGAAACCCCACACAGCCTGGCTCATGGGCCGTGACCCCAGCAGGATCCACTCACCTATGCCGGTCAATGCAAGGGGGTCTGCTGGGCAGAAGAGCTCACTGAAAGACACAGGGGAAAATGGGGGCTCAGGAAGGAGCCACCAAAGTGCCCCACCCCTAGGTAACAGCAGTGCTGACACCAAGCCCACATAGTGACCCTGGGCTGCCTCATGGAGGAGTGCAGAGACAGGGTTGGGCACCCTCTAGATACCCTCAGAGCCTCCATGTCTCTAGCCCAAAATACAGTGGATCTCACAGGGAACTCATAATTCCCAGCATCCTCTTCCAACATTCTCACCCAGGCTGGGCCTCAGCGTAATCCTATTGAGCATGATTTTTATGTCATCACCTCTCTTCAGACAATATAAGGTTCTCATCATCGACCCAACCCAGGGGACCCCCTCCCCATCAATGCATCCAGTGGGACCCGGATGTGCTCACCATAGCTCAATGCAGGAGATGAGGGCATCAGGAAGGGACCCATCTTCAGTGCACTGGGGCTGGGCACTTGACTGACAGACGTTGGCCCAGGGCAATTAGGTCCAATGCAAGTCTTCCTCAAGGTTCAACATCTGGGGAAACACGAGTAGGACAGGTGTCCAAACACAACCTCATCCCTCCATGGAGGCAGAAGGTGGGGTGTGGCGGCTCAGGGATGCTCACCCTCCATGGACCCATGTGGAACACTGGCCCGTCGCAGACGCAGGGTACCCTGTGCTCTCTCAGTCACCAATCCTTGAAAGGACAGGGCAGGCGGGTCACTGGGGTCGGGCAAGAAGCCCCAGCTGTGCCCTACTGCAGAGCCCATGAGCATCTCCACTGCCCATGCCGGCTCCACCACATGACCCCAGCATCATGCCAGGTCTACTGGGCACAGACCAGGGCCACAAAACAGCTCATTGCCAACCAAAGAGGCTAGCCCAGATGCCAGATGCCACTGCAAAGCTGGCAGTCACATATCCTGTCCCTGTGCACTGTGGGAACCCACCCACGTGCCCTATCACAGCACGTACTAGAGACCTGTACATGCCTGGGGTCCCAGGGCCACATGCTCTCTCTGGTGGGTCCCCATTCATGCCCCACACACCTCCTAACACAGAGCAGGGCCACACTTGGCTATTCGGGGGACACATGGTGACTTCTCCTTTCCTTGGGCACAAGACTCACCATCCTGGAGGTGACCCCGTGGCTCAGAAGCAGCATGGGCGGCATATTCCAGGGACAAGACCCTTGATAGCGGGCCTTCCACCTCAGGAGGCCACCCTTCCAGACACTTGCCCACAGGAAAGGGGTGAATTTCAGCCAAGGAGAGAACCTCAGCAATACGTGGACTGACCCCTTGGCCTAAAGCTAACGAGTCCATGGTCAGACTGCAGCAACACCAGGTACCAGCCTGAGCTCAGCCTTGACCCAAACCTAGGGAAATAGCACCGCCCCCTCCAGGCTCAAAGAGGTGCCACGGGTTGGCATATTGCTCAACATGGCCCATCCCATTCAGGGCAATAAGTCAAGTGCGATCCTTGAATATCTGCAGCTCAACTCCATGGGCCCTACCCAACCTTTCTCCATAGATGGAGAGCTCCTGTGTGACCCCATGGCATCCCAGAGGCCCTGTGGACACCCTCATGTGGCCTACACAGTCCTCGAGGTCACAGCAGCACAGGAAGACTCAGCTGGGAGCTGACTGGTGTGAGACTGAAGGAACCCTCTCCTGCCTGGATGACTGTCATCCCCACAGGACTCCAGGGAAGGCGTACTCCTTGGGTTCGATTTCTCAGGAAGCCACTTTCCTAGAGGATCAACCCTTCCATCCCTGGTGGGTATTCAAGTCTGCTCCCTAAGGAAACCCTCCTGTCCTGAAGGCTGACCCTCAGCGACTCCACGTGGCCTGACCCATGGCCCATAGCACCAGCAGGATCCACTGACCTATGCCGCTCAATGCCAGCGTGCCCTGCCTGGGTGGAGGAGCTCACTGAAAGACACAAATGGAGAAGGGGGGCTCAGGGAGGAGCTGCCCTCATGCCCCACCCCAGGAAACTGGACCACCAACAGCAAGTCCGCACATGGAGCTTGGGCTGCCTCACGGAGGAGTGCAGAGACAGGGTTGTGCCCACCAGATGCCCTTTGGCCCTCTAGGTCTCCAGCCCAAAATACAGGGACCCTGATGGGGACTTCGGGATTCCAGCATCTTCTTCCAAAATTCTCACCTACGCTGGGCTTCAGGGTAATCTTATTGAGCATCATTTTTAAGTCATCACCCCTCTTCAGGACAATACAAGGTTCTCATCATCGACCCAACCCAGGACACCCTCCTTCCTGCACAGGCATCCGGTGGGATCCGTTTGTAGTCACCACAGGTCAGTGCAGGAGACCAGGTCACTAGGAAGGTCCCAAGCTTCAGCACACCAGGGGCCAGGCACTGGTTTTGGGACACTGGCCCAAAGACATTGAGCCCAACACAAGTCTTCCTCCGGGCTCACCACCTGGAGGGACAGGAGGAGGACATGTGTCCAAACAGGGCCTCATGCCTCCATGCCGCAAAGGGGTGAGGGTTACTCACGGGATGGGATCCACAGAGAACACAGACCTATTACGGAAGTGGGGCACCCTTGGCAAACCACACTTGAAATCAAAGCCTGGAGTCCCAGGGCCACATGCTTTCTCTGGCGAGTCCCCATCCATGTCCCGCACAGCTCCCCAAAACAGAGTCAGGCCACTTCGGCCAACCCTGGGCCACATAGTGTCATCTCTTTACTTAGGCCCAAGACCCTGCCACCCTGGAGGTGACCCCATGGCTCAGAAGAGGCCTGGGTGGCAAATTCCTAGGACAGGACCATCGACAGCGGGTCTTCCTACCTCAGGATCCACTCTTCCAGCCACTCACCGACATGCAAAGGGTGACCTCCAGGAGGATGTGGGCTGCTGACTTAGACCAAAGCCCACAAGTTCAAGGGCCGGCCTACAGCATCGCCAGGCAGTGGACAGAGCTCAGACTTGACCCAAACCCAGGGAAACAGCACCACCCCCCACCAAGTTCAAAGAGGCGCCATTGAGATGGCCCATTACTCAACACAGTCGGTTGCATTTAGGGCCATGGTTGGGATGCAGTCCTCGAATCTCTACAGCCTGACCCCACGGGCCCATTCGAGCACCTCTCCAGGGAAAGAGAGCTCTCGTGTGACCCCTGTGGCACCCCAGAGCCCCTGTGGCCGCCCTCATGTGGCCTGGGCCAGACCCGCACACAAAGTCTCAGCTGGGAGCTGCCCTGTATGGGACTGAGGGGACTCTTTCCTGCCTGGACCACCGTCACCCCTGTGAGGCATCAGGGAAGGCATGGTCTTGGGTCTGATTCCCAAGTAAGCCAGCCTCTTGCAGAAACCATCTCTCCCCAGTGGGGATTCATGTCGGCTCCCTGAGGAAACTCTTCTTTCCCAAGGGCTGACCCTCAGTGACACCACGTGGCCTGGCTCATGGCCCACGATGCCAGCAGAATGCACTCACCTATGTGCGTCAATGTCAGCGGGCCCACCTGGGCTGAAGAGCTCACTGAAATACAGAAGACACAAGAGGAGAACAGGGGCTCAGGAAGGACCCAGCAAGGTGCCCTACCCCGGGGAACTGGAGAGCCAACACCAAGCCCACAGAGGGAGCCTGGGCTGCCTCATGTAGAAATGCAGAGACAGGGTAGAGCTCCCCCAAGATGCTGTTCAGGGCCTGGATTTCTCCAGTCCAAAATACAGTGCCCTGACAGGGACCTAGAAATCCCAGCATCCTCTTCCAAAATTCTCACCTAGGCTGGGCCTCAGCGTAATCCTATTGAGCATGATTTTTAAGTCATCACCTCTCTTCAGAACAATATAAGGTTCTCATCATTGACCCAACCCAGGGCACCAACCCCTCAACCCATGCATGCATCCACTGGGACCCAGATGGGCTCACCAGAGCTCTGTGCAGGAGACCAGGGCATCAGGAAGGGCCAGAGCTTCAGCTTTTCAGGGGCTGAGCACCCGATTGAGGGACACTGTGTCAGGGCCAGCAGGCCCAGTGCAATTCTTCCTCCAGGGTCACCATCTGGAGGGGTGAGGGACAGGTGTCCAAACAGGGCTTCATGCCTCCATAGGGGAAAGGGGGCAGAGGGTGCTAGCTCACACATGCTCTACCTCCATGGACTCATGAGATGAGATCCATGTAAAACAGTGACAGTCATGCATGTGAGGAACCCTTGGCCCTCCCTGCCACTGAACCCTGAAAGAACAGGGCAGATGGATCATGGGATTCCAGCAAGACGCCTAGGCTGCACCCTATTGTAGGACCCTGGAGCACCTCCACTACCCACACCAGCTCCCCCACACAACTCTGGGCTTCAATGGGACCACTGGGCAGGGCCAGGGCCACCAACCAGCTCACGGCAAACCAAGAAGGCTGGCCTGGACGCCATGCGCCACTGCAGATCTGGCGGTCACATAGCCTGCCCCTGGGCATGGAATGCACACATTCACGCACCCTCCATAAGCTCACACCAGAAATAACATCCTGGGGCCCCAGGGCCACGTGCCTTCTCTGGTGGGTCCCCATTCATGCACCTCACACCTCCCAAACACAGAGCTGGGCCACGCTTTGCCAATCAGGGGCCACATAATGTCCTCTCCTTTCCTTTGGCTCAAGACCCCATCACGCTGGAGGTGACCCCATGACTCAGAAGCAGCCTTGGCAGCAAATTGCTGGGACAGGACCCTTCACAGTGGCCCTTCCACCACAGAATGCCACCTTTCTGGCCACTCCACAATGGGGAGGGGTGAACTCCAGTGGGACCCTGGCTGCACCCTTGGCCCCAACCCCTGATTCCCAAGGCCAATCATGAGGTGACAGCCAGAGCTCAGCCTTGACCCAACCCCACCGAGGCTGCGCCACCCCCACCAGGCTCAAGGTGCCACGACCGAATGGCCCATTGCTCCATTGCTAAATAGGGTCAGTCCCATTCAGGGCCATAGGTTATTCCTGACCCTTGAATGTTCAGGGTCTGACTCCGTAAGCCGGATCAGCCACACACTGTCCCCTTCAAGCCTCAGGGACAAAGAGCTCCCATATAAGACTCCTGGCCCCGGAGACCCTGGGAATGCCCTCATGTGGCCTGGGCAGTCCTCCAGGACTGACCTGTGCACCAAGTCTCAGCTAGGATCTGCACTGCATTGGGTTGAAGGAACCCTCTCCTGCCTGAACCTCTGTTACTTCCGCAGGGTTTCGGGGATGGCGTCCTTCATGGGACCGATTTCCAAGGAAATCTCCCAACTGGAGAAACCATCCATCCCTGGTGGGGATTCAGGTCAGCTCCTTGAGGAAACCCTCATGACCTGAAGCGTGACACTCAGGGACCCCACCCCGGCCTGGCTCATGGCCCATGACCCCAGTAGGATCCATTCACCTGAGGCCCGGCCAGCATGGAGGTGACCCCATAGCTCAGAAGCAGCCTGGACAGCAAATTTCTGAGACAGGAACTTCCACAGCAGGCCTTCCCACCTCAGGAGGACACTCTTCCTGACACTCGCCCACAAGGAAGGGGTGACCCTGATGGGACATGGGTCATCCCCTTCCCCCTAAGCCCACCAATCCCACGGCAGGACTGCACCACCATCAGATGCTGGTCAGAGCTAGTCTCGACTCACTCTGAGGAAACAGTGCTGAACCGCACTTGGCTCACGGAGGCACCACTGGGATGGCCGATTGCTTAATACGGTCAGTTCCATTCAGGGCCATGGGTTTGGTGCGATCCTTGAAAATCCACAGCCCAACCCCCTGGGCCGAATCACACACACCTCTCCAAGGTCAGAGAGCCTCTACATGAACCTCTTGGTGCCCAAGAGCCCATGTGTCCCTCTTCTTGTGGCCTGGCCATCCTAGAGGCCAGACCTGAGGACCGAGTCTCAGTGGGACACTGCCCGGCATGAGGTGGAGGAAACCGTTTAATGCCTGGACCACCACAACCCCTGCAGGGCTTCAGAGAATGTATCCTCCTTGGGTCTGATTCCTAAGGAAGCTGCCCTCCTAGAGAACCAATCCCAGGTGGGCATTCAGGAAGGCTCCCAAGGAAACCCTTGCAGCTGAAGACTGATGCTCGGAAACCCCACACAGCCTGACTCATGGGCCATGACCCCAGCAGGATCCACTCACCTATGTCGGTCAATGCCAGGGGGTCTGCTGGGCAGAAGAGCTCACTGAAAGACACAGGGGAAAATGGGGGCTCAGGAAGGAGCCACCAAAGTGCCCCACCCCTAGGTAACAGCAGCGCTGACACCAAGCCCACATAGTGACCCTGGGCTGCCTCATGGAGGAGTGCAGAGACAGGGTTGGGCACCCTCCAGATGCCCTCAGAGCCTCCAGGTCTCCAGCCCAAATTACAGTGGATCTCACAGGGAACTCATAATTCCCAGCATCCTCTTCCAACATTCTCACCCAGGCTGGGCCTCAGCGTAATCCTATTGAGCATGATTTTTATGTCATCACCTCTTTCCAGACAATATAAGGTTCTCATCATCGACCCAACCCAGGGCACCCCCTCCCCATCAATGCATCCAGTGGGACCCGGATGTGCTCACCATAGCTCAATGCAGGAGACGAGGGCATCAGGAAGGGCCCCATCTTCAGTGCACTGGGGCTGGGCACTTGACTGACAGACGCTGGCCCAGGGCCATTGGGTCCAATACAAGTCTTCCTCAAGGTTCAACATCTGGGGAAACAGGAGTAGGACAGGTGTCCAAACACAACCTCATCCCTCCATGGAGGCAGAAGGTGGGGTGTGGCAGCTCAGGGATGCTCACCCTCCATGGACCTATGTAGTGGGATCCATGTAGAACACTGACCCGTCGCAGACGCAGGGCACCCTGTGCTCTCTCAGCCACCAATCCTTGAAAGGACAGGGCAGGCGGGTCACTGGGGTCGGGCAAGAAGCCCCAGCTGTGCCCTACTGCAGAGCCCATGAGCATCTCCACTGCCCATGCCGGCTCCAACGCATGACCCCAGCATCATGCCAGGTCTACTGGGCACTGACCAGGGCCACAAAACAGTTCATCGCCAACCAAGGAGGCTGGCCCAGATGCCAGATGCCACTGCAAAGCTGGCAGTCACATATCCCGCCCCTGTGCACTGTGGGAACCCACCCACGTGCCCTATCACAGCACGTACTAGAGTCCTGTACATCCTGGAGTCCCAGGGCCACATGCTCTCTCTGGTGGGTCCCCATTCATGCCCCACACACCTCCTAACACAGAGCAGGGCCACACTTGGGTATTCGGGGGACACATGGTGACTTCTTTCCTTGGGCACAAGACTCACCATCCTGGAAGTGACTCCATGGCTCAGAAGCAGCATGAGCGGCATATTCCAGGGACAAGACCCTTGACAGCAGGCCTTCCACCTCTGGAGGCCACCCTTCCAGACACTTACCCAGAGGAAAGGGGTGAATTTCAGCCAAGGAGAGAACCTCAGAAATACGTGGGCTGACCCCTTGACCTAAACCTAACGAGTCCATGGTCAGAATGCAGCAACACCAGGTGCCAGCCTGAGCTCAGCCTTGACCCAAACCTAGGGAAATAGCTCCGTCCCCTCCAGGCTCAAAGAGGTGCCACGGGTTGGCATATTGCTCAACTGGCCCATCCCATTCAGGGCAATAAGTCATGTACGATCCTCGAATATCTGCAGCTCAACTCCATGGGCCCTAGCTCACCTTTCTCCACAGATGGAGAGCTCTTGTGTGACCCCATGGCACTCAGGAGGCCCTGTGGACCCCCTCATGTGGCCTACACAGTCCTCGAGGTCACAGCAGCACAGGAAGACTCAGCTGGGAGCTGACCTGTGTGAGACTGAAGGAACCCTCTCCTGCCTGGATGACTGTCATCCCCACAGGACTCCAGGGAAGGCGTACTCCTTGGGTTCGATTCCTCAGGAAACCACTCTCCTAGAGGATCAACCCTTCCATCCCTGGTGGGCATTCATGTCTGCTCCCTAAGGAAACCCTCCTGTCCTGAAGGCTGACCCTCAGCGACTCCACGCGGCCTGACCCATGGCCCATAACACCAGCAGGATCCACTGACCTATGCCGCTCAATGCCAGGGTGCCCTGCCTGGGTGGAAGAGCTCACTGAAAGACACAAACGGAGAAGGGGGGCTCAGGGAGGAGCTGCCCTCATGCCCCACCCCAGGAAACTGGACCACCAACAGCAAGCCCAAACAGGGAGCCTGGGCTGCCTCACGGAGGAGTGCAGAGACAGGGTTGGTCCCCCCAGATGTCCTTCAGGCCCTCCAGGTCTCCAGCCCAAAATACAGGGGCCCTGATGAGGACTTCGGGATTCCAGCATCTTCTTCCAAAATTCTCACCTAGGCTGGGCTTCAGGGTAATCTTATTGAGCATCATTTTTAAGTCATCACCCCTCTTCAGGACAATACAAGGTTCTCATCATCGACCCAACCCAGGACACCCTCCTTCCTGCACAGGCATCCGGTGGGACCCGGTTGTAGTCACCACAGGTCAGTGCAGGAGACCAGGTCACTAGGAAGGTCCCAAGCTTCAGCACACCAGGGGCCGGGCACCTGGCTTTGGGACACTGGCTCGAAGACATTGAGCCCAACACAAGTCTTCCTCTGGGCTCACCACCTGGAGGGACAGGAGGAGGACATGTGTCAAAATGGGGCCTCATGCCTCCATGCGGCAAAGGGGTGAGGGTTACTCACGTGATGCGATCCACACAGAACACAGACCTATCATGGAAGTGGGGCACTCTTGGCAAACCACACTTGAAATCGAAGCCTGGAGTCCCAAGGCCACAGGCTTTCTCTGGCGAGTCCCCATCCATGTCCCGCACAGGTCCCCAAAACAGAGTCAGGCCACCTTCGGCCAACCCTGGGCCGCATGGTATCCATTCTTTCCTTAGACCCAAGACCCTGCCACCCTGGAGGTGACCCCATGGCTCAGAAGAGGCCTGGGTGGCAAATTCCCAGGACAGGACCATCGACAGCGGGACTTCCTACCTTAGGATCCACTCTTCCAGCCACTCACCGACATGCAAAGGGTGACCTCCAGGAGGATGTGGGCTGCCGACTTAGACCAAAGCCCACAAGTTCAAGGGCCAGCCTGCAGCATCGCCAGGCAGTGGACAGAGCTCAGTCTTGACCCAAACCCAGGGAAACAGCACCACCCCCCACCAAGCTCAAAGAGGCGCCATTGAGATGGCCCATTACTCAACACAGTCGGTTGCATTTAGGGCCATGGTTGGGATGCAGTCCTCGAATCTCTACAGCCTGACCCCACGGGCCCATTCGAGCACCTCTCCAGGGAAAGAGAGCTCTCGTGTGACGCCTGTGGCACCCCAGAGCCCCTGTGGCCGCCCTCATGTGGCCTGGGCCAGACCCGCACACAAAGTCTCAGCTGGGAGCTGCCCTGCATGGGACTGAAGGGACTCTTTCCTGCCTGGACCACCGTCAGCCCTATAAGGCATCAGGGAAGGCATGGTCTTGGGTCTGATTCCCAAGTAAGCCAGCCTCTTGCAGAAACCATCTCTCCCCAGTGGGGATTCATGTTGGCTCCCTGAGGAAACTCTTCTTTCCCAAGGGCTGACCCTCAGTGACACCATGTGGCCTGGCTCATGGCCCACGATGCCAGCAGAATGCACTCACCTATGTGCGTCAATGTCAGCGGGCCCACCTGGGCTGAAGAGCTCACTGAAATACAGAAGACACAAGAGGAGAACAGGGGCTCAGGAAGGACCCAGCAAGGTGCCCTACCCCGGGGAACCGGAGAGCCAACACCAAGCCCACAGAGGGAGCCTGGGCTGCCTCACGTAGAAATGCAGAGACAGGGTAGAGCTCCCCCAAGATGCTGTTCAGGACCTGTATTTCTCCAGTCCAAAACACAGAGCCCCTGACAGGGACCTAGAAATCCCAGCATCCTCTTCCAAAATTCTCACCTAGGCTGGGCCTCAGCGTAATCCTATTGAGCATGATTTTTAAGTCATCACCTCTCTTCAGAACAATATAAGGTTCTCATCATTGACCCAACCCAGGGCACCAACCCCTCAACCCATGCATGCATCCATTGGGACCCAGATGGGCTCACCAGAGCTCTGTGCAGGAGACCAGGGCATCAGGAAGGGCCAGAGCTTCAGCTTATCAGGGGCTGAGCACCCGGCTGAGGGACACTGTGTCAGGGCCAGCAGGCCCAATGGAATTCTTCCTCCAGGGTCACCATCTGGAGGGGTGAGGGACAGGTGTCCAAACAGGGCTTCACGCTTCCATAGGGGAAAGTGGGCAGGGGGTGCTAGCTCACACATGCTCTACCTCCATGGACTCATGAGATGAGATCCATGTAAAACAGTGACGGTCATGCACGTGAGGAATGACCTTGGCCCTCCCTGCCACTGCACCCTGAAAGAACAGGGCAGATAGATCATGGGATTCCAGCAGGACGCCTAGGCTGCACCCTACTGTAGGACCCTGGAGCACCTCCACTGCCCACGCCAGCTCCCACACACAACTCTGGGCCTCAATGGGACCACTGGGCAGGGCCAGGGCCACCAACCAGCTCACGGCAAACCAAGAAGGCTGGCCTGGACGCCATGCGCCACTGCATACCTGGCGGTCACACAGCCTGCCCCTGGGCATGGAATGTACACATTCATGCACCCTCCATAGCTCACACCAGAATACCATCCTGGGGACCCAGGGCCATGTGCCTTCTCTGGTGAGTCCCCATTCATGCACCTCACACCTCCCAAACACAGAGCTGGGCCACACTCTGCCAATCAGGGGCCACATAATGTCCTCTCCTTTCCTTTGGCTCAAGACCCCATCACCCTGGAGGTGACCCCATGACTCAGAAGCAGCCTTGGCAGCAAATTGCTGGGACAGGACCCTTCACAGTGGCCCTTCCACCACAGAATGCCACCCTTCTGGCCACTCCACAATGGGGAGGGGTGAACTCCAATGGGACCCGGGCTGCACCCTTGGCCCAAAGCCCACGATTCCCAGGGCCAACCATGAGGTGACAGCCAGAGCTCAGCCTTGACCCAACCCCACCAAGGGTGCGCCACCCCCAGCAGGCTCAAGGTGCCACCACTGGGATGGCCCATTGCTCCATTGCTCAACAGGGTCGGTCCCATTCAGGGCCATAGGTCATTCCTGACCCTTGAATGTTCAGGGTCTGACTCCATAAGCTGGATCAGCCACACACTGTCCCCTTGCAAGCCTCAGGGACAGAGAGCTCCCATATAAGACTCCTGGCCCCGGAGACCCTGGGAATGCCCTCATGTGGCCTGGGCAGTCCTCCAGGACTGACCTGTGCACCAAGTCTCAGCTAGGATCTGCACTGCATTGGGTTGAAGGAACCCTCTCCAGCCTGAACCTCTGTTACTTCCGCAGGGTTTCGGGGAAGGCGTCCTTCTTGGGACCGATTTCCAAGGAAATCTCCCAACTGGAGAAACCATCCATCCCTGGTGGGGATTCAGGTCAGCTCCTTGAGGAAACCCTCATGACCTGAAGCGTGACACTCAGGGACCCCACCCCGGCCTGGCTCATGACCCATGACCCCAGTAGGATCCATTCACCTGAGGCACCGCCACCATGGAGGTGACATCATAGCTCAGAAGCAGCCTGGACAGCAAATTTCTGAGACAGGATCTTCCACAGCAGGCCTTCCCACCTCAGGAGGACACTCTTCCTGCCACTCGCCCACAAGGAAGGGGTGACCCTGATGGGACATGGGTCATCTCCTTCCCCCTAAGCCCACCAATCCCAGGGCGGGAATGCACCACCATCAGATGCTGGCCAGAGCTAGTCTCGACTCACCCTAAGGAAACAGTGCTGACCCGCATGTGGCTCACAGAGGCACCACTGGGATGGCCGATTGCTTAATAGGGTCAGTTCCATTCAGGGCCATGGGTTTGGTGCGATCCTTGAAAATCCACAGCCCAGCCCTATGGGCCGAATCACACACACCTCTCCAAGGTCAGAGAGCCTGTGCATGAACCTCTTGGTGCCCCAGAGCCCTTGCGTCCCCCTTTATGTGGCATGGCCATCCTAGAGGCCAGACCTGAGGACCGAGTCTCAGTGGGACACTGCCCTGCATGAGGTGGAGGAAACCCTTTAATGCCTGGACCACCACAACCCCTGCAGGGCTTCAGGGAATGTATCTTCCTTGGGTCTGATTCCTAAGGAAGCTGCCCTCCTAGAGAACCAATCTCAGATGGGCATTTAGGAAGGCTCCTAAGGAAACCCTTGCAGTGCATCTGAAGACTGATGCTCAGAAACCCCACACAGCCTGGCTCATGGGCCATGACCCCAGCAGGATCCACTCACCTATGTCGGTCAATGCCAGGGGGTCTGCTGGGCAGAAGAGCTCACTGAAAGACATAGGGGAAAATGGGGGCTCAGGAAGGAGCCACCAAAGTGGCCCACCCCTGGGTAACAGCAGCACTGACACCAAGCCCACATAGTGAGCCTGGGCTGCCTCATGGAGGAATGCAGAGACAGGGTTGGGCACCCTCTAGATGCCCTCAGAGCCTCCAGGTCTCCAGCCCAAATTACAGTGGATCTCACAGGGAACTCATAATTCCCAGCATCCTCTTCCAACATTCTCACCCTGGCTGGGCCTCAGCGTAATCCTATTGAGCATGATTTTTATGTCATCACCTCTCTTCAGACAATATAAGGTTCTCATCATCGACCCAACCATGGGCACCCCCTCCCCATCAATGCATCCAGTGGGACCCGGATGTGCTCACCATAGCTCAATGCAGGAGACGAGGGCATCAGGAAGGGCCCCATCTTCAGTGCACTGGGGCTGGGCACTTGACTGACAGACGCTGGCCCAGGGCCATTGGGTCCAATACAAGTCTTCCTCAAGGTTCAACATCTGGGGAAACAGGAGTAGGACAGGTGTCCAAACACAACCTCATCCCTCCATGGAGGCAGAAGGTGGGGTGTGGCAGCTCAGGGATGCTCACCCTCCATGGACCTATGTGGTTGGTTCCATGGAGAACACTGGCCCGTCGCAGACGCAGGGCACCCTGTGCTCTCTCAGCCACCAATCCTTGAAAGGACAGGGCAGGCGGGTCACTGGGGTCGGGCAAGAAGCCCCAGCTGTGCCCTACTGCAGAGCCCATGAGCATCTCCACTGCCCATGCCGGCTCCAACGCATGACCCCAGCATCATGCCAGGTCTACTGGGCACTGACCAGGGCCACCAAACAGTTCATCGCCAACCAAGGAGGCTGGCCCAGATGCCAGATGCCACTGCAAAGTTGGCAGTCACATATCCCGCCCCTGTGCACTGTGGGAACCCACCCACGTGCCCTATCACAGCACGTACTAGAGACCTGTACATGCCTGGGGTCCCAGGGCCACATGCTCTCTCTGGTGGGTCCCCATTCATGCCCCACACACCTCCTAACACAGAGCAGGGCCACACTTGGCTATTCGGGGGATACATGGTGACTTCTTTCCTTGGGCACAAGACTCAACACCCTGGAGGTGACTCCATGGCTCAGAAGCAGCATGGGCGGCATATTCCAGGGACAAGACCCTTGACAGCAGGCCTTCCACCTCAGGAGACCACCCTTCTAGACACTTGCCCAGAGGAAAGGGGTGAATTTCAGCCAAGGAGAGAACCTCAGAAATACGTGGGCTGACCCCTTGACCTAAACCTAACGAGTCCATGGTCAGAATGCAGCAACACCAGGTACCAGCCTGAGCTCAGCCTTGACCCAAACCTAGGGAAATAGCTCCGCCCCCTCCAGGCTCAAAGAGGTGCCACGGGTTGGCATATTGCTCAACTGGCCCATCCCATTCAGGGCAATAAGTCATGTGCGATCCTCGAATATCTGCAGCTCAACTCCATGGGCCCTAGCCCACCTTTCTCCACAGATGGAGAGCTCCTGTGTGACCCCATGGCATCCCAGAGGCCCTGTGGACCCCCTCATGTGGCCTACACAGTCCTCGAGGTCACAGCAGCACAGGAAGACTCAGCTGGGAGCTGCCCTGTGTGAGACTGAAGGAACCCTCTCCTGCCTGGATGACTGTCATCCCTACAGGACTCCAGGGAAGGCGTACTCCTTGGGTTCGATTCCTCAGGAAGCCACTTTCCTAGAGAATCAACCCTTCCATCCCTGGTGGGTATTCAAGTCTGCTCCCTAAGGAAACCCTCCTGTCCTGAAGGCTGACCCTCAGCGACTCCACGTGGCCTGACCCATGGCCCATAACACCAGCAGGATCCACTGACCTATGCCGCTCAATGCCAGCGTGCCCTGCCTGGGTGGAGGAGCTCACTGTAAGACAAAAACAGAGAAGGGGGGCTCAGGGAGGAGTTGCCCTCATGCCCCACCCCAGGAAACTGGACCACCAACAGCAAGCCCAAACAGGGAGCCTGGGCTGCCTCACGGAGGAGTGCAGAGACAGGGTTGGGCCCCCCAGATGTCCTTCAGGCCCTCCAGGTCTCCAGCCCAAAATACAGGGGCCCTGATGAGGACTTTGGGATTCCAGCATCTTCTTCCAAAATTCTCACCTAGGCTGGGCTTCAGGGTAATCTTATTGAGCATCATTTTTAAGTCATCACCCCTCTTCAGGACAATACAAGGTTCTCATCATCGACCCAACCCAGGACACCCTCCTTCCTGCACAGGCATCTGGTGGGACCCGGTTGTAGTCACCACAGGTCAGTGCAGGAGACCAGGTCACGAGGAAGGTCCCAAGCTTCAGCACACCAGGGGCCGGGCACCTGGCTTTGGGACACTGGCTCGAAGACATTGAGCCCAACACAAGTCTTCCTCTGGGCTCACCACCTGGAGGGACAGGAGGAGGACATGTGTCCAAACGGGGCCTCATGCCTCCATGCGGCAAAGGGGTGAGGGTTACTCACGTGATGCGATCCACACAGAACACAGACCTATCATGGAAGTGGGGCACTCTTGGCAAACCACACTTGAAATCGAAGCCTGGAGTGCCAGGGCCACAGGCTTTCTCTGGCGAGTCCCCATCCATGTCCCGCACAGGTCCCCAAAACAGTCAGGCCACCTTCGGCCAACCCTGGGCCGCATGGTATCCTCTCTTTCCTTAGACCCAAGATCCTGCCACCCTGGAGGTGACCCCATGGCTCAGAAGAGGCCTGGGTGGCAAATTCCCAGGACAGGACCATCGACAGCGGGACTTCCTACCTTAGGATCCACTCTTCCAGCCACTCACCGACATGCAAAGGGTGACCTCCAGGAGGATGTGGGCTGCCGACTTAGACCAAAGCCCACAAGTTCAAGGGCCAGCCTGCAGCATCGCCAGGCAGTGGACAGAGCTCAGTCTTGACCCAAACCCAGGGAAACAGCACCACCCCCCACCAAGCTCAAAGAGGCGCCATTGAGATGGCCCATTACTCAACACAGTCGGTTGCATTTAGGGCCATGGTTGGGAAGCAGTCCTCGAATCTCTGCAGCCTGACCCCACGGGCCCATTCGAGCACCTCTCCAGGGAAAGAGAGCTCTCGTGTGACCCCTGTGGCACCCCAGAGCCCCTGTGGCCCCCCTCATGTGGCCTGGGCCAGACCCGCACACAAAGTCTCAGCTGGGAGCTGCCCTGTATGGGACTGAGGGGACTCTTTCCTGCCTGGACCACCGTCACCCCTGTGAGGCATCAGGGAAGGCATGGTCTTGGGTCTGATTCCCAAGTAAGCCAGCCTCTTGCAGAAACCATCTCTCCCCAGTGGGGATTCATGTCGGCTCCCTGAGGAAACTCTTCTTTCTCAAGCGCTGACCCTCAGTGACACCATGTGGCCTGGCTCATGGCCCACGATGCCAGCAGAATGCACTCACCTATGTGCGTCAATGTCAGCGGGCCCACCTGGGCTGAAGAGCTCACTGAAATACAGAAGACACAAGAGGAGAACAGGGGCTCAGGAAGGACCCAGCAAGAAGCCCTACCCCGGGGAACCGGAGAGCCAACACCAAGCCCACAGAGGGAGCCTGGGCTGCCTCAGGTAGAAATGCAGAGACAGGGTAGAGCTCCCCCAAGATGCTGTTCAGGGCCTGGATTTCTCCAGTCCAAAATACAGAGCCCCTGACAGGGACCTAGAAATCCCAGCATCCTCTTCCAAAATTCTCACCTAGGCTGGGCCTCAGCGTAATCCTATTGAGCATGATTTTTAAGTCATCACCTCTCTTCAGAACAATATAAGGTTCTCATCATTGACCCAACCCAGGGCACCACTCCCCCCAACCCATGCATGCATCCATTGGGACCCAGATGTGCTCACCACAGCTTTGTGCAGGAGACCAGGGCACCAGGAAGGGCCTGAGCTTCAGTTCACCAGGGGCCGAGCACCTGGCTGAGGGACACTGTCCCAGGGCCAGTGGGCCTCATGCAATTCTTCCTCCAGTGTCACCATCTGGAGGGGTGGGGGACAGTTGTCCAAACACGGCCTCACGCCTCCATGCAGGAAAGTGGGCAGGGCATGCTGGCTCACAGATGGTCTCCCTCCCTGGACTCAATACATGGGATTCATGTAAAACAGTGACGGTTATGCCTGCAAGGAAACCTTGGCCCTCCCTGCCCCTGATCCCTGGAAGGAAAGGGTAGGCAGGTCATGGGATTCTAGCAAGACGCCCAGGCTTCACCCTACTGTAGGATCCTGGAGCACCTCCACTGCCCACACCAGCTCCCCCACATGACCTGGCCACACTTGGACCACTGGGCAAGGCCAGGGCCACCAACCAGCTCATGGCAAACCAAGGAGGCTGGACTGGATGCCATGTTCAGCTGCAGAACTGGCAGGCACATAGCCTGCCCCTGGATGTGGAAGGCACCTGTCCAGGCACCCTCTATAAGCCTACACCAGAAATCGCATCCTGGAGTCCCAGGGCCACGTGCCTTCTCTGGTGGGTCCCCATTCATGTACCACGTACTTCCCATACACAGAGCCAGGCCACACTCGGCCAATCAAGGGGCACATGGTATCTTCTCCTTTCCTTTGGCTCAAGACTCCACCACCCTGTAGGTGACCCCATGTCTCAGAAGCAGCCTGGGCAGCAAATTGCTAGCACAGGTCTCTTGACAGTGGACCTTCCACCACAGGATGCCACCCTTCCAGCCACTCCACTTTGGGGAGGGGTGACCTCCAATGGGACGCAGGCTGCACCCTTGGCCCACGATTCCCAGGGCCAACCACCAGGTGCCGGCCAGAGCTCACCCTTGACCCAACCCTAGTGAGGCCGCACCACCCCCACCAGCCTCAAGGAGGCACCAGTGGGATGGCCCATTGCTCAACAGGGTCTGCCCCATTCTGGGCCCAGAGTATGGCTCAACCCTTGAGTCTTCACGGCCTGACTCTGTAAGCCCGATCACCCACACCCAACCCCCTGCAAGCCTCGGGGAGAAAGAGCTGCTGTATAAGACTCCTGGCCCCAGAGACCCTGTGGATGCCCTCATGTGACCTGGGCAGTCCTCCAGACCTGACCTGTGCACCAAGTCTCAGCTGAGATCTGCACTGCATTGGGTTGAAGGAACCCTCTCCTGCCTGAACCTCTGTTACTCCTGCAGGGTTTCAGGGAAGGCATCTTTCTTGGGATCGATTTCCAAGGAAGCCACCCTCCTGGAGAAACTATCTGTCCCTGGTGGGGATATAGGTCGGCTCCCTGAGGAAACCCTCGTGGCCTGAAGGGTGACCCTCAGTGGACCCCCATGGCCTGGCTCATGGGCCATGACCCCAGCAGGATCCACTCACCTATGCCGCTCAAGGCCAGGGGCTCACCTGGGCAGAAGAGTTCACTGAAAGACACAGGGGAGAACGGGGGCTCAGGGAGGAGCCACCAACCTGCCCCAGCCCATGGGAGCCAGAGTGCCAACACCAAGCCCGCATGAGGAGCCTGGGCTGCCACACAGAGGAGCACAGAGACAGGGTTGGGCACCCCTAAGGTGCTCTTCAGGGCCTCAAGGACTCCAGCCCGAAATACAGTGGCCCTGCCAGGGGACCTTGGGATCCCAGCATCCTCTTCCAAAATTCTCACCTAGGCTGGGCCTCAGCGTAATCCTATTGAGCATGATTTTTAAGTCATCACCTCTCTTCAGGACAATATAAGGTTCTCATCATTGACCCAACTCAGGGCACCACCTCCCCACACATGCATCCAGTGGGACCCGGATGTGCTCACCACAGCTCAGTGCAGGAGACCAGAGCGACAGGAAAGGTCTGAGCTTCAGCGCTCCAGGGGCTGGGCACCTGACTGTCGACCACTCGCCCTGCGACAGCGGGCCCAACGAAAGTTTTCCTCTGGTCTCACCATCTAGGGGACAGGAGGTGGACCTGTGTCCAAATGGAACCTCACGCCTACAAGCGGGAAGGGAGTGGGGGATGCCAGCTCACGACTGCTCTCCCACCATGGACCCATGTGATGGGATCCATGTGAAACACTGATGTGTCATGGATGCAGGGGAACCTTGGCCCTCCCCACGACTGAACCCTGGAAGGACAGGGCAGGTGGGTCACTGGACTCAGGCAAGACGCCCTAGCTACGCCCTATTGCAGGCACATTGAGCACCTCCACTGCCCACGCTAGCTGCCTCTCACAATTCCAGGGCTGTATTGGCCCCTGGGGTGCAGGCCAGGGCCACCTACCCTCTCACAGGCAACCAAGGAGGTTGGCCCGGATGCCATGAACTGCCAATCTGGCAGTTGCATAGTCTGCCCGTGTGTGTGGAGGGTGAGAACCCAGGCCCCGCTCCATAACACACCGGAAATCGCAGCCTGGGGCCCCAGGGCCTCGTGTGTTCTCTGGTGAGTCCCCATCCATGGCCACACAACACCTCCCACACACAGAGCGGGGCCACACTCAGTCAATCAGGGGACACCTGGTATCTTCTCCTTTACTTGGACCCAAGATCCCACCCCCCTAGAGGTGACCCCATGGCTCTGATGCAGCCTGGACCACAAATTTCCAGGACTGGTCCTTCCACAGCAGGTCTCCCCACCTCAGGAGGACAGCCTTCCTGTCACTGCCGACAAAGAAGGGGTGACCCCCAGTGGGACATGGACTGTACCCTTGGCCCAAAGCCACCAATTCCAGGCCGGAATGTAGCACCCTCAGGTGCCAGCTAGAGCTAGTCCTGACACACCCTTAGGGAAAGAGTGCCGCCCTACACTTGGCTCAAAGAGGCACCACTGGGATGGCCCATAGCTTAATAGGGTCGGTCCCACTCAGGGCTATAGGTTTGGAGAGATCCTTGCAAATCCGAAGCCCAACCCCATGGGCAGAATCGCACACACCTCTCCAAGGTCAGAGGGCCCCTGCAAGACCCCCTTGGCACCCCAGAGCCCTTGTGGCCACCCGCATGTGGCCTGGTTGTCCTAGAGGCCTGACCTGAGCCTGAGTCTTAGCGGGGCACTGCCCCGCATGGGGCTGAGGGAACCCTTTACTGTCTGGACCACTGTAACCCCTGCAGGGCTTCAGGGAAGGTATCCTCCTTGGGTCTGATTCCCAAGGAAGCCGCCCGTCTGGAGAACCCATTCCAAGTGGGTATTCAGGACAGCTCCTGAGAAAATTCTTGCGGCTGAAGGCTGATGCTCAGCAACCCCACACAGCCTGGCTTATGGGCCATGACCCCAGCAGGATCCACTCACCGATGCTGGTCAATGCCAGGGGGTCTGCTAGGCAGAAGAGCTCACTGAAAGACACAGGGGAGAATGGGGGCTCAGGAAGGAGCTGCCAAAGTACCCTGCCCCCAGGTAAGGGGAGGGCCGACACCAAGCCCACATAGTGAGCCTGGCTGCCTCACGGAGGAGCGCAGAGACAGGGTTGGGCACCCTCCAGATGCCCTCAGAGCCTCCAGGTCTCCAGCCCAAAATACAGTGCTCCTGCCGGGGAACTTGTAATTCCCAGAATCCTCCAAAATTCTCACCCAGGCTGGGCCTCAGCGTAATCCTATTGAGCATGATTTTTAAGTCATCACCTCTCTTCAGACAATATAAGGTTCTCATCATCGACCCAACCCAGGGCACCCCCTCCCGACACATGCATCCAGTGGGACCCTAATGTGCTCACCAAGTTCAATGCAGGAGACCAGGGCCCAGTAGGGCGCAAGCTTCAGATCACCAGGGGCTGGGCACCTGGCTGATGGCCACTGGCCTGGGGCTAGCAGGCGCAATGCAAGTCTTCCTCTCTGGTCACCATCTGGAGGGACAGGGGACAGGTATCCAAACAGGGCCTCATGCCTCCATGCGGGAAAGCAGGGAGTGGGGGCTGGCTCACACATGTTCTCCCTCCACGGACCCATGTGATGGCATCCATATGAGATAATGATGGTCATGGACCCAGGGAACCCTTGGTCCTCTCCACCACTGAACCCTTGAAGGACAAGGTAGGCAGGTCACGGGGCTTGGGTAAGATGCCCAGGCTGTGCTGTACAGCAGGCCCCTGGAGCACCTTCACCGCTCACAGTGGCTCCACTGCACGACTCTAGACCACAACAGAACCCTAGGGCAGGGACCAAGGCCGCCAACCAGCTCACAGCCAACCAAGGAGGCTGGCCCGGAAGCCAGGCGCTGCTGCCAACCTGGCAGTCCCACAGCCTGCCCCTGTGTGTGGAGAATGCCTGCCCAGGATCCTTCTCCAAGCGCACACCAGAAATCGTAGCCTGGGTCCAGGGCCACGTGCTTTGTCTGCTGGGTCCTCATCCACACCCCAGACACCTGCCAAACACAGAGCTGGGCCACACTCAGCCAATCAGGAGCCACGTGGTACCCTCTCCTTTCCTTGGACCCAAGACCCCGCCGCCCTGGAAGTGACCCCATGGCTCAGAAGCAGCCTGGGCCACAAATTCCTGGGACAGGTCCCTCATGAGGGTGCCTTCCAACCTCGGGATGCGACCCTTCCAGTCACTTACCTCGAAGAAGGGGTGACCCCCAGCAGCAGGCGGGCTGCACCCTTGACCCAAAGCCCATGAGTCCCAGGGCCGGCCTGCAGCACCACAAAGCACCAGCCATGGCTCAGCCTTGACTCAACCAGTTGAAGCTGAACCGCCACCCACCAGGCTCAAGAAGGAGCTACTGGCGTGGCCCATTGCTCAACAGGGTCATTCACATTCAGGGCCATGAGTGGGGCACGATCCTTGAATCTCCGCAGCCCCATCCCATGGGCCCGATCGCCCACCCATTTCCAGGGACGGCGAGCCCCCGAGTGATCCCCGTGGCACCCCAGAGCCTCTGCTGTCCCGCTCATTTGTCCTGGGCAGCCCTCGAGGACAAACTCGCAAACTGAGTGTCAGCTTGGAGCTGCCCTGCATGAGACTGAAGGAACCCTTTCCAGACTGGACCACTGTCACCCCTGCAGGGCTTCAGGGAAGGCATGGTATTGGGTCTGATTCCCCAGAAAGCTGCTTTCCTAGAGGACAAACCCATCTCTCCACAGGTGGGGATTAAGGTCCCTGAGGAAAACCTCCTGCCTGAAGGCTAATACTTGGTGACTCCATGCAGCCTGGCACATGGCCCACGACCCCAGCAGGATCCACTCACCTATGCTGGTCAATGCCAGGGTGCCCGCCTGGGTGGAAGAACTCACTAAAAGACACAGGGGAGAATGGCGGTCAGGGAGGAGCCGCCCACGTGCGTCGCTCCTGGGGAACAGGAGGGCTATCACCAAGCCCACACAGGGAGCCAGGACTGCCTCATGGAGGAGCACAGAGACAGGGTTGGGCCCCCCAGATGCCCTTCAGGGCTTCCAGGTCTCCAGCCCAAAATACAATGGCTCTTCCAGGGAACCTCGGGATCCCAGTGTCCTCTTCCAAAACCCTCACCTAGACTGGGCCTCAGCGTAATCCTATTGAGCATGATTTTTAAGTCATCACCTCTCTTCAGGACAATATAAGGTTCTCATCATCGACCCAACTCAGGGCACCACCTCCCAGTGCATGCATCCAGCAGGACCCGGATGTGCTCACCACAGCTCAGTGCAGGACACCAGGGTGCCAGGAAGTGTTGAATGTTCAGTGCACCAGGGGCTGGACACCTAGCTGATGGACACTGGCCTGGGGCCATTGGGCCCAATTCAAGTCTTCCTCCAGCCTCAACATCTGGGGAAACAGGAGTAGGACAGGCATCCAAACACAACCTCACGCCTCCATGGGGGCAGAAGGTGGGGTGTGGCGGCTCAGGGATGCTCACCCTCCATGGACCCATGTGATGGGATCCATGCAGACCACTGGCTCGTCTCGGACACAGGGCACCCAATGCTCTCTCAACACTGAACCCTGGAAAGACAGGGCAGGCGGGTCACTGGGCTTGGGCAAGAAGATCCGGTTGTGTCCTACTACAGGTCCCATGAGCACCTCCACTGCCCATGCCAGCTTCCCTGCACGACCCCAGGATCATGCCAGAACTACTGGGCACAGACTAGGGCCATCAACCAGCTCACAGCCAACCAAGGAGGCTGGCCCAGATGCCAGGTGCCACTGCAAAGCTGGCAGTCACATAGCCTGCCCCTGTGCATTGTGGGCACCCACCCAGGCACCCTATCCCAGCATGAAATGGAAATCGCAACCTGGGGTCCCAGGGCCACATGCTTTCTCTGGTGGGTCCCCATCCATGCCCCACGCACCTCCTAAACACAGAGCAGGGCCACACTCGGCTAATCGGGGGACACATGGTGACTTCTCCTTTCCTTGGGTCCATGACCCGCTAACCTGGAGGTGACCCCGTGGCTCAGAAGCAGCATGGGCAGCATATTCCAGGGGTAAGACCCTTGACAGCAGGCCTTCCACCTCAGGAGGCCACCCTTCCTGACTCTTGCCAACAGGGAAGGGGTCATTTCCAGCCACAGGGAAGGGGAGATCCCCAGCAGGACGTGGACTGACCCTTTGGCCTAAAGCTGACGAGTCCATGGCTGAACTGTAGCACCACCAGGCACTGGCGAGAGCTCAGCCTTGACCCAAACCTAGGGAAATAGCACCGCCCCCTCCAGGCCCAAACAGGTTCCATGGGATGGCACACAGATCAACAGGGTCGGTCCCATTCAGGGCAATAAGTCCTGTGCGATCCTTAAATCTCTGCAGCTCAACTCCATGGGCCCTATGCCCACCTTTCTCCAGGGATGGGGAGCTCCTGTATGACCCCATGGTGTCCCGAAGCCCCTGTGGCCTCCCTCATGTGGCCTGGTCAGTCCTCAAGGCCAGACCAGTGCACCGAGACTCAGCTGGGAGCTGCCCTGCTTGAGACTGAAGGAACCCTTTCCTGCCTGGACCATCGTCATCCCCGCAGTGCTGCAGGGAAGGCATCCTACTTGGGTCCGATTCCCAAAAAATCAGCCCTCCTGGAGGACCAATCCACCCTTCCCTGGTGCGGATTCAGGTTGGTTGCCTGTGGAAACCTTCCTGTTTCAAAAGCTGACCCTCGGTGACCCCACGCTGCCTGACTGATAACCCATGACCCCAGCAGGACCACTCACCTATGCTGGTCAGTGCCTGGGGGCTGCACCTGGGTGGAAGAGCTCACTGAAAGACACAAGGGAGAATGGGGGCTGTCAGAACCGGAGCACCGACACCAAGCCCACACGGGGAGCCTGGGCTGCCTCACAGAGGAGCACAGAGAAGGGGTCGGATCCCCATGAGATTCCATTCAGGGCCTCAAGGTCTCTAGCCCAAAATACACTGGCCATTCCGGGGAACTCCGGATCCCAGCATCTTCTTCCAAAATTCTCACCTAGGCTGGGCCTCAGCGTAATCCTATTGAGCATGATTTTTAAGTCATCACCTCTCTTCAGGACAATATAAGGTTCTCATCATCGACCCAACCCAGGGCACCGCCCCCAGGGCACCGCCCCCCAACCGCCCGCCACTCATGCATCCAGTGGGGCACAGATGGGCTCACCGCAGCTCAGTGCAGCAGACCAGGGTGCCAGGAAGGGCCTGAGCTTCAGCTCACCAGGGGCTGAGCACCTGGCTGAGAGACACTGGGCCAGAGCCAGCAGGCCCAATGTAAGTCTTCCTCTGGGGTCACCATCTGGAGGGGTGGGGGACAGGTGTCCAAACAGAGCCTCATGTCTCCATGCAGGAAAGTGGGCAGGGTGGGGCTGGCTCACACATGCTCTTCCTCCATGGACTCATGAGATGAGATCCATGTAAAACCGTGATGGTCACAAACGCAAGGAACCCTTGGCCACTGAACCCTGGAATGACAGGGCAGGCAGGTCACAGGGTTGGAGCAAAACGCCCAGGCTGCACCCTACTGCGGGACCCTGGAGAACCTCCACTGCCCACGCAAAATCCCCTGCTCGACTCTGGGCTGCACCGGGACCACTGGGCAGGGCCATGGCCACCAACCAGCTCACAACAAACCAAGGAGGCTGGCCTGGATGCCATGTGCCACTGCAGACCTGGTAGTTACGTGGCCTGCCCCTGGGCATGAAATGAACCCATCCAGGCACCCTCTATAAGCTCACATCAGAAATTGCATCCTGGGTCCCCAGGGCCACGTGCCTTCTCTGGGAGGTCCCCATTCATGCACCGCACACCTCCCAAACACAGAGCTGGGCCATGCTCGGCCAATCAGAGGCCATGTGATGTCCTCTCCTTCCCTTCAGCTCAAGACCCACCACCCTGGAGGTGACTCCATGGCTCAGAAGTAGCCTGGGCATCAAATTGCTGGGACAGGACCCTTAACAGTAGGCCTTCCACCACAGCATGCCACCCTTCCAGCTATTCCACTTCAGGTAGCGGTGACCTCCAATGGGACTCAGGCTGCACCCTTGGCCCAAAGCCCATGATTCCCAGGGCCAACCACCAGGTGCTGGCCAGAGCTCAGTCTTGACCCAAACCCACTGAGGCCACACCGCCCCTACCATGCTCAAGGAGGCACCACTGGGATGCCCCATTGCTCCACAGGTAAGTCCCATCAGGGCCATGGGTTGGGCCCAGTCCTTGAATCTTCATGGCCTGACTCCATAAGCTCGATCACCCACACCCTACCCCGCTGCAAGACTCAGGGACAGAGAGCTCCTGCATAACACCTGTGGCCCCCGGAGACCCAGTGGACCCCATCATGTGGCCTTGGAAGTGCTCCAGGCCTAAGCCGTGCCCCAAGTCTCAGGAGCTGCACTGCATTGGGTTGAAGGAACCCTCTCCTGCCTGGACCTCCGTTACCCCTGCAGGGTTTCAGGGAAGGCGTCCTTCTGGGATCAGTTTCCAAGGAAGCCTCCCTCCTGGAGAAACCAGCCATCCCTGGTGGGGATTCAGGTCAGCTCCCTAAGGAAACCCTCATGGCCTGAAGGGTGACCCTCAGCAATCCCCTGCAGCCTGGCTCATGGCCCGTAACCCCAGCAAGATCCACTCACCTATGCTGCTCAAGGCCAGGGGCTCACCTGGGCAGAAGAGCTCACTGAAAGACAGAGGAGAAAAGGGGCTCAGGGAGGAGCCTCCAATGTGCCCTGCCCCCAGGGAACCAGAGGGCCAACACCAAGCCTGCACAAGCAGCCTGGGCTGCCACACAGAGGAGAGTAGAGACAGGGTTGGGCATCCCGGAGGTGTCCTTCAGGGCCTCAAGGACTCCAGCCCAAAATACAGTGGCCCTGCCAGGGGACCTTGGGATCCCAGCATCCTCTTCCAAAATTCTCACCTAGGCTGGGCCTCAGCGTAATCCTATTGAGCATGATTTTTAAGTCATCACCTCTCTTCAGGACAATATAAGGTTCTCATCATTGACCCAACTCAGGGGACCCCCCTCCCCACGCATGCATCCAGTGGGACCCGGATGTGCTCACCACAGCTCAGTGCAGGAGACCAGGGCACCAGGAAGGGCCTGAGCTTCAGTGCACTGGGGGCTGGGGACCTGAGGGATGACTACTCGCCACAGGACAGTGCGCCCAACGAAAGTTTTCCTCTGGTCTCACCATCTGGCGGACAGGATGTGTTCATGTGTCCAAATGGAACCTCACGCCTCCACATGGGAAGGGGGTGGGAGGTGCCAGCTCATGATTGCTCTCCCACCATGGACCCATGTAATAGCATCCATGTGAAACACTGACATGTCATGGACGTGGGGGAACCTTGGCCCTCCCCACCACTGAACCCTGGAAGGACAGGGCAGGCAGGTCACTGGGCTCAGGCAAGACATCCTGGCTATCTGCAGGCACCTTGAGAACTCCACTGCCCACTCCACTTGCTTCGCATGACCCCAGGGCTGTACTGGCCCCCTGGGTGTAGGCCAGGGCCACCTACCATCTCATAGCCAACTAAGGAGGCTGGCCTGCATACCATGCACCTCTGCCCATCTGGCAGTTGCATAGTCTGCCCCTGTGCGTGGAGGGCAAGTACCCAGGCCCCACTCCACACCACACCAGAAATTGCAGCCTGGGGACCCAGGGCCTCGTGTGTTCTCTGATACATCCCCATCCATGCCTCACACAACACCTCCCATACACAGAGCGGGGCCACACTCAGCCAATCGGGGAATGCATGGTGTCTTCTTCTCCTTTCCTTGACCCCACCACCCTGTAGGTGGCCCCGTAGCTCAGAAGCAGCCTGGACAGGTCCTTCCACAGCAGGCCTTCCCACCTCAGGAGGACCCCTTCCCACTACTTGCCCACAAGCAAGGTATGACCCCCAGTGGGACACGGGCTGTATGCTTGGCCCAAAGCCCACGAGTCCCAAGGCCAGACTGCAGTACCATCATGGGGTCACTGGAGCTAGCCTTGACCCAACCTCATGGAAACAGCGCCACCCCACACTTGGCTCAAAGATGCACCACTGGGATGGCCCATAGCTTAATAGGGTCACTCCCATTCCGGGCCATGGGTTTAGAGAGACCCTTGAAAATCAGAAGCCTGACCCCGTGGACCAAATCACACACACACCTCTCCAAGGTCGGAGAGCCCCTGCAAGACCCCCTTGGTACCCCAGAGCCCTTCTGGTTCCCCTCATGTGGCCTGGCCATCCTAGAGGCCTGACGTGAGCACCGAGTCTCAGCTGGGTGCTGCCCTGCATGGGGTTGAGGAAACCCTTTACTGCCTGGACCAATGCAACCCCTGCAGGGCTTCAGGGAAGGTACCTCCTTGGGTCCAATTCCTAAGAAAGCTGCCTTCCTGGAGAACCCATCCCAGGTGGGGACACACTTCAGCTAATGAGGAAACCCTTGCAGTGCATCTGAAGACTGATGCTCGGAAACCCCACACAGCCTGGCTCATGGGCCATGACCCCAGCAGGATCTACTCACCTATGCTGGTCAATGCCAGGGGGTCTGCTGGGCAGAAGAGCTCACTGAAAGACACAGGGGAGAATGGGGGCTTAGGAAGGAGCCACCAAAGTGCCACGCACCTGCGTGACAGGAGCGCTGACACCAAGCCCACATAGTAAGCCTGGGCTGCCTCACGGAGGAGTGCAGAGACAGGGTTGGGCACCCTCCAGATGCCCTCAGAGCCTCCAGGTCTGCAGCCCAAAATACAGTGGTCCTGCCAGGGAACTCGTAATTCCCAGCATCCTCTTCCAAAATTCTCCCCTAGGCTGAGCCTCAGCGTAATCCTATTGAGCATGATTTTTATGTCATCACCTCTCTTCAGACAATATACGGTTCTCATCATCGACCCAACCCAGGGCACCCGCCTACCCACACACATATCCAGCAGGACCGAGATATGCTCACCAAGCTCAATGCAGGAGACCAGGGCCCAGGAGGGCCTGAGCTTCAGTGCAACAGGGGTTGGTCAACTGGCTCACGGCCGCTGGCCTGGGGCCAGCGGGCAGAATGCAAGTCTTCCTCTGGGGTCACCATCTGGAGGGACAGGGGATAGGTGTCCAAACAGGGCTTCACGCCTCTGTTTGGGAAAGGGAGGAAGGTGTGCTGGCTCACACATGCTCTCCCTCCATGGACCCATGTGATGGGATCTATATGAAATAATGACAATCATGGACCCAGGGAACCCTTGGCCCTCTCTGCCACCAAACTCTCAAAGGACAGGGTAGGCGAGTCACTGGGTTCAGGCAAGATGCCCAGGCTGTGCCATACAGCAGCCCCTGTGACACCTCCACTGCCCATGCTGGCTCCACTACACGACTCTGGACCACAACAGAACCCCTGGGCAGGTTCCAAGGTCATCAACCAGCTTACGGCCAACTAAGGAGGCTGGCCTGGATGCCAGGCACTGCTGTCGACTGGCAGTCCCACAGCCTGCCCCGGTACAGGGAGGACACCAGCTCAGGCTCCCTCTCCAAGCACGCACCAGCAATCGCAGCCTGGGGTCAAGCGCCACGTGCTTTCTCTGGGGGGTCCTCACACACACCCAAGACCCCAGTCAAACACAGAGCTGGGCCACACTTGGCCAATCAGTAGCTACACAGTGCCCTCTCCTTTCCTTGGGCCCAAGACCCCACCATCCTGGAGGTGACCTCATGGCTCAGGAGCAGCCTGGGCCACAAATTCCCAGGACAGGTCCCTCAGGAGGGGGCCTTCCAATCTGGGGACGTGACCCTTTCCATCAATGACATCGAATAAGGGGTGATACCCAGCAGCAGGCGGGCTGCATCCTTGACCCAAAGCCCATGAGTCCCAGGGTCGGCCTACAGCACGACAAAGCACCAGCCATGGCTCAGCCTTGACCCAACCAGTTCAAGCCGAGTCGTCACCCACCAGGCTCATGGAGGCGCCACTGGGGTGGCCCATTGCTCAACAGGGTCATTCGCATTTAGTGCTATGAGTGGGGTGTGATCCTTGAATCTCCACAACCTGACCCCATGGGCCTGATTGCCCACCCCTCTCTGGGGAGGGAGAGTCCCTGTGTCATCCCTGTGCCACCCCAGAGCCTCTGCTGTCCTGCTCATTTGTCTTGGGCAGTCTTTGAGGAAAGACTTGCACACCAAGTGTCAGCTGAGAGCTGCCCTGCATGAGACTGAAGGAACCCTTTCCAGACTGGACCACTGTCACCCCTGCAGGGCTTCAGGGAAGGCATCGTCTTGGGTCTGATTCCCCAGGAAGCCACCCTCCTGGAGGACAAACCCATCTCTCCACAGTGGAAATTCAGGTCGACTCCCTGAGGAAAACCTCCTGCCTGAAGGCTAATAGTTGGTGACCCCACGCAGCCTGACTCATCACCCATGATGCCACCAGGACCCACTCACCTATGCTGGTCACTGCCAGGGGGTCTGCTGGGCAGAAGGGCTCACTGAAAGACACAGGGGAGAATGGGGGCTCAGGAAGGAGCCACCAAAGTACCCTGACCCCAGGTAAGGGGAGGGCTGACACCAAGCCCACATAGTGAGCCTGGGCTGCCTCACGGAGGAGCGCAGAGACAGGGTTGGGCACCCTCTACATGCCCTCAGAGCCTCCAGGTCTCCAGCCCAAAATACAGTGGACCTCACAGGGAACTCATGTTTCCCAGCATCCTCTTCCAAAATTCTCACCCAGGCTGGTCCTCAGCGTAATCCTATTGAGCATGATTTTTATGTCATCACCTCTCTTCAGACAATATAAGGTTCTCATCATCGACCCAACCCAGGGCACCCCCTCCCCACACACCTATCCAGAAGGACCAAGATGTGCTCACCAAGCTCAATGCAGGAGACCAGGACCCAGGAGGGCCTGAGCTTCAGCTCAACAGGGGTTTGGCAACTGGCCACTGGCCTGGGTCCAGTGGGCACAACGCAAGTCTTCCTCTGGGGTCACCATCTGGAGGGACAGGGGACAGATGTCAAAATGGGGCTTCAGGCCTCTGTGCGGGAAAGTGAGGAGGGGGTGCTGGGGCTCACATGCTCTCCCTCCATGGACCCATGTGATGGGATCTATATGAAATAATGAGAGTCATGGACCCAGGGAACCCTTGGCCCTCTCTGCCACCAAACCCTCAAAGGACAGAGGAGGCGAGAGACTGGGTTCAGGCAAGATGCCCAGGCTGTGCCATACAGCAGCCCCTGCAGCACCTCCACTGCTTATGGTGGCTCCACTGTATGACTCTGGACCACAACAGAACCCCTGGGCAGGGTCCAAGGTCACCAACCAGCTCACGGCCAACTAAGGAGGCTGGCCCGGATGCCAGGCACTGCCGCTGACCTGGCAGTCCCACAGCCTGCCCCAGTACAGGGAGGACACCCACCCAGGCTCCCTCTCCAAGCACCCACCAGCAATCGCAGCCTGGGGTCAAGCGCCACGTGCTTTCTCTGGGGAGTCCTCACACACACCCAAGACCCCTGTCAAACACAGAGCTGGACCACACTTGGCCAATCAGGAGCCACATGGTGCCCCCTCCTTTCCTTGGGCCCAAGACCCTTCCACCCTGGAGGTGACCCCATGGCTGAGAAGCAGCCTGGGCAACAAATTCCTGGAGCAGGTCCCTTATGAGGGGGCCTTCAAACCTCTGGACGCAACCCATCCCACCATTGACCTCGAAGAAAGGGTGACCCCCAGCAGCAGGCGGGCTGCACCCTTGACCCAAAGCCCATGATCCCAGGGCCAGCCTGGAGCACCATGAAGCACCAGCCATGTCTCAGCTTTGACCCAACCAGTTGAAGCCAAGCTGCCACCCACCAGGTTCCAGGAAGCGCCACTGGGGTCGCCCATTGCTCCACAGGGTCATTCGCATTCAGGGCCATGAGTGGGGTGTGATCCTTGAATCTCCACAGCCTGACCCCATGGGCCCAACTGCCCACCCCTCTCTGGGGAAGGGACAGACTCACACACCATGTGTCAGCTGGGAGCTGCCCTGCATGAGGCTACAGGAACCCTTTCCAGACTGGACCACTCTCACCCCTGCAGGGCTCAGGGAAGGCATCGTCTTGGGTCTGATCCCCCAGGAAGCTGCCTTCCTAGAGGACAAACCCATCTCGCCACAGTGGAAATTCAGGTCAACTCCCTGAGGAAACTCTCCTGCCTGAAGGCTAATACTTGGTAACCCCACACGCAGCCTGACTCATCACCCATGATGCCGCCAGGATCCACTCACCTATGCTGGTCACTGCCAGGGGGTCTGCTGGGCAGAAGAGCTCACTGAAAGACACAGGGAAGAATGGGAGCTCAGGAAGGAGCCACCAAAGTGCCCCGCACCTGGGTAACAGGAGTGCTCACATAGTGAGCCTGGGCTGCCTCACGGAGGAGTGCAGAGACAGGGTTGGGCACCCTCCAGATGCCCTCAGAGCCTCCAGGTCTGCAGCCCAAAATACAGTGGATCTCACGGGGGACTCATGTTTCCCAGCGTCCTCTTCCAAAATTCTCCCCTAGGCTGGGCCTCAGCGTAATCCTATTGAGCATGATTTTTATGTCGTCACCTCTCTTCAGACAATAAAAGGTTCTCATCATCGACCCAACCCAGGGCACCCGCCTACCCACACACATATCCAGCAGGACCGAGATGTGCTCACCAAGCTCAATGCAGGAGACCAGGGCCCAGGAGGGCCTGAGCTTCAGCGCAACAGGGGTTGGGCAACTGGCTCACGGCCGCTGGCCCGGGGCCAGCGGGCACAATACAAGTCTTCCTCTGGGGTCACCATCTGGAGGGACAGGGGATAGGTGTCCAAACAGGGCTTCACGCCTCTGTTTGGGAAAGGGAGGAAGGTGTGCTGGCTCACACATGCTCTCCCTCCATGGACCCATGTGATGGGATCTATATGAAATAACGACAATCATGGACCCAGGGAACCCTTCGCCCTCTCCGCCACCAAACTCTCAAAGGACAGGGTAGGCGAGTCACTGGGTTCAGGCAAGATGCCCAGGCTGTGCCACACAGCAGCCCCTGTGACACCTCCACTGCCCATGCTGGCTCCACTACACGACTCTGGACCACAACAGAACCCCTGGGCAGGTTCCAAGGTCATCAACCAGCTTACGGCCAACTAAGGAGGCTGGCCTGGATGCCAGGCACTGCTGTCGACCTGGCAGTCCCACAGCCTGCCCCTGTACAGGGAGGACACCAACTCAGGCTCCCTCTCCAAGCACGCACCAGCAATCTCAGCCTGGGGTCAAGCGCCACGTGCTTTCTCTGGGGGGTCCTCACACACACCCCAGACCCCTGTCAAAAACAGAGCTGGGCCACACTTGGCCAATCAGGAGCTACATAGTGCCCTCTCCTTTCCTTGGGCCTAAGACCCCACCATCCTGGAGGTGACCCCATGGCTCAGGAGCAGCCTGGGCCACAAATTCCCAGGACAGGTCCCTCATGAGGGGGCCTTCCAACCTGGGGACATGACCGTTCCCACCACTGACCTTGAATAAGGGTGACCCCCAGCAGCAGGCGGGCTGCATCCTTGACCCAAAGCCCATGAGTCCCAGGGTTGGACTACAGCACGACAAAGCACCCGCCATGGCTCAGCCTTGACCCAACCAGTTGAAGCCGAGTCGCCACCCACCAGGCTCATGGAGGCGACACTGGTGTGGCCCATTGCTCAACAGGGTCATTCCCATTTAGGGCCATGAGTGGGGCGTGATCCTTGAATCTCCACAACCTGACCCCATGGGCCTGATTGCCCACCCCTCTCTGGGGAGGGAGAGTCCCCATGTGATCCCTGTGCCACCCCAGAGCGTCTGCTGTCCTGCTCATTTGTCTTGGGCAGTCTTCAAGGAAAGACTTGCACACGAAGTGTCAGCTGGGAGCTGCCCTGCATGAGACTGAAGGAACCCTTTCCAGACTGGACCACTGTCACCCCTGCAGGGCTTCAGGGAAGGCATCGTCTTGGGTCTGATTCCCCAGAAAGCCACCCTCCTGGAGGACAAACCCATCTCTCCACAGTGGAAATTCAGGTCGACTCCCCGAGGAAAGCCTCCTGCCTGAAGGCTAATAGTTGGTGACCCCACGCAGCCTGACTCATCACCCATGATGCCACCAGGACCCACTCACCTATGCTGGTCACTGCCAGGGGGTCTGCTGGGCAGAAGAGCTCACTGAAAGACACAGGGGAGAATGGGAGCTCAGGAAGGAGCCACCAAAGTGCCCTGCCCCCAGGTAAGGGGAGGGCTGACACCAAGCCCACATAGTGAGCCTGGGCTGCCTCACGGAGGAGTGCAGAGACAGGGTTGGGCACCCTCCAGATGCCCTCAGAGCCTCCAGGTCTCCAGCCCAAAATACAGTGGACCTCACAGGGAACTCATGTTTCCCAGCATCCTCTTCCAAAATTCTCACCCAGGCTGGGCCTCAGCGTAATCCTATTGAGCATGATTTTTATGTCATCACCTCTCTTCAGACAATATAAGGTTCTCATCATCGACCCAACCCAGGGCACCCCCTCCCCACACACCAATCCAAAGGACCAAGATGTGCTCACCAAGCTCAATGCAGGAGACCAGGACCCAGGAGGGCCTGAGCTTCAGCTCAACAGGGGTTTGGCAACTGGCCACTGGCCTGGGTCCAGTGGGCACAACGCAAGTCTTCCTCTGGGGTCACTATCTGGAGGGACAGGGGACAGACGTCGAAATGGGGCTTCATGCCTCTGTGCGGGAACGTGAGGAGGGGGTGCTGGGGCTCACATGCTCTCCCTCCATGGACCCATGTGATGGGATCTATATGAAATAATGAGAGTCATGGACCCAGGGAACCCTTGGCCCTCTCTGCCACCAAACCCTCAAAGGACAGAGGAGGCGAGAGACTGGGTTCAGGCAAGATGCCCAGGCTGTGCCATACAGCAGCCCCTGCAGCACCTCCACTGCTTATGGTGGCTCCACTGCATGACTCTGGACCACAACAGAACCCCTGGGCAGGGTCCAAGGTCACCAACCACCTCAAGGCCAACCAAGGAGGCTGGCCCGGATGCCAGGCACTGCCGCTGACCTGGCAGTCCCACAGCCTGCCCCAGTACAGGGAGGACACCCACCCAGGCTCCCTCTCCAAGCACGCACCAGCAATCGCAGCCTGGGGTCAAGCGCCACGTGCTTTCTCTGGGGGGTCCTCACACACACCCCAGACCCCTGTCAAAAACAGAGCTGGGCCACACTTGGCCAATCAGGAGCTACATAGTGCCCTCTCCTTTCCTTGGGCCCAAGACCCCACCATCCTGGAGGTGACCTCATGGCTCAGGAGCAGCCTGGGCCACAAATTCCCAGGACAGGTCCCTCAGGAGGGGGCTTTCCAATCTGGGGACGTGACCCTTCCCACCAATGACCTCGAATAAGGGGTGACCCCCAGCAGCAGGCGGGCTGCATCCTTGACCCAAAGCCCATGAGTCCCAGGGTCGGCCTACAGCACGACAAAGCACCAGCCATGGCTCAGCCTTGACCCAACCAGTTCAAGCCGAGTCGCCACCCACCAGGCTCATGGAGGCGCCACTGGGGTGGCCCATTGCTCAACAGGGTCATTCGCATTTAGTGCCATGAGTGGGGCGTGATCCTTGAATCTCCACAACCTGACCCCATGGGCCTGATTGCCCACCCCTCTCTGGGGAGGGAGAGTCCCCGTGTGATCCCTGTGCCATCCCAGAGCCTCTGCTGTCCTGCTCATTTGTCTTGGGCAGTCTTCAAGGAAAGACTTGCACATCAAGTGTCAGCTGGGAGCTGCCCTGCGTGAGACTGAAGGAACCCTTTCCAGACTGGAACACTGTCACCCCTGTAGGGCTTCAGGGAAGGCACCGTCTTGGGTCTGATTCCCCAGGAAGCCACCCTCCTGGAGGACAAACCCATCTCTCCACAGTAGAAATTCAGGTCGACTCCCCGAGGAAAACCTCCTGCCTGAAGGCTAACACTTGGTGACCCCACGCAGCCTGACTCATCACCCATGATGCCACCAGGACCCACTCACCTATGCTGGTCACTGCAGGGGGTCTGCTGGGCAGAAGGGCTCACTGAAAGACACAGGGGAGAATGGGGGCTCAGGAAGGAGCCACCAAAGTACCCTGCCCCCAGGTAAGGGGATGGCTGACACCAAGCCCACATGGTGAGCCTGGGCTGCTTCACGGAGGAGTGCAGAGACAGTGTTGGGCATCCTCTAGATGCCCTCAGAGCCTCCAGGTCTCCAGCCCAAAATACAGAGGACCTCACAGGGAACTCATGTTTCCCAGCATCCTCTTCCAAAATTCTCACCCAGGCTGGGCCTCAGCGTAATCCTATTGAGCATGATTTTTATGTCATCACCTCTCTTCAGACAATATAAGGTTCTCATCATCAACCCAACCCAGGGCACCCCCTCCCCACACACCTATCCAGAAGGACCAAGATGTGCTCACCAAGCTCAATGCAGGAGACCAGGACCCATTAGGGCCTGAGCTTCAGCTCAACAGGGGTTTGGCAACTGGCCACTGGCCTGGGTCCAGTGGGCACAACGCAAGTCTTCCTCTGGGGTCACCATCTGGAGGGACAGGGGACAGATGTCGAAATGGGGCTTCATGCCTCTGTGCGGGAACGTGAGGAGGGGGTGCTGGGGCTCACATGCTCTCCCTCCATGGACCCATGTGATGGGATCTATATGAAATAATGAGAGTCATGGACCCAGGGAACCCTTGGCCCTCTCTGCCACCAAACCCTCAAAGGACAGAGGAGGCGAGAGACTGGGTTCAGGCAAGATGCCCAGGCTGTGCCATACAGCAGCCCCTGCAGCACCTCCACTGCTTATGGTGGCTCCACTGCATGACTCTGGACCACAACAGAACCCCTGGGCAGGGTCCAAGGTCACCAACCAGCTCAAGGCCAACCAAGGAGGCTGGCCCGGATGCCAGGCACTGCCGCTGACCTGGCAGTCCCACAGCCTGCCCCAGTACAGGGAGGACACCCACCCAGGCTCCCTCTCCAAGCACGCACCAGCAATTGCAGCCTGGGGCCCAGGGCCACATGCTTTCTCTGCTGGGTCCTCATCCACATCCCAGACCCCTGTCAAACACAGAGCTGGACCACACTTGGCCAATCAGGAGCCACATGGTGCTCCCTCCCTTCCTTAGGCCCAAGACCCTGCCACCCTGGAGGTGACCCCATGGCTCAGAAGCAGCCTGGGCAACAAATTCCTGGGACAGGTCCCTTATGAGGGGGCCTTCAAACCTCTGGACGCAACCCATCCCACCACTGACCTCGAAGAAAGGGTGACCCCCAGCAGCAGGCGGGCTGCACCCTTGATCCAAAGCCCATGATCCCAGGGCCAGCCTGGAGCACCATGAAGCACCAGCCATGTCTCAGCTTTGACCCAACCAGTTGAAGCCAAGCTGCCACCCACCAGGTTCCAGGAAGCGCCACTGGGGTCGCCCATTGCTCCACAGGGTCATTCGCATTCAGGGCCATGAGTGGGGTGTGATCCTTGAATCTCCACAGCCTGACCCCATGGGCCCAACTGCCCACCCCTCTCTGGGGAAGGGACAGACTCACACACCATGTGTCAGCTGGGAGCTGCCCTGCATGAGGCTAAAGGAACCCTTTCCAAACTGGACCACTCTCACCCCTGCAGGGCTTCAGGGAAGGCATCGTCCTGGGTCTGATCCCCCAGGAAGCTGCCTTCCTAGAGGACAAACCCATCTCGCCACAGTGGAAATTCAGGTCAACTCCCTGAGGAAACCCTCCTGCCTGAAGGCTAATACTTGGTAACCCCACACGCAGCCTGACTCATCGCCCATGATGCTGCCAGGATCCACTCACCTATGCTGGTCAATGCCAAGAGTCTGCTGGGCAGAAGAGCTCACTGAAAGACACAGGGGAGAATGGGAGCTCAGGAAGGAGCCACCAAAGTGCCCCGCACCTGGGTAACAGGAGTGCTCACATAGTGAGCCTGGGCTGCCTCACTGAGGAGTGCAGAGACAGGGTTGGGCACCCTCCAGATGCCCTCAGAGCCTCCAGGTCTGCAGCCCAAAACACAGTGGATCTCACGGGGAACTCATGTTTCCCAGGATCCTCTTCCAAAATTCTCCCCTAGGCTGGGCCTCAGCGTAATCCTATTGAGCATGATTTTTATGTCATCACCTCTCTTCAGACAATATAAGGTTCTCATCATCGACCCAACCCAGGGCACCCGCCTACCCACACACGTATCCAGCAGGACCGAGATGTGCTCACCAAGCTCAATGCAGGAGACCAGGGCCCAGGAGGGCCTGAGCTTCGGCGCAACAGGGGTTGGTCAACTGGCTCACGGCCACTGGCCTGGGGCCAGCGGGCAAAATGCAAGTCTTCCTCTGGGGTCACCATCTGGAGGGACAGGGGATAGGTGTCCAAACAGGGCTTCACGCCTCTGTTTGGGAAAGGGAGGAAGGTGTGCTGGCTCACACATGCTCTCCTTCCATGGACCTATGTGATGGGATCTATATGAAATAATGACAATCATGGACCCAGGGAACCCTTGGCCCTCTCTGCCACCAAACTCTCAAAGGACAGGGTAGGCGAGTCACTGGGTTCAGGCAAGATGCCCAGGCTGTGCCATACAGCAGCCCCTGTGACACCTCCACTGCCCATGCTGGCTCCACTACACGACTCTGGACCACAACAGAACCCCTGGGCAGGTTCCAAGGTCATCAACCAGCTTACGGCCAACTAAGGAGGCTGGCCTGGATGCCAGGCACTGCTGTCGACCTGGCAGTCCCACAGCCTGCCCCTGTACAGGGAGGACACCAACTCAGGCTCCCTCTCCAAGCACGCACCAGCAATCTCAGCCTGGGGTCAAGCGCCACGTGCTTTCTCTGGGGGGTCCTCACACACACCCCAGACCCCTGTCAAAAACAGAGCTGGGCCACACTTGGCCAATCAGGAGCTACATAGTGCCCTCTCCTTTCCTTGGGCCCAAGACCCCACCATCCTGGAGGTGACCCCATGGCTCAGGAGCAGCCTGGGCCACAAATTCCCAGGACAGGTCCCTCATGAGGGGGCCTTCCAACCTGGGGACATGACCGTTCCCACCAGTGACCTCGAATAAGGGGTGACCCCCAGCAGCAGGCGGGCTGCATCCTTGACCCAAAGCCCATGAGTCCCAGGGTCGGCCTACAGCACGACAAAGCACCAGCCATGGCTCAGCCTTGACCCAACCAGTTCAAGCCGAGTCGCCACCCACCAGGCTCATGGAGGCGCCACTGGGGTGGCCCATTGCTCAACAGGGTCATTCGCATTTAGTGCCATGAGTGGGGCGTGATCCTTGAATCTCCACAACCTGACCCCATGGGCCTGATTGCCCACCCCTCTCTGGGGAGGGAGAGTCCCCGTGTGATCCCTGTGCCATCCCAGAGCCTCTGCTGTCCTGCTCATTTGTCTTGGGCAGTCTTCAAGGAAAGACTTGCACACGAAGTGTCAGCTGGGAGCTGCCCTGCATGAGACTGAAGGAACCCTTTCCAGACTGGACCACTGTCACCCCTGCAGGGCTTCAGGGAAGGCATCGTCTTGGGTCTGATTCCCCAGAAAGCCACCCTCCTGGAGGACAAACCCATCTCTCCACATTGGAAATTCAGGTCGACTCCCCGAGGAAAGCCTCCTGCCTGAAGGCTAATACTTGGTGAACCCATGCAGCCTGACTCATCACCCATAATGCCACCAGGACCCACTCACCTATGCTGGTCACTGCCAGGGGGTCTGCTGGGCAGAAGGGCTCACTGAAAGACACAGGGGAGAACGGGAGCTCAGGAAGGAGCCACCAAAGTACCCTGCCCCCAGGTAAGGGGAGGGCTGACACCAAGCCCACATAGTGAGCCAGGGCTGCTTCACGGAGGAGCGCAGAGACAGGGTTGGGCACCCTCTAGATGCCCTCAGAGCCTCCAGGTCTCCAGCCCAAAATACAGTGGACCTCACAGGGAACTCATGTTTCCCAGCATCCTCTTCCAAAATTCTCACCCAGGCTGGGCCTCAGCGTAATCCTATTGAGCATGATTTTTATGTCATCACCTCTCTTCAGACAATATAAGGTTCTCATCATCGACCCAACCCAGGGCACCCCCTCCCCACACACCTATCCAGCAGGACCAAGATGTGCTCACCAAGCTCAATGCAGGAGACCAGGACCCAGGAGGGCCTGAGCTTCAGCTCAACAGGGGTTTGGCAACTGGCCACTGGCCTAGGTCCAGTGGGCACAACGCAAGTCTTCCTCTGGGGTCACCATCTGGAGGGACAGGGGACAGACGTCGAAATGGGGCTTCATGCCTCTGTGCGGGAACGTGAGGAGGGGGTGCTGGGACTCACATGCTCTCCCTCCATGGACCCATGTGATGGGATCTATATGAAATAATGACAGTCATGCACCCAGGGAACCCTTGGCCCTCTCTGCCACCAAACCCTCAAAGGACAGAGGAGGCGAGAGACTGGGTTCAGGCAAGGTGCCCAGGCTGTGCCATACAGCAGCCCCTGCAGCACCTCCACTGCTTATGGTGGCTCCACTGCATGACTCTGGACCACAACAGAACCCCTGGGCAGGGTCCAAGGTCACCAACCAGCTCAAGGCCAACCAAGGAGGCTGGCCCGGATGCCAGGCACTGCCGCTGACCTGGTAGTCCCACAGCCTGCCCCAGTACAGGGAGGACACCCACCCAGGCTCCCTCTCCAAGCACGCACCAGAAATCGCAGCCTGGGGCCCAGGGCCACATGCTTTCTCTGCTGGGTCCTCATCCACATCCCAGACCCCTGTCAAACACAGAGCTGGACCACACTTGGCCAATCAGGAGCCACATGGTGCCCCCTCCTTTCCTTGGGCCCAAGACCCTGCCACCCTGGAGGTGACCCCATGGCTCAGAAGCAGTCTGGGCAACAAATTCCTGGGACAGGTCCCTCATGAGGGGGCCTTCCAACCTGGGGACGCAACCCTTCCCACCATTGACCTCGAAGAAAGGGTGACCCCCAGCAGCAGGCGGGCTGCACCCTTGACCCAAAGCCCATAATCCCAGGGCCAGCCCGGAGCACCATGAAGCACCAGCCATGGCTCAGCCTTGACCCAACCAGTTGAAGCCGAGTCGCCACCCACCAGGCTCATGGAGGCGCCACTGGGGTGGCCCATTGCTCAACAGGGTCATTCGCATTTAGTGCCATGAGTGGGGTGTGATCCTTGAATCTCCACAACCTGACCCCATGGGCCTGATTGCCCACCCCTCTCTGGGGAGGGAGAGTCCCCGTGTGATCCCTGTGCCACCCCAGAGCCTCTGCTGTCCCGCTAATTTTCTTGGGCAGTCTTCAAGGAAAGACTTGCACACGAAGTGTCAGCTGGGAGCTGCCCTGCATGAGACTGAAGGAACTCTTTCCAGATTGGACCACTGTCACCCCTGCAGGGCTTCAGGGAAGGCATCGTCTTGGGTCTGATCCCCCAGGAAGCTGCCTTCCTAGAGGACAAACCCATCTCGCCACAGTGAAAATTCAGGTCAACTCCCTGAGGAAACCCTCCTGCCTGAAGGCTAATACTTGGTAACCCCACACGCAGCCTGACTCATCGCCCATGATGCCGCCAGGATCCACTCACCTATGCTGGTCAATGCCAAGAGTCTGCTAGGCAGAAGAGCTCACTGAAAGACACAGGGGAGAATGGAAGCTCAGGAAGGAGCCACCAAAGTGCCCCGCACCTGAGTAACAGGAGTGCTCACATAGTGAGCCTGGGCTGCCTCACAGAGGAGTGCAGAGACAGGGTTGGGCACCCTCCAGATGCCCTCAGAGCCTCCAGGTCTGCAGCCCAAAATACAGTGGACCTCACAGGGAACTCATGTTTTCCAGTGTCGTCTTCCAAAATTCTCCCCTAGGCTGGGCCTCAGCGTAATCCTATTGAGCATGATTTTTATGTCATCACCTCTCTTCAGACAATATAAGGTTCTCATCATCGACCCAACCCAGGGCACCCGCCTACCCACATACGTATCCAGCAGGACCGAGATGTGCTCACCAAGCTCAATGCAGGAGACCAGGGCCCAGGAGGGCCTGAGCTTCGGCGCAACAGGGGTTGGTCAACTGGCTCACGGCCACTGGCCTGGGGCCAGCGGGCACAATGCAAGTCTTCCTCTGGGGTCACCATCTGGAGGGACAGGGGATAGGTGTCCAAACAGGGCTTCACGCCTCTGTTTGGGAAAGGGAGGAAGGTGTGCTGGCTCACACATGCTCTCCTTCCATGGACCCATGTGATGGGATCTATATGAAATAATGACAATCATGGACCCAGGGAACCCTTGGCCCTCTCTGCCACCAAACTCTCAAAGGACAGGGTAGGCGAGTCACTGGGTTCAGGCAAGATGCCCAGGCTGTGCCATACAGCAGCCCCTGTGACACATCCACTGCCCATGCTGGCTCCACTGCATTACTCTGGACCACAACAGAACCCCTGGGCAGGGTCCAAGGTCATCAACCAGCTTACGGCCAACTAAGGAGGCTGGCCTGGATGCCAGGCACTGCTGTCGACCTGGCAGTCCCACAGCCTGCCCCGGTACAGGGAGGACACCAGCTCAGGCTCCCTCTCCAAGCACGCACCAGCAATCTCAGCCTGGGGTCAAGCGCCACGTGCTTTCTCTGGGGGGTCCTCACACACACCCAAGACCCCTGTCAAACACAAAGCTGGTTCACACTTGGCCAATCAGGAGCTACATAGTGCCCTCTCCTTTCCTTGGGCCCAAGACCCCACCATCCTGGAGGTGACCCCATGGCTCAGGAGCAGCCTGGGCCACAAATTCCCAGGACAGGTCCCTCATGAGGGGGCCTTCCAACCTGGGGATGTGACCCTTCCCACCAGTGACCTCGAATAAGGGGTGACCCCCAGCAGCAGGCGGGCTGCATCCTTGACCCAAAGCCCATGAGTCCCAGGGTCGGCCTACAGCACGACAAAGCACCAGCCATGGCTCAGCCTTGACCCAACCAGTTGAAGCCGAGTCGCCACCCACCAGACTCATGGAGGTGCCACTGGGGTGGCCCATTGCTCAACAGGGTCATTCGCATTTAGTGCCATGAGTGGGGTGTGATCCTTCAATCTCCACAACCTGACCCCATGGGCCTGATTGCCCACCCCTCTCTGGGGAGGGAGAGTCCCTGTGTCATCCCTGTGCCACCCCAGAGCCTCTGCTGTCCTGCTCATTTGTCTTGGGCAGGCTTTGAGGAAAGACTTGCACACGAAGTGTCAGCTGGGAGCTGCCCTGCATGAGACTGAAGGAACCCTTTCCAGACTGGACCACTGTCACCCCTGCAGGGCTTCAGGGAAGGCATCGTCTTGGGTCTGATTCCCCAGGAAGCCACCCTCCTGGAGGACAAACCCATCTCTCCACATTGGAAATTCAGGTCGACTCCCTGAGGAAAACCTCCTGCCTGAAGGCTAATAGTTGGTGACCCCACGCAGCCTGACTCATCACCCATGATGCCACCAGGACCCACTCACCTATGCTGGTCACTGCCAGGGCGTCTGCTGGGCAGAAGAGCTCACTGAAAGACACAGGGGAGAATGGGGGCTCAGGAAGGAGCCACCAAAGTGCCCTGCCCCCAGGTAAGGGGAGGGCTGACACCAAGCCCACATAGTGAGCCTGAGCTGCCTCACGGAGGAGCGCAGAGACAGGGTTGGGCACCCTCTAGATGCCCTCAGAGCCTCCAGGTCTCCAGCCCAAAATACAGTGGACCTCACAGGGAACTCATGTTTCCCAGCATCCTCTTCCAAAATTCTCACCCAGGCTGGGCCTCAGCGTAATCCTATTGAGCATGATTTTTATGTCATCACCTCTCTTCAGACAATATAAGGTTCTCATCATCGACCCAACCCAGGGCACCCCCTCCCCACACACGTATCCAGCAGGACCAAGATGCGCTCACCAAGCTCAATGCAGGAGACCAGGACCCATTAGGGCCTGAGCTTCAGCTCAACAGGGGTTTGGCAACTGGCCACTGGCCTGGGTCCAGTGGGCACAACGCAAGTCTTCCTCTGGGGTCACCATCTGGAGGGACAGGGGACAGATGTCGAAATGGGGCTTCATGCCTCTGTGCGGGAACGTGAGGAGGGGGTGCTGGGGCTCACATGCTCTCCCTCCATGGACCCATGTGATGGGATCTATATGAAATAATGACAGTCATGCACCCAGGGAACCCTTGGCCCTCTCTGCCACCAAACCCTCAAAGGACAGAGGAGGCGAGAGACTGGGTTCAGGCAAGATGCCCAGGCTGTGCCATACAGCAGCCCCTGCAGCACCTCCACTGCTTATGGTGGCTCCACTGCATGACTCTGGACCACAACAGAACCCCTGGGCAGGGTCCAAGGTCACCAACCAGCTCAAGGCCAACCAAGGAGGCTGGCCCGGATGCCAGGCACTGCCGCTGACCTGGCAGTCCCACAGCCTGCCCCAGTACAGGGAGGACACCCACCCAGGCTCCCTCTCCAAGCACGCACCAGAAATCGCAGCCTGGGGCCCAGGGCCACATGCTTTCTCTGCTGGGTCCTCATCCACATCCCAGACCCCTGTCAAACACAGAGCTGGACCACACTTGGCCAATCAGGAGCCACATGGTGCCCCCTCCTTTCCTTGGGCCCAAGACCCTGCCACCTTGGAGGTGACCCCATGGCTCAGAAGCAGCCTGGGCAACAAATTCCTGGGACAGGTCCCTTATGCGGGGGCCTTCCTTCCTCGGGACCCAACCCTTCCCAGGATTGACCTCGAAGAAAGGGTGACCCCCAGCAGTAGGTGGGCTGCACCCTTGACCCAAAGCCCATGATCCCAGGGCCAGCCCGGAGTACCATGAAGCACCAGCCATGGCTCAGCCTTGATCCAAACAGTTGAAGCCAAGCTGCCACCCACCAGGTTCCAGGAAGCGCCACTGGGGTCGCCCATTGCTCAACAGGGTCATTCGCTTTCAGGGCCATGAGTGGGGTGTGATTCTTGAGTCTCCACAGCGTGACCCCATGGGCCCAACTGCCCACCCCTCTCTGGGGAAGGGACAGACTCACACACCATGTGTCAGCTGGGAGCTGCCCTGCAGGAGACTAAAGGAACCCCTTCCAGACTGGACCACTGTCACCCCTGCAGGTTTCAGGGAAGGCATCGTCTTGGGTCTGATTCCCCAGGAAGCTGCTTTCCTAGAGGACAAACCCATCTCTCCACAGTGAAAATTCAGGTCAACTCCCTGAGGAAACCCTCCTGCCTGAAGGCTAATACTTGGTAACCCCACACGCAGCCTGACTCATCACCCATGATGCCGCCAGGACCCACTCACCTATGCTGGTCAATGCCAGGAGTCTGCTGGGCAGAAGAGCTCAGTGAAAGACACAGGGGAGAATGGGGGCTCAGGAAGGAGCCACCAAAGTACCCTGCCCACAGGTAATGGGAGGGCTGACACCAAGCCCACATAGTGAGCCTGGGCTGCCTCACGGTGGAACGCAGAGACAGGGTTGGGCACCCTCCAGATGCCCTCAGAGCCTCCAGGTCTCCAGCCCAAAATACAGTGCTCCTGCCGGGGAACTTGTAATTCCCAGAATCCTCCTCCAATATTCTCACCCAGGCTGGGCCTCAGCGTAATCCTATTGAGCATGATTTTTATGTCATCACCTCTCTTCAGACAATATAAGGTTCTCATCATCGACCCAACCCAGGGCAAACCCCTCCTTGCACAGTCATCACAGGAACCCAGATGGGCTCACCACAGCTCAGTGCAGGAGACTGGGACACCAGGAGGGTCTGAGCGTCAGTGCACCGGGGGCTGGGCACCTGGCTGATGGACACTGGCCTGGGGCAAGGAGGCCCAAAGCAATTCTTTGGGGCTCACCATCTGAGGGGACAGGTGGAAGACATGGGTCCAAATGGCCTCACCACTCCACACAGGGAAGTGTGCAGGGGGTGCCAGCTCACCTATCCTTGCCCTCCATGGACCCATGTGATGAGATCTGTGGGGAACACGGACTCATCATGAACGCAGGGGACCCTTGACCCTCCCCATCGCCGAACCCTGGAAGGACAGGGCAGGTGGGTCACTGTGCTCAGACCAGAACCCCCGGGCCGCACCCTACCATGGGCCACACCCTACGGCAGGCCCAGAGAGCACTTCCCCTGCCGACATCGGTTCCCCCACATGACCCCAGGGCCGCACCAGGACCACTGGGCCTGGGTCAGGGCCAACCAGCTCATGGCAAACCAAGGAGGCTGGCCTGGATGCCATGTGCCACTGCAGACGTGGCACTCACACAGCCTGCCCCTGGGCATGGAATGCACCCATCCATGTGACCTCTACAAGCTCACACAGGAAATCACATCCTGGGTCCCAAGGGCCATGTGTCTTCTCTGGTGGGTCCCCATTCATGTACCACACGCCTCCCAAATACAGAGCCAGGCCACACTCGGCCAATCAGGGGACACATGATGTCCTCTCCTTTCTTTCGGCTCAAAAACATGCCACCCTGGCGGTGACCCCATGTCTCAGAAGCATCCAGGGCAGCAAATTGCCAGGACAGGACCCTTTACAGTGGGACTTCCCCAACACGATCCCACTCTTCTGGCCACTCCACTTCAACGAGGGGTGACCTTTAGCGGGCTGCGGGCTGCACTCTTGGCCCAAAGCCCACGATTCCCAGGGCCAGTCTGCAGCACCACCAGGTGAAGGCAAGAGGTCAGCCTTGACCCAACCCCACTGAGGCCACACTGCCCCAACCAGGCTCAAGGAGGCACTGCTGGGATGGCCACTTGCTCAACAATGTCGGTCCATTCTGGGCCATGGGTTGGGACCAATCCTTGAATCTTCACAGCCCAACTCCATAAGCCTGATCACCCTCACCCTACCCCTCCACAAGCCTCGGGCACCAAGAGCTCCCGCATAACACCTGTGGCCCCCGCAGATACTGCAGACCCCCTCATGTGGCCTGGGAAGTCCTTCAGGCCTGACTCGTGCAATGAGTCTCAGCTAGGACATGCACTGTGTTGGGTTGAAGGAACCCTTTCCTGCCTGGACCGCCATCATTTCTGCATAGCTCCAAGGAATGCGTCCTTCTAGGGACAGATGTCCAAGGAAGCTGCCCTCTGGAGAAACCATCCATCCCTGGTGGTTTCAGGTTGGGTCCCTGAGGAATCCCTCTTGGCCTGAAGGGTAACCCTCAGTGACCCAAAGCTGCCTGGCTCATGGCCCATGGCCCCAGCAGGATCCACTTACCTATCCCACTCAAGGCCAGGGGCTCGTGTGGACAGAAGAGTTCACTGAAAGACACACGGGAGAACCGGGGCTCAGGAAGGAGCCTCCAATATGCGCCGCCCGTGGGGAACTGAAGGGCCGACACCAAGCCCACACAGGGAGCCGGGGCTGCCTCAAGGACGAGTGCAGAGACAGGGTTGGGCATTCCTGAGATGCCCTTCAGGGCCTCCAGGTCTCCAGTCCAAAATACCGTGGCCCTGCTGGGACCATGGGATCCCAGCGTCCTCTTCCAAAATTCTCACCTAGGCTGGGCCTCAGCGTAATCCTATTGAGCATGATTTTTAAGTCATCACCTCTCTTCAGGACAATATAAGGTTCTCATCATCGACCCAACCCAGGGCACCCCCTTCCCCACACACGCATCCAATGGGACCCAGATGTGCTCACCATAGCTCAGTGCAGGAGACCAGGGTGCCAGGAAGGGCCTGAGCTTTAGTGCACCAAAGTTGGGCACCTGGATGATGACCACCGGCCTGGGGCCAGCGACCCAAAGGCAAGTCTTCCTCTGGGGTCACCACCTGGGGGGACAGGAGGACATGTGTCCAACCAGGGGCTCAGGCCTCCAGACAGGGAAGGGGGTGGAGGATGCCAGCTCACACTTGCTCTCTCTCTGTGGACCCATGTGATGAGATCCATGTGAAACACTGATGTGTCTCAGACGTGGGGGACCCTTTGCCCCCCAACCACTGAACCATGGAAGGACAGGGCCGACAGGTTCCTGGGCTTGGGCAAGACACCCGGGCTGTGCCCTACTGCAGGCCTCCCAAGCACCTCCCTCGCCCATGCTGGCTTTCCTCATGACCCCGGGCGGCACCGGGACCCCTGGGCAGGGGCCAGGGACACCAACCAGCTCACAGCGAACCCAGGACGCTGGCCCGGACGCCATGCGCCACTGCCAACCCGGAAGTTGCACAGCCTGCCCTGTGCATGGAGGGCAAGCACCCAGGCCTCTCCTCAAGGTGCACTGGAAATCGCAGCCTGGGGCTTCAGGGCCACAAGCTTTCTCTGGTGGGTCCCAATCCATGCCCCACACAACACCTCCCACACACAGAGCGGGGCCACACTCAGTCAACCGGGAGACATATGGTGTCTTCTCCTTTCCTTGGGCCCAAGACACCGCCACCCTGGAGATGACCTCATGGCTCAGAAGCAGCCTGGAGTGCAAATTTCCAGGAAAGTTCCTTCCACAGCAGGCTTTCCCACCTCAGGAGGATACCCTCCCCGCCACTCGCCCATAAGGAAAGGGTGACCCTCCAGCGGGACACGGGCTGCACCCTTGGCCCAAAGCCCACAAGTCTCATGGCTGGATTGCACCACCATCAGCGACTGGCCAGAGCTAGTCTGGACCCTACCTCAGAGAAACAGCGCCACCCCCACATGGCTCAAAGAGGTGTTACTGGGAGGGCCCATTGCTTAACAGGGTCGGTCCCATTGAGGGTCATGGGTTTGGTGCAATCCTCGAATCTCCACGGCCCGACCCAACGGGCCAAATTGCCCACCCTTCTCTGGGGTTGGAGAGCCCCCGTGAGATGCCCATGGTGCCCCAGAGCCCTTGTGGCCCTGTCATGTGGCTTGACCATACTAGAGGCCTGACCCGAGCACCAAGGCTGAGCTGGGCACTGCCCAGCTCCACTGCCCTGGGTGGGGCTGAGGAAACCCTTTCCTGCCTGGACCACTGCCACCCCTGCAGAGCTTCAGAGAAGGCCTCTGCCTTGTGTCCACTTCCCAAAGAAGCCTCCCTTCTGGAGAACACATCCCCAGTCGGGATTCAGATCGGCTCCTGAGGAAACCCAGGTGGCCTGAGGGCTGACCCTCAGGGACCCCATGCTGCCTGGCTTATGGCCCATGACACGAGCATATCCACTCACCTATGCCAGTCAATCCCAGGGGGTCTGCTGGTGGGAAGAGCTCACTGAAAGACACCAAGAAGAATTTGACTCAGGAAGGAGCCGCCAATGTGTCCCACCCCCGCCCGGGGAAGCTTAGCGCGGACACCAAGCCCACACAGGAAGCCTGGAATGCCTAATGAAGGAGCACAGACAGGGTTGGGCACCCCTCCATGAGATGCCCTTCAGGGCCCTGAGGTCTCCAGCCTAAAATACAGTGGTCCTGCCAGGGACTTTGTGATTCCCAGCATCCTCTTTCAAAATTCTCACCTAAGTTGGGCCTCAGCGTAATCCTATTGAGCATGATTTTTAAGTCATCACCTCTCTTCAGGACAATATAAGGTTCTCATCATCGACCCAACCCAGGACACCCCCATCCCCACTCACATATCCAGAGGGACCCGGATGGGCTCACCATACCTCAGTGCAGGAGACCAGGATGACAGGAAGGACCTAAGCTTTAGCACACGGGAGTCTGAGCACGTGATTGACAGACACTGGTCCAGGGCCAAAGGGCTCAAGGCAATTCTTCCTCTGTGCTCACCATCTGGAGGGACAGGGGAAAGGTGTCCAAACAGGGTCTTAAGATTCCATGCAGGAAAGCAGGGAGGGGCTGCTGGCTACACATGCTCTACTTCCATGGACTCATGTGATGGGATCCATGTGAAATAGGGACAGTTATGGACCCGGGGAACCCTTGTACCCACCACTGAACCCTGGAAGGACAGGACAGCCGAGTAACTAGGCTCAAGCAAGATGCCCAGGCTGTGCCCTACCGCAGGCCCCTGGAGCACGTCCACTGTCCAAGCCAGCTTCCCTGCACTTCCTGGGCTGCACTGTGACCCCTGGGTAGGAGCCAGGATCACCAACCAGCTCAGGCAAACCAAGGAGGCTTGCTCTGAAGCTAGGCGCCACTGTAGACCTGGCAGACACACAGCCTGCCCCTGCATGGGGAGGGTGCACAGACTCCCTTTCCAAGCACGCACTGAAAATCACAGCCTGGGGCCACCCTCATGTGGCCTGGGCAGTCCTCAAGGCCAGACCCTAGCGCCCAGTCTCAGCTGGGAGCTGCCCTGCGTGGGACTAATGGAATCCTTTCTTGCCTGGACCAATGTCACTCCTGCAGCGCTTCAGGGAAGGTGTCTTCCTTGGGTCAGATCCCTCCTGTCCTGAAGGATGACCCTCAGGGACCCCATGTGGCCTGGTCCATGGCCCATGAGCCTAGCAGGATCCACTCACCTATGCCGCTCGAGGCCAGGGGTCCTCCTGGGTGAAAGAGTTCACTGAAAGACACAAGGGGAGAAAAGGGGCTCAGGGATGAGCCCCTCACATGCACCGCCCAGGGGAATTGGAGTACTGACACGAAGCTTGCATAGAGAGCCTGGACTGCTTCACGGAGGAACGCAGAGACAGGTTTGGGCCCCCTCCAGGTGCCCTTCAAGGACTCCAGGTCTCCAGCCCAAACTACAGTGGCCCTGTTGGGGACCTAGGGATCCCAGCATCCTCTTCCAAAATTCTCATCTAGGCTGGGCCTCAGCGTAATCCTATTGAGCATGATTTTTAAGTCATCACCTCTCTTCAGAACAATATAAGGTTCTCATCATCGACACAACCCAGGGCACCCCCTCCCTGCTTAGGCATCCAATGGCACCTGGATGGGCTCACCCAAGCTCAATGCAGAGACCAAGGCGACAGGAAGGGCCAGAGCTTCAGTGCAACAGGGGCTAGGCACCTGGCTGATGGACACTGGCCCGGGGACAGTGGGCCCAACACGAGTCCTCATCCGGGGTCACCATCTCGAGGAACAGGAAGAGGACAGGTGTCCAAACACAACCTCACCCCTCCATGTGGGCAGAAGGTGGGGTGTGCCAGCTCAGGGATGCTCGCCTTCCATGGACCATGTGATGAGATCCATGTGGAATACTGGCCCGTCACAGACGCAGGGCACCCAACGCTGTCTCCACCACTGAACCCTGAAACGACAGGACAGGTAGGTCACTGGGCTCAGGCTACAAGCCAGGGCTGCATCCTACTGCAGGCCACACAAACACCTCCACTACACATGCCAGCTCCCCTGCATGACACCAGGGTCACTCCAGGACTACCGGGCACAGGCCAGGGCCACCAACCAGTTCATGGTCAACCAAATAGGCTGGCCCGGATGCCTGATGCTGCTGCAGAGCTGGCAGTCACATAGCCAGTCCCTGTGCATGGTGGGCACCCACCCACGTGCTGTATCCAAGCATGTACTGGAAATCACAACCTGGGGTCCCAGGGCCATGTGCTTTCTCTGGTGAGTCTCCATCCATGCCCTCACACCTCACAAATACACAGCCTGGCCACACTGGACTAATCAGGGAGAACAGTGTCTTCTCCTTTCCTCGGGCCCAGGACCCCACCACACTGGTGACTCCATGGCTCAGAAGCAGCATGGGCAGCAAATTTCCAGGACCAGACCCTCAACAGCGGGCCTTCCCACTCCAGGAGGCCACCCTTCCCGACATTAGCCCACTGGGAAGGGATAACTTCGAGCCACAGGGAAGGGGTGACTTCCAGCGGGATGCGGGCTGCACCCTTGGCCCAAAGCCCATGAGTCCAAGGGCCGGACTGCAGCACCACCAGGCGCCAGCCAGAGCTCAGCCTTGACGTAAACCCAGTGAAACAGCACTGACGCCCTTCAGGCTTGAAGAGGCCCATGGGATGGCCCATTGCTTAACGGGGGGGTCCCATTCAGGGCCATGTGTCAGGTGCAATCCTTGAATCTCAACAGCTCAACTCCATGGGCCCGATCACCCACCTTTCTCCAGGGACAGAGAGCGCCTGTGGGATCCCTATGGCACCCCAGAGCTCCTGTGGCCCCCCTCATACGGCCAGGACAGTCCTCGAGTCCAGATGCAAGCACCGAGACTCAGCTGGGAGCTGCCGTGGGTAGAACTGAAGGAACCCTTTCCTGCTTGGACCACCGTCACCCCTGCAGGGCTTCAGGGAAGGCATCCTCCTTGGTTCCTGTTCCCCAGGAAGCCACCCTCCTGGAGAACCCATCTCTTCCCAGTGGGGATTCAGGTTGGCTCCCTGAGGAACCCTTCTTTCCCAAAGGCTGACCCTTGACGACCCCACGCGGCCTGGCTCAAGGCCCATGATACCAGCCACTCACCTATGCCAGTGAATGCCAGGGGGCCCTCCCATGTGGAAGAGCTCACTGAAAGACACAAGGGGAGAACGGGGCTCAGAAACGAGCTTCCACTGTGCCTCAACCTGGGGAACTGGAGGGCCGACACCAAGCCCGCACAGGGAGCCCAGGCTGCCTCATGGAGGAGCGCAGAGACAGGGTCGGGCACCCCCAAGATGCCCTTCACGTCCTCCAGGTCTCCGGCCAAAAATATAGGGGCTCTCCTGGGGACCTCCGGATCCCAGCATCCTCTTCCAAAACCCTCACCTAGACTGGGCCTCAGCGTAATCCTATTGAGCATGATTTTTAAGTCATCACCTCTCTTCAGACAATATAAGGTTCTCATCATCGACCCAACCCAGGGCAACCCCCTCCCTGCACATGCATCCAGCAGGATCCAGATGTGCTCACCACAGCTCAGTGCAGGAGACCAAGGTGCCAGGAAGGGCCTGATCTTCAGTGCACCAGAGGCTGGGCACCTGGCTGACGGACGCTGACCTGGGGCCATTGGGCCCAGTGCAAAGTCTTCCTCCGGGCTCAACATCTGGGGAAACAGTAGGACAGGTGTGCAAACACAACCTCACCCCTCCTTGGGGGCAGAAGGTGGGGTGTGTCGGCTGAGGGGATGCTCACCCTCCATGGACCCATGTGATGGGATGCACGTGGAACACTGGCCCATCATGGACTCAGGGCACCCAATGCTCTCTCAGCCACCGAACCCTGGAAAGACAGGATAGGCAGGTCACTGGGCTCGGGCAAGAAGCCCCGACTGTGTCCTACTGCAGGTCCCATGAGCACCTCCACTGCCCATGCTGGCTCCCCTACAGGACCCCAGGGTCATACCAGATGTACTGGGCACAGGCCAGGGCTACCATTCAGCTCACAGCCAACCAAGGAGGCTGGTCCGGGTGCCAGATGCTGCTGCAGACCTGCAAGTCACATAGCCTATCCCTGTGCACTGTGGGCACCCACCCAGGTGCCCTATCCCAGCATGAAATGGAAATCGCAACCTGGGGTCCCAGGGCCACATGCTTTCTCTGGTGGGTCCCCATCCATGCCCCACGCACCTCCTAAACACAGAGCAGGACCACACTCAGCTAATCGGGGACACATGGTGACTTCTCCTTTTCTTGGGCCCAAGACCCGCTACCCTGGAGGTGACCCCGTGGCTCAGAAGCAGCATGGGCAGCATATTCTAGGGACAAGACCCTTGACAGCATGCCTTCCACCTCAGGAGGCCACCCTTTCCGACACTTGCCAATGGGGAGACTCTTGCCAGTGGGGAAGGGGTGACTTCCAGCCACAGGAAAGGGGAGATCCCCAGTACAGGGGATCCTTTAGACACAGAGCTGACCCCTTGGCCTAAAACTAACGAGCCCATGACTGGACAATAGCACCACCAGGCACCGGCCAGAGCTCAGCCTTGACCCAAACCTAGGGAAACAGCACCGCCCCCTTCAGGCTCAAAGAGGTGCCCTGGGATGGCACATTGCACAACAGGGTCGGTCCTATTCAGGGCAATAATTTGTGTGTGATTCTTGAATCTCTGCAGCTCGAATCCACCTTTCTCCGGGGATGGAGAGATCCTGTGTGACCCCATGGCATCCTGAAGCCCCTGTGGCCCCCCTCATGTGGCCTGGTCAGTCGTCAAGGCCAGACCAGTGCACTGAGACTCAGCTGGGAGCTCCCCTATGTGAGACTGAAGGAACCCTTTCCTGCCTGGACCACCATCATCCCCACAGGGCTGCAGGGAAGGCATCCTCCTTGGGTCTGATTCCCAGAAAAGCAGCCCTCTTGGAGGACCAACCCACCCCTCCATGGTGCGGATTCAGGTCGGCTGCCCATGGAAACCCTCCTGTCTCAAAGGCGGACCCTCGGTGACCCCTCGCTGCTGATGACCCATGACCCCAGCAGGACCACTCACCTATGCCAGTCAATGCCTCGGGGCCCCACCTAGCCAGACGAGCTCACTGAAAGACACAAGGGAGAACGGGGGCTCAGGGAACCGGAGCCCAAGCCCACACAGCGAACCTGGGCTGCCTCAAGGAGGAGCGCAGAGACAGGGTTGGGCCTCTCAGAGATGCCGTTCAGAGCCTCAAGGTCTCCTGCCTAAAATACAGTGGCCATGCCAGGGAGCTCGGGATCCCAGCATCCTCTTCCAAAATTCTCCCCTAGGCTGGGCCTCAGCGTAATCCTATTGAGCATGATTTTTAAGTCATCACCTCTCTTCAGGACAATATAAGGTTCTCATCATTGACCCAACCCAGTACACCCCCTCCCTGCACATGTATCCAGAGGGACCCAGATGTGCTCACCACAGCTCAGTGCAGGAGACCAGGGCGCCAGGAAGGGCCTGAGCTTCAGCTCACCAGGGGCTGAGCACCTGGCTGAGAGACACTGGCCCGGGGCCAGCAGACCCAACGCATGTCTTCCTCTGGGGTCACCATCTGGAGGGGTGGAGGACAGGTGTAGAGACATGGCCTCACACCTCCATGCACAAAAGTGGACAGGGGGTGCTGGCTAACACATGCTCTCCCTCCATGGACTCAAGAGATGGGATCCCTATAAACAGTGACGGTCAAGAACGCGGGGAACCCTTGGCCCTCCTTGCCACGGAAACCTGAAAGGACAGGGCAGGCAGGTCACAGGATTTGAGCAAGATGTCCAGGATGCACCCTATTGCAGGCTCCTGGAGCACTTCCACTGCCCACACCAGCTCCCCCACATGACTCTGTGCCACAACGGGACCACTGGGCAGGGCCGGGACCACCAACCACCTCACAGCAAACCAAGTAGGCTGACCTGAATGCCACGTGCCACAGCAGACACCCTCTACAAGCTCACACCAGAAATCGTATCCTGGAGCCCCAGGGCCACGTGCCTTCTCTGATGGGTCCCCATTCATGCACCACATACCTCCAAACGCAGAGCCGGGCCATGCTCAATCAATCAGGGACACATGATGTCCTTGCCTTTCCTTCGGCTCAAGACCCCGCCACCCTGGAGGTGACCCCATGACTTAGAAGCAGCCTGGGCAGCAAATTGCCGGCACAGGACCCTTGACAGCATGCTTTCCATCACAGGTTGCCATCCTTCTGGCCACTCCACTTCGGGGAGGGGTGACCTATAGCTGGACGCAGGCTGCACCCTTGGCCCAAAGCCCACGATTCCCAGGGCCAGCCTGCAGCACCACCAGGTGAAGGCCAGAGCTCAGTCTTGACCCAAACCCACTGGAGCCACACCGCCCCCACCAGGCTCAAGGAGGCACCACTGGGATGGCCCATTGCTCCACAGGTCAGTCCCATCAGGGCCATGGGTTAGGCCCAGTCCTTGAATCTTCACGGACTGACTCCATAAGCCCGATCACCCACACCCTGCCCCTTTGCAAGCCTCGGGGACCGAGGGCTCCCGCAAAACACCCATTGCCCCCAGTGACCCTGTGGACCCCCTCATGTGGCCTGGAAAGCCCTCCAGGCCTGACTTGTGCACTGAGTCTCAGCTAGAACACGCACTGCGTTGAGTTGAAGGAACCCTCTCCTGTTTGGACCTCCGTCATCTCTGCATGGCTTCAGGGAAGGCATCCTTCTTGGGACCAATTTCTAAGGAAGCTGTCCTCCTGAAGAAACCATCCATCCCCGGTGGGTTTCAGATGGGCTCCCTGAGGAATCCCTCGTGGCCTGAAGGGTGACCCTCAGTGACCCAAAGCGACCTGGCTCATGGTCCATGACCCCAGCAGGATCCACTTACCTATCCCACTTAAGGCCAGGGGCCCCCCTGGGCAGAAGAGCTCACTGAAAGACACAGACACAGGGGAGAACAGGGGCTCAGGAAGGAGGAGCCTCCAGTGTGCCTCAACCCCAGGGAACTAGAGGGCCGACACCAAGGCCGCACAGGGAACCTGGGCTGCCTCACGGAGGAGTGCAGAGATAGGGCTGGGCACCCCAAGATGAACTCCAGGGACTCCAGGTCTCCAGCCCAAAAATACAGCGGCCCTGCCAGGGACCTTGGCATCTCAGCATCCTCTTCCAAAATTCTCACCTAGGCTGGGCCTCAGCGTAATCCTATTGAGCATGATTTGTAAGTCATCACCTCTCTTCAGGACAATTTAAGGTTCTCATCATTGACCCAACCCAGGGCACCCTCCTTCCCACACGTGCATCCAGCTGGACCCAGATGTGCTCACCACAGCTCAGGGCAGGAGACCAGGGCATCAGGAAGGGCTTGAGCTTAAGTGCACCAAGGGCTGGACACCTGGCTGATGGACACTGGCCTGGGGCCAGTGGTCCCAAAGCAAGTCTTCCTTTGCAGTCACCATCTGGGGGGACAGGAGGAGGACATGTGTCCAACCAGGGGCTCGGGCCTCCACACGGGGAAGGGGGTGGGGGGTGCTAGCTCACACATGCTCTCTCTCTGTGGACCCATGTGATAGGATCCATGGAAAACACTGATGTGTCATGGATGGGGGGGACCCTTTGCCCTCCCAGCCACTGAACCATGGAAAGACAGGGCAGGTGGATTCCTGGGTTCAGGCAAGACGCCTGGGCTGTGCCCTACTGCAGGCCCCTCGAGCACCTCCATTGCCCACGCCAGTTCCCCTGCACAACCCCGGGTAGCACCTGGACCTGGGCAGGGGCCATGGACACCAACCAGCTCACGGCGAACCAAGGACGCTGGCCCGGACACCACGGGCTGCTGCCTACCTGGCAGTTGCACAGCCTGCCCTGTGCATGGAGGGCACCCACCCTCCTTTCCTCAAGGTCCACTGGAAATCACAGCCTGGGGCTCCAGGGCCACAAGCTTTCTCTGGTGGGTCCCAATCCACGCCCCACACAATACCTCCCACACACAGAGCGGGGCCACACTCAGTCAACCGGGAGACATACGGTGTCTTCTCCTTTCTTTGGGCCTAAGACCCTGACCTCTGGAGTTGTCCTGATGGCTGAGAAGCAGCCTGGACTGCAAATTTCCAGGAAAGGTCCTTCCACTGTGGACCTTCCCACCTCAGGAGGCCACCATTACCGCCACTCGCCCACAAGGAAGGGGTGACCCCCAGTGGGATACGGGCTACAGCCTTGGCCCAAAGCCCACGAGTCCCAGAGACAGACTGGACCACCATCAGGCACTGGCCACAGCTAGTCTTGACCCAACCTCAGAGAAACAGCGCCGCCTCTCACATGGCTCAAAGACATGCCACTGGGAGGGTCCACTGCTTATAGGGTCGGTCCCATTGAGGGTCATGGGTTTGCTGCAGTCCATGAATCTCCATGGCCCGACTCCACGGACTGAATCGCCCACCCCTCTCCAGGGTTGGAGAGTCCCCATGAGATGCCCGTGGTGCCCCAGAGCCCTTGTTGCCCCCCTCATGTGTCCTGGCCATCTTAGAGGCCTGACCCAAGCACCAAGTCTGAGCTGGGCACTACCCTGCATGCGGCTGAGGAAACCCTTTCCTGCCTGAACCACTGCCACCCCTGCAGGGCTTCAGAGAAGGCCTCTGCCTTGTGTCCAATTCCCAAGGAAGCCTCCCTGCTGGAGGACACATCCCCAGTCGATTCAGGTCGACTCCTGAGGAAACCCAGGTGGCCTGAGGGCTGACCCTCAGGGACTGCCCACCGCTTGGCTCACGGCCCATGACACCAGCAATGTCCACTCACCTATGCTGGTCAATCCTAGGGGGTCTGCTTGGCGGAAGAGCTCACTGAAAGACACCGAGGATAATGGGGCTCAGGAAGGAGCCGCCAACGTGTCCCGCCCCCAGGGAAGCTGAGCACAGACACCAAGCCCACACAGGAAGCCTGGTGTGCCTAATGGAGGAGCACAGACAGGGCTGGGCTCCTGCATGAGATGCCCTTTAGGGCCTCGAAGTCTCCAGCCTCAAATACAGTGGCCCTGCCAGGGACCTCAGGATTCTAGTGTCCTCTTCCAAAATTCTCACCTAGGCTGGGCCTCAGCGTAATCCTATTGAGCATGATTTTTAAGTCATCACCTCTCTTCAGAACAATATAAAGTTCTCATCATCGACCCAACCCAGGGCACCCCCTCCCTGCTTAGGCATCCAGTGGCACCCCGATGGGCTCACCCAAGCTCAATGCAGGAGACCAAGGTGACAGGAAGGGCCAGAGCTTCAGTGCAACAGGGGCTAGGCACCTGGCTGATGGACCCTGGCCCGGGGACAGTGGGCCCAACACGAGTCCTCATCCGGGGTCACCATCTCGAGGAACAGGAAGAGGACAGGTGTCCAAACACAACCTCACCCCTCCATGTGGGCAGAAGGTGGGGTGTGCCAGCTCAGGGATGCTCGCCTTCCATGGACCATGTGATGAGATCCATGTGGAATACTGGCCCGTCACAGACGCAGGGCACCCAACGCTGTCTCCACCACTGAACCCTGAAACGACAGGACAGGTAGGTCACTGGGCTCAGGCTACAAGCCAGGGCTGCATCCTACTGCAGGCCACACAGGCGCCTCCACTACACATGCCAGCTCCCCTGCATGACACCAGGGTCACCCCAGGACTACCGGGCACAGGCCAGGGCCACCAACAGTTCATGGTCAACCAAGGAGACTGGCCCGGATGCCTGATGCTGCTGCAGAGCTGGCAGTCACATAGCCAGTCCCTGTGCATGGTGGGCACCCACCCACGTGCCGTATCCAAGCATGTACTGGAAATCACAACCTGGGATCCCAGGGCCATGTGCTTTCTCTGGTGAGTCTCCATCCATGCCCTCACACCTCACAAACACACAGCCTGGCTGCACTCAACTAATCGGAGGGCACAGTGTCTTCTCCTTTCCTCGGGCTTAGGACCTCATCACACTGGAGGTGTCTTCAGGATTCAGAAGTAGCATGGGCAGCAAATTTCCAGGACCAGACCCTCAATAGCGGGCCTTCCCACTTCAGGAGGCCACCCTTCCTGACACTAGCCCACTGCGAAGGGATAACTTCCAGCCACAGGGAAGTGGTGACTTTCAGTGGGACACAGGCTGCCCCCTTGGCCCAAAGCCCATGAGTCCAAGGGCCGGACTGCAGCACCACCAGGCGCCAGCCAGAGCTTAGCCTCGATCTAACCCCAGTGAAACAGCACCGCCCCCTGTCAGGCTCGAAGAGGCCCATGGGTTGGCCCATTGCTCAACAGGGTGGGTTCCATTCAGGGCCATGTGTCAGGTGCGATACTTGAATCTCCACAGCTCAACTCCATGGGCCTGATCACCCACCTTTACCTTTCTCCAGGGACAGAGAGCTCCTGTGCGACCCCCAAGGCACCCCAGAACCCCTGTGGCCCCCACATATAGTCAGGACAGTCCAGATGCAAGCCCCGAGACTCAGCTGGGAGCTGCCCTGGGTAGAACTGAAGGAACCCTTTCCTGCCTGGACCACCGTCACCCCTGCAGGGCTTCAGGGAAGGCATCCTCCTTGGTTCCTGTTCCCCAGGAAGCCACCCTCCTGGAGAACCCATCTCTTCCCAGTGGGGATTCAGGTTGGCTCCCCAAGGAAACCCTTCTTTCCCGAAGGCTGACCCTTGGCGACCCCACGCGGCCTGGCCCATGGCCCATGATGCCAGTTGGATCCACTCACCTATGCCAGTCAATGCCAGAGGGCCCTCCTGGAAGAGCTCACTGAAAGACACAAGGGGAGCATGGGGCTCAGGGAGCTGCCACCAACGTGTCCCACCCCAGGGAACCACAGTGCCAACAGCAAGCCTGCACAGGGAGCCTGGGCTGCCTCACGGAGGAGCGCAGAGACAGGGTTGGGCCCCCCAGGTGCCCTTCAGGGTTGCCAGATCTCCATCCCAAAATATAGTAGCTCTGCCAGGGATCTCAGGATCCCAGCATCCTCTTCCAACATTCTCACCTAGGCTGGGCCTCAGCGTAATCCTATTGAGCATGATTTTTAAGTCATCACCTCTCTTCAGGACAATATAAGGTTCTCATCATTGACCCAACCCAGGGCACCCCCCTCCCCACACATGCATCCAGCAGGACCCAGATGGACTCACCACAGCTCAGTGCAAGAGACCAGAGAGCCAGGAAGGGCCAAAACTTCAGTGCGCCAGGGGCTGGGCACCTGGCTGACAGACACTGGCCCTGGGCCATTGGGCCCAATGCAAGTCCTCCTTCAGGGTCACCATCTGGGGGACAGAGGAAAGTGTCTGAACAGAACCTCATGCCTCCATGCGGGAAAGGAGGCAGGGGGTGCTAGCTCACACATGCTCTCCCTCCATGGACCCAGGTGATGGGATCCATGTGAAACAGTGTTGGTCATGGACGCGGGGGACCCTTGGTCTTCCCTGCCACTGAACCCTGGAAAACAGGGCAGGCTGGTCACTGGGCTTGGGCAAGATGCCCAGGCTGTGCCCTAATGCAGGCCCCTGGAGCACTTCTACTCCCCATGGTGGCTCCCTTGCAATTCCAGGGCTGCATCATGACCCCCGGGTGGGACCATGGCCACTATCCAGCTCAGGCCCACCAAGGAGGTTGGCCCTGAAGGCAGGCACTGCTGCAGACCTGGCAGACGCACAGCCTGCCCCTGCACGGGGAGGGGGCCTACCCAGGCTCCCTCTCCAAGCACACACTGCAAATAGCAGCCTGGGACCCAGCCTCATGTGGCCTGGGCAGTCCTCAAGGCCAGATCCTAGTGCCCAGTCTCAGCTGGGAGCTGCCCTGTGTGGGACCAATGGAACCCTTCCTGCCTAGACCAATGTCACTCCTGCAGCGCTTCAGGGAAGGTGTCCTTGGGTCAGATTCCCAAGGAGGCGGCCCTCCTGGAGAACCAATCCCTCCCCAGTGGGGATTCAGGTTGGCTCCCTGAGGAATCCGTCCCATCCTGAAGGCTGACCCTCAGTGATCCCACGTGGCCTAGTCCATGGCCCATGAGCCCAGCAGGATCCACTCACCTATGCCACTCAAGGCCAGGGGTCCTCCTGGGCGGAAGAGCTCACTGAAAGACACAAAGGGAGAATAGGACTTCAGGGATGAGTCACCCACGTGCCCCGCCTCAGGGAACCAGAGCATTGACAGCAAGCCCGCACAGGGAAACTGGGCTGCCTCACAGACGAGCGCAGAGACAGGGTTGGGGCCCCTGCAGATAACCTTCGGGACCTCCAGGTCTCCAGCCCCAAATGCCTCCTGCCGGGGATCCCAGCATCCTCTTCCAAAATTCTCACCTAGGCTGGGCCTCAGCGTAATCCTATTGAGCATGATTTTTAAGTCATCACCTCTCTTCAAGAAAATATAAGGTTCTCATCATTGACCCAACCCAGGGCACCCCACTCCCGACACAAACATCCAGCGGGACCTGGATGTGCTCACCACAGCTCAGTGCAGGAGACCAGAGTGCCAGGGAGGGCCGAGCTTCAGCGCACTGGGGACTGGGCACCTGGCTGATGGACACTGGCCCAGGGACAGCGGACCCAAGGCAAGTCTTCCTCCAGGCTCACCGTCTGGGGGACAGGAAGTCATGTGTCCAAACATGGCCTCACGCCTCCATAGGGGGATGGTGGTGGGTGGTGCTGGCTCATGCATGCTGCCCCTCCATGGACCCATGTGATGGGAACACTGACCCATTACAGACACAGGGGACCCTTGGCCCTCCCCATCACCGCATCCTAGGTCAGGGCAGGTGGGTCACCGAGCTCCCACAAGACACCTGGGCTGCGCTCTATTGCAGGCCCCACAAGCACCTCCACTACCCACATCAGCTCCCCCACAGGACCCCTGGGCCACTCTGAGACCACTGGGCACAGGCCAGGGCAACCAACCTGCTCATGGCCCACCAAGGGGGCTGACCTGGAAGCCACATGCCACCGCAGACCTGGTAGTTGCATAGCCTGTGCCTGGGAGTGGAGGGCACCCACCCAGTGTTCTCTCCAAGTGTGCATGGGAAATCGCAACCTGTGACCCCGGGCCACATGTGTTCTCTGATGGGTCCCCATCCATGCCCTACACACCTCCCAAACACAGAGCCGAGCCACATTCGGCCAATCGGGGAACACATGGTATCTTCTCCTTTCCTCGGGCTCAAGACCCCACCACCCTGGAGGTGAGTCCATGGATCAGAAGCAGCCTGAGAAGCAAACTTCCAGGACAGGACCCTTGACAGCGGGCCTTCCCACCTAAGGATGCCAGCTTTCCGCTAGTTGCCCATGGGGAATGGGTGACCACCAGCAGGATGCAGGCTGGCCCTTTTGCCCAAAGCCAGCAAGTCCCAGGGCCAGCCTGCAGCACTACCAAGTACCGGCCAGAGCTCAGCCTTGACCCAACCCCCTTGAAGCCGCATCGCCCCCCACTAGGCTCACAGGCACCACTGGGATGGCCCATTGCTCAAAGGCTCGGTCCCATTCAGGGTCCTAGGTGGGGCCCACTCCTTGAATCTCCAAAGGCCTGACCCCATGGACTCGATCGCTCACCTGTCTCTGGGGAAGGAGAGCTCCTGTGTGACCCCTGTGGTGCCCTGGAGCTCCTATGCACCCCCTCATGTGGCCTGGGCAGTCCTCAAGGCCAGACCTGCCCACTGAGTCTCAGCTGGGCACTGCCCTGGGTGGGGTTGAAGGAATCCTTTGCTGCCTGGACCACCATCACCGCTGCAAGGCTTTAGAGAAGATAACCTCCTTGGGTCAGATTCCCAAGGAAGCCGCCCTCCTGGAGAACCTAGCCCTCCTCAGTGGGGATTCAGGTCAGGTCGGCTCCCTAAGGAAACCCTCCTGTCCCAAAGGCTGACCCTTGGTGACCCCACCAGCCTGGCTCATGGCCCATGACCCCAGCAGGATCCACTCACCTATGCCAGTCAATGCCAGGGCGCTGCCTGGGCGGAAGAGCTCACTGAAAGACACAGGGGAGAATGCAGGTCAGGGAGGAGCCACCCACATGCCCTGCCCCTAGGGAACCAGAGCCCCAGCATATGCCCACACAGGGAGCTTGGACTGCCTCATGGAGGAGCTCAGAGCCAGGCTTGGGTTCCCTCCAGATGCCCTTCAGGGCTTCTAGGTCTATAGCCCAAAATACAGGGGCCCTGTCGGGGGCCTCTGGATCCTAGCATCCTCTTCCAAAATTCTCACCTAGACTGGGCCTCAGCGTAATCCTATTGAGCATGATTTTTAAGTCATCACCTCTCTTCAAGAAAATATAAGGTTCTCATCATCGACCCAATCCAGGGCACAACCCTCCCCGCGCATGTATCCATCAGGACCCGGATGAGCTCACCACAGCTCAGTGCAGGAGGCCAGGGCGCCGGGAAGGGCCTGAGCTTCAGCGCACCAGGGGCTGGCACCTGGCTGATGGACACTGGCCCAGGGCCATTGGGCCCAACGCAAGTCTTCCTCCGCGGTCACCATCTGGGGGGACAGGAGTAGGACAGGCGTCCAAACAGAACCTCATGAAGGCAGTAGGGTGCGCAGACTCAGGTATGCTCTTTCTCCATAGACCCACTTGCTGGAAACACTGACCCATCACAGATGCGAGACACCCTTGGCCCTCCCTGCCACCCAACCCTGGAAGGACGGGGCAGGCGGGTCACTGGGCTCACCCAAGATGCAGAGGGTGTGCCCTACTGCAGGCCCCCGGGAGCACCTCCGCTGCCCAAGCCGGCTCCCCCAGCAAGACCCCCTGGGCCACTCCAGGACCACGCGGCACAGGCTAGGGCCACCAACCAGGTCATGACCAACCAGAGAGGCTGGCCCAGAAACCACTCACAGCTGCATACCTGGCAGTCACAGCCTGCCCCTGGGCATGGTGGGTGCCCTCCCAGGCATCCTCTCCAAGCGCGCACCGGAAATCGAAGCCTTGGCCTGGGCGCCACGTGATTTTTACAGTAGGTCCCCATCCACGCCCCACACTTCCGTTGAACTGGTCTAATTCAGACGTCAGCATTTATTTTTCGAGCGTGTTTGTGAATATTTTATTGTCCTGCATCTTTTCACTTTTGAATTGTTTGAAATTGTACATTTTATATATATATATGGATTCATATTTTGTAATTTGTTTTTGGTACGTGTCTTCATTTGTATACAACTACTTATATGTTTTCGAATGTAAGATGTATTTCCTTTTTTGTCAGTTTTTCTATTTGTATTAATATTGTCAAAATTAACTTTGAATTCTCCCAGTGTTTTTGACCATTTTATGCCTTTTTCTCATCTTACCCATTCTATCTAGTTTTAAAAAAATAATTTTTAGAAGACTTTTTCATGGGTGTGCAATACAAGCATGATTCTCATACTGGGACCTTGAGGTTTTTATACACCCTTGCCTTGTTTGGCATATACTAGACCATGCCACTTTTTTACATATTCTTTCTATATTTATGGTTGCCTTTCAGCAGGATTTTGCATGGGCTATTTGTGAGATATTCTAAAATTACATACCTTTTTTATTATTACACTTTATGTTCTAGGGTACATGGGCACAACATGCAGGTTTGTTACCTATGTACACGTGTCATGTTGGTGCATGTACTGCACCCATTAACGGGTGCTGCACCCATTAACTCACCATTTACGTTAGGTATATCTCCTAATGCTATCCCTCCCCTCTCTCCCCACCCCACAACAGGCCCTGGTGTGTGATGTTCCCCTTCCTGTGCCCAAGTGTTCTCATTGTTCAATTCCCACCTATGAGTGAAAACATGCGGTGTTTGGTTTTCTGTTCTTGTAATAGTTTGCTGAGCATGATGGTTTCCAGCTGCATCCATGTCCCTACAAAAGACATGAACTCATCCTTTTTTACGGCTGCATAGTATTCCATGGTGTATATGTGCCACATTTTCTTAATCTAGTATGTCACTGATGGACATCTGGGTTGGTTCCAAGTCTTTGCTATTGTGAATAGTGCCGCAATAAACATACATGTGCATGTGTCTTTATAGCAGCATGATTTATAATCCTTTGGGTATATGCCCAATAGTGGGATGGCTGGGTCAAATGGTATTTCTAGTTCAATACCATTCAGGACATACGCATGGGCAAGAACTTCATGTCTAAAACACCAAAAGCAATGGCAACAAAAGCCAAAATTGACAAACGGGATCTAATTAAACTAAAGAGCTTCTGCACAGCAAAAGAAATTACCATCAGAGTGAACAGGCAACCTACAGAATGGGAGAAAATTTTTGCAATCTACTCATCTGACAAAGGGCTAATATCCAGAACCTACAAAGAACTCAAACAAATTTACAAGAAAAAAACAACCTCATCAAAAAGTGGGTAAAGGATATGAACAGACACTTCTCAAAAGAAGACATTTATGCAGCCAACAGACACATGAAAAAATGCTCATCATCACTGGCCATCAGAGAAATGCAAATCAAAACCACAATGAGATACCATCTCACACCAGTTAGAATGGCAATCATTAAAAAGTCAGGAAACAACAGGTGCTGGAGAGGATGTGGAGAAATAGGAACACTTTTATACTGTTGCTGGGACTGTAAACTAGTTCAACCATTGTGGAAGACAGTGTGGCGATTCCTCAAGGATCTAAAATTATATACCTTAATAGAAATCAATCCCAGTATCTAGAATGCAGTTATGAGCCCACTCTGTATTGTCATTTCCCTACATCTTCGATGTGTTTTTTGCTTTCACTGTCATTAGACTGACAACGAGGAGTTCACATGTTTTCACACACATGAAATTCATGTGTTCATCAACATAATCAATTCTGGGTTTAGCTGGAATCAAATTTCCTCAGTCTCATATTCCAATTTTGCTGGTAGGATCCTTAACTTTCTTTTTCTTTTTCTTATTTTTTTTCTGAGACAGAGTCTCACTCTGTTGCCAGGCCAGAGCGCAGTGGCACGATCTCGGCTCACTGCAGCCTCCGCCTCCCCAGTTCAAGTGATTCTCCTGCCTCAGCCTCCCGAGTAGCGGGGATTACAGGTGCGTGCCACCATGTCCACCTGATTTTTTTTGTATTTTTAGTAGAGACGGGGTTTCACCATGTTGGCTAGGATGGTCTCAATCTCTTGACCTCATGATCCAGCCGCCTCAGCCTCCCAAAGTGCAGGGATTACAGGCGTTGGATCCTTAACTTTCAATATTCTTTCAGAAACTCTAAATCTATTACACTCACAGTCCCATTTATATTACAGAGATGTTGATCTTGTCTTGTAGAGAGACCTTACTTTCTGTATTCAATTGTTAATGATATCAACATCAGGTAGTAATATTTTGTGATAGGATAGCATCAAGTGGAGCTGTCACTCCATAAGAACATCTCATGTCAATGTCCAGGTTGACCACATCAGTATACCTGACCTCCTTGGTAGTGAATATTTCCTAGTTCAGTGGGCTATTTGAAACTGTCATACCACTAATGCATATTTGAACAGATTCTTTATTACCTCCACATAAGAATTATCCGTATATAACAGGGTTAGAAATTGAGAATAATTTTAGTAGTCTGTTTTGCTACATGCTTTATACTTTGAAGCTTAGTTTTCACTCTCGTTTTGTTTTTTTACCCCCAATTTATACCAAGTACATAATCAACAGATGGGGCTCGGTGGCCTAAAGCTGTAATGTAGATTTTTATTGACTAGCTCAGTATGTTTCTTTTGAAGATTCATGAATTATATAATACATTATAAACTATGTAAATAAGAAAATGTACTTTAGTGAAATTCGTTTATTTCAGTTTTCATAAATTTCAATCTGCAATGCCAAATTTTGGCTCTCTTACCTATAATATGATCAATCTTTTTACACCATCATTTAATCTCTACATAGACAGTAGTATGTCAATACCTAATTGTTTGCCTGAGTAGGTATAATCTCATACTTCAGTACCAGCAAGTATACACTGTAGTTGTTGAATAACCAGTGGTACTCATGCAAGTGAAGGTTTCTGAAAATTCTTCACTATATATTTTTTTTGCAATAGGATTTTATTACCAGATGTCCAATTCCAAATGCTTTCCCAATTCCATTTTTGTTTTTCTTTATTTTCATATCTTGTTTAGATTTTGATTCTATCATGTTTGCATCTTTCTGCAAATTGTCCAAGGCACTAAGTTTATCAGTAATTGTATCTATATCAGAAGAGTTTACAATTGTAGTCCTAATTTTTATTCCCCCTAATACTGTATTTAATAATCTCTGGCCAGGTATGGTGGCTCACAAACCCAGTGCTTCAGAAGGCCGAGGCAGCAGGATAATTTGAGGCCAGAAGTTTGAAACCAGCCTGAGCAGGACCCTGACTCTACAAAAAAAAAAAAAAGAAAGAAAGAAAGAAAAAATAGGCAGGCATGGTGGCATGTCCCTGTAGTCCCAGCTACTCAGGAAGCTGAGGCGGGAGAATTCCTTAAGCCCAGGAGTTACAGGCAATACAGAGCTGTGATTGTGCTACTGCACTCCAGTGTAGGCAACAAAGCCAGACCCCATCTATTAAAAAAAAAATCTGTTTTAGTTTGATCATAGTGCCATTTTAGTCCTTGTGTAAAAACATTTCATAGTAGTAAAACCTATCATGTACAAGTAGAATTCAATTTACTCACATTAGCTATTGTAATATTAGATGATACAGACCATTTAATTATCCTTGAGTTCGTAAGTATGGGGACTGGAGACTGCCAGGTTCTAGACAGGGTAAGCTCATTTTTAGGGGATATGTTTTGGGGGTTTTGAAGAAACTAACCCTCATCATTTGGGCTGGGATATTTCCTCCCCATCTCTGCATCTATTTAAGCTTTATTAAATCGGACCCCCATGGCTATTTAAGATATAGAGTTGGGCCAGGCGTGGTGGCTCACACCTGCAATCCCAACACTTTCGGAGTCCGAGGCGGGTGGATCACCTGAGGTTGGGAGTTCGAGACCATCCTGACTAACATGGAGAAATCCCATCTCTATGAAAAACACAAAATTAGCCAGGCATGGTGGTGCATGCCTGTAATCCCAGCTACTCGGGAGACTGAGGCAGGAGAATCACTTGAACCTGGGAGGTGGAGGTTGCAGTGAGCCGAGATAGCGCCATTGCACTCTAGCCTGGGCAACAAGAGTGTGAAACTCTGCTCAAAAACAAACAAACAAAAAAAGATACAGAGTTGTTGGAGTTTTGTGATAACCTTCAGGGACTTTCAATTTGAATATAATTATGTTCAATTAGTTAAATATTTCTTCTCATCAGTATCTTCAATAACACAAAGGGTGATGATATTTAAGATTTTTTTTAGTAATATTGACTAATCAGTGGGAAGATGTGAAATTTTTCATTTCTTCTAAATTTAAATCATGCAGTTGGTGAGTTTGAAGTATTATGACAAAGAAAGGGGTTTATTGAGTCCTCATCTCATATTCAGGACAATTTTTAATTACCACAAAATTCCTTGAGGTTGAGATACTAATTTTTAAAAGAAAGACTAATAATAAGCTTTATGTTCAATTGATACAAACTAAGTATCAACATTGTAATGCTCAAAATAAGTAAGAAGAAAGTATTAATAACAAAACAGTCTATCTCTCCTGCTGTCAGATAAGTTTTTCTCTTCTGCTTCCATATTATTCAAGGTTACTATCTAGAGAATTTATCCTTAAGGCCCATTCAATGGTGGATATTGGTCTCACATGTGAAGCACGTATCCACTTGGGTTTCTCCTTCATCTTGATAGCACCATGAATTCTCAACCACACTTGATACGGTTCTGTCCAGTGTGGTCCTAGTCTGTCACCAGAACACTTTGATACAGACTGAGCCTCCTGTTCAATACCAATGACACATTCCCGGGGGGCTTTTTCAGCATCTGGCCACATGTTGGCAAGGTGAGCCCCAGGGAAACCCACAAACTCTTTAAGTATCATGTATGGTCATGAGGGTTTTCCATTGTATCAGAGAATGGGTTAGGCTTAAGCCCAAGATTCGTAGACCTTCCAAACTCGAAGGGAGAAATGTTGTGCTTGCTAGAGGGATTTAATCTTATTTTAAATGAAACGGATGGTAAAGTTTTACATACTTTAGCTAAATAATTCTTTAGGGCATGTGGTTTGTTCATTCCACTTGTTCAGAAGACTGGGGATAACAGGTAGGTAAGTTATTGGTATTTGTAGAGCATTACAAAGCTCCCAAATTCCCATAGACATAGAATGACTTCCCCTACTGGATTCCAGATATTCAGGAATTCCAGTGGCTGAGATGATATGATTCAGTAAGAGCTTGATCACCGTTTGAGCATCTGCTTTAGCCTATCCAGACACCAATACACAACACTGGTAAGAATACTGAATATCTTCTAAAGGTGGAAGTTCTATGAAGTTCTTGTGCCAGGAGATCCTAGGTATCATTGGCCTCAGCAGGCTTTCTTGACTTATCTTAGGTAAGTTAAGAATTTTTCTGACAAAGAGCATATCTTCATATTATTTCCTGAATTACATGATCTTATTACAGAGATTTCAAGTTGTCAGTATATTCCTTTTGCTTGAATGAACTTGTTAGTGGTATGAAAAAGCCACTCAATCATATAACAATTGGAATAAAGGAAAGATTTCATTATGTAATTCTCATTTTCCTATGGTGTTCATCTTAGTTCTCCTTCATTCCTAATTTTCTAATTCTTAGAGAGTTGGCTATTTCTGAAATTATGAATAGGAGGTTTTTGATAGAAGTGATAGGGGTTTGATTTCCCCAGTTTAAACCTTAGAAGCCCTTCCCAGCTAGGTCTGCAAATTAATTTCTTTTTAAAGAGTTAATCTTGTTTTCCAGTGTGAGCTTTACAATCAATTACATAAATCTGTTAGAGAAGTTTGAATGACTCTATTAAATCAGAAATTAGTTTCTCATGTAACATTTTAGTTCCTATTGATATTAGCATCTATTCTTCCAAAGTTGGCTAGTCACATAACAGACCACAGGCATATAGTTAATATCAGTATAGGTATATGCTTTACAACTGGTGGCTAATTTAAAAGCTGGTATAATAACTACAATTCTGCCACTTGGGCTGATTTTATGTTTTGAAAAACAGAAGCCTCTAAGCTTCATGAGGGTTGATTACCATAGAAGATGCTTTTATATTTCCTTGTGGGTCTTTCACACAGAATATATTGATGAATATTCAGTCAGCATTGGGAATAGGAATATTAGATAAATCAGATCATGCTCCAGTGTCATCCTCAATGACTCTGAGACAGTCATGTTCAACTTACTCTGTCAAGATCTGGCCACAGAGTAGCTGTCAAAAGGTTTCACCTGCCTAGAATAGCATTAGAATTAGACAGTAAGACTTGTTCTTAGCTCGTGTGACAGCACACTGATGAGTACTGTGTCTTATGAACTTGTAAAATAGCACTAACGACATGAAGTACCTGTAAGTAAGTTAAATTTCCCAGAGTCAAGGACTGAATGAGCCTTTTCAATCAGGGGAGTGGTTGCCACTCTGCCTTGTAAACATCATGGCATTTCCAGAGAAACAAAATACCAGAACCCAGGAAAGTAAGCAATGTGCCTATAATCAAGGCCTAATTTTGGAGTAACCCTTAATCTCAAGACAGAAAAGGTAGAACCGCTTCTTTAACAAGGTTAAAAAAGTAATACAAGTGAAGAATTAGCCGCTATTTTAAGGGCATAAAAGACTTCTTCAGCCTTATTTTGACTTCAGTAAAAGGTTCTAGTGATGTTTCATGTAACATCTCAGTGAGAGGCTTAGCCTTTTCATAAAAGGCAGAGATCCACAATTAATCCTCAAAATCAGTGAAGTTTTTTTTTTTTTTTTTTGTTTTAGTATGCTGTTTCATTTGTATATTAGGCTGACTTCAGGATGCAACCACCTTCCATCTGCCAAGAACACAAATTCTAAATATTTTACTTCAGTTTGATAATATTGCAACTTAGCTAGCAAGGTTTTCTGTCCTGGGAGTCTAAGAAATTTAGTAAAGCTAAAATGTCTTCTTTACTAGCATGTAAGGTATTAGCAGCTATCAATAATAATTAGCATAGAATCCTAATGTGAGGAAAATTCTTTACATTTTCTTATAAATGCCCAGAGAATACAGTAGGTGACTCTCTGAATTCTGGGAAGATCCACTGCCACAAATACTGAAAGCCTCCCGCTCCAGAGGTAAACTCAAACAGGAACCTCAACCCCCCAGCTAAACGTGGAGAACAAAACATTGAACATAAATCCATGACAGAAAAATACTTAGATAACTCAGGAACAGATATTAAGATAGTAGCAAGATTGGGAATTACAAGTGCCAGAGGAATCACAACTTGTTTCTCTAAGATCACGCATAAATCTATAAACAGTTTGACCTTCCCTGTCAAGTTTTCCTAACTTTCTCACAGGCAATATGGAAGCATTATGAAGTGAATGTGTCTTTTTTTCCTATGCCATATTTTATTAAATTTCCTAATTACATTGTATTTGAGGTAAAAACAGAGAAAATGTTCTATACACGGCCAAGGTTTTTCTCTTTTGTAAGTTAACAACAATGGTATTGATCTCTTTTATTAAATCATTATCATTTTTTCCTAGGACTCATAGATATGGGTTTATTTTCTGTAACTTGGGGGTGCTTCTCCAGCATTGAGTGAGACTCCCACTCTCCCACAGCCATCTTTTGTTTCAGAAAGCCCATACTTAGCAATGCAGATACCTTGCATCCCAGAAGCTCCGAAAGCACTCTCTTCAGAGTACAGAAGATCATAGCCCTTGGTTTATACAGCAAGCCCTTTCCTAAAAGATTACTGGGACTATTAGGAAACAAGGTATATTTTCCTTAGAGAAGGCCTATTTGCATGAAAACCTCAGAGGAGAAAGAATAGGTAGGAGATAGTCCAGAAATACTTATATCTTGGATGTTTTCCTACTTTAGGATAAAACAGAAAAGATCTGTAGAAATTGTGGAATACGTTACTCCAGTATCCAGAAGAAAGGGTAGAAAAAGATTAAAAGATGGGAAAAAGAAACAGACACATAAGTTTATCCTATTCCCAGCTCTGTTTCCTCATTATATCAATTTTGCCCAGGCTTTGCTCCATTTGCCAATTATTTTCTGATTTTATAGAGTAGGGAAGACCTCCTCAAGGAGATTGTAAAGCTTGTCAGGTTTTATCCCTTGCATCTTTCTCAATCTCATCCAAGATTCCTTTTTCTAATGTGTTGACTTTTTACAAGAATGATGGATTAACTTCCCATTAGCTTGTGCCCTCTTATTTATTGGTGGCCCAAATAAGTGTTTGTTACTTTGCGAATAATTGTAACTGGGCAGCTAACACTGAATCTTAAGGGTTTTTTTTTTTCCTTTTCTTTCTCCATATTTTCTCAAAGTTGGGTTACTGCTACCAATATTTGAGAAATTATCTGTTCTTGCTAGCTACCCACTTTTTCTCTCAGTTGTATTTGAATTCCTGGCAACAAAAGTGCCAGAAAAATGGAGAGGACCAAGGATCTATTCTAATCTATCCGTGAATTTATACTTGTTAGTTTAGAAAATGTTTCAGTGAACTATGGTAAAAATCAATGGAGAAGTCATCCAGCTTGTGAGTACAGCATTTAGCTTCTCCCAGTTCACATTCTGTGAAAGTTTTCAAGGACTGCTATAAGCAGTCCTTCATGTTGGATTCCCAAGGCACTGAACAGCCTACCTGTCAGGGGAGGTGGAGAATTGGACTCCAAGTCTGTAGTCCTCCTTCATGAGGGGGCTCTCATGTGGTCTTTATTGTGTCTGTCCCATTAGTCAATCAAAGTCAAATGGAGGCAACACTCCATTCAACAATCCAGTGTGCATCCCCAGTGTGCAGGGCCACAGATTAAAAACATACTGCAGAGTGCCTTGGGATATATTTGTGGATATCCTCAGAGCACTGGAAAATAACTCTTAAGATAGCTAATTTTGGCTGGAAAAAAAGGCACATGGATTATTAGTATTTTGGGTCCTCCAAGCAGTCCTGGATAAGTTCTAACAAGCATTTGAGTTGCTGAAATTCCAAAAGGCTAGAGCTGATATTCTTCATGTTGAGATGAAAAATAAGTGGATTTGAGATGATACCAACAAATCACGAGATTTCTCAACTTTCAATCAAAGCAAAGCTCAGGTATAAACTTAAGTTCTTCAAGTCCCTATTTTTGCCATTTAGTAGTCTGACTCCACTTATTATTACTTTTATTCCAAATTACTAGAACAACATTCACTAATCTGATGCTTTTTTTCTATTAGTCTCTTATCTAAATTCTCAGACTGCTTGTTCTTTCTCTTAATAACTTCTGTTTCCATAGCTATGTTTTGCATAGCCTAGGACACCCCCACATCTCCTCCCAAGAATGGGTCTCAGTATAATACTTATGAGCATAATTTTTATGTCATCAAACCTCCTTAAGACCCAAACCATGGCACTCCATATATATATATTTTTAAATATATATAATATATATTATTTTATATGTTTATATATATATATTTGGTCCTAAAAATTATAACCAGGGTTGGTATCCTTAAACCCTTCTGTGAAAGTACATTGCAGTTCATACAGATTCAGTGTGGCTTTTCATGTGTTCCTGATGCAAGAGGCCAGAAAGTCTTCTTCCTCTGGTGTTATTTATCTAAGGACAGGACTAGGGCAGTAGATGAGAACTGTATCTCATGGGTGTTATTCCTAAAAAAGTAAACTAGATATCAGGAAGCTTCTAATTTTATTGAATTTTATATCTATGGGCAAACAAACAAGTATCTGGATCTCAATCCCCTGGGTACAACTGCCAGGTTCCTTGAATATTCATTGTCCATCAATGATCTACAAATGTCATAACGGACTGCAAACCTGAAATACTATAATAGGGATGAATTTGTCTACTTGCATGCTTAGATCCAAATAAATATTGCACTGTAGAAATTATACCGATGAATCACAAAATTTTTTCAACTTTCAGTCAAGGCAAGCTCAGGTAAAAGGTGAAAATCTTACAAGAATCCCTTCACATACATAACTCATGAACAAGACCCCATAATGATATTCATATTGTCTGAAAGAATGAATCTAAATTCCTTAGAAACAAGTCTTCACTAGAACCAAGGTCTATTTGAACTCTCTCAGTTACCAAAGGCAAATTTCATTCATGTAATATTGTATATCATGCCAACCAGATTTACTTCAATACAGTAAAATCACAGGAAAAAAATGAGGTGTAATTTCTAAAAATGATGACAACGAACCACTAAAATCAGGTTAACATAAAATAAGGGATTGCTCAGTTGGAAGGAAACAGATGGATGAAAATAAGTTTCCTATAGGGGACTGATTATCTGAAGCCCACAAATAGAATTTCTATTTTAATGGCGCTAAGACTATGTGAATCTACATAATATGACATCATATAGATGATACCAATCACAAGAGTTCTCATCTTTTAATCAAAGGAAAGCTCAAGTTAAAAATTAAGTTCTTCTCATGAGGATCTTATCATCTATGTGGATCGCACATGGAGAAGAATTAGTCACAATAGTATCTGTGTTCCTTGAGAGAGTATGTGCATATTTTAAGGTTTACTTATCGTTCAACTCCTCATGGGCACTTTGTTTTCAATTTTTGCTATTAGATATGGCACCATATCTAATATATACACATTTTGGCCTGAGAGTATGTTGCCTCCATTCAACTTTAGTGAATACTAACAGAAATCTAAAAACACATAGACTTTTAAATTTTATACAGATGATCCTTGATTTATGAAGGAGTTACCTCCTAATAAACCCACTATGTTAAAAACACTGTAAATCAAAAATGCTTTTAGTACACCCAATGTACTGAACATCATAGCTTTGCCTAGCCTACCTTAAATGTGCTCAGAACACTTACATTAGCCTACAGTGGGTCAAAATGATGGCAACACAGTACACGATGAAGTATTGGTGTTTACCTTCATAACTGCATGATTGCTAGGAGCTATGGCTCGCTGCTGCTGCCTAGCCTCACTAGAGTGTCATACAGCCAGTGGCTAGAGGGGGAAATGAAAAATCAAAATCCAAGGTATGGTTTCTACTGAATACATATCACTTTCACAACATCACAAAGTGGAAAAATTGTAAATCAAACCATTGTAAATTGGGGACTCTCTAGATATACCGGAAGATGTTTATCTGACTGTTGTCTGAATTATTTTTCTCATGGCTAACGATCTTGAATACCTTTTCATAAGCTTATTGGCCATTTAGATACCCTCTTTTGTGAAGTACCCATTTAAGTGTTTTCTAACTTTTTGACATGTAAATGTTGTATCTTTTATATGATGCTTCTTCATTGATTATATACTTTGAGAAATAAAAGTTTTAATTTGGATGCAAACTAATTCATCAATGTTTTCCTTTGTGCTTAGTGGTATTGGTATTTTTCACTTTCCCCCATATTATGATGACATTCTCCTATGTTATGTTATGCTCAAGAAGCTTTACTGTTTTGTCTTTCATGAACAGACCAACATTACACCTAGAAATGATTTATTGGTAAGGTTTGAAAAGGACTTCACTTTTTTTATGTATTGATATCCAGCACTATTGAACAAACCATTCTTTCCTCATCATGCAGGAGTGGCACTTTTATCATAAATCAAGTAATCATATATCTGTTCATCTGCTTGTGGAGTCTCTTATTTTTTTCCATTAGGCTAGTTTTCTGTCTTTGTTGGTAACTGTAACCTTGTGATAGTAGGCCTTAAATTTTGGCCCTGTAACTCATGCAAAATTGTCCATCTTCATCAAGACTATCTTGGCTCTTCTTGACTTTGTATCATATATAATTCTTGAAATTAGATTGAACATTTAAAAAAATGGCATTCAGATTTAGAATGCTCTTGCACTGGGATCCTTGAGTGAATTTGGGGGAGAATTAACATGAATAGTATATGTCATTGAATTTGCCACTCTGAATATATTACATGCCTCCATTTGTAAGGTAATTTGCTTCCTTTCCATAATGTTTCATAATATTTTGTGTGATTTTTTTCCTATGGTATTGATGTTTCTGATGTTCCCCAAAATGTTATCTTTTAAAAACTTCATTTTTCATTTGTCATTTTACATAGAAATACATTTTAGTTATCTGCTTTTTAACCCAGCAATCTTGCTCAATTAACTTCCTAATTTTAATTGATCACGTTCAGACTTGTTTCTTGTCTGTAAATAATGAAATGTATACCTTTCCATTTCCAATCCTTATTCTATGACTGTACTCCCCTAGTTAGGACATCCAGTATAGTAATGAATAGAAATGATGAGAAAAAAAAAATCACTCTTTTATTCCCAATCTCATAAAAAAGCTTTTTCTATCTCCACTGTCAATAATTTTATAATTAATTTATTTTGTAAATACCCTTTATCTCATTAAATTTTTTTTTCAATTTTTAGTTCCCATAAATTCCTAGTTCCAATAAAGAGACTTATAAAGAATAATTTTTTTTTTTTTTTTTTTTTTTTTTTGAGACACAGTCTCACGCTGTCGCCCAGGCTGGAGTACAGTGGCGCGATCTCGGCTCACTGCAAGCTCCGCCTCCCGGGTTCCCGCCATTCTCCTGCCTCAGCCTCCTGAGTAGCTGGGACTACAGGCGCCCGCCACCGCGCCCGGCTAATTTTTTGTATTTTTAGTAGAGACGGGGTTTCACCGTGGTCTCGATCTCCTGACCTTGTGATCCGCCCGCCTCGGCCTCCCAAAGTGCTGGGATTACAGGCTTGAGCCACCGCGCCCGGCCATAAAGAATAATTTTTATATATTATCAAATGCTTTTTCTCTTTTGATATGATCATGTAACTTTCTTCTCTCTTATGTTACCATAGTGAATTACATTGAGTGATTTTTAACTCATTTTTGAAGTAAACATTTTGTAATAGTTTAAGATTTTTTAAAAAGTGAAGCTGAAACAGAGTTCCCAAATACCCTATACCCAGTTTCCCCTCCTGTTAACATCTTGTATTAATATGGCACATTTGTCACACTCAATGAACCAATATCGATAGATTATTATTAACTAAAGCCCATTTTATTCTGATTTCCATAGTTTTACATCATGTACTATTACTCTTCTAGGATCCCATAAAGGATGCCATATTCCATTTACTTGTCTTGTCTATTTAGGGTCTTCTTGGCTGTCACACTTTCTCTAGCTTTCCTTTTTGATGACCTTCATAGTTTTGAGCAAAACTAGTCAAGTATTTTGTAGAGTATATCTCAAGTGGGATTTGTTTGATGATTTTTCTCATGATGATACTGATCTTACGGGTTTTTGGAAGGAAGACTGTAGAGGTAAAGTGCAATTCTTATCACATCACATCAAAGGTATATACTATCAACATGATTTATCACTACTGATGGTAACCTTGATTAACATGCAGAGACAGTGCTTGCCGGATTTCTTCCCCGCACAGTTACTCTTCCCTTCCGTCCCCCATTTCCACCCTGTACTCTTTGAAAGAAAGTCACCACTGTGCCTAGTAACTTTCTTCCCACACTTGACAAGTAAGGAGTTCAACCTCCTTAAGGGCAAAAGTATTTATAAAAACTATATGAAATTATGCTGCACAAAAGATCTATGTTCTCCCCAATTTATCCATTTGATTATTTACATCAATATGGATTCATGGATATTTTATACTTTGGGTTGTAATCTAACATTATGCTATTTATTTTTAAAAATTTGTTCCAGATTTGACCACTGGAAGCTCTTTTGGTTGGTTCCTGAGTCCCTTTGACATATTTTCACCAATGTGAGGTTATTCTTTTAGTACTTCCTTACTCTCGGGGACCATAAGATGCTCCAGGCTCATCTTGTACATTTCCTACCCAGTCCTATTATCAGCCATTTCTATAAGGATCCCTGATTTGTTCTATTGGAGGATGGTATTAGAAACTAAGGGCTGGGTTCTAGGTGTGCCCATTGTTACTAGAGTGTCATTGCTTCTAGGCATTCTCAGTTGACAAATGGGGGTGTACAATAACTATGTAAATACATGCATCTATATTTCTATGTGTAGCCATCTGTCTGTATATTAAACTAAACATAAGTTTACACTGTTTCCAACTCTAATACATTACAACACAAATCATTCTTTTCTTCTTGCCTGTAACCTTTCATTCCAACAATAAGAAAATGTATACCATCTGCCAACCATTTACTTGTTCAATTCCAATATATGTATGTATCATGATTTAGGATTTCTAACTCATACACCTACAGAAAACAACTTTATCAAATAGAGTGCAGTACTCATGTACAGTCACTTTGCCTCTAGTCTTACAGATTCCACTCATTTTCAAAGTCACTTAAATCATTATCTTTCCTCCCCAACCTTATTCATAAACTTGTTTAATACATTTGTAAAACAGCTGGATTCTTTTGTCAGATACTATATTCCATCTTGGATCTCCCAAACTCCTAAATGATTCTTTTTTAAAATTTGTGTACATTAAGGTTCATTTGTGTTTTAAAGTTCACTGTGCTTTGACAAATGCACAGTATCATGTTTACACTATTACAGTACCATACTGAATAGATTTGCTGTGATTTATCTATTACATTCCTGCCCCTTTGCCCGAACCCTGCCGACCATTGATATCTATAATTTTGCCTTGCCCAGAATGTTACAAAAATGAAGAATATTGTATGTATTCTTTTCAGATTGGTTTCGTTTACTTAGCAATATGCATTTATGATTTATCCATGTTTTTGTGTGGCTTGATGGGTTAATCCTTTTTATTGCTTAATAGTATTCTATTGTATGAATGTATCACAGTTTGTTTATCCATCCACCTATTGAATAATATTTTAGTTAATTTCAAGTTTTGTTCATTATGAATAAAGCTGTAATACTCATGTGCCGGCATTTATGTGGACATAAGTTTTCAGATTAGTTGGGTAAATACCAAGGAGCATAGTGGCTAGATATATGGCAGCACTATGTTTAGCTTTCTAAGAAACTGCCAAACTGTCTTCGAAAGTGGCTGTGCTATTTTGCATTCCCACCACCAATGAATGTTGCTTGCCTTTTCAACAGAAGTTGGCATGATCAGGCTTTGGATGAATTTTAGCCATTCTATGTGAATATGTGTCATGTGTACTGTGTGTAGTGCATGTGTACATGTACATGAGTACATGTGTAGTGGTATTTTATTACTCTTTATCTCCAGTGACAGAAAATGTTAAGCATCTTTACATAAGTGTATTTATCATTTGTATTTTTTGTTTGTTTTTTGGTGTGGTGTCTGTTCAGATCTTTTGCCTATTTTTTAATTGGGTCATCCGTTTTCTTATTGCTGAGTTTTAAGAGTTCTCAATATAGTTGACTGGAATACCTTTATTAGATATGTGTTTTGAAAATATTTCCCCCCAATCTTTGGTTTATCTTTTAATTAATTTAAGTGCCTTTTTCCAAACAGAACTTATATTTTAAAAGCTTACCATTTTTTTGCCTTCATGGTCTGTGTCTTTGGTGTTCCCCATCACAAAACCCAAGATCACATACATTTTCTCTTGTTTTCTTTTAGAATTATTAACATTTTGCATTTCATATTTAGTTCTATGATCTATTTTATTTTTGTGAAACATTTTAAAACCTATGTCTAGGTTCACTGTTTTTGCATATAGACATCCCCTTGTTGCAGCACCATTAATTGAAAAGACTATTCTTTTATGCATCAGATTGTCTTTGTTCCCTGACACAGGTCAGCTAATTATATTTGTTTGTGTCTATTTCTGAGCTCTCTATTCTGTACTATTAACTTATGTATCTGTATCTGTTCTTTTGCCAGTACCACAAAGTCTTGATTACTGCAGCTTCTGGTAAAAGTCTTAAAATCAGGTAGTATGACTCCTCCGTCTTTGTGCTTCTTCAATGTTGTGTTGGTTATTCTTTGTCAGTATCTACAAAACAGCCTGCTGGGATTTTGAATAGAATTGCACTGAGTCTATAAAGTTAGGAAGAACTGACATTTTTATAATATTGAGTCTACCATCTATGGATACAGAATATATCTGTTCATTTTTATCTTCGATTTCTTTTCTCAAAGTGTTTTAGTTTTCTACATACAGACATATAGATCCTGAACCTCTTTTTTTTTAGGTTTATATGTAAGGGTTTTATTTGCTTTTATTATGGTGCTATTATAGTTTTTTTCTAGTTTCAATAGACTATTACTGGTTTATAGGTAAGCAATTGGTCTTTGTATATTAACCTTATATCCTTTAACTTTGCTATCCTCACTTGTTAGCTCCAGTCTTTTTTTTGTGGATTCTTTGGGATTTTCTCCATGTCATCCTTGAGTAAAGACAGTTTTATTTCGTCCATCACAAACTGTATCCTCATTCCCTTTTCTTATCTTGTTGCGCTAGCTAAGCCTTCCAGTATGATGTTGCATAGAATTGGAGGCCATCCTTGCCTTGTTCCTGAAATTAACATACAGTCTCTTACATTTAAGTATGATATTAGCTGTGGGGCTTTTTGTAGAATTTTTTCATCAAGTCGAGGAAGTTTCCTTGTATTCCTAGATTGCTGAGATTTTAAAAATCATGAATATTTTTGTTAAATGCTTTTACTGTATCTACTGATATAATAATAAAATTTTTCTTCTGTAGGCTATTGATGTGGTATATTACATTGGCTGAATTTTGAATGTTGAAACAGCCTTGCATACCTGGAATAAATCCCATAATGTACATAATGATACTAATTTTTCTATACATTGTTGAATTCAATTTGATAATATTTTGTCGAGGAGTTTTATGTCAATCTTCATGAGAGATATTGGTCTGTAGTTTTTCTTTCTTGTAATGTTTTTATCTGGTTATTATGTTAGGGTAATGATGGTTTGATGTAATGAGTTGGGAAGTCTTCCCTCTGTTTCTATTTTCTGGAAGTAATGGTGAAGAACTGGTATTGTATCTTCCTTAAATGTTTTGTAAAAATCACTAGTAAAACTCTCTGGGTATGGTGCTATTTTGAGGGAAGGTTATTAATTATTAATTCAATTTCATTAATAGATATATTGCTATTCAGGTTACCTATTTTTCCTTTTGGGGGTTGTGGCAGTTTATATTTTCAAAGTGTTGGTCCATTTCATTTAAGTTATCAAATTTGGGGGCATGGAGTTGTTCTTAGTATTCTGTTATCCTTTTCATGTCCATGGGATCAATATTGATGTCCCCCTCTTTTACTCCTGATATTGGTCATTTGTCTTTTTTTTCTTTTCTTTGCTTAGCCAGACTAGAAGTTTAGCAATGTTACCGATCTTTTAAACAAATCAACTTTTGGTTTTCTTGGTTTTCCATACTGTTTTCCCGTTTTAAATTTCATTGATTTTTATTCTTTTATTATTTCTTTTCTTCTGTTTGCTTAAGGTTCAAACTGTTCTGTATTTTTCTAAGGTAGAAGCTCAGATTGATTATTGATCTTTTTCTTCTTAGTATATGTATTTAATGCTAAAAATTTCCTTGCAAGCACTGCTTTAGCTGCATCTCACAAATTGTAACCAGTATTGTCCAATTGGAATTAGTTGAAAATAATTTTTATTTTCTCCAATGACTTGTTCTTTGATGTGTCTATTATATAGAAGTGTGTTTTTTAGTTTCCAAATATTTGGAGATTTCCCAGCTATGTCTTTATTGGTTTCTAGTTTTATTACACTGTGACCCGAGTATTTAGTATGATTTATAATGTTTTAAATTTGTTTTATGGCACATAGTATGATCTGTTTTCATGAGTATTTCATGTAAGCTTCAGAACAATGTATATTCATGTATATTCTTCTGTTGTTGGAGTACTCTGTAAGCATCAAACAAGTTAATTGATAATGCTGTTCAGGTTATCAATATTCTTATTTATGTCTATGCCAGAGGGATGTTGAAACCTCTGAATAGTGGATTTATCTATTTCTTTTTTCAGTTTTATCAACTTTTACCTCATGTATATCTCGATACTGTTAATAGGTGTATACACGTTTAGATATTCTTGTAGAACTGGCCCTTTCTCACTAGGTACTGCCAATTTTCATGCCTGGTAACCTTCCTTGTTCTGAATTCTGCTATGTCTGAAAATCAATATAGCTACTCCGACTGTTTTTTGATTACTGTAAGCATGTTATATCTCTCTCCATCCCTTTACTTTTAGAGTATCCAAATCTTTAATTTTTTTATTATTATTATTTTCAAATCTTTAAAGTAGGTTTCTTGTAGCCATTTAGTTGGGTCTTGTCTTAGTCCATTCTTATGGTTTCTGTTTTTCATTGTAGATGATTCACATCTGAAGTGATTATTTATACAGTTGGATCAATATATTCCATGTTTGCAACTGCTTTCTAGTCATTGCATTACTATTTCTTTAAGACCTCTATTTTACTGTGTTCTCTACTTTTACTTGATCATGTTACATGATTCCATTTTATCTCCTTTCTTAGCATATCAATTATCTTTTCTTATTTAACTGGTTGCACTAGAACTTACAATATACATTTTTGTTTGTTTTGAGACAGGGTCTTGCTGTATCACCCAGGCTGGAGTGCAGGGGTGCGATCTCGGCTCACTGCAACCTCTGCCTCCCGGGCTCAAGCAACTCTCCCACCTCAGCCTCCCAAGTAGCTGGAGCTACAGATGTGTGCCACCACACCTGGCTAATTTTTGTATTCTTACTTGAGAGGGGGTTTTGCTATGTCACCCTGGCTACAATGTACATTTTTAACTAATCTAAACCCACCTTCAAATTACACCATGCCACTCCACGCTTAGTGCAGGTGCCTTAGAGGATTTCCATTTTTTTCCTATCTCTGGTGGCATTGCTGCCATTCTCTCCACATATCCATATGCCATAATTGACTACCACATTACTTTAGGATTTTTTTTCCCCTGATGAGAAGACCAGGATGTTTTATCTACCTTCTTTAAAGATATTTTTTTCTGTGTTTGTCTTTCTGCAGGTTGAATATGATATTTGTAGGTTTTATTGTTTTTTTTTTTTGTTTTGGTTTTGCATTTTTACTCTTTTGTGTTCTCTGAGCTTTCTGGGCCTGTGGTTTGGTGTCTGTTATTAATTTTGAAAAGTTCTTGGCCATTTTTACTTCAAACATATATTATGCTCTATACTCCATTCTGTAGTATCCCAATTACAGCTACGTTGCACCTTTAAAAATTGCTCCGCAGTTCTTGGATGTTCTGTCACATTTTCTTCATTCTTTCCTTTTTCTGCATTTGCATTTTAGTTTGTAAAATTTCTATTGACCTATCTTCAAGATCACTGAATCTTTCCTTGGCTGTGCTGAATCTACTTATAAGCCTGTTGAAGGCATTCTTCATTTATGTTATAGTGTTTTTTATTTCCAGCATTTCCTCTTGGTTCTTTTGAGTTTCCACATTTGCTTATATAATCTATTTTTGCATGTGTCTAAGAGTCCTTAACATATTAATCATAGTTATTTTAAATCCCTATTGTTAATTCCAACGTCTTTGTTCTGAATCTGGTTCTGCTCATTGCTTTCTCTCTTCTGTTTTTTCTTGTCATAGGATATGCAGTGTAATTTTTTGGTGAATTGTATCCGGTAGCAAGTACCGAGGTAAATGGGGCTTTAGAGTGCTATTTACAGTAATCTGATGAGGAATTGGGCTTTGTTTAATGTTTCCTGTTACTAGAGGCACCAGAAATGCCAAATCCCTCTAGTGTCTTTGGTTTCTGCTCTTGACTTTGGACTTCCCTAAGTACTCCTCTGAGAGAACTGGTGTTCTCTTTCAACTGTAATCCACGATTACACTGAACACTGCTGGTGGGGTGGTAAGACGTAGGGGAGAGTGTTCTATAATCTTTTGAACAAGTCTCTGTGTGCCTGTGTCTTGGTGTTATAACCATCACAAATATTCCTTCAGTGGCAGAACCTCTCCCTCAGCTCCACCTGACCTCTCTACTCTTCTCTCTGGTTCTTGTGTTTCCAATCTATTTCCTTGAAGCACTGACCTCTACTGACAATTGTGGGTTTTCTATTTCCTGATTGGTAAAACAGGAAAGCTAGAGAAAGCTGGAATGAAAGGAATGCCCTTCCCCTTATCCCTTAGGAGATATGGCTCAGGTAAAATATTTCCCCTGGAGGTTGAGTCTTTGTTATGAAGAACGCTCTGGGTGTATTTCACAATGATTACTCTTCTCCCCCTTTCTGAAGCAGGAGGGGATCTTTCTTAAACCTTTACCATGAGAAATTGTTGAGGTTCCTGGAGGTAGAACCCACAAAAATGTGGGGGTCCCCAGGAGTTTCTTCCTTTCACTCTAGCCCACATTCAGCCCAGCTATTCATCTAAATTGCTATTTAAATGTTCCTATCAATTTGTGGCTCCAGTGGTTTCTGTTCCAGCAAATTTCAGCTGCGTATCAATCAGTGTTCCCAGATTTTGGGGTGGCAACTTTCCCTGATGCCTCAGTTCTCTGATGGGTTCAATTAAATAACTGATTTTTTTTTCAGTTTGTTCTGCTTTATCTTGTTATAAGGACAGTAATTATAACATACAAGTTCTTCACATATCAGAGCTGAAACCGGAAGTGCTGAATGCTTTTTTGAATGTTTAAAAACAAAAACCTTCATTTCTCAAGTAAACCTCAAATGACTGTAATGCAGTGACCTTTTAAAAAATATATTTTGGCTGGGTGCGGTGGTTCATGTCTATAATCCCAGCACTTTGGGAGGCCGAGGCAGGTGCATCACCTGAGGTCGGGAGTTCAAGACCAGCCTGGCCAACATGGCAAAATCCCATCTCTACTAAAAATACAAAAATTAAACAGGCATGGTGGTGCGTGCCTGTAATCCCAGCTACTAGCAGGGCTGAGGCAGGAGGATCACTTGAACCTGGGAGGTGGAGGTTGTAGTGAGCAGAGACCACTGCACTCCAACCTGGGCAACAGAGTGAGACTCCGTCTCAAAAAAAAAAAATTCACATAATTTGATTTACTATTATTGTGTTTAGGCTACTTGGATCTATATTCCTAGTAGCCATGTTCTGTAAATTCCATTTTTTACAGTTCATTGTCATGTTTAGTTACTAGAAGTCAGCTACCCTGAGAAAATGAAAATTATATATTTTTCCCTTAAATATTTGTAAAAATTTACTAGTGAAACATTTCAGCATGGAGCACTATTGTTTGGGAATATTTTAATTATGGGTTCAGTGTCTTTAAGGCTATATTTTATATTTCTTTTTGTGTCTTTTTCATTAGCTGTGTTTTTAAGGGATTTTATCATTTAATCAATATTTTTAAAATGATTGGTAAAAAGTTACTCTTTAAGTGTTCTTAAAATTTTAAATAAAGAAAAAATTGCAATCACCTACAAAGGCACACACAGTACCTAGATTGCCATGTATAGTGTTCTGGGTTCAGACTTATGGTCTGTACTTTGGTCATGAGAATGAAAAATATCACCCTTGCTTAAAGGCATCATCACATGTACAAAAGAAGCTGAAAATCCTATTCTCCCCTAAAAAAAAGGATATCCTCACCCCATACTCAGGAAGCTGCAAAATTGGTCAAAATGAGTTTTCAGTTAAATGTCCACATCAGCAAGCACTGCTTGAACTGGTCTGCTCTCTAATCCTTCCAATCATTTCTACTTGGCTTTGATCAAATCAATCCCATCTGACCAACTCCATTTGCTTCCACCTAACCCAGCTATACTGCTTATTATAAATTTAACCTAAATGCCACCCTTCCTCAAAATTTTATATAATTTTGTCTTTCTCTCTGAAGAGCAAGAAGTTGAAATTTCTCTTGCAGTTTCTCCCTTGCCAGAGCAATTCTTTTGAAGTGTAAAGTTTTACTTCAAAGAATTGGAAGCCAATTTAGCTCTTTCTTTTCAGGTTTAAGTCAGTTTTTATTTCCTTCAAAGTCAGAGAATTGGTACTGGGGCAGTAAAAGACACAGACAAAAATCTCTACAGTCAGCATGTTTACCTTCTAGTGCAAGGAGATGGACAATCATTTAAAATATTAAATAAGATTTTATATTACATGATCAGCGTTGAAAACAGTGAAAACGGGTAAAGAGCAATGCTGCGGTGATACTGATACTTAGAGAAGTGTACCAGATTAGCCTAGTTGACAACTGATGATGGCGGAAGAGTAAGCAGAGAGAGAGATGGTGGAAAAATGCTTGGGGCCAAGACAGAATCTGGTGCAGAAGCTGGCCCAGTGGTTCCAGAACAGCAAGTAGTAGCTAAGAGGTAAGAGGTGACAGAAAGTGGGCTTGACCAGGTCCAGTTTTGTGGGCCATTCTATGGATGTTTATCATAAACAACATGTAAACTACTGAAGGATTTGCACAGAGGGGAACTGTTAGCTGACACTGTGAGAAACAAAATCATGTCTACTCTCATGACTAATTGTCTCCAATTTAAATTTTCCACTATTTTCACTGGCATAACTTTACTATTCCAGTAAATTCTTGCTCAGAAAAACAAAAGTTGTGAATAATGTTTATTATTACAAGAACTTCCTTAGAAACTTATTAACTCATCAATAGAAAACATCAATGGCTTATAAATTCTTATTAGCTCATCAACAGAAAACATCAATGGCTTATATTCCAAGACCTTTTGAATCCCTCACCTCTAAATCTTTGCTGTGACCACCAACAGTAAACTCTTTTACCATAATCCTTACCAAATCCTAATCAAGCCCTGGCATTTAAAGACCAATCTTAAATGAGTCTTTAAAGTCTCATAAATATTCTAACATTGTCCTTCCTTGTCCAAAATGTTATTAATATCTATCAGGGGATTACTTTCTCTTACCACATTAAGAATAAACTCAGCTTTGCCTTATCAAAATATTCTTCAGGTTGTATTTCTAGGAATTCAGTATTGAACAATCTTGGAGATCTCACCAAGATCCATAAAGATTGAGACCTCTTTGCAGCCTAGGCACAAGAACCTTAATTCAGAACCTTAATTCAGTGTTCTCCTCAGATATCCTTTATAGCTACCTGGTCAGGACTATTTCTTAGTGCAATAGTGTATTAAGTAAATCAAATTGGACTGAGCCCCAATATACTTTCATTGCACTCCCAGTATACCCAGATTATTTCGTCTCCTAAGAGTAAGGAACTCTTTTCAGGAACACTTTGATCAGACTTGAAAAAAATTTATTTTTGGTGAAACTGCCTTATTACTAGTGGCGCTACTCTTCGCCTTTGTCTTTGCCACTTCATGTGTATATATAAGGAAAGTTTATAGGGAAGAGAGTGAGAGAGACCCAGGTGAGTGCATCCCTCAAGACAGCCCCAGGGATGGAGAAGTTTGTAAGATTCCTTCTCAGCCTGCTGTCCTTTGGAGAAATTTTTCCCTAGGTCCTTATCAAAACCTATGACAATTTTCCTCAATCTTGTCTTGACCATTAGACTGGTTCTAAGAATAATCCCCTCTTAAAATCTTAGACACCCCCCAAGAAACTGCAAATTCTTTCAGTTCTAAAGTTAGACAATGTGGAAATTAGACTGAGAGACCCAAGGGGTCATAAGCAACATTTTTTTCAGAGTTTTACCACATTTTCAGGGGTATGCCTCCAGTCTCATTCTATTTCCAAACACCCTCTGGACTTCTTCTTCCCTATGTTTATAATATAACCCACATTCACATACTTATTTAAATGGCATAATTTCAACAGAGATGATTTACAATTATAGCAGCCACTTTGGGGGAAGTTTTTATATGAACAAAATTATTTAAGAGGTGCATTAAAATAAAAATAGATCAAAATTCCAAACATCCAATAATCTACATTTTTAATTAATCTGAGAAACATTCAATATTGCTTTCTTATGAAATTTCTTAGCCAGGGCAAAAGAAAAAAAAAAAACTCTGTTTTAGATACCAACAAATCATAACTCAAACCAAACAGACTTTATCCTATTATTCTTCTCTCCCCCATCTCTCCCTCTGAACAATTTTTCTTCTCGTTCAGACAGCCAGAAAACCCCAAAGCTCAATGACCTCTTCATGTTAAACTACCCTCACAACAGGGAAACATCTGTGGTTGATTTTAAGCCATTTAACTCTGAGATGAGAGACCCTGTCAAAGGCTCTTCAAAGCACAGGCAGAACAGAGGAAAACTTGCAGAGGATTATAAAACGTCTTTAGGAAGTTAGAATCCAGGGCTCCCAGATCTATACCAAGGAGTTCATATTTTAGTGATAACCGCAGATGCAAAAGAGTACATGAAAAAGGCAAAATGGGTCAGTCTCAGTGGTGACATAAAAGACCACAGGAAACCAAAGAGTTTCAAATTTTACAGGAAAAAAAGAATTTTAGAAAAACTGAAGACATTGGACAAGGTCTTTTGGAGGCTACCCAGAAAGTCTTCCCTGTGAAAATAGATTGTTTTATAATCTCGTCCTGCAAGCAAAGAAAGGATGTGTCCACTGGAAAAAGCAAAGATAGGCTCTTTAATATCCTTAGGAAGGACTCAGTAGACCTTGAGCAGATATGAGCCCATACGCATCTTTACTCATTTTGTAGAAATGAACTGAAGCCAAAAAACCAGGATTTAATGTGTAAAAAAAAAAAAAAAAAAAAACTACAATGAGCAGTATTATTCCCATTATCAGATCTCTAGCGCTTCACTAAACATTTTGAAAGGATTTTATTTAAAAAAATCAAAGTAGAGATAAAATTACATCCTCCTATCCCAGATATTAAACCCAGAATAAGGAAGTCTCTTGATAAAGACACCTGTAAGCAGTAAGGAAATTGGAAAACACTTGTTTTGCATTAGCTCAGAATCAAAGGGGCAAAACATGAAATAAGTGATAAATCAAGGCACTTCCAGTGGGTATCAAGCACAAACCTTTCATCTTTCAAGTCAAAAAGAAAACTTTCTCTAAATATTAAATGACAACTCTGAAAATTTTTTAACTGATACGGGTGCTAAATATCATCAGCCTTAAACTTTATCACTATTACACAACCTCTTCATTGAAAATAAATTACTCACATGGTAGGTCTCTGCAATAACTATCAAATATTCCTCATGTTCCAGCCCATTACAGTCACCCTTGGACTTTAACTAAATTACATTCTTTCTCTGTAATACCACATTCACTCACCTGATAGGTAGAAAGTTACTGTGTGGGTGGAATTGTAAATTAAATGCTATCTGGATTGTCTAGACCTTGAGTCTCTGACTCCCCAACTCATAAAGAAGCCATAGATAATCTGAACATTGATTCACAACTACTATTGAATCTAAATCAAGCCAAAATTGAAGATCTCAAGGAAGTGCTTGACATTCTTATGGATAAACCGGGTTAGGGCTCAGGTTTATCCACCTAAACTGCTACCCAACTTGCACAATTTCTTCTAAAACCAAAAGGTTAAAAAGGACTAATGGCCTAAAATAATAGCTAAAAACTTTGTACTGGCCCTTATAATTCTTTTACCCCCCATGCTCAAAAATCCAGTGGCAGAGATAGCAGATTTGTTCAGGACCTCAGAACCATAAATAGAATAATTGTTCTCTGTTTCTTTATTGTACCCCACCCAAATACCATCTTATTTTCAATGAGTCCTTGAGGCTGCATATCTTACAGTGGCAGATTTGTGTTCTACTTTTTTGTTATAGTCCCTTTGTATTAAAATAGTCTGTACTTGTTGGTACACCCCTAGGCAAAATCAACAGTATACTTGAACTATACCCCCTAGATTTACTTAGATACCTTCCTACTTTTCACAAGGATTTCAAGGACCCTATATTTCTCTGTGACTCCACTCTCATCAATAGATAATATGAATGACCAGTGACTGTGTTCCCAAGACAAAGCAAGCTCTAAGACTTATTCTACCTATCTACTTTGGTTTAGCTCAGAAAGGTCATACAATTTCCAAAGAGAAGTTAGAATTTTGTCTAAGTTCATTACCTATGATGTGATTTATCCTAAAAAGATGAATCCTTTATGCCCGATAGATTACAAGCTATTCAAAACTTTTCAGGCTAGTAGTTAAGAGATTATTAAGAGGATTCCTGGGTTTCCTTGGATGCTTATTGCAGAACATTCCTGAATTTTCCAAAATTGCCCATCTCTCTGACTTACCCACATTATGGGTAGCCAAAACTGATCCCTAAGAACCTAATCACGAAGAGATTTTTGTGAGTTAAAATTAGCCATCCAATGACCTCCCACTTTAGGCCTACCCAATTCTCACAGAACTCTCTACCAGTTTGTATATGACTGCTGGGCACAAGCCCTTGATGTTCTAAATGCATTTCACGGGAATCCTCAGGGGTCAGCTCACTGAAGTCTGTATCTTCACCCAGTGGCAATGGCCACAGCAGCTAAATTACTGGAAGCCGCCGCTGGCTTGGTGCAGGTTAGGTTCTCCTTATAAGTTTCATAGTCCCTCATGCTGGATAACCTTTACTGAAAATATACAATATTGAAAACACATATTTTTCAGCATAGAGGCTTAAACTTCTATGAAACATTACTTCACATTAGCACCTCACATCTTTATTACTTATGGCGATACTTTCAAAATCGCTACTATCTTTTTCCATTACCTTAAGAAACTGTGTACTATCTAATCTTTGTTCACAAACTATGCCCTAAATAGATCTATTAGAAATCTTTTTTAAAATCCATATTTCATCTTGTTCTTTGATGTGCTATACTTTAAGACTGAGACACAAAGAATATCAGATAGCATATGATGTGACATACTTCACCCTTATAATATAATCACTACCAGAGGGAAAATCTGCCAGATGACAGGACTCATTTCGCTCCACAGATCTGGTCCATTTCAGTGAGACAGGAGAGTGCTGGTGGCAGATATGCTTTGTGTGTAGTTCTTGGTTTTGTTTGTGAACAAGCAGGGTTTATCGATCTCAGCAGGAGCCTCTACTAAATACGGTCAGCAAATAACAGAACTTTTGAGTATTCCAAAGCTTGCTGAAGATGTGGCTATTATAAAAATAAACACTAATGCAAAAGGGGATACCAGGAAGCCCCAGCATGGAACCTTCACTAAGATCCTGGTCCTCATAATCAAACCTTCTGACAGGTTCAAACAGGTTCTTATAGAATGTCAACAATTGGTTCCACAGTTGGCAAACAGTTACTAAGATAAATCTGCAGGTAAATTGCAAGAGGAAAATCTCACATTCTAGGATAGATGCTTAGTAGTGCCAGAGGACCCTTAAATGGGAAGTTTCAAAAATTTAATATGCAATTATCTACCTAAGGAAAGAAAAATTGGCTACTGCACTCAATCAACATTGATGGAGAAATTTTACTAAGATTATTGAGGGTGCATGCGGTGTCTTGTTACCAGTATAATCTTGGTAAAAACGCAAAGATGGGGCATGAACAAGAATCTCAGGGCCCCTTTGAACACTTACAGATTTTGTAAGTACCTTCTGCAGTGGGTTTTGAGTATGTATGGTAATTGGTCGCTTATTTGGAGGACAGATTGAAGCCTTGTTTGGAGATTTCCAGCTCTGCCAGAGCAAAATTTGACATGGTTTTGTGTTCCCAAACTATCTCTCTAGTACAAGTATAAACTATCTCCATTTTACTGAGATGATAAAGAGGTTTGTACAGCTCTGCCAGTCCACACAGTAATGCTGCTGTCCGTATTACTCTAAGCTTCAGGAAATATAGAAAGAACAAACAAAAATGTTAAGCTCGAATTAGCAAAACTATCAGAGACTCTCAAACTCACATGGCCTAATGTTTGCTTTAATGACAATGAGCTCAACCTCTGGGGTTCCTCAAATCTTCCCTTTTGAGTTAGCAACAGGCCAACCCACGAGTTTAGGAATATCTCCTCTGCTTCTAGACTCTACATTATTGGAAGTGATCACAGCCAAATATTGCAGGTAACTCAAGCAATTTGTCCAGTCTTACCCTAAGAGGTAAGCAAGCAGCTTTTCCTATACTAAATGACCCTTACATGATCTAAATTCAGAGACTTGGTCTCAGGCCATCTCCAGGAGAGAGAGCTGAGAAAGAAAGCCCTCAAACCCAGATGGAAGGGACCCTATCAGATACTGTTAACGACTCATCCAGAGGTAACATTCCAGGGAGTTGATACTGAGAGTGATGTCTTCCAATCAAAGAGGCATAAACCATCTTAAATCATTACTGGAGATGTCAAGCTGAGAAATCTTGAGACCTGGAGACCTCAAGCTGATAATTCATTAGAAGAAAGATGGTCTTTGGAAGGAGATGGCTGCTACACAGGATTTTTAGTCCAAGTAGATGACTGCAGGAAATGTAGACAGTTTCCACTCAAGACCCATAGGACAATACCACAGACTGTCATGTTTTAATCTGCATTCTTTTGTTGTTTATTTTCTTGCCTATCTGGCTTAAAGCTACATTTAATATGTTGCTTATAAGGCATAGTTACAATTAAATCACTCCTCAGTATGAGTGCAATACCTAGTTATAATTTATGTATGCAGTGGTTAAATCATATAACCACACTGTCGTTAGGTCTGCACATATTTTCCTTGATGAGCCACTCAGTTTCTCGTTTCCAGTTCCTTGTAATGAATCAGTAACTGGGACTCAACTCGTATATGATATGTTAGAAAATAAGGTTCCAAAACAATACTGGAGAACTTTTTGTGGAAGTCAGCTTTTGTAAATGAACTTGCAGAGGAACAGAACATGAAGAAGAACCAGAGAACAGAGTGTCTATTTGGAGGTGGCTTTCACAGATCCTATAAGACACATGACTTTTCTTTCACCTGAGATCTATTAATGATATCAGTACTATGAAATTTATTGCCGGGTACTAACCTATTCTTGATGAGTGATACAAAAAATTACAACAATATTTGACAATCTCATAAGAATATTTTGGCTTTAAATAGATCATTGACTAGATCTGGAAAGACTGGTATTGGATGAAGGAGACAAAGGTCTGCTGGCTACTGTCTGCAAACTGGACAGAAATTTATTTCAGTGGTGAACTAACGTCTGCCTTCACTGTAGTCCCCGACATCACCCAGGGTCCATTTTGACCCATTAGTTTCTTCGCTTAGAAAAAGAGGTCTTCAGATAACTTTATTCCAAAAGGAGAAAAACCAGGCCTTGAGGCAAGAACGCAAACTGTAACCACATGGGGAATTCTGGGTTGCTTTCTTCTCTATTTAAGCCTCTTCAATTCATGCTTTTCGAAAGGATCGGGAAGCCTGAAGCTGACTCCATGCTATTGTACAGCAAATAGCAGGCAAGTTAGAGAATGCCCCATCTTGACTCAGAGGTTCATGAAACTGTTCAGAATAATTTTATAAGGGAAAAATGTGTTGTTTTGGGGGAAGAATGTTGAATTTCCATCCCTGCCATCTCTCTGGCATCTTTGATATCCCAGATAAGGACAAGAAAGCAATCAAAGACATAATAAAATTAAGTAATTTGGCTAACAGTCCCATATCTGGTCTTGTGGGCTCATCACAGTGTGGATGGTATAGATTTTCTTGGTAAAAGCTGTATGTTCCTGGCTCCTCACTCAGTAGCTGACAACAAACTCTGACCACAATCCTCTTAGTATTTTTCCACATTGATACCTTCAAGTGTGGATCTCCAGAATCGTAAGCACAGCTGCTTATCCACGGACCCATGAAATGACACAACTTACATTATCTACCCACATGGCTTCCTGTCTTCGTTGGGGATTTTATTATTATTTTGACTTCATTGATATAAGTGTAGATGTTCTGAGACTCTTGCCCAGGAAGATAAAAGTTGCAAATATTTGGCCAGGTGTGGTGGCTCATGCCTGTAATCCCAGCACTTTGGGAGGCCGAGGCGGGCGGATCACGAGGTCAGGAGATCGAGACCATCCTGGCTAACACAGTGAAACCCTGTCTCTACTAAAAATACAAAAAATTAGCCGGGCGCAGTGGGGGGCACCTGTAGTCCCAGCTGCTCAGGAGGCTGAGGCAGGAGAATGGCGTGAACCCGGGAGGTGGAGCTTGCAGTGAGCCAAGATCACACCACTGCACTCCAGCCTGGGAAAGAGTGAGACTTCGTCTCAAAAAAAAAAAAAAAAAAAAAAAAAAAAGTTTCAAGTATTTTTGTTCATTCTGGGAACTTCCTTGAAGACCATCAACTCATCAACAGAAGGCATCAGAGCACAGTTTATGCCCCAACACTGTAGAATCCCTCATTTCAAAGGCGTAACGCTCAATCTTAAACTGCTGTCATGACCCTCACCCAATCCTAATCAAGCTCCCATACTGAAAGACCCATCTAAAATGAAACTTCAAGATCCCAGATATCCTGATTTTGTCCCCCACACCCCTAATATGCTGCTGAGACACTGCTAAGATGGGCTTCCCCTTAGTTAGTAAGAATATATTTGGTTTTAACAACACACTTCTTAGGAGATATCTGTTTATTTTTTGTGAGCCAGCATGTAATATGTGTAACATAAGCCATGTTTTTTAAATGTATGTTTTCTCAAAGAGTTGTAAGTAACATTTATTGAATACATTTAATGTGTCATTGTGCTAAATAAAACTTTTTCCAACAATCTCTCTTAATTTTGGTAATGGCTAGTATATTCCATCTCCTCTCACTACAGAGACAACTAGGAAAACATGCCAAATGGGAATTTGAACCCGGGCAATCTATGCCAACATCAGTTTCCTTTAATGAGTATGTACCTATACATACAAATAGAGTCTATTTTCATTATTACAGGGACCCCTACTACCATCCTCACAGCTACTTCCCCGAAGCCTAGAACAGTTCTGTCTCATACTACATGCTCCACATTTTTAGAGTGAACAGATAAACTAAAAACACATTCCATGCTGGTACACAAAATGGTATCCTACAACATCATGGTCTTTGAATCCAGAAGTTGAGAGTCAGAATAATATATATATACTACTTACTAATTATTTGCCTTGGTTTTCTCATTTTTGAAATAGGGGAAATAATATCTACTTGTAGGTTTTGTGTAAAGATTATATAGAATGATATAAAGCAACAACCACAGAAGCTAGAACACACTTGGTGCTACAAAAACAGGATCTATTATGATTTTTATATTGTTTTCACTCCAGCATTTTTTCTTCCCTGCATATGATTTCACAAAGTGGCCTATTAACATTTTAACTTGTCTCTGATTATTTAATAACAATAAAGGTTCTTCTGTATTTTAATTTTTAAATTTTGAGGTTTCTCAGTGTTTGGAGACTCCACACAGAAGTAGACTGTAACCATTTAATGCCTAACACATCTCAGCAAGGAATAGGGACTAAAGGGGATGAGAAAAAGCAGGTAGAGTGTGTGAGAAACCAAGCTTGTGTTTTTGCTGTCATGAGGATTCCACTCAGAGGCTGTAGAATTAAGCAGCTCTGCCACTAGGTCAACATATGTCATGAGGTACCTTTCATGATCTCTTAATGTTGGAGTTGCTCCTCCATTAAATGGGCCTAAGTCTATGGAAGTGTACCTACATAGATGTATATGAGAATGATGACTCAGATACAGTGTGAAGTGTGTTGCTGGGAGACAGCAAGACCACAATAAAGGATAACAATGGGATAGGATTATCACATTTACTTCTGTGCCCGTCACTCAGTATAGAACAAAAATCAGCCCTGAATAGGGAAGGGGTTGTGTCAATTTAAGCACATACAGTATTGCATAATCTTCATTTATGATGTTTAAAAAATAGATCCATTATGACTTGAAAAGTTAAATGTCATGGTTTCAGCTGTGAACTTTCTCCAAATACGAGTCTCTCTTTCATGGAGGTCATAACTACAAGAAACATCCCACAGCAGGTAGGGAACAAATCCCTTTGCCCATTTATTCAGTCATTCACAATTTTGGTGACTTATTCAATAGAGGAACATTGCCGTGACATCGTCTCTACATCCGGTATTGAACACTACCCTCTCTCTGGCTGCTTTCATGGAACTCAGCATGGAGCTGACAGACAGTATGAGGCTGGCAATGCCTCTTTGCCCTATGGATCATATTTACCTGCGTCTACGACACTCACCTCCTCAAAGAGGAGGTATAACCTACCAGATACCAAAATCCATGGATGTTCAAATCCCTTATATAAGATGTAGAGCAGTATTTGCATATAACCTACATGCATCCTCCTATATAATCTCTAGATTACTTATAATATCTAATGCAGTGTCAACGCTATGCTAAATAGTTGTCATACTGCATTGTTTAGAGAATAATGACAAGAAAACAAGTGTGTGCCTGTTCAGTACAGATGCAACCATATTTTTAAAGAATATTTTCGATCCATGATTGGAGAATCCACAAATGGGAAACGCATCAAGAGAGTCAACTGTACATACATATATACACACACACACAAACACACATACATACACATATGTGGCCGACTGTATATGTAATCTATATTATTACCCACTCCTTCAATCATTTGATAAACCCTTCCAAATGCTAAAATTGCATTTACTGAGCACATGGTCAGAAAATACAGGAAGATCTGACATCAGGATATGAAAGACAATCTCAAAGAGCTCACAGTTTATCAAGGATGAAGAAAACAATGACAGTAATTAAAATGAAAATGACAACTGGGTGAAATTACAAACCAGTTCCAAATCTGACAATGCAATTTCTTTCTGAAGTCTTATGTAAAAGATAACTTTTCTCAAATTTTTTTCCTCAATTTACACCTTTAACCTTGTTAGTGATGAATCGGACATTTCTCCACACCAGAGTAGAGGAGGATCAGGGTAGAGCATGTTGAAGAGCCTTCCCTGTGGTCTTTGCCATGGCTAGCTATGGCTAGCCTCTACACTAGCTATGGCTCCCTCTGTAGGATCTTTAGGAGATGACCCAGAGACAGAAGATAGCCAGCACTGCCATTTTTAATTGCAGTTAAATATAACATGCAGTTGGTACTATTTTCCCTGTGGCCCACCCAGGACACTAGTAACTGCTTCATCAAGTTGAGAGTTGCTAATACTGCATTTTTATGCCTGAAGCTCGTATTTTAAAAATCTGTACTCTAACTACAACTAGAGAAACAGATGGCCCCAATGTTTTCCTTCAAGTGGTACTATTTTGAGATATCAGGATTGAACTTTTTCACTTGTGGTACAGCCTAATAGCCTTCTTATGTATCGGATAGGTAGTTACTTTGTCAAATTTGTTCCTTTATTTTACAGCTATTAGGAGAAAGGCTAATTTAATTTTACACATCCAATTCTACAACAGCATGAAAATAGCATCAGTAAGGTAGAAGACAGGCAGGTAGGGTGGGTGTGGGGGCTCACACACAACTCAGTGGAAAGAAACCAAAAGAAAAAGAAACAATAATTTATATGCCTAACATTCTTTAGTTCCTCTTCTAGTTCCTCCAAGGAAGTTCTACCATATGCCCACATTCCACGTGGACCAAGGCAGGCATTCCACTGGGGAGCCGACAATTATTTTCAGATTATACCAAAGTAGTGCATTAACATAGCCTTTTGGATATCATGGCCTGGAGTCTTAAGAGTCTTCACCAAAAAAGATAATGATGTATATGGGTGTGGCAGCTATTCATGATGGTGCTGCTATAAAGAATTAAGGACCATATCCCACTGCCCTTCTGAAAGCAGAGAACAGCTCACGACTTTGTGGAGGCACCTTTTCTACCTATAACACGTAAGGAGTCTGAAGGTCAGGTGGTAATGAAACTATAAAATCTGCAATAGCCATATTCTTCCCAAGCCAGAGCAAGATGAGAGAAGCCATTACCAGTGCCTCCAGGCATACACTAATTTCCTGAAAGGAGGGCACACACCACAGGCCCTTAAAGATAGTTATCACCTCCAGAAGGAAGTCTGAGGCCAAGAAAGCCTTTTGCAGCCTGAGGTCAAGAAAAAAAATATTTTTTTTCTCTAAACATGAAGTCACAACTTAGGTACATTGATTAGAAATGGTGCCTGATAATATTTCATATCCCAAGAAGTTCCCTCAGTCAAATTGCCTGTAAGTCTGGTGCTTCAAAGGAATTGTATATGCAGATTGGAAACCTAAAGCCTAACCAACAAAGCAACAGCAATTCTCTGAGGCTCTGATAAAAGCCTAAGTCGTAAGAGTCCACAAAAAAGGGGCTTTCTACCACTGCTACAGCTTCTAAGACCCCTAGAAAACAGAGCGCTTCCATAAGCAAAGCGGGAGCAGCTGGATAAACCAACCAATGAACTCATTCCTTGAGGGAGGGCTTGTTGCTGCCCACCAGGCGCCAATGTTTATTCGGGGTATGTGGAATCGTTTGACAGTGTGAGCTGGTGGTATAAATGTTAATTTACATCTATGAGAATAAAGACTTGTGTTAGAGTACCTGGCACCCTAGTGGTGGTGGCAGCACTTACACTTTATGTAAGTGTACTTTACTTTGACACTTTTTATAAGTGTCTGGCCTGGCCATGTTTGCAACAAACTTCCTTTCCCTGACTCCCAGGGAATATTTCATTCCAGACCATGAGGTCCTAGGGGAGCTGATAATCATAGTGAGGGAGAAGGAAAGGAAAAATTACTTGAGTAAACAGCTGAAACTAGTCCTCGGAGAAGCTGCCTGCCTGAAAAAAAATCACAGCTACAGGCAAAAATAGAGCAGCCTGGGAAAAACTCAAGACTACAGCTGCACAGATAAGCCACAGATAAGCAGGCAGGCAAAGTCTGGCATGGAAGCCCTTTATTCTTTGTATGATTAACAAGCTCCCAGGAAAAAGGGGGCTTACCTAAAACAAACCCTCAGTTATGCAAACAAAAATAAGCGGCGCTTTGTGCTTGCCTAGAGACATACCCACAGCTGCATAAGATAAGGGGAGTTGCACAGACAGCTTTACTGATAAGAGAAGTTACTCAAAGTGCTACAGAGATGAGAGGAGTTTCTTATAAAAGCTTTTGAATGACTGTAAAAACGGCAATCCACTTGGACTCCCCTCTCTGCTGCAGAGAGCCTTCTTTCGCTTACTAAACTTTTGCTCCAACCAATGTCACCTTTTGTGCCCATGCTCCTAAATTTTCTTGGCTGTGAGACCAGGAGCTTAGATAACACCCTGGACAGCAAGACCAGTGACCCTGACCTGTGTCATTAGGGTACATTGCCTCCACTGGGGATACGACCAGACCGATCCTGAGTCATTCCCAGGTCAGTGAATGCCTTAGTGACTCAAGCCTCGTCCATCTCTTCACCCACTGACTTTTACATGGATAGGGAGGGAAGGAGGACACATCTTATCCATCTCTTCACCCACTGACTTTTACATGGATAGGGAGGGAAGAAGGACACATCTTATCCATGTCTTCACCCACTGACTTTTACATGGATAGGGAGGGAAGAAGGACACATCTTACCAAGATTGCAAGGCAGCTAATAATTGCATCTAGGGCTTCAAATGGCCCCTTTGCAAATTCACATGAAGAAAAAGTGACTGCAGATTTAAGTCAAACCAAGAAATGGAGAACTAAGAGAAAAGGGATCCAACGGTCATATGCGTCTTTAAATTCTGGACTGCTGGACTCCATTAAGCCTGAGCCAGACCCAACATGGTTATTAATCTTTTTTTCTCCTTTAAGGTACTTTCTGTTGTATATATTATAATCGAGAGAGATGATTGATCACGACAATTTATAGAGAAAGGCAAAGAAGGGCTAATGATACCAAAATTAAGGAAATATATTATTTCAGGGGTGCTTCTGGAATAATTCTTCTTGAGAATATAATACTGCCAATGGAAAGAAGAGATAAAGAACAGTGTGAACATGGTACAATGAAACAAGAGGTGACAACCGAATTCCCTTTGATATGTCATTGTTGACCATATGGTACTTATGGATGGAAACAATATAATCATGTAATAACACAATAATTTGACTGTGTAACTTGTATATATTTTAAAATTTAATTGTGCAAATGCAACATGTGATCATGGTTTAAAACTTCAGATTATGCCAACAAAGTGAAGGTAGGGTATGAATAGCATCAAGGTATAACGGTTAATCACACAGTTCTGTAGCAAGGTATACCTGGGTACAAATATTGCCTTAATCAGATATTATAATGACAACTATTATTGCTGCTGTTCTCAGCATCTAATCACTGAAGCCTTATGTTCCAAACCTTTTGAAACTGGTTTTTCTATATAACCTTCTCTTAATACTCAAAAGAGCAATTTGAGGGAGGCATTATGAGTATCATTATATGAGCACATACATAAAATGTTACATATGTGTTATATATCAAATTAGTAACATTATAACACATTTAGCACGGGGTAATTAGAAACTTTTTTTTTTTTTTTGAGGCAGAGTCTCGCTGCGATGCCCAGGCTGGAGTGCAATGGCGCAATCTCAGCTCACTGCAACCTCCGCCTCCTGGGTTCAAGCGATTCATTCTCCCATCTCAGCCTCCCAAGTAGCTGGGAGGACAGGCGTGCACCACCATACCTGGCTAATTTTTGTATTTTTAGTAGAGATGGGGTTTTACCATATTGGCCAGGCTGGTCTCGAATTCCTGACCTCAAGTGATCCACCCACCTCAGCCTCCCGAAGAGCTGGGATTGCAGGCGTTAGCCACCAAGCCCAGCCAAAACATTTTTTAAATACTAGGCTTACAAATATTTCAGCACAAAATCTTCCTACCACTTTTCAGTATGCACTCAATAAATAAAAACATTTATTATCATAATGATTACATGAATCAGAAAATTTGTAGAACTGTTATTTTCTTCTTTCAAACAGGATGCCTCTATTAAGTTGATCAAATAAAAAATGTTGATTTCATCATAAAAGATTTGTAAGTAACCTAAACTTATCAAAACACCCTGCAATATCTCTTCTAAATGATTGGTAAATATCATAGCATCAATCTTCGTAAAGCCAAAATTGCACAAAATGTTAAGATTTAAAGAAAACTACAGAGACTTTAAAATACTTTACATATCATTTGATCAATTAAGGCAATGAAAAACAAGAGTACCGTTAAACTAATTTATAATATGACTATGTTTAGGTCTACCATTTTGCCATCTGTTTTCTATAAAGTTTACTTTGTTCTTTTCTACACTCTTTCTTGTATTCTTTTTAGATTAATCAAGTATTTTTACTATTACATTTTAATTCTGCTATCGCTTTTTAAGCTATATTTCTCTGTACTTTTCAGTGACTGTTCTATGGTTATAATATGCATCTTTAAATTATCACAGTCCTTTCAGAGTTAGTACAGTACCACCTAATGTTGCAGTGAGCCGAGATCATGCCACTGCACTTCAGTCTGGGTGACAGATTGAGGCTCCCTCTCGAATATATATATATATATATATATATATATTTTTTTTACTTCATGAGAAGTGTACAATACTAACTCTAAGCAGACTGTCATAAATTAAGAGTACATATTATAACCCATACAAAATACCCAGAAGTGGAGCCAAAATATAAACAGAGAAGTTAATATAGGATACTACAAATATTCAATTAACCCAAAACAATGAAGCAAAGCAGCACGAGAGGAACGAACTAGAGGAGACAACTGGAAAAACAATAGGAAAATACTAGGCATAAGTCTAGTCACGTTAGTATGTTTAATGCAAAAGGACTTAGAAGACCCCAAAGACTTAGAAGTCACTGATGCTTAAATTGGACAAGAAAGACCCATCTCTATGCTCTCTATAATGGAAGCACTAAGGAGACAGATTGAAAGAATAGAAAAAGATATATCAGACATACTGCAAACCCAAGAAAACTGGTAATATTATTCAGATGTCAGACAAAGAAGACTTCAAGACCACAAATATTACATAAGGGAAGACATGCTGAATTAGGAAAATATAAAATTTATTACAGTCATGATATTCATAAAAGTATAAATAAGATATTTCCAAATACACAAAGAACTGAGAGAACTAAAGATAAATGAAATCATAATCACAGCAGAAATTTTTAAAACTATTCTCCTTGTAATTTATAAAACAATTTTAAAAATTGACTGACAATCTAGAAAATCTAAACACTACTATCTGAACAAAATCTGAACACTTAGAGTTTAAATATATATTCCTGTGCATGTGAAACTTTTGTCAAGACAGACCATATGCTAGACCATAAGTCTCAATAAATTTGGAAAGCTGAAATATCAGAGTAACGTTTTAGAACCAAAACAAAACTAAAACAGAAGTTGTAACAAGCTACACAGAAAAGCCCCAAATATTTGGAAATTAAATACTCCATTTAAATTAACAAATCTAATTAAAACACAAAGTAAGAAAATATTTGAATTAAATGGTAATTAAAACAATATATCAAAGTTTGTGGAATCTATCAGTGTAGTGCTTATAGCCTTAAATTGTTATATTAGAAAATAAGTAAGGTCCATAATAAAAGACTTAATAGTCTCAAGATTAAGAAGCTATCAAAAAAAAAAAAAGAGCATATTAAAACCAAGATAAGATTAAGAAATCAATAATATAAAAAACAGAAAAAAAAAGAAAATCAGCAAATTAAAGATTGATTCTTTGGAATAAAAAATAAGATAGTAAAAAACAAACAAACAAACAAACAAAAGCCCTGAAAAGAGTAACCTAAGAAAAAATAATATTACCCACATTAGAAGTGGAAAGGTGAGATCTTACAGACAGTATAAGGGTAATAAGGAAATATTATGGACAACTTTATACTACCAAATTTGAAAAATCTGATAAAATGGACTATACTCTTTGAAAAACAGTACTAAAGCTGCCATTAAATGAAACAGAAACTCTCAATCCTGTATTATTCAATAAATTGAAATTGTTCATTAAAATATCATGAAGGAAACTCCAGGCCCAGATCATTTCACTAATGAATTCTATCAAGCATTCCAAAAAGAAATTTGACCTTTGAACAACACAAGTTTGAACTGTGTTGTTCAATTCTTTTCAATAAATACATTGGATACATTTTTTAAGATTTGTGACAATTTGAAAAAACAACTGCGTAGTCCAGAAATATCGAAAAAATTAAGAAAAAGGTATGTCATGAATGCACAAAATATATGTAGATACTAGTCTATTTTTATCATTACCATCAAATATACACAAATTATAAAAAGTTAAAATTCATCAAAACCTACCGACACATACTCATACATCCTACATGGTGCCATTTGCAGTTCAGAGAAATATAAATAAATGTAAATATGTAGTATTAAATCCTAACTGCATAAAATTAGCTGTAGTACACCCAGCATTATTGTAATAATGTTGTAGTTACCTCCTTTTTGCTATGGTGTGGAGTTCAATTGTATCTGCTTAAAATGCCATGTGACGCTAATCATATCAGTGAACAGTTTCTCCCTCCACTAAATTGCATATGGCAGTAAAACGAAAGCTTTCACAGTTCTCATATGACTTTTCATAGTGTCTTGTGTAATACCATAAACCTTAACACCATGGAACCCAAATGAAATGCCACTGGTGATACTGGAAGTACTCCTAAGAAGCAGCGGAAAGTCATGACATTACAAGAAAATGTTTAATTGCATAAAAGGCACCATAGATTGAGGTCTGCAGCAGGGGCTACTTGCCATTTCAAGATAAATAAATCCAGTGTGAGGACCATTGTTAAAAACAAAAAGAAAAGGAAATTCATGAAGCCATTGTTGCAACTGTGCCAGCAGTGTGAAAACCTTGCACTTCTGCAAAATACATTTTTATCTATTGAAAATGCATCTTTTCTGTGGGTACAGGATTGCTGTAAGGCATACCTCTAAGGTGTAAGATGATTTGAGAAAAAGTTAAGTCACTATATGACAACCTAAACAAAAGGAAGGTGAAGGTTCTAAATCTGGAGTATTTAATGCCAGCAAAGGATGGTTTGATAATTTTAGAAAGAGGTTTGGCTTAAAAACAGTCAAGCAGGAGAAGCAGTTCCCAGATGCCATTAAGAAAATCATTGAGGAGAAAGGATATCTGCCTGAACAGGTTTTTAAACAGATGAAAGTGCCCCACTCTGAAAAACAAAAACAGAAACAAAAACAGAAAAATGCCATAAAGGACATTTATTAGTAAGGAAGAGAAGTGAACACCAGGATTTAAGGTAGGAAGGGATGGGCTAATTCTACTGTTTTGTGCAAATATAATCGGGTTTATGATCAGGACTGACCTTATCTATAAAGCTGCTAACTCCTGAGCCTTGAAGGGAAAAGTTAAAACACCAGCTGCCAGTCTTTTGGTTGTAAAACAAAAAGGCCTGGACAATAAGAATTTTTTTTTTCTATATTGGTTTCATTGATGTTTTGACCCTGATGTCAAGAAGTACTTTGCCAGTGAGTGAGTGCCTTTTAAAGTTTTTTTTTTTTCTTTTTGATTGGACAATGTCCCTGACCCCATGAGTTCAATACTAAAGGTGTCAAAGTGGTCTATTTGTCCCCAGACATAACATCTCTAAATCATCCTCTAGATCAGGGAGTCATAAGGACCATTAAGGCTCATTACACACAGTACTTTATGGAAAGGACTGTCAACACTATGTAAGAGAACCCTGATAGAACATCATGAAAGTCTGGAAGGATCACACCACTGAAGATGCCATCATTGTTATACAAAAAGCTGTGAAAGCCATCAAGTCCAACCTAACACACTCCCCTGCTGGAGGAAACTGTGTCCAGATGTTGTGCATGACTTGACAGAATTTACAACAGAGCCAATCAAAGAAATCATGAAAGAGATAGTGAACATGGGAAAAATGATGGTGAGTAAAGGCTTTCAAGATATAGACCTTGGAGAAATTCAAGAGCTAATAGATGACACACCAGAGGAATTAACAGAAGATGATGTAATGGAGACAAGTGCTTCTGAACCAGTACCAGATGATAAGGAGGACGACATAGAAGTAGTGCCAGAAAAACAGTCTGGCAGAAGGTTTCTAATTATTCAAGTCTGTGTTTGATTTCTTTACAATATGGCTCCTTCTATGATATGGGTACTACAAATAAGTAAACAGTGGAAGGACTGTACCAAATAGAAACATCTTTAGAGAAATGAAAAAGCAAAAAAGCTAGAAACTATATTTCCATAGTTACACCGTGTGCTGTTTCTGCCACCCCGATACAGTAAGAACAACCCCTCCTCTTCTTCCTCCTCCTCAGCCTGTTCAACATGATGATGATGAGAATGAAGACCTTTATGATGATCCACTTTCAGGTAATGAATACTAAATCTATTTTCTCTTCCTTATATCTCTTAATAACATTTTATCTCTCGTTTATTGTAAGAAAACAGTATGTAATACATATAACATAAAAATATGTGTTAATTGACTAGTTATGTTATCTGTAAGACTTTCAGTCAACAGTAGGCTGTTAGTAGTTAAGTTTCTGGAGAGCAAACAATGGTCCACAGATTGTCAACTATGGGGGGGAGTCTGCATCCCTAATCCCCATGTCTGTTGTTCAAGGGTCAAGTGTACTAGCAAACAGAGCACTACACTAAATATATTTTATTAAGTCTAATGCTAAAATCTGACAAAAATAATTTTTAAAAAGGAAATCACAGGCTAATGGCCATCACGGACATAGGTGAAAAACTCTTAAATAACTAGTAGAAAACTGAATACAGTAATACATACAAGAAGGATAACAGTGGCCAACTGGATTATATCAAGAATGCAATGTTGGGCTAACATCCAAAAGCTGACCAACGCAGTTTCCCATAATAGAAGAATAAAGGGGAAAACATGATTATATTAATAAATGTAGAAAAACATTCAGTAAATTTATCACATATTTATTACAAAAATTATCAGCAAAATGGCACTAGAATAAAACTTGCTCGATTTGGTAATGGGCATCTGCAAAAAAATTACAGCTAGTATCTTTCTTAATGGTAAGAAATTAAATATTTTCTCCTAAGACTGAAAAGAAGACAACCCAACTGAAAAGCATCTGCAATGTGAAAATATTACCGTTTTCATGTAATAGTAACAAAATCTGAAAAACAAAATTTAAACATATTCATTTACAATAGCATCAAAACCACAAATGAAATTTAACAATTTAATTTTATCTAATTTATTAAACGTTAAATTTTAATAATACTTCTATATTGAAAACAGATGGAGTCTCGCTCTGTCATCCAGGCTGGAGTGCAGTGGAGCGATCTCGGCTCACTGCAAGCTCCGCCTCCCAGGTTCATGCCATTCTCCTGCCTCAACCTCCTGAGTAGCTGGGACTACAGGCGCCTGCCAACATGCCAGGCTAATTTTTTGTATTTTTAATAGAGATGGGGTTTCACCGTGTTAGCCAGGATGGTCTTGATCTCCTGACCTCGTGATCTGCCCGCCTTGGCCTCCCAAAGTGCTGGGATGACATGCATGAGCCACCACGCCCGGCCCAAGGTATGCTTCTATACTAAACACTATAAAAGATATCTATAAGAAATTATAGATGACCTAATAAATGGAGAACTGTAGACTCTCTGTTAAGATATCAATTCCTCCTAAATTTATCTATAGTTTTGATGTAATAAAAATCAATTTCTCAGTTGGGTTTTTTAGGAAATTGACAAGATAGTTCTAAAATTTAAGTGAAAATACAAAGGACCCAGTGTAGCCATCTCCTTCTTCTACAAAGCCTTGAAATAACAACATTTTGGACTCACACTACTTAATCTCAAGATTTACTATTAAAGTTCAGTGAAAAAGAATGGCATAAAGAAGGAAAAAGTTCAAAAAAGATCCATATGTATATGGCCAATTTATTTTCAACAATGGCATTAGATAATTCAGTAGAAAAAGAAAAATCTTTTGAGCAAATGGTTCTGGAAGAACTGGAGATTCATGAAAACAAGTAACTTCAACTACATTTGAAAATGATTTGAGATACAAGTTATATTTACGTCCCAAAGCTTCCAGAAGAAAACTTAGAAAACTATTATTTGCAAACTTGAAGCAAAGACTTAATAGTAAGTTAGTAATAAGCACTAAAAACAAGAGACTCAAACTGATATACTGGACTTAAAAATTTTAAATATCTGTTTATCAAAAGACACAAGCCTGGGCAACATAGCAAGACCCTGTGTCTAAAAACTTTCTTTTATAAATTAGCCTGGTGTAGGGACATATGCCCATAGTCCTAGCTGCTTGGGAGGCTAAGGTGGAAGTACTGCATGAGGCCAGGAGTTTGAGGCTGCAGTGAGCTATGATTGTGCCGCTGCACTCCAGACTGGGTGCAAAGTGAGACCTTGTCTCAAAAAAACTCCAAAAAAAAAAAAAAAAAAAAAAAAAAAAGATAGGGAAAGAGAGTTGGAACTGATTGCTTAATGGGTATGAGTTGTCTTTGGGGTGCTGAAAATGTTTTGCAACTAGTTAAGGATGGCAGTTGCAAAACATTTTGAATGCACTAAATGGCTACATTATGTTAATTTCACCTAAATTAAAGGAAAAGATGTGGGGGACAAAAGGAAAGGGAGAATAAATAGCAATAAGGGATGAGCCACTGGCAAATTTGGGCCATTTTAAAATTTAGAGCATAATAGCATTAAAAGGAGAAGAAAGAAAAGAAAAAGAAAGGAAATGGAAAGAAAGGCAGGCAGGCTAAGATACTTAATGAAAGAAACCTTTGCAACACATATATTGAACAAGAAATGTATGTCCCAGTAATACAAAGAACGCTTCCAAATGAAGAGGGAATAAACAATCCAATGTAAAACTATTTGTAGTGTGATACTTTACACATATTGCAAACAATTTTCATAGAGCTGAGGGGTTGAATAAATTGTGGTGCATCCATAGAGTTAACCATACCAAGCATAAAAGAATGAGGAATATATCTTTGAATACACATGAAGTGATTTCCACGACATATTAAGTGGAAAAAGAAAATTGCAAAAAAATAATCTATAGTATACCACCAATCATGTAAGAAGGAAGGGGATATGATAAAATATATATGTATCTGCCCATTTGTGATCAAGAAAAAAAAGAGAAAAAAATAAACCAGAAACTATTAGACGAGTTAACTCTAGGGGTTGGGTGAGATTAGGGTGGAAAGAAGGGAGGAATAGAATCATTGTAGCAGGGATGATGGGGAAGTGATATTTCTCACAATCCTAATTTTTAGAACCACAGTAATATTTCACATATACAAAATATAGTTAAATTAATCCAAAAGGTGAGGGAACTCAAAATGGAACATCAAGAGTAAAAAAAAAAAAAAACAGACTGATTATATGATTAATGTAACCATACTGCAGGGGACAGGAAAAAAAGATAACTAACCTAAATACGTTTAGAAACAGTATGTTGACCGAACACTGTTAAGGATAAAGAAAAAAGAACTATATTTAAATACCGTGCTGTAGTCAGTGATTTCATTTTTAAACGGGTATAATTTAGAAATTCTGAAATTACTTTAAGCACATACCGCACTGAAGAATTAACAAAACATATTGTAGATAATGAAAGGTAGGTTTCTCACTGTTGAAGAAACAAATCACAAGCCAAGACGAAAGAATAAAATGAACATGATGATGATGGATTATAATCATAACAGTATGAACTCGTGATTTTTAATAAAGATAGATATATACTATCTATAGTATTCTATATATTATTGGTATATATATTTAAGATAGATAAATGGAGAGAGACATTATAGGTGTGTGTGTGTGTGTAAATGGACACATAGCTCCGAGCTCTAGGCCTAGAAGCAATAAAACCCCGTTAGCAATGAATACACTTAATAACAAGATCTTGGTTTCTAAATACTATTTCTCAATATGAAGAACTAGAACTCGCTGAGGAAATGGTTGATTACAGGCTTGGGGAAGGAAAATACAAGACAAACCTAGAACATCTTGTGATACCAGAAAATAAGAAGTGGTCAAAAAATTATGGGGTTATATTAAAAGAACACAGGGCCAACTTAAAGGAGCTCCCAATGATCAAATCCAGGAAAAAAAAAAATGAAAATCAAACACAAATAATGATTGCAATATATAACAATCCATAAAGTAAGATATATGCACAAATCCACACTGATGTAAAATAACAACTGAGTACAAATAAATGGGGAAGAAGGACAGATCTTTACAGTCAAATTCTAATACGTAGAGAAAATATCATGGAAATAGAAACCATCACTAGGTTTACACCATAATCATAATTGCTGTAGGCAAGAATCTTCAATTATTACTGAAATTAGATGAAATAAAATATTTGCATAGTCTCAAAGTATCTCTTCACAAAATATTAATTACAAAGAAAGGAAAACAGCAACTTTGCAGTGGATAAACCTGGCAGACACTACCTTAATCAAGTGATATTTAATATCAGCAGAAATAAGACACTGACATCATGTACCCCAGATACAATCCACTGAAAAGGGCACACCATTACTGCTGTGTTATCTTTTGTCAAAAGTGCATAACCTTAATCTAATAATAAAAAATATCAGACAAATCCAAATTGAGGACTAGGGTACAAAATTATGGTTTAGTATTTCTCAAATGTGTCAATTTAATGAAATACAAAGAAAGACTGAGGGAACTCTCCCAGATTTGTAGTTAGGAGAGAGGGCAAAGGAAACATGCCAGATAAATGCAATAAGGGATCTTGAATTGGATCCTGGACTAGATAAAAAGGACATTAATAGGGTAACTGGAAAGACCTGAATATAGTCTGCGATTGGTTGATAGTATTATATTAATTTCCTGATTTCAATCATTGTATGTAATGTCATAATAATGATTATATAAAATCAGAAAGCTGGGTACAGAATACACAGGAACTCTACTATTTTTGCAAATTTCCTGTAAGTCCAAAATTACTTCAAAATTGTAATTTAAAAGTTGGGAAAAATACACAAATTTTACTACAGAAGATTTACAATTGGATAACTTCATGAAAAACTGGTTGCCTTCTTAAGCGGTCAAATTTCAAATTGAAGTCACAACAAAATGTCAGCTCACACCCAGTTAATAGATAAGACTGACAATTTCCAATGTTGGCAAAAATGGACAGCAACTAAAAATCTCCTATCACTGGTTGGGAGTGTGAAAACTGTCCACTTCTTTAGAAGACTCTCTAGCAATTTTCTATAAGTTAAGCAAAAATCTGTCTTATCAAACAATTCAATTTTTAGGTATTTACATAAGAGGTCTGCTAACATTCAAAACAGCTAAAATCTAGAAACTACTCAGGTGTCCATCAACAAGAGAGTAGATAAACTGCAATATGACCATTTAGAGAAATATTACAACTATAAAAATTTTTTTAAACTGCTCATATAGGGAATAGCATGGATAAATCTCAACATGATTATGATGAGTGGAAGAAGCCAGACACACAGTGTGATTCCATTTATATTAATTTCAAAAGAGGCAAAACTTATCTGTGATTGTAGAAATCACAACATTGTTTTTTTGAGAAGGTGCTTGGTTGTAAAGAGGCGGTAGGGTAGGTTCTCAAGTAATAAAAATATTCTGTCTTCTGAATGGGATAGTAATTACTTTTAAGAAAACTTACTGAATTATACAATTACTATATATCAATGCATTTAACTATGTAAATTTTACTTATGGAAAAATATAAGTCATTAAAAATAGGGAAGCTCCACATCTATGGATATGTAATGATCAGAAATATTAAAATATTTATATATTACATAAGCTATAAAGTTATGGAATAGTATAAAAGCATGAGTGTATATACACACACATTTAAAAATAAAATTGTAAAAATGTTTATAGAAGAATAAGAAGTGTTATTATTTCTCTAGCTTATTTGAAAATACTTAAAATTAACACGAAGTAAATATGGCAAAATGTTGATAATGATGGAACCAGTTCCAGTTCCTTGTATGTGCTAGTTCACTGTTTTCTTCTCCTTATACACTGTATGTTTACAATGTGTTCATAATGAAAAGTTTTATAAAATGCACAGTGGGGTAAATCTTTCATTGCCAAGAACAAGTGAATATGAATGTATTACACATGTTTAAGAATTTATTAGGAAAAGAAATAAAAGAATACAGAACCAATATATACAAGTAAATTAGAACCTTAAAAAATACCTGATAAATTATACCAAAGACCTGATTGAGGGAGAGGGAAGGGGAAGGCTAGTGATGCTAAACATCCACTAGTTAAACTTATTCATTAACAAAGGCATGGCAGAAATAACTATAACTGGAATGAAAATGAATACATAATTGAAACAAGAGAAATGTAATAGAATGATGAAAGAACACTGTATAACTTAATGCTAATGTGTTTGAAAATCTGTATGAACTGTGATTTGCTAAGATAACACAGGTTAAATTTAAGACACAAAACAAAGAACAAGCAATAACCATACAAAAAAAGGAAAAGAAAAAAAAAAACTTCTAGCCTCTCTTCTAACTCCAAACCACCAAAAACAAAGGAGAGCCCAGATGACTTAAACACTGATAGTGAGGTGAGAGCTTTTCCACCCACTCTAGAACACAGTATAAGAAAATCCTCAAAACGATTAACACAACCAGAGTATCTGATATCAAAACACGACAAAAAGAGCACAAAAAAGAAAAATCACAGATCAATTTCACTTAGTTGTAGACTTGTAAAAATTCCAAATCAAATTAAAATACCCACGATTAAGTAGTAAATCAAAAGAATAAAACATTTTTAAAACCAGTAGGGTCTGTTCATTCAAGGAATAAAAGGAAGTTGCAATAACAGTAAATTAATTCATAGTGATAAAAGTCTTTAAAAAGAACAGTAACAGATTCTGCAAAAAAAATTTGATTATATCTACCCACCTGGTTTTGATTAAAATTCCTTACAAAATATAAAAGGTGGGAGACTTTCCTAACATAGTAGACAAAGTATTTCGCACTTAAAAATCAGCATTTCACATATTGATGATTAAGACCACCCACATCAAAATAACTTACCTATTGGGAATAAGACCTGATACCACCCCCAGCAGAGTCCTGCCCAGCAAGATAAAACTGTAAACCAATAAATAAATTCAGTTTGCTTATCTAGGCAAATAGTTCTTCTATCATTGATAACATATTTCTACAGGCAAACAGCTCACCTAGAAAAATGATTTGACCATCAATCCTCACATTAAGAACCTCATCTCACTTTCCCACCAATCTTAAAGTATTGCATGACAAATTTTGCCCATTTCTAATTAGTTCCCTGCCCAGACCCCAAAGCCTTTCTTGATTTTGAAACATTATTAAATCCTATCAAGGTGGTGTTTTCCCTTGCTGCAGGTAAGTTTAACAAACTCAGCTTTGCTTGATCATAGCTCTTTCTGGTGGTCTTTGGGAGAAAATGACCAGCAACAATGTGCCAGTCAAACCAAAGAAGCATACCATTAAACCCTGATTAAATCAAGGGTGGGTAATATTTCCATAACTGTTCAAGTGTTCTGATAGTAACAGTCTGTGGACTTTGTCAACATAACTAAAATCAGGATCAATATGAAGGGGGGAAATAAAAACTTTAAATATTTGCAAAGGATTTAGTCTATACTTTGAAAAAATCTGAAAAGCAACAAGAAACAGTAAGGTGACCACTTACCCCCAAAACAAAACAAAACAAAAACTTTAGATACAAAAAATGAACAAGAAAGCAAATTAAAAGAAAAACTCCCATCACCAGAGTGAAAATACTAACAGTAATTAAAATTATTGAATACGAAAAGACATACCTTGTCCTTGGATACGAAGACTTAACTTAATATTTTTAAAAACCATTCTCCCCTCAATTGATTTATTAAAGTTGATGAAATTGCAGTCTAAACTGTAATTTCTTCCAACGAGAAGACACATGAGACAGGAGGCAGAAGAAGAGACACACAAATCCACAGAACAAAAATGGAGCCAGTCACAGATGAGAGTACAGCATATGCGCAAGATGGCAGTACAGATAAATGGGCAATTATTGGCAAATAATCGCAAGTAATGGCAAGTAACTTGGCAACTTTAAGATTTCAAAACAAAAAAATTTCTCATGATTTAAGAATTTGAATTAAAAAAACACAAAAGAATTAGAATTTAACATAGGTGAAGGGTTTTATGGACTCAGTATATATATCTTTCCAAAAATGACATGAAACTCAGAAGCCATAAAAGCGAACATGGTTATACTTGGACATATAACAATCATACACATTCTTATAACAAAAACAAAGTTAAAAAGTGTGTAAAAAAGAGCTGTAATGGTTGACAATCCAAATCTTATTTCCCGAAATAGTAAATGAGCTCTTCGAAATCAGGAAGAGACTAAATCCTCCTCCCACCCACAAAATTGGACATAAAGAAGAAATTAAAAAATACAGATGGCTAACAAACATGAAAAAATGACCAAACTCAAAAACAAAAGAAATACAATTTAAGACAATAGTTTGGGTGATCACATTGGCAAAAATTTTAAATATTTATAAAATCCATTGTCTGTGAGATTGTAGGAAAGCTGGCAATCTCATTCATTGCCATTGGAGGATAAAGTTGTTAACCACATTTTTGAAGGCAAACTTGCAATAATTTTCAAAATATGAAGTGTGCACATACTTAATCCCAGTAATTCAACTGATAAGTAATTTATTATGATATTATAGACAAATGCAAAATTATTGATATATAGGGAGGTTCATTGCACAGAAATTTGGTGCTAACATAAATATCTATGAGTGAGAAATGCTTAAAACATTTAATTATATTTCATCTACAAAACATTCATGTCGTCATTCAACAAATGACACAGATGTGTATGTATTACTGAAAAAGAAAAAGGCCATTGAATGAGGGCTGTTAAATGAAAGAGGTAATTTGCAGAAAAATGTGTTACAATATGGCCACACTCCTGGATCCTTCCCCAAAATGGCTTGTGTATTTGTGTGCATCTATCCACTAAAAGAATGCATGTAGTTCACTTAATAGAGGAAAACTATAGGGACAGAATTGGAAGAGAGGAGGGCATTTAATTTATATATTATTTAAATATGCTTTGAATTTTTGAAAAAAATCATGCAGAGTTTCTTTTTAATATATTCTGTATTTTTCAGTTTACCATGCGGCAAATGAAAATTATAAATGTATATTTATGGGAGCACTGAGCAATTCCACCATTTTGAGCATCTTGTGTAATATTTTATCCTCTACTGAGGCTCCTGGGATTGAGTCAAGTGGCAGCAAGGGAAACAGTCACCATGCCCCAATTAAAGTCTCATCGATGATATCCCAACATGAGCATTTCTCAGTTAAGCATTTCTTATCTGCAGGAGGTATCCACTGCAACACAGGAAAGAGAAGAGTCCCCATGCATAAGGAAGACTGAATCATTGTTTTGGTGAAGCTGGCAGTAGAAGGAATGGCACCAACTCAACAAATCCACCTCTTTGTGGCCATCACCTGCAAGGACACAGTGGGGAAAAGTGGCAAAGGTGAGAAACACATTTCCTAAGGAGTCATGGGGGTATGAAATTCCTCTTTAATCTTCCCCCTACTTGTGCTAGAACAAATATACCCACAGTACACAGAGAAAACCTCATTTCTAGCACCTGAGTCCGTGATGAGGCCAAAACAATGACATTAAAACTTCCTGATGTCAAGGATGCCAGATACTGATGCTGCTTTTTCTCCTTTTGCTGGGCTAAAAAGTAATAGCCATCAACAACCTCGGGTTTCATGTCTCTCTCTTCCTCTCTGGTTTCTTTTTTTTTTTTTTTTTTTTTTTTTTGAGACGGAGTCTCGCTCTGTCGCCGGGCTGGAGTGCAGTGGCCGGACCTCAGCTCACTGCAAGCTCCGCCTCCCGGGTTCCCGCCATTCTCCTGCCTCAGCCTCCCGAGTAGCTGGGACCACAGGCGCCCACCACCTCGCCCGGCTAGTTTTTTGTATTTTTAGTAGAGACGGGGTTTCACCATATTAGCCAGGATGGTCTCGATCTCCTGACCTCGTGATCCGCCCGTCTCGGCCTCCCAAAGTGCTGGGATTACAGGCTTGAGCCACCGCGCCCGGCCTCTCTGGTTTCTTAAAGCTCTAGGTCATTCACTTGTTTGATCAGTTACTTCAGACCAGTTTGTCAACCTTCCAGTCTAACAGTTATGGAGAAGCTACTGTGTTTCCTTTGTACAACAATTTTCTAGCATTACAATGGATCAAGCCATGAAGGAGTTGAGTTTATTAGATGACAGAAGTTAAGGAAATCCTTCATATTAACAGTAAATGTACTGAGATGTAGAAAAGCCACGAAGGTATATTAAGAAAAGCTGCATCTCTTAACATATTATGCAATCTCAGAATCAATTAGAATGTAATCAAACATCATCAATATTCAGAAACTTAACAGCTCAATTTCTACTAAGACATGGCTTCTCCTAGAAAGCAAGGACTATTTTAACTAACACCTTACCTTTAGTGGGTGGCCTAGGCAATGCATAGGTGAGGAGGCTTTTTGTCTAAGGGGTGTTGTTTCGGGAATTTGCTGATAACATTCACTCTCAGAAGAGTTCCCAGGAAGTCATCTTCTGAGGTGAAAAAAAAAAGAAAGAAAAAGAGAGAAACACCACTTCCAATGAAACAAGCAGTGCAGCTGGAATCTGGAAATTCCTTCTCTGCTACTCTTTTATATTGATTTAATTTAATTAACATACTTCTGAAACCATAACTATCTAGTCCATAACTACACATTTCAATGTCAGCACACTGCATCAGGGACCTTCTCTCTTGCGCATTTCCAGACCCGACTAGATCACCTGAACCCCACTGAAAGTTATGTCTCTTTCTGTTTTAAAATCATTTGTTTTCTACTGCTTAGTTGGTCAGGTTACTCACAAAATTACCAAGACAATCTACTTATATATCTTTTTATCAATAAAAGTTTATTGAGAACCTGTTCTATGACAGGCAATCCACAAGGTGCTTGTATCACAAAAAATGAACTGAAAAAATATCTGGACATAAGAAATTAAAAGTCCACTGGATGAATCAATCATACAAATAAAGAGCTGAAACATAATGGTCTTATGGAGGCAGATTCAGTTTTGGGCTCGGATTGCCGAGGAAGACCTGTTGTGACCACTCGCCTTTAATTCCCCAGAACGGTATCCACCCTCATCTGGCTATCAGATGGGTTTTCATGCTATTTAACTGGAACCAAATGTCATCAAACTCAAGAAGAGCAGTATCTATCAACTCCTTCCATCCTAGGCCTGTTTCCTATGAATGTGCAGTTCCCTGCCCACATACCTGCAAGGGTGTCCAAGAAACCACAGGTAGGCATGGAGAGCCACTGACCAGGGAGTAAGTTGTCAGCTCATTCTCTGGAGTTTTCTTTAATTCATTTTCTTGCTTCCTGACAAGTCAATAAACACATTTAGTAATATCACGATGTAGTGGCTTACAATTCTATTTTCAAACATACTTTCCCCAATATAATTTTAGCTAATATTTCTAAGACAGATATTTTATAAATGTTGTTTTTATCAGATTTGAAAGTTAAGGCAAGGGCATGGACAGTTTCGCTTCCCTTCTAGGCTCTATCATCACTTGACATAAAAGAAAAAAAGAAAAAAAAATGCACCTAAAATACACACATCTGTATGTTCATATAAACCACACGCGCGCGCGCGCGCGCGCACACACACACACACACACACACACACACACACACAATCTAATTTAACAATGAAACATTCAGGAAGTATGGGTATCCTGTGCTGGGAAAATACGGATGTTGCTAAGCCCTTTGTGTGTCACGTACACAGGCTTCAAATACGCACTGCCCTCCCTTTACTCTGTAAGGTCCAATGGACACAGAGAGTGGCCAGCTAATGACTACATTAGTAAGATAAAATATTCCCAATCTATTAAGACTAAGTGTTATAAAACAAAATTTACACCATTATATACAGAGCAATATGATCATGGTCTATTACCACCCAGTGAAGCCCAAGGAAATCTTCTAAGGATTCCACTGGTGAGGGACATGTTTCTAGCTCAACAATTTTTTTAAGACTATCTTTACAAAACAATACATTTCAATAATTTCTAAATATCTGGAAAGGGTGGATTAAACTAAGCTACTCTTTTTTAAAACAATAGTCTAAAATTTGCCCCCAAACAATAATCTAGTGAAAGGCAATGTTTATGTGCAATAATCAGGACTATCCTATAACCACTCTTCATTAAAAAGACATACATAAATAAAATATCTTGATCTATGATTTGGAAGAAAGCATGTAATACAAAATCATTTTCAACAGCATTAATATAACTAGAAAGTCTAGATATGATAAAATGATATATCTCTATTCAGAATAGCCATATAACTATACAGTGGCTTACATGTGATTTACTGATCTCAGCCTTGTTGATTAAGGGACAAATGTAAAACTGTGCACATCTCAAACAGATGTGCTAATACTCTCTGAAGCCATCTGCAAAATAATGCATCATAAATTTTACCAAATATATTTACAGGTTTTCAATTGTCCTGTCCCTGTCAACCTTTAAGACATCTTGAAATTCCAGATTCATGTAAAAGTGTAAAGTTTTAACTTTACAAAAAAAGTTAAGCCAAAAACATACAATAGTTAAAACATGCATTTGTCTTCCGAATAAAAACATACTGATACAAGGCTACTGTTTTCTTTACTTCACTCTGTTGTCTCCTGATAAGTTAATAAACAAATTTAGAAATATTTTATCAAAATGTGGTAGCTCACAATTCTATTTTCAAACATACTTTTCCCAAACTAATTTTAGCTAACATTTCTAAGACAGATATTTTATAAATGTTTTTATATTTTATAAATGCTTTTATCACATCTACATCTTTTATCACAGAATAGCATACATGTAGTAGCTCTAGAATCTGTGACCAATAGAACTTTCTGTGGCAAAAGTGTTTTATAATTCCACTCTATAATATCAATTATGTTGATAATACATGGTGTGCAGTAACTTGAGAAAAATCACTAAATAGATAAAGAGTGCAATCAGCGTGTTTCAGCCTGTCACTAACTATGTTAGGGTCAAGTTCTCATTTTATTTAATATAGTATCTTCAAGATAGAGAGCGCCCTTTCAATGATTAGAAGAGATATAAGACAAAAATAAAGATAGTATTACTTACAGGTCCTGAGGGGTACATGGCATGCCTGGGAGTCCACATGCAGAGGTCAGGGAGTGAGAGAGACGGAGAGAGAAAGAGACACACATGGGCCAATGCCCTTACTGGGTCAAGGGTACTATTCAAACAGGTTTGCTATGGAGACTTCTAAGTGGTGGGTCTAAAGCAAGCAGGCATGAGTTCCCTGGGGTCACACTGTGACTGGGAGGTGGACACTGGCTCCATAAGGGGTGTGGGGTTCAAGGGGCTTGTCAGGTAGATTGCATCAAGCTGTCCCATGGTGAAGTGGTCCAAAGGAGGCAGTTGGATAAGGCAGCTATCTGGACCAACCACACTGAGGAACGAGGAGGAAGTGTAGAACTGGAAACTATGCAAAGGTGAGTAAGCCTTGCTTCTAGTATAAGAAAGTTAAACTTATATTCAAGATGGATGCCAAGGCAACATAAAATTATAAGAATTCACCACATTCTTTCAATGTCCATACCCAAAAGGGCACACTGCTCAGGCCTCAGGGACATTCTCTCAATCATACATCTCAATTCTAGCCCAATATCATCTTCATTCCCAAAAAGGAGCAACTGTTCAAACATTCTTGATACCCAATACCTTTCTGCTATAAGCTAAGCAGAGAAATGTCAAACATCCTAGAATCTTTAGGAATGAAAACCATGGAGCACTTACCATGTGATTAATGTTGATACATGATTTGATTACAAGAGGCTTCCCAAAATTAAAACAATTCCCCACTGGCTACAAACAGTTGCCAGGCACAGTGGCTCATGCCAGTAATCCCAGCACTTTGGGAGGCCAAGGGCAGATCACCTGAGGTCAGGAGTTTGAGACCAGCCTGGCCCACGTGGTGAAACCCTGTCTCTAAAAAAACACAAAAATTAGTAGTGTGTGGTGGCACATGCCTGTAATCCCAGCTACTCGGGAGGCTGAGGCAGGAGAATCGCTTGAACCCTGGAGGCAGAGGTTGCAGTGAGCCAACATCGCGCCACTACACTCCAGTCTGAGCGATAGAGCAAGACTAAGTCTCAAAAACAATATATATATATATATATATATATATTTATTTTTACTGCTCCTTGCAGAGCAGGGCTAACCCACAGACAGTGTTCCCTGAGTAGCCCACAGATAAATTTGGAATGAATGATATTGCTATGAGATCTTCTGGAAACCTCACAGATATGAGCAATGAAGCCAATGAGAATCAAAATGTCAACGCTGTGTTGTTAAGTTGTAAGTGCAATGAGAATTTTGTTTTCCTTCATAGCTCTCCCCTCAAGAAAGTACAATGCAGCAAACAGCAACATTCCTGATCCAATCTATAGGGTCAGTAGTGATATCCTCTCCATCATTCCTAATTCTAATGATCTGTGTCAGTCAAGCTAAAGGACTGTCAATTTCACAAATCTCTGCACAAACCCAACTTTTGGTTTCACAAATTTTTCTCTGTAATTTGTCTGTTTTTTTACGTCATCAATTTTTGCTCAAATCCCTACTGCTTACTTCCTTCTGTTTGCTTTGAATTTCATCTTCTAGTTTAGTCTTTTTCTTGTTTAAGGTGGAAGCTTATATCATTTATTTATCTTCCCTTTTTTCTGATACAGTTATTTAAAACTATAAATATCCCTCTAAGCATGTCTTTAGTTGTATCACATTCTATGCAAGATGTTTTCTAGATTCTTTTTATTTTTTATTTTTATTTTTTAGACAGGGTCTCATTTTGTCACCCAGACTGGAGTGCAGTGGCACAATCTTGGTTCAATGCAGCTCCTACCTGCTGGTCTCGAGTGATTCTCCTACCTCAGCCTCCCGAGTAGCTGGTACTACAGGCACGCACCACCATGCTCAACTCATTTTTTGTATTCTTGTAGAGATGGGGTTTTGCCATATTGCCCAGGTTGGTCTTCAACTCCTGGCCTCAAGTGATGTGCCCACCGAGGCCTCCCAAAGTGCTGGAATTACAGGTGTGAGCCACCACCCCTGGACTTTCTAGTTTCTTTTTACAGATTTTTTACCAATGGGCTCTGTAAAGTGTGTTAATTTCCAAATATTTTGTGACCTCCAAATGTATTTGTGTTGACTTCTAGTTTAATTCCTCTATGGTCACACAACATCCTCTACATGGTTTCAATCTCGAATTTATTGAGTACAGTTTTATAGCCTAACACATACTCTACCCTGGCGAATGTTCCAGGTATGCTTGAAAATAATTTGTATTTCTGTTGTTGGGTGGAGTTTTCTCTATCTATCTATCTCTCTCTCTCTCTCTCTCCTCTCTCAGGTCAAACTGGTTGATAACATTGCTGAAGTATCTTCTAACCTCAATGATGCTCTACCTAATTGACTTATCAGTGATTAAGAAGAGGCTATGAACAAAAGTTATTATTGTTGAACTGCCTATTGATCCCCTCAATCATGTGAGTTTTCAGTGTATGTAACTTTGGGCAGTGTTGTTAGTGCCGATATGATAATTGTTACATATTCCTTATTAATTAACCCTTCTATATTAAATACTATCCTCCTTCCTCTCTAGCAATACTTTATCTTAAAGTCTCTTTATTCTGATGTCAGAATAGCCACTTCTGCTCTCTTCTGGATTTGCTGGATATAGCTTTTTCCATCTTTTCCTTTCGAACTATTTGTATCTTTTGTTCTAAAGTGTCTCTTTTGTAGACAATGTATAGTTGTTCATGTTTAAAAAACAACAGAATCTCCTAATCTCTTTTAAAAATTTGATATAATTGTCATATGGCTGGTTTTATGTCTGTCATTTTCCTGTTTTCTACATGTCTTATGTCTTATTAGTTCCGCTGTTCATTGTTAACTGCCTTATTTTGTGTTAAACAGATCTTTTCGTTATCCTATTTTAATTCTTTGGTTGTTCTTTTAATATTTTTTGAATTGTTTTCTTACTGGTGGTCCTAGTGCTTATAAAATACAACTTAAATGATCACAACCTCCCTCAGATTAACAATATATGTGTAACATGGCCTTTTATATGACTTGAAATCAATTTCAGAGAAGCAATTCTACTGCTCAGATAGTCCAGATTTCCAAAAGATTTTGAAGTCATCATCAATCCAGCCATGTTCATAAAAGGGACTGTGAGCCTGAGATAGCAGACAACACTACACACTAATGATTCTGTCTTGGACACAATGACACCATGACCACACTAAGTCATAGGGACCAGGATACAGGAACAATGATCCAGCCACATGGCTGACTACCATTACCATTAGAATGTTATAATTCCCTAAGACGAATACAGTATTTCCTGGACAAAATGCTTACTGTGAGAATTCCCACTGGTCTGTGAGCATGGAATGGTGTAATTATTTCTGATACTTTCTCTTGTATTTCAAGGGGAATGTTTAAACTCTTTCATATGACATCCACATTTTGGTCTACGTGGACCTGTGGAAATGGAGTAAAAATATGGGAAGATGAGAAATATACATGTCCAATTGTCAAACATGCATAAGAAAGGAGGCTTCACTGTGTATCTGCATATAAAATGTGCTAATTTATTACTCTACTGGGATGTCTCTGATATTATTCAAAATATAAATTGTGCAAAAATTCCAGGAGAGGAAAAGAGGCCTCGAATAACTCACCAGGTTATATTAATGCCTTACACTATTTGGTTCAACAGACTTTGTAAAAACAATTCTAAGCTATTTAATAACACAACAAAAATAATCCAGGAAATTACACGTATTAAAAACTGGATGTTACCCTTGGAGTGCATCGTTTTGATCTTTCCCGGAGAAAGCAGCTGGTGCAAATGACAAAAACAGTCCTTCTTTGGTGTGGAGGTGAGAATTGCAAGCGGCAAAGTGTTGTCTTCCACCAATATCACTTCCGATCTATAAAGGGGAAATCAGGGAGTTGAGAAACAAAACATTCCTAACGGAATATTTTGTAACAAGAGGTTGGTTGTAAGGAATTCCCCAGAGATGTTCACTGGACCATCTGTATGACAAGAACGATACTTGGTACTTGAAACATGACAGTGTAGAAATAATTGTTTTCTGAAACATTGGTCTCAAAGGTTCCTCAGCATACCCAACACACCACCATTCACTATGACTAGGCTCTCTCCTTAAATCCATTAGAAACCCACTGAAGGGATATAAAAGTGGCCAGAAAAATCCACATTTTAAAAACTTGGAAATGTAATCATTTCACATCTGGGAATGTTTAATGCAGCATGTAGCTGAAGACAGTACTTCTGTGCACACAAAATTTACTCTCTCAGCTGATGAAAAAATGAAAAAGAAACTGATTAAATCCCAGTGACTGCCTGGCAAGCTAATTAAATTATACTATGAAGATTACATAAGTAACACCTATTTTTCAGTTCATAACTTTTTTCACTTAATAGAGAAATGAAAAGTGAAAACCCCAAATCTCCTTGGATTTTGACCATCTTATTGCCCTCAAGAGAGCAAGCATGACTTAGATTATTGCAGCTCCAACAAAAGTGTGAATGGCTCAAGTGCAATTTCACAACTCAAGTGCTGATTCCCCAGGGTCTGTTTACTATCAACATATTTATGTTGCCAATCAAGAACTCAAGAGTTGCAATTTCATCTCCAAACTGCGTACCTACAGGTCACTGTCCAATTCAGTTTCTCTAGTGCATGTAAGCTGGTTAGTTTTCCAGTACCACAGTCCTTGCTGGGAGCACACAGCTGAACAAACTGAACTCTCCTTCCATATAGTTTGTTTAGGGCAGGTAACTGTGCTGGACCTCATGTTCAGAGGAGTTATTATTTAACGCATTGTTTTCCCAGGTTTTTCAACAAGATTAATTATTACAGTTACCAGTGACACGTGCAAACTTCTTAAAAGGGGCACTGTTTTGCCTCAGAAACATGAAAGAAAAGGAGCACTCTGGAGTACACTTCTCTGGGACACACTGATCCACCCTATTAAGTCATGGAGACCAGCCCCCAACATAGCAATGCCCCAGGCTCCATGCTGCCCAGCACAGACAGTGCCTTATGGAGTATTACATAATCCCCAAAAAAGGGCAATATTTTAGTGACAAAACACTGAGCAACCTGACCTGGCCCTTGAAGGTGTAATGGTAAAATTAATTCCCACTGGTCCCTGAGGATGGGATGGAAAAATCATTTCTGACATTTTCTGTCATGTCACATCTCAAGGGAAAGCAATGAAGTTTCATGTGAGGCTAGGTGCCTTGTCTTTGTTGACCTGTGGGAATAGGGTAAAGATGCAGAAACATGAGAACAATACATGCATATGTGTCTGCTGGTCCATCAAGCACAAGACAGTAGGATTCAGTTTATGTACCTATTAAATTAGCTAATACACCGCTCTCCTAGGATGTTTCCAGTGTTATTCAACAACAGTCAATGTGTTTGTCTCTAGCTTCCATCAGTCCAACATTTGCTGCCAGACAAATCAAATGTGCAACCAGACTATCAGTGTGCTCAAAGTTCCAAGAAGATGTTGGCCTGGTGAACATTCCATTCACAACAATGCATAGCATTTCCATCAATTCAACCACCTCAGGATTACTTTACCTTCAAAGGTCACCCAATGGATTGGGGAGGAAGAAGTCACAAAAAGAAGGGAATAAAGAAACAATGGTCTAAAAATCACTTATAGCACTGAACCTGCTTGAGAGTGGGAGCATGGCAATTTGCAGAAGCTGCACAGAGCTACACCATACTGATTCCACTCAAAGTGGTCACAGCAATGCAGGCAGGACACACACAGGTACAGTACTGTCCCGGGATATGTGACTAGAAGAACTGTGCAGCGTGCAGAGAGGGAAAGGCGGCCTCTAAACCCTCTCACCATGAGCTGCTTCCCACCTCCTCTCAGCTCTCAGAGTGATGCTCACCAGGTGGTACTGCTGAGGACCTACTGGCATTTGGGCACCGCATACCTCTTGGTCACACCCAACTTTCCGCTGTCACACTGTTGAGGATCAGCCTCTCTGGCACTCTCCATGCTTCATGCCCACAGAAAGATCATCAGCAAGACTGAGAAAGCACAAAAATTCTGGAAAAGAACAAACAGAAGCCTCAGATGAGTCACCAGATTAAGATCTTATAGTATGTGAATTAACTGACTCCATATAGCACCCGTTAAATTCCTAAATACTTAAAACAGTAATAACCCAGGAAAAAATTATAAAAAATTAGGTGTTACCTCAGCATGTTTCATTGTATTCTTTCTCAGTTGAGGAAGCTGGTAAAAGTGACATATCAGATCTTCATTTCTCACGCTTTTCAACAAGATCAGTTATTACAGTTATCAGTGACAAATACAAACTTCTAAAAAAAGGGCACTGTTAACCTCTGATCTTCATTGGTGTAAAGATTAAAAATCCACGCAACTCTAGTATCACATGGAACCTGCAAACCACAGGGGAAATTAGAGAAGTTGAGAAAGAAATCTTCCACATCGAATGGTTCCTGATAAGAATTTATGAGCAATTATGATACATACTCATTGACAAGGTGTATGTCCAGAAAAAAGTATACTTATTCCACAGAACAGGAGAATGTTTAAAGTCCTTTTCCCAAGACCTGTTCAGGTTAACCCTAAAGTCCACCTACATATCAATTAACAAGGATCTCCCTTAACATGCATAAGAAAATCCACTGATGAAATATGAAGATTAGCTAATAAAATCCACATAACATTCCAAGGACTGGAAATGTAATCATCTCACAACATCTACTTGAATCACTCAAATGTCTAGAATATTGCTTTATGCAGACAGAAAAAAAGGTCATAATTCTTGGGACTGGGTTAGCAAGCAAATTTAAACAAACTCTAAAATATTCTCACGGTTAGAAATCACTCTTTAATTTTCCAGATATTACCTCTACCTAAAAAAATTAATTGATAAGACCCATGCCATCTTTGGAACTGATGATCTAAATGACCTTAGTAAACTGCTCTCACTCAAAAGACTGTCACATCCAAGATAACTGTATGGATGGCTCTAAGGTAGGCACAATCGTATCTCATGGGGTCTCACTACATATGTGCTGGTTTTCCAGGGTCTATTTACTACCAGTGGATGGATGCTACCAGCAAAGCACCAAAGAATAGCCATTTTATTAAAAAATGGGATATTTATAGACAACTGTCCAATTCATTTCCTTCAACATACGCAGGCAGATTAGCTTTCAAATACCCCAGTCCCTATGGGCACTGACCATCCACATCCCTCCATGTTTGCCTGTCCTGTGTGCTGGACCTCAGCACACAGAAGTGCTCTGGTCACTCATTTTTTTCAGATTTCAGTGAGATTCTTTTTTTTTTTTTTTTTTTTTTAAAGTCATCGTCAATCCAGGATATGTGGCAGACACTGAGCACACAGCTTTCCATCAGCTTGGGGTACACTGACCCACACTATTCATCCAATTATGGAGACTGGCATCACAGTCAACGACTGGCCAATGGCTCACAAGCATGGCCAGGGTCTCAAAGTCATTGGAGTGTCACGACCTCCTAAGAGGAATGCCAGTATTTTCAGGACAAAATGCTTACCATGGGAGAATTCCTACTGATTCTTGAAGATGAGGTGATAGAAATATTCTCAACACTTTTCTTCATGTCACATCTCAAGAGGACAGAATAAAATATTTCATATGAAACCCAGTTCTTGGTTCATGTCGCTCTGTGAAAACAGTACAAATATGCGAAGATGGTAAGTATGTATGTCCATTTGTCAAACATGCACAAGAAGGGAGGGTTTGTTATGTATATCAATATCAAATACACTAACATAATTCTACTAGGAGGTTTTTCATATTACTGAAAAGGGAGAACGAAAAAAAATTTGGAAATAAAGGATAATGAAAGCTTTGGATGATTCACCAGATAATTAATGCCTCACACTGTTATTAACAGATCATTCACAAGACCGATTATCTACTTGACTACAGAAAAATTACAAAATAAGCCATAAAATGTAAATTTATTCAAACTTGGATGTTACCTTTGAAGTACATCCTTTTGTTCTGCCCCAGGCAACGGAACAGGTGAGAGTGACAAGATCAGCATTTCTTTGGGATGGCAGTGAGAATTCCATGCAATTCCAAAATCACTTCCATTCTGCAAGGCACAGGGGACATTACAGGAGTTTTGAAACAAAACCTTCCCAACTGAATGACTCCTGACAACAGTTTGTAATTAATTAGCCATAGTCACTTGACTATCTCCATAACTAAAAAATCTGCTTGTTGCTTGGAACAGGGTGAGTATAGAAAATCAATGTTTCCAAGATTTTGGTCTCAAAGGCCAAAGGCCCCCTGAGTATTACTAATATTAGAATCTCTCTTAAAATATACAAAGACTTAATGAAGGAATATACCTATTAGCCAACAATATCCTCCAAAAATCCCTAGAATTAGAAACTTCATTATTTCACATTAAAATGTTTAATGAAGCATCTAATTTAATCTGTCATCTAATGTTTAGAAAATTGCTCCCTGACAGGAAAAAGAAAAACAAATGCTGTTTTAATACTTGAGACTGAGTTAGCAAGCAAATTCCAGCAGATAGTAAGATAATTCCATGAATACAACCCACTCTTCGATTTTCACGTATTTCTTTTGGTGAAAGAATAAATAACAAGCAAAGACTGACAATTTCTTTCTAATTGACTACGTAACATACCTATACATGCTGATCCTCATTAAGAATGCTGTGGCATCTATGCAAATAGTGTGAATAACTCAAGCGCTGGCACAGCTAGTTCTACAATGCTCACTCCTCGGACACTGGTGCCACCCAGCCTGATTACTAGGGGTTTGAATGCTGCCAGCCATGCACTTAAATCATTGTCATGTAATCCCCAAAGATATACAGGCCTCTGTACAATTCATCTATCTGCTCTAACATATGCGGATGGGTTAGTCTTGGTAGCAGTTGCTGACCGAACTGAACGCCCTCCATGTGTTTGCCTGGTATGGTCCCTGTGCTGGACCTCAGCTCACAGAAGTGTCTTGGTCACTCGTTTGGTTCAGATTTCCAAGGTTTCCATTTTTTTAAAGTCATCATTGATCAAGGCACATTTATAAAAGGGACCTTGAGTCTGAGATATGTGGCAGACACTGAACACACATCTTTCTGTCACCTGGGAACTTGCCAACTCACGTTATTCTATTACAGAGACCAGCATCACAGCCAGTGACCAGCCTCATGGCAGACCAGAACAGCCAGGGTCTCACTGTCATGGGAGTGTCATGACTCCCGAAGAACAATGTCTGTGCTTTCAGGACAAAATGCTTACCAAGATTAGAATTCCCCCGGCCCTTGAGAATGGGAGGGCAGAATTATTTCCATTACTTTCCTTCAAGTCACACCTCAAGTAGAAGGAATAAACTCTTTTACATGAAATCTAGTTCGTCCACATTAACCTTTGAAAATAGAAAAAAAATTATAGAAAAATAAAAAGTGCAAATGTACATTTGCCAACCATGCAAATAGTGTACATATACAACAGGTTTACTATGCACAAGTACATAAAATATACTAAATTATTTCCCTAGTAGGGTATTCTAATGTTATCTGAAAACAGAGGAAGTATAAAAATACTGGACAAAGGACACAGAAACCTCAGATGACTAACCAGATTATTAGGGCCTCACACCATGTGGATTAACAGACTGCTTGAAAAACCAATTCTAATCTTACTTGCGAAAATAAAATAATAGAACTCATCCAGGACAAATGCACTTACAAAAAATTGCAGTATTACCTCTGAAGTGTATTGTTTTCATTGCTAGACAAGGAATCTGGTACATGTGACAAAATTAGCAGGTTAGTGGAGCAGCAGTAGGAATTCCATGCAATTCCAGTATTACCTCCAATATGCGAAGCACAATGAGGAAGTAAAGAAGTTGACAAATGAAACCCTCATAATTAAAAGAGTTTCATTTGTCAACTTTCTTACTTTCGTAATTACTAATGACGGGTTATAGGAAATAAACCATAGATCTTCACTTGCCCACATGGTACGAGAATAAAGATTATGCTCACTCCCTGGAAATGGGTAGTACTAAAGTCAGTTTTCTATGACCAAAGGCCTCCGTTAGCATCACACAATAAAACTAGGATCTCCCTTTAAACATCTATGAAACTCACCAATAAAAAAAATGAATATCAGGCAATGAAATCCACATAAAACTCCATGAATTGAAAATTTAATCATTTTACAATTAGAAATGTTTACTATAGCATCTACTAGAATCCCTCAATCAAATGTCTAAAAAGCTTCTCTTTGAGTGACAGGCAAAATTTAAATTCCAATTTTTGTGATAAGGTCAATAAGGAAATTAAATGTTAGTAATTTAAAATAAGGAAATTAAAATGTTAAGACTTTCCACAAATAGAAAGTGCCATTCAATTTCCATATATTCTTTTATTTAATAGATAAAAGCTACTCTTCAATTTCCAAATATTTCCTTTACTTAATAAATAATATATAAACTCATAATACCTTTTGCACTGTCCACCTAATGAACCTGAGAGACTGACCTCACACACAAGATTATAGCACCTAAAAAAATGTGTAAAAGACTCTAGGGTATGCAAAACTGTTTCCCATCGTTCCCTCTACTCTTGAGTAGTTCTGTTTACTATGAGAGTATGGACACTGCCAGCCAAACACTGAAAGAAATGCCATATAATCCCCAAAGATATATGTACACAAACATATATAAATACATACAAACACATACAGACCTCTGTACAATTCATGTGCTGTAACCTATGTGAGTGGGTTTGTTTTCCAATACCATGGGCCATTTTGGTACCAGCTGCTGACCAAACTGAACTCTCTCCACGTGTTTGCCTGGCATGGTCCCTGTGCTGGACCTCAGTGCACAGAAGTGGTTTGGTCACTCGTTTTGCTCAGATTCCGAGATCCATTTTTAAGTCATCATGATCCAGTCACATTTATAAAAGGGACTTTGAACCTGAGATACGTGGCAGACACTGAGCACACAGCTGTCACCAATGACCCACACTATTCAATCATGGAGACCAGCATCACAGTCAATGACCAGCCCATGGCTGACTGGCATAGCCAGAGTCTCACCGTCATTGGAGTGTCCTGATTCCCTAAGAAAAAATGTTGTTATTTTCAGGACAAAATGCTTTTTAACATGTGAGAAATTCCCATGGGGACTTGTGGGTGGGAGGCAGAATTATTTCCTATACTTTTCCTTCACGTCTCCACATGGAGAAAAACATAAATTCATCCGTATGAAGCCCAGTTCTTGGTCCACTTCATTCTGTGGGAAGAGATTATATACATGGGAATGAGAAGTATACATGTTCATTTTTCAAATAAGACAGGAGGCTTTACTATGTAACTATATGTAAAGTATCAGAATTTTATTACACTTATAGGATGTTTCTGATGTTATTTAAAGTTGAAGAAAATGTAAAATGTTAAAAGAAACTGAAGGCTCAGATATCTCATAAGAATACTGAATGCCTAATACTATTTGTATTAAGTGACTCCTTGTACATCTAATGAAATTCTCAATTACTTAAAAAAACACAAACCACAAAAATAAATTTACTAAAAGTTGGATGTTACCTCAGGAGAATATTGTTTTGTTGCCTCCCAGATGAGTTAGCTGGTACAAATGACAAAATCAGCGCATCACTGGTTAAAGTCCACGGAATTCTGTGACAACCAATCTACAAAGTACAGGGGCAGTTAGGAAAGTTGTGAAACAACACTTGCCAAATGAAATATTGTTACAAGCAGTTATAAGAATTAACTTTAGACATTCATTAGACTGTATGTATGACAAGACTATACTCACTTCTTTGATCAGACTGATACAGATAGAACTTTTTCTATTCTATTCTATTCTGTCTATTCTATACAGATAGAATATTTTCTATCCATGTCAGTGCTTTCTCAGCACACTGACTTCAAATTTATTTATTCTATAGCTAGCACATTTCTTTAAACACAGCGAACACAGTGTGCACTATTGTCAGAGAACCTATGTACATCCTGATATGCAGGAAATCATTTCTAGATTACTCATGATACCGAATACAACGTAAATACTATGTAAATAGCTGTTACACTGTGTTTTTTAGGGAAAAATGACCAAAGAAAAACACTGCACTTGGCTGGGCACAGTGGCTCATGCTTGTAATCCCAGCACTTTGGGAGACCGAGGCAGGCAGATCACTTGAAGTCAGGAGTTTGACACCAGCCCGGCCAACAAAATGAAACCCCATCTCTACTAAAAACACAAAAATTAGCCGGGCATGGTGGTGGGTGCCGGTAATCTCAGCTATTTGGGAGGCTGAGGTAGAAGAATCGCTTGAACCCAGGGGGCAGAGGTTGTAGTGAGCTGAGATCATGCCACTACACTCCAGCCTGGGCGATAGAGTAACACTCTGTCTCAAAAAAAAAAAAAAAAAGAAAGAAAGAAAGAAAAAGACTGTACATCTTCAGTACAGATGAAACCATACAATTTTTTGTCAAATATTTTCAATCCATGGTTAGTTGAATCTGAAGATGCAGGCCCCATGGAGAAGGATAGCAAACTATATATGAAATTGTTTGCTAAATTAATAGGAAAAAAAAGAGAAAAACAAAACAACTGGTTCAATCTTAGCAGCTGGGTTGGCAACTGATTAAAATACACTTGGAAGATACCACATGAAATTGCTTCACTTTAAGAAAATGAGAAGTAAAACAAAAGACATTTATGCAGCCAACAAACATGAAAAAAGGCTCATCATCACTGGTCATTAAAGAAATGCGAATCAAAACCACAGTGAGACACCATCTCATGCCAGTTATAATGGTGACCATTAAAAAAGTCACGAAACAACAAATGCTGGAGAGGATGTGGAGAAACAGGAACACTTTTACAGTGTTGTTGGTAGTGTAAATTAGTTCAACCATTGTGGAAGACAGTGTGGTGATTCCTCTAGGATCTAGAAGTGGAAATACCATTTGATTCAGCAATCCCATTACTAAGTATATACCTAAAGGATTATAAATCATGCTACTATAAAGACACATGCACAAATATGTTTATTGCGGCACTATTAACAATAGCAAAGACTTGGAACCAACCCAAATGTCCATCAATGATAGACTAGATAAAGAAAATGGGACACATATACACCATGGAATACTATGCAGCCATAAAAAAGGATGAGTTCGTGTCCTTTGCAGGGACATGGATGAAGCTGAAACCATCATTACAGCAAACATGAGAACAGAAAACCAAACACCACATGTTCTCACTCATAAGTGGGAGTTGAACAATGAGAACACATGGACACAGGGAGGGGAACATCACACACCAGGGCCTGTCAGTGGGTCAGGGGCTATGGGAGGGACAGCACTAGGAGAAATACCTAATGTAGATGATAGGTTGATGGGTGTAGCAAACCACCATGGCACATGTATACCAATGTAACAGAACTGCATGTTCTGCACATGTACCCCAAATAATAAATAAACAAACAAATAAATAAATAAATAAGAAGTAAAAACTCATAATATCCTTGGATTCTGACCATCTCATCACCCTCAAAAGGTCAATCAGTAGTTCAGGCAAATGTGGGAACAGACCAAGTACAGGCAGGAACATTTCTCTTGGGTCTCACTGTTCTGCTTCCCAGGCTCTGTTTCTATGGTATATAGATGCCGCCAACCAAACTCTCAGAGTTTCCATTTTACCCTACAATTGAATTTTTATACACAAATGTAAAATTCATTTCCTCCAATAAAGGCACTCAAGTGGTTTTCAAATACCCCAGTCCCTGTGGTTACTTCTAACTGACCAACTAGTTGCAATTCCAGGCAACATGTTTGACTGGAGTGGTCTCTGTGCTGGACCTCAGCTCACAGAAGTGGTACAGAAGTGTTTTGGTCACTCATTTTGTTCAGATTTAAATTAGATCAATCTTTAAGTCATCATCGATCCAGGCACATTTTAAAAAGGAACTTTGAGTCTGAGATATGTGACAGATACTGATCACACAGCTTTCTGTCACCCTGGGACATGCTGACCCACACTATTTAATCATGGAGACCAGCATCACTGTCAATGGTCAGCCCCCTGGAGGACTAGCATAGCCAGGGTCCCATGGTCATTGGAGTGTCATGATCTCTTAACAGGATGTCAGTATTTTAAGGACAAAATGTTTACCATGGGAAAATTCCTACTGGTCCCTAAGGACAGGAAGCAGAATTATTCCCATTACTTTCCATCATATTACGACACAAGGAAACAATAAACTTGGCCATATAAAATGTAAAATGCAGTTTTGGTCTGCATCATCTTGTGAGAAGAGATTATATACACACACACACACACACACACACACACACACACACACACACACGCATCCATTTTTTAAAATTTGTATAGACAAAAGGTTTCATTATTAATCAGCATAGAAAACATACTAATTTGTAACTCTTGGAAATGTTTTAAATGTTATCCAAAGTACAGAGAAGAAAAAAATCTTAAGGAAAACTGACGCTTCAGATAGCGCATCAGATTAATAATTCCTAACACTGTATTAACCTATTGTTCACAAAACCAAATCACTGCCAGTTTTAAAAATAATAAAAATAAATTTACTAAAAATTGGATACTACCTCAGGAGTGTGTTGTTCTGTTTCCTCCCAAATTAGTTAACTGGTACAAATGACAAAATTAGCCCTTCACTGGTTCAGTGGTAAAATTCCATGGAATTGTATCTCACCCAATCTACAAAGTGTAGAGGAAATTAGGGAAGTTATGAAACAAAATTTGCCAAATGGAATATTTAGTTACAAGGGAATATAAGAATCCACACTAGACACTCACTGGACTATCCAATGAATGACAAAATTATTCTTACATCCTTGATCACTATAAAATATAAACTTTTTTTTAAAAAATCTGAGACATTAGTCTCAAAGTTCCCCTGGCATCCCCAATCAAAAGCATTTATTACAATTAGGATATCTCTTCAAACACAATGGAAACCTTTGAGGATATATGAATATAGCCAATGAAATCTATGTAAAAAAGAATTTGAAATATAATCTAAGTTTATTTGAGGCAGTATATAGTTGAATCCAGCACTCAAATAAAAACAATGGTTTGCTTTTTCATAAGAAAAACCAAAATCAAAAAAACAAGTGATACAATCCTAGGGGCTGAATTGGCAAGAACATTAATATACACTAGAATAGTCTACTTAGAGTACCATTTTTTAATTTTAATTTCCACGTAATTGTTTCACTTAATTGAAAATAAAAAGTAAGGTCGGGCATGGTAGTTCACGCCTGTAATCCCAACACTTCGGGAGGCTGTGGTGGGTGGATCACCCGAGGTCGGGAGTTCGAGACCAGCCTGGCCAATATGGTGAAACTCCATCTCTACTACAAATACAAAAATTAGGCAGGAGTGGTGGCGGGCACTTGTAATCCCAGCTACTCGGGAAGCTGAGGCAGGAGAATCTCGTGAACCCAGGAGGCAGAGGTTGCAGTGAGCCGAGACTGTGCCACTGTACTCTAGCCTGGGCAACGGAATGAGACTCCATCTCAAAAAAAAGTAAAATCTCATTATCTTTGGATTTGGATGTTGACCCTCTCATTACCCTCAAGAGACTGATCATCAACCAGAAAATTCTGCGAGCTCAGACAAATGTGTGAATGGCTCAAGGGTAGGTGCAATAACGTCCCTTGAGTCTCACTATGTCCTGGTTCCCCAGGGTCTACCAACTGTTTCCATAAATGCTGCCAAGCAAGTACAAAGAGACTTGCTATGTCAAACCACAGTTGGATATTTACAGACCTGAGAACAATTCATTTGCTCTAATATATATGGGTAGGTTAGTTTTCCAATACCCTAGTCCCTGTAAACTCGCTCCCTCCTCATGTTTGCCTGGCATGGTCCCAGTGCTGGACCTCAGCTCACAGAAGTGGCACAGAAATGATTTGGTCACTCATTTTGTTCAGATTCCGATGAGATCCATTTTTTTATAGTCATCATCGATCCAGGCACATTTATAAAAGGGACCTTGAGTCTGAGATATGTGGCAGACACTAAGCACACTGGTCACTGGGACACACCGACCCACACTATTCAATCATGGAGACCAAGATCACAGTCAATGACCAGCCCATGGTGGACTAGCATAGCCAGAGTCTCATGGTTACCAGAGTGTTACGATTCCCTAAGAGGAAATGTTGGTATTCTCAGGACAAAAGGCTTACCAATATTAGAGTTCCCACTGGCCCTTGAGGATGGCATTAGTCCCAATACTTTCTTTCCTTCTTGTCTTGCCTCAAAGGAAGAATAAATTCATCCATATGAAACCCAGTTCTTGGTCTATGCTGTCCTGTTGGAAGAGAGTATGTATATGAATCTGAGAAGCATACATGGACAATTTTTAGCCGTGCCTAAGACAGGATGTTTCACTATTAACATATATGGAATACACACTAACTTATAACTCCTGTTGGACATTTCATGTTATTCGAAATACAGAAAAGAACAAAATCTTTAAAAAAAAGAGACTGATGCCTCAGCTCATCAGAATATTAATGTCTGAAACTGTTAGTATTAACCAATTCTTTGTGAACCTAAATTCTTGAGTACTTAAAAGAATAAAAATAACTCACAAAAATAAATTCACTAAAAATTGAATGTTACCTTAGAAGTGGTATTGATGTGCTTCTTCACAGCTACATCAGCTGGTACAAATGTCAAAATTAGCACTACACTGGTTTGGCAATGAAATTCCATGGAATTCTATCTCACCCAATCTACAGAGTACAGGAGAAATTAGGAAAGTCGTGAAACAAGATTTGCTTAATGAACTATTGTGTTATAAGCAGTTATAAGAATTCACATTAGACACTCATTGGACCTTCTGTATAACAAGAACAATTATGCTCATGTCTTTGATCGAAATTGTATGGAAATAATGTTTTCTAAAACATTTATCCCAAAGAACCTCCAGCACATACCCTTCAAAATCATTTATTACAACTTTTAAATAATACAGTGGTCACACATGGAGGACATATGAAAGTAGACAATGAAATCCATGTGAAAATCCAAGAATTTGAAATACCACTTCTAAAAATGTTTGCTGCAACATGTAGTGGAAACCAGCACTGAACCATGTGTTAAACAGCTTGCTTGGTTGATGGGAAAACAAAAAAGAAACAGCTGTTTCAGTCCTTGTGACTAGATTGGCAATCAAATGAAAATATACGATAAGATTTCATGTATTTATATCTTATATGATACAAATATCTTATATTTCATATAAGTTTCATATATTTCATATAAGATAATTATTCTTTAATTTCCATGCGATTATTTCACTTAAAAGGAAATGAGAAGTAAAAACTCATGATGTCTTTGAATGCTGAAAACTCTTTGCCATCAAGCAACAAATCATCAACCAGAATATTCTGAGCGCTCACACAAACGTCCGAATGGCTTGTGGGTTTGCACAATAATTTCCTGTAAATCCTGTAACTCCTGTGCTGGCTCCCCAGTGTCTGGTTACTGCAGTGTATAGATGCTACCAGCCAAGCACTAGAAGAGTCTCCATCTTACCCCCAACCACATATTGGTAGGTAACTGTCCAATAATTTCCTCTACTGTGTATGAGCTGGTTAGTTTTCTAATTCCACAGGCTGTTTTGGTACCAGTGCTGACCAAACTGAAGGCCCTCCTCGTGTTTGTCTGGCACGGTCCCTGTGCTGGACCTCAGCTCACAGAAGTGGCACAGAAGCGATTTGGTCACTCATTTTGTTCAGATTCCGATGAGATCCATTTTTAAGTCATCATCGATCCATGCACACTTATAAAAGGGACCTTGAGCCTGAGACATGTGGCAGACACTGAGCACACAGCTGCCACCTTTGGAGGCATGGAGACCAGCATCACAGTCAATGACCAGCCCAGGCTGATGAGCACAGCCAGGGTCACATGGTCACTGCAGTGTCATGATCCCCTAAGAGGAAATGCTGGTATTCTCAGGACAAAATGCTTACCAATATCACATTTTGAGGTTTTGATGTCAGATTTTTCCATGATACACTCCATTCTGTCACTTTTTGAGGTTAAAAAAAAAACTTTCATATGGAAATCTGTGCTGGTTCCACAATGAACTACAAGGATAGAGAAAAAGTGAGCAAAGATGTGTAACACAGACATTTACCGTTCAAATGGCCTGGGGATCCCCACGCTGTAGCCCTTCTCCCATGCGTAGCTTCCGTGTTCCCTACACTGGAGAATCCCCTCCCACACTTCATGAAGCTACTGGCTGGTTGATCCAGGTTATCCCGTATGACTGAGTTGCCTGACCTAGGATGCTCTCCTTCATTCCTGTGGTCCAGAGTCTCCTCCCCCTACACAGAGATACCCGGCATCTGGAAGTACAGAAAACCCTTCGCCATCTCAGGAAGTACCAGTAGGCACGAGCTGGAGGACCGGCAACATCAGATAAACTAAGTGATCAGAACAGCGCCCCCTCAGCTCTGATAGCAAGATTGCCTATGAAAACATGGCCTACAAATGTAGGACAGGACATTCAAATTAAACCTAAACAGGGCACACGCCTGCTAAAACAAAACATTTGAATAGATTCAGATTCCCCTAACTTAAAAAGGAAAAAAAAATGCAGGATAAACTAAAACATTACCCATCTAACAAGAACTGGAAAAATCACAATCAGAAGGAAAATCATACGCAGGATGAGAAAAGACAGTTAACTAATCCAGCCTCAAGATTAACCAAATGTTGTGCTTATCTGAAGAAGTTAAAAACAGTCATGGTAAAAATGCTTTGGCAAATAATTATAAAGCTTATTGAAAAAAGTAAAAAAGTAGAAATCTCAGAGAGGTAGTAGTAGTTTTTTTTTTTTTAAAAAAAAGAACCAAGTGAAAAAACAGAACTGAAAATTTCAAAAATAATAGAGTAGTGATTAAGTGAATTTAGAATAGAACAATCAAATTTAGCTAATCTAGACAAGAAAGAAAATACTCCAGAAAAAAAAAAGAACACAGCTTCATAGATCTGTGTGTGACACGGAGACATGAGGTTGAAAATAATTATAATATTCTTCTTTTTTTTTTTTTTTTTTTTAGACAGAGTCTCTGTTGCCCAGGTTGGAGTGCAGTGACATGATCTTAACCTGCTGCAGCCTCCGCATCCCAGGATCAGGTGATTCTCTTGCCTCAGTCTCCCAAGTAACTGGGACTATAGGCGCACAACACCATGCATGGTTAATTTTTGTATTTTGTATTTTTAGTAGAGACGGGATTTTGCCCTGTTGGCCAGGATGGTCGTGATCTCCTGACCTCATGATCTGCCCACCTCGGCCTCCCAAAGTGCTGGGATTACAGGCGTGAGTCACTGCGCCCAGCCGGCAGTCACAGACTTTAGATTGGAAATTAAATCCCATATCGTGCTCAATGAAATGTGAACACAATGGATAAATCAAACCATCACAAGAGTACATGCGAGACATCTATACAGGTGAAAACAAGAATTTTATCCCCCAAAATACCTGCACACAAAGAAGTATGGTAGGACAGAAGTCCAAGTCTAGATATGAAACATTGCACCCGGAACTATCTGTGGGAGGCAGGGCTGTGCCAATGGTTTACCTATGCCTCTCTGGAAAACACAACCATCCTGGAAACTGAAGCATGTCTTCTAGGCTCCATTTTCCGACTCTTTAACAGAACTCATAGAAAAACCTTGACGAGCTACAGGAAAAAAAGCCAACAAACCACGGATAAAGTCAACTAAGTATTATACAAATAATTAGCATAACTGGAAACTGTTCCAGCTTTACAGCACAATCTTTTGGATTATTCCTCCAGATATAAAAAAAAAAAATAAGTGGTTAAATATTTTGTGACTTGAGTGTGAGACAAAATGACATCACTGAATATAATCACACAAGCACTGACCCAAATTCAAGGTAACACCTATCACTGACATGCACATTTGGTCCCTTACCAAAATAAGAAGAGGCTATGTTGCAAACCATGTTGGTGTATCTTCTAAAGCCAGAAGAGGCAAAAAATCACGAAGATATATTAGAACACCAACAGTACAGGAAAATGACAAGTCTTCTTTCTATGCAACTCCATACTCTCTTACATATGCAATCTGTATCTGCACTGGAAGCGTATCAAATCGGAGTCCACAATTAAACAGAAAAGGTATATGCACAAACAAAAATGAAATGGAGTATTTCTTGTAGGATCCTCCTGGTTTCACTGCTTTTTCTCTTATTCTGACCAGTGGCCGAGTATAGCTGTGCAACTTAGAAGAGTAATGACAAATAGGAATAGACATGCACTCCTCCGCCACTGTGTTAGTTATTGACGTGGTGGGTAAAATGGAAAACGGAGGGTCTCTGCAGAGAGATGCTTAGGGAGCCCACAGCCACAGTCCTTCAAACTGGGGAGTCTTCTGTGGCTGCAGAAGCAGCAACTCCAAGTACCTGTTGAAGTCAGAAATGGAGAAAAAAGAGGAAAAAAAAAAGAAAAAGGAAAATCAGGCAGAGCCACTTTCCTCAAACTGGCTGGGGCTCCAGGTGGCCTGTGGCAGCAGCAGTAGCAAAAATCAGTCAGACTCCACCTGGCAAGGCGAAGGGGCAACAGAAGTAGGAGACGTGGTGAGGAGCACAGGCCAGGCCAGGCACACTGGGCTCATACAGGCAGATGGCGTGCTTCACTTGCTTGTGCAGGTGTTCACCTTGGAGGGCCAAAAAAGGGCCTTTCAGGTTCTCCCTAATGGATATATGCACACCCTACTACTTACTATGGTTTATGGCCAGAAGCCTGGCCATCTTGGGTGATATGCCTAGCATTCACTGGGAACATTATGTGGATAATATTCTACTAAATTCCACAAATTTAAGTCTTCTGAAGAAACCGACTTCCTCTAAGGGAGGAGAGAATGCAGAGCTAGGACAAGTCAAACCTGGCCATGCAGAGACAGGCTACCCGCTAACTCTTCCTGTGCCACAGGCACATTCACCTGCTCCTGCATATAGTATGTGTGCTTCCATGCCCTCACAGAGAGGAATCCTTCACACAAGGAATCTCCTGTGCACAGGAGGCCGCACTCCCCTGCGACTCCCTTTGCCCAAAGGGGACCCCATCCTAAGGCTGGACAAACCCCTCAATGTAACCTTCGTCAACAAATGGAAGTGTTCCCTCTCTATCTACCCACTGTTGGAGCAATGTGCCAGACCTCAGTTCAATGAGGATGACGGTATAGAGTTTTCACTCATTTTGTTCAGCTTTCAAAGGAATGCATGTATAAAGGTCATCATTGATCCATGCACAGTCTTTGTACCTACAAAGATGGAATATCAAAAGGTTTTGGAAAATGGACATTTACCATCCTGAGGGGTCCACCAGCTTCTGAAGAAGCCCATGCCACATGTGCTGCACGTGCTCAGGGGCTCCCCACCATCTCCAGGAATCCCCCAAGACAAAGATCATCCATCGCAGCCTGTGGCCTTCTTCCATGTCAGACCACCTAGGAATGAGAGGCAAAACAGGTGTGCTTGAGAAAGGCATGCAGGTACACAGGTCTCAAGGGCCATGCCATTCATTCTGTTGTGGTGCATCCTGTACCTACTTCCCACAGGCTACTACGGAAGGAAACAGAGGCACTATAATTTGTGGGTGTGGTCCGGTTTAGTAACACCTAAATTTTGCTGATAGCCATGAGTGACAAGATACAAACAAATCCATTGCTTCACACAGTTAAAAATAACTACAAACCTTTGTAGGTCTGCAATGCTTGTAACTAAGGTCTGGTATTCCAAGAACCATTGCCAGTGATCAAGGAACATATTTCAAAGGCTCACTAATCCAAGATGGGGCAGAAAAGTAGACTATGACATGATAATTTCATCTGTGCTACAAACCACAATCTGTTTTCTGCTAGAAAGCAGAATTTATAGAAAAGAAAATGGTGTGTTAAAGAAACAAATTAAAACTCTCGAGAGAAATCCTTGCACTTAAAACCTGAATGATGGTTTCATGGAAGCTCTGCATGGCAGGAATGAGGGCCCCTGTGTACAAGGGAAATTTGTACACAGTGAATTTCTGTGAATGTTTGCTGGACATAAAGGGTCCAATGGGAGCCTTGCAGATACAGAAAATTATCCAACACTGCCTTGATATTGGACACAGGTCCACATGGGATACCCTAATTTTGTCACACAACCCCTGGGCAGTGAATCCTGCAATAAGATTTAGGAAGAAAACTGCCTTTGACCTTAGGCAGGAGGTCAACACTGCCCCAAACCTGACCCCTAACGTACTTCTTGTTAAAGAGCCCCAAGAGAGGTGTCCACAATGACCAGACAGTGCCCCCAAAACAGTGGAAATTCCAGTAGCACTAGGATAGCAGAATGGCCCAGACTTAGCACTGCAGGGAGTACTAGTACAACCACAAGGACACGAAATATCAAAAAAAGACCTTCTGAAAAAGTTTCTGGATCACTGAGATTATTGCAGAAAGAAGAGACTGACAGACTTAACAGGTAGGAGAGAACAGCGCCACTTACATACACCAATATATTTTGGTTTTGCTGCGGTTCACTTGAGCTACCATCCACACTGCTGTTGTATCACCACACTTAATGCTGGGATAACCACAACATTTTTTTTTTTTCCTGATATTGACCCGACATACTCCAATAAAATGTTCCCTGGAGAAAAACATGTGACTGGGGACGGAACAAAGACTGCCAGGAAACAAAAGCCATCTGCGGAAAGGCCCTCCCATGTAGACATCAGATCATATTCTACTCCCAGCACCCCAAAGCCAACATGGCATTTGTGATGTGCAGTACACACTCGCAAACGTGGCTGACCATCCCCGTCTTAGGGTACCAAGTCAATACATGCATGGCGCCTTCTCATCCCCACCTGGAGTAACCATCGCTGGCCATGGGATTTCAGTTTCTCCGGAGGACATACAAATCACTCATGGAGCCAATCCACAGGATATTCTCCAGAAAGAGAATAAGCACCACTAACCTCTTCACAACTGACTTCCGCTGCTGCTACAAAAACACCACGGGCACTAAAAAGTCCTCAGCCATGAGAAAAATGAGCCAAAGAACAGCAAGGGTGTGGCCTTGGGCTCTTCCCAACCACAAGGAGCTATCTACCTCTGGGGGACAAGGGAACCCAGAGCCAGCACTCAAGGACAAACCTGGCCACACAGTGGCGGGTTACCGGCTAACTCTTCTGTGCCACCTGCACATTCCCCTAGTCCTGCAGACAGTGTGTATGCTGCCCCAGCCTCACAGAGAGAAGGCCTTCACACAACGAATCTCCTCGGCACAGGAGCGCCTACTGCCCCATGACTCCCTGTGATCCAAAGCGGACCCCATCCTAAGCCTGGATGGATGGCTTAGTGCTACCTGCATCAACAAATGGAAGTTGTCCTTCTCTCCAGCCCCAGCTGGAGCCATGTGCGGGACCTCAGTTTGATGAGGACGACGGTATAGAGTTTTCACTCATTTTGTTCAGCTTTCCAAGGAATGCATGTATTGAGGTCATCATCGATCCATGCACAGTCTTTATCCCTACAAAGAAGGAACATCAGGGGCTTTTGGAAAATGGACATTTACCAACCTGTGGGATCCACCAGCACCAAAGGAGACCAGATTCCACTTGTCAAGGGGCTCCCTGCCATCTCGATGGATCTTCCAAGATGAAGACTGTCCCTCGTAGCCACTGGCCTTACTTCCATTGCCACAACTCCTGGGAAGTGCAGAGGAAAAACAGGTGTTCTTCAGAACGGCAGGCAGGCACACATGTCAAAAGGGCCAGGCCATTCAATTCACTGTGGTGTATCCCATATGTACTTCCCACAGGCTACTGCCCTTTTGGGATGGGTGTATGGGTCTACCCAGGAACGAAGATATCAGGCATGTGTTGATTTTGAAGGCACTATCAAGCTACAGAGCCCTAAGTGTAAGAACTCACTCAAAACCACTCATTTGCCACCACTGACTCAAAAGCCCTCCTCTTGGTCATCAGAGAAGACAAAGGCCACAGGGCTACTTAAATGAGGAGAGTTTCGGGGAAAAACTCTTCCAGTACAAAAGGCAATTTTCCTTCGGTCTTGAAGACTTTTCACCCTGGGCTACTTCAACACTTTTCAGATTGAGAAAAACGTTCAATAACAACTTAACCTCTACCTCAGCGTCTTCCTCACAGGTGCAGCTCAGGGATCCAGAGGAGCACCAGACACACTGACTCCCACAGGGCTTCTAAGGCACTGTGGCTGAGAACATCACACATTTTAAGGCACTTTCCTATGAACATGGCCGCACAGTCTAAAACCTATGCATCACTGCCTGTGGACACTAGCCCTGTCCTACAACAAGATGACTATTTCACAAAGAAGACTGCTGGGAAGCATGAGGAGAAATTAGAAAATAACCTAACATCACGAGCCACTACGGTAATTAAGCACAGAGACATTCCTGGACCACCAAGGAGTAGAGATCTCCAGGATGCGGGAAGTCACACTCTTACAATCAGGCACGCTGACTGCACTGAGGTGCCTGAGCGGTTCAGAGGCAAAGTATGCACAACCTAGGATGGGTAGAAACCCTGGGCCAATATAAGCTCAAATGCCTAAGGGAGACAAGCATCTCACACAGGGTCCTGAACACAGACCAAGTCAGTCTGAGGAGTTGCAGAAGCACGTGGACCTGCCATCACATTCCTGTCCCAGCACCCTGAGGTCATCATGAAACGAAACGTGGGTGCCCTACAATGTCTGAAAGAGGCCCACAGCCATCGCTCCACGACCTACATGGAATGCTGTCCAGTAAATGCACATGCAGGCCTCTCCCCTTCCCACTGCCAAGACCCTTCAGGGGCGATGGGACTGGCTTCCTCCTAGGGACATACAAGTTCAACATGGATACCCGCTCTGGGCTCCTCCGCAGAAAGCAAATCATTATCGCCATCCTCCTGAGGACTGCCTGCCCCCACTGCTACCCAAACACCATGGGAACTCCTACGTCTCCAAATGAGGATGAAAGTGAACCGAAGAAGTGCCCGGGAACAACACTGTGCTGTCTGCCCATGCAGAAGCCACTGTCTTCCTCGGGGGAGGGCAGGAGCCAAGGGGTATGAATCAAGGACACACACAGCCGCACAGAGGGAAGCGCTTCAACCAAGCTGTCTCTCAGCCACGGAAGTCCAAAATGCCCAGCTACTCCACTTCACCCAAAGACGACCCCATCCCAAGTGTTGACACAGCCCGTCTCAACAAATGGATGTTGTCCCTCTCTCTAGCCCCTGATGGAGCAGTGTGCTGGACCTCAGTTCGACGAGGATGACGGTATAGAGTTTTCACTCATTTTGTTCAGCTTTCCAAGGAATGTGTATATGGAAGTCATCATCGATCCAGTCTTTGCCTCTGCAAATGAGGAAAATCAGCACGCTTTAGGAAGGAATCACTTACATTCAGGAGGGTTCCATCAGCCTCCGAAGGAGCCCACACTCCATGTGGCCCCAGACTTCTGCCATCTCGCAGGATCACATGAGATGACAATCATTCCTTGCTAACATGAGCCTGCTTCTTACACGAACACCACTGGGGAGGTGCAGAGAAAACACGGACATGCATCAGAAAGGCAGGCATGTGCACAGGTTCCAAGGGCCATGTCATCCAGCCCGCTGCGATACATTTGCTGTCCGCCTGTCTCTGGCCTCACCTGTTCATAAACACAGAAATGCATGGACACAGGGATGCTCGTCTGGGGGTCAGGTGCCTTCAGAGTACATCATCCCACTAAAGAGCATATTTAGCATCCTTCTCAATATCGTTGCTTCAATACCTACAATGATGCTCACAAAGCCTTGGGGCCCTCGACCCTTAACGAGAAAGGCTTTCACCTATATCTATATTGGGTTTAAGATAAGCCAGAGGCTCCTCGAGTATCAGAACCAACGAGCGGGAGCTCACTTGTTCATGCAATGTACATGTCCCCCAAAGACACAGGATACAACATGGGCACAGAGGCTATGCCTGGTGACCAAAACTCTAATGTCCTCAACAAAGGACAAAGTTAGCCAACAAATGACAAAGATGCGGCCTTGTATCCTCCTCCCAACCAGACAGATTGTCTTCTTTCAGGGGACCTGAGAACTCAGAACAAGGACTCAAGAACAAATTGGCAACCAGAGGTGGGCTACCAGCTAACTCTTGCTAGGCCACATGGACATTCACTTAGTCCTACAGACAATACATGTGTTACCCACCCTCACTGACGAAGTCCTTCAAACAAGAAATTTCCTGTGCATGGGAGCCACCACTCTCCTGTGACCCCATTCAACCATAAAAGACCCCACGTTAAGGCTAAACAGACCCCTTGGTATAACCCTTATCAAAAAATGGATGTTTTTTGGCCCTCTCTGTCTAGTCCCTGTTGGAGTAATGTGCTGGACCTCAGTTCGACGAGGATGACGGTATAGAGTTTTCACTCATTTTGTTCAGCTTTCCAAGGAATGTATATATGGAAGTCATCATCGATCCAAGCACAGGTTTCATCCCTACAAATGAAGAAACTCAAGAGTGCTTTGGGATGGAATCACTTACATTAAGGAAGGTTTCAACAGCCTCTGAAAGAGTCCACACCATGTGTGTCCAGGGGCTTCCTGCCATCTCCAAGGATCATACGAGGTGACAATTATTCCTCAAGATACAAGCCTGCCTTGACGCCAACACCACCTGCAAAGTGCAGAGGAAACACGGGCGTGCTTCAGAAAGGCAGACAGGTGCACAGGTCACAGGGCCATGTTATCCAGTGTCCTGGGATACATCTGCTATCTGCTATCTGCCTTTATGTGGCCTCCCTTGTTCATGGATGCAAAATGCACGGATGTGGGGATGCTCATCTCGGGGCTGGAGGCCCCTGCAGTGCACCATGCTGCTAAAGAGCACTGACATTGACCATACCTCTCAACATCACTGCTTCAATACCAGCCATGCCACTCACAAAAGCTTTGGGACCATGAACCCCTAAGGAGGAAGGCTTTAACCTCTATCGGGTTGAGGAGAAGTCAGAGGCCCCTTGGGTATCAGAACCAGCTTGGAGCAGGAGCTCACCTGTTCGTGCGAAATACATGTCCCCAAATCACATGGGATATAACACAGGCACACAGGCACATAGGCTATGCCCGGTGACCGAAACTCTAATGTCCTCAACCAAGGACAAAGTTAGCCAACAAATGACAAAGATGTGGCCTTGTACCTCCTCCCAACTAGACAGATGTGTTTCTTCCAGGGGACCTCAGAACCCAGAGCAAGGACTCAAGACCAAACTGGCAACCAGAGTAGGCTGCCAGCTAACTCTTGCTAGGCCACATGGACATTCACTTAGTCCTACAGACAATGCATGTGTTACCCACCCTCACTGATGAAGTCCTTCAAACAAGAAATTTCCTCTGCGTGAGAGCCACCACTCCTGTGACCCCATTCACCCATAAAAGACCCCATCCTAAGCCTGAACAGACCCCTTGGTATAACCCATGTCAACAAACGGATGTTGGCCCTGTCTGTCTAGTCCCTGCTGGAGTAATGTGCTGGACCTCAGTTCGACGAGGATGACGGTATAGAGTTTTCACTCATTTTGTTCAGCTTTCCAAGGAATGTATATATGGAAGTCATCATTGATCCAAGCACAGGTTTCATCCCTGCAAATGAAGAAACTCAGAGTGCTTTGGGACGGAATCACTCACATTAAGGAAGGTTTCAACAGCCTCTGAAGGAGTCCACACCATGTGTGTCCAGGGGCTTCCTGCCATCTCCAAGGATCATACGAGATGACAATCATTCCTCATGATACAAGCCCGCCTTTTATGCCAACGCCACCTGCGAAGTGCAGAGGAAACACAGGCGTGCTTCAGAAAGGCAGACAGGTGCACAGGTCACAGGACCATGTTATCCAGTGCCCCGTGATACATCTGCTATTTGCCTGTCTCTGGCCTCCCCTGTTCACGGACGCAGAAATGCATGGACACGGGGATGCTCATCTCGGGGCTGGAGGCCCTCGGGGTGCACCACCCCGCTACAGAGCACTGACGTTGAGCATACCTCTCAACATCATTGCTTCAACACCTGCAATGGCACTCACAAAAGCCTTGGGACCACAAACCCCGAAAGAGGAAGACACTGACCTAAATCAGGTTTGGAATAACCCAGAGACTCCTTGCCTGACAGCCCCAGCTTGGAGCAGAAGACTGCCTGATCAGGCAACACACAAATCCTCATAACATACAGGATATGACATGGGCATGCGGCTAAGAGGCTATGCTGAGTGCCTGGAAATACAACGTCCGCCGCCAAGGACAAAATGAGCTAACAAATGAGAATGGTGTAGCCTTGTGCTCTCCCCACAACCAGAGGATCTGTCTTCCTCTGGGAATCTAGAGCTTGGACTCAAGAACAAACTTGGCCACCAGAGGCAGGCTACACACAAACTCTTCCCATGCCACCTGCCATTCACCTAGTCCTTCAGACAGTACGTTAGTTATCCCGCCCAGGGAGAAAGAAGTCCTTCAGACAAGCCATTTCCTGTGCATGGGAGCACCTACTTCTCTGTGACTTCCAACTGCCCAAAGGGACCCCATCCTAAGGCTGGATGGACCCATTGGTGCAACCCATATCAACAAACGAATGTTGGCCCTTTGTGTCTAGCCCCTATTGGAGTAACGTGCTGGACCTCAGTTCGACGAGGATGACGGTATAGAGTTTTCACTCATTTTGTTCAGCTTTCCAAGGAATGTATATATGGAAGTCATCATCGATCCACGCACAGTGTTTGTCCCTGTAAATGAGGAAAATCAGAGTGCGCTGGGAAAGAACTGCTTACATTCAGAAGGGATCCAACAACTTCCAAAGGAGTCTTTGCCATTGTGTCCAGGGGCTTCCTGGTATCTCCGCGGCTCACATGAGATAACAATTGTCCCTCGCCAACACGGGCCTGCCTTCCATGCCAGTGCTACCTGGGAGGTGTAGAGGAAACACGAGCATGCTTCAGAAAGGCAGACAGGTACACAGGTGACAAGGGCCATGTCATTCAGCCCCCTGCGATACATCTGGAATCTGCCTGTCTCTGGCTTCAACTCTTTACGGACACAGAAATGCAAGTACATGGGGATGCATGTCTGGGTCCAGGGTGCCCTTATAGCATCATCCTGCTAAAGAGCACTAATGTTGAGCATCCCTCTCAACACCATTGCTTTCACACCTGCAATGCACCTCACAATAGCCTCGGGGCCATGCAATCCTAATGGGAAGGCTTTGACCTACACCGGGATCAGGATAAGCCAGAGCCTCACTGCCTATCAGACTCAGCTTGGAGTGGGAGCCTACGTGTTCATGCCACATGCATGTGCTCACAACACATGGGATACAACATGGGCACACCGGCCTGAATGCTACGCCTGCTGACCACAACTTCCCTGTCCTCGGTGAAGGATGAAATGAGCAGAAAAACAATAAAAGTCTGGCACTATGCTCTCTTTTCTCAAGTGCAATCACCTGTCTTCCTCCAAGGACCATGGAAACCCAGAGCCAGGACCCAAGGACAAACTGCCATGCAGAGGCAGGCTGCAAGCTAACACTTCCTGGGCAACCTGCACATTCACCTGCTCCTGCAGACAGCATGTGTGGTACCCTGGCCTCACAGAGTCCTTCAGACAAGGAATGTCCTGTGTACCTAGCCTCCACTCCCCTGCCAATCTCTGTTACCCAAATGAGACCCCATCCTAACCCTGGATGGACTCCCTTGGTACAACGGGCATCATCAAATGAAATTTGTCCCTCTCTCTCTAGCCCCTGTAACAGCAACGTGCTGGACCTCAGTTCGACGAGGATGACGGTATAGAGTTTTCACTCATTTTGTTCAGCTTTCCAAGGAATGTATATATGGAAGTCATCATCGATCCAAGCACAGATTTAATCCCTGGAAATGAAGAAACTCAGAGCGCTTTGGGATGGAATCACTTACATTAAGGAAGGTTTCAACAGCCTCTGAAGGAGTCCACATCATGTGTGTCCAGGGGCTTCCTGCCATCTCCAAGGATCATATGATGTGACAATCATTCCTCAAGATACAACCTGCCTTGACGCCAACACCACCTGCAAAGTGCAGAGGAAACACAGGCGTGCTTCAGAAAGGCAGACAGGTGCACAGGTCACAGGGCCATGTAATCCAGTGTCCTGGGGTACATCTGCTATCTGCCATTTTTCTCTGGCCTCCCTTGTTTATGGACACAAAATGCACGGATGTGGGGATGCTCATCTCGGGGCTGGAGGCCCCTGCAATGCACCATGCTGCTAAAGAGCACTGACATTGACCATACCTCTCAACATCACTGCCTCAATGCTTGTCATGCCACTCACAAAAGCTTTGGGACCATGAACCCCTAAGGAGGAAGGCTTTAACCTCTATCGGGTTTAGGAGAAGCCAGAGGGCCCTTGGGTATCAGAACCAGCTTGGAGCAGGAGCTCACCTGTTCATGCGAAATACATGTCCCCAAATCACATGGGATATAACACAGGCACACAGCCTATGCCCGGTGACCAAAACTCTAATGTCCTCAACCAAGGACAAAGTTAGCCAACAAATGACAAAGATGTGGCCTTGTACCCTCCTCCCAACTAGACAGATCTGTTTCTTCCAGGGGACCTGAGAACCCAGAACAAGGACTCAAGAACAAACTGGCAATCAGAGGCGGGTTACCAGCTAACTCTTGCTAGGCCACATGGACGTTCATCCAGTCTTGCAGACAATGCATGTGTTACCCACGCTCACTGACAAAGTCCTTCAAACAAGAAATTTCCTATGCCTGGGAGCCACCACTCTCCTGTGACCCCATTCAACCATAAAAGACCCCATACTAAGGCCAAACAGAACCCTTGGTATAACCCATGTCAACAAATGGATGTTCGCCCTGTCTGTCTAGTTCCTGCTAGAGTAATGTGCTGGACCTCAGTTCGACGAGGATGACGGTATAGAGTTTTCACTCATTTTGTTCAGCTTTCCAAGGAATGTATATATGGAAGTCATCATCGATCCAAGCACAGATTTAATCCCTGGAAATGAAGAAACTCAGAGCGCTTTGGGATGGAATCACTTACATTAAGGAAGGTTTCAACAGCCTCTGAAAGAGTCCACATCATGTGTGTCCAGAGGCTTCCTGCCATCTCCAAGGATCATATGATGTGACAATCATTCCTCAAGATACGAGCCTGCCTTGACGCCAACACCACCTGCAAAGTGCAGAGGAAACACAGGCGTGCTTCAGAAAGGCAGACAGGTGCACAGGTCACAGGGCCATGTAATCCAGTGTCCTGGGGTACATCTGCTACCTGCCATCTGCCTTTCTCTGGCCTCCCTTGTTTATGGACACAAAATGCACGGATGTGGGGATGCTCATCTCGGGGCTGGAGGCCCCTGCAGTGCACCATGCTGCTAAAGAGCACTGACATTGACCATACCTCTCAACATCACTGCTTCAATGCCTGCCATGCCACTCACAAAAGCTTTGGGACCATGAACCCCTAAGGAGGAAGGCATTAACATCTATCGGGTTTAGGAGAAGCCAGAGGGCCCTTGGGTATCAGAACCAGCTTGGAGCAGGAGCTCACCTGTTCATGCGAAATACATGTCCCCAAATCACATGGGATATAACACAGGCACACAGGCACATAGGCTATGCCCGGTGACCAAAACTCTAATGTCCTCAACCAAGGACAAAGTTAGCCAACAAATGACAAAGATGTGGCCTTGTACCTCCTCCCAACTAAACAGATGTGTTTCTTCCAGGGGACCTGAGAACCCAGAGCAAGGACTCAAGACCAAACTGGCAACCAGAGTAGGCTGCCAGCTAACTCTTGCTAGGCCACATGGACATTCACTTAGTCCTACAGACAATGCATGTGTTACCCACCCTCAAAGTCCTTCAAACAAGAAATTTCCTCTGTGTGAGAGCCACCACTCCTGTGACCCCATTCACCCATAAAAGACCCCATCCTAAGCCTGAACAGACCCCTTGGTATAACCCATGTCAACAAACGGATGTTGGCCCTGTCTGTCTAGTCCCTGCTGGAGTAATGTGCTGGACCTCAGTTCGACGAGGATGACGGTATAGAGTTTTCACTCATTTTGTTCAGCTTTCCAAGGAATGTATATATGGAAGTCATCATCGATCCAAGCACAGGTTTCATCCCTGCAAATGAAGAAACTCAGAGTGCTTTGGGACGGAATCACTCACATTAAGGAAGGTTTCAACAGCCTCTGAAGGAGTCCACATCATGTGTGTCCAGGGGCTTCCTGCCATCTCCAAGGATCATACGAGGTGACAATCATTCCTCATGATACAAGCCTGCCTTGACACCAACACCACCTGCGAAGTACAGAGGAAACACAGGCGTGCTTCAGAAAGGCAGACAGGTGCACAGGTCACAGGGCCATGTTATCCAGTGTCCTGGGATACATCTGCTATCTGCTATCTGCCTTTATGTGGCCTCCCTTGTTCATGGACGCAAAATGCACGGATGTGGGGATGCTCATCTCGGGGCTGGAGGCCCCTGCAGTGCACCATGCTGCTAAAGAGCACTGACATTGACCATACCTCTCAACATCACTGCTTCAATACCAGCCATGCCACTCACAAAAGCTTTGGGACCATGAACCCCTAAGGAGGAAGGCTTTAACCTCTATCGGGTTGAGGAGAAGTCAGAGGCCCCTTGGGTATCAGAACCAGCTTGGAGCAGGAGCTCACCTGTTCGTGCGAAATACATGTCCCCAAATCACATGGGATATAACACAGGCACACAGGCACATAGGCTATGCCCGGTGACCAAAACTCTAATGTCCTCAACCAAGGACAAAGTTTGCCAACAAATGACAAAGATGTGGCCTTGTACCTCCTCCCAACTAGACAGATGTGTTTCTTCCAGGGGACCTGAGAACCCAGAGCAAGGACTCAAGACCAAACTGGCAACCAGAGTAGGCTGCCAGCTAACTCTTGCTAGGCCACATGGACATTCACTTAGTCCTACAGACAATGCATGTGTTACCCACCCTCACTGACGAAGTCCTTCAAACAAGAAATTTCCTCTGCGTGAGAGCCACCACTCCTGTGACCCCATTCACCCATAAAAGACCCCATCCTAAGCCTGAACAGACCCCTTGGTATAACCCATGTCAACAAACGGATGTTGGCTCTGTCTGTCTAGTCCCTGCTGGAGTAATGTGCTGGACCTCAGTTCGACGAGGATGACGGTATAGAGTTTTCACTCATTTTGTTCAGCTTTCCAAGGAATGTATATATGGAAGTCATCATCGATCCAAGCACAGGTTTCATCCCTGCAAATGAAGAAACTCAGAGTGCTTTGGGACGGAATCACTCACATTAAGGAAGGTTTCAACAGCCTCTGAAGGAGTCCACACCATGTGTGTCCAGGTGCTTCCTGCCATCTCCAAGGATCATACGAGATGACAATCATTCCTCATGATACAAGCCCGCCTTTTATGCCAACGCCACCTGCGAAGTGCAGAGGAAACACAGGCGTGCTTCAGAAAGGCAGACAGGTGCACAGGTCACAGGACCATGTTATCCAGTGCCCCGTGATACATCTGCTATTTGCCTGTCTCTGGCCTCCCCTGTTCACGGACGCAGAAATGCATGGACACGGGGATGCTCATCTCGGGGCTGGAGGCCCTCGGGGTGCACCACCCTGCTACAGAGCACTGACGTTGAGCATACCTCTCAACATCATTGCTTCAACACCTGCAATGGCACTCACAAAAGCCTTGGGACCACAAACCCCGAAAGAGGAAGACACTGACCTAAATCAGGTTTGGAATAACCCAGAGACTCCTTGCCTGACAGCCCCAGCTTGGAGCAGAAGACTGCCTGATCAGGCAACACACAAATCCTCATAACATACAGGATATGACATGGGCATGCGGCTAAGAGGCTATGCTGAGTGCCTGGAAATACAACGTCCGCCGCCAAGGACAAAATGAGCTAACAAATGAGAATGGTGTAGCCTTGTGCTCTCCCCACAACCAGAGGATCTGTCTTCCTCTGGGAATCTAGAGCTTGGACTCAAGAACAAACTTGGCCACCAGAGGCAGGCTACACACAAACTCTTCCCATGCCACCTGCCATTCACCTAGTCCTTCAGACAGTACGTTAGTTATCCCGCCCAGGGAGAAAGAAGTCCTTCAGACAAGCCATTTCCTGTGCATGGGAGCACCTACTTCTCTGTGACTTCCAACTGCCCAAAGGGACCCCATCCTAAGGCTGGATGGACCCATTGGTGCAACCCATATCAACAAACGAATGTTGGCTCTCTCTGTCTAGCCCCTATTGGAGTAATGTGCTGGACCTCAGTTCGACGAGGATGACGGTATAGAGTTTTCACTCATTTTGTTCAGCTTTCCAAGGAATGTATATATGGAAGTCATCATCGATCCACGCACAGTGTTTGTCCCTGTAAATGAGGAAAATCAGAGTGCGCTGGGAAAGAACTGCTTACATTCAGAAGGGATCCAACAACTTCCAAGGGAGTCTTTGCCATTGTGTCCAGGGGCTTCCTGGTATCTCCGCGGCTCACATGAGATAACAATTGTCCCTCGCCAACACGGGCCTGCCTTCCATGCCAGTGCTACCTGGGAGGTGTAGAGGAAACACGAGCATGCTTCAGAAAGGCAGACAGGTACACAGGTGACAAGGGCCATGTCATTCAGCCCCCTGCGATACATCTGGAATCTGCCTGTCTCTGGCTTCAACTCTTTACGGACACAGAAATGCAAGTACATGGGGATGCATGTCTGGGTCCAGGGTGCCCTTATAGCATCATCCTGCTAAAGAGCACTAATGTTGAGCATCCCTCTCAACACCATTGCTTTCACACCTGCAATGCACCTCACAATAGCCTCGGGGCCATGCAATCCTAATGGGAAGGCTTTGACCTACACCGGGATCAGGATAAGCCAGAGCCTCACTGCCTATCAGACTCAGCTTGGAGTGGGAGCCTACGTGTTCATGCCACATGCATGTGCTCACAACACATGGGATACAACATGGGCACACCGGCCTGAATGCTACGCCTGCTGACCACAACTTCCCTGTCCTCGGTGAAGGATGAAATGAGCAGAAAAACAATAAAAGTCTGGCACTATGCTCTCTTTTCTCAAGTGCAATCACCTGTCTTCCTCCAAGGACCATGGAAACCCAGAGCCAGGACCCAAGGACAAACTGCCATGCAGAGGCAGGCTGCAAGCTAACTCTTCCTGGGCAACCTGCACATTCACCTACTCCTGCAGACAGCATGTGTGGTACCCTGGCCTCACAGAGTCCTTCAGACAAGGAATGTCCTGTGTACCTAGCCTCCACTCCCCTGCCAATCTCTGTTACCCAAATGAGACCTCATCCTAACCCTGGATGGACTCCCTTGGTGCAATGGGCATCATCAAATGAAATTTGTCCCTCTCTCTCTAGCCCCTGTAACAGCAACGTGCTGGACCTCAGTTCGACGAGGATGACGGTATAGAGTTTTCACTCATTTTGTTCAGCTTTCCAAGGAATGTATATATGGAAGTCATCATCAATCCATGCACAGTCTTTGTCCCTGCGGAGGAGGAGTATCTGGAGCTTTTGAGAAATGGACACTTACCATCCTAAGGAATCCGCTAGCACCTTAAGGAGCCCATGCCACACATATCAAGGGGCTCCCTATCAATTCCAGGGATCTCCCAAGACCAAGATTGTCCTTCATGGCCTTCCTTCTATGCCCGCACCACCTGGAAAGTTCAGAGGAAAAACAGGTGTGCTTGAGAACAGCAGGCAGGTACATACGTTGCAAGGGCCATGCCATTCATCCCACTGTGATGTATCATGTATGTATCTCCCACGGGCAGCCCCTCTTGTTGGGACATGTGCATGGATGTAACCAGGCATGAAGCTATCAGGCACACACAAATTTTGAGGGCTCCATCCAGCTACAGAGCACCAAGCATAACAAACTCTCTCAACACCACTCATTTGCCACCTCTGAATCAAAAGTCCTGCTCTTGGCCATCAGAGAAGATGAAATCCATGAGGCTATTTCAATGAGGACAGTTTCAAGGAAAGCCTCTTCTTGAGCAAAGGGCAATTTTCCTTTGGCCTTGAAACACTTTCACCCCAGGCTCCTTTGACACTCTTCCCACTGAGAAACATGCTCAATCACAAATCAACCTCTACCTCATAGTTTTCCTCAAGGGTACAGCTCGGGGACCCAGAAGAGCATGAGACACACTGAATCCTACAGGGCTTCCAAGGCACTAAGACTGAGAACACCAAATATCTTAAGGCACTTGGCTGTGAACATGGCTATGGAGTCCAAAACCTATCCATCACTGGCCTACGGACACTAGCCCTGTCATATAATTCAAAGACAATTTCACAAAGACTTGTGTGAATTGTCACACACAACTAGGAGGAATTTGAAAATAACATCACGAGCCACTAAAGTATTTAAGCACAGAGACCTTGCTGGGTCACACTTCTGAGTACAAGTCACCAGGATATGGAAACCTACACACTCATCATCAGGCACCTCAAATGCACCAAGGAAAAGCCTCCTACAGAGGTTCCTGAACACAGACCTTCCACAAGTCAGTCTGCAGAGATGCAGGAGCACGTGGACCCACAATGACGTTCCCATCCCAGCACCCTGAGGTCATCATGAAATGGACCATGGGCACCCTACAATGCCCGAAAGAGACTCACAGTCATCACTCTGTGACCCAGACAGAAGGCTGTGCAGTACACACATGCACAGCTCTCTCCCCTTCCACTGCCAGCATGCTTCTGGGGCCATGAGATTTGGGTTTCCTCCTATGGACATACAGGTTCAATGTGGATACTCTATCTGGGCTCCTCTGCAGAAAGCAAATCAGTATTGCCACCCTCCTCACGACTGCCTGCCCTTGATGATACCCAAACACCATGGGAACTCCCATGTCTCCGACTTAGGATAAGAGTGAGCCGAAGAAGTGCCTGGGAACAACACTGTGCTATGTCCCCATGCAGAAGCCACTGTCTTCCTCGGGGGAGGGCAGGAGCCAAGGGGTATGAATCAAGGACACACACAGCCGCACAGAGGGAAGCGCTTCAACCAAGCTGTCTCTCAGCCACAGAAGTCCAAAATGCCCAGCTACTCCACTTCGCCCAAAGACGACCCCATCCCAAGCATTGATGCAGCCCGTGTCAACAAACGGATGTTGTCCCTCTCTCTAGCCCCTGATGAGCAGTGTGCTGGACCTCAGTTCGACGAGGATGACGGTATAGAGTTTTCACTCATTTTGTTCAGCTTTCCAAGGAATGTATATATGGAAGTCATCATCGATCCATGCACATTATTCATGCCCGAAAATGAGGAAAATCAGGACTTTAGAAAGTGGACACTTACATTCAGAAGGGATTCAACAGCCTCCAAAGGAGCCCGCACCACATGTGTCCAGAGTCCTCGTGGCATCTCCGAGGATCGCACAAGGCGAAGATTGTCCCTCGAAGATACCTCCTTTCCTTTCATGCCAACAGCACCTGGGAGGTGCAGAGGAAACACAAGTGTGCTTCAGAAAAGCAGACACATTCAGAGGTCATGAGGGCCGTGTCATCCGGCCCCCTATGGTATATCTGGTATCTGCCTGTCTTTGGCTTCCCTGTTTACAGATATAACCAGAACTGCAATGTCCTTGAACAATGATGAAAATGAGTGGAAAAAACAGCAAAGGTGTGGCGTTGTGCTCTCTTCCCAAGCACAAACACCTGTGTTTCCTCAAGGGAATGATGGAACCCAGAGCTAAGACTCAAGGACAAATACGGCCACCAGAGGCCGCCTACAGGCTAAGTCTTCCCATGCTACCTCCACGTTCACATAGTCCCGCAGACAGCGTGTGTGTTACCTTGCAGAGAGAAGTCCCTCAAACAATTTCCTGTTTATGAGAGATCCCACAACCCTGTGACTACCCCTTGCAGAAAGGGAGCGCCTTCTACAACTGAACAACCCCCTTGGTGCAACCTGCAGCAACAAATGAAACTTGGCGCTCAATGCAGCCCCTGTAAGAGCAATGTGCTGGACCTCAGTTCGACGAGGATGACGGTATAGAGTTTTCACTCATTTTGTTCAGCTTTCCAAGGAATGCATGTATGAAAGTCATCATCGATCCATGCACGTCTTCATGTCCACAAAGGAGTAATATTAGGGGGTTGTGGGGAACAGAAACTTACCAGCACCTGAAGAGGCCCACGCCACACGTGTCCTAGGACTCCCTGCCACCTCCAGTGATCTTCTAAGAGCAAGATCATCCATTGTCTCCACTGGCCTTCCTTCCATGCCCACACCACCTAGGAAGTACAGAGGCAACACGGGTGTGCTTGAGAAAGACAGGCATGCCATTCAACCCCCTGTGGGATATCCTATCGCTACTTCCCACGGGATACCCACTTGAGGATGTGTGCACAGGAGCACCAGGCAGGAAGGTCTGAGTCACACATACCTTTTGAGGGCACCATCAAGTTACAGAGTACTAAGTGTGAAGAACTCTGAACACCACTCATTTGATGCCCCGACTCAAAAGCCCTTCCCTTGGCTATCAGAGAAGCCACAGACCATAGAGATATCTGAATGCGGAGAGTTTTAGGGAACAAAAACTCTTCCTGTGCAGAGGGCAATTTTCCTTCAGCCTTGAAGCATTTTTACTGCAAGGATCTGTCAACACACTTCACATTCAAGAAACATGTTCAATCACAAATCAACCTCCACCTCGGGGTCTTTCCCACAGGTGCAGCCCAGGGGCCCAGAAAAGCACCAGACACACTGAATCCCACAGGGCTTCTAAGGTGCTGCAGCTGAGAACAGCATACATCTTAAGGCACTTGCATGCAAACATGACCGTGGAGTCCAAAACCGATCCATCACTGGTCTGTGAACACTAGCCCTGTCCTACCACAGGATGATTATTTCACAAACAAGTCTGTTGTGAAGAATTAGAAAGAATTTAAAAATAGTCTAACATCATGAGGCACTGAGGTATTTAAACACAGCGACCTTGCTGGATTGCTTTACTAAGTAGAAGTCACCATGATACGGGAGCTCACACACGTATCACCAGGCACCTGAGCCACATGGAAGTGTGTGAGCAATTCAGAGAAAAACGACATCAGCCTTTCCTGAGAAAACCATCCCCAAATCAACACAGGGAAACAGGGAGCAAACAACCTTTGCCAGCAGTATGCACAACATGTTGACCTGGGCTGATATCACCTCAAATTTTTTTTTTTTTTTTGAGACGGAATTTCGCTTTTTTGCCCAGGCTGGAGTGAAGTGGCCTGGTCTTGGCTCATTGCAACCTCTGCCCCCTGGGTTCAAGCAATTCTCCTGCCTCAGCCTCCCGAGTAGCTGGGATTATAGGCGCCCGTCACCACGCCCAGCTAATTTTTTTTTTTTATTTTTAATAGAAATGGGGTTTCGCCATGTTAGCCAGGCTGGTCTTGAACTCCTGACCTCAGGTGATCCACCCGCCTTGGCCTCCCAAAGTGCTAGGATTACAGGCATTAGCCACCACGCCCAGCCCCATTTCAAATTCTTAACGGAGACAAGCATTCTACAGAGGGCCTGAACACAAACCTGACAAACCAAGTCAGTCTGTGGAGTTGAGGGAACATGTGGATTCGCAATTACACTGCCATCCCAGCATCCCAAGGTCATCATAAATAAACCATATGCACCCTACAACACCCAAAAGAGGCTCACAGTCATCTCTCCACGACCCAGACAGAAGACTGTGGTAAATGCATGTGCAGCTCTCTCCCCTTCTAAGTACCAGGATCCTTCAGGGGCCATGCAGTTTGGGTTTCCTCCTAGGGACATACAAGTTCAACATGGATACGCTCTCTGGGCTCCTCTGCAGAAAGCAAATCAGCATCGCCATCCTCCTGAGGACTGCCTGCCCCTGATGTTATCCAAACACCATGGGAAGTCCTATGTGTCTGGCCAAGGATGAAAGTGAGTGCAAGAGGTGCCCAGGAATGACCTTGTGCTGTCCCCCACCGTGGAAGCAATAGTCTTCCTCTGAAGGTCAAGGGACCCAAGGGTACAAATCGCGGACACACCTGACTGCCTGCAACCAAGCTGTCTCTTAGTTACAAATGTCCAAAATTCCCAGCTACTCTCCTTTGCCAGAAAAAGACCCCATCCGAAGCCTTGGTGCAGCCTGTGTCAACAAATGGACATTGTTCCTCTCTCTTTTGAGCCCCTGATGGAGCAGTGTGCTGGACCTCAGTTCGACGAGGATGACGGTATAGAGTTTTCACTCATTTTGTTCAGCTTTCCAAGGAATGTATATATGGAAGTCATCATCGATCCACACACAATCTCCATCCCTGCAAATGAGGAAACTCAGGGTGCTTTGGAGTAGAATCACTTACATCCAGGAGGATTCCAACAGCCTCTGAAGGAGCGAACACTGTGTATTGTCCAGGGCTTCCTGCCATCTCCAAGGACCACACAAGACGATGATCATCCCTCATGACACAGGTTTGCCTTTTACACCATCACCTGCGAAGTGCACAGGACCAAGAAGCATGCTTCAGAAAGGCAGACAGGTGCACAGGTCACGAGGGCCATGCTATCTGCCCCCCTGTGGTTTATCTGGAATACGCCTGTCTCTGGCTTCCCTTGTTCTCACGTGAACCCAGAAATGTATGGACACAAGTATGCTCGTCTTGGGGATGGCGGCCCTTGGAGTGCATCATCCTGCTGAAGAGCACTAATGTTGAGCATCCTTCTCAACATCCTTGCTTCAACACCGGCAATGCCAGTCACAAAATCATCAAGGCCCCGCACCCCTAAAGAGAAAGTCATTGACCTCTATCTGGTTTGGGATAACCCAGAGCCTCACTGTCTATCAGCCCCAGTTTGGAGAGGAAGCCTACCTGTTCATGCCAAATACACATCCTCACAATGCACAGGATACAAAATGGGCACTGAGGCACAGAGGCTATGCCAGGTAAACACAACTCCAACATCCTCAGCCAAAGACAAAATGAGCCAACAAATGGCAAAGGTGTAGCCTTTTGCTCTCCCCGCAACCAGAAGGATCTGTCTTCCTCTGAGGGACTTTGGTACCCACAGCTTGAACTCAAGGACAAACTTGGCCACCCTATTATAGGCAGGCTACCAGTTAACCCTTCCCATGCAATCTGCCATTCACCTAGTCCTCCATATAGCGCGTGAGTTATCCGCCCTAGGACACAGAAGTCCTTCAAACAATGAATGTCTTGTGCATGGGAGCTCCTACTCCCCTGTGTCCACCATTCACCCAAAGAAACCCCATCCTAAGCCTGGATGGGACCCTTGGTGGAACCCATGTCAGTGAATGAATGTTGGCCCTCTCTGTCTAACCCGTTAGAGTAATGTGCTGGACCTCAGTTCGACGAGGATGACGGTATAGAGTTTTCACTCATTTTGTTCAGCTTTCCAAGGAATGTACATATGGAAGTCATCATCGATCCATGCACAATCTTTGTTTCTGCAAATGAGGAAAATCAGGGTGCAGTGGGAAGGAACTGCTTACATGCAGGAGGGATCCAACAGCCTCCAAAGAAGCCTACACCATGTGTGTCCAGGAGCTTCCTGGCATCTCTGAGAATAGCACGAGATGATGATTGTCCCTCACCAACATGGGCCTGGCCAATTCATCACGGCCACCTGGGAGGTGAAGAGGAAACATGGGTGTGCTTGAGAGAATCTGACGGATGTACAGTACACAAAGGCCATGTCTTCTGGTCCCCTGCAGTATATCTGGTTGATACCCAACTCTGATTTTACCTGATTTTGGACACAGAAATGCACGGACAAGGGCTCAGGTGCCCCTGTAGTGCATCAGCACACTAAAGAGCAGTGACACTGAGCATCCCTCTCAACATCCTTACGTCGACACCTATAATGTCACTCACTAAAGCTACGGGGCCATGCAATTTTAATGAGGAAGTCATTGACCGACACTGAGCTGGGGTTAAGCTAGAGACTCCTTGCCTATCAGGCCCAGCTTGCAGTAGGAACCTCTGTGTTCCTGCCATATGCATGTACTTACAATGAATGGGACACAACATGGGCACACTTGCCTGAAAGCTATGCCAAATGACTAGAACTCCACTGTTCTCAAACCAAGAATGAAAAAAAAAAAAAAAAAAGGCAAAAGTATGTCCTTGTTCTGTCTTCCCAAAGATAATCACTTGTCTTTCTCCAGGGGTTGTGGGAACCCAGAGCCAGGAGTGAAGGACAATCCTGGCCACCCAGAGGCAGGCTATAGGTTAACTCTCCCTGAGCAACCTGCACATTTGCCTAGTCCCACAGACTGCATGTGTGCTACCCCAGCCTCGTAGACGGAAGTCCAGTACACATAGCCTCAACTCCCCTGTGACTCTCCTTTGCCCAAACAGAATCCCTTCCTAAGCCTGGACAAACACTTCATGCATCAGGAATAAAAAAAAAATGAGAGTTGTCCCTCTCTAGCCCCGGTGGACCTCAGTTCAGCTAAGATGATAGTATAGAGTTCCCACTCATTTTGTTCAGCTTTCCATACAAGGAATGCATGTATGGAAGTCGTCATTGACGCATGCACAGTATTCATTCCTGTAAAGGAAGAACATTAGGGTCTTTTGAGAAATGAACACTTACCATATAAAGGGATCCACCGGCACCCGAAGGAGCCCATGCCACATGTGTCCAGGGGTTCCCTGCCATCTCCAGAGATTCCCCCAAGATGAAGTTCATCCCTGCAGCCTCTGTCTGTCTTTGCATGCCCATGCCACCTGGGAAGTGCAGAGCAAAAACAGGTGTGCTTGAGAAAGGCAGGCAGGTACACAGTTTGCAAGGGCCATGCCATTTATCCTGCTATGCTGCATTCCGTATCTACTTCCCATGGGCGACCTCTCTTTGGGGATGTGTGCATGGATATATCCAGGCACGAAGGTAGAAGACAAGCATGCATTTCAAGGGCACAGTCAAACTAGAAAACACTAAGCGTGAGGAACTCTCTGAAGACCACACTTTCACCACTCCTGACTCAAAAGCCATTCTCTCGGCCATCAGAGAAGACACCAGTCATGAGGATATTTCACTGGGGAGAGCTGCAGGGAAAAAGTGTTCCAGCACAAAGAGCAACTTTCCTTCGGCCTTGAAGCGTTTTTCCCATGGGCTCCTTCCACACACTTCGAATTGAGAAACACAATCACTAATCAACCTCCACCTCTGGGCCTTCCTCACAGGTGCAGCTCAGAGACCCGGAAAAGCATCAGACATGCTGAATCCTACAGGGCTTCTACGGTGCTGTCCCTGAGAACACCATACATATTAAGCCACTTGCCTGTGAACATGGCCACAGAGTACAAAAGCTCTCTGTCACTGGCCTGTGGATGACAGCCCTCATACAACTGGATGACTATTTTGCAAAGAAGGCTGTTGTGAAGAATTAGGAGGAATTTGAAAATAACCTAACATCACAAGACAATGGAGAATTTAAGTGCAGAGACCTTGACGGGTCACTTTTCTGAGTGGATGTTACCATGACACGGGAAGTGACACACTCTTACAACCTCAACTGCATTGAAGTGCCTGAGCAGTTCAGAAGCAGATGGCATCAGGCTCTCCTGAGCAAAACTTCCCCTCATCAATAGAGAGGGAGCAACAAGCCCTTCCAGCAGCATGTACAACCCTGGAAGGGTAGAAACCCTGGGCCAACATCTGCTCAAATGCCTAACACAGACAAGCATCCCACAGGGGGTCCTGAACACAGACCTCTCAATCCAAGTCAATCTGCGAAGTGGCAGGAGCACATGGACTTGAAATCTCATTCCCATCCCAACACCCTAAGGTCATCATGAAATGGACCATGGCACCCTACCATTCCCCAAAGCAGCTCACAGTCATTGCTTCACACCCACATGGAATGCTGTTTGTACATGCATGCACAGCCCTCTCCCCTTCCCACCACCAGTACATTTCAGGGACCACAGGACTTGGGTTTCCTCCTATGGACATACGAGTTTAACATGGATACTGTCCCTGGGCTCCTCTGCAGAAAGCAAATCAGCTCACCACCCACCTCATGGCTGCCTGCCCCTGATGCTACCCAAATACCTTGGGAACTCCCATGTCCTCGACTGAGGACGAAAGTAAGTGAAAGAAGTGTCCAGGAATGATGTGCTCTCTCCCCACAGGAAAGCAATGGTATTCCTGTGTGAGGGGGGAGGTGACGGATCAAAAGGGTATGAATCAAGGACACACGTAGCCATGCACAGGGAGGCTATTGGCTACTACTTCCTGTGCCGCCTGCAGCTTCAAGTTCTGCAGCTTCCTCTTAGAGGAAATTCCTTCAACCAAGTTGTCTCTTAGCTACAGAAGTCAGAAAAGCCCAACATTCGCGTTTGCCCAAAGAGGACCACATCCTAAGCCAGGGTGTAGGCCATGTCAACAAACAGATGTTGGCCCCTCTCCCTGCCCTCCAATGTAGCAGCGTGCTGGACCTCAGTTTGACGAGGATGACGGCATAGAGTTTTCACTCATTTTGTTCAGCTTTCCAAGGAATGTATGTGGAAGTCATCATCGATCCAGGCACAATCTTTGTTTCTGCAAATGAGGAAAATCAGGACTTTGGGAAGGACTTGCTTACATTCACGAAGGATCCAAAAGCCTCTGAAGGAGTCCATGCCACATGTGTCAAGGGGCTTCCTGGCATCTCCAAGGATCACATGAGAGGATGATCATCCCTCGCAGACACAGGCCCTCCTTCCATGCCAACACCACCTGGGAGGTACAGATGAAACATGGGCATGCTTGAGAAAGGCAGACATGTGCAGAGGTCATGAGGGACATGCCATCTGGCCCCCTGAAGTAATCTGCAATCTGCCTGTATCTGGCTTCATCTGTTTATGGACGCAGAAATGCATAGATACGGGAATGCACGTCTAGATCCTGGGAGCCCATGGAGTACGTAATCCCACTAGAGAGAACTGATGTCAAGTGTCCCTTTAAACACCCGTGCACAGCTGTAATGTTGATCACAAAACCCTCGGGGATCTGCACCCCTAATGAGGAAGCCTTTGACCTACACCAGATTTGAGATAAGCCAGAGACTCGTTGCCTATCAGCCCCAGCTTAGGGCAGGAGGCCAACTGTATGTCTTCATAACACACAGGATACAATAGAGCCACCTTGGCCTGGGTGTGTAGCATCCAGGTGACCACAAATCCATGTATGTAGACAGGGATAAAAATGAGGCAAAAGTGTGGCCTTTTCCTCTCTTCCCAATGAGAAGGACCTGCCTTCCTCCCAATGATGAGAGAACCAAAAACTAAGACTCAAGGACAAACTAGGGGGTGCAGAGCCTAAGTCCTTTGTGCCACCTGCACATTCACCTAGTCCTGAACACTGTGTATGTGCTACCCTGGCCTCACTAAGAGATATCTGTCACACAAGGACTCTCCTGTCCATGGGAGCTCCCACTCCCCTGGGGCTACCACTTGCCAAAAGAGAACCCCATCCTAAGCCTGGACAGACCCTTTGGTGCAACCCACGTCAATGAGAGAGGTGGAACTCTGTCTCTAGCCCCGTTGAAGCAGTGTGCTAGACGTCAGTTTGAAGAGGATGACGGTATAAAGTTTTCACTCATTTTGTTTAGCTTTCCAAGGAATGCATATGTGGAAGTCATCACTGATCCATGCACAGTCCTCACACCTGCAAAAATGGAACATTAGGATCTTTTGAAAAACCAATACTTACCGTCCTGAGGTGTCCACCAGCCTGAAGGAGACCATGACACACATGTTTACAGGCACTTCACCATCTCCAAAAATCTCCCAAGATGAAGATTGTCCCTTGTGGTCACTGGCCTTCCTTTCATACCAATGCCACCTAAGAAGTGCAGGAGCAAAACATGTGTGCTTGAGAAAGGCAGTGAGGTGCATAGGTGGCAAGGGTCATGTCATTTGTCCTGCTGTGGAGTAATCGGTATCTACCTCTCATGGGCTCCCCCTCTTTCTGCACACAAGCATGGGTTTGCCCAAACATGAAGGTAGGAGGCTGGCATGAGTTTTGAAGGCACCATCAACTAGAGAACACTAAGCATGAAGAACACTCTCAACACCACTCGTAACAACTCCAACTCAAAAACCCTCCTTTGGGCCATCAGACAAGACAAAGGCCATGGTGATACTTCAGTGGGGAGAGTTTGGAGGGGAAACCTCTTCCTATGCAAAGGTCAACTTTTCTTTGGCCTTGAGGCATTGTCACCTCTGGAGTCCTTCACACTCTTCCGATCCGGACACATGTAAAAATCACAAATCAACCTCTATGTGCACTACACAGGTACAGCTCAGGGACCCAGAGAAGCACCAGGCACTCTGAATCCTACATGACTTCTAAGGTGCTGCAGCTAAGAAAACCAGATCTTAAGGCACTTGCTTGTGAACATCACATCAGAGTACAAAACCTATCCATCATTGGCCTGTGGATGGTAGCGCTGTCCTACTACACAATAACTACTTCACAAAGACTGCTGTGAAGAATTAGGAGGAATTTAAAAACACCCTAATATCAGGAGACACTGAGGTATGTAAGTAAAGAGACCTTGACAGGTCACATTTCCGAGTAGAAATCACCACGACATGGGGAAGGACACACTCTTATAAACCCCCAATGCATCAAGATGTCTGAGTGGTTCAGAGGCAAATGACATCAGGCTCTCCCAAGCAAACCATCCTGAGGACACCATGAAATGGACGGTGGGCACCCTGCAATGTCCAAAAGAGCCTCACAGTCATCACTCCATGACCCACATGGAATGATGCCAGGTAAAGGCATTGTGCAGGCCTCTCCCTTTCCCACAGACACTACTCTTCTTGGGCCATGGAATTTGGAATTCTTCTCATAGATGTACAAGTTCACTGTGGAGAGCTTCTCCAGGCTCCTTTCCAGAGGGCAAATCAGCATCACCACTGGCTTTAAGAAGGCCACCCCTTGATGCTACCCAAACACCATAGGAAGTCCCATGTCCCCAACTGCAGATGAAAGAAAGCTGAAGAAGTGCTCAGGAATGGCACCGTGCTGTCTCCTCATGTGGAAGAAACTGTCTTCTTCTGGGGGGTGATGAACCCAAGAGGTATGAATCAAGGACAGACCCAGCCATGCAGAGGTGGGCAACTGGATACTGCCCTCCTCTGGCACCTGCAGGTTTACCTTCTCCTGCACACTGACAGGATGCTACCCCACCTTCTCACAGAGAAGTCCTTCAACAAACATATCTCTCAGCCAGGGGAGTACAAAATACTCAACTTCACTGAAAGTCAACTACATCCTAAGCTCTGGCACAGACCATGACAACAAACAGATGTTGGCCCCCTAAATCTAGGCCCTGATGGAGAAGCGTGCTGGACCTCAGTTTGATGAGGATGATGGTACTGAGTTTTCGCTCATTTTGTTCACCTTTCCAAAAAAAATGTATATATGGAAGCATCATCAATCTACACACAGTCTTTGTTCCTGCAAGTTAGGAAAATCAGAATGCTTTCAGAAGAAATCACTTACATTCAGGAGAAATCCAAAAGCCTCCAAAGGAGCCCACACCATGTGTATCCAGGGGCCTTATGGCATCTCAAAGATCACACAAGATGAAGACCATCTTTCTTGGACAAGGGCCTTCCTTCCATGCCAATGACACTGGGAAGGTGCAGAAGAAATGAGTGTGCTTCAGAAAGACAGGTTCACAGGTCAGGAAGGCCATGTCATCTAGACTCCTGTGGTATTTATGAAATCCGCTAGTCTACGGCTTCACATATTTGTGACCAGAACCTGGCTAAAAATCAATCACAAAACAAAAATGCAAAATGTAGCATTAAGTTGGTGAAACCAACTTGACAGAGTAACACTAGAAAAATTCATGGGCTACCCAAGCATGACTCTCAAATATATTTATGATAAAGAATTTTACTATGGTCAAAATGACCACAAAAATTGAATGCCAATGCCTGGGTGGTGAAGTATAATGTAATATGAGAAAGTTATGCGTGAACCACAATAAGCCCAAGTGGAGGCAACGTGCTGGACCTCAGTTCCGATGAGAACGACGGTATGAGTTCTCACTCATTTTGTTCAGCTTTTCCAAGGAATGTTTTTATGGGGGACTCATCATCGATCCAAGCACATTCAAAGAGCCTGTTTGACACCACAGGCTGGGTCGTGGGTGAGCCGATGACCTTAAAGACCTTCGGCACCCTGGGGAACCCAGAGCTGCGCCACTGAGCAAAAGGTACAGACCATCCACTCTAGGAGAGGAACTCACCATGCCATTAGCGGCCTACCAAAAAACCACTCATTGTGGATCTTGGAAATCCCAGACACCCTCACTAAGCACGAGGGACAGAGGAATGCTTACCGTCCTGAGCCACCCACCAGCACGGGGTGCACTGTGGATAACTGAAACCAGGACTCTGCGTGGCCTTCATTACTCAGGAGAATCAACTATCTTCCTTCCAGCAGGTGCCACGCCTCCCATGAAAACTGCACCTTAGTGTAAAGAAATCAAATGCACGCTTGAGAAATGGGCCCAGGTCCACTGGTCACCACTTCAATCCTATCCTTACCTGTGGGGACACTTGCATGCCTGCTTCTTCTTGGCCTAGACGATTGACCTCCATCTCCATGAATATATCTTACCTGTGTCACTCTGGACATATAGGAAGCGTGTGTGGCTGGAATGACCTCATGTGCCCATTGCTGCATGTATTTCCCTGTGGCTATGCACACATACACGTGTGTTTGTATTTCCCAACACTGCAATGGGTGGTTATAGTCTGCAGCTTCCAGACCTGATCCCCCCACAAACCAAAGGCTCAAGACCAAGGCCTTCAATCAGTAGGATGTGAACTCTGACCTCAAAGCCATGTGGAAATAGGCCTGAGGTCCCTTGTGTAACAGCCACCACACCCCTGGCGTGAGTACACGCTACTCCTCACAGGGCATCTGATGTTGGGACCAGACACTGTCTCTTGCTGCACTCCCAGGTAAGGCACATCTGGCAGAAAACCAACCAAAACCTGCGCTGGAAGGCACCTTCCCAACGGCCAGAATGTTGCACTGAAACACAGCGTCAAGGTCAGAGACAGTTTTCCCAGCCTAGCCAAACGACTTCAAGACATGGGCTTCCTCCACTTTGCTCAGTCCACGTACCCACACTGTGCCCTCAGGATGCCCGAAGAGAACGGCTGCTTCTCCAAGAGGACGTCCACGCCTGATGCCCCAAGGGCCAGGTGGACAGGACACACCACCTAACACTGTCCTTGCACTGGTTACCTCACATGGCTTCCCTGCACTGACCTCAGAGGCAACGTTCCATCATGCAGCCAGCTTGACTGCATTCCCACCCACCACATTCCTACCCAGACTCCCACCCACAACAATGCCTGCAAGTCAACACCACCTCAACACCACCACCAGGTGTAGATACACCTGGCTACCAAGTGAGCTACAAGCTACAGAACCACCAATCCTTTCCAATTTTGCTAAGCCAACCACAGCCTTTCAACGTAGCATGGCAGTCCTGGCTGCACTGTGACTTCAAACGGGCTATGGAAACTGAAACGCTTTGTCACCCCTAGGGCATAGCAGAATCCAACACTTGAATATCGCCATCATAGAGTGGTATGGTTGCATCCTAAGTCAAAAGGTTCTCTGTGGCAACACCCCTGGGATTGCACATATGTTGCCTGGAATCTGGAATACACAGAGACCTCCATGAACAGCCCCAAGTGTGACTACAGCCCACGGCAGAGGCCCGGGCCAGAGCCAGGGCCAGGGCACATTCCCTCTCGATGTCTTCGGGATAGAAGCTGCTTTCAAAGCAGGAAAGATAATCCAGAGCACTATTTGTTCACACGAGCTGGAGCAGGTGGGGCCACCCAGCAATGGCGGGCCAAGAAACTATTTCCAGGAAGATGTGCACAACAGTGGAACCCACTACTCTGCTGTGAAGACTAGAAATGACCAAGGGCTGCGTGCGCCAGCCTGATCCTCACGCTCACTGTGACCTGCCCTCCAAGACCCCTGCTGGCTGAACTGTCATCCACCAGAGAAATCCATGGAAAGCACATCACTGCCAAATGACAACCCCAGACCACTGATGACACACACGTCCACGAGAGCCCTCTACCATGTTTTCTCTGGAATACCTTCCCACCCAGGCCTCTGCCATCACACCACAAGCATCTCATAGCTCAGGAGGTAAAGAAATCCCTGCCGGGGAGGCCCTGTGACCAACCCTGGAAGGAGAGCCAAAGAGGCTTTGGCCATCTGCTGGGACACCCATTGCTCTGTGCTCTTCCCCACCACCCTGGAACTCCCTTGTCCTCAGGTAACTGGAAATCAAAACAAAGATCTGCCCGAGGCATGCACCTCATGCTCTCCTCGGCAAAAAAAACTAGGACCTGGTCCTCTGTTCGGTGACACCTGCCACGAGATCTGGGTCTCCGTTCCTGGGAGCTCACCAAGCTGAGGCCAGCTGCACACTCCCCGAGGCCTGCACAATTTCTGCACTCTTCCATAGCAGCCACACCATAACAAAGCAGACGATTCGCCCATGACTCTCTCACCCATCTACAACGCACTGAGGGAATGTTCCTAACCTCTGTGTGATGGGAGACTTTGGCCTGTGGATGCCCTTGGTGGTGGAACCTGTGAAAATCAGTGGAAGTTGTCCCTCACTCCTACAGTCCCCAGCAGAGACAAATGTGCTGGACCTCAGTTCCGATGAGAACGACGGTATGAGTTCTCACTCATTTTGTTCAGCTTTTCCAAGGAATGTTTTTTTGGGGGACTCATCATCGATCCAAGCACATTTGAAGAGGCAGGACATCTGACACCACAGGCTGGGCAGTGGGTGAGCCGACGACCTTAAAGGCCTTGGCCGTGCCCTTAATGGCCTGCAGAACTGCTCCTTGCGGGTCTCAGAAATCCTAAAGACACCCTCACTCAGCACGCGGGACAGAGGAATGCTTACCGTCCTGAGCCATCCACCAGCACAGGGTGCACCGTGGATGCCAGGCCACACCGACTTCACGACTCCGTGGAGCCTTTGTTGCTCGTAAGCATCAACCATCTTCCTTGCAGCAGGCTGCGGGCCTTCCACGGCAACTGCCCCTGAGAAGTGTAAAGATATCACATGCATGCTTATAAAATGGGTCCAGGACCACTGGTCACCTCTTCAATGCCATTCTTGCTCACAGGGCAACTCACACACCTACTTTTCATTGACTGACCTTCATTACCATGATTGACCTTCATTACCATGAATATACCTGACGCGTGTCATCCTGTGGACACCTAGGAAGCATGTGTGACTCAAAGGACAGTATGTGCCCACTGCTGAATCTATTTGCTTGTGGCTGTGCATGTCTATGTGTGTATGTGTGTGTGAGAGTGACTGTATTTATGTGTCTCCCTCAGGCACATGTGTTTCTCAACACCACAAGGGGCAGTCATAGTCTGCAGCTTCCAGACCTGAACCTCCCTGCAACCCAAAGATCAAGACCCAGGCCTTCAATCAGTAGGATGTGAACTTTGACCTCACGACCATGCGGACATAGGCCCAAAGTCCCTTGACTAACAGCCACCAAGCCTGGCATGAGCACACATTCCTCCTCATGGGGCATCTGATGTCATGACCAGACACTCTCTGGCTGCCCTCTCAGGTTGAGGTGCACCTGGCAGAAAACCAACCACAACCAGCGCTGGAGGGCGCCACTGCAAAGCGCAGCACATCAGTTTGAAACTCAGTGTCAAGGCCAGAGGCGGTGGTCTTCCCAATCTAGCCAAAGAACCTCAAGACACTGGCTTCCTCCCCTCCACTCAGTCCACATGTCCGCACCATGCCCTCAGGACACCCTGAGGATGCTTTTCCAACAGGACATCTCTGCCTGACTCCCTAAGGACAAGGTTGACAGGACACAACGCCTGTCATTGTTCTTGCATCAGACACATCTACAGGGCTTCCCTGCACTGACCTCTGAGGCAATATCTGATCACACAGCCAACTTGATCACACTACTACCCACCACAATGCCTACAAATCAATGCTGTCTCAACACCACGGGGTCTACATGCACATTCCTGCTAAGTGAGCTGCAAGCCACAGAACCACCAACCTTTCCAGCTTTCCTAAGCCAACGGTGTGTCCTTTAGTGTGTCATTCCTGTCCTGGCCATGCTGAGACTTCAAACCAGTTAAGGGAGCTGAAATGCTATGCCTAGGGCATAGTGGAATCCAACACTAGAACATCACCAACACGCAGAGGCATCCCAAGTCAAGAGACTCTCTTTGGCAATGCCCTGGGACTGTATACGCATTGCCCAGAATTAACACAGACCTCCATGGACAGCCCCACACGACTGGAAACCACTGGAGAATCCCGGGCCAAGGCTACGGCACATTCCTTCTGGATGCCTTCAGGATGGAAATTGCTTTCCAAGCAGGAAAGAAGATCCTGAGCAGCGTTTGCTCACATGAGCTGCAGCAGGTGGGGCCGCCCAACAATGCATGCCAAGAGACCATTTCCAGGAAGATGTGCACAACGGTGGAGCCCACTACTCTGCTGAGAAGACCAGAAGTGACCCAGGGCCACAGACACCATCCTGACACTCATTTGCCCAGAGACATGCCCTCAAATACCTGCCCTGGCTGACCTGTCATCCACCAGAGAAATCCATGGAAAGTCCATCACCACCAAGTAACAGCCCAATGCAGCTGAAGACACACAGGTCCACATAAGCCCTCCATCACCTTTTCTCTGGCGTACTGTCCTGCCCAAGCCTTGGTCACTGCACCACGGTCATCTCATGGCTAGGGATGCAAAGAAATCCATGCCAGAGGGCACCTGTGACTGACGGTGGAAGGGGGCTGAAGAGGCTTTAGCCATCTGCGGCAACAACCATTGCTCTGCGCTCTCCTCCATCACCTTGGAACTCCCCTGTCATCAGCTAATGGAAAATGAAGACCAAGGTGTACCTGAGGCCTGGACCTCGTGCTCTCCTTGGCAGGGGACCTGTGACCCTGTCCTCTGCACAAAGATACCCACTGCAAGGTCCGAGTCTCCCTTCCTGGGAGCTCACCAGGTCAAGACCAGCCACACACTCCCCTAGGTCAAAACATTTCCACCTGGTTCCACGGCTGCCACATCACAGAGGGGCTGATCCCCCCACAACTGTCCCATCCATTTATGTCACACAGAGGGAATGTCCTAACATGCATGTGATAGGAGACTTTCATCTGTAAATGCCCTGGGTGGTAGAACCTATGGGAACCAGTGGAAGTTGTCCCTCACTCCTACAGTTCCCGGGGGAGGCAACGTGCTGGACCTCAGATCCGATGAGAACGACGGTATGAGTTCTCACTCATTTTGTTCAGCTTTTCCAAGGAATGTTTTTATAGGGGACTCATCATCGATCCAAGCACATTCGAAGGGGCAGGACGTTTGACATCACAGGCTGGGCAGTGGGTGAGCCGATGACACCTTCGGCCTCCTGGGGAACCCAGAGCCACACCACTGAACAACGGGCACAGATCATCGACTCTGGGAGTGGAACTCACCATGCCATTAGTAGCCTGCTGAGAAACAGTTCTTTGCAGGTACCAGAAACTCAAAAGACACCTCTGCACACAGGGCAGAGGAATGCTTACCATCCTGAGCCATCCACCAGCATGGGGTGCACCATAGACGCCAGGCCACACCAAATCAAGGACTCAAGGCAGCCTCCGTTGGTCAGAAGAATTGACCATCTTCTTTGCCAGCAAGTGGTAGACCTCTCATGACAAACTGCTGCTGAGAAGTGTAAAGAAATCAAATGCATGCTTGAGAAACGGGCCCAGGTTCACTGGTCACCACTTCAATGCCATTCTTTCCCGCAGGGAAACTTGCACGCCGGCGTCTACTTGTGCTCCATGACAGACTTCCATCATCATGAATATACCTGACCCATGTCACTCTGTGGACACCTAGGAAGCACACGTGACCAGAACAATAGCACACACCCATTGGTGCATCTGTTTGCCTGTGGCTGTGCACACCTGTGCATGTGTAGGCATGTGTAGGTGTGTCAGAGTGTGTCTGTGTGTATGTGCCTCCCTCACACATGTGTTTCCCAACAGCACAACATGTGGTCATAGGCGGCAGCCTCCAGACCTGGAAACCATCCCAACGCCTGCAACCAAATGGCTCAGGACACAGGCCTTCAATCAGTAGGATGCGAATTTTGACTTAGGGGTCAGATGGACATTGGCCTGAGGTCCCTCGACTAACAGCCACCACCCCTGGCACCAGCATACACTCCTCCTCATGGGGCATCTGAAGTTGTGACCAGACAATGTCTCTGGCCACCCTCCCAGGTAAGGCACACCTGGAACCAACCCAACCAAAACTCGCCCTGGAAGGCACCTTTGCAATGGCCAGCACATTGATCTTAGACAAGGCATCAAGGGCAGAGACAGTCTTCTGAACCCAACCAAAGGACCTCAAAACACACACTTCCTCCCTCCAATCAATTCACATGCCCACACCATGCCCTCAGGACACATGAAGGGAATGGTTACTTTTCCAACAGGACATTGCCACCTGAACCCCTGAAGACAAGGTGGACAGGACACCATCTTTCATTTTCCTTGCATTGGACACGCCTACAGGGCTTCCCTGCACCAATCTCTGAGCCAACATCCCACAATGCAGTCAACTTAAAAACACTACCACCCACCCCAGCGTCGGCAAGTCAACACCACCTCAACACCATCACCAGGTTTACACGCACACAGCTATGAAGTGAGCTGCAAGAATAGAACCACCAACCCTTTCCGACTGTCCTAAGCCAACTATGTGCCATGCCAAAGTGGCACAGCTGTCCTGGCTGCACTGTGATGTCAAACTGGCTAAGTGAGCTGAAACGCTTCACTGCCCTGAGGATGTAGCAGAATCCAATACTGGAACATCACCAACACACAAAGGTGAAGAGGCATCCCAAGTCAAGAGACTCTCCAAGGCAGTGCCCCAGGTAGAGCACATGCATTGCCTGAAATGCACATGGAACTCCACGAATATGCCAACTGTGACTGGACCCCATTGGAGGGTCCCAGGCCAGGGCCAGGGCACATTCCATCTGGACGCCTTCAGGATAGAGGCTGCTTTCAAAGCGGGAAATGGGATCCAGAGCAGTATTTGCTCACATAAGCTGCAGCAGGTGGGGCCACCTGGCAATGGCAGGCCAAGACACCATTTCCAGGAACATGTGCACTTCTGCTACTCTGCCAGGAAGACTGGAGTGACCCAGGACCACAGGCATCAGCCTGACCCTCGTGCTCCCTAGGACCTGCCCTCGAAGACTCCCACTGGCCAACCTGTCATCCACCAGAGAAATCCACGAAGACAGCCCATCACCACCGAATAACAGCCCAAGACCACTGATGGCATGCGTGTCCATGTGAGCCCTCTACACCTTTTCTCTGGGGTACCAGCCTCCTGCCCAGGCTTGGCCACCACACCACAAGAATCTCACAGCTCGAGAGGTGAAAAAATCTGTGCTGGGGGGCCCCTGCAATCGACCCTGAAAGTAGGGACAAAGAGGACTTGGCTGTCTGCTGCAACATCCATTGCTGTGCGCCCTCCCCTATCACCCTTGGCACATCCCTGTCCTCAGCTAACCAAAGATCAAGACCAAGGACTGCCTGAGTTCTGGGCCTCGTGGTCTCCCTGAAAGGAGAACTGGAACATGTACCTGTTCCTCTACGCAAGGAAGCCCGCAGCGATTTCCAGGTCTCCCTTCCTGGGAGCTCACCAGGTCAAGGCCAGCCCCACATTCCCCTAAGCCTGAGACATTTCCGTCCACTGCCATGGCCACTACTCCATCACAGAGCAGCCAATCACCCTATGACTCTCTGACCTGTGTACCGCACACAGAGGGAATGTTCCTAATGTGCATATGACAGAAGACTGTCATCTGTGAACGCCGTGGGTGGTGGAAGCTGTAGGGACTAGTAGAAGTCGTCCCTCACTACTACGGGCCCCAGAGGAAGCAATGTGCTGGACCTCAGTTCCGATGAGAACGACGGTATGAGTTCTCACTCATTTTGTTCAGCTTTTCCAAGGAATGTTTTTTTGGAGGACTCATCATCGATCCAAGCACATTTGAAGAGGTAGGACATTTGACACCACAGGCTGGGCAGTGCACGAGCTGATAACCTTAAAGGCCTCGGCCATGCCCTTAATGGCCCGAAGAACTGCTCCCTGTGGGTCTCAGAATCCTGAAGACACCCTCACGCAGCACGCGGGACACAGGAATGCTTACCGTCCTGAGCCATCCACCAGCACAGGGTGCACCGTGGATGCCAGGCCACACCGACTCCATGACTCAGTGGGGACTCCATTGCTCAGAAGAATTGACCATCTGCTGTGCCAGCAGGCAGTGGGCATCTCAAGGCAACTGCTCCTGAGAAGTGTAAAGACATCAAATGCATGTTTGTGAAACAGGCCCACGTCCACTGGTCACCATGTCAATGTCATTCTTTCCCATGGGGCAACTCGTATCTCTGCTTCTCCTTGGACTCTAGGACTGACCTCCATCTCCATATTCATACCACTACTCTGCTGGGAAGACCAGAAGTGACCCAGGGCCATGGACACCATCCTGACACTCACTTGCCCAGAGACATGCCCTCAAAGACCCATTCATACCTTACCTATGTCACTCCATGGACACCTACAAGTGTCTGTGGCCTAACAACTGCACACGCCCATTGCCGCATCTATTTGTGGCTGTGCACACGAGTGTGAATGAGTGTGAGTGTCTCTGTGTGGATGTGTCCCCCTCATGCACATGTGTTTCCCACCACCCCAGCAGGCAGTCACAGTCTGCAGCCTCCAGACCGGAACCAACCCCACAAAACCAAAGGCTCAAGACCCAGGCCTTCAATCAATAGCATGTGAACTTTGACCTCAAGGCCATGAGGAAAGAGGTCCAAGGTCCCTTGCCTAACAGCCACTACCCCGGGCATGAACACATTCTCCTCCTCACAAAGCATCTTATGTCATGACCAGACACTGTCTCTGGCCCCTTCACCAGGTGAGGTGCACCTGATGGAAAACCAACTACAACCAGCACTGGAGGGCGCCTTTGCAATGGCCAGCACATGGCTCTGAAACACAGCATCAAGGCCAGAGGTAGTCTTCCCAACCTAGCCAAATGACCTCAAGACACACACTTCCTTTCCTCCACTCAACCCATGTGTCCACACCATGCCCTCTGGACACCCAAAGAGAATGGCTGCATTTCCAAAAGGACGTCTCCACCTGACTCCCCAAGGACCAGGCAGACAGGACACACCGCCTGTAACACTGTCGTTGCATTGGATACACCCACAGAGTTTCCCTGCGCTGACCTCTGAGACAACATCGCATCATGCAGCCAGTGTCACAGTACCACCCACCACCCCAACGCCAGCAAGTCAACACTGCATCAACAGCATCAGGTCTACGTGCATGCAGCTACTAAGTGAGCTGCAAGATGTACAACAACCAATCCTTTCCAATTTTCCTGTGCCAACTGTGTGCCCTTGAAAGTGGCATGGCTGTCCTGCCTGCTCTGTGACTTCAAACCAGCTATGGGAGCTGAAATGCTTCATCACGCCTAGGGAGCAGCGGAGTCCAACACTAGAACATCACCAGCACACAGAGGTATGGAGACATGCCAAGTCAAGAGACTCGTTGTGGCAATGCCCCTGAGATTGCAAATGCACTGCTCGGTATGCACACAGACCATGGATAGCCCCATGCATGACTGGGGCCCACATGAGAGTCCAGGGCCAGGGCCAGGGCACATTCGCTCTGGACATATTTGGGATGGAAAGCGGGAATGATACAGAGCAGTATTTGCTCACAAGAGCAGCAGCAGGTGGGGCCGCCCGACAATGCAGGCCAACAAACCATTTCCAGGAAGATGTGCACAACGGTGGAGCCCACTACTTGGCTGGGAAGACCAGAAGTGACCGAGGGCCATGGACACCATCCTGACACTCATTTGCCCAGAGACATGCCCTCAAAGACCTGCCCTGGCTAACCTGTCGTCCACCAGAGAAATCCATGGAAAGCCCATCACTGCCAAATTAAAACCCAATGAAGCTGATGACACTCACATCCATGAGAGCCCTCTAGCACCTTTTCTCTTGGATACCATCCGGTCTACACCTTCACCACCAAAGCACACGTCTCATGGCTCGGGAAGCAAAGAAATATGTGCTGGGGGGACACTGTGACCAACACTGGTGGAAGAGCTGAAGAGCCACTGGCTGTCTCCCGTGGCACCCATTGCTATGCATTCTCCATCACTGCCCTTGGCACTCCCCTGTCCTCAGCTAACCAGAAATCATGAACAAGGTCTGCCCGAGGCCCAGGCCTTGTGCTCTCCTTGGTAGCAAAACTGAGACCTTGCCCTCTGCACGGAGACTCCAGCCATAAGGTCCAGGCCTCCCTTCCTGAAAGCTCACCAGGCTGAGGTCAGCCGCACACTCTCCTAGGATCGTGACATTTCTCCCCTCTTCCATGGCTGCTGCGCCATCACAGAGCAGCCAGTGTCCCCACGAATCTCCCACTCATGTACCTCACACAGACGGAATGTTCCTATTGTGCCTGTGACGTGAGACTTTCATCCATGGACGCCCTGGGTGGTGGAACCTATGGGAACCAGTGGAAGTTGTCCCTCGCTCCTACAGTCCCCGGGGGAGGCAACGTGCTGGACCTCAGATCCGATGAGAACGACGGTATGAGTTCTCACTCATTTTGTTCAGCTTTTCCAAGGAATGTTTTTTTGGGGGACTCATCATCGATCCAAGCACGTTTGAAAAGGCAGGATGTTTGACACCACAGGCTGGGCAGTGGGCGAGCCGATGACATTAAAGAACTTCGGCACCCTGGGGAAGCCAGAGCTGCACCACTGACCAACCGGCACAGACCATCCACTCTGGGAGTGGAACTCGCCATGCTATTAATGGCCTGCTGAGAAACTGTTCCTTGCAGGTCTCGGAAATTCTAAAGCCACCGTCTCTCATCACACGGGGCAGAAAAATGCTTACCTTTCTGAGCCACCCGCCAGCACGGGGTGCACAGTGGATGCCAGGCCACACGGAATCCACGTGGGCCTATGTTGCTCAGAAGCATCGACCATCTTCCCTGACAGCAGGCAGCGGACCTCCCACGGCAACTGTCCCTGAGAAGTGTAAACAAATCAAATGCATGCTTGAGAAACAGGCCCAGGTTCACTGGACACTTCAATGCCATTCTTTCCCACAGAGCAACTCACACACCTGCTCCTCCTTGGCCTCCACGGCTGACCTCCATCTCCATGAATATACCTTACCCGTGTCACTCTGTGGACACCTAAAAGCATGTGTGGCCAGAACCACCGCACGTGCACACTGCTGCATCTATTAGCCTATGACTGTCTGTGCCTGTGTGTGTGTGTGGGATAGAGTGTGAGTATGAGTGTGAGTGTATGAGAGAGTGTGTGTGTGTATGTGTGAGAATGTTAGTTGAAATGGGTATGTGTTTGTCTCCCTAATGCACCTGTGGGTGCCAACACCACAATGGGCAGTTATAGGTTGCAGCCTCCAGACCTGATCCACCCAGCAACCTGATGGCTCAAGACCCACGCCTTCAATCAGTGGCATGTGAACTTTGACCTTGGGGCCATGTGGAAACAGGTCACAGGTCTCTCACCCAGCAGCCACCACCTCTGGCAGGAGCACAGGCTACTCCTCTTCCTCATGGGAATGCTGATGTCATCACAAGACACTGTCTCTGACCACTCTCTTAGGTGAGGTGCAACCTGGTGCAAAACCAACCACAACCAGCTCCAGAGGGGACCTTTGCAAAGTCCAGCACATTGGTCTGAAACTCAGCGTTAAGGCCAGAGGCAAGACTAGCAACCCAGCCACAGGCCCTCAAGATACACGCCTCCTCCCCTCCACTCAGTCCATGTGCCCACACTGTGCCCTCAGGACACCCAAAGAAAATGGCTGCTTTTCCAACAGGACGTCCCTACCTGAACCGCAAGGACCAGGTTGACAGGACACACCGCCTGTCATCATTCTTGCATTGGACACGCCCACAGGGCATCCCTGCACTGACCTCAGAAGCAATGACCCATCATGCAGCCAATCTGACCGCACTACTACCCACCCCAACACTGGCAAGTCAACACTGTATCAACACCACCCGGTCCACATGCATGCGGCTACTAAGTGAGCTGTGAGCTGTAGAAGCACCAATCCATTCCAACTTTCCTAAGCCAACCATGTGCCCTTGAAAGTAGCATGGCTGTCATGGCTGCACTGTGAATTCAAACTGGTTACGGGAGCTAAAATGCTTCATCATGCATAAGGCATAGCGGAATCCAACACTGGAACATCGTCAACATGCAGAGGCATGGAGACATCCAAAGTCAAGAGACTTTCTGTGGCAACACCCCTGGGATTGCACACGCATTGCCCGGAATGGACACGGACCTCCATGGACAGGCCCACACGTGACTGGAGACCACAGGACGGTACTCGGCCTGGGCCAGGGCACATTCCCTCTGGACGCCTTTGGGACGGATGCTGCTTTCAAAGTGAAAAAAAGGATTAAGAGCAGCATTTGCTCACACGAGCTGCAGCAAGTGGGGCGCCTGGCAATGGCAGGCCAAGAGACCATTTCCAGGAAGATGTACACAACGGTGGAGCCCATAACTCTGCCAGGAAGATCGGAGTGACCCAGGGCCACAGGCAGCAGCCCAAACCTCACACACCTGGCAACTTTCCTTGAAGATCCCTGCTGCACAATCTGTCACCCATCAGAGAAATACACAGAAAGTCCAGCACACAGACAGCCCAAGACCACTGATGACACACACCTGTCCACGTGAGCCCCCTACCACCTTTTCTCTGGAATACCAGAGAATACGTCCTACCCAGGTCTCTACAACACCACCAGCATCTCACAGTTCAGGAGGCAAAGAAATCCATGCTGGGGTGACCCTGAGACCAATGCTGGGGGGAGGGTCAAAGAGGCTTTGGCCATCTGCTGCAACACCCATTGCTCTGCACTCTCCCCCATCACCCTTGGCACTCCCCTGTCCTCAGCTAACTGAAAAGCAAGATCAAAGTCTGCCTAAGGCTAGGACCTCATGCTCTCCATAGTAGGGGGACCAGGACCCTCTCCTGTGTGTGAGGATGGCTGACACAAGGTCCAGGTCTCCCCTCCTGGCAGCTCACCAGGCCCAGGTCTGCCACACACTCCTCTAGGCCTGCGATTTTTCTGTCCGCTTCCACAGCCGCCACGCCATCACACAGCAGCCAGTCCCTCCACAACTCTCCTAATCGTGTACCTCACACAAAGGGAATGTTCCTAATGTGTGTGTAATGGGAGACATTTACTTGCAGACGGCCTGGGTGGTGGAACCTACAGGGACCAGTGGAAGCTGTCCCTCACTCCAATAGTCTCTGCTAGAGGCAAGTGCTGGACCTCAGTTCCGATGAGAACGACGGTATGAGTTCTCACTCATTTTGTTCAGCTTTTCCAAGGAATGTTTTTATGGGGGACTCATCATCGATCCAAGCACATTTGAAGAGGCAGGATGTTTGACACCATGCCATTAGTGGCCTTGTGAGAAACAGCTCATGGTGGGTCTTGGAAATCCAAAAGACACCCTCACTCAGCACATGGGGCAGAGAAATGCTTACCGTCCTGAGCAATCCACCAGCACAAGGTGCACCCAGGAAGCCAGGCCACACTGACTCCAGGACTCTGCAGGGCCTTTGTGGCTCAAAAGAATTGACCATCTTCCTTCCAGCAGGCGGCGGGCCTCCCATGGCAACTGCCCCTGAGAAGTGTAAACAAATAAAATACACACTTGAGAAACAGGCCCAGTTCCACTGGTCAAAACTTCACTGCCATTCGTTCATGCGTGGCAACTTGCACGTCTTCCTTCTGTTGGCCTCCATGAGTGACCTCTGTTTCCATGATTGTACCTTACTAGTGGCACTCTGCAAACACTTCGGAGCTGTGTGTGGCGCCAGAATGACCACACACACCTATTGCTCAGTGGCTATGTGCATGCATGTGTGTGTGTGTGTGTGTGTGTGTCTCCCTCATGCACATGTGTTTTCCAACACATGAGTTTACCAACATGGCAACATGCAGTCACAGTCTGTGGCCTCCAGGCCTGAGCCCCCATCAACCGGACAATTCAAGACCAAGACCTTCAATCAACAGGATGTAAACTCTGACCTTGGGCCATGCAGACATAGGCCCAAGGTCCCTCACATAACAGCCACCACCCCTAGCCTGAGCACAAGCTCCTCCTCACAGGGCATCTGATGTCCTGACCAGACACCATCTCTGGCAGCACTCCCAGGAAAGGTGCACCTGGCACAAAACCAATCACAACCAGCACTGGAGCACGCCTTTGCAACGGTCAGGATGTGACTCTGAAACTCGGCATCAAGGCCAGAGGCAGTCTGCCCAATCTAGGCAAACGACCTCAAGACATGGGCTTCCTCTCCTTCACTCAGTCAATGTACCTGCATCATGCCCCTCAGGACACCTGAAGGGAATGGCTGCTTTTCCCACAGGACGTCCCTGTCTAACGCGCCAAGGACCAGGCAGACAGGACACATGGCCTTCCATCATCCTTGCATTGATCACACTCAAAGGCCTTCCTTGCACCGACCTCCAAGGCAACATCCCACCACGCAGCCACCTTGGATGCAGTACCATCCTCCCCAACACCTGCTAGTCAACACCGTCTGACAACCACCACCAAGTCTATATGCACATGGCTACTAAGTGAGCTGCGAGCCACAGAATGACCAATCCTTCCCAACTTTCCTAAGCCATTGGCATGCCCTTCAACATGGCATAACTGTTCTGGCTGCACTGAGACTAATGGGGTTGAAACACTTCATCACGCCTAGGGCATAGCTAAATTCAACACTTGAGTATCACCAACGTGCAGAGGAGTGGAAGCATCTCAAGTCAAGGGACCCTCCATGGAAGGCACCTGGGATTAAATACGCATTGTTTGGAATGCACATGGACCTCCATGGACAGCTCCAAGTGTGACGGAATCCCACAGGAGAGTTCCGAGCAAGGGCCAGGGCCAGGGCACGTTCCCTCTGAAAGTCTTCGGGATGGAAGTTGCTTTCAAAGCGGGAAGTAAGATCCACAGCAGTAATTTCATCACACGAGCTGCAGCGTGTAGGGCTGCACGGCAATGGTGGGCCAAGAGACCATTTCCAGGAAGATGCACACAACGGTGGAGCCCTCTACTCTCCCAAGAAGACTGGAAGTGACCCAGGGCAACGGGATACAGCTCGACCCTCATGCTCCTTGGATCTGCCCTTGAAAACACCATGGGCTGACCTGTCATCCACAAGAGAAATCCATGGAAAGCCCATCACTGCCAAATGACAGCCCAAGAACACTGATGACACACATGTCCATGTGAGCCCTCTACCACCTTTGCTCTGAGGTACTGTCCTGCCCAGGCTCAGCCACCACACCATGGGCAACTCATGGCTCAGGAGGCAAAGAAATCCCTGCCGGGGGGTCCCTGTAACCAGCACTAGGGGGAGGGCCAAAGAGGCTTTGGCTGTCTGCCACAACACCCATTGCTCTCCATTGTCCCCCATCACTTTGGCACTCCCCTCTCCTCAGATAACTGAAAATCGAGACCAAGGTCTGTCTGAGGTCTGGGCCTTTTGCTCTCCTTGGCATAAAAACAAAGACCCAGTCCTCTGCGTAGAGACGCCCATCGGGAGGTCAGGGTCTCCCTTCCTGGGAGCTCACCAAGCCAAGATCAGTTGCACATGATCCTAGGTCTGCAATTCTACCCACTTCTACAGCCACCATGACATCACAGTGCAGCCGATTCCCCCATGACTCTTCTACTCGTGTTCCTCACACAGACGGAATATTCCTATTGTGCCTGTGATGTGAGACTTTCATCCGTGGACGCCCTGGGTGGTGGAACCTATGGGAACCAGTGGAAGTTGTCCCTAACTCCTACAGTCCCCGGGGGAGGCAACGTGCTGGACCTCAGATCCGATGAGAACGACGGTATGAGTTCTCACTCATTTTGTTCAGCTTTTCCAAGGAATGTTTTTATAGGGGACTCATCATCGATCCAAGCACATTCAAAGGGGCAGGACGTTTGACACCACAGGCTGGGCAGTGGGCAAGCTGATGACCTTAAAAACCTTCGGCCCCCCTGGGGAAGCCAGAGCCACACCACTGAACAACGCGCACAGACCGTTCACTTTAGGAGTGGAACTCACCATGCCATCAGTGGCCTGCTGAGAAACAGCTCCTTTCAGGTCTCGGAAATCCCACCCCCACTCAGCACGTGGGGCAGAGGAATGCTTACCGTCCTGAGCCATCCACCAGCAGGGGGCGCACCGTGGATGCTAAGCCACACCAGCTCCAGGACTTTGGGGGCCTTTGTGGCTGAGAAGAACTGACCATGTTCATTGCCAGCATACGGCGGGTGTCCCATGATAACTGCCCCTGAGAAGTGTAAAGAAATCAAATGCACGCTTGAGAAATGGGTCCAGGTTCACTGGTCGCTTCAACGCCACCCTTTTCCACAGAGCAACTCACATGTCCACTTCTCCTTGGCCTCCATGATGGACCTCCATTTTTATAAACATACCTGACAGTGTCACTTTCTAGACACTTAGGAAGCATGTGTGGCCAGAACGACCACATGTACCTGTTGCTGCGTCTATTTGCCTGTGGCTGTACATGACTGTGTGTGCGATAGTGTGAGCGTGTGTGTTTCCCGCATGCACATGTGTTTCCCACACCGCAACAGGAAGTCACAGTCTACAGCCTCCAGACCTGAAGCCCCTGCAACCCAAAGGCTCAAAACCAAGGTCTTCAATCAGTAGGATGCAAACTTTGACTTCGGGGCCATGAGGACATAGGCCTGAGGTCCCTCACCTATCAGCCACCACCCCTGGAGTGAGCACACTCTCCTCCTCATGGGGCACCTGATGTTGTGACCTGACACTGTCTCTGGCCACACTCCCAGGTGAGGCTCATGTGACGAAAAACCAACCACAACCAGCACTTGAGGGCGCCTTCTCAATGACAAACCCATCAGTCTGAAAATGGCATCAGGCCAGAGCCAATCTTCCCAACCTAGCCAAAGGATCTCAAGATGCGGGCTTCCTCCCTTCCACTCAGTCCACATGCCTGCACTGCGCCTTCAGGACACTCGAAGGGAATGGCTGCTCTCTAACAGGACGTCCCCGCCCAAGGACCAGGCTGACACGACACACTGCCTTCCATTGTCCTTGCATTGGTTACATCCACAGGGCTTAAACTCTGAGGCAACATCCCATCATGCAGCCAACTTGACTGCACTACCACCCACCCCAACTCCTGCAACTCTACACTACCTCAGCACCATCACCAGATCTACATGTACACGGCTACTCATAAGGTGCAATCTGCAGAACCACTAATCCCTTCCAACATTTCTAATGCAGTCATGGGCCCCTCAATATGATATGGGTGTCCTGGCTGCACTGTGACCTCAAACTGTTTGAGGGAGCTGAAATGCTTCATCACCCTTAGGGTGTAGCAGAATGCAACACTGGAACATTACCAACACGGGAGGTGCAGGGGCATCCCAAGTCAAGGAACTCTCTATGGCAGGCCCCTGGAATGGTATACATGTTGCCTGGAATGTACCCGATCTCCATGGATAGCCCCATGTGTGACCGACGCCCACAGAAGAGTTCTGGGCCAGGGCCAGGGCACATACCCTCTGGACGCCTTCAGGATAGAAGCTGCTTTCAAAGTGGGAAAGACGATCCAGAGCCATACTTGCTCACACGAGCTGCAGCAGGTGGGGCTGCCCGGCAATGGCAAGCCAAGAGACCATTTCCAGGAAGATGTGCACAATGGTGGACCCACTACAATGTCAGGAAGATGAGAAGTGACTGAGGGCCAGGGGCACGAGTCTGACCCTCATATTCCCTGGGACCTATCCTCTAAGATCGCTGCTGGCCAACTTGTCATCCACTAGAGAAGTAAATGGAAAGCCCATCACTGCTGAACAACAGCCCAACAATGCTGATGACACACATGTCCACATGAGCCCCCTACCGCCTCCTCTGTGGGGTACCTTCCAGTCCAGGCTTCCACCGTGGCACCAGGGGCATCTCACGGTTCAGGGGATGAAGAAATCCCTGCTGGGGGGCCTCCATGACCGGATGCTGGGTGGAGGGCCAAAGCAGCTTTGGCTATCTGTCACAACACCCTTTGTTAATACACTGTCCCCTATCATCCTTGACACTCCCTTGTCCTCAGCAAACCAAAAATCAGGACCAACATCTGCCTGAGACGTGGGCCTTGTGCTCTCCCTGGCAACAAAACAAGGACTCAGTCCTCTGCTGAGAGATGCCCGCCATGAGGTCCAGGTCTCCCTTCCGAAGAGCTCAACAAGCCAACATGAGGTGCACACTACCCTAGGCCTGCAATATTTCCATCCCTTCCACAGCTACCGCACCACCACAGAGCAGTCGCTCCCCCCAGGACTCTCCCACCTGTGTACCTCACACAAAGGGAATGTTCCTAACCTCTGTGTGATGGGAGCCTTTGGCCTGTGGATGCCCTGGGTGGTGGAACATATGGGAATCAGTGGAAGCTGCCCCTCGCTCCTACAGTCCCTGGGGAAGCCAATGTGCTGGACCTCAGATCCGATGAGAACGACGGTATGAGTTCTCACTCATTTTGTTCAGCTTTTCCAAGGAATGTTTTTATTGGGGACTCATCATCGATCCAAGCACATTTGAAGAGGCAGGACGTTTGACACCACAGGCCGAGCAGTGGGTGAGCCAATGACGTTAAAGACCTTCGGCCCCCATAAAGCCATGCCACTGAGCAATGAGTGCAGATCATCCACTCTAGGAGAGGAAGTCACCATGCCATTAGTGGTTAGCCAAGAACCTGCTCCTTGTGCGTCTTGGAAATCCGAAAGACACCCTCACTCGGCATGCAGGGCAGAGAAATGCTTACCGTCCTGAGTCACCTGCCAGCACGTGGTGCATCATGGATGCCAGGACCACATAAAATCCAGGACTCCATGTGGCCTTCGTTGCTCAGAGGAATGGAGTGTCTTCCTTCCAGCAGTTACACCACGCCTCCCACAGCAATTGCCTCTGAGAAGTGTAAAGAAATCAAATAACACACTTGAGAAATGGGCCCAGGTCCACTGGTCAACACTTCAATCCCACTCTTTCCTGCGGGGTAGCGTGCACACCTGTTATTCCCCTGGCTTCCACGATACTTTACACGTGTTACTCTGTGGATAACTAAAAGCATGTGTGGTCACACACGCCCATTGCTACGTGTATTTGCCTGTGGTTCGGCATGCCTGTGTGCGTGTGTGTGTGTGTGTATATGAATGTATGTGTGTATATGAATGTATGTGTGTGTGTCTCCCTCACCACATGTGTTCCTGACACATGTGTTTCCCAACACAGCAATAGGCAGTCATAGTCTGCAGCCTCCTGGCCTGACAAGCCACCAACCCAACAGCTGAAGGACTTCAATCAGTAGGATGTAAATTTTGACATGCAAGTCATGCGGACATATAGGCCTGAGGTGGCTCGCCTACCAGCCACCTCCCCTGGTGTGAATACATGCTCCTCCTCACGGGACATCTGATGTCCCGAGCAGACACTGTCTCTAGCAGCCCTCTCAGGTGAGGCATACATGGTGGAAAACCAATCACAACCTGCGCTGGAGGGCGACTTTGCAATGGCCAGCACATCGGTCTGAAACTCGGCGTCAAGGTCAGAGGTGGTCTTCCCAACCTAGCCAAAGGACCTCAAGACACGGGCTTCCTCCCTCCACTCAGTCCATGTGCCTGCACCATGCCCTCTGGACATACAAAGGGAATGGCTGCTTTACCAACAGGATGTCCCCCAACCGATGTCCCAAGGACCAGGCGGACAGGACACACTGTCTTTCATTTTCCTTGCACTGGACACACCCACAGGGCTACCCTGTACTGACCTCTGAGGCAACATCCTATCATGCCACCAACTTGACTGCACTACTGCCTGCTGCAATGCCTGAAAGTCAACACTGCCTGAGCACCACCACTGGGTCTACATGCAGGCAGCTAGTGAGTGAGCTGCGAGCTCAGAACCACCCATCCTTTCCAACATTCCTAAGTCATCCGCATGCCCTTCAACATGGCATGGCTGTCCTGGCTGCACTGAGACTTCAAACCAGTTAAGGGAGCCAAAACAGTTCATCACCCCTAGGGTGTAGTGGAGTCCAACACTTAAATATTGCCAACATGCAGAGGTGCAAGGCATCCCAAGTCAAAGGACTCTGTGGCAGCACCCCTGGGATTGCACACGCGTTGCATGGAATGCACAGACCTCCTTGGATAGCCCCAAGCGTGACCAGTGCCCACGGCAGAGACTTGGGCCAGAGGCAGGGCAGGGCATATTCACTCCGGACCTTCAGGACGGAAGCTGCTTTACAAGCAGGAAAGAGGATCCAGAGCAGTATTTGCTCACATGAGCTGCAGCAGGTGGAGCTGCCCAACGATGGCGGGCCAAGAGACAATTTATAGGGAGATTTGTACAACAGAGGAGCCCATTACTCTCCTGGGAAGGCTGGAAGTGATCCAGGGCCACAGACACCAACTTAATCCTCATGCTCCCTAGGATCTGGCCTCAAAGACCTCTGCCGGCCAACCTCTCATCCACCAGAAAAATCCATGGAAAGTCCATCACCGCCAAAAGACAGCCCAAGCCTGCTAATGACACTCGTGTCCCTGTGAGCCCTCTATCACCTTTCTCTGGAGTACCTTCCTGCTCAAGACTCCGCCATTGCACCACAGGCATCTCACAGCTCAGGAGGCAAAGAAATCCCTTCCAGGGGGGCTCCTGTGACCGATGCTGCAGGGTAGGCTGAAGAGGCTTTCACTGTCTGCCAAGACACTGCTCTGCACTCTCCCCTATCACCTTGGCACTCCCCTGTTCTCAACTAATCAAAAATCAAGACCAAGGTCTGCCTGAGGTCTGGGCCTCGCGCTCTCCTCCACATGAAAACAGACACCAGGTCTTCCGCACTGAGATGACCACTGTGAAGTCTGGGTCTTCCTTCTGGGAGCTCGCAGCACACTCCCCTATGCTGGCAACATTGCTGCCTGCTTCCACGGCCACCGCGCCATCACAGAGCGGCCGAACGCCCCATGACTCTCCCACCCATGTACCTCACACAGAGGGAATGTTCCTAATGTGCCTGTGACATGAGACTTTTGTCTGCGGATGCCCTGGGTGGTGGAACCTATGGGAACCAGTGGAAGCTGCCCCTCACTCCTACAGTCCCCGGGGGAGGCAACGTGCTGGACCTCAGATCCGATGAGAACGACGGTATGAGTTCTCACTCATTTTGTTCAGCTTTTCCAAGGAATGTTTTTTTGGGGGACTCATCATCGATCCAAGCACATTCAAAGGGGCAGGACGTTTGACACCACAGGCCGGGAAGGAGTGAGTCGATGACCTTAAAGACATTCAGCATGCTGGGGAAGCCTGAGCCACATCACTGAGCAATGGGCACAGACCATCCACTCTAGGAGTGGAACTCGTCATGCCATTTGCTGCTGAGAAACAGCTCCTTGAAGGTCTAGGACATCCAAAAGCCACCCTCATTCAGCACGTGGAGCAGAGAAACGCTTACCATATTGAGCCATCCACCAGCATTGGGTGCACCATGGACGCCAGGCCACAGTCACTGCAGGACTCTGCAGGGCCTCCATTGCTCAGAAGAATCAACCATCTTCCTTGCGAGCAGGCGGTGGGCCTCCCAAGGCAACTTCTCCAAGGAATTGTAAAGACATCAAATATACACTTGAGAAACAGGCCCAGGTACACTGCTCACCACTTCCATGCCATTCTCTCCCGCAGGTCAACTAGTGCAACTGCTTGTCCTTGGCCTCCATGATTGATCTCCAACTTTATGAATATACCTTACCCATGTCATTCTGTGGACACCTAGGGAGTATGTGTGGCCAGAACTACTGCACACGCCTGCTTCTGTGTCTATTTGCCTTTTTCTGTGGGCTCGTGTGTGTGTGTGAGAGAGACTGTGTGTGTGTGTGTTATTTTGAGTCTGTGTGTTGTTTCATTGTATGTGTGTATGTGTGTGTGTGTGTCCCTCCCTGGGGTGCACATGTTTCCGAACACTGCAAAGGGCCATCATAGGCTGCAGCCTCCAGGCCTGACCCTGCGGCAACCCGACAGCTCAAGAACAAGGTCTTCAATCAGTAGGATGTGATCTCTGACGTCAGGCCATGCAGACATAGGTCTGAGGTCCCTCGCCTAACAGCCACCACTCCTGGCGCGAGCACACGCTTCTCCTCCTGGGGCTGCTGATGTCTGGAACTGACATTGTCTCTGGCCACTCTCCCAGGTGAGGTGTACTTAGCTGAAAACCAACCACAACTAGCACTGGAGAGTGCCATCACAACAGTCAGCCCGTCAGTCTGAATCTCGGCATCAAGCCCAGGGGCAGTCTTCCCCATGTAGCCAAGGCACCTCAAGACATGAGCTTCTTCCCCTCCACTCAGGCCTGGTGCCTGCACCATGCCCTCAGGACATCTGAAGTTAATGCCTCCTTTTATTACAGGATGATCCCTACAAGGACGAAGCAGACAGGACACATCACCTTCCATCACCCTTGCCCTGATCACATCCACAGGATTTTTATGCACTGACCTCCCAGGCAACGTCCCATCATGGAGCCAACTTGACAGCACTATCACTCACCCCAATGCCCTCAGGTGAACACCGCCTCAACACCACCACCAGGACTAATTAATATTGTCAAAATACCCACACTACCCAAAGTTATCTACTGATTCAGTATAATCCCCATCAAAATCACAATCACATTTTTCCACAAATAGAGAAAAAAATCGTACAATTTATCTGGATCCACAAGAGACCCAAAATGATTTCCAACTATATAACAAAGCTATAGTAATTCAAAATACTAGAATACTGACAAAAACCAGATATAATGTAATGGAAAAGAATGAAGAATGCAGAAATAAATCCATGTACTCCACTCAATGTATCTTTGACATGGGTGCTCAGAGCACGATTTCTCTAACTAATCATATATGGCATACTGGATATCCACAAATTAAAAAAAAAAAAACAAAGGAAACTGTATCCTTACCTCACAACATACACAAAAATCAACTCAAAATAAATAAAGTATTTAAAGATACATCTTGACATTGTAAAACTAGAAGAAAATACATGGAAACCCTTCTTGTTTTTGTCAATCATTTTTTGAATATGACACTAAAAGTATAACCAACAAAAGCAAAAATACGTAAGAAAGACTACATCAAACCTAAAACGTTTGTACACGAAAGTAAACAATCAACAGAACAAAAGAGGAAACGCACAAAATGAGAGAAATATTTGCATATCATATATCTCACAAGGCTTTCATATGCAGGATGGGCATGGTAACTCATGCCTAAAATGTCAACACTTTCGGGGGCCATGGTTTGAAGATTCCTTGAGCCTATGAGTTTGAAATCAGCCTGCGCAACACAGTGAGACCCCCCCGTCTCTACCAAAAAAAAAATTAAAAAACAATTAGCTAGATGTGTTGGCATGTACCTGTAGTCCCAAGAGCATGAGGTGGGAGGCTCTCTAGCACCTGGGAAGTTGAGGCTGCAGTGAGCCATGATTTTGGCAATGCTTTCCATGCTGAGCAACACAGCAAGATTTGTTTCAAAAAAGAAACGAAGGAAGGAAGGAAGGAAGGAAGGAAGGAAGGAAGGAAGGGAGGGAGGGAGGGAGGGAGGGAGGGAGGGAGGGAGGGAGGGAGGGGGGGGGGAGGGGAGGGGGGGGGGGAGGAGACAAAGGGAGGAAAAGAGGGGGAGAGGGAGGGGGAGGGGGAGGGGGAGAGGGAGGGGAGAGAGTGTGGGGAGAGGGAGGGGGAGAGGGAGGGGAGAGAGTGTGGGGAGAGGGAGGGGGGAGAGGGTGTGGGGAGAGGGAGGGGAGAGGGGGGTGGGAGGGGGAGGGGGAGGGGGGGGGAGGGGGGGGGGGGAGGGGAGAGGGAGGGAGAGGGGGAGAGGGAAGGGGAGGGGGGGGGGGGAGGGGAGAGGGAAGGGGAGAGGGAGGGGGAGGGGAGAGGGAAGGGGAGAGGGAGGGGGAGGGGAGAGGGAAGGGGAGAGGGAGGGGGAGGAGAGGGGAAGGGGAGAGGGAAGGGGAGAGGGAGGGGGAGGGGAGAGGGAGGGGGAGGAGAGGGGGAGGGGGAGGAGAGAGGGAAGGGGAGAGGGAGAGTGATAGTGCCATCAAGTTGGCTGCATGATGGGACGTTTTGTATTTTGTATTTTTAGTAGAGACAGGCTTTCACCATGTTGGACAGGCTGGTCTTGAACTGCTGGCCTCAGAGATCCACCCGCCTCAGCTTCCCAAAGTGCTGGGATTACAGACATAAGCCACCGTGCCCGGCCCCAATTCTTGAAGAAGAAATAATTATCTTTAACAAAACAGCATCAACAACTCTGAGCGGAAAACTGATAGAACTAGAAGGAAAAATAGATAAGTCCACCATTATAATTTGAGAGCTCCATAGCCTTTTTTGAGTCCCCAAAATAGATGAGTGCCAATAGATGAAGCAGTCAGAAAATCAGTAAGGGGATAGTTAACTTGAATAGCATTATCAGTTAACTTAATTTGACATTTTCAGAACAGTCCATCCACCGACAACAGAATACATGTTACCCTCAAGCTCACCATGAAATATTACCAAGAAAGATCACCTCTGGGCCATAAGACACACACTGACAAATTTGAAATAACAGAAAAAATATAAAATATGCTCTCAGTTCACATTGGAATCAAACTACACTAGAAATCTATAACTGAAAAACAGCTGGAAAACACCACATAATTGGAGATTTAACATCTCACAGCTAATACATAGTTTAAAGAGGTTATCTCAAGACAAATGAAGAAATACATTTAAATAAATGAGAGTGAAAAAAAACTTATGAAAATTGGGATGCAGCAAAAGTAGTGCTTAAATGAAAATTTGTAGCATTAAATGTATACATTAGAAAATAAGATCTAAGCCAGATGTGGTGGCTCACACCTATAATCCCAGCACTTTGGGAGGCCAAGGCGGGCAGATGACGGGGTCAGGAGTTCAAGATCAGCGTGGACAATATGGTGAAACCCCATCTCTATACAAAAATTAGCTGGGTGTGCTGGCATGGGCCTGTAGTCCCAGCTACTCGGGAGGCTGAGACAGGAGACTCGCCTGAACCTGGGAGCTGGAGGTTGCAGTGAGCCAAGACTGTGCCACTGCACTCCAGTTTGGGTGACAGAGTGAGAAACCATATCAAAAAAACAAATTAAAAAAAAATAAGATCTAAGTCAATAATATAAGCTTCCACATCAGAAAACCAGAGAAAGAAGAAAAAAACATAAGCAAAGAAGAGAAAATAAATCATAAAATTCAAGCACAATCAAATGAAATGAACAGCCAGAAAATGAAACACAATGAAACCAAAAGCAGATTATTTAAAAAGATTAATGAAACTAATAAGTGTAGGCAGGTAAATCAAGAATAAGAAGAAGGCTGGGTGCAGTGCCTTACACCTCTAATCCGAGCAATTTGGGAGGCCAAGGTAGGTAGATCACTTGAGGCCAGGAGTTCAAGACTAGCCTAGCCAACACAGGAAAAGCCCATCTTTACTAAAACTAGAAAAAAAAAAAAATTTAGCTGGGCATAGTGGTGCACGCCTGTATTCCCAGCTACTCGGGAAGCTGAGGCAGGATAATCACTTGAACTCGGGAGGCAGAGGCTGCACTGAGCCGAGCCGAGATCATGCCACCGCACTCCAGCCTAGGTGACAGCGAAAGACCCTATCTCAAAATAAATAAATAAATAATAAAAGAGAGAAGACACAGATTTACAATAACACAAATGGAAGAGGGCTCACTGCTACTGATCACCTGGATACTAAAAAGACAATAGAGAAATAATATGAAAAACTCTATAGGCCGGGCACGGTGGCTCACGCCTGTAATCTCAGCACTTTGGGAGGCCAAGGTGGGAGGATCACAAGGTCAGGAGATCGAGACCATGGTGAAACTCCGTCTCTATTAAAAAATACAAAAAATTAGCCGGGCGCGGTGGCGGGCGCCTGTAGTCCCAACTACTCAGGAGGCTGAGGCAGGAGAATGGCGTGAACCCGGGAGGTGGAGCTTGCAGTGAGCCGAGATCGCGCCACTGCACTCCAGCCTGGGAGACAGAGTGAGACTCCATCTCAAAAAAAAAAAAAAAAAAAAAAGAAAAACTCTATAATCACAAATTTGGTAACTGTAATGAAATAGACCAGTTTCTTGAAAACCACTGTGAGTGAGTTCAACAGTAACCCCACCCCCACCGGAAAAAAAAAAAAACATATCTAACGGGGCACGGTGGTTCACACCTGTAATTCCAGCATTCTGGGAGGTGGAGACGGGCAGATCACTTGAGGTTAAGAGTTCGAGATCAGCCTGGCCAACATGACGAAACCCCATCTCTACCAAAAATACAAAAAATTAGCTGGGCGTGGTGGTGTGAGCCTGTAATACCAGCAACTCGGGAAGCTATGCAGGAGACTCGCTTGAACCTAGGAGCTGGAGATTGCAGTGAGCCAAGATCACTCCACTGCACTCTAGCCTGGGTGAAAGAGCAAGACTCTGTCTTAAAAAATAAATAAATATAAAAGATATGTCCACATGGAAACTATAAATGTGAGTTTATTTGGAAGGTGAGTCTTTACAAATCTAACTCAATTAGAAAATAACCACCCTAGGCAACATAGCAAGATTTCATCTCTACAAGAAAAAAAATACAAAAAACTTAGCCAGGTGTCGTGGTGTGGACCTGTAGTCCCAGCTACTCGGAGGCTGAGGTGGAAGAAATGCTTAAATACAGGAGTTTCAGGTTGCAGTGAGCTATGATCATGCCATTGCACTTCAGCATTGGTGAGAGTGAGATCCTGTCTCAAAGATTTTGTTTTGAATTAAAAACAGGTAAATAGGAAAAGAATGAAAGGAAAAGACAAACTGCACACAGTAACCAAAGAGAGTTTAGGGGCTCTAAGTCAGATAAAAACTACAATTATCAAGCTAAATAAATTTCAAGATAAAAATTGTTGGTAAAGACAAAGAAGGACATTTCATGATGATAAAACTGTCAATCCATCAGGAGGATGTAACAATAATAAAGATATGTGCATCTAACAACATGGCCTCGAAATTAAATTAAAAAATGATATGACAGAATGGAAGGCAAAATCAATGTTATAATAATTGAAAATTTCAATACCTCACTTTCAATGATGAATGTAACAATGAGACAGAAGATCAAGGAAACAGAAGCAAAAAACACAGTAAAGCAGTTACATCTAACATCCATCTATGGAACAATCTAACCAGTAGAAAATATATTATTTTCAAGTGCACATGGAACAGTGTCCAAGGTAGATATTAGACCACACACTGGTCTCAACAAATCTGAAAGTAAAGAAATCAGAAAAGTATGTTGTTCAACCACAATAGAATCAAATCAGAAATAAATGAAAAAAATTGGGGGGAATTCACAATGCATGGAAATTAACACATTACTAAGAATCCTTGGGTCATGGAAAGAAGAAAATTTATAAAATAGTTTGAAATGAAAGGAAACAAAATACAACAAAAGAAAATGTCTGTGTAGCTAAAGGAGTTCTTTGAGAAATTTATAGCCGTAAATGTCCATATTAAATAAAGGAAAATCTCAAATCAATCTAAACTTTTACCTTAAGAAAACAGAAGAACAAAGCAAAGTTAAATCAAGTAGAATGAAAGAAATAAGAATAAAATGCCAATAAATAAAACAAAGCATAGAGAAGAAAAAATAAAAATATCAAAAGCTGGTTCACTGAAATTTTTTGTTTGTCTAGTAACAGGCCAGGTGTGGTGGTGTGTTCCTGTATTCCCAGCTACTCAAGATGCAGAGGCAGCAGGACTGCTTAGGCTCAGAAGTTCAAGGCCAGCATAAACAGCAAGACTCTGTCTCTTAAAAAATTGACATAACAATACCTACAATACTGAAAACAGAAGACCCAATTTTCATAAAATCTGGAATGAAAATCAGACTATTACTAACACCCTTATAGAAATAAGGTATGTCAACAAATTAGATAACCTAGATTAAAGGGGCAAATACCTAGAAATACATAAATTACAGGAACTGTCACAAGAAGGAAAAACAGAAATCAAAGTCACCTTTAACAAGAGATTGAATGAGCTACTCAAAAAGTTCCCACAAATAAAATCCTACACAAATCATTTCTCTGATGAATTCTACCAAATCATTAAAGAAATAACATCGATCATTTACCAACTCTTCTAAAAAAAAGAGGAGAGCAGAAAACATTTCCCAACTTATTCCATGAGTCTATTACCCTAAAGACATCATCAAAAAAGTGAATCACAGACCAATATCCGTAATGATGCCAGGCATGGTGGCTCCTGCCTGTAATCCTAGCACTTTGGGAAACCAAAGCAAGAGGGTTGCTTGAGCCCAGTAGTTCAAGACCAGCCTTTGCAAAATAGTAAGATCCTATCTCCACGAAACAAAAAATTAAAAAATTAGCTATGTGTGGTGACACATACCTCTATTCCTACCTACTTGGGAGGCTGAGTGTGGAAGATCATTTGAGCCCAGGAGTCCAGGGCTACCGAGTGAAGAGCTGAAGTAAGCTATGACTGGGCCACTGTACTCCAGCCTGGGTAACAGAGAGACCCTGTCTTCCCAAATAAATAACTGAATAAATAAAATCAATTGGGCAAAATTCTACATTTGTCATTTCATGCAAAATTCAAATGGAATAAAAATGTAAAGGACAATGATTCAGAAATGAAGGTGGAGAGACTCACCAAAGTAAAAGATACATTATTTAGATATTATCCAGTAAGCCACTAAAAAAATCAACAAAAAGACCTCAGGATGTGACATGGAACACATGATGTATACGAATTCCAAAGGATGTTGGTTTAACTACTCACCCCTATTTTCTGAAGTGGAGGACCTCATGCCAGCCCTCCTCTACCTCAGCAAAACAAAATAGAAGAAAAAGACATGGTCTCAGAAAATACTCAACAGTAAAAATAACAAGGCACTAAAATTGGTTCCTTTGTCAATATTTAATATAGGCAGGCAGTGTTCCCTTCCTTCACTATACATCACAGTTGCTTGACCTTTCTTGACTGAAACTTTTTCATTTGTTAATCAAGAACGTATTTCCCATATATGTATCTATCTACAATTCTTTGCTCAAAATGAACAAAATAAAGTGAGTCTTGGGTCAGTAAGCATACTAAAGAGCATACTGACTCCTAAGACAGGATGCTACTGCCCTCTCAGGAGAGATAGAAAAGGCATGCTCACAGGGGTACTCTGTTGTCACTGAGGGATCCCCAAATAGAGCCAGGCTCTGAGAGTCTTATTTGTCCTAGTGGAGGGCTGCACATCTGGACCTCAGATTGACATCTGGAATGAGTCCCTCAGCATCCTCAGACAATTATTCTCATCATCGATCCAAACAAGCACCCTCCCAACAAATAAGCATTTCCACAGCCAGGCTTATTTTGTGCATGGTTATCTAATGCATCATCAGTGAGAACAGTAAATGTAGACATTTGTTTAGTATCTGAATGATGGAACTGTCATATACATAGCATGAAAAAACATATGACTGAATTGTTCCAACAAAATTAGATTAAAATCTACTGGGAAATTTTTTTTTTTTTTTTTTGAGACAGAGTTTTGCACTTGTTGCCCAGGCTGGAGTGCAATGGCATGATCTCGGCTCACCGCAACCTCTGCCTCCCGGGTTCAAGCGATTCTCCTGCCTCAGTCTTCTGAGTAGCTGGAATTATAGGCATGTGCCACCACGCCTGGCTAATTTTGTATTATCAGCAGAGACGGGGTTTCTCCATGTTGGTCAGGCTAGTCTCGAACTCCTGACCTCAGGTGATTCACCCACCTTGGTGTCCCAAAGTGCTGGGATTACAAGCGTGAGCCAAGGCGCCCGGCCAGGGAAAAAAAATTTTAAGTACAATTAAGACCAATTCAATGAACTAAAATTTTTAGGAGTAAGCGAGGTAGCAAAATAAATATATACTGTGATTACATGACAAATGTAAGTAGAAACATCTGTGATCAGAATGTGCCAGATAAAAATCTTTAAATCAATATTTAAGCCAGGCATGGCAGCACATGCCTATAGTCGCAGCTACTCAGGAGGTTGAGGCAAGATGATTGCTTGAGCCCAGGAGTTCAAGGGCAGCCTGGGCAACACGGTATGACCCCACCTCTATTCTTTAAAAAATAAATATTGAACACAGTGAATTTCACTAGAAGATTATTTTCATCCAACAAATAAATGGAGAGAAAAGGAAATACATCAATACTTCCCCCAATTTATTCAGGTTACTACCAAAAAACAAAATCCCTTTCTTCCAAAAAGGGAAAAAATAATGAGATTCCCTGAACAAAGTAGGGATATTCACATAGCAAAAAAAATCTATTATAAAAATATTCTCCTTTGAGCCTCTGAAATCATGAATTCTCAGATCCTGAAATTCTGACATCACTGGCCACAACACACATAAACAATTTCGAAATCACCACAGTAGCTGCTCACCTCTCTTGCTTGAAATTCTGTAACATCTTCTAGACCTGCAGCAAACTATTAAAAACAAAAGTAAATCAGATTAGAGAATATACAAAATTCACTAAAAAATAAGATACAAACATTGTTTCTGTAATAATTACCACAGAGCCATCTTTCCACAAGTCACAGATCTTTGGTCCTTTGTCACCTTTGCCATTTATCCATTTATTTCCTCCTCCAATTCTTCTTTATTTTTGAGATGGAGTCTCGCTCTGTCGCCCAGGCTAGAGTGCAGTGGTGCAGTCTAGGCTCATTGCAGCCTCCGTGTCTCTGGTTCAAGCGATTCTTCTGCCTAAGCTTTCCAAGTAGCTAGGACTACAGGCATGTGCCATCACGCCTGGCTAATTTTTGTATTTTTAGTAGAGATGGGGTTTCATCATGTTGGCCAGGCTGGTCTTGAACTCCTGGCCTCAAGTGATCTGCCCACCTCAGCCTCCCAAAGCGCTGGGATTACAGGCATGAGTCACCCCACACTGCTAAAATTCTTCATTCTTTAAATAGTAAAAACCGGCCAGGTGCAGTGGCTCATGCCTGTGAGCAATTTTCTCTTTGAATCAGAGATTCTAAAGTTTTATTCCGCCAAATAAAGACTCCCTGAAAATGCCCTGTGGTGGGTAAAATTAAATACACACGATAGGGCTGTTGTGAAACCAATATTCTAGAAGAGATAAAAAAACTTTAGGAATCTACTTCAATAGTGAAGTAGAACTCTGTCTCTGTCTCTCTCTCTCTCTCTATATATAAACTTTGGAATCTATTTCAAAACGTCACATAGAAATTAAGATGGCAAGAATAGAAAACGTAGACGAAAAATTTCATAAAATAAATGGAAATCATAGAAAAGAACAAAATGTAATAGGGCACTGCCCCTGTAAGACCTAAGAGAAGTAAGATGGAGTGAGCATAGTCCATCTTTACACAACCAAAGAATTAAGAATCTCAGAGGGATGCACTGATAGGGTAGAGGAGAACGTAGAAGGCGAAATGTTTGAAGGTAAACTGGGGAACTCAAAGTGCCATAAAACACCAGTGAGTTTCATGTTTTTTCTTTTCTCTAATATCCCAGCCTTAATTCAGTATGGGAGAGTCCTGAAAAATAAAACATAAAACTGCTTGTTGAGTACAAAAACCAAGATGTAACCTGTATACTTACTATTTCAATGTATTTTTTTTTTTACATAATAGTTCACATCAATATTCAACAGAATATTCATTTTGCATAGACTATTATCTGCCTTCAAACCTAGCAAAAATTATCTTACAGACAGGACCTCAAAATGTCAAATAAACATAGTTACTATATTCTCATGTATAAGACAATTGAATACATAAACACACAAAAACCTCCACATAAATATTGCTAGCGGGATTAGTCATAATAGCCAAAAACTGATGAGTGGATAAGCAAAATGTGTTATTTATACAATAGAATATCACTTCTCCATCAAAGAAAATGGAGATCTGATACATGCTACAACATGGCCAAACCTTGAAAACATTAGGCTAAGTGAAAAAATTCTGGGTAAAAAGGATTCCTTCTAATATAAATGCTTCAAATGCAGGTATCTACAAGGCCTGCTGGTATTACAGTACTCATGCATTTATTCCACATTTTCATGTTTCCTGAGCATTTATGTATGCTCAAAGCCATATGCTCAAACCATTCCTTTTGACATGTTCTTTTGCATTATTTTCATCAACTAATTCCAGATCTACTGAACAGATACAAGACTATCCATAATTCCTGGATAACTTTTACCTGGATTCCCTATTAGGTAACATCTTATAACACCTGTTTCATTTTTTTCTCATTTTTTGAAACATGTATATTATTTTATCTAAGTGCTTTGAAAATTACAGCTATGACATTATCCTTTTATCCTTTAAATTGTTTTAATTTCTCAAAAACAATTTTGAGAATTTTCTGTTATACAACCTCAGGCAATTATATAACATTGGCAATTAATAATCACATAACATTATAATCTGGCCAGTCTTCAAACTTTGCCAACTTTCCATGTCCTTTTACAGACATCCTGAATCAATGTTATATTCCATTCTCGTGTCTATTTAGTCGGAAATAATCTGGACTATTTCCTCAGTGAAATTAGTATGTTTGAATACTAAAAGCAGAATGTCCGTCAATTTGAGACTGATGTTTCCTCATGGGTAGACTCAGGTTTATACACTTTAGTCAGTAATACCACAGAAATGAGACTGTGTTCTTCTCAGTGCATCCTACCAGTGCTGCCTGATGTTCCCACTACTGGTGGTATTAACTTTCACCTCTTTAATTCAGGTGCATCAACCATTTTGTCCATCAGGAAGCTACTACTTTCCCTTTGTAACTGATAAGGACCTCAAATTGCTCACTATCTAAGTGTCCTATTTCTCTTAAAATTTTCTCCAAGTTTTAGCATCATTTGATGATTCCTGGCTGAAACAATTATGATTATTTCCAAATACTGATTTTCCAAATCCTGTCATTTCCTTGTTAACGCTATCTACCGTACAGAAGAGCTGAACTGTCAACCCTGCCTAAGCATTCATTCATATTAATAATATTTTAAACATCTTATTACCATTGATTAGGTCTCTCATCCTTCAAGAAACTGTGTCCAAATATTCCAAAATGGTGTCCGACAAAACCCGAGGCTGTTCACTGCTCAGTGTCCAGTGGTATCCTATTTGAGGGATGCAGCGTCCCCCATCCCTGCTTTCTCCTTCTGTACTTTTCCTTCTTCAGCCTTCTCAACATGTCTGAGACCCAGCTGCAAGAATCTCATATAGTCAATTTCCAACCCCCCAAATACCAGAATATAAAAATACAAAGTTAGAATGGCACTGTGCCTTCCTTACATGACAAATAGTCAAAATTCTAAACATATTTCAAAAACTGCCATAGCAAAGCAAAATTTATGTCACAATCCCTCATGCTTATACCATTTTAACCAAAATTTCAGCTACTAGCTGAGAACTGCTAAGGGACTGCATTCACAAGACACTAAGTGCCATCTTTAGAAAAGGGTTAAAATGAATGAAGAAAATGTAAAAAGAGAACTAATTATAGATTTTGTTGAATGGGGGAGATTTTGTAGAATCTAGACCATATGATCATAAATTACACTGGAAAACTATCCCAACAAGACGTTATGACCTTCAAATTTAGATCACTTGGCAGTTTTTTCTTCACTCAGAGATTACCATGGACCTTTTTCCTGCTATTGGCAGTATTTAAGTCATCATACTGCCTGTCACCAGCTCTATTCCAAAGTTAGCTTTTTCCATTTAGTGATCCTCTTTCTACTGGACATTTCTCTTTGGACTTTCATCTGTGCCTCCATGATGTCTCAGAGCTTTGTGTATAATATGGTTTCTGCCAGGAAACATTGTTCCACATTCTGAGCAAAGGCACCCCATATTTCCAGAATTAACTCCTTAAAGGTTTATACTATAAGAATTTCCAAAAGACAATTTCCTATTCATGTTTCTCTCCTGTTCCTACAATACACCAACAGTTACACCTTCTGTCCTGACAAGCTGCACTTAATAATTATCATGTCTCTGGCCTTAAAGACAAAAGGAGAATGAATATGACTTCTGAAATGTGAGTTCTTCCACAAAACATGATTTTGCTCAATGGGTTTAACAAATCATAAGCATTTTTAATTATTATCTTCCAAAGGTTGTGACATCCTAGAATAGGTTTATTTAACTTCTATATAATAGGATGAATTACACAAATTCAAACTCAACCTCAATTTACTTATCTTTTAAAAAGACAAATTCGTTAATCCATCTGTTATTATAAGCATTATGATAATTCATGTAAAGTGTTGATCTGAACATGTGGTACATGTGATAAAAATTCAATAAATGCTGTATTTAATTGAAATACACATATGTATTCAAAACACACACACACAAAAATGCAACAATAATGACCAGAACTCGCTGTATTTTGAGAGTATTCTTCCTATAAAACTGGTTTTATTGACCATATCACAACAAGCACATACATTTATCATTTCAAATGAATAGAAATAACAATGTTGAACACAGTTGGTACTCAATAACTGGCAAATAAACTGCTGAAGTTGTTGGATTTTTATATCAATTAATTTGAACATGCATCACCGTATTCATAACTGAATATAGTCCAATTGGTTAAATGTGCCATCACTAATTTTTCTACCATTATGATTTGACAAAAATGTTATTTACTATTTTACAATTATAATTAACACTACACTGAGTACCCTTAAGTTTACATGCATCTTTGAACACCTCCTATTATATCCTTATAGGTAAATATCTAAAACCAAAATTGTTGGTCAAAAGTGCTAATTTCCATTTTATATATATTTTCTACTACCTTCCTTAAAGATTTTAACACATCAGGAGTTGTAAATTCTCCCCACCTTGTTAACACATGTATCTGTTAATCTGATAGGTGAAAAAAGGCAAATAATTGTTTTTATATATATTTTAAGTATATATTTCATATGTACACAAATTTCATTATTTCATTATAATGACTGATAAGATTGAGCACATTTTCTATGCTCTTGGCCATTTGCAATGCTTTTCTTTTATGAATTGTTCATTTACATGCTTTCCCAATTGATTTGAATGAGCCTTTCAACACTAAATTTGGCATACATGTTTTCAGTAAATATACGTACATTGCTGCAAAAGAGAAATTGCCCAAATTTAATTTTAACTTGGCAGTTTATTCATTCTTTTTACCTCACCTTTACTGAAATGCAGATAGCATCAACAAACAAGAGCAAATTGGTAAAAACCCTTTAATTGGATTAAAGATGGCATTCGTTTGCTATATATACTGTTGATGCTATCATGCTTTTACAAGCTGAGTTAAAGAATAGCTCTGGCATGTAGTAATCTCACTCTGATGTGGTGAAACAACTACAACTGCTCAAATGATGTCAAAATAGGCTCAATTTATGGTCCACGGAGGATGGATACCACCACAGCTGCTCAGAGACAATCCTGTTAACTGGGATAAGAAGGCAGGCAAGATTTTGGAATTCCCTGGAACTTTATATAGATGAAATTTGGAAGAAATAGGTTCAATTTTGAAATATAATTTATCAACTATAACTATTATAGCAAGGGGTTTATATCACTCCAATTCCTTCTACTGTGCTTGTTTTACACTGTTTAGGTGATGTTAATGGCACGTGGTAGTCATTTATATCACTCACCTGCAAATGGAATTTGGCAAAAGAGCTAAACAAATTTTTAAGAAAATGAAAATGTTGAAATAATACTTCAAATATTATTACCATGCGCCTGAGTTGATGTGATTTTTTTTTCAGGTTCCAGTTTAGCCAATGCTCTGGTTTCCTGAAGGGTAAACTCTAGCCCACAGGCTGCTTTTCTACAGCCTTATTGGAAGAAAGGCATAGCACACTCATTCCATTATAAATTATCTATGGCTGCTTTCATAATAAAACAGCAGAGCAGATTGGCCGCAACGAAGACCACAATGCTTTCAGAACTGACAGTGTGTATCAGAACTGACAGTGTGTATCTGGCAATTTACAGAAAAAGTCTGCCAATCCATGGTCTAGTTTAACACGGGCTGGAAAAATAATTCTACATAATTAAAATTGAGCTTTAAAATGTGGAAATACAAAAGACTGAAATGGCAGAGTCATCTTATCTACTCTAAGTTTTCTCACACCCAGAAGATACAGAATGTCAGCACTATTTTGTTTTTCTTCATATTCAAGCACAGTGTAACAAGGCCAGAGTGCCTGCTGGACAAGGTCCCTGACTTAGGGCATGCTCTCTTCTAGTTTTTCTTTCTATACATCACCACCTCACAGATCACCATCACCACTGTCCATTCGCATGGAGGTAACTCCTTTGAGTTTCCACTGCTATGCCCTTCTGTCTCTTATGACAAATGGCACAGACAGATTACAGATGAATGATTGATAAAGACAGATATATAGATGATAGATAAAAATGGACTGATAGATTATTTAACAATAGACAAATTTAGATGGAAGCAGAATTGGGGAAGAGTTTGAGAACTACCAATAACATCAGACATCAGGATACCAATCAAGGTATTTCTCAGAATGGAACACTTATTGTTCCACATAAGCTTATTTATCTTATGTGTACATTGGTATGCTGTTTCTGAATTTTTCTTAAGACCATAGAAAGACAGTAACTATGCTTTAGTGATTGTATGCACTATAAGAAGTGCAATCATGCCCCTTTCCTGCGTGATCATCATGGAAGTTGACGTGGAAATTATGAGAAATGTGAAAAAATATACCATTCGAATCAAACAGATTAAATTAGAAGATTCATATCATCTTCCTCGAATTCAGAAGTTGTAAGATACCTATATAAAACATACCATTTATATTCAATCAAAAATGGTATTTTAAGAGCTAGATCAATTCTATGTTAGGAGAACTCATCAAATGTCTACAACACAGCACAATTCACAAAACATAACATAAGCCTATGTTTTGACCCCAATAATATTTTTGATTAATTAAATAAAATATTTTTACCCTGCTTTTTCTCATTAACAGTCATCCAATCACTTTCTAATTTACTCTTTCACTGTAAATACCATGAAAGCAAATTTAGTCATTTAAAAACAAAAAGAATTTTCGGTTTCACTTTCCAGGATATGATACTATCAAACTGTGAAAGAGACACAAATAGCAACACGCAAAACTGGTAATAGTTCTACTCTTTGTTAAAGTATCTACCACATCCTGATTTGCCAATCAAAACTTCTGTTTCAACTATTTGCTGTATCAACTACTCAAAGAAGAAAGTGGTCACATTTTATTTTTAGCCTTTACACAAAAGCCACATTCATCGACTCATTTCAGATGGCCAGAAACGTCTACCATGGGGTAGCTCACTTATTCTCTCTTCCAGCAAGATCAGAGCTCATGGCACCCCTTTGCTTATGAACTACAGACTGAAGACTTGAACTGTGGGAAAGAACACTTAGGCAAGTTGGCTACAGATACTAAGGGGAAAGAATTTGTTCGTTTTATTCACTTTTTTTCTAGATTTTTCTCTGGCATGAATAAATGCATTGTGGAGAATGTTTCCACCCCTTGGAAGTGGTAAAAGCAGGTGATAATGCTGGGAATGAGGGTAGAGAAGAATAGTTAGCTCAAATTAATCACCAGGTATTTCTAATAATAATACCAAGACAAACTAGAACATAACGCTTGGTGAAATCAATGCTCTATCTGTTTTGGATGAGTGGAAAATAGATACTCATACCAAGAGATTATTCCTACTCTCGCCAGGCAAAATACAAAGCAGGTAGACCTTGGAAATATATATAGTTTATAAAAACTGTGATGCTTTAAAAATCCTACAGAAATCTGAACATGTATACTCTTTATAAAAAACAGTGAAAATCAGAGAGGTTTCATGTGGGATAGACAGCTCCACTATTTTAGGCTTGGGTACTTTAGAGTACGAATCAGTAAAACTAGCTAGCACATTATTGTCTCGTAAGATGAAACTTTTCCGCATCAGGTCAAGGAAGACATGCAGGTCTGGCTATTAGTAATAAGAGGAATACATGTTATCAAGCTAAGCCCCCAACAGGTACCATCTGGAAACTCCAGAAGGAATATAAAGACAGCTATCTAAAACCATGGAGAACAATGAAAAGCAAGCCAACACTGGAGGAGAGTGCACTCTTGGAGGAAAGGAATTTCCCTGTAAAAGTTTCCAATTTCAAGGAATTTTGCCGACAGGCATCCTCAATAGTGGCTGGAAAGTGGGAGGAAATTCCCACAGTGTGGAGAATGAGACACGGGAAGCCTGAATGAAATTCTGTGTATAAGTTCTACGGAAATCTTTGGTTGACCAGTAAATTGCCCATCAAGTAGGCCAGACTCCAAGTAACCCAATCAATATGAAAAGAAAAGAACTGAATAGAGTGTAGGCTGCTTCCCACAGCACACAAGAAAGCCTGGAGTTTGAATCCAGCTAAGTTAACTGCTTGTCTTAAACATAAATAGGTAAAATTATCACTATCATTTATAGCCATAGCTCTCAATGAAAAAGAGTGAGCAAGGATGTGTGATTTTGGCCCAACACCATAAAAAAGAGCGCTTAGAAAGGACTGAAGGCATTTTTTGGCAGGGGACACAGGGAGGAGAGAGAGTTATGCTACTGGTAAGAACTGAGTGGAGACAAAGGATAATACTCAGTACCCCACAATGCATACAGAACAGTACCCTCCCAGAATACACACAACAACAACACAAACAAAATAACTCAGTTCAAAATGTCAATAGTGCTGAAGCTGATAAATACTGTTTTAGAAAAATAAAATAGAATTCAGAGTTTCTAAAATATACTCGAAGTTCAAGTTACAATCCAAAATTACTTGACATACAAAGAAAGAAAACTATAACCCATACTTAAGACAAAGGACACTAAAGCTAACCTGGAAGCAGTCCTGATGTTAAAATTCTGAAAAAGCATATAATTATGCTGAAGACATAAAGAAAAATGTGCTTATACTAAATGAATAGGATAGCACATCAAATACAACATAATATTAAAAATAAAGAACTGGTTGACCGGGGCATGAGGACGAGGCAGGAAGAATGCTTGAGCCTGGGAGTTCAAGACCAGCTTGGGCACCACAATGACCCTATCGCTACAAAAACAAAAGAACTAGCTGAGTGTGGTGGCATGCACCTGTAGTTCTAGCTAAGGAGTGGGTAGGTTAAGGTGAGAGGATCACTTGAGACCAGGAGGTCAAGGCTGCAGTGAACCATGCCACTGCACTCCATCCTGTGTGACAGAGAAAGATTCTGTCTCAAAAACAAAGCAAAAGCAGTAAATATCTGGAACTAAAAAATAAAATAAATTAAAAAGAAAATTTACAGGATGGGCTTAAGAGCAGATTGGAAAAAAAATAGAATAAAGTTAGTGAACATGGATGGAAACAAATTATTAGGTTGTTCAAAGTGAAAAACACCAAAAATAAGATTTAAAAATAATGTCGGGTATCCATAGAACAATATTAATAGATGTAATACAAATATATATGTAAAAATTAGAGTCCCGGGGGAAGAGACTGAAAAGTTATATTTTAAATGGCTGAAATCCCCCCAAATTTAACATAAAACACAATATTAACAGATTAAAGAAGTTCAAACAACCAAACAATATAAAGAAAAACACAGAGTCACATCATAACCAAAACTGACTCAATACTTAAGTAAAAAATATCTTAGGAGTCAGAGAAAAATGGTACATTTATATGAAGAGAAAGAATTACACAAAAATAAAGATTTAAATATTAACGGAGTCCAGAAAACAGTGGATTATCTTTGAAAGTGCTTTAAAAAACCCACTAATTCTATGTTTAGTAACAACATATTTAAATGAAGAAGACTTCAAAAAAGACAGTTAAATATAAAATAATCACCATATACTAAAAGAAAAATTATCATCAATAGGCCTGCTATACCAGAAGTGCTAAAGAAAGGTCTTCAGGCAGATGGAAAGAAATTTGAATCTTCAGGAAAAAAATGAAGATCACTGAAGTTGGTTCATATTTATGGAAATATAAGTGATTTGAAAAAAAGTAGTGTTAGAGTGAAGGTAAAATTCTGACTGAGAAGCCAGATTCAAAACTAGCCATTCCGATTGCTCAAGCAGTGTCAAACAAGTCGAGGCAACTGGCATAGCAACTAGCCCTTTACTCCCATTGGTTACAACTCATTTCCCTTGCATTCCCAATAAACCTGAAGACGGACTCAAAATGTCATCAGTCCACTTCCTTCTCTGCATGGGTTAACAAGGGTTAGCAAAGAGGGAGCTGTGGCAAAGCAAGAATTACACAACATTCACATAGAACAGACATATGAAAGCCCCAGAGAGAAAACCTTTTCAAATTTCCCAAATTCAGACATTTTTATGGTCCTTTCCTATCATTTTAAAATAAATCACTATATTCTTAAAGAGTTAATACTTATACCTCTATATCTTATTAAGAAATCACTACATTTTATCTTCTCTTTTTAACACCATCGAACATGGCAGATTGCCAAATTACCCAAATACAACAACAGGATATAGTAATATATATGACAAATAATACATTAGATATAACATAGTAATATATGTTACATAATAAATCAAAAAGAATATTGCATGACTATCGGAGTATCACATTCTCCATTATTTCTATATTCTCTCTCATTCATGACCTCTCTCTCACTCATTCCATCACAAATTTTATTCAACAAACTTTAATGAAACTCTTCCATTTTTATCTTGACATTTTGTCACAAGACAATAGAAAGAAAAAATCCCTGTCAAGGAGGAGCTCGTTATATTTATTCTGGGAAAACAACACAGAACACAAGACAAAGTGTATTGATAAGGATATCAACACAATATTCAAGAGCTTGAAGTGGGGAGCCTAAGAAATCAGGTCTATATGCAGCTATTTACATTAAGGCATACTGATCAATCCTAGGATACTTCATGTCTGCCTGCCCTATAACAATGGTGTCAGTGCAAATGTGCCATCTTAGCATGAATCTATTCAGATGTTCTCTCCAAACCTGCACTTCTTCACTGAGATATTCGGTGGCTGTGGGTAGGAATCCCATATAATGATAATGTTATCACTGAAGAGAACCATGAATCAACAAGACAATTTAACAAAGCCTTGACGGATATGATACTACTTCAAATTGAACAAACAGCAATACCTTTTCCAAAGTTTATAATGTCAGAAGAAATCTTAAACTTATTCACAATAGCTGTAAGAAGCCAGAATGAAAGCAAGACAAGGAGGCACATCCCCTATATACCTAATGTCTCAATATCCTTCTAGAAATCAACTTTCTAACAACTTGGACGGCTCTTTACTGATAAAGCATTTTTCTACAGGTTTTCACCTCCTCAGAAATCTCCACTATGATGTCTTGTGCACTTTCCAAATGTAAGAGCAATGTGAAAAGCTCACAAACACTTTCTTCTTATTTTCCTTATTGTTTCTCTTGGTCTCTTATTTAAAACACATATACTCTTCCCATCTGTTATTAATCAGTAGACATTTCTTCAACACTCCTTGAATCCCAATATTAAACAAATGAACTGGATCACAGAAATAAATGTAACTCTATTGTACAGCAATATAAATACTGTGTTACAGAAACACTGAGTGGTCACACTGAAGTCAGCTACATAGATTGTCCTGTATCGTTCCCTCTTGTGATGGAAAGTCATCAGACAGTGACTATAATCTACGATTCTATCATTGGCCTGTTACAGCCATTCTCCCTAAGAAATTTTAAAAATAGAGTAGTATATAACATGGAAAACATGAATCCTTTCTAAGGACTGACAACACATAAAAAGAGCACTACGATGACATATGTTGACTTTTCCCAGATTACAAAGTCTACCATGCATACGGCTTCCTCTTTGACCGTCTTCCTTTGAGAAAACAGTGAAAAAGAGGACACTAATGGCACAGGCTATACAAGCAGGAAAGAAAACAGGAGCTATATTCTATTACTCCACAAATATCAGTAGGGATTTATGCCTAACCCCTAAAAAACACTTTCACCATAAAAAGTCTAATCTAGCAGATGCTGAGTTCCCTAATACCAGAATCTATATTTACACAATCCAACTCAACACAGTCTACAGAACTTGTGATTTCCTCAGTCATGCCATAATATTCTCAAAAAAGTGTGAAGCAGCTACCTCATATTGGGTCTCTAGAAATTCTTTTTACTCACCCTTCAGGTGATTGGGGCTCATTCATCAAAATTTCACTCATCCATGGTCTAAATTAGTTTAGACCTATTATTACATTAAATATCTGCTACATAAAAGGCTCTGTAAGGTAAAGGAAAGTATGAAGAGGAAAATATCCCTGTCAATAGGAGCTCATTATTTCTAGTCTGTTAGACACAAAATGAAGAAATGAAATGAAATTCGTTAAGTGAAATGTTAAGAGGCGGAAAGTATGTTGGACAATTTTCTACAGACTCATATCTAACCCATATCTAGTTAGGGAATGACAATGTACAATGACTGTACAATTGACCATATGGTCAATACCTTCTTCAGATTAAGCTGGAAAAGAACATCTTCCACAGTGGTACTCTCTCCCTGACTTTACTGATGGTTTTTTTTGTTTGTTTGGTTTGGTTTTGTTTTTTTGAGACACAGTTTCGTTCTTGTCGCCCAGGCTGGAGAACAGTGACATGATCTTGGCTCACTGCAACCTCCCAGCCCCGGGTTCACACCATTCTCCTGCCTCAGCCTCCTGAGTAACTGGGATGACAGGCGCCCACCACCATGCCTGGCTAATTTTTGTATTTTTAGTAGAGATGGGGTTTCACCATGTTGGCCAGGATGGTCTCAAACTTCTGACCTGAGGTGATCCGCCCCCCTTGGCCTCCCAAAGTGCTGGGATTACAGGGGTGAGCCACTGCACCCGGCCTCAACTTTAGTGATGTTATTGTATTTTAAATGTAGGTTCAACACACCTTACCCTTGTCCTACAACTTTCTTTAAAAATTCTACCTTTTGTACATTCTATCTTGCTTTACTCCCTCAATTCCTAGCACCATCCTTTCTTCATCCCTTTTTCACTTATCCATCATTAGGTTGATACTTTTTCTTTCAGCTGGCCCCTCATCCATTCCTTTCCTTCAACAATCTTTGCTAAATGTCTGACAGAAGCCAAAATCAATGAAATGCAATCCTGCCTTAATGAAAACTCTACTGTGGCCGATGAATGCAGGTACAGAAAAGAGACACTGCAAGTGGGAACTCTAATGATAAAGCTACATAAGGATTGCTGTTAGAAGATTGAAAGGATATAATGAAAACATCAACTTTTATCTTGTATACATATAACGTGGAATGAAGAGGATCTAAAATTGTACAACCTGCGAGCAACTCACAGGTATCAGCATGTGTCTATGCTGGGCTAACAATGGTAACCTAATTATAGTACAGACCATCAACTCAAAGGTATTCTTTAATTTGACCTTTTCAATAATAAGAGCACTAAGATCAATGATACTCAATTTTCAAATTGAACTGTCTTTCACTGCCATGCAAAAGTCACTGCCACCTCATTAATTTTTAATCTCACTCTTCATGTATCTTCAGGAACACTACAACCCTTTGGTTTTTACCTAGTAACTCTAGCCACAATCTCCTTTAATGGGTCTTCCTCATTTTGTCAATATCTAAATGCCAGAGCATCCAAAGCATGGTCTCAGGCACATATGTTCCTACTCCCACATACACTCTATCTCTAGATCTCATCCTTTCCCACAGCCATTACGTATTATCTCTATCTCCAAATACCCCCCAACTCAAGCTTCCTATTTACACTTTCAAAACCAAAATCTTAATCTGTGGGTTTAATATGGAACTAAAACTGGCAAAATAGTCTTTTTAAAAATCATGCACTCAAAGAAAAACCAACCCTCCCTAGTAGTTGTTGAGGTCTAAATCATAAGGAGTCCTGTTTCAGTCCCCTTCTCCTCTCATATGGTACCATTCAATGCTTTATCATGTAGGACTGGCAAGGATTTCAAAATACACCCCAAATCCTAGTACTTCATAATACTTTCATGTAAGACAACCTAATGTAACACCTGTGTACAACTTATGTAAATACAACTTCTTACTTCTAGTTTTGCTATTAGTATTTATACCATCCACAGTGATCTTTATCCTACCTAACTTGTTTTAATATATAAAAATATAGAAAGTTAAGTACTGCAGAAAAGAAATTCGTAAACCTAAAAAAAACCCAAAGCAGTTGCCATGTTAATTATGAGTAAAATACAGCCATTGAACAAGGCATTCTTGTTCAAGGCACTTAGGGAGAACACCCACTAAATCTTAGAAATGACTAAATGAGACACGAGAGATGACATTTTTAGAATCTCTAATTCCTGAAGATAAATGAATTTTAGAATCAAATAATCTTGTGGAAAAATCAACATGATTGTCATTTATTCCAAGGTGACAAACGAGGTACAACAATGTAGCAGAGAATATTTCAAACCATCAAATAAACATGAGACTGGTATTTTTAACCAACTGTACACTTTTGTCTTGGAATTAACTTTACTAGATAAATCAAATACCAGAAGAGTCAGAGGTCTGAATTTTTTTGTGCAAATCGTTTATCAGTGAGCAGTGAACCTCAACAAATGCAAGGAGAAATAAAAGGCTACAATCTTCTCCTCGGCTTTCCTTGGTCCGTGTCACTCTCTTCCCACTGGAAGCAAGAGGATCTAATTTGACTGGTGGAATGATACAGTACTTATTGGGCTACTCTTTAGAGGGCACTCACTGTGTTCCAAGGTCAATCACAGATATACAGAGAGGCATTTACGTTCCTCTGCATCCTCTTATCAAGTTCACAGGATGATTAATTGAAGGTTCTTTTCTATTTTTAACAGAGTAAGCCATGTTGTTCGCTTACATGCATCTCCAGGGTATGGGCATGTGGGTTCCATTCAGATTTAAAATTAGAGAGGATGAATTCCTCTGTGGAGTTACTCTACATTTCTCCCCGAATCAAAACGTGTCCTGCAGCACAGTTTCTATTACCATCAGAGAATCACATAATAGTAATGTACTTTAGTGCTGTGATTTCCATTGTTTGTTAAAACTTCCCTCACATCATGGAAGCTTTAGAAGTTTGCTACACTGAGGCTGAATTTATGAATTCGGTATTAAACCACCTTAAATATTCTCATATATATAGCTTTGTGGAACAAGGTATGTTTTAGTCAGGCAGATTCAGGTTTTCTGATACTCCCTTACCGTATTATATGTGAAAGCAACAATATGCATATTAAAACAGTAACAGTATCTTAGGTCCCTGGTGGCCTTTTCCATTTGGTTTCCATTCTTTAGGTAACAAGTTGTTGTTGTTGTTGTTTTTCCTGCTGGCTATTTGTCTATTTGTACATTTATTCACTTGGTGCTTCATTTGTTTACAATCAGTAATTTTTGGCCTTACTTCCGTTTTCTCCATACATCGAATGAACAATATTTACTGGGCCTCTGCTGCAATCCTGCCACTGAAGACTAAGTACAAAGTTACATACAGAGAGCAGGGAACATTCAGACGACCACTTTTGACCAAGACTTAGGTCATGTTCAAGCCTCTGATTCCACTGCACTGGTTTCAAATTACACATTTCCATTAATACCAGGTGGCCTGCACCTCACCAATAATGAACCAGATTTTGAAATATATCAAAGTGATTATTAAAACCACTTCCTCAATCTATCCAAGTCATTGTTCAAAAGTAAGAATGTCTTTATTCTGGGAACCTTCTTTAACTAGCATAAGATGCAGGATTACTACTGGGAGACTAATGCCCTAGTTACAGAGAACACAGAACAGTGTTTGGCTATGTATAGGTTTTAAACAACACAGTCACTGCACAGTAGTCTGAATAATGTACACAAACTTCTCCACAGAGAATGGGAGGGGCCATGTAAGGTGACACATGAAAGAAACTTCAAAAAGCTGAGTTTTTGTCTTCAGATAGCTCCCAAATGCAGTCCCTTCACTGCCAACCTTGGATACTCTAATGGGTTAAATAAACTTAAAGTAATGACAAGCAAAAATTGATAAACAAACACTGGTGATATGTAGGATACAGATCTAGAATCTGAACCCAGATTCCAGCATAATGCTTCACAGTCTATTCCACTGTGAACTGTTGAACACTCTCCCAATAACGAAGGCACACACACATTACACAGATACGTTACATGAAACACTTACCAAAAACAACTTCTTCTCCTTCCACCATGCAATGTATTAGAATCACAACTCTGGGGTTCTATGTGCCCCTCACATTCCACTCCATGGTTTAGACATAAATTCATTAGACTCTTTGGGTAACCCTTTCCCTATATTCTCATATAAATCACCACCTTATTCATTCTTTCAGAATTTCCAGTTGATAAAAGACATTGCTGGACTGTTCTGACAGGCCATGATATACAAACTCTTCCTTACAGTACAAGACACTAAATAATGCATATAAGCAGTAACACAGATTTTTCTTTTTTTTTTTTCTTTTTGAGACGGAGTCTTGCTCTGTCACCCAGGCTGGAGTGCAGTGGCACCATCTCGGCTCACTGCAAGCTCCGCCTCCCAGGTTCACGCCATTCTCCTGCCTCAGCCTTCCGAGTAGCTGGGACTACAGGCACCGCCACCACACCCGGCTAATTTTTTGTATTTTTAGTAGAGACGGGGTTTCACCGTGTTAGCCAGGATGGTCTCGATCTCCTGACCTCATGATCTGCCTGCCTCGGCCTCCCAAAGTGTTGGGATTACAGGTGTGAGTCACCAGGCCCGGCCAACACAGACTTTTTTCTAATCATCACTGACTCAGGTAAAAGTCACCTATGTATGTTAAACCTACTAGGTGAAAGTTTGATGAAAAACAGAATACCTGTATAGTTCCAAATTAATTACAAAGGAATGTTAACTAAAGTGGAAAAGTTCAGTGGACACCAATTGAACCAAGAGACCAAAGTAGTTCAAAGTGAGAAAAAGTGACATTGTTTGTCACCTGATACGATTCACTGAGGAAGACTGAGAATACTGAAGTATTTCTGCTCAAAATGAGTATCTTAAGCCTTTTCATGAGGAAACAAAAAATTCAAAATCTGAGGTATCTCCTTAAAAACTGTTAGCTATTACTTTTTAAAAATACTAATGTGATCAAAGTCCAGGAAACTGTTTCAGATTAAACAAGACTAAAGAGACATAACAACTGAATGCAACTGAAGATCCTTTTCTGGATGTTGTAGAAGTGAAGAAACTGCTATAAAGAACACCTCTGGAAAAATGGGTAAAATGTGAATATGGACTGTATGCTGTTATACTTTTATACTACTGACACATTTCATGATTTTGAAATTTGTACTAAAGTCAATATAACATGCTCAGGCTCTTGGAAAGTAAATGTTGAAGTGTTTTGGTTTACAGGAAGATAATGTCGGTAAATCATTCACCAATAATACATAAAATGATAACACTATGTATAAACACATGAAGGGAGGAGACAGCAAGAAGAGGAAGTGAGGGGAGAACACAACGATGCAGAATAAAAAGTCAATCTGGGTGAAGCGTAAATCAGGTTGCTCTGTGTGAGTCTTGTGATTCTGAATCTAAAATTATTTCAAAAATAGAAAGTCAGAAAAACGCTGGTATGAGGTATACCTAGGGAGTTTATAAACTTCCAGGCGGCACTAAATTTAGAAAATATTAATCATTTCTAACTCAGATAAACAGGATTTTTGGGGGGAGTAGAGGAAAAATTAAGTACTGCCTTATCTGATAAACCATGCATTATTTTATTCTTCTTTTACCCATGGCCATTAATTGTTTAAGTTAGACTTATGTTAAAAATGCCATTTTCACCTATTAGATTGGTTACAAATTTAAAGAAATTTTTTTTTTTTTTTTGAGATGGAGTTTCGCTCTTGTCACCCAGGCTGGAGTGCAGTAGTGCAATCTCAGCTCACTGCAACCTCCGCCTCCTGGGTTCAAGCGATTCTCCTGTCTCAGCCTCCCAAGTAGCTGGGATTACAGGTGTATGCCACCACACCCAGCTAAGTTTTTGTATTTAGTAGAGATGGGATTTCACCACGTTGGTCAGGCTGGTCTGGAACTCCTGTTCTCAGGTGATCCACCTGCCTAGGCCTCCCAAAGTGCTGAGATTACAGGCTTGAGCTACTGCGCCCGACCTAAAAAATTCTTAATACCCATTGTGCACAAGTTTTTATGAAAATTGGCACTTTCATAACAACACCGTTCTGTGGTGGCAGAAGACACCATTTTCAAGAGCAATTTATAGCATCTAACTAAAACGAAACTGATGATCCAACAATGCAACAGCTAGACATCTATCCTGTAGAATTAGGAGACCAACTGCATTAGAATATACATATAGTCAACATTATATGTAGCAACAAAACAAAAAAAAATGAACCTGCTTTCCCAAAACAGAGAAATGGATTCACCCATTGTAATACATACTTTACATCCCATAAAGTCTGTGGGTAAGCTATATTTATTGATTTGGAAACATGTCCATGCCACATTAAAGAACCTTGAAATTTACAAAATAACATCTATCATAATAATCACATTTGTAAATGAATTCCACATAAACTTATATAAGCTCAAAAAGTTACTGACAACTATACTACAAATACTACTTATCAAGTCTAGGAAGTAGGAATGGAAGATAGTAGATAAATGGCCACAGGTTGCTTCTTATCACTGAGTGACTCACTCATTCTTGTTGGCTCTGTTTCAATGAACTAGGTGCCAAGCCTAAGTGAAAAGGAGATACAAAAGAATAAAAACACACAACCCTCAACCTGGTTTTAAGAGCCAAGAATTCAAAGGCTTAAAGCAGATTCTGCCCCATGTTTTACTTTAAATTCCCATGTTGAGGATTCAGAAAAATGACACGGGATGGAATACATTTTCTCGCTTCTGCTTTCCGTGTATCAAAATAAACTTCCGCTGTAAGCCAGAGGTCAGAAAACTACAGCCTGTGGTCCAAATCTGGCCTAACATGTTTTTGTTAGTAAGTTTTACTAGAACACGGCCATATTCATTTGTTTATGAATTGGTTATAGCTGATTTCACATATAATGGCAATGTTGAGTAGTTACAACAGTATGGCCTATGCAGTCTGTTCTTTTACAAATTTTGCTGACCTCTGTATATTGTTATACAGACTACAAAACTCTGTATCATGTTTCATATAATGTAAAGGTGTGTGATTAGGACACTCATCTTCTTATATCCAGACAGCATCCTCAACTTGGAAAATATTAACACAAGAAATAGTATGAGATAAATTAACTTTGGAAGTACAAGAGCATCTTCTGTCCTGGTAAAATAAATGAGTATTGCAAAAGGGAACACAAGTTCTACCTCAAAATCTAGCTGCCAATGAACAAAATAATATAAGGAGACACTAATGGCTGTATACATTCATAAGATTTTTAAACCATTAAATCTTGTGTTAGTAGGATTAACTGACATCAAAGGGATTGATAATATAGTCTTAAAATTCCAGCAATTGTTTGTTATTGCTAACACTGGTCTAGAGAGTTAATATTACTGAATGCCTCCCCTGTATAAACCTATCTAGACAGGTTGGGCAATACAGTAAGCAGTTCCCCAGTGGACAGTGCAGCTTATGTTACAGAAGTAGACAATTAAAACACCAAGTAAACACTATTTTATATTAAGCCCACTTAGGTTAAACAGAAAATAAAGGAAAACCAAGGTTACGTAGATAAAGGGGAAATCTCTTTGGTACACTAAGATTTTTATTCCAGCCCCAAAGAACACTAGTGATACCAAGAAAATGATTATACAACATGTTCTACAAGATGAGATCACAATGGCTCAAAATGGCAGTGCAAGGGTCTCGCTCTCCCTTACACACTCAGTTGTCATGTCATCCAAGTTTGTGTACTTGGAAAGAGGTGAATTATAGTCACTCTCAGATCCTGATCTGGAATGAAATATACTAGGTCTAACAAAAAGGATACTACAGAAGGTCTAGTCCAGACAACACAAATGCTTAAGATTTCATTTGAGACTTGTCCAAAAACTGTGGGCTCCTGATTCAAATGAGGAAAAAAAGTATCTTACACATGGGGGAAAAACAAATCACTGGCACACCAAGGCCCTCTGCTTCTGAGAAAGACTTGCCATAATCTGGAGAGTGACTAGCGTGTCCATGGGGTTGAATTAATTATATTTACCATACACAAATCTCACTTCCATTCGAAAAGTAAAATATAAATTTAAGAAATACAATGAGTTAATACACAAAAATAGAGAGAAGCATGAAATGTATTGAGAGTGCAGAGAAGTACATAAAAACATTCCAGGCAATTACTTGCCAAAAAGCAGGTCACTTCTATTCCTGGACATACTTCTATAAAAGTTGTGCCCCTTGAGAAGCAAAGATGCAAGAAGATCCCAGAAAGAAGCAATAACAACAGCATTTTGGTGATGCTGTAGATGAAACCATTTGGCTATAATCCCATTATCCACATGGTCACCACCTGAGAGTACAGAAGAAGAGACTGCAAATGGAAATAAACAAAACAGGTTGACACAGCCATGCCTGGTGACAGAAATACATCATCTTCAAGTCAAGTAACACTCCATAAAACCAGACTCCTACAATCTGATGTGAAATAACCCAAAACCTACAAAAACCAGGTGCACGTACTGTATGCAAATGATAAAGCTACCATTTTCCTTCCTTTCTCTACACATTTTTTTCTGTGATTTGAATACCTGTCTTCTATTCCAAATTATTTCATGCCAACCAACCACTTATTTATTCTTTGAACCAGCATTTCTTGCGTAGTTTCTTCATTCTAACTTATACACCAGTTCAGGGGTTAGGAATTTTTTTAAAAGACACAATATAAGGAAATATTAAATAAGATACTCTGTGTATTCCACAGTATTCCATTAAGATCTTTCCACAAAATAAAACCCAGTATCCACCCATCAATTCTCCTTGCTACCCTGTATGCTTCTTGCGCAACTTCTAGTAGTACTAAAGTCAATAAAATGTCTGATTTGCTTAAATGTTGGTTATTAACAAACGTTAACTATAAAGTCCTTGATTAAAATATCAACTCAAAATAATCACATAACCACAAAATAGGATGTATGAGAAAAGAAAATTAATTTCAAATAACTCATATAAGAATCTAATGTATCATCAACATAGCAAATAGAACAGCTTCAAAATCAGAATATAGTCCTTAATGATTTTACCTGCAGGAAAGATGTCTTTGTCCTCCTTGACTATGAAAGATGCTTGTGGAGAAAAAAAAAAAAAAAAGGAATGTTGGAAAATATTTGAAGATTTTTTTCATTCACTCATCAAATGAAAGGGTGTTAAGACCCTACTTTTACCACTTCAGTGTTGAAATATTCCTCATCTCCTATCTGCTCACCTTACCTACTTACTGATGATATCCTAAATCATGCAATTGGAACTAAAATTGAACCTGCTGCTCTCATTATAACCCATACTATTTACAGTAAATTCTAATTCCTAATGACTTTGCTCTCTGATGACTTTTAATATCCTATCCATTTTGTTTATTTTCCACAGGCTGCCAGATTTCTTTCTTATCTCCCTCTAGCTGATGAATTTATTCCAAAGCATTCATTCAGTAAAATTTACTGAAATAATATAAAATTTACTGAGTATACAGATAAAAAGTTAGTCTCAGTCCAGATAACATCATATACTATGGTGAGAGTAGGTAAGAGTGGTAAATCAAAACCTGCATAAACTACTTATCAAAACCGTGTCACAATTTAGGGAGCCCTTTTATCTCTTTCATTTCACCTAACTGATAATCACTCCACAAATTCACAATCTTGTGTTTTATAGAATTCATGTATGGTTTTGGATTGTAAAATATCACAAATTAGATTCAATATCAAATTGGTCAAATATAAACAGTACACCAGGGTTTCTGATTCTTACCAGCACTTTTGAAGAATGACGTCTACAAAAACAGTAAACAAGCACAATGATGTGGATTTATATGCAAATATCAGCCAGTGAAGAAGTTCTCACTTCTTAAACTGGTGCCACCTCAGCTATAACTGTGAAAAATACGGGAAAATTGTGACATATGACCGGTTAATATACAGAAGGTGAAGTTCTCTCATTCCTCAACCTCCTAGAGTCTGTAAATTATTAAAATATTGAAAGATCATTTTGATTAATTTGTGAACCCACTGTGGTTAGTTTGTTTTTGCTTATTTACTAACACATGTTGAGAATGCAAAAACAAAACTTTCATAATTTCATAATGAATTTGTCCATGAAAATATACCATTGTCTTTCAAACGTCCATCTTTCCCGTCAACTTTACATATGACTTTATTATTCCATCAGCCCATTCTCATAGTCATCAAATTCCTGTACCATCACCTTGTGAATCAACCCACTGTCCATTAAGCCACTCCAAAGCTATAAAACATGCAGCTATCACCCATGCAACCAATGTATTCGTACCCTGATCCCTACATTTATCCAAGATTTTAGATAGCCGTACTTGTATTCATCATCTAAAGATCCATGCATATAGCATTCCATTTTTGATCCACTCCAATGCTAACACCTAGGCATATAACCATCTGCACCTTCACTAGATAATTCCACTGTGCATATAACCAAACATACACCCAACAGGTTATTGTTTTTGTTTTGTTTTGGAGACGGAGTCTTGCTCTGTCGCCCAGGCCAGAGTACAGTGGCACAATCTCTGCTCATTGCAAGCTCCGCTGCCTCCCGGGTTCACGCCATTCTCCTGCCTCAGCCTCTATAGAAGCTGGGACTACAGGTGCCCACCACCACGCCCAGCTAATTTTTTTGTATTTTTAGTAGAGACAGGGTTTCACCATGTTCGCCAGGATGGTCTCAATCTCCTGACCTCGTGATCCGCCCGCCTCAGCCTCCCAAAGTGCTGGGATTACAGGTGTGGGCCACCGCACCCGGCCCCAACAGGGTTTTAAAACTTGCACTCTCCATCCTCGCATCCAGTCATCTGCTCATATTCTACTTTCCATCCATTTCTTACATTATTCAATATACCAAATTTTGCATGCATCCATCTGTTATTATATCTCAAATTATATTAGAAGATTAATGTATTCATCTTTCAGGGCTTTAAATATCCAATCCCACATAATTTCAATGAGTAGTTATTAAATCCACATAACCATATAATATGAAGAAAATTTCACTAACCAGTCTTGCATCCTTCCATCAATTCACGTCTGCCTGTCTACTACTACAACCATGCTCGAAACCACCAATCCAATCCTGCCTCCTTGAATGCACCTATCCACCAATCACTGAATTATTGTGTGTGATTTTCCCTCTGTACTTACATTGAAGTTGTGGCCACTTCAAAATCTTACTGGCTTAACACATTTACTTCTCACTAATGAAAATATTCCTGTGGGTCTGTTATGATGGCTCTCCAGGAAGCTTTGCTCCATATGATAGATCACTGTTCCAAGGGCATTCACCTCTTTTGGAAATAACACATCAACACATGGTTCTACAATCACTATGGGTAAGATGTAAGGTAGAATCACATATAGGCCATGAAATTCCTGTGCCCATGATACATTTTACATTTTTAATGGGTCACTTTTACTTCCAAAGAAACGAAAAGCCCCTGATTGTTTTAAGACTTAAAGTAATCATCTCTATGAACAGTCAAACATCTTCCACAATGCCTATCTCAAAAATAATTAAGTAGGATAAGGGGATTGGGAAAGTGTGCCAGAGGTAAAAGCTACAGCCAGGGAAAACAAGGAAAAAGTGAGCATCTTCCAGGACCTAATAAAACACTCTCTAGCCCAGTATAGGGAGCCTTCACAATGTATTTCCAGAGGGATTTCAAAATTTCTATGGAAAAGTGATTACTCTCACATTTGATAGCTTAGAGTTTGGAGGTGTATTATGGTTTCCCTGACCCTGCTAATTGTACACTGTACAAAGGGAAATGAGATTCAATTATCTTTTTTTTTTTTTTTGAGATGGAGTCTCACTCTATTGCCCAGGCAGAAGTGCAATGGCACACAATCTCAGCTTACTGTAACCTCTGCCTCCTGGGTTCAAACAATTCTCCTGCCTCAGCTTCCTGGGTAGCTGGGATTACAGTCGCGCAACACCACATCGGGCTGTTTTTTGTATTTTTAGTAGAGACGGGTTTCACCATGTTGGCCAGGCTGGTCTTGAACTCCTGACCTCATCATCTACCAGCCTCGGCCTCCCAAAGTGCTGGGATTACAGGCATGAGCCATTGCGCCCAGCCAAGATACAATTATCTTTAAGTTTCACCTATCTCTGGGCCAATAGTAGGTACACTGAGACATGAGGTACAGATTACTGTGAATTACCTCATGATAGGGAGATAGCATCACTGAGACGTTGGATTTTTACCTGGATGAGGTTTTTGTTGGTTCCCCCTGTGAAGGGGATAAAGTTTTCATTTAAGTAGAAAGTACACCTAGTTTGTGAGACCACAAAAGTATCCTAGAGTAAGCATTATCAGTGTTTAATGTGTCCTTTTTATCCCTTCCTTGAGAAAGCATAAATACAGCTCCTAAATCTCCTGAAGTTTTGGAAAGTCATGGGATTTACCCAATTCCTTTACCCAATTTATCATTACGTATTTAAGAGACAATGGATGATTTTCCATAACTCTACCAAAGCCACAGTGAAAAATAAAACCTTATGCTGTCATAAAAGCAGTAAGAAGCATTAGTCTTAGTGACGTTGGCCCATGAGTTACTGCCATGAGCACGCAGCATCCTTAACAGTCACTGTTGAACAGTTACTGTGACAATTACATGATTACAATCATTACTGATCCTTTCCTAAACTGACCTATCCATACATTCTTTCAGGCACATATCCATCAAATTCATACATTCATACATCCACCTTCAGTTTATTTTGCGTTGTCAATATAGCTGTCCAAAGCTTTTATCCTTACTCCCCTTCCACTCTTGCATCAATCTATACACCCACATACACACACACAAACATGCTTACATGTATACCATACTTCATATATTTATTCTTGTTCCTTAATTTCATCAAAAATGCATTCAAGATCCATCCATCCATCAATCCACACATACAGTCCCATTTGCACATCATCTACTTGTGATTCCATTATTATTCCTGATCTTATACCCATTTATATGCCCATTCCCATCTGTTAATTTATCCATTCATCCTACCATTAATCCAGTCATTCAGTGAAGCAATTAACCACTTATCATTCCCCATTACCCAAGTGCCAACCAGCTGGCCAGGCAGAGCTCCGTACAGCTTGGAGTTTTACATAGTGCCTTGGCTTAACTAAACTTTCTCATACTACTGAAGATCCAATCAGCCAGTCCACAGGCCTAACTTCAAATAATCTTCATACCTTCTGACTTTATAACTGTTAAGCAGAATCTCGGGTTTCCTTTTTTTTTTTTTTTTTTTTCCAGAAGGAGTCTTATTTTATCACCCAGGCTGGAGTGCAGTGGCATGATCTTGTCTCACTGCAACCTCTGCCTTCGGGGTTCAAGTGATTCTCCTCCTTCAAGCCTCCCAAGTAGCCAGGATTACAGGCACGCATCACCACACCCAGCTAAATTTTTTATTTTTGATAGAGATGGGGTTTCGCCATGTTGGCCAGGCTCACCTTGACCTGCTGACCTCAGGTGATCCTCCCGCCTCAGCTTCCCAAAGTGCTGGGATTACAGGTGTGAGGCACCATGCCTGGCCTCCTCCTGAGGAGTTTGCAACCTTCGACAAATACTTCAAAAGCTACCTCAAGTTCTTCCGAAGAAATTAACAGAAGAGAGGAGGCTGGGATTTATTTGGGAACTGCCCTGCTCTCGTAGAGAAAGCTGCTTCACTCACTACTCCAAGTATTTAAAAATGCTATCTTCGTATTAAAGGAACTTTATCCGGAATGTCTGTTCTTCTTCCTAAGATACTGCAAAACCCCCTTCTTTGTTTGACTTATTATTCCACAATAAAAACCTATTTATTCCACAACTCATTAGCTCATGCAGCATCCCATTTTGACAAAATTCTGTTGAAAGCCCAGTACAATTGCAGTTACTACCCAGGGCACCATTAACAAACATGGTTATCTATTATGATGATGAAAGCACCCTAAGCACCATATTACCATTTTTACTTTCTGTAGCCTACATCTCCCCTATCTCTACATTATATCCAAGACATTATCACATAGTGGTATACAAACATCCATCAATCATTCTTACTGCTGCGTATTACTAGAAGATGAATTACGTTTTTTGCCACAGATGATATAAATTTACAAAATATTAAATTCCTACCCATATGTTTTACATTTTATATCACTAGCAGCAACGTATGATTTTCCATAATTCCCAACATGTTGCCAAAAAAAAAATGTTGTCAAACTTTGGACTCTTGCTAATCTGATAGGAGAGAAACTAATTATATCTTAGCTGTATTTTCAATTGTCATTATCCTTATTATGAGCAAATCCAAGAACCCTTTTATATGGTTAATAGCACTTTGTATTTTTTTAGTGAACTATGTGCTCAAGTCACTTTTCCTTTGAGCTGGTATTTTTCCCCAATTATATTATATCTTACATATACCAAAGGTATTCTTATGTGATGTCACAACTAACTTTTCCAACTTTGTCATTTCATTTTTACTATCAATCTTTGTGTTTCTTGTTGCTTCTACAATGTGTATCATCAGTAATTTCCTCAAAATTGGAGAGACATTCATTTGCTTTCTGAAACTGTATAATTTCTGCAGTTTTTAATTTAAACCTCTGATTCATTTTAAATTCTTCATGCTACATACCATGAGAGATGAATCTAATTTCTTACTCATTTGGCTAATAATCTACCCCCATGATTGCAGATAACTTTAATACACTTTGTGTTTCTCATGTCAACTTACAGGTCTTCTATTCCATGACATTACTTTGCTTATAAATGTGCCATTAACATAACTCTAAACACATATAAGATTTTGTAAGTCTGTGATACCCAGTCAAGTCACCTTCCTCATTACCAATCTTTACAACGTCTTCACAATTTTTTTTCTCACAACAAAAGTCACACTCAAAATGTCTGACTGTAGAAAAAACGCCTTTTTTAAAAAAAAGATGAAATTATAAATGGACTCATAATAAAGAACAAAATTCTTCTATACCATCCAGATTTTCCCTGAGGAACTAGAACACCCTGGAATATGTATACACTCCCATAAATAAATACACTGAACACTAAAAATAAGACAGTTCCAAGCAACAAGCTATCGCAAAATGATTAAACAAATTGTTGTTCAAAGTGACATAATGACTGAAAACATAATGGTTTACTTGATTTGTATCTATTTTACCTTCAATTGCTAGTGCATTCCCTCTTAAGGAACATGAAAACAAATACACTCATTGTATCTCTACTCCTTGGTACTAACACATCATGCATTCCTCTTTAGATAGGTCTTATGATGAAAGTTGTGGTCAACTCTTTAAAACATACAACTAATTGATAATGAGCTTTTGTCTTTAATACAAAGCAGACAAACAATACATAAAAATATAGCTCAGGCCGACATTTGGGAATGTGTTCTAACAGGTAGGGAGCTAGTAGCTGAGCACTATAATCACTAAAGTGGGATACTCTGATAACCTTCCCTTTCATCTCAATGTTTAGTATTTTTTGAAAAAAACACTGAAACACTGAGAAAAAAATACTAAACATGACCACAGGGGTGGCATCCTACCATGTGTACAATGTAATTTTTACCAGATAGCATGATGATTACGCTTAAAAGGATTGGTATCTCCAAACCTTAAAATACATTGAGAAGAAATTACAAAAGAAAACCAGCAATTAGTTTATATTTACTGGGTAAGAGATGACTTTTTTTCAAAAAATCAAAGTATGTTATCAGATTATATTTGCAAAACTTTTAAGAAATCTCGTTAGCATGATCTCATGAAAAACTGAAAGCATGACCAGGCCAGGACATCAAATTAATGGGAAAAATAACATCAAAGACTAAAAAGGTCTCTAATATGACAAATATAGAAATATGTAACAAGTTTATAGTAGATCTTGCCAACTATTACTTATGAAGATCTACACATGTAAGGTAATATACCTAATATACCTTTCCAAGCACCCCTTACAAATATGGACTGTACTTTGTCATACAAGAATTCAGACTACATATGGTGTATACACAATATATATTTTGGACCACAGTAGCTCACCAATTCCTTCAGTATACTAAAAATAAAGGGTTGAATCAATCCCCCCCCCTCAAAAAAACCAGCAAATAAGAAATAAGAAATCCACTAGAATACCCAGCCTGGAGTTCAGTGTTGTGATTGTAGCTCAATGCTTAAGTGATCCTCCTGCTTCAGCTTCTGAAATAATTGGGTTCACAAGTGCATGCCACCACACCTAATTTTTTTTTCTTCTTTCTGTGAAGACAGGTTTCACTAGTTGTCAATGCTCATCTGGAACTCCTGGGCTCAAGCAAAATGCCTTGGCCTCCAAAAATGCTATGATTGCAGGCTTGAGACACCATGCACAACCTTGAGAAATTTAAATGAGGATTGTTTTCTTTGTGTGTTTAGAAGGCACATAGGGATTTTAGTAAATTTTACTAGGTAGAGATAGGATATTGCAATTATTTTGAAAATTGATACATAAAAATATAAACCTATTCAGGATTAAATCACCATGGTAACTGTAATTTTCAAAATAGGGAAAAATGTTGATAGTTATTAATTCTAGTTGCTAGATAATAGAAGGTACATTATTCAGTTCTCATTTCTGGTGACTTCAATTTCTCATAATAAATAACAAATATTTCCTCAAAAAGCAAGTTCATGAAATTACCAAATAACTCAGCAATTTCATTCCCCTATATACATACTCAGATATGAAGACATGAACCCAGATATTTGTATGCCAACGCTCAAATACTAATGGACATATTTTTAAATGTATTCATCTCTTAATGGACACTGTGAATGTTTTGGTGAGCACGGGCATATAAAATGGCCATTAGCAGAGGAATAGATTCAAAATTGTGTCCATTAGCAGATGGATAAAAAATGTGGTGTTATATGTGTATACACACACATACACTTATACACACACATATACATACACAAGATGAATTTACTCAGTCATAATAAGAAATGAAGTTCTCATGTATTACATGAAACTTGAAAGCATTAGGTGAAATATGCCAGGAACCAAAAAACATGAAATACCTACAATAGGCAAAATCAAATGCAGGAAACATGATTGGGGAGACAAGGGACTAGGGATTAGAGTAACAGGTATACAGTTTCCAATTAAGATGACAAAAGTTCTGAAAATGGTGATAGTTACACAACACTGTGAGTGCATTTAATGCTAACGAGTAATATAATTAAATCTGGTTAATATGGCAAAATTTATGTCATGCATAATCCATCACAATTGAAAAGTAACAAAATTATAGAACACAACTTTTATTGATAATCAGAAAGTGGGCAGATTCATTTGACTACTGTAAAACAAGCTGGGCAGAGTGGCTCACGCCTAGAATCCCAGGACTTTGTGAGGCTGAGACTGGGGGACTCTTTGAGTCCAGGAGTCCAAGATGAGGCTAGGCAATATAGTGAGACCCCATCTCTTCAGAAAAGAAAAATTATCCAGGCATGTCTGTAGTCCCAGCTACTCAGAAGGCTGAGGCAGGAGGGTCCCTTGGGCCCAAAAAGTCGAGGCTGCAGTGAGCTATGATAGTGCCACTGCACTACAGCCTGGGGACAGAATGAGAAACTATATCCAAACAAAAAAAACTGGTGAGCTGAGGGTTCTGGGAGGATGGCAGAGCAAGATGCACCAGAACTCTTTCTCCCCCTGAGATGACAAATACACCAGAATAATCGGTATAACTGGTATGGAACTCTGGAGGATTGTATTAACCTCTAAATTCAGGTTTATTCAGGTTAATTTCACTCAACATCAACTCTTAGCAAAGTACAAATTACCTAGCCCTAACTCCTACAGCCTCACACAAGGTAGCTGTGCACATTTCTGGAACAACTTACATACAGCTTGCAGAAGGAGTGAGGGTAGGAATAAACAAAAAACAAAACACACCACTCTGATATACAAACACTGAGAGGCTGTGCTCTCATCAGTTTACCACTTCTAATCTCAAAGATGTTAAGACAGGTAAGCAGCTTTTAAAACAACTATCTTAAAGTTGCTCAAAGAACTAAAGGAAGTGATGGAGAAGGTTAAGAAAATCATGCACGAGCAAAATGGAATAATGAGACAAAAAAATTTCACAAAGGAACACAAAATGAAATTCTGGAACATGAAACGTTCAATTAACTGAAATGAAAAATTTTCTAGAGGGATTCCAATGCATTATTCTCAGCAGGCAACAAAAAGGATCAGCAAACTTCAGAAATTTATCAGTTCTGAGGAACAAAAAGAAAAAATATTGAAGAAAGGTACACAGAGTCTAAACAACTTCTGGTCTACCACTCAAGCTAACCAATACACACACTGCAGGATTTCCAGAAAAGACAAAGCATGCAAAAGAAAGAATATCTGAAGAAATTCTAGACGGAAACTTCTCAAATCTGATGAAAGATATGAATATTAACATGTAAGAACCTGAACAAACTCCAAGCAAGATTAACTCAAAGACCCACAATGAGACACATTATCTTTCAACTATGAAGAGCAAAAGAGAAAGAATTCTGAAAAGCAACAATAGAAAACTGGCATCATATAACAAGGATTATCAGTTAATTTCTCACGAGGCCAGAAGGTAGTGGACACATTCAATGTGCTAAAACAAAACAAAACAAAACAAAAAAACAAAAAAAAAAAACCACTCAACTAAGAATCTAATATCTAACAAAACTGTTAATTTTTTTTAAAAAGGGAGAAATTGATACTTTCCCAGATGTACAAACAACAGGAGTTTGTTAACATTAGATCTGCTTCCCCACCAAACAAAAACACTGAAAAGACTCCTGAAGGTTGAAATAAAGAGTAAATGGAAGCCCTATGAAGAAATAAAGATGTGGTTAAAGGTAAGTATTTGAGCAATTATGAGAGGTTAACAATGGTGTCCCTCCACTTGCTTTTCATTGAGAAACAGGCTCTGATTCTGTTGCACAGACTGAAATGCAGTGGCATCACCATGGCTCATTGTAGCCTCAACCTCCAGGGATCAAGAGACCCTTGCATCTCAGCTTCCTGAGTATCTGGGACTACAGGCATATGCCACCACACCCAGCTATTTGTTGTTGCTAAAATTTGTTTTGTAGAGATAGCCTCCTGCTATGTTGCACAGGCTGGTCTCAAATTCCTGGTCTCTAGCAATCCTCCTCCCATAGCCTCCCAAAGTGCCGGGTATTACAGGTGTGAGCTACTATGTCCAGCCTCTTGCCTTTTTTAAAGATTCTACATGACTTGAAATTGATAAATTATAAAACCACACATTAGGCTAAAAACCAGTAAATATTACTGTAACTTTGGCCGGGCGCGGTGGCTCAAGCCTGTAATCCCAGCACTTTGGGAGGCCGAGACGGGCGGATCATGAGGTCAGGAGATCGAGACCATCCTGGCTAACACGGTGAAACCCCGTCTCTACTAAAAATACAAGAAAATTAGCCGGGCGAGGTGGCGGGCGCCTGTAGTCCCAGCTACTCGGGAGGCTGAGGCAGGAGAATGGCGTGAACCCAGGGGAGCGGAGCTTGCAGTGAGCGGAGATCGCGCCACTGCACTCCAGCCTGGGGCACAGAGCAAGACTCCGTGTCAAAAAAAAAAAAAATATTACTGTAACTTTGATTATAACTCTACAATTTATCTTCTAAACAATTTAACAAAAAAATGAATTTCAAATAATATTTTTTGATCCACAATATGTTAAAAGATACATTTTTATAACAACAACTGAAAGGGGGAGGAGTGAAGGTGTTAGAGAAGCAGATATTTTGTAGACTGTTAAAGTCAGACAAAACAGACTGTTAATCCAAGATGTTACAACAAACAAAAATGTACATCATACATTAATCAAAATTACAAGATAAAGATGATCAATGTTTATGATCCTAATAAACCACCAAAATATATGAAACAAAAATTGACATAAAAGAAGGAAGAAATAGACATTTCCTCACCAAGAGATGCAGACTTCCAAGAACCTACTCTCAATGATGGGAAGAATAACCAGAAACAAGTAAGAAAACAGAGGTGTGAGCCAGGTGTGGTGGCTCACGCCTGTAATCCCAGCACTTTGGGAGGCCATGGCAGGTGGATCACAAGGTCAGGAGTTTGAGACCAGCCTGGCCAACATGGCAAAACCCTATCTCTACTAAAAACACAAAAATTAACCGGGTAAGGTGGCAGGCGCTTGTAATCCTAGCTACTTTCGAGGCTGAGGCAGGAGAATCGTTTGAACCTGGGAGGCAGAGGTTGCAGTGAGCCAAGATCACACGACTGCACTCCAGCCTGGGGAATAGAGCCAGACTCTGTCTCATCCCCCACCCCTCCCCCCAAAAAAAGAGAAAAATGAAGTGTGTAACATCACAATAAATCAATTATATTTAACAGATATGCACACAACAATCTCTGAACAACAAAATGCACATTCCCCTTTAAGTGTGTGAGACATTTTTCACAACAAATGTAGTTAAGTCACAAATTCAGTCTCAATAAATTTTGAAAAGGCAGACAGAAAAAGCCTCTTCTCTGACCACAGCAAGGCCATGAATTTAGAAATCAACTAACAGAAGGAAAGCCTTGGAAAAGTCAAATTTGTGGACATGAGAAAACACAAACAACTAGTACAACCAAGAGGTTAAAAGGAACATTAGAAAATATGTGGGAATGAATGAAAATGAAAATAAAATGTTTTATGAATCTTACACCTATTAATGTAACATAAAAAATTTCAAATCAACAAACTGTACAAATTAAAGAACTATAAAAGCAAACTAAACACAAAGAGGAGAAGGACATAAAGAATGATACAGAGATGAATAAAACAGAAAATGAACACAAAATAACCACTTGGTTCTTCATAAGCAAAAATCAAGAAAACTGACAAACCTTTAGCTAAGTGGACCAGAAAAAAGAGGGAAGACTCAGGTTGCTACCATCAGAAACATAATGCAAAGTCTACAGAACTAAGAGATTTTCTAAGAGTACTATAAGCAAGTGAATGTTAACAAATTAGATAACCTAGATGAAACGTACAAATTCCTAGAAACCTAGGAGACTAAAGGCCACCAAATCAAAACCACACACACGAAACTATTAACAGTATTGAATTATTAATGAAAAATCTTCCATCAAAGAAATACTTAAACAACAAGTGTTTTCAAACTTTTCTAAGAAATTCAAGGAGGAAACACTCCCCAACACATTTTATGGGGCCAGCATTACCATCTTACCAAAGCAAGACAAAGAAGGAATAAAAAATTCAACATTCAACAAATTAGGAATAGAATGAAATCACACAACCATAGTAAAAGCTATAAATGAAACTCAAAACAACATTCATCTCAATGGTTAAATACTAAAAGGATTTCCTCTGGTATCAGTTACAAAGCAAGGATGCCTGCTTTCGTCACTTCTTTTCAACATGGTATTACAAATCCTTGACAGAGCAATCAAGTAACAAAAAGAAAGAAATGACACCCAAGTCGGAAAAGAAGTAAAAGTATCTCTCTTGGCATCCACTAAAATTTTATAGGCTGGTCGGGCATGGGGACTCACACCTGTAATAGCAGCACTTGTGGAGGCTAAGGGAGGAGATCACTTGAGCTCAGGAGTTTGAGACCAGCCTGGCCAACACGGTGAAACCCCATCTCTTCTAAAAATACAAAAATTAGCCAGGCATGGTGGCAGTCACCTGTAATCCCAGCTACTCGGAAGGCTGAGGCAGGAGAATTGTTCGAACCTGGGAGATAGCGCCACTGCACTCCAGTCTGGGCGACAGTGAGACTATGTCTCAAAAAAAAAATTTACAGGCTGAAAATTTCCCTTAGGAGTATAAAACAAATCTTAGAACTAATAAATTCCACAAAATACCAGGCAACAAATTCAGCAAGCAAAAATAGCAATGAATAATTCACAAAGGAAATTCAAAGAACAATTCCACTTGCAATAGCATTTTAAAAATACAATACTTAGCAACTTAACCAGGAAGATCAAAGAAAATTTTCTGTACAATGAAATTTACAAATCATTTCTAAAAGAAATAAACGACATAAATAAAAAGACATCCCATGTTCATGGACTGGAAGAGTTAGTATTGTTTATGTCAATATTACTCATAGCAATGTACAGATTTAATCCCCAGTAAACTTCCCATGTTTTTGGCAAAAATTACAAAACAAAATCCTAAAACTCATATAGCGTTTCAAAGGGCTGAAATGAGCAAAACAAACCTGAAAAAGAACAAAGCTGTAAGAGTCACAGTTCCCAATTTCAAAATGTTAACTACAAAGCTACAATAATCATAACAGTGTGATACTGGCATAAAGACAAACACAAAGAATAAGGAAATAGAATAAAGGGTTCCAAAAAACACAAGTTTACATAAATGCTTAGTTGATTTTGGACAAAAGATAAATAACTTAAAAAAAAACACACACACTATTATTTCAACACCTTTTTAAGCCAACATTTCTACATAATTAAAGAAAAACATTACTTGTTTCTAGCCTGTGCCAGAAATACTCAAAATGGTTTCAAAGACTCAGTAAAACATCAAAAACCTCTGACAACAGAACAAGTAAAAAGCTGTTTGTTTAGGAATCATTTCAGAAATTCCAAATGACATTATAACAACTACAATCAAGGAGTATATACTAAAATATAATTTACTTCATTCATGGGATGGAATAATGTTCAATTTTGGAATACGTTAATTTTAACCTTAATAATTATAAGGACAGGTTTTTCAACTATACAAAAAGAAATTTTATTAAACCTGTCACCAAATTTGGTAAAACATCTTCTTCTAAAAGACTACTGAAATGCCAGTAAGAACAAAAACAACCATGACCTAAGCGGACTGCAATTAACAGTCCAATTGCCAAGTACTTCCATATATCCTAGAAATACTTACGAATGTACTTTATCAAGATAATTAAAATGACAAATTGTTCAAGAAAGTAATAATTTTAGAAATTCAGTAAAGACTACTAGAAAAGGCATACAAAAAGTTTTCACGTATCAATTAGATAAGTTGACTAATTCAAATCACTAAATAAAAAATGCCTACTATTAAAAAATAATTTTAAAAACTGCACTAGCAATATCCCCAAATTATTATTCAATTAAAAATAGAAAGACCTACCTTGCAGTTGGATAGAAGACTCAATTTTAAAGATATCTATTCTCTCCTAATTAATCTATTAAGTTTGTTGCAAATGAAATTAATACTGCATTTTTTTCCAACTTGCAAAAATAATTGTAAGTGTCAATTGATAGAAAAAAATGCAAGTATAGACAGGGAATATTCTGAAAAAGAAGAGAAATGAGATAGAACTCAATGGAATAGATAAGACAGTATAAATCATTAGTAATTATTAGTGTCAATAAGATGGTAAGGCAAGTTAACAGAAGTGTAGTCAATTTTACCTGGAAATTTTCTTTATGGTAGAATTTAAGAGATAACTAAATATGTAATGCATTCATTAACACCAGAATGATGGTTAATGGAAAAAGAAATGACAAAATAACTGCTGAAATAGAAGGCAATACAAATAAATGATATTAACGTAAACATGTTTTAAAAAAAACACGAAACTCCAAAGTCATAAAACAGAACAAGATTATATTTCAATATACAACTTCTATATAACCAAAAAATAAAACACCATAGTAAAATGAATGAGAAAAAACATATTTGCTATTCTAGACAAAATGTTAACATCTGTAATCACAAATGAACTCTTCAGAAATCAGTACGAGGAGACTAACATTAGAAAGGAAGTGAACATAAAAGGAACAGAGGAAAATGGAATAGCACAAATGAGTTTTAAGGCAATATTAAGATGATATAGTTAACATTAATAGCTCAGAAAGCAATTTCATTATAAATTACATTATCGATCCTTACGAATATTGATTATCTGATGTTTGTACAGCTTTAGGAAATGAAGAATTCTCAAATACTGGGGAAATTTGCTCCAGTCATGGGGAGTTCACTCAAAAATATAGATTTTTGCCTAAACATGGCCCCAGCAGTTCCAAACCATAGGAATCACTCCAACAAACTAATCAGATACACATCCACACACATCCAAGTACATGTTTAACTATATAGAAAATGTATATCATCTCCCCAAAACTACTTATGTATCAACTACTTTCTAAAAAATTGGCTTGGGGGTAGAAATAGAGAAAGGCACTTAAGTAAAACTACTACATTTCACAAAATTCTATGTCCTTTGAATTCTTATGAAACATTTTTAATCAATCAATTTTATATTTACCCTGTGATTAGTGAAAATTATAAATATATGCACTTCATACTTATGAAAGCACTGAGATGAAACTCTTTAAGTTTCACTATCCTGATTTCTTTGTTCAGTAATGTCTGTCATTCCAGCTCCTGAGACATGATCCAACAGCAACCATGAAAACAATCGTCGTGCCTACTGAAAATTCACTTCAATGACACTTTTTAGGTCACTTTCCAAAAGTGAGCTTTCTCAGTTTTTTGTATCTGCAAGGAATGTCCACTGAAACACACATGAAGAGTGTCTGCATACATCATAAAAAGCATTTTTTGATTTTCGTGAAGATGATGGTACAAATAGTAGCACAGGTTCCCTTTTTCAGTCATCACCTGAGAGAACACAGTTGGAAAAATGGGAAAAGGTTAGAAGCAAAGTTTATATCATTGGCAAGAACTAATAAAATTTGTCTGTAAAATGATATGCAACATTCATTCTATTATGGAGAAAGAGCATGTGGATCAAAATTCCTTTTGGAGTATTTTAATAATAAAGGAGGTCAGATGTTAGCTCTCTTTCCTTTTTTTTTTTTTTTTTTTTTGTTGTTGTTGTTGTTGTTGTCATTTGTTTTTCTTGAGATGGAGTTTCGCTCTTGTTGCCCAGGCTGGGGTGCAATGGCGTGATCTTGGCTCACTGCAATCTTCACCTCCTGGGTTCAAGCGATTCTCCTGCCTCAGCCTCCCAAGCAGCTGGGATTATGCTACCACGCCCAGCTAATTTTGTATTTTTAGTAGAGACGGGGTTTCACCATGTTGGTCAGACTGTTCTTGAACTCCTGACCTCAAGTGACTGACCCACCCACCTCGACCTCACGCTGGGATTACAGGCAGGAGCCACCACGCCCAGCCTCTTTCCTTCCTATGTCTTGTGAAAAACGGACCTCTCCAACATTATCCACACAATGTCTTTGTATTCGGATTCCTTTACCTCTAGGTCACTTGTTCACATACAGAATTATTACCTGCAGTATACATGCATTTCTGCACAATATACATGACAACAATGCCTAAATATTTAAATGATAATAACAAAAAGAGCTCAGCCTATCTGATGAGAAAGAAATAGTAACTATACTAAAAACACAGAAGCTACAATGAAACTTTGGAGAAGATACAATTCCTAAACTGTCCTGGGCATGGTCAGACCAATGGAATCCATGGACATAACAATATTGTTCTATGCCCCTGTTTCAGGATAATTTATTACATAGCAGTATGTAACCAACCAGATCTGAATGTCAACTAGCTGCCAGAAAAAAATATCAAACTTATAAAAAACAGAATATATCAAGTCCTATCTAACCAAACCGCCCCTCTCCCAATCAAGTTAGCACTCAACTGCCCTTACAATCATATTGCCGAGGGAATGAAGAACACTTCAATGAAAGCAGTGCAACAAGTCATTCACTGATGGCAGGTACCATTCTTGAGATTAAAAACAAAGACGATAAAATGTTCCTTCTTGGAACTACCATCTCCTGACAAGGAAAAAGAAGAAACACTGTAAAGTGAGATGTATACCACTCTAATGAAACAGCTAAGGTGGCAGGTTAAGTGAATGCTCATGCTGAACTTTATTCCAGGTTATGTTACCATTTAGAAACACGTCCCATTATCAATCCTATAGTAAAGTCAACTTACAACCTCAGTAATGACTTTAATAGTTTTCAGTATCAGTATCTTTTTGTGGTTTCCATGAACTTCACCCTTTATCATATCAAAGAACTGCATGTGAAAACATTTTGTGAAAACTGTACATTTATGAAAATACGCATATTGCCGATTTTATAATTTCTAATAATTAGATGCCTGGTCATTTCTTTTATTAGTTATATTTTCGTGTTGGACCATAAATAAGCAAACTAATTAAAGGTATGTGTGTGCCTGTGCACCTGTGGCAGACCAGGTTCCACTAAACAGGCCTCCATTAACAGCTGTTTCAGTACTGACGGAATGATTAAGTTAAATATTAGAAGTTGAAAGAGCCATTTCGTTATCCAAAGGCTGGAATGTCACAAAAGCCCACCAAATTTTGCCTAGGCCTCTCTTGAACCTTAAAGCATGATTAAACAAATTTTATTGGGGGTCTGAAGAAACTCTCTAGGCCTCCACGAGTAAGTTTACTGGGGGTATGAAGGAACTCCCCAAACCTTCATGATTTAGTAGGAGACAAGATAAGGGTAATCACCTCAGCACCTGGACCCATTTAGATTACATAAATTTACTGAGGCTCCAGAGGAAGGTCTCTAAGACTCAGACCTTAGTTATAGATCACTTATGTCTTTAGATACACACTTACACATGCACGTATAGCTTAGAAGGTATTTAAGCTCTGAAAAACTTTGTAATTTTGAATTGGTGTGGTGACAATTTCCAGACCTTCTTCCTGTAACTAGCTCTAACTCTTCCTCCCCTGTTCATCTGCATCTCATTATTGGACCATGAGAAATAGCAGCCCGACCCTCAGTTTGGTCTGGGAACCAAACTATACCTTCACTTTGATAAAACATATTTTAACGACTAACTCATTTGATAATTCCAAGGTGGCCAGGAAATACACTTGTACCAGTATTATTTTCCTGAGCTTAGGCAAAACCTCACCAAAACCTCACCCTCAAATAGCACCAGAACCTTCTTACCTATGTTTGCAGTTAAGTTGTAAATTAAGGGACTCCGTAAGAAAGGGATGTTCCTGATGATTCCATTTGCAGGTTAGCTGCAAATAAGTTTTGCACTCATCCTGATTGCCTAAGAAAAACAGTAGCCAATACAGAAACATTTAGATACAAATCAGGCACCAGAACATACCCATTAGGATAATTTTAGGCTAGCCTGGCATAGTGAATAGAGAAAATCAAGTTCAACCGGCAACCATTTCACTTTCTCACCAACTTTAAACCACACCTTTTAGAAAGATGCAGAGAATATTTAAAATTTTCCCCTGCTAATTCTGAATGATCTATAAATCCCCAAAGGCCTACTTTAAATCCATCAAAGAATCAACCACTTTAAAAGGAAGGAAGCAATCTGTTTTCAGTTTATACCAAATTATGAAGGATAACTTCCAACATATCCCAAGAGACACCTCCTCCAACATCTTGATCTAGTCGGTACCCAAAACTATAGCGTTGTCACCACTATTAAAATGTACTTTCCTTATAGAATGTTTCAGTTACTATTTCCTTTCACTCATCTGTTTCTCAACAGAAATTTCACTGTTTGACACCTACCTCAAATTCCATCTTCTGCTTCTTTCCTTAGGTAATCCAATACTCCGTTTCATGGTAGTTGCTGCATTAATGTCTAAATCACATGCTCTTTGTGAGATCAATCAAAAATCATTCATAATGCTGCTGAGAACAAGAAGTTGAATACAGCAGCCCATTGTTCGTAGGATGTTGAATGTCAAGGATGAAGACAGGCACGAAGTGGTTGTCTCTAAAATTTCCTTTTGTTTCAATGTTCATTTTGAAATAGCTTTTGAAAATTTCAGATACAGAAAGTAGAAGTAGTCCTTCTATTCTCCATTCACTACACAGGACTGTTAAAACTTTGTCATGTCCCTCCAAACAATTTTCATGTGAATCATATTCTTTCTAGATTTTTGTCATGTAGTAATATACAAATACGTACATATACAATCTTTTGATTTTAACTGTGTTACAATTTCAAACAGTATATTTAAATAATCACCATTACCACAACACTGAAGTATTAAATGTCAGAATGACAAGCCCCACATATAATTCATATTTTTATAATTAACCATTAATATTTCAGTTAGAAAAACTAGAGACATATGCACAGACCTCTGTAAACAGCTAGTTGTTCATTGAAAAATAATATAAAATATCAATTTAGGACTACAAAACATATTCCATACAGAAATTTTTTAGTGTTAGAACTACATTCATGTTAAAGAAGCTATAATCATTGCAATCTTTGATTTACTGACAGATACCTCAGTTATGATTTTATAGCCAACCTGTACTTGGTAAATTTTCAAGAATTGGAATAGATAAAACCCCAGTAGCCAGCTATAACATTTCAAAACTTTTACATAGTATCAATTTGATTGTCATTGCCAAACTGCTGCTTAAAAAGACATACAATTTAAACTTTTGATCAATACTGGATGGAATCTTTATAAAAATTTTCCTAATTTACACTGTAAGTAAACTTGAAATCTCTGATTATCACATATCTGAGTTTTTAAAAGCTATCAAAAAGTAAAAAATATTCACAACCACAGTTTTTCTATACTCATACAAATGTGAAAAGAGGTTAGAGAATAAAATGTTTACAGACCTGCTTATTATTTAATGAATAATCACCATACATTTAGATGTAACACTAAGTGGAATTCTAGAAATATCTGCAAGCTTAGAAATAAAACACTAGTTCCACAATTTTTTTTTTTTTTTTTTTTTTTTGATACAGAGTTTTGCTCTTGTTGCCAAGGCTGGAGTGCAATGGTGCAATCTCGGCTCACTGCAACCTCCAGGGTTCAAGCAATTCTCCTGTCTCAGCCTCCCAAGTAGCTGGGATTACAGGGACCCACCACCATGCCCACCTAATATTTGTAGTTTTAGTAGAGACGGGGGTTCACCATGTTGGCCAGGCTGGTCTCAAACTCCTGACCTCAGGTGATCGACCGCCTCAGCCTCCCAAAGTGCTGGGGTTACAGGCATGAGCCACCATGCCCAGCCACTAGTTCCACAATTTTTTAAATGAAAATAAAACACAAAGCAGTACATGAGTGAAAGATTAATACCCTTGAAATAGATCTATGCCACTAAATTAAATTTAGACATGCACGTGAATACTTATGATATACATGGATATGCATTTAAATAAATTTGCAGAGTACAAATAACAAAAGAACAATTACTTAAATAATCTTCTAACACTCAATATATCTATCTAATTTACAATGACCATTCCCTTCTCATATCTTCCTCTATCTTTCTAAAGATAAAATATCCAGGGGGTTTTGTTTCTTTGTTTCGTATCAGTATACGATGCACAAAAAACCCACAATGGTTATTTTTCTTATACAAGAGACCTTAATGTTTAAAAGATACGGAGGAAATCTATTGCTCTGTCTCAGAACACACAAACATCAAAATGTTACACAGTCCCAAGAGGCCAATTATTGATTACCTATTGTACTACTGAAAACTTAAAGGAGTCAATTTATGATATTTTACAATGAAATATTTACACATTTATACTCTGTTGAGACTCCATGCATCTAGCAAACCTAGATCTTTAGAAAATGTCATTTTTATCTGTTAAAGTGTTTTTTGAATGTTGTCATGCAGTCCAAGTAAATACAAAACTGTGTAATTCAAAGAGGTAGAAGAAATTTTTCCTTATAAAAGACATTTCCTACAATGTCTATAAAAGTATATTTATATAATGCCCTATCAACAATGTAACTACAAAATTAAGACTGAAGTTTTTAATATATAATAGAAGCACTAAACAATGGTTAAATATATTTTCTTTCTGATTATAATTTAAAGTTGAAAATACACATTCTTTTAACTTATTCCTTACACTAACCCAATAAAGGTTAGATACCAAAATATGTATAGGTCAAGAAGCACAAAATTTTATCAAGTTCACTGCCAAGACATTTGCAAAACACAATGAAACCATGAAATTTTACAATGACTTATTTACAAAATTATACTTTATGAGACTCTATACATCTAGAAAGACTAGATGTTAAAAATTTAAAAATTTTATCTATTATTTACAAAGTTGTCTTGAATATTGTCATGCAACCAAGGGAACACATACAGAATTTTGTATAGTTCCTAGAGGTAGTAGAAAATCTCTTTAATGAAGTCATTTATATCTTGAATATTAACAGGAAATAAAAATTATGATATCAGGAAGTATATCTAGAAAGATCAAATGCATTTACATGACATTTAATCTAAGTTTTTTTAAAATATGCAATTCGTATCTGATATAATGGTAAGCTATATAATAACAGGTAAAATGCAGAGTCTCGTGTCATTTCCTCCTTCTAATATCCAAATTAAAACATGATAAATTTTGTTTAGCTCCAAGACCCTGTGTATCAATAATCAATTTCATTGCCAAGTTAACTGCAAAAGACAACAGTACTAACAAATTTACAACAAGATACTTTTAAAAATCATACTTCGTGAGACTCTCTAAACATCTAGAAATACTAGATGTTTAAAATTAAATATTTCATTTACTGATTATTTAATAAATTGTATTGGTTATTGCCATGCCACTAATGAACACAGAATCATATAATTTAAAGATTCTATAGTATGTGCTTAAGAAAAATGAATTGCATCATGAACCTCAGTACATCAAGGATAGTAAGATATACCTTTCCCCCTTTTTTTTTTCTTTGAGAGGGAGTCTCGCTCTGTTGCCCAGGCTGGAGTGTGCAGTGGCACGATCTTGGCTCACTGCAACATCTGCCTCCTGGGTTCAAGCTATTCTTCTGCCTCGGCCTCCCGAGTAGCTGGGATTACAGGTGTGCACCACCACGCCCAGCTAATTTTTGTATTTTTAGTAGAGATGGGGTTTCACCATATGGCCAGGCTGGTTTCGAACTCCTGACCTGGTGTTCCACCCTCCTTGGCCTTCCAAAGTTCTGGGATTACAGGCGTGAGCGTCCGCATCCCGTCAAGAGATACCTTTCAATACAGAGGTTATTTTTACATGAAACTGACCCAAACAATAAAAATTAATTTTTACTTTTAAATAAAAATGTGGTGGAGGGAACCAGTCTCCCTCTCTAATACAACAGCATATATACATTTAATATATAAGGTTAAATATGTGCAAGTAACAATCCCAGCAACACAATGAAGACTACACAAAGGGGAAAGAACAATCTATCATCAAAAGAAAAATGTCTCTATCCTTTTTATCAACCAACTATATATTTACAAAGTTGAAATGTTATAGAACTACTATGATAAACACAGCTATTTAATAGTAAACCCAAGAGAGCCACCCACACAGAGCTCTTAAAATCATTTGCAGGGTTAAGCATAGTTTAAAAAAGTGATGCCTGCAATATATGCACATCCACACTGTCTATAAAACAAAAAAAACTAAAGATTTTACAGTTGTCTAGCAATATCCATGGAGGATTTGTACCTGTACCTTGCCCCCATACCAAAATCAGCGCATACTCAACTCCCTCAGCTCTTCAGAACCCATGGTTATGAAAAGGAGGTGCTCTGTTTACTCGGGTTTCAGATTCTGCCAATGCTGTACTTTCCAGATGCATTTGCTTGCAGAAGCAAAACCCGCAGACTCACGGGGGGGCTGACATGACAACTGCACATCACAGAGATGAGATGAAATGACAAAGTACCCAACACACCTCTCCACGCGAATCAGGAAGCTAATGCCTATATTCATAAAAAGACCTCTGACTTTTTAATATATACCAGCAATGTCTATATATTAACATGGAAAGAATAGATATTTTAAAGATATAACCTGACTGTACACACAGCAATCTAAACTACCATACAGGTTTGGTATGCCATTTCACTTCAACAAACATAAACAACTTCTGCCCTATAGTTTTAAGTAAAATATATCCACCAAATATAACAAATTTCTGTACATCTATAAATTCTGCACATATTAAACATGGACACAACTAACAATTGAATAAACCTCCACATACACACCAATTTAAAAAAAAATAAAGGTTAGCACTTCTATTGGCAAAAGATTGTTTTCACCATATTTTAACGTTCATATATTCTGTGTGTTCATATATGTGCATGGTGGGTGTTTCTATATACCTAGGAAATTCGATGTTACTCAAGACGCTTATCTATTATTCACACAGCAGTCAAATGGTATCCAGCTCTATCCAGGCACCCAACAGTCCAATAAACACAGGAAGGGACAAGCCACCAATTAGGTTGGAATAAGAAAAAATAATATAAAAATGTACATTTTTATATCAAAATTTTTTTAGACAAAGACAGTCTCATTTTTTTAAAACTCCAGAACCCAAAACAAAACCAAGAAAACCCTCAAAATCAAACCTCACAAGCACACAAAGATGCTAACTCTATTGGCAAACGATGATTCTACTTTTGAATAAAAATATATTTCCAAAAATATGGCAGAACTTGAATATTCAAAAATGTTGTTTTATCTTCTATATACAATTATATATTCTGCATCAATCAAATAAATCCCACATAAACATGGCATAGCAATTCTACTGATCAAACTAAAGTGTTTTGCCCTTGTCTAGTGGTTTACTGGTCACGATAAATGCCTATTAGTAATCTGTATGCAGATCCTAAAAAGCAAAAGGTAACATTTGTCTACTATGTATTTAGCAGCCATACAATAGCTCTGGCAACTTAAGAATATTTCTACCCTATGACAAAAAATGTTGTTTATACAGTGATATGTATGCGTATATATAGACCCGCATACACACAAATACACATGTCAGTAATTCCTACAAATCAAAGACTAAACAATTAAAGCAAAACAATTATATATTTTGACTGTTTTATACACATGTAACAAAATTCCCCTCCAGCTGCTCAATTATTTACACGCATAAGTGATCTGCCTATGTGAGGGAGGGAACAAAAGCTTTCACTATATGTGTGTGTGTGTGTGTATAGATTTGTGTGTGTTTACGTGTGTGTATATGTATTTAGAAACATGCAGACATAATAGCCTCTATGCTTTCCAAAACATATAACCATGTATATTGTATACACATAAGTGTTCCACTGATCACCTCATGACCTAATGAACTCAGGTTTCACATCCCATTGCTAGTATCCCCATAAAAACTTATAAAATGCCTCTACAGATAGAAACATTTTAAATCAAAAACAACTCACTATTGATGAAAGTCACATTTTTTTGGCAAATGAGAACTTTTCTAACCTATGCTATTTGACTCATGTGGCAATTTTTCTGTTATATAAGAAACTGCATATACACATCTGAAAACCATAAACAAAGGCAGACCAAGACTTATGACATTTCCACCATGTTGCATCTGTCAGAAAAACACTGTCACATATATATTTATATTGAGATATATAATATTATACTAGAAATTATAAGATATAATTCTTATTATATCTACCACAACCTAAAACTTAAGCCCAATGATCCAATGAACAGTTTGCTTTTTGCAAGCAAAACTGGTTCTATCCCATATGAATTAAAAATGACGTCTATACACTTAGAAAATTAGATGTTAGAAATATTTAGCATATCCACCAGCAATGAACTAATGTTCCGAGAGGTGATTTAACACTCCCACTAGCAAAAGGAAAGTAGTCTACCTGTCCACAATGTAATGTTAACACATACATAAGACCACCACCATCTTCACGTGGATTTAAGTCTGGAGGCCCTGCAATATATGCTCATATGCACACAGGGCTCCAACATCCCACCCTCTTATCTCCTAAATCCACATCTAACATTTGCCTAATACTAACAAAGCCATCTAAGAATCTAGACACTCCTATCAGTAACCAATGACATCACTGTATAACAATTTAATGTCCCCCAAAACGCAAAATATCAGCCATCTCTGTGCTGGTAAAGTTTCAGTAATACAATCCTGTTGGTTATATAAACAAAGTAATACAAAACCCACCCAACCCTTAAAATATAAGTGTTCTAGAGGCTGGCCTTTTCTTCAATTCCATCATGAAAAGAAAATCTTATACCATGCAAATTTTAACAGAAAGACCACTGACAAAATAACATCTACATCCATGATTTTATACATAGAGCAGCATTAATAAAACTTCTTAGTTAGAAGTTGTATACATTAAGTTCACCCAGAAAAACATCCATAGAATAAACCAAAATAAAAGGAATTTTAATGTACATCACTCAGAGGTACTCTAATAATTATATCTCTACAATCATTTCTTAAAATGTTTCCATATACTTGAGCAAACTAATTGTTAGCAATATCTACATACCAAGAAAATGTCATTAAACAATTATTTAGAAACTTCATACACTGTATCCTCAAATGCACATAAACAAAATGCCTTTTTTTAAATTAACACTTCCCATGTCATTTTCTATTACCCTTATGCACTCAAAAAGTGAATACAGAATTGTATTTATCTTTAAAAGGTGACCTGAGAATTCCTTTCTAACAACTGTTCTAGAATAAAATTCTACCAAATACATTTTTAGAAGCTTCCCTAGGAAACGAGCTATTTAGCCACAGCAACTACATTAACAAGCTTAATAGATTCATGTTCAAAATCTAAGTGTTTGCTTTTAACTAGTTACATTCCAAGATTATGCAAAAAAATACAACTATTACGCATTTAATTTCATTGTCTGGCTTACCTAAGGCACAATGAACAATTCATACACATTTATCAATGTGTATCTTATATTTTCATTTCAATACTATTATCCAAACAGAATTTTCTCACATATTTAAACAAACTCATAAGGTAAATATGTCCAGGAAAAAAAGTTTATATAATTTGAATATTTGCAGCTCTTTCACAATGCTAGCAGGAGTTGGGGAATGACGTCCTTATTGCATGTGCACGCAAGTATATCATGTGCAGGGCTTTTACTGGTAAACCTTCCAAAGGCAAGCAGACTCTCCACAGCAAAAAAAAAAAAAAAAAAAAAAAATTCTCAGTTGATGAAGTTCAGGCAAGTATCAATCCATATTTCTTTCTTCCAAGGTTTTCCAGCTGATGAGGCATCTAGCTGAATTCAACAAATGTTATCCTTCCCCTTCTATCCATATATTCCTGCAGGGTTGGCTTGTCAACTTGAGTTTGTACAGACTAGACAATATATTTCAAGTTTTATATATCTGAAATGTTTTTCAATTCAGTAGACAATTCTTTATGCACCTGCCAAGCCAAGAATCTGGAGTGAGAGTTGTTCTGATGCTGTAAGGAGCAGGCAAATAGAGTAGATCTGGACCACGTCTCTACAGTGGACTCTGGTCAAAGACCCTTTAAAGCAGACATCTCCAAGGGGCTTTAGACTTCCACTGCAGTCTAGAAATAAAAGTTCTCCAGAAGTTCCAAAAAGATCTCTAAACTACAATTTTCTCAATGCTGGGGTAGTCACTCAGACTACTCACTCCTGCTTATACATTTCAATGAAAAAATGGTTCACAAATCTACCCTAAATCATACGTTGTAATCAGTGTTTCTTGCTGCAAAAAAATTTCTGAAAATTTTTAAGGATGAGAGGATTAGTGAGGGAATGCCACAAAATATACTAATCCAAATGTTTGGTGTCCAGAAGTGGGCGGTTTCCAGTGTTTTCTGTGGCAAAAGATGTTCTACATATTATAAACGTATGCAATCTTTGTCCTCTTCCTTGATTATTGCTCATTTCCAAAAGTCTTGAAACATGACAACTGCTTATTTATCAAGAAAATCTGATGAGGTTTGTCTTTTTTCCCCACATCAGCTCTGCCAAATAGATGAATTAAAGAATCTGAGGTTAGAAGCAAGGGGAGCAGTTGAAAGTATGTGAATACAGTTAAGATGACAAAGCTCTCAGATGGAAGAGTAACTCCAGGTCAGTTATCTAATGGGGTGAACAGTATCTTTTGTACAGTAAGTTTCTAAAGGAAATAATCCTGGTCCATCTTTTTTAAGCTGCAATTTAGCCCATGAATGAAAGCTGTTTCCTTGCCCCTTAGCTGGCATCTCCTTTATTCGACTCTTCAGAATTGACAGTCAAATGTATCACAGAGATCTTAAAAAGATGTTTCTGAATGTAAATGAGTTTGAAGTATTTCACAAATTTACTTTCTCCTTATTTTCTTGTTCAATGATCTGTTCATGATTTGTCCATTTTCAAAACAATTTTCCAAGACTTTTTGTTTACTTTGAGCTGTAGATCGTATTTATGTACACTACAGGAATCAACAGAGTAAATAACCAATATATTTTGCCAACCCAAATACAATAGATGCATTTTCATTTATTTTTATGTTGTCAACTAATCTTAACACGCTAACAAGTACACCCTCTTATCCTCTCCAACAGCAATCTCCTCTTGATTTCCAACAGGTTTGCTCAAAGGACAAGTTCATGTGAACACATGCTTCTTTTTTTAACCTGGAATATTCATTCTCCAGTGAGCTAGCCTGAAGCAGGTGGAGGCATCCAATAAAATACAATCTTAAGGAACCACCTTTTCTATTTTTAATAAACCCCCAACCAGACATCTGGCAATGTCTTAGTAACCTCTCTACCTGATGAAAGAGACAACTTTAATTTAAAGCAAGACAGTATGTCCCAATTCCCTACTCTCAGCTATGTGGTACAATGAAATGCCGTTGTTCTTGATCTAAACCCTAACAAAGAATGGAGAAAAAAAATCAAGGGGAAACTGACAGCCATACTTTGCCTGTACTCTACTAGAGGGCAAGTTTGTTATACTTTCTTCATTCATGTATTAACTCTACCAATGACTGTGGTAACAACATACCAATGAAATAAAAATTGACTATCCATCAAACACATACTAGATGCTAATTATTATGCTAGGCCTTGAAGACAAAGCAGTAAAAAGTATAGTCAAGGCATCTGATAAACCATTAATGCTTCTTTCTCCTTAAACAGGAAAAATATCCAAAAAGTCAGTCTATTTAGCCTTTTGGAACCGTATTTTCAAATTCTGCTACATACTCATCTTAGACAAATGAAAAGCATTCTTTCAGTAAGTCAAAGCTTTTACAGAAGGTATCATCATTGTGACTTTAACAATTTCTAAGAGATGGATTTTTTTGTTTTTGTTGCTACTTGACATCATTGCCTACGGCTGTAATCCACTCAGTAGATAAAACACCCAGTCTACCTAAAATGTGAAACCACCATGTCCAGCCACGCTCACTGGAGTTACACGTTATACAATTGACATTAAAACAGAAAGTACAATGTCCCAAATTTGTTGCCACCCTCCAAAATAATTTCAATAATTCCTAGGCCATATATATTTTTAAATCCTCTATAATTTCTTCTCATTTTGTTCAGTCCAACCCAAAGAAATCTGCTTGTTTGAAGTCTGGGTTTCTTGTTCAGTTGCTGTATCACAGAAAATGACTCTGATTTCACCTGAATATATCCATATTCTTCACCACTTCCAAACCTGGAGGAGTCTCAACTAAAGTGGCTAATTTTACCGTTTTAAAGTAGAAGAGAACAGTCTATTCCCAAAGAGAACCATCACTGGAAAACAGTACTAAATATCAAAAAACAACTATAGCCACTGGAATGCCAACCTGTATGTTGAAATTTCCAAACCCAACATATGTAAATCCACCAGAAGTAGATGCTTAAAATCAAATAAACAATTAACAAAACAAGTTATAAAGAGTTCAGTAATTAACATTAAGCGCAAACAGAACTACCTTTCCTTCCTCCAAAAGGGTAGGTATTAGGCAGAAATTACCACACTATATTCACTGAGATTATAACTGCTCTTAAAATGTCATTTTTTTAAACTACTGTTTTCTGGAATTCTTGTTTTCTTTTATCCAAAGGGAATTTATATGGACTGAATTTACTCAAATTTAATTTAGATTTGAAAGGGTATAGCTGATACACTGCTAGGAAAATTATCAAATAAGCTTGTTTCCTCCTATGAGGTAGGTAATTTAAATTTATGTTAGAAATGTATTACTGTAAGTGATCTATCTCTATATTCCCAGGAAATTAAGTGTTTATATCCTCCCATGCATTTGAACACACTGGCTACTAACAGTCACGCCTACTAGTAACAACCTTGCAAGAAAAAAAATATAGCATTCTACATTGATTTACATTATTACATAAGACAACTTTCTCTCAAGATTCCCTGGTCATGATCACATTTAAAAATATGTGGTAACAAGATATATCATTTTTTTCCCATTATCAGTGTACATTAAAAAACATATAATAGCACTGTAAGTGTGGTTCCTAGATCTCCAGCATCTAGGAACTTGATAAAAATCAACTTTTCATACTTATACCTAATAAGCCAGAAACACTAAGGTCAGGACTCAGAAAACTGGGTTTAAAAAGCCCTCAGGTGATTCTTATCCACACTAAATTTAAACAAATCACTGACTAACCAAAGCTATCTAGAAATATAGTCCTTTATTGATTCTAATAATTTAGCAAGAACAGATATTTAATCAGCACACTTCGCTACTTAAAACAATCTCAGTAAAAGACAATATTACCTATTTATGGTAATCTCAAGAAAAGGTATAGAAGCTAACATGGGAAAGGTAGCCGACATTCTTTCTCTGAAGTAAAACAGAAACTTCCATGCAAATGATAATTCTGACTCCTGACAGACACCACCTCTTGTCCCACAATTCAACCCGTGCAAGTTTTCATTATTTCCAACAAATGAAACAATCGTAACATTACTCTCAATTTACCTGTCTCCCTTCATACAACTCAAGAACATGTTCCAACCACATTAAAGTTTGCTTACTGGCCAGGCGTGGTGGCTCACGCCTGTAATCCCAGCACTTTGTGAGGCCGAGGCAGGCAGATCACCTGAGGTCAGGAGTTCCAAGACCAGCCTGGCCAATGTAGTGAAACACTGTCTCTATTAATTAAAAACAAACAAACAAACAAAAAAAACTAGCCAGGCGTGGTGGCAATCGCCTGTAATCCCAGCTCCTCGGGAGGCCGAGGCAAGAGAATTGCTTGAACTTGGGAGTCGGAGGTTGCAGTGAGCCGAGACTGAGCCACTGCACTCCAGCCGGGGTGACACAGTGGGACTCCATCCCAAAAAAATAAAATTTTGTTTGCTTATTTGTTTTTCTCCTAGTACTCATTAATGTGATTTGCCATCTATTGCTAACTAATTCCTTCCACTACTCTCAGCAAATTACTTTGATTATGAATTAGCATGGCTGGACCCCAGGCTCTCTTTGCAGGAATGGAAAGTGTCATCCAATTTAAGAAATAATGATTCTCATCATTAAGCCAACCCTCCTCCTACTACTACACCAACACACACCCACACACACACACACACACACACACACACGTGTCATCTCTTCCAGAGATTATTTTCAGGAGATTTATTTTAAGCCATCTGTGAAGTATCACCCCACAAATGAGGTTGTTTGGATGGGCTAGGCCAGCAACTACCACTGCATTCTCCAGGTTGCAGCAAACATCTAAAGGTAAAAGACTGCTGTCAACACTATACCTCAACAGACCTGGCACTAATTCCCTATTTTTCTCACTTAACTGCTTATTTCTAATCTAATTCAGTTAGTAGGAAGGGAAAAACTCATTTTTCTCAATTCAACCAACATATCCCTAACTGCCTGGATCAGGAACACTAACAGAACCAAACAAATCTGAGAGGTTATAAATACACTAACATTTCTACCAGAAGAACAGAGATTCAATGGCAAGAACTAGAAAATAACCTATCTCACTTTCAAAAGAATGTTCATTTCTCTGAACCCCAACAGCTTTTCACTATAAACCAGTCATTTGTCATGTGACAAATGACAGTATCAACACTCACATCATTAATATGTACATATGTATACACAAACACATAACACATACAGAATTTATCAACTAAGAAAAAAACTAGAGAATAAGATCTTGCTATATTCAATGTTCATGGTATATTTAATACAGGCTTCTCTAAATTACCTTTTTATTCACCATTCTTCCTTCATAATATTACAGGCAAAACAAAAGCACCTACTCAAAGAATGTCAATCACAGATAGCAAAAGACTCATCAATCATACAAGCAAAAGTAGAGTATAGAATAATGTGAAATGAGAGATGTGATTCAAAAATGGCATGGTGTTTAGCAATCATTTAATCTCCGTGGGGCTCAGCATCAAAAACTATATAATGCCAATTTCATCCCCTTAACTGAATCTAAGAGTCAAAACTAAATCTCCATCTATGTCTTGTAAAGATACAGCAAATGGTCAACTTAATTAAAAGTAGAATTAAATTAATCCCTGTAAATGTAACTTAAGCATTCTGCTAAATATATAAATTAAGTCTCCTCTCAAACCAAAGCAATGTCTCAGCCACAAACTAGCAATTTCTCAATTATATGCTAAATGGAGAAGCTGCCTCAGTGACAGAAACATACTCATGAAACTTTCATACAAGGTTGGAACCAGGTGATGCAAGCAATAGGGTTAAAAAAAAAAAAAAAAAAAAAGAGCACAGGAGCTCCCAGGTACTTATTCTCTTGAAGTGATCACTTGAAATGCATAGTACAAATAAGCAAAGGTGTGGCTGCATGCATGGCTTGCGCATGCAATCCCAGCACTTTGGGAGGGTGAGGCGGGTGGATCACTTAGAGAACAGCCTGGCAAACATGGCAAAGCCTGTCTCCACAAAAACATACAAAAATTAGCTGGGCATGTTGGCACATGCTTGTAATCGCAGCTACTCTGGAGGCTGAGACAAGAAGTGCCTGAACGCAAGAGGCGGAGGTTGCAGTGAGCCAAGATCACGCCAAAGATGAGACATACCAATGCAGTGAACATAGAACACACTACAAAAGATTAACTGTACTAAAGGATCTAGAACCAACTTCCCTCTATTGCACTGGAAAAACCTATGACACGCCACTCTCCTTAACCTGTATTGATAGGAAAAAACATGTGAAATTTAGAGTCTAAGAATTTATGTTTTGAGTATTTGTGTCCTGAGTCCTTAGACTGATACTAAGGCTGGACTTCAGAGTAATCACATTGAGCTTTACTTCATCATGCTCAGTAAACACAGCTCATCACAAATCCAGCCCAGGTCTTTCCCAACGTCTTTCCTATCAACTAGTAAAATTATGTTTAAAAAAAAAAAAAAATTTCCCTGCAGACAGTGTATCTCTAAGGACAGTCCCTGGCCTGGAAGAATAAATAAGAGTTTTATGTGACAATGGATATAAAACAACAGTAACAACAACAGTATCATTCAAAACCCACAGAAATAAGGGGAATTATGAAGAAAAAGACACACACAGCAATCTACGTGAAGGAAACACACACACACACACAGCAATCTACATGAAGGAAACAAACACACACACACACACACACACACACACAGAGCAATCTGCCAGTAGGGTCTCACAGAGCTAAATATAGTAATTATTTCCACTAGCAAATTGTCCAAAGAACTGAAACGGAAATATCCTAATGCCACCACAAATAACTATCAACAACTTGCTATTCTCCCCAATAATTAAATGTAAACCAATTTTAGGACTAGAGTACACTGAAAATATGCATCAAAATATTTCAGAGTTAAGTGTAAACAAATAGTATAGAAAGATAAATAAAATCAAGGCTGGCACAACATATGAAATACAAAGTCCAACGAAAGGATTCTGAAGGAGGTCTAAACTAACTATAACTTCTCTGACAAGAAACCAAAGTAGCACAGCAACACAATCCAAATTTTCTCATGACAACCCACAGTATTCCTGATACATATTTCCTAAACATGAAATCATTAGATTTCAGGAACTGTATCATTTCAACTCAATTTTTGCTACCGAAGAACAAATGATATAACATAAAATGAACACATCTATACAAACAAGACATCCAAAAGATGAGAAACAGTCCAAAAAATTCAGATGTACAACCTAACTCTCAAGGTCACTGTATTCTCATTAGTTCAACAGAAAATGATTCACATGAACTAAACATCAAGTTCAAACATGAGGCTCCTCCTTGAACCTTGGGCACTTAGTGTGGACCTTGCTTTTTAAGTTGAATCAGCTCAGCAAAGTAAATTAACCCAGCCAAGCTTTTCCTACCAATCATTTCTACGCTGCATTAGTTCTTAAAACTCATGGGCAAGCAGGCCTTGTAAAAAAGGATTCCAATGACTCACATAGATGACGCTGAAAGTGGAAGAGCTAGAAGAACTGTTTCTCCATGTCTGCAACCCCCTTTCGATTGTACAACCACCTCATCCCTTTATCAACATATACTTCTACACTATTCCCCACCTCTTTACTCTCTACTGGCTTAATAAATACATCCTTTGAACTTGATATCTTATTTTTTTTTCCCCAGACGGAGTCTCACTCTGTCACCCAGGCTGGAGTGCAGTGGCACGGTCTTGGCTCACTGCAACCTCTGCCACCTGAGTTCAAGTGATTCTCCTGCCTCAGCCTCCTGAGTAGCTGGGATTATGAGCACACACCACCAAGCTCGGGTACTTTTTGTATTTTTGAGACAGGGTATTGCTTTGTTGGCCAGGCTGGTCTCAAACTCCTGATGTCAGGTGATCCGCCCACCTCAGCCTCCCAAAATGCTGGGATTACAGGCTTGAGCCACCACACCTGGTCTCAAATATTTATATAGAATTAAGTGTTCCCCATCTCACCATGCAAGAGAGGACTTCTCACTCCTGTAAACTCAAATAGCACTTGCTGATTTCTATTTTTTTTTCCTTGAGATGGAGTCTCACCTCTGTCACCTAAGCTGGAGTGCCAGTGGCATGATCTCGGCTCACTGCAACCTCCGCCTCCTGGGTTCAAGCAATTCTCCTGCCTTAGCCTCTGGAGTAGCTGGGATTATAGGCGCCTGCCACCACGCCAGACTAATTTTCGTATTTTTAGTAGAGTGTTTTGTCATGTTGGCCAGACTGGGCTCGAACTCCTGACCTCAGGTGATCCACCTGCCTCATCCTCCCAAAGTGCTGGGATTACAGGCGTTTTAACCACCACCACCAAATAACCCCAAAACCATACCCAAAAATACACTGTAAATATCATCGCAAGGTACTAAACAAGTGCTGGTAAACACTAAATAACTCAAATGACCTCTATCTGGGAATGGTTGACTACTTCATGGGTGTAAATGTATGGAGTCAGATATCAGATGGGCCAAGATTCTGATCAGATATTCTGTCATAAGGAAGTAACTAGGAAATAGCTAAAAACTTGTTTTCTAACTTAAGAAAAAAATTAGTACCTGGCACAATGGTTCACACCTACAATACCAGCTGAGGCAAGAGGATGGCATGAGGCCAGGAGTTCAAGATCAGCCTAAGCAACATAGTGAGATCCCAGCTCTAAAAACATTAGAAAATTAAAATTAGCCAGGCATGTTGACACGTGACTGTAGTCCCAGCTACTCTGGAGGGTAAGGTGAAAGGATCGTTTGAGCTCAGGTGTTCAAGGCTGCAGTGACTTATGTTAATGCCACTGAACTCCAGCCTGGGCTGTGAGATACTGTCTCACTTTACAAATATTAGCAATGCTGCCTCATTCATTCACTTAATATTTCTTCAACATCTGTTGTGTGATGGGCTCTCTGCAAGTCGATCAACTGCACACAGCTGAAGAAAAAAACACATAAACAAAATCAACTGTTCTAAAATACCAACAGTATTCATTTAAAGGCATGTACTATACTCACTGTGTTCCACAATATATGCTCCATAAATATAATTCCTCCTCTTTTCTGGACATCACTTAGAACCCTAGAACTCTGGCGCTTTTTTTTTTTAATCCGAGAGGTGGTAGTCTCATTTTCACACATCCTTGTTTCCATCTCAACAAGTGCCTGTGCCTTCTGTGGTCCAAGGATAAGTTTCCTTTTAGCTTTCAACAACGTACAACATGTAGGAAAAAAAAGGAATTCAGAATATCTATACAAATAAAAAAGAGTATCTGAGCAACCAGCAAAGTGCAATACTACATCTGCCATTTTTAAGTATTCAAAGTTTTCACAACACTTTCTGCAGAAGATCTTGAAATCGAAAAGTCTAATGAGGCACACTGACTGGATTTCAGAGTGTCATTTTTAAGCTCAAATTCTGAAATCATTATGTTCAGACAAGGTCCTGTGTCATCATGAACCTAGCCAAGGCCTCCGCAATATATTCTTATTTTTCTTTACAAGGTTATTTTACCTGAGCAGTTTACATTTCTGTGCTAAAAGCACTTAATATTATTTTCAGCCTCGTTGCGACACTACTGAGTAGGATCCACACTGACGACACATCAAATTTTAGCGATCAGATTCTCTCTTCCTTTCAGAGGCATCAACTAAGTGGTCAAAAACTGGTATCACATGACGCTGAAAAAGTTACAACACAAATATCTTATTTCAGGCTCAGATGTCATTCTCCCACTACAAAAGTCCCATGAAAATATACCTTGCTTTATTACATAAAATTCATGTACTAAGCATTATTATGTGTATGGACAAGATGAAGAGAATTGAAATGCAAATATAAGACAGAATCAAGCAATGTATTATCGACCAGAAAACATGCATTTAAAAACTTCAACCCATGGCCGGGCACAGTGGCTCATGCCCGTAATCCCAGGACTTTGGGAAGCTGAGTCGGGTGGATCACCTGAGGTCAGGAGTTTGAGACCAACCTGGCCAACATGGTGAAACTGTCTCTACTAAAAATACAAAATTTAGCCAGGTGTGGTGGCCCACACCTGTAATCCCAGCTATTCAGGAGGCTGAGGCAGGAGAATAGCTTCAGACCAGAAGGTAGAGGCTGCAGTGAGCCAAGATCACACCAACCACTGTACTCCAGCTTGCACAACAGAGCGAGACTCTGTCTCAAAAAATAAAATTAAATAAATAAATAAATAAATAAAAACTTCAACCCATGGATTATAACTGACTACCTGCTGAAATCAGTGAAGGTAGTATCAGAGGTAAACATATCAGGTAAAGGGTGTTTTTGCTAAGCTTTGAAATGAGATCATGAAAATTCTAGTCAAGCAACACTATTTCACATAACTATCAATGTAAATCAGTTTCCACTTGTAATACTCTATTACAAGAACCTATAAAAGCAAAATACCGTATGTTAATAACAAACTTCTGAAATCTGACATCATAATTAAGGAATGAGTTCACGAAAGCAGGGAGCTCCCTAAGCAACTTTTAGAATCTTTTTAATTCCAAGCCAAGATTACCTATCATATAAAAACAGAATACCTCAAATACTTCATTACCTATTTTAAGGTAGCAAAATTTTTATCCCAAAATTCTATTTGAAATTATTCTATAACCTACAATGAAAGCATATGTCAAACATGATGTGCAACATGAATATATTTATGAAGTCACTTAATGAAATGTGTATCAGGAAATCAGAAAGTTGTTGACCAACCATGTTTTGGATGAGAAATATGTGTGTGTGTGTATATATATTTTTTGTTGTTGTTGTTGTTGTCGTTCGTTTGTTTTTGAGACGGAGTCTCACTCTGGAGTGCAGAGGCTGGAGTGCAGCGGTGCTCCAGGCTCCACGCTCCAGGCTGGAGTGCAGTGGCTCTATCTTGGCTCACTGCAAGCTCCACCTCCCACGTTCACACCATTCTCCTGCCTCAGCCTCCCGAGCAGCTGGGACTACAGGTGCCCACCACCACGCCAGCTAATTTTTTGTATTTTTTAGTAGAGATGGGGTTTAACTGTGTTAGCCAGGATGGTCTTGATCTCCTGACCTCGTGATCCGCCCGCCTTGGCCTCCCAAAGTGCTGGGATTACAGGCGTCAGCCACCACGCCCAGGCACATGTATGTATTTTAATGCAAGAATGTAGGATGATTTTTAAGTAACACCAAGGATTAACTACCAAGAATGTTTTAAGACGGGTACGTTGATGTGTGTCCCTAGTGGAAACACGCAAAAGCTTAGACTAGCATTCCATAACAAAAGATTCACCATACTCAATTATACTATCTATATCCCAAGTTTTCTTCTATTATATCATCACAATCAGGATTCTCAAAAAGTCCAGGAAGCACCAAAGAAAATGTATTATCACCAAGCAAAATAACTACAAGCAGCAAGAATCTTGTGGAATCTAGAGTTCTTATAACTTACCTTTAACTCATGCAACAGGCCATATTTAATTAAAAAGGTCCTGAAAACAGGTTTTCTTCAAATATGCTGCATAATCACTCATGCCAAAATCTAAGGGCCATCCACACCAGCAAACCAATGCAAGGAGAAATGCTTCCCCTCCAAAAACAAACAAAAAAGTATAATTAGAAGTAGCTCCAGAGCAGTACAGGAAGAACTCACAGGTTGCTCTACATACTACCCCACGGTTTGTAGAGGAAAAGTATTTGTCTTTTCATCAGTCAATTTGTGTGAACTGAGGAGCTCTGTCTTCAAAGATCCAGATAAAGTACTTTGGTTGTGGCTTTGGTAAATCAAGAGGTTTAACATTTACAAATTCTGAGAACACTGATGTCACACCTGTATTATATAACTCCTAAAGCAACTAGGCTTGGCCTCTTTATTTTCCTTACCTGAGAGTGGCCATTAATCCAAGAAGCTATTCGGGCAGAGACCATATCAAGTCAGTAACAGGAACTGCTGTTACTCTGATAGTTCCTTTTCCTTGAGTAATTACCGTCTGCAAGGATGTGATTTAAAAGATGGAAAAGGTGACATTCACAACCACTCCTGGTAAATTCAAGAGAAAAAATGTAACTCCAATCAGTCTATCAGTATTATCATGGAGCTAACACCAATCTCTATAGTACCTGGTAATCAACTGTTACAATCACTATGAATCATTCCCTTGCTGCCTACTATAAACTTTAGCTGCAAAACCTAAAAATCTCTTCCCTTTTATGAATGGCTTCTTTGTCCCGTAACCAACTTGAACTGGACCTAGAGACTCGGGAATTCCTGAACTATTTACTCCCAATTTGTCACTTAGTGACACCACTGAACCTAACTGTAATTTGTATTTCAGTGCTCCAAGTATGGTTTAGTGTGTCAGTTATCTCTATTATCAGTGATACAACTTATTCGCTCAAATATGCAACCTCCTGCCTCCCAGCACCCAGGACCTTCCACTCATTTAGTAATTTATAAATAAATACTTACTCAATGGTAGAAAATGATTATTCCAGTATCACATCCTCTATTGTGATCATAGGGCACTGTAAAACCTGATCAACTGACGTCAACATCCCAAGAAAAAGAGTAACTTCTATTTCAAAAGCCTTGATACGTAACGAGCATGATCGTGATTCATTACAATTTCCTTCAATATATAGGTGGCCTTACAAGGGCTTTCATCCCATCCCCACTTCCCTTCAGATAACATGACTTAGTAACAGGAGAAGCAGGAGGCCACGTGGGAAGCAGCACAACCACTTAAAACCCCCTGGGTCATGAAAACATTATTAACCAACACCAGTCAATGCACAAAGTGAAAGTTAGAAAGCAGAAAACCTTTTTATCCTAAGAATGAAAGAGAATATGATTTGAATCTACTGCTTAATAGGCATCACCTCATCCACAGTAACTTAAGATCTCATCAAAATCAACAGGCAAAAAAATATATACAACAGTACCTCACAGTTTAATTGCTCTATGCATTTATTATTAGCTATTATTAATGCAGAATGAGGGGACAAAAAGCTCACAAACACTCTACACAATTTCACAAGACGCATTGCAGGGGGAAAAGTGACTGAGATGGATCAACAGTATGCTAGGGTCTTGGTGGACGCATTCCTGGGGGAGGTGGACCTGGAAAGGAAATAGAAACATTGAGAAAAAGAGGATACACATATTCAGGGGCCTGGCTGAACCATCAAGCCCCTATGCTCCCACTCACCTCTAATTCCTGGTGGAGGGGGTCTCATTCCCGGAGGGGGCATGCCTATTGGCGTCCCTCGAGCAGGGGGAAGCCCAATTGGTGGGCCCATGGGTGGTCTCATACCAGGTGGAGGAGCCATAATGCCTGCGATGAAAAATGGTAGAAATAAAGGCCTCATAAACCGGCTTAGAAAAGCTGTTAGAATTTAGCCCAAATAATCCCTAAAGAAATGGGCCAGACAACAGTGATAAGAGTCAAATGATTTCTAAATGACAATTACTCTCCTACGTCTTTCATTAAACACCAGTACCTAGAAGAGGGAGGAAGCATATGCCCCGGATTCTGAGTTAGGCCCTCAGGCTGTGTCTTAAATCAGTAAGCTCTCTCTAGTCAGAGATTCAAATTCGTCTTAATGTTCACCAATCCCTTACCTGGAGGTGGGGTTGCTCTGCCAACAGGTGGGGGCGGAGTCCCCCGTCCTGGTGGGTACTGTGTTGGGGCTCCAGCAATGCTGGCAGTGGCAGCAACGGCAGCAGCTGCTACAGTGCCTCTTCCCTGTGGAGTCATTACCTGAGAAGGCAAGGGGAGAAACCAACAAAGTGATACATACCTTCACGTTATTCAAACACAGAAAATAAATGAGAAAAATGACCAATTAGATACAAACAACTGTTGCAATGTTGTACTTCTCTCATTATTCCCATGGTTTTTTTTGAGACAGTTTCACTCTTGTCACCCAGGCTGCAATGCAATGGTGCAATCTCAGCCCACTGCAGCCTCCCACTCCCGGGTTCAAGCGACTCTCCTGTCTCAGCCTGCTGGGTAGCCGGGATCACAGGTGCCCCAACCAGGCCCAGCAGCTTTTGTGCTTTTAGTAGGGACGGGGTTTTCACCATGTGGCCAGGCTGGTCTCCAACTCCCGACCTCAAGTGATCGGCCCACTGTGGCCTCCCAAAGTGCTGGACTACAGGCATAAGCCACCGCACCTGCCTATTCCCGTATTTTAAAAACTGATCTTAGTACACGGACATCCACAAAGCCCTTTGATCTTTTCAGCTGAGGTATATCCAGGCATTCTGTTCACTCACCACTAGTGGCAAGTTACTCTTACCAAGAGTAACTCGGGTAATTTTAATCACCCAATGACCATTTTAAGTAGCTAGTTTTATTCCCTTCCTCCTGTGTATCTGCCCGTTGGTTCCTCCTAGACCATATGCCCTTTACATAGTATGACATGTACACTCAGGTTTTTAAATCTCCTCGGCCTCTGGCTTAGTCACATTCTCCCAATATAAAACCCTCCGCTGGTTCCTCACCTGCTGGGACGGTCCCCCAACTCCTCGGACAGGGCCTGCCAATCCAGCAGGGGCCTGGGGAATTGGCACACCAGCTGGTACTCCTCTACCAGCTGCCCTACCAACCCCAGGGCCTCCAGCAGCTCCAGCAAGTGGTACCCGAGCAATGCCAGTCTGAAACAAGAAAATGTATAGCCTAAAATCAAACAATTTACAAGTTCTCAGTATTTTTATGCATCAGAGATCACTTCTCTCCACCATTTTCCCAGACACTTATCTCGTATTAGTTCTGTATCCAAATGAACAAGCAAGTATACCATGGAGGTATCTTGTGGATAAAATGCGCATTATTTGTCAAATTGTGAAAACAGCTCTTTTATAAACATACCAAGCAAACATGAATCAGCAACTCCTACCCTCACCTAGGTAATGCCCAGCACACAGAATAATTCACCAAAAAACCCTTAATCCCAAATAGCATAGGCAACCAACAATTGATACTAAGTGCTTGGCACATTTGACAATCCATGTTAAACTGTGTCTGTGCTGTACCGTGATTTCAGACATCTCACATAATATGATGTCCTTGCAAATTAGAGTTCTGTCCTGCTCTACATCTTCCTTACATCTTTGGGGGGTGGCCCCTCCACAGTCATGGATACCAAGTTCTCCCCACGCAGCAACACCAGACCCAAAACCCGCTTTTCTTCACGCTCTGGTTGCTTCGCATTCTTTGGCCTACAAATCAGAATTAAATTTTAGTGAGATAATTTTAGTGACTCCTAGATTACTCACTCATCAAAATATTTATACAACCTCAAGTATCAATTAAGGCAACCGATGCTAAACAGATATTAAGTTATCACTGAAAAACAAACCAAAAAAAATCTGTAAACAGTTAATATAAAAGGGTAAATAGTAAAGCTGTTTTCTGATCTAACTTTAGTCTTTTACAGAATGTTCCTTTGATGTTAACACTACAACAAGACAAATTTCTTTTGTAAAACGCCTTTTAAGGAAAACAAAGTTGAAACTTCGGTTTCCATATTAAAATGGAAATTTCTTTAAAAAATTACTTAAATAATTAAATCATAATGACAGGGTGACACAACTGAAATAATGCGAACAGTAATAGGCAAAGAGAGGATAACAAATAGCAACCATATCCCAAATCCTCAACCGTGAAGAGCAATTATTATTCTCTATTTCAACCCAGATTTATTCGGTCTAAGACTGCTGCAGAAGCCAACCAATTAATTAACAATAGCATTTTTCTCAATTTTAAAAATAAATATAACTTAATATTTTGAGCACAACATACACTTTTATTCCCAGTAATAAATCCATGATTGTCTCACAAACTTAAAAGAGTTTATATGCAGACTCTGACCTAATTCAGAGATCAGGTCAAGAGGTGAAACAATAGACTGGCTCTACCTTAGCTTCCCTACCTACCTCAGTTACCCTTGGAAATCCCTTACTCCAGCTCTGGCCTTCCCTTCCCACTGCCTCTGCGTCCAACCCCCATTTACCCAAATCAGCTTACTTGATCTTTCTGAACTCATCACAATCACAGAGGATCAAATTCATATGCTTGTCAAAAGCCTTAAAGGTGCCAATGAAGATTCGGCCATCTTGTAGGATACATCTCATTCTATAGTCAATGTGCTGCAGCATCTTGCTACTCTTGCCCACAGTCTGGAAGCAGTAAGACAAGAGTCATGTTCAGGTTGCCAACACCCTAGTCTTCTAATCTTCTGTTTCTTCTCCGCCCTTATATAATCCAAGCCTGGTTTCCTTAACTAAACAAATATTCTCTCCTACTTTTTCACCAACATTCTTCCATATTTTGTTTTGTTTTTTTTTTTTTTTTGAGACGGAGTCTCGCTCTGTCGCCCAGGCTGGGGTGCAGTGGCCGGATCTCAGCTCACTGCAAGCTCCGCCTCCCGGGTTTACGCCATTCTCCTGCCTCAGCCTCCCGAGTAGCTGGGACTACAGGCACCCGCCACCTCGCCCGGCTAGTTTTTTGTATTTTTTAGTAGAGACGGGGTTTCACCGTGTTAGCCAGGATGGTCTCGATCTCCTGACCTCGTGATCCGCCCGTCTCGGCCTCCCAAAGTGCTGGGATTACAGGCTTGAGCCACCGCGCCCGGCCCATTCTTCCATATTTAGTATGAGTCTCTGGAGGACCACGAAGGATTATGAAGTATTTTTTCACATCTCAAGAACCAATTTTCACCTCCTTAGGGGTGATTATTCTTCTCTTAGACAATGCATGCTGTAAACTGTCCACTCCCCTAACTAAACCAAACCACAATGATTAGGGTGTTCTCTCTCTCCAGACTGCTTTTCTCTGTACTATTAATGCCAAAACCCTTCCATTTTCAAAGTCCTCTTTATTTCTATTGTAATCTGACCTGAGAGTCCATCATCTGCAGGATAGTCCTTCACCACTGGTGGAATCATGACCAATTACTCCTGTATTTTCTCACATCATAAAACATTTCTCACGGCCAGGTACAGTGGCTCACGCCTGTCCCAGCACTTTGGGAGGCCGAGGTGGGTGGATCACTTGAGGTCAGGAGTTTGAGACCAGCCTGGCCAACACGGTGAAACCCTGTCTCTAATAAAGAGGCTGAGGCACAAGAATCTCTTGGACCCAGGGTTGTAGTGAGCCTGGGAGACAGAGCAAGACTCCGTCTGAAAAAAATAAAAAAAATCAGCTCATCTCCCGCTGATACTCAGTGCAATGAGAATCTATATCCATGGATGTATACTAACATTCAGAACCCAAAATCACTGCACATGCTGGCAAACTCTTTCTTTCAGCCCTTACATCACGTTTTCAACCCTCAGGCTTATTGTACAGCTTACCATGATTGCTGTTCCACCAAATCCAATGTCCACAGTTAAAACTTGGTGCTTCTGAAGACCTAGGGGAAGGCTATAGATAAAGGTATGATGCAGGTTCTCCTAGAAACAATGCAAGCTGGGCAGAAGCTTCAAAGAGTAGACGGAGCCTGCAGAGAAAAGCATGTTAAAGCTGCACTGCAATCTACCATATTTTAAAACAGGCATGAAAATCACTATGACAGACATATTCAAAAACATCCTTCCTCTCATACTAGCTTCCTCACCAAGGGACTGCCAAATTTCACTAGTCCCATTCTTAACTGTCACATTTGACACACTTAGGACTGATGAAACTCATTGAATTTTATTTTACCTAGTAATTCCTACATGTTTCAAAAATTAAGCTTCATTTTCCAAAATTTGGTATTTTTCTTTCCATCTTCATTTAAGGTAGTGTGTCTCTCTAGTACAGAATTCATATCAAGTCATCTCTATATCAACATCTCAATTACTCTTTCATTCAGATTTTTCCTTTTTCCTGAGATATCTTATGTTGTCATTTGCAACATTCTTTCTTCCCCTAAATTCACTTCAAGATGATGGCAAGTAATCTTTCCCCACTAAGAGCCAAATGTGTTATAAACCTGCCTAAGACTTCCCATGTCAAAAGAGGATACACAACTATGGAATATATATATATATAGACTCACATAAACAACTTTCATACATCATGTAACGAAGGACAAAGTTATAAATCACGTTAACGACTGGGTTCGGTAGCTCATGCCTGTAATCCCAGCACTCTGGGAGGCCAAGGCGGGTGAATCACCTGAGGTCAAGAGTTTGAGAACAGCCTGGCCAACATGGTGAAACCCCATCTCTGCTAAAAACACAAAAAATTAGCCAGGCATGGTGGTGGGCGCCTGTAATCCCAGCTACTCGAGAGCCTGAGGTAGGAGAATCTCTTGAACCTGGGGGGCAGAGGTGGCAGCGAGCCGAGATCGTGCCACTGCATTCCAACCTGGGCAACAAGAGGGGGCAACAAGAACAAAACTCCATCTCAAAATAAATAAGTAAGTCACGTAACAATGGGGATACCTGAGGAGAAATGCACTGGGTGATTTTATCATGGTATGAACAGTGTACTTACACAAACCTAGAGGATACACAGAGAGTCTACTATACTCTTAGGCTACATGGTAGATCCTACACTACAAACCTGTACATCATGTTACTATCCTGAATACCATGAACACTCACAATACAATGTTAAACAGAGAAGAGGCCGGGTGTGGGGGCTCATGCTGGTAATCCCAACACTTTGGGAGACCGAGGTGGGCGGATCACCTGAGGTCAGGAATTCAAGACCAGCCTGGCCAACATGGTGTCTCTACTAAAAATACAAAAATTAGCTGGGTGTGGTGGCGGGTACCTGTAATCCCAGCTACTCAGGTGGCTGAGGCAGGAGAATCATTTGAACCCAGGAGGCAGAGTTTGCAGTGAGCTGAGATGGTGCCACTGCACTCCAGCCTGGGCAACAGAGCAAGACTCCATCTCAGCGGGGAAAAAAAGAGAAAAGGTACAATAAAAACATGGTTTTGTAATCTTAAGGGACTGCCATCACACATGCAGTCTGTTGGTGACTGGAATTGTTATGCAGCTCATGACCGTAATCAAACATGCATACTGTTTCCCTTTTCTCCATAATTTAAAAAATGCTATTAAATATGGCAGCCAAATCTAGCCCGAATTGTAAAAGGTCTCAAAGTGCTTATCATACTAATTTAAAAATGGAACACAAATTACTTTTGAAAGGATTCAAAAGTATTCCTTTGAGCCGAGATCACACCACTGCATTCCAGTCTGGGCAGCAAGAGTGAAAGTCCATCTCAAAAAAAAGGAATACTCTAATGCCTGGCTGTCATTCAGTGGCCATGAATCTGATGTCTGTACATTTAAAAAAGTATTAAATAAAACTTATAAAGATCTTAAAAGAACTTTTCAAATAAGCAAACAAAGACCCTCACAAAAATTAAATGTAGTTTCTGACCTATATATAACGAGTAACAGAGTTTAAGGCCCATAAACAGAAGTTTTGAATATTATGATTCTTTATAAAGCAGTCTAAATCCAAGAAAACATGGTATGTGAGACTCAACAGCAATATCCTTTTGTTTGTTTGTTTTGAGATGGAATCTCGTGCTGTCACCCAGGCAGGAGTGTAATGGCACAATCTCGGCTCACTGCAGCCTCCACTTCCCGGGTTCAAGTGGTTCTCCTGCCTCAGCCTCCTGAGTAGCTGGGAATACAGGCACCTGCCACCATGCCCGGGTAACTTTTGTATTTTTAATAGAGATGAGGTTTCGCCATGTTGGCCAGGCTAGTCTGGAACTCCTGACCTCAGGTGATCTGCCGGACTTGGCCTCCCAAAGTCCTGGGATTACAGTGAGCCACCACGCCCGGCCAGCAATATCCATTTTTATAGCATTGCAACACTTGGGACCTTCAGCCACCCAAAGAGACAACAAGGATCATGACTGTGAATGAGCATGACAGATCTTACTGTGCTGATGAAAATGTTTCCTGAGTAGTTCATGTCAATGATTGCACAGTTCTATAAATTTACTTAAATCATTGTTTCATGCACTTGAATTGGGTGGATTTTATGTTTATCAGCTCTACATCACTAAGGCTGTTTTTAACCCATTTATGCCAGAGGTTGGAATTTTTTTGTGAAAAATCAGACCTTGGCGATGACTTTGAGCAGTAGGATATAAATAACTCCCACAAGCTTAGCAGTCCATATGTATGAAATACATCTAGGGATGCGAGTTATGGCCCAAAGAACTGAAGACCTAGAGATTTAGGGATAGATTATTTTAAATATATATATTTTATATATTATATATATTTTGCATATATGTGTGTGTATATATGTCATAAACAATATAATAAAATGAGAACCTGTATAGATAGAAGAGATACATGTTTCACTCACAACAGGAGCTGACCTCCTACAGCAGTTAAAAGGATTCCTTTAGGAGACAGATATGAAATTTACAAACAGTTCTCTCTCATCCCTAAATGTGATACAATGTAGTCATGACCTTGTAAGTGAAACAAAATAAATCACTGCTGGGTGGTCAAATTTATCTTTATAGCACAAGAGAACAAAACTTCAAGAGAAAGGAGACAACAGTAGCAACATCACACTGCAAGGATGGATCAGCAGTCACAGTGTATCTTCGGAGATCAAAGGACACATAAGCAAATAAACCAACTGGTATCCCTCACGGAAGCACAAGTTCTCAAACTTTAGGAAACTGTAGACATTCAAATGATTAAACTGCATAAAAATATAAATCTACTTTAATTCAAAAGTAAAATAAGATGACTAGGGTTGGACAAAGCACATATAGCAAAAAGTAAACTAAGATGACTAGGGTTGGCCAAGGTACACAGCAAATGAGAGACACCACAGAGTATCGATATCCATCTGTTAAAATTTAAAATTATAGAGGGTCTCCGTAGAGATCCTCCATCGAAGAGTATGCAAAAACAAGTGACAAAAGAAAACTAAATACAAAATATTAATATGCAATAATTCCAATTAAAAACACAAGAAAACAAATTTCCTTTATTGGAAAGGTTTAACAAAAACAGAAGAACACCAGAATACAAAGGGTGTTACTGAGAAACTAATGGTCTACTAATTTTTAGTGGCAATCAATACTTCTCATGATGTGTTTAGAAAACAATGTAACAAAAACGTTTAAAAGTCATACTACTAGTACACCCTGCATCCCAACTACTAGGTAAGCATCCAACTGGATATGTACCCTAGTAAATATTTAGGTACCAAACAAAAATAGAACATTCATAACACAATGTTTTTGTTTTTGTTTTTTGAGATAGAAGTATTGCTTTGTTGTCCAGGCTGGAGCACAATGGCACAATCTCTGCTCATTGCAACCTCTGTCCCCAGGGTTCAAGCAATTCTCCTGCCTGAGCCTCCCCAGTAGCTGGGATTACAGGTGTCTGCCACTATACCCGGCTAACATTTGCATTTTTAGTACAGACAGGGTTTTGCCATGTTGGCCAGGTTGGTCTCAAACTCCTGACCTCAGGTGATCCACCTGCCTCGGCCTCCCAAAGTGCTAGGATTACAGGCGTGAGCCACCACACCCAGCCACATAATAGTTTATTTTCCTATTTTTCCTGGTCATAATGTGCCTTACATTTTTAATGAAAAAGGGTACCAAGTGTTTAAATGTCATTAAGACTACCCATCTTCCTCCACAGCAGGCTTTAACATGACTTAGACTGATCCCTTCCCCAAGAAATTCATCTGATTGTCTACCCTGTAATGTATACTTCATGCATATTTCTATAATCCATTCTTCATCACCTTCTATGACATTATGACTATATTCACTGGCCCCCACTTTGGTGTTTTCTTCTTTGAATCTGCTCCTCTAAAACAAAACTCAGCCAATTTTTTTCTTTTAAATAGCAAGATACTAAGTATTTTACACTTTGCCTGTCCTTCAATCTGCCACAACTACTCAAAGCTGCACCACTGTAGCACCAATGTGGCCAAGGATAACATAATAAATGAACTTAGCTGTGTTCCAATAAAATTTCATTTATAGACACAGGTAGTGGTCCAGATATATTACCAACCTGTGTTCTACAGGAATACTAGTAACGGGTAAATATCTGGGTAGAACTAGCAGTTGAGACTAGAATAAGATATAAATAAATACCATAAAATTACATGGTCCTACTTGCAGACTATAATGTATGACTTAAATGTTGTATTTAAAAATTTACAAAAATCTGTGAACTGAACTGAGCTGAAAATTCCTAAGAAGAAAGAAATCAGTTGTGCACCTATTCAATGAAAAATTCCCTTACTCCAGGGAGCAGCTTGGAACAATGATCAGATTCCAATCTGCTTACGCAACTACTAGAAAATGTTTAGTATAAAGGATTCAAGAAAGGAGGATTTCTCAGAAAATTTCTGTCTCCTTTGATTTAAACTCAAAATTGGCCAGGCACAGCAGGCCACGCCTGTAATCCTGGCACTTTGAGAGGCCAAGGCGGGTGGATCACCTGAGCTCAGGAGTTTGACACCAGCCTGAAGAACATGGTAAAACTCCGTCTCTACTAAAAATACAAAAGTTAGCCAGGTGCGGTCGGGGGTGCCTGTCATCCCAGCTACTCGGAGGCTGAGGCAGGAAAATCACTTGAACCTGGGAGGTAGAGGTTGCAATGAGCCGAAACTACACCACTGCACTCCAGCCTGGGCGACAGAGTGAGACTTCATCTCTAAATAAATAAATAAGTAACTCAAAATGGTGGCCATAAACAAGCCTCACTGATTCAAGTTGAAGAATAATATTTCAAAAACAGACTTTAAAAAAAGGCTAGAAGAAATTTATCAGTAAACCCAATTCCTCTCTGCTCTTACTTTGTAAAAAGTAAACAGTAAACTCTCAGAAATAAGGGCATTCTAAACTTAAAAGTAGAAAAAAAGAAAAATCACAAAGGAAAAACAAGAAAATAAATCAAAATCAACTTTGTAATAGCTTTTTCCTAAAAACTGAAAGCAATAACATAAAAAGAAACCAAATAAATCTATATCACATTGAAAATTTATCATATTTTTATTACATTGCTGATTCATATAGGAAATACATTGGTTAAAACAGAAAAGTGAGAAAAAGACAAAACAAAAAGAATTAGTAAATAAGCATGAGAAAGTATTTAGGTTCTCTAACACTCATTGTTAATTATGTGTTGTATATTTATAATTCACTAGACTAACTTCGAACTAAAATAATGCTGTGAAAGTATGTTGTAACTGGCCTTTTATTTTTTGAAAGCAATGAATACTAATGTAATACTTTGCAATAAATTTAGAAAAATGTACCTTAAGTTCATATTCCTTGATTCAATTTACTTTTACATCTGTGTATCTGAAAAAATTATTCTACCTTAACTTTTATACAAAGCTATCTACTAAAGCTTTGTTCAAACTACTGGCAGAAAAAAATGACACCTCCCACAAAAGGAAATTATAAAACATTCAGTAACAGGGTATTCAAGAGCCATTTATAGTGAAATACTTTTATATCATTAAAAAAGAAAACTACCTGAAAAACATGCACTACAATAACTGGAATACAGAAACATGACAAAAGTGTCAGGGCAGAAAATTTAAGGTCCCGCTTTTACTTTTTAAAACTTTCTGCAATGTGCTTATTGTATGAAGCTCTAAGGAAAAAAAGTAATGTGTGACTGATAATTAAGAGAACCCCCAACACCCATTCTTTAATGATTCTTTATTCTTGATCATTGCTGCATTAGTTCTAACCTGGTTTTTGCTTGGAATCAGATTCCTCTCTATTCCAATATGGCTTTAACCACCTCTTGGTGTCTCAGCTAAGAATGCCTGCCTCAGTTCAGCCTGGAAATCCACCACAGGTACTTGCTGCTGCTGGGAACGCCTCGGGTACAACTGACACCTACAACAAGAGCACAATATATATAAATGATAGAAGGACATTTGTCTTTATAAGAAACCATGTGAAAGAAAACTAGGGACCCTTACATTTAAGAAGATATTCCTTTTTTTTTTTTTTTTTTTTTTTTTGAGATAGGGTCTCATTCTGTTGCCCAGACTGGAGTACAATGATGTAACTTTGGCTCACTGTAAACCCCACCTTCTGGGTTCAAGTGATTCTCCTGTCTCAGCCTCCCAAGTAGCTAGGATTACAGGTGCCCGCCACCACACCCAGCTTTTTTTTTTTTTTTTTTTTTTTTAATTGGAGACGGAGTCTCCCTCTGTCACCCAGGCTGGAGTGCAGTGGCGCAATCTGGGCTAACTGCAAGCTCCGCCTCACAGAATCATGCCATTCTCCTGCCTCAGCCTCCCAAGTAGCTGGGACTACAGGTGCCCGCCACCACACCTGGCTAATTTTTTTGTATTTTTAGTAGAGATGAGGTTTCACCGTGTTGGCCAGGCTGGTCTCCAACTCCTGACCTCAGGTGATCCACCCACCTTAGCCTCCCAAAGTGCTGGGATTACATGCATGAGCCACCACACCAAGGCAAGACCTTTCTTTAGGGTCAGAGCATGACACTATCTTATGAGAAATTATAAAACAAAACAGGAATCTCTACACAGAGATTGTGCAAGGGGATTAGTGGATACTTAGATACTTACCAAGTCTAGAAATATTTCCAAAAGAACTAAAAACACAAGGGCTGGTAGCCCTGAAGAAACACCATCAGTTACATATATAGTCACTAACTTTCAGATTATCCTATGTGAACAATCCTTTCTCCCCAGGGGTGAGGAGGGATATGCTGCTAAAGCATTTGCAGGGAGATGTTCAGGCTGTCCTTCATACTGATCCTCCTGACAGATCACTACCTGAATATAAAACTTCCAGGGCTATTTAAGGGCTCTTAAAATATGTAAACCCATCATCTACTGGTAAGCAGGGAATTCCAGAGAAAAGCCCTCAACATACCCCTATGAATGGGTAACCTGGCTGTGAAATCTGATCATGAGAAGGAAGAGATACAGGAAATGACAGTTAGCTTGCCTTCAGGTGAGGAGGTGGAGAATCACTAATAATGCTGCCCTTGTTGGTATGTAAGGATTTGGAAATTGGACTTTTTTCTATAGTTTTTCAGTCACATTTTAAACATGTTTCTGTATAATACAGAATTTAGCTGGTCTTTGCTCCTGGTTCCTGGGAAATAACCTATACATCCTGGGAATTTACCAAGTGAAAGAAATGTGCTTGTTATTCCAGGTGGGTCCCTAGGATCACACCTGAGTTCATGGTAATGAGATGTCTCAAGCTGGTGACTAACCAGGCCACAAAAGATCAAACAAAGATTAAAGGGTTGGGGCTTTGAGCAAGCCCTCCTCGGAGGGCAGGAGAGTTTCTGACTGAATTCAATGACACGTCCAATGATTCAATCTTGTCAACATAATGAATGCCCAACAAAAGTCCTGGACATCAGGAGTTCTGGTGAGCTTCCTGGTTGGTGATATACACTAGTGGGCAGGTAATGCATCCTGAGGACAGGGAAGCTTTGTGTGGGACCTGCCGGGATTTTGCTCTATGCATCTGTTCATTTGTATCCTTTATAATAAAACTAATATGTATAGCACTTTCTTGAGTTCTACTAGTCATTTAAAAAACCTTAGTCAATTATAAAATCTGAGAAAATAGTAGGACCTCAGAATCTATAGACAGTCAGAAGTGTGGGTGACCTGCCAAACCTGGAGCTGGGACTTGGTGTCTGCATTGAGGAGAATGTTCTGGAAGGCATCTGCACAATTGTGAAATTTGCACTAACTCCAGGTAGTCAGAATTGCACTGCACATACCTTTAAATCTTCACACTCTAATTCATAGTCTACTTTATACTCTAATTTATAGTCTAATTACTGAATAAATCATAATTGGGGCATTCTCCATTCTAACCTCTTTGTTTACAAATGACAACTAAGTCTCTGATTTAATAAAGGTCTAAAAAGTGTTTCAGTCAAAAAAAATCTGTTATCTTGAAACTTAAGAGAATTCTCTATTGCAGTGTCCCCCTCAGATTTAACCTGTAACCCAACAGAAGACTAAAGACTGAGAAAATATGAGGCAGCCTATACAGTATTTAATTCATAAACTGCAGAATATTAATTTGAAAAGACATTTGAAGCTTTGCATAAAATAGATTAAGACAGTCCTCCAGCTCCAATTTCTAATTTCCCTTCGAACTCACAATGCATCATCCAGCCCCAAAGAATAACAACTGATTTAATGACACATACACAGACAGAATAAATAAGAAACTTAAAATAAATCAGTGAACTTTTTATTTTTTTTTTTTTTGAGATGGAGTCTCACTCTGTCACTCAGGCACAGCCAACGGCACGATCTCAGCTCACTGCAACCTTTGCCTCCCGGGTTCAAGCGATTCTTCCACCTCAGCCTCCTGAGTAGCTGGGATTACAGGTGCGCGCCACCACATACGGCTGATTTTTGTATTTTTCTGGAGATGAGGTTTCACCATGTTGGTGAGGCTGGTCTTGAACTCCTGACCTCAGGTGATCCGCCCACCTTGGCCTCCCCAAGTACTGGGAATACAGGCGTGAGCCACCATGCCCAGCCTCCTTCATTGATCTTTAATGCTAATAACCACACAACTCCTCCAGGAACACTGCCTCCCAATATTACTTATGGTTTGGGAGGACGTAGGAGATGAATGGGTAAATATTGAACAATTCTAGTGTAATAATCTAAGTATACCAATCCTGAGAATCCTAAACACATGGATAATGAGGCAGTGCTAATCAATTCTGCTTACCCATTCCATAATCCAGTCACTCTCAAAATGAAAAGGCACAACTGGGAAAATTATACTATTTCCCTAACTCTGCACTTTCCTCAGATCATTCCCCCTGCAGGTCTCCCTCAAGACCCTGCAGTATTTGTACATATGTATGCAGTGCAGATCAGAAAAAGTCAAGTTATTTCTTCTTCAAAACCATCAAAATGTTTCCATAAATATGGACAAGATGCCTAGAAGGCTTACCTCATCCCACAACAAGATGAGGATGAGAATACCTGTTATTGAGTCCACACTGAGGCTATATAGGAAAAAAACTACAACAAAAATATAGCAAGCTAGAACCTTCATCCACTTAACGGTCCTAAAACTAAGAGTCCTAACCCTCAGCCCTACCTCCACCACAATCTCTGAACTACCTCTAGAAACTCAGGGAATAGTAACGGCACTTCAAAAAAAAAAGTCAGAGTTACAAAATAATGAAGAGAGAAGCTGGGCGCAGAGAAAAGCAAAGTGCTATAATCCGAGCATTTTGGGAGCCCAAGGCAGGTGGATCACCTGAGGTCGGGAGTTTGAACCCAGCCTGACCAACATGGAGAAACCCCATCTCTACTAAAAAATACAAAATTAGCCAGGAGTGGTGGCACACATCTGTAATCCCAGCTACTTGGGAGGCTGAGGCAGGAGAATCACTTGAACCCCGGAGGCAGAGGTTGCACTCCATCCTGGGCAATGAGAGCAAAACTCTGTCTCCAAAAAAAAGGAATGAAAAGAGGAAAAAAGAGATTACCATATCCAATAAAATGAATGATCGAATAACCTATTATAAAGGACAAATTATACTACACAAAATACTTACAAAATATTTACCAATATACAAACAAAACATACATAAAATGTCTTCCAAAGCAATTTTAAAAATGAAAAGTATATACTCACAAAAATAAAAAACAGCAAAATAAATCAGAAAAAACAAAAAAATCTTTACCCTCACCGTAATTTAAAACTTGCTAACAGATGTTTTACAACTTTTTTTTTCTTTTTGAGACATGATCTCATACTATCACCCACTGGAGTGCAGTGGCACAAACATGGTTCACTGCAGCCTCAGCCTCCTAGGATCAAGTGACCCTTCCACCTCAGCCTCCCAGGTAGCTGAGACTACAGGTAGACATCACCACGCCTGGCTAATTTATTTTTCTGTAGAGAGGAGGTCTCCCTATGTTGCCTAGGCTGGCCTCTACCTGCTGGGTTCAGGTGACCCACCTCAGCCTCCCAACATGCTGGGATTAGAGGCATGAGTCACCACGTCCAGCTCAACTTTTCACATATAAAATGAAGAAATAACAAAAGACACACAAACTACTACCCAGTTTTTACTATGAGGAAAAATCTTTAATTTGAAAAAAAAATAAGTGAGTATTCATACACTGCATTTTCTTTCTTTTTTTTTTTCCTGAGACGGAGTCTGGCTCTGTCTCCCAGGCTAGAGTGCAGTGGCGCCATTTTGGCTCACTGCAACCTCCGCCTCCTGGGCTCAAACAATTCTCCTGCCTCAGCCTCCCAAGTAGCTGGGATTACAGGCACGTGCCACCACACTCGGCTAATTTTTGTATTTTTAGGAGAGATGGGGTTTCACCATGTTGGCCAGGCTGGTCTCAAACTCCTGACCTTGTGATCTGCCTGGCTTGGCCTCCCAAAGTGCTGGGGCCATGCCTGGACTACACTGCGTTTTCAAAGTGATTGTTCTTTCGATTGTTAATAGTCAAACAATGCAAACAAACTAAATATCCAGCAGCAAGCTAATGATTAAAATAATAATGTTATCACACCACCCACACTTTGTAAAATAAAGTAGATTTATGTGTACTGATATGAAAAGATCACCAAGACATATTGTCAAAATACATACAGCATGGTGTCGTATGCACACAAACTTCAAATGTGTCCCATGTCCTCCCTTCCTCTCTCTCCACTATGCACACAATGCCTAGGACAAGGTCTGAAAGGACAGATGGCTACTTACTTAAGGATTATCTTTGGGGAGGAAAAGGCCAGTAAATTCGTAGTTGCTTTAAAATGAGACTTTTTATGCAAAACTGTTTTACAAAAAGAATCTTCATTAATTATTAATACTTATAAATAAGAAAATAAAACAACTGTAGCTAAAAAAAAAAATGCTATCTACTGACTGTCAAAATTTTAATGGCAATGACTAAATGCCAAAGTTTCAATGTGGACTAAATATGTATTAGGTCATTTAAAATGTTCACATATTTTTAATTAAAATTTCCCTTCTAGAAATCTAAATTAGGCCGGGCGCGGTGGCTCAAGCCTGTAATCCCAGCACTTTGGGAGGCCGAGACGGGCGGATCACGAGGTCGGGAGATCGAGACCATCCTGGCTAACACGGTGAAACCCCGTCTCTACTAAAAAAATACAAAAAACTAGCCGGGCGAGGTGGCGGGCGCCTGTAGTCCCAGCTACTCGGGAGGCTGAGGCAGGAGAATGGCGTAAACCCGGGAGGCGGAGCTTGCAGTGAGCTGAGATCCGGCCACTGCACTCCAGCCTGGGTGACAGAGCGAGACTCCGTCTCAAAAAAAAAAAAGAAAGAAATCTAAATTAAAATGTGTCTGAGTGCGTCTGTGTATACATCCTATATATACATTCCACACATACATACTAAAAACAGGATAAAAAACACAAATGTGGCCGGGCGCGGTGGCTCAAGCCTGTAATTCCAGCACTTTGGGAGGCCGAGACAGGCGAATCACTAGGTCAGGAGATCGAGACCATCCTGGCTAACACGGTGAAACCCTGTCTCTACTAAAAAAAAAAATACAAAAAAAAAAAAAAAAAAACCACAAATGTATTTTAAATTTTAACAGAATAAATGCACTAACCAAAAACTAACACCTAAATATCACAGAGCAAGAAGATGTAAATTAATCACTTCAGTGCACAGTACACATTTTGCAAACATACAAAGTGATTTAATAATATAAGAATGCAGAAAAATTTAAATATGCTTATGTTGAAGGGTAATTACAAAATTGTATGAAGATAAATGCACTTACACATGTATAGGAAAAAAGAAAATTATACTAAAATCTTTAAGAATGTGAATTATTTTAGGACAATATGGTTAAGAATTTCATTGCTTTTTTACTACATGTTCTGTATTATATGTGTCTGCTTCTTCAATTATGTTCATTTTAATCCCCTCATTGCATGCTATTTTGTTCTAATCTGAAATGGGATTCTGACTTGCATTTGTACTCACTCTTGGTTGCTCAGTGAGGCAGTCCTTCTGCGTTTGACTTGGACTTCCACCTCTGGTACGTGCTGTTCTGTAGTTCGTCTCAGGTGTAAGCGATCCCTGAAACAGAAAAGAGAGGGATTTGTTTGGTAGACTGCATCAATCTATGAAATAACTATTTGTCAAGGTTATATTTAGAACTACACTTAATATAATGGATTTTTAAATCTAATTAAAACAAGTTAACATTATTACAAGATCCTTAACCTTCAAACAGTCAGAATCTATGATATAACCACTTCTTTTCTCCTTTTAGAAGCCCATGACATCAGAAAACCTGGTTTTAAAAAAATGAGGAAATTAAAATAATGTATCTACCTCTATTTGTAGTCATGTACATATAATATTCCCACTTATGCAGAGATATATACACACATTACACCACTGCCCTACTTACCTTCCCTCCAAAAGCTGTAAACCTGATTTCAAAAATGGTTTCAAAAATATTTTTAGGATATAATAGACATACTTTTGTAGAGTAGAATAGAACATAGTTTAAATTATAAAATATCTACTTAAAAAAAACATGGAAATAGCGCTTTCTTTAGGATTTGCAAAGCAACAGAAGAGTTGCCCAGGCTAAAAACTATCCACATAGCAAAAACAAACAAAAAAAAAACCCTGCCATGTTATGTCTGCAGAACCCCTCACAAAATGGCTGCTCAAGGGAACAGAACATGAAATCAGAAACAAACACTCAGACTAGCCATATTAAGGACTGCAGAAACCACCTATGAACCCTTAAAGATGATAAATCAGAAAAGTCAGCAAAGTAACACAAGTAACAACTCAAAAGCAAAATTCAAAAGATAAATGCCAAAAGCTATTAATAATTCTCTGAACCCTGATGTTAAGTCATGTTAGACTTTTAGATTGGTAAAATAGCTTACCAATAACACACAGCTGTTTTATTCCTTCGAGTTTAAATGTTCTAATCAAGCCATACACACAGATTTGATTTCTAAATGGTAAACTTTTATACACTGATAATGTTTATTACTTTTGATTACACAATGGTCTATTAAATATAACACCTGAATTACAAGCAGTATAAGAAGTCAAGAGGACTTCATCAAAAAAAGTTCCGAAAACACTAAAGAAAGTGAAAGGATAACCAGAATAGGAAAAAATATTTGCTAAACATACAGCTGTTTCTAGTATCCAAAACAAACAAACAGAAAATCCAAACAATGAAAAAAAAAGATGGTAGGGAGAGGCAAAGGAAAACTTTTTCAGGTGATAGATACATTTATGCCACTAATTTTGATAAGACAATGATTTCAAAGGCATGTACTTATCTCTTAGCATACCAACTTTTAACATTAACTATCTACAGCTTTTGTATGTCAATCACACCTCAAAAAAGTATTTTTTCAAGTTTGGTATCAGGAATATGTAAGGAACAACATACAACTCAACAATAAAAGGGCAAATTCTACTGCTACAATGGGTAAAACACTTGAACAGACAGTCTTCCAAACATATACAAATGGCTAATCTATATGAAATGATGCTGAACATTAGTCACTAAGAAAATGCAAATCAAAACCCCAATGAGGCAGGGCGCAATGGCTCATGGAAGGCTGAGGCCAGACAATCACTTGAGCTCAGGAGACAAGCCTGGGCAACATCTGTATGAAAAAAATACAAAAATTAGCTGAGTGTGGTGGTGCATGCCTGTGGAGCCAGCTACTCAGGAGGCTGAGGTGAGAAGGTACTTCAGCCTAGGAGGCAGAGGCTGCAGTGACCTGAAATCATGTCACTGGCACACCAGCCTGGGTGACAGAGCCAGACCCTGCCTCAAAACAAAAAAAAACCCACTGAAATGCCACCATCTGACACCACAATATTTGTGAAGGATGTGGGGAAATTGCTGGTGGAAACAAAGTGGTATATATAGCCTTTGCCTACTTCCTAAACATGTTAATCATGAAAGTAACATATGACACTAACTCTACTGCTAGATGGAGTAATATTACAAGACCCAAACTCAGCCTCCAAAGCAGCTGGGATTACAAGCGTGTACCACCACACCCAGCTAATTTTTGTATTTATAGTAGAGACAGGGTTTACCATGTTGGCCAGGCTGATGTCGATCTCCTGGCCTCAGGTGATCTGCCCACCTCAGTCTCCCAAAGTGCTGGGATTACAGGCATGAGCCACTATGCCCGGCCAGTTCATGTTCTTTCTATTATACCTGCAGCCTTCCCAGCTTCCACTACACTCTCATACTTCCAAAAAGACAAAATTTCAAGAACCTGGCATATACTAGGGCTACGTAAAACTTTGTGAAACTAATTCTTTGTATTAAACATATTATACATGTTCCTAGTAGCATTATTCATAATAGCCAAAGAGTGGAAACAACTCAAATGTCCATCAACTTACGAATGAAGAAAATATGGTATATCCAAAGGAATATCATTCAGCCATAAAAAGGAATTTAGTACTGATGAGTGCTACATTATGGTGGCCAAATATAGCTAAAAATGTAGTACATTAATATAATACAATTAAACTATCAACTAAACCATGATTAATCTAATAGTATACAACTGCAAACACTGTCTTACCAAAAAACAAAAACCGGCAGTTGCTCAATATGAAAGGTCTGAGGTCAACTGAGGAAACAGCCATCAAACCAAAATATTCTATTATCCTATTACTTCAACTTTCTGAATTTACCCTTTTTGTGTGTGTGTGTGTGAGACAGAGTCTTGCCCTGTCACCTCGAGTGGAGTGCAGTGGCATGATCTCAGCTCACTGCAACCTCTGTCTCCCAGGTTCAAGCAGTTCCTCTGCCTCAGCCTCCCAAGTAGCTGGGGCTACAGGCGTGTGCCACCATGCCTGGCTAATTTTTATAGTTTTATTAGAGATGGGGTTTTACCATATTGGCCAGGCTGGTCTTGAACTCCTGACCTCGTGATCTGCCCGCCTCGGCCTCCCAAAGCATTGGGATTACAGGTGTGAGCCACCACACCCAGTCCAAATTTATCTTTTTTTAAATGTAGAGACGAGTTCTCACTACCCAAGCTTGAACTCCCAGGCTCCAACGATCCTCCTGCCTTGGCCTCCCAAAGTGCTGGGATTATAGACGTGAGCCACCACACCTGGCTTAAATCTACTTATTTTTAATCTACATATAAAATGTCATCTATGAGGTTTATTTTGAAAACACTGGTTTATTGAATGTTCTAGATACATACACACATGCTTTATCTAACTGCATCCCCAACACAGAAACCAACATTTTATGAAACTGAGGATATCACGAAAAAATCATCATATATACATGGTGTTAAATATTTGCCCTCAAATCACTTACACTGAAAGTAACAATCTGGAAATACATTGAAAAGCAAAAAGCAATGGGATCCCAATTTTATTATGGCCTAAATTTTCCATAAAATTTACGATGTCAAGAATAAAAATAAACAAACAAAGTTGGCCAGGTACAGCGGCTCATGGCTGCAATGCCAGCATTTTGGGAGGCCTAGGCAGGAGCACTGTTTGATTTCAGGAGTTCGAGACCAGTCTGGGCAATATAAGGAGATCCCTCTCCACAAAAAAATAAAAAGTTAGCTGGGCATAGTGCCTCAAGCCTCTAGTAACAGGTACTTCGGAGGCTGAGGCAGGAGTTTAGATCGATCCAGGAGTTTGAGGTTACAGGGACCTATAATTACACCACTGCACTCCAACCTGGGCAATACAGACAGACCCTGTCTCCTAAAAACAAAAAAATAAGGTTAATGATAGCCTGCTAATCTGTATCCCACGAACACAAGAAACCTCAGTGCCTCCAAAATAAAACCTGGGGAGGATTAACAACAAGAGAATTTGGGCCAGCCACAGTGGCCACAGAGAGACTGAGGAGGGAGAGGATATAGCTTGAGTCTAGCTGTTCGAGTCCAGCCTGGACAACATAGGGAGACCCTGGTCTATTAAAAAAAACAAAAACAAAAAAACTCTGAGCCAGTTAGCATGCAGAAATGGAGAGAGGCTGCCTTAGGTAGTAACAATTCTCACTCAAGCTTTCTGGCTCTGGGTCACAAAAAAAAAAAAAAAAAAGGACAGGACCAGCGACAAATCTTCGCGTGGAAGAAGTAAGATTTTTAAACCTTCATTGTCCCAGTCACTGAGGGCAGTACTCACAACCTGCTTACTTAAATGATTCTTTATAAAAATAGCTATGTAACAGAGGGCAGTGGCAAAGGAGGTTATCTTGAAATCCTTGACACCTTATAAACTAAATTTTTTGTAAAACAAAAATGTTTATTAGGAAAAAGAACAGGGTAAGGGAAGCATAAAGATATAGAGTAACTATAAATGGGGAAAACATTTCAGCAATGACACACTGGTCAGACAGAACAGCGAAATTAAGATAAGGCAAGGTCTGTGAATAAACCCAAACCAGCTACTACCCTGCCTGAGACAACAATATAAGGGTCTCTCAACCAAGCTTCCTTCCTCTGCATCACAAGAAGGCCTGCCTCACTCCCCGCCTCCAAAAAGCCCTAGCACAGAGCCAATTCACTGAATAGGACACAGACCTTGAAACTTCAAGAGGCCTTTCCAAAGGGATCTGCCATATTGGGATCCCGGGCCTGAATGCAAGACTACAAAATGGCGGACCAGACTAAATACTCAGCTTGCAAATAGCCAAATGACCAGAAGTTAAACCAAGAAATATATGTATGTTAAGTGCTATCTCCATGCAAGCAGGAAAAAAAAGTAAATTATAAGTATCATATAAAATCCCAGACTCCTGCTATTTTTAAAACTACCCAAAAACAGATTATTCCAGAACAAGGCTTTTCGGGCTTCGTAGATGTAACTTTTCTGTTACTTACAACTCAGTGCAACCAGACATACCAGTTATGATAGAGGGAAAATGTAAATACAAAAAAGGCAAGCACTGAAAGTCCTGCGAAGGAAGACAAAATCCTTAGAATAAAATGATTTTTTTTAAAGTACTGGAATATAAAAATGCAGTTATTCATTAACCTTTCTCACCAAATTTTTGTAGCTCCAACTTCAAAAATGATCATCATTAATTTAAAATTCCAAAAAAAGACATTAACTCTGATCCCAAGTACAACCCCACCCCAATAAGATCGTCTCCACTTTTCTGCTTCTCTTTTATTCTCTTTCTGCAAACACAACTTGCAGCTTTCAACTCCCAGAAGATGAAGGGGTCCAGTGTTTGAAACACCTTACAACCTTGGCTGGGAAGAGCCATCATGATACCCTCTTCCCCCAACCCATTTAAGGGAAGTATGCCGTGCATCAGAATGGACTATCCAGAGATTACGAAGGATAAGTGAATCTTAAATAGAGTAAATTTGGCATTTATCAAATGTGTCCAGTGGAAATCAAAGACTACAGGGAGTTAAAAAAGGGGTTAACAAGTCCACTTCGAATAGAGAATTAGCGCACAACACAACCAAGAGAAGAACTGCAAAAATGAAAAGGCAGGATTTTCTAGGGAGTCAGAAAACCAATTTAAAATCTCTATCATTAATGGAGGCTTCCTGAAGCAGCACAGCAGGTCTTGGGGTGGCTGCACTTTTGATGGCCTCCAGACCCCCACCACCCCAGTTTACTGCAGAACAGAAAAGCAGCCCAGTGCAGCTGCCATCCCACACAGGCGGAGGTGGTACAAATGCCTGGCCTCTAGCCACATTCCCCTCCAATCCTCTACAGCCGTACGGTGGGTAAGGGGTGGCTGCCAAGCTTGCTAGGGGCGCCTGTGCCAACCCATCTCCCTCCTCCCCCCTCTACTGCGCCACAACCGGAAAGAAACAGCTGCTGTATCAGCCAGGTGAAGGGGAGGGCTGCCATCCCTTCCAGGCAAAAGCTGCGTAAGCCCCCACTCCCCTGCTCCCCGTCTCGCCCCATTGCAAGCGGAGGCGACTGTCACCTCTGCTGCGTCTGCGCAACTGCATCCTTCCCCAGGCAGCGCTTTGGGGAGGAGGCAGCCGCCCACCTTAGCCCGCCTCCTCTCCTTACCACTGCACACTAAAGAGGATACGGCTGAAACTTCAAAACAGCAGAAGCTGAGCACACACACACCAGCCGCCCCCTCCCCACTGGCGGCTCTAGAGAGAGGAAGCGACCACCCCCACCCTGAGGCGCTTGCGCAGATCTAAGGCGCTGCAGCGGCGGCCATCTTGAAGGAGCCGCACAATGGCAGTGACGCAACACAGACCCCCAGGCTGTGCCGACACAGCCTTCCAAGACCCGGTTCCAGAGAGAAACAATGAAAAAAAAGGTAACCCTCAGGCATCGCCTGGCCTATCCGTCAAAAGATCTGTAAATGCAAGTTCTGCACATCATTCCTGTCTTCTTATGCTGTAGCCTCAAAAGCGAGGGTTCCTAAAGGGTACACCAGGCAAGGATTCCACGCATTTCTGCAGCCCCTGCGGCAGTGTAGGCGTTGCGCAGTTTTAATAAAAAAGCACCTGACATCACCACAGCAGACAAACCAGATGACCACCGCAGGTCACAGGAAAATTAAAGGCTGCTGACTGTGCTACTGCCCCTCCTGATGCCCCCTGCCCGCCACAGCGATCATTCAGCGTCCCTTAGTCACTCCAGACAGCAACAGGCCCCGCGGCCGCCATGCCCACCGCCTCCATGCCATGCCCACCGCCGCCATGCCTACTGCCACCAAAGCCGCCAATGCCCACCGCCGCCGCCGCCTTCCTCCTACCTCCCAGCCGCTTCCTACAGACCCTTCCCGCGCCGCGATCACCAACACAAACCCCACCACGGTCGCACCGACTCATCCCCCTGGTCCACTGCCACAGCCTCCTCGCCTCGGTCACTGCGACGAATCCCCCCCAGTCGCCCCACGTACCCTGCTCCACCACGCAGTGGCCACTTCAGTACACCCACCTGCGCTCGACACCCCCTAAATACCCGTCACTCCACGTACCTTCTCCCCGCCACGATCACTCCAGTATACCTACCTCCGCCTCAAATCCCGATGCACCGGTCCCCCCACGTACCCTCGCCACACGGAACTGCAGTCACTCCGATGTACCCACCTCCGCCCATGTCCCTGGCTGGCTGCGGTGACCCCACACGCTCCCCGTCACCACCGCCCTTCCCACCGCAGACACCCGCAATAGGACCTGTGGCGACACCACAGCTGGGGGCGGATGGAGGACGCGCCCCAAAGCGAGCGGACAGGGTACCATCGGGGCGAATGGCACAGCCACAAGCCTCTGAACCTTCCGGATCTGGTTCTCCAGAACAAAGGACTTTAGGACCCAAATGCCCAGTTTATTGAGTACTCCAAGTCCTGAAAACTTGGAATATCTGATGAATAAAAGTGGCTGCTCCCCAGGCTGTCTCTTGAGAGAAGCCACCGGCGCAGCTGACCTTGCTCGCTCCATCGCGTCACTGACCGCTCCTCAGACCGATGCGTCAGGCATCTCCGGCGGCCGCTCCGCTCTGCGCCAGACGCTGCAGCAGCGTCAGGCTTCGCACACATCCCCGCCTGAGCATGCGCACTAGCCCGCCTCTGCGGCCGCGCAGGCGCGCTTGTTTGCCGCAGTGCAGGGGTCCCAGTGCCCTCTCTGACCGCAATGACCTGGGGGGTGGGGGCTACTGGACCCCTAGGGCCCCACAGCATTGTTGCATTGAGAGGGGGCCTCTAGAAACCATAAGCAACCTGGGATCAATGGACATGCCTATTTTTTTAAATGTGTAAAATACTAAAGAAAGAATTCTTGGTTGTACAATAAATGTTTGCACACACCACTGGCCAAACAATCCTAATTTACACTCATCCTCAGGTCTTCCTATGTGCGGTACAGAAAAGCTGGTTTGGAAAAGTTAAATGCGCCATAACCACAATCAATGAAAATATGCCAGACTTGAAATCCTTCCAGAAGAAAATCTCCCTAACTCTAAAAACACGCTACATTGTTCAAATTTGGTGGGATCTTTCTTCCTTTTTTCTACTTTCTACATTTTGAGGGGGTAAATTGTGAAAAATATCTTCCCCAAAATCACAATATAATTAAACTGCCCTATACAGAACGGATAGATCATTCAATTCAAAAACACTGGCTATTCAATTCTTGTAAAACAAAAATATGAACTTAGACCCCCCACCTAAGATCTAAGTAAGAGAGCCTTTCTTTGCCTATTAGACTTGGATACATTAAAATTTTTGCCAATAATCAATGATAGCTGGAGTGGGGAGAAACTGACACTTTTATATAATACTAATGGACAAGGAAACATTATTTTTGACCTAATAATATTCTATCTGCAGAAATAACGGAAGCATCCGTAACTCCAAAATTTAGATACTGATGTAGCTTGGGAAAAGACACTGCTGAGAAGAAGAAGGAAATAATCCTGAAACTGTATCTGCATAGTTTTTATACACATTTGCCCTTTCTCAATTGCCCATTATCAAAGAAGGGAGGGTGATAGGAGTGGAGGTTGACTAAATGGTTAAATCCCCTCTCAAGCCCTGTAAGCTACTGCTCAGTTCCCAATGATCCTACATTAAAAGAAGTGCACAGAGGCTTATCAATGCTGACTTTTATCATAACAAAATCTCAGAAACTGTGTAATGTTCCTCACAGAGAACAGATAGGCTAAGTAAATAAACGTATATATAAACAATAACATGCAATATCGCTGATGGAAAAAATGATCTATTAGGCTGAACCATATAAAATTGTCAATATTCAATTTTTTTGACCTACAAAAACATTGCAATTTCTAATAGTTCATTGATACATATTCACATAAAATAACATGGGAAGTTGACTCTGATCACAGGAGTGAATCGAAAAATAAAATGTAGGCTGGGCACAGTGGCTCACACCTGTAATCCCAGCACTTCAGGAGGCCAAGGCGGGCAGATCACGAGGTCAGATCGAGACCATCCTGGCCAACATGGTGAAACCCCATCTCTACAAAAAAAACAGAAAAATTAGCTGGGCGTGATGGTGCGTGCCTGTTGTCCTAGCTACTCGGGAGGCTGAGGCAGGAGAACTGCTTGAACCCAGGAGGCAGAGGTTGCAGTGAGCTGAGATCGCACCACTGCAGTCCAGCCTGGTGACAGAGCAAGACTCTGTCTCAAAAAAATAAATAAAGGCATACTGTATGTTTATTCGTACACTGAAAAAAGTATGAAAGAACACATACCATTATAGTCCAGTGACAAAAACCATGCCTTTGGACTCAGGCTCTTTTGATTCAAATTCCAGCTTTGACTCTCCACAACAATGTTACTTTGAGCAAGTTACTTAACCCTCTGTGTATTAAATTCCTAATCTGTAACAAAAGAAGGGATTCTATTTACTTTATACAATGGCTTAACAATTAAATGAGCTAAAATACTATTTAGAACAGGTCCTAGTAAAAGCTGGGTAAAAATGTTGGCTCTTAGAACGTCACCAAATGTTACAGTACCATTTCTTCTAGGAGTAGAAATTGGGTATTCATTTTTTATTCTCATTGTTTTAACTAATGTCTGTATCTTATATTTCCTCTTTTTTTTTCCTAATATCCTTTTTCCATTGTAGACACCAAACTTACATGCCACAAACGTTATAGTCATGTTTCCTCAGGTTTCTCTTGGCTGTCACAAGTTGAGATTGTTTTGTATTTTTAATTTTTACAGTGTTTCGTACTTTTTGCAATGATTATGAATTACTTTTACAATTAAAATATAAGTATTATTAAAAAGAAATAAACTACATTCAATTCTCAACTTGCACTTATCTAGTTTCTTGGACTTATCTTCCATTGTTTCTGGTATGTTCTCTTTTCAAACTCTGACTGCCTTTCCTCATAATCTCCTGTATGTTCTACTGCATTAGGAAATTCGCTTTGGAGTCTGAGAAGTCATAATGGGTGTCCTGGGCTTTACAGAAAATACAAAGAGAACTGCCATTAGGCTCACTCATATTTTATACTAGTTAGTAATAGGTCTGATTCAGCATATTCTACAACTGGGGAGTGAAGATACAGAGAAGGAGACATTGCCGCTAAACTCCACTATGATATGCTAGTAGACCCTGACAGGTGTCCCAAAAATTCAGTTTTCCCAAAGTCTACATTTATCCCCAAGCCAAACACTGAAGGTTATGTACTTAAAGCACACTAAACTTGCAATAAAACGGTTCTGTACAGAATAGACAAAGGAGACTAGAAAAACTAATCAGAACCCTTGCATCATACCATGTACAAAAATTAACTCAAAATACATCAATAAACTATAAGTCATTTGTTATAGAACATATATACACATGTTATATATGTATATATACACATATATACCTATGTATAAATGTGATATATAACATTTGTGTATGTGTATATTTCACATATATATTCCATGTATACTTATATATACATGTATAAATATATGTGTGTATATATATAAATCTGCGTAACCTTGAATTAGGCAACAGTTTCTTAGATATGACATCTAAAACAAAGGCAATCAAAAATAATAAATAAACTGAACTTCACAGTTACATAAAAGTTTTTGCTTCAAGGGACATTAAGAAAGTGAAAAGACAGCCAAGAAAATGGGAGAAAATATTTGCAAATCATAAAGCTACTAGGAGTGTAGTATTCAGAATGTGTAAAGAAGTGTTACTACTTGGCTGGGCATAGTGGCTCATAAGTGTAATCCCAGCACTTTGGGAGACCGAGGCAGGCGGATCATTTGAGGCCAGCAGTTCGAGACTATTCTGGCCAACGTGGTGAAACCCCGTCTTTATTAGAAATATGAAAATTAGCTGGGCATGGTGGCACATGTCTATAGTCCCAGCTACTTGGGAGGCTGAGGCCAGGAGAATCCCTTTAACCCAGGAGGCCAAGATTGCAGTGAACCCAGATCATGCCACTGCACTCTTGCCTGGGTAATAAGAGCGACACTCTGTCTCAAAAAAAAAAAAAAGTGTTACTATTCAACAACAAAAGGACAAAAACATTTTTTTTAAATGGGCAAAGGATTAAAATGGTTCTCAAATACCAACGGCCAATAAGCACATGAAAAGATACAATCGTTAAGTCATTAGAGAAATACAAATGAAAACCACAATGAGATGCCACTTGGGGCTATAATTAAAAAGACAATGACAAGTGTTGTGGAGGAGGTGGAGAAATTGGAACCCTCTAACACTGCTGATTGGGATGTAAAACAGCACAGCCACAGTGGAAGAGTTTGGCAATGCTTACAAATGTTAACCCTGAAGTTACCGTGTGACCTACAATTCTACTCCCAAGCAGATCAGAACGAAATGAAAACGCCAGGCGCGGTGGCTCACGCCTGTAATATAGCACTTTGGGAGGCCGAGACGGGTGGATCACCTGAGATCAGGAGTTCGTGATCAGCCTGACCAACATGGTAAAACCCCATCTCTACTAAAAAATACAAACATTAGCCAGGCATGGTGGCGGGTGCCTGTAGTCCCAGCTGCCTGGGAGGCTGAGGCAGAAGCCTCCCTTGAGCCTGGGAGCTGGAGGTTGCGGTGAGGGAGATGGCGCCATTGCACTCCAGCCTGGGCGACAGAGCAGGACTCCGTCTCAAAGAAAAAAAAAAATGAAATGAAAACATAGGGGCTGGGCACAGGGGCTCAAGCCTGTAATCCCAACGCTTTGGGAGGCTGAGGCAGGCAGATCGCTTGAATCCAGGAGTTCGAGACCAGCCTGGGCAGCATAGCAAGACCTGTCTCTACAAAAAAAAAAAAAAAAAAAAAGCCAAATGTGGTGTTGCAACACCTCTAGTCCCAGCTACTCAGGAGGCTGAGGTAGGAGAATCACTTGAGCCTGAGAGGTGAAGACTGCAGTAAGCTGTGGTCGCACCACTGCACTCCAGTCTGGGGAATGGAGCCAAACCTGTCTTTAAAAAAAAAAAAAAAGAAATGAAAGCATAAATTAATGCAAAAACATGTCTATGCATTTTCATAGCAGCCTTATTTATAATACTAAAAACTGGGGGTCGGGCGCGGTGGCTTATGCCTGTAATCCCAGCACTTTAGGAGGCTGAGGCTGGCGGATCACGAGGTCAGGAGTTCGAGACCAGCCTGGCCAACATAGTGAAACCCCATCTCTACTAAAAATACAAAAATTAGCCGGGTGTGGGGGCACACACCTGTAGTTCCAGCTACTCAGGAGGCTGTGGCAGGAGAATCACTTGAACCCAGGAGGCGGAGGTTGCAGTGAGCCAAGACCATGCCATTGCACTCCAGCCTGGGTGACAGAGTGAGACTCCGCCTCAAGAAAAAAAAAAAAAAAGTTAAAAACTAGAAACAACTCAAATGCTCTTCAACTGATGAATGAATAAACAAAATCTGAGGTCAGATGCGGTGGCTCACGCCTGCTATCCCAACACTTTTAGAAGCCAAGGTGAGAGGATTGCTTGAACTCAGGAGTCTGAGATCTCCCTAACAGCAAGACTCCATCTCTACTAAAAATTTTTTTAAAAATTAGTTAGGCATAGTGGTGCGTGCCTCTAGTCCCAGCTACCCAAACTGAGGTGGGAGGATTGCTTGAGCCAGGGAGGTCGAGGCTGCAGTGAACTATGATTACACCATTGCACTTTAGCCTGGGCAACAGAGTGAGACCCTTTCTCAAAAAAAAAAAAAAAAGAAAAGAAAAGAAAAGAAAAAAGAAAACAACTATGGCATGGTACTATGGAATATTATACTGCTATAAAAAGGAATGGCGTGTTGATTCATGAAAAAACATGGATGAACCCTGACAACATTATGCTGAGTGAAAGCAGCTAGACAGAAAAGGCTACATATTTTTTTTTTTGTTTTTTGTTTGTTTGTTTAACAGTCTCACTCTGTCACCCAGGCTGGAGTGCACTGGCACAATCATGGCTTACTGCAGCCTCGACCTCCTGGGCTCAAGTAATTCTCCCACCTCAGCTTCCTTAGTAGCTGGGACTACAGGCATGCGCCACCATGCCAGCTAATTTTTTTATTTTTTGTAGAGACCTGGTCTAACTATGTTGCCCAGAGAGGTCTCCAACTCCTACACTAAAAAAATCGTCCGCCGGGCGCGGTGGCTCAAGCCTGTAATCCCAGCACTTTGGGAGGCCGAGACGGGCGGATCATGAGGTCAGGAGATCGAGACCATCCTGGCTAACCCAGTGAAACCCCGTCTCTACTAAAAAATACAAAAAATTAGCCGCGCGAGGTGGCGGGCGCCTGTAGTCCCAGCTACTCGGGAGGCTGAGGCAGGAGAATGGCGTGAACCCGGGAGGCGGAGCTTGCAGTGAGCTGAGATCCGGCCACTGCACTCCAGCCTGGGCGACAGAGCGAGACTCCGTCTCAAAAAAAAAAAAAAAAAAATCAAAAAAAAAAAAAAAAACCGTCCCACTTTGGCCTCCCAAAGTACTGGGATTGCAGGCATGAGCCAACATGTCAGGCATTATTATGGTTCCTTTTATATGATAAGAATTGACAAATCCAGGGTGAGTGTGGCGGCTCACGCCTGTTATCCCAGCACTTTGGGAGGCCAAGGCGGGTGGATCACCTGAGGTCAGGAGTTCAAGACCAGTCTGGCCAACATGGCAAAACCTTGTCTCTACTAAAAATACAAAAATTAGCTGGGTGTGGTGGCACATGCCTGTAATCCCAGCTACTCAGGAGGCTGAGGCAGGAGAATCACTTGAACCCAGGAGGCAGGGGTTGCAGTGAGCCGAGACTGCGCCAATGCACTCCAGCCTGGGTGAGAGAGCGAGACTCTGTCTCAAAAAAAAAAAAAAGAATAGGCAAATCCATATAGACAGAAAGCAGATTAGTGATTTTCAGGGGATGGGAGAGGAGTGAAAGGAGAGTAATTGCTGTTGGTTATGAGGTTTCTTTCCAGATGATCAAAATATTCTGGAATTTCTGGAATTAGATAATAGTTTATCTAATTTTCCAACCATAGGATGGTTGGGAAACATTGTGAGTATACTCAAAAGCACTGAATTATATATTTTAAAGGGGTAAATGTTATAGTATGTGAATTATAAATCAGTTTTTAAAAACCCTAATTCAGGGACATTCTACAAACATTTGACCAGTAATCCCCAAAACTGTCAAGGTCATCAAAATAAAGGGAGAAAATGTCACAACCAAGAACAACCTTGAGACATAAGAGTACTAGCTGTACTGTGATTTCCTGGATGAGATCCTGGAACAGTAAAAGGGTATTTTAGAAAAACTGAAGACATCTGGATAAAGTATGTTATAAAAGTTAATTAAAATGTACCAATATTGGTACATCAATGACACAAGTGTAACATGTTAATAGGGGAAACATATGAGACACATGGGAACTCTCTACTATCTTTGAAATAATTTTGTAAACATAAACTGTTCTGAGGCTGGGTGCGGTGACTCACACCTGTAATCCCAGCACTTTGGGAGGCCGAGGCGGGCAGATCACAAGGTCAGGAGATCGAGACCATCCTGGCCAACACATTGAAACCCCGTCTATACTAAAAATACAAAAATTAGCCAGGCGTGGTGGCGTGCGTCTGTAGTCCCAGCTACTCAGGAGGCTGAGGCAGGAGAATCATTTGAACCTGGGAGGTGGAGGTTGCAGTGAGCCAAGATCACGCCACTGCACTGTCCAGCCTGAGCAACAGAGCAAGACTCCATCTCAAAACATAAATAAAATAAAATAAAAGAAGATTTGTATTTTGAGTTTTCGATTACATTGTGAAACACTGATGCTACATTAAGAAATTCTAGCAGAAAAGTGAGTGGTAGATTGAGACCATTTTCCCCCCTAACTTATTGAGAAGTAGAGGTCTTTTGACTGTTATAAATTACTTTCTTTTTCCTTAGTTTGAGACAAGTGTAAGTCAAGTCCAGCCAGGCATGGAAATAAGATGTGCTGCTACTTGGATAAAATACTTTTGGATGGGGTGGAAGAATATTTTAAAACACATACAACTGTATGACACGACAAAATGTAAAATCAGGTTTTTTTGTTTTGTTTTGTTCTCTTTTCTTTTTGAGACAGAGTCTCACTCTGTCACCCAGGCTGGAATGCAATGGCGTGATCTCGGCTCACTGCAACCTCTGCCTCCCGGGTTCAGGTGATTCTCCTACCTCAGCCTCCCAAGCAGCTGGGACTACAGGTGCGTGTCACCACGCCCAGCTAATTTTTGTATTTGTAGTAGAGACGAGGATTCACCATATTGGCCAGGCTGGTCTCGAATTCCTGACCTCATGATCCACCTGCCTCGGCCTCCCAAAGTGCTGGGATTACAGGCATGAGCCACCGCAACCAGCCTCAGGTTATGTTTTAAATACAAAATAATGTGAAGTTTTCTTTGCATAATTGCCACATCATCCCAGTCCATCTTCCCTGCCATAAGGAGTACTTTTGTGGCAGGGTCTTTTAAATATAATATTTGTCTTTTAAAAAAGACTTCTACAAATTGTAATCTGAGATAATTATACACACTAAAATATTTTTGAAAGCTGTATTTGATATATTAGAACTAAAACAAATATAAAAGGCATATGCATTATAAAATAATTTGAAGTAAATAACCTTAAAATTTATGGAACATATACAATATTGGAAATGATACTTTAGAGGGACTAACATCCTTCTTATAACAAAATTAAAAATTCAGAAGCAGAAATTCAATGTAATAAAACTAGAAAGACTAGATGGTTTGAAATCTGCACTCTATGTGAGCAGCTCTCTTTATTTTTCATTTATTTATTGTACAAACCCATATCCTTACTATGCAGCAGTTACTCTTCTAAGTATGTTAACATTAGTTCATTTAAAAATCATGTTCTGGATTCAGGACTACTATAAAAAGATTAAAAAGAAATAAAAAACAAAAAATAAAAACCATGTGATGGCCACTGTAGGCTCATGCCTATAATCCCAATACTTTGGGAGGCTGAGCAGGGGGATCACCTGAGCCTTGGAGTTACAGATCAGCCTGCATAACATAGGGAGACCCCACCTCTATTAACAATACAAAAATTAGCCGGGCATGATAGCATGTGCCTGTAGCTCCAGCCACTCAGGAAGTTGGGACAGGAGAATTGCTTGAACCCAGGAGGTCAAGGCTACAGTGAGCCATGATTACATCACTGCACTCCAGTCTGGGTGACAGAGTGAGATTCCAAGACTTTGTCTCAAAAAAACAAAACAAAACAAAAAACCGTGTGAGTTACTATTTCATTTCCATCTTTTCTTTTTATTTTTTTTTTTAAGAGACAGGGTCTCGCTATGTTACCCAGGCTAGAGTGCAGTGGCACAATCATGGCTCACTGCAGCCTCGACCTCCTAGGCTGAAGCTATCCTCCCACCTCAGCCTCCCAAGTACCTGGGATTACAGGCCTAAGGAATCATGCCTGGCCCTATTTCCATCCCTTTTACAGATTAGGAAACTGATGCCCAGAAAACAGAAGAACTATACTCAAAGTCACACAGCTCTCAAGCATTTGAGCCCAGATTCAAGCCAAGCATTCTGGTTCCAGTACTGCCAGCTCTCAACCCCAACTCTATGCTGCTCCTCTTCATTATAATTTTATTCCATAAAAAGTTTATATAAATGCAAATACAAAAACCTAAAGCCAAGGCAGAAAGATGGGTAAAAACACAAAACAGAACACACGGTACATTAAGCACTGGAGCCCAGGAACTAACCCAACATGCCTTTCTGCTCAAAGCACCAAGTAACGGGGCAGCTGACATTTTCCAGACTTTTGCCTACAGGCACCATCTGTCCCACAGGAAAGCAGGCGAGGGACAGCCTTGATAAGGAGAGATAAATCTTTGCTGAATTTCTCCTCTCCCGCCTCAATCTAGGGAGCAGCTGGAAAAAGACTAGACTAATAGCAACCTTCTTAGAAAATCCCAAGATAGGCTCAGGAAAAGAATGAGCAAGAAAAGAAAGTACCTACTCTTGAGAATGCACCAACTGGAACACAAGCAACAAAATAAAAAGCTCTTCACCCATAGCCTTTGCACATATTGTTACCACATCCAGGTTTTAGAAAAGAGAGCCCTTGACGGTCAGCAAACTATGCCAAATCCTGCCTGCTGCCTGTATATTTTTTTTAAAGAGATGGGGCCTCTCTATGTTGCACAGGCTGGAGTGCAGTGACACAATCACAGGCTTAATTATAGCACGATATAACCTTGCAGTCCTGGGCTCAAGTGATCCTCCTGCCTCAGCCTCTCAAGTAACTGGGATTACAGGCATAGTGATATGCACAGGTACCTACCATTGCAACCGGCTGCGGTACTTTTTTTTTTTTTTTTTTTTTTTTAACATGGTGGGTAGGGGGAAGGAGGAAAGGATCCAAGTAAAAGTTTATTTTGTGATGTAAACATTATATGAAGTTCAAATTTTAGTATCTATAAATAAAGTGTTATTGGAACACAGCCATGGCCATTTGTTTATGTATTGTCTATGACTACAACCACACAGTTGAGTAGTTGTAACATAAACCATATGACCCACAAAGCTAAAAGTATTTGTTATCTGACTGTGATAGTGATCTTATGTTTCAATGGGGCTAGGCCATGGTACCCAGGTATTTGGTCAAACATCAACCTGGATGGTGCCATGATGGCATGTTTTGAGATGGGGTTAATGTTTAAATCAGTAGACTCTGAGTAAAGCAGATTCCTTCTTTAATATGGGTGGACCTCATCCATTCAATTGAAACCCATAAGAGAAAACAAACCAAAGAAAAAGGAGACGAAATTGTCTCCAGACTGCCCTTGGTCTAGGGCTACAACATCAACTCTTCCCTGAATCCACAGCCTGCTCTGAAGATTTTGGACTAGCCAGCCTCCATAACCACATGATGAATTCTGAGAGAGACAGACAGAGACTGAGACTATATACATCCTATTAGTTCACTTTGTTTTTCTGGAGAACCCTAACACACACAGATTTTGTTACCAAGAATAGTTCTATAGGAAACAGATTTTAAGAATAAATTTTCTGAGTTAGTTCTGGGGTTGGTTTCTGAAATTGGTACTCTAAATTAACTAGATTTAAAGGCATTAATTACAAGTAATCAGAAGAACACTAGCTAATTGCTTTTTGTATTTTTAGTACAGATGGGATTTCACCATGTTGGCCAGGCCAGTCTCGAACTCCTGACCTCAGGTTATCCGCCCGCCTTGGCCTTCCAAAGTGCTGGGATCACAGGCATGAGCTACCACTCCCGGCCCAGATACTTTAAATTAAATAAATATAAAAGGCAAGGTTCTGGATTAACATGTATGATACTTTCAAACATTTTGTCAAACTAACAAGTATAATGAGACTGTCTAGTTGCTCCTAATTTCACTGAACAAAGTAGGGGGAAAATTAGCTCAGGGATTCAAATACCCAGTTCATGTGCTACATTCATGACCTGAAAAGCTGTAGTTTTGAGTGGATCCCAAAACAAGAAAAGCTTCTGCAACAGGTTCAGGCTGCAACGTAAATTTCTCTGTCTCTATGGTCACATGATTCTGCAAGAACCAATGATGCGGCCAGGTGTGGTGGCTCACGCCTGTAGTCCCAGCACTCTGGGAGGCTGAGGCAGGTAGATGACTTGAGGTCAGGAGTTCAAGACCAGTTTAGTCAATGTGGTGAAACCCTGTCTCTACTAAAAATACAAAAATTAGCTGAGCATGGTGGCACACCCCTGTAATCCCAGCTACTCAGGAGGCTGAGGCATGAGAATTGCTTGAACCTAGGAGCCAGAGGCTGCAGTGAGCCAGGATCATGGCACTGCACTACAGCCTGGGAAACAGAACAAGACCCTGTCTCAAAAAAAAAAAAAAAAAAAAAAAAAAAAAACCACAATAATGCTTGAAGTGTCCGTAGCAGACAGTAATGTTTTTAGGAGCTCTTTGCAGGCCCTCATTGGTAAGTTGCAGCATAGGCCTTTAGGATATTGGCGCAAAGCCCTGGCATCCTCTGTAATTAACTACTCTCCTTTTGAGAAACAGCTGTTGGCCTGCTACTGGGCATTAATGGAGACTAAAAGCTTAACCACAGGACACCAAGTTACCACGTAACCTGAGCTGCCCTTCATGAACTGGGTGTTATCTTACCCGCCCAGCTGTAAAGTTAAGCCCACACAGCCAGAACATGATCTGAAGACATAATTAAGTTACATGAAGAAGTGGCTCAAATGTCCATGGCCCCCACTCCTGCTACACTGCTTTCTCTATCCCAGCTGCCCCTGTGGCTCATGGGGCATTCCCTTCAATCAGATAATGGAAAAAGAGAAGACTCAGGCCTGGTTTACAGATGGTTCTACGTAATATGCACATATCACCCAGAAGTGGACAACTGCTGCACTACAGAGCCTTTCTGAAGACCTCCCTGAAGAACAGCAGCGAAGACAAATCCTCCCAGTGGGTAGAGCTGGGGACAGTGTTCCTGGTTGTTTATTTTGTTTGGAAGGACATATGGCCAGACACACAATTATATACCAATTTATAGGCTGTGGCCAATGGTTTGGCTGGTCAGGAATGTAGAAGGAGCATGATTGGAAAATTGGTGACAAGGAAGCCTTGGGAAGAGATAGATGGACCTATAGATAGACCTCTCTATATCAACCGGGGGGAAAAAAAAAAAGGTAAAGACATTTGTGGCCATGTGAATGGCCACTCAGCAGGAGGATTGTATGACCAAGTGGACAGGATGACCTGTTTCATACATACAGTCAGGCTCATTTTTCTGTCATTGCCCAATGGGATGATGAACAAAGTGGCCACGATGGCAGGGATGAAGGTTACGCACGGGTTTGGCCACATGAACTCCCATTCACCAAGGCCAACCTAGCTGTGGCCACCACTGAGTGCCCAATCTACCCTCAGCAGAGACCAACGCTGAGTCTCCACTATGGTACCATTCCCCACGGTGATCAGCTAGCTACCCGGTGGCAGGCTGATTACATTGAATCCCCTCCATTATGGAAGGGTCAGTGTTTTGTCTTTAATAGAACAGACCCTTACTCTGGATACAGATTTGCTTACACTGCATGCAATGCTTCTGTCAAAAGCTCCCTCTGTAAAATCACAAAATGCCTTATGCACGGTCATAGTATTCCAGACAACATTGCTTTCAACCAAGGAACTCACTTCATAGCAAAGAAAATGCAGCAATGGGCCCATGCTCACAGAATTCGGTGGTCTTACCATGTTCCCCACCACCCTAAGGCACATGATTTCACAGAATGGTGGAAAGGCCTTTTGAAGATTCAGTTACAGTACCAGCTATTTGGTAATACCTTACAGGACAGGGGGAAAGGCTTTTCAGGAGGCTGTATACTGTCTGGGTCAGTATCCAATATATTGCTGTTTCTCCCATAGTCAGGGTTGACAAGGCTAGAAACCAAAAGATAGAAATGGGAGTGGCAGCCCTCCACAATTATCCCTAGTTGACCATCTAGCAAAATTTGTGTTTCCTGTCGCCATGACCTCATACTCTTCTGCTCTGGCAGTCTTAGTTCCAACAGCAGGAATACTTCCATCAGTAGAAACAGCAGTGATTGGACTGAACTAGAAGTTAAGACTGCCATCTAGGCTGGGCACAGTGGTTCACACCTGTAATCCAGGCACTTCAGGAGGCCGAGGCAGGTGGATCATGAGGTCAGGAGTTCAAGACTGGCCTGGACAAGATGGTGAAACCCCGTCTCTACTAAAAATACAAAAATTAACCAGGCACGGCGGCAGGCACCTGTAATCCCAACTACTGGGGAGGCTAAGGCAGAAGAATTGCTTGAACCCCGGGCAGCAGAGGATGCAGTGAGCCGAGATTGCGCCACTGCACTCCAGCCTGGGTGACAGAGTGAGATTCTGTCTCAAAAAAAAAAAAAAAAAAAAAAAAAAAGACTGCTATCTAATCTAACCCTTTTAGGCTTCTCATGCCTTTGAATCAACAAAGAAGGGAACTCTGTTGTGCTGGCTAGTGCTACTCATCCTGATTACCAAGGGGAAACCGGACTTCTGCTTCATAAGGGAAGTAAGGAAGAATATATGTGAAGTACAAGGGGTCCCTTAGGGTATTTTTTTTTTTTTTTTTTGAGATGGAGTCTCGCTCTGTTGCCCAGGCTGGAGTGCAGTGGCGTGACCTCGGCTCAGTGCAATCTCTGCCTCCGGGGTTCAAGCAATTCTCCTGCCTCAGCCTCCCGAGTAGCTGGGATTACAGGCGTGAGCCACCACGCCCAGCTAATTTTTGTATTTTTAATAGAGACAGGTTTCACCATGTTGGTCAGGCTGGTCTCGAACTCCTGACCTCGTGATCTGCCCAGCTCGGCCTCCCAAAGTGCTGGGATTACAGGCATGAGCCACCATGGCCCGGCGTCCCTTAGGGTATTTTAGGATTAACCAAGCTCTGTGACTAAAGCCCATGGAAAACGCTAACAACCAAATTCAGGCAGGACTATGACTGGCCTAGACCCTTCAGAAATTGAAGGTTTGGGTCACCCCACCAGGTAAATAATCACAACCAGCTGTGGTACTTGCTGAGGATAATGGGAATACATGATGAATAGCAGACAGAGGTAATTACAAATATGAGCTGTGACCACCTGACCAGTTACAGAAATCAGAACTGTAATTGTCTTGAGTGTTTCATCTTTTATGAATAGGTTTGTGCATGTGCATGTGTGTGTATATAAAGTCATTGCTAGGCCAGGTGCAGTGGCTCACGCCTGTAATCCCAGCACTTTGGGAGGCTGAGGCAGGCAAATTGCCTGAGGTCAGGAGTTCAAGACTAGCCTGGCCAACATGGTGAAACTCCACCTCTACTAAAAATACAAAAAAATTAGCTAGGCGTGGTGGCGTAAGCCTGTAATCCCAGCTACTCGGGAGGCTGAGGGAGGGTAATTGCTTGAACTAGGAAGGTGGAGGTTTCAGTGAGCTGAGATCATACCACTGCACTCCAGCCTGGGCGACAGAACGAGACTCTGTCTTAAAATAAAAAAAAATTTTTTAAAGTTTTCTTTCCTCTCTTATCCCCTTACCACATAACATATAAGATATATTGACTTTATGTTACAGTATTTCAATGTTATTAACTTCATGTTATAGTTTTTATGTTACAGGATAAAAAGGAAAAAAGTGACTATCACCCACAGACTTTGTATCCTCTTCTGTTTGCACTAAAACGTTGGTGTGTTTTTTAGTTGTATACAAGGTGGTGTATCATGTTAGGCAGGAGTATAATCTTGTTAATATCTTTATTTGGATAATAAGTAAGGTTCCAGGATATGCTTATGGCATCCATGTTGACAATAGGTAAACCTGTGATGTTTTTTATATATATATATATATATATATATATATATATATATATATATATATTTTTTTTTTTTTTTTTTTTTTTTTTTTTTTTTTTTGAAAAGAAGTCTCGCTCTGTCACCCAGGCTAGAGTGCAGTGGCATAATCTTGGCTCACTGCAAACTCCACCTCCCGGGTTCAAGTGATTCTCCTACCTCAGCCTCCCAAGTAGCTAGGATTACAGGTGCCCACCATCACAACTGGCTAATTTTCGTATTTTTAGTACAGACGGGGTTTCCCCATGTTGGCCAGGCTGTTCTCGAACTCCTGACCTTGTGATCCACCCACCTTGGCCTCCCAAAGTGCTGGGATTACAGGCGTGAGCCACTGTGCCCAGCCCCTGATGTTTAATTTTCTTTTTTTTTAAATTTAATTTTATTTTTTAATTATTATTATTTTTTTTTGAGGCGGAGTCTCACTCTATCGCCCAGGTTGGAGTGCAGTAGTACCATCTCGGCTCACTGCAAGCTCTGCCTCCCAGGTTCACTCCATTCTCCTGCCTCAGCCTCCTGAGTAGCTGGGACTACAGGCGCCCGACACCACACCAGGCTAATTTTTTCGTATTTTTCTTTTTTAGTAGAGACAGGGTTTCACCATGTTAGCCAGGATGGTCTCGATCTCCTGACCTCATAACCTGCCCGCCTCAGACTCCCAAAGCGCTGGGATTACAGGCGTGAGCCACCGCGCCCAGCCGATGTTTAATTTTCTATGTCTACCTGGTTGGTCCCAGATACATGGCTAAATACCACCCTGAATATTGCTGTGAAGGTACTTTTTGGATGACATTAACATTTATGTCAGTAAACTCTGAGTAAAGCAGAATACCCTCCAAAATGTGGGTGAACCTCAACCAATCAGTTGAAAGCCTTAAGAGAAAACAGATTAAGGCCGGGCACGGTGGCTCATGCCTGTAATCCCAGCACTTTGGGAGGCCAAAGCAGATGGATCACCTGAGGTCAGGAGTTCAAGACCAGCCTGGCCAACATGGTAAAACCCCGTATCTACTAAAAATACAAAAATTAGCCAGGCATGGTGGTGTGCACCTGTGGTCTCAGCTACTCAGGAGGTTGAGGTAGGAGAGTCGCTTGAACCTGGGAGGCAAAGGTTGCAATGAGCCAAGATCGTGCCACCACACTCCAGCCTGGGCTGCGAGACTCTGTGTCAAAAAAAAAAAAAAACAAACAAAAAACAAAAACAAAAAGAAAATAAAACAGATGAAGATCTCTCGAGGAAGAGAGGGAATTCTGCCTCCAGACTAGTTTCAGACTTAACACTTAACACCGCAACTCTTCCCTGGGTTTCCAGACTACCAGCCTACTCTGCAGATTTTTGGCTTGTAAGACTGTACCATCATGTAAGCCAATTTCTTAAAATAATTTAAAATACATCTCACCCTCTTTTTCACTCACACACACAAACACACACACACGCAGCTCCTTTAGAGGAGAATTTGCCGACACCTGCCTTAGACACTTCGCCTACAGCAGCAAAGTTGTCAGAACTCCTGGTCAGAATAGGATGATTAACCATCTTCCTCACTGCACATAGTCCTACAAGTCACATTTGAAATGCTGATTCTGAAATGTAAAGACCAAAAATATTTTTTAAAAAGAATGCAAAACATAGCAACTGGAATAGAATAGAGAGCCCAGAAATAAGCTCTCCCATATGGTCAAATGATTTTCAACAAGTGTGCCAAGACCTTCAATGGGGAAAGGACAGCCTTTTCAACACGTGGTACTGGGAAAACTGGATATCCACATGCAAAAGAATGAAGTTGCACCCTTTCCTTACATCATATACAAAAATGAACTTGAAATAGATCAGAGACCTAAATATAAGACCTAAAGCTATAAAACTGTCAGAAAAAAAGCTTCATAACTTGGGATTTGGCAATGATTTCTTGACTACAACACCAAAAGCTAAGGAAACACAAAAATAGATAAACTGGAGTATATCAAAATCAAAACCTTCTGTGCATCAAAGGACACAATCAACAGAGTGAAAAGGCAACACATAAAATGGGAGAAAATATTTGCAAATTACATATTTGATAAGATGTTAATAGTACACATAGATATAAGACTCCTCAGCCAGGCACGGTGGCTCATGCCTGTAAGCCTAGCATTTTGGGAGGCCAAGGTGGGTGAATCACAGGAGGCCAACGGTTTAAGACCAGCCTGGACAACAAGGTGAAATCACGTCTCTACTAAAAATACAAAAATTAGCTGGGCGTGGTAGTGCACGTCTGTAATCCCAGCTACTTGTGAGGCTGAAGAAAGAGAATCGCTTGAACCCGGAAGGTGGAGGTTGCAGTGAGCCAAGATCATGCCTGGGCGACAGAGTGAGACTCTATCAAAAAAAAAAAAAAAAAAAAGAATTCTATAATCGACATTTAAAAAAAAACAAAAACGTGATTTTAAAATGGGCCAAGCCAGGTGCAGCGGCTCACGCCTGTAATCCCAGCACTTTGGGAGGCTGAGGTGAGTGGATCATTTGAGGTCAGGAGTTCAAGACCAGCCTGGTCAACATGGTGAAACTCCGTCTCTACTAAAGATACAAAAATTGGCCAGGCATGGTGGTGCACATCTGTAATCCTAGCTACTCATGAGGTTGAGGCAGGAGAATTGCTTGATCCCAGGAGACAGAGGTTGCAGTGAGCCGAGACTAGGCCATTGCATTCCAGCCTGGGCAACAGAGACTCCATCTCAATACATACATACATACATACATACATACATACATACATACATACATACAAATGGGCAAATGTCTTAATGAGAATTCTCCAAAGACATACAAATGGCCAAGAAGCACATGAAAAGATGCTCGGCATCACTAATCATCAGGGAAATCAAAATCAAAATCACAGTGAGATACCACTTCACACCCATTTGGATGGCTACTATAAAACAAAGAAGAAACAGAACGTAAGTGATGGTGAAGACCAGATGAATTGACAACCTTGTAGAATGTTGGTAGGAATGGAAGATTTTGCAGGCACTATGCAAAACACTATGTGGTTTCCTCAAAAAATGCAAAAGAAGAATTACCATGTGTTCTGGGTTTTCTTAGCTTCTGTGTCTGTCTATTTGGGATCCATTCATCACCGAGCCAATTATATTAACTATATCTTATTTTCTGTATTTTTGTTGCTCTGGCTTTTGAGGGCCTTGCAAATCATGGGAGAGAATGCCCCTCCCAAAGCTACCTAATTCCCAAATACAATGATTTGTCTATAAGCATGTCTTTCATATGCCAAACGACCAATCCCAGTCTGTAGACCAGCCAACTCCTTAGCTAACTCTCGCTGGCCACTATTTCCCATACTCTACATACCCAGGGCACAAACCAAGCCTCTAGAGACCATCCCTATAGCCCAAAGCCAACCAGAATTATTTAAACTAACCCATCCTATGCTCAAACTTGCCCTGTTTCCCTTGGAGTTCCCAGTAAAGGCTTTACCCTAGATTTTCCCCTTCACTGCTATCTTCTGCGTCCAGACCAAAACCTAGTGCTCCTCACGTGCTGTGGTGTAGTGTGGCATGCCCCCTTCCTGGAAAAATGTAAGGAATAGGCCGGGCGCGGTGGCTCAAGCCTGTAATCCCAGCACTTTGGGAGGCCGAGATGGGCGGATCACAAGGTCAGGAGATCGAGACCAGCCTGGCTAATACGGTGAAACCCCATCTCTACTAAAAAATACAAAAAACTAGCCGGGTGAGGTGGTGGGCGCCTGTAGTCCCAGCTACTCGGGAGGCTGAGGCAGGAGAATGGCGTAGACCCGGGAGGCGGAGCTTGCAGTGAGCTGAGATGCGGCCACTGCACTCCAGCCTGGGCGACAGAGCAAGACTCCGTCTCAAAAAAAAAAAAAAAAAAAAAAAATGTAAGGAATAAAAATCTTCAATTGGCCAGGCGTGGTGGCTCACCCATGTAATCCCAGCACTTTGGGAGGCCAAAGCAGGCAGATCACGTGAGATCAGGAGTTCAAGACCAGACTGGCCAACATGGTGAAACCCTGTCTCTACTAAATATACAAAATATTAGCCACACGTGGTGGTGGGAGTCTACAAGCCCAGCTACTTGGGAGGCTGAGGCAGGAGAATCGCTCGAACCCGGGAGACAGAGATTGCAGTGAGCCGAGGTCACACAGTTGCACTCTAGCCTGCACAAGAGCGAAACTCCATCTCAAAAAAAAAAAAAAAAACTTAAGTGGCACTGGTCTCTCCATGTCATCACTCAGTCATCTCCATAAATTAAGACCTGGGCACAGAACACTAAAATAATCTAGCATCGTCACTTCAGGGTTATATCTAAAAGAATTAGAAGCAGAAGGCCAGGCATGGTGGCTCACACCTGTAATCCCAGCACTCTGGGAGGCCAAGGCGGGTAGATCACTTGAGTTCAAGAGTTCAAGACTAGCCTGGCCAACATGGTGAAACCCCAAATCTACCAAAAATATAAAAAAATTAGCCTGGTGTATTGGTTTGAGCCTTTAATTCCAGCTACTTGAGAGGCTGAGGCAGGAGAATCAAGTGAAAATTGCTTGAACCTGGGAGGCGGAGGTTGCAGTGAGCCGAGATCACAGCATGGCACTGCAGTCCAGCCTGGGCAAAAGAGCAAGGCTCCAGCTCAAAAAAAAAAAAAAAAAAAAAAAAAGAATTAGGAGCAGAAACTCAAAGAGATATTTGCACACCCATGTTCATAGCAGCATTATTCGCATTACCCAAAAGGCAGAAGCAACCTCAATGTCCATTGATGGATTAATAAATAAAACATAACGTATACATGCAATGGCGTATCATTCAACCTCAAAAAGAAAGTACATTCTGATGTATGCTACAACATGGATGAATTTTGGAAACATTACACCGAGTTAAATAAGCCAGACACAAAAGGACAAATACTGTATGATTCCACTTATATGAGGTATCTAGACTAATCAAATGTCATGGAGACAGGAAGTAGAATGGTGGTTGCCAGGGGATGGGGTCGGCGGAGGAGGAAACGGAGTTATTATTTAATGGGTAATTTTCACTTATGTAAGACAAAAAGTTCTAGAGCTAGATGGTGGTGATGGTTGCACATCAGTGTGAATGCACTTAATGCCTCTGAGCTGGACACTTAAAATGGGGAAGATGGAAGTTTTATGTAATGTTTTTACCACAATTTAAAAAGTGCAAAGCATTATCAAAAAGTAGCAAGTATACCAGATTCACATGAAAAGCAAGTCAAGATGAATTTTTTTTTAATTAAAAAAATTTTTTTAGACACAGTCTCGCTCTGTCATCCAGGCTAGAGTACAGTGGTGAGATCATAGCTTGAACTTTTAGGCTCAAGCAATCCTCCCACCGCAGCCTCCTGGGTAGCTGGGACTACAGGTGCACATCACCACGCCTGTTTGTTTTTGTCTTGCTCTTTTGTTTTTTTTTTTTTTGTAGATACAGGGTATCACTGAAAACTTTTTAAATACTAAAAAGTGTCAATATATTATACATTTTCAGGCGAATTGTTTTGGTTTGTTTTTTTGCTTTAGACAGAGTCTCACTCTGTCACCAGGCTGGAGTGCTGTGGCACGATCTCAGCTCACTGCAAGCTCTGGCTCCCTGGTTCAAGCTATTATCCTGCCTCAGCCTCCCAAGTAGCTGGGATTAGAGGCATGCGCCACCACGTCCAGTTAATTTTTGTATTTTTAGTAGAGACAGAGTTTCAACACGTTGGCCAGGATGGTCTTGATCTCCTGACCTTGTGATCCACCCGCTTCAGCCTCCCAAAGTGCTGGGATTAACAGACGTAAGCCATCGCACATGGCCGGTTTTATTACTTTGTAAGTTATTGGCAAGATACATTTATTTCTCATCAGAATTCCATTGACAACTGAAAATAAAATATTTCTTTGGTGTCTGATGTGGTTTGAGTCTGTGTCCCCATCCAAATCTCATGTCAAATTGTAATCCCCAATGTTGGACGTGGGGCCTGGTGGAATGTGACTAGATCATGGGGGTGGACTTCCCCTTTGGTGCTGTTCTTGTGATAGATCACAAGATCTGGTTGTTTGAAAGTATATAGAACCTACCCCCCTTGCTCTCTCTCTCCTGCTATGTAAAGATGTGCCTGCTTCCCCTTTGCCTTCTGCCATGATGCAAGTTTCTTAGGGACTCCTCAGCCGTGATTCCTTTAGAGCCTGTGGAATCATTAGCCAATTAAACCTCTTTTCTTTATAAATGACCCAGTCTCAGGTAGTTCTTTATAGTAGCGCAAGAACGGACCAATACAGTTCCCAACATCCTGACCTGAATCATCACTAGTCCCTTGGTCCAAATGTGCACCATGTTCAAAGCTGACTCCGTTTCTGCCAAGATTTTGGTTTCCAACACCTTCAGCACCACCATCCCTACCAGATCGGGAATATGGGCTTTCTGCAAATTAACATGGGAGCCTAACTTGGCCTCCTCACTCTCGATGCAAAGCAGCAAATTCAGCTTTCTCCAATTCTCACCACAAAGGTTTACACAAAAATCATGGAATATAAAGCAGTATCTTTTGGCAGCAGGTTCAGAATTCACAGGAAAGTTGCAGTCATCTCCAGTGGGAGATTAGGTGCAAAAGGGAGAAATAACACAATTTTTTTTTTTTTTTTTTTGAGATGGAGTCTAGCTCTGTTCCCCAGGCTGGAGTGCAGTGGTGTAATCTCAGCTCACCACAACCTCTGCCTCCTGGGTTCAAGTGATTCTCCTGCCACAGCCTCTCAAGTAACTGGGACTACAGGCATGCGCCACCATGCTCAGCTAATTTTTGTATTTTTAGGAGAGACGTGGTTTTCACTATGTTGGCCAGGCTGGTCTCAAACTGACCTCATGATCCACCCACCTCGGCCTCCGAGGATTACAGGCCTGAGCTACCGCACCCAGCACATAATTTTTAACTCTTCTCTGTCTGGCCCCAAAGAGTGAGCATCCACAGTCCACTTTTTCCAGAAGCAGGAAGGACTTTCTTATGCTCAACCTTATTTTAGGGCAACTTTTCAGACTCCACTGCTCTGAAAACTCTCCTGTTTAAAACTCCCCTTGACTTTATTTGCTCCAAATAGATCACGCACGCTTGAGATGACATGTTTGAAGCAAATAACCTCCAGTCCAGACTTCTTGGTGTGGGCAGGACTCCTTGGAAACATTGGAGCCTCCTCTCTCTTCCTTACCCTGTTCCCAAAATGCTTCCCACTTTCCACTCAAGAAACAAAACATTCTCTATCCACTCATGGTCCTGTCACATCCAAATCTTAGCGCAGACTCTTGCCTCCTAGCTTTTAGAATATCTCTTTCTCCATTCTTCTGTTTTCAGCTTGAACCCTTCAGAAAGCTTCTCAGGAATGTTTTGAAGGCAGAGATTCATTCACAAAGCACAATTTATATCTATCTTTCAAATGATCTCACCTATTAAACAAAAATTGAACTTTGGTTTTTTGGGGTTTTTTTTGTTTGTTTGTTTTTGTTTTTTTTTGAGACAAACTCTCGCTCTGTCACCCATGCTGGAGTATAGTGGCCCGATCTTGGCTCACTGCAACCTCCACCTCCAGGGTTCCCCTGCCTCAGCCTCCCAAGCAGCTGGGACTACAGGCGCATGCTGCCATGCCCAGCTAGTTTTTTGTATTTTAGTAGAGATGGGGTTTCACCGTATTGCCCAGGCTGGTCTCGAACTCCTGAGCTCAGGCAATGTGCCTGCCTCAGCCTCCCAAAGTGCTGGGATTACAGGCGTGAACCACTGCACCTGGTACAAAAATTTAACTTCTACTAGACTGAAACCTCTGTGATGAATGCGCTTTTATCTTGCTAACTTGTGATCTCCAAACAACATATGCACAAGCAACTGAGCACCTGTCCCCACCTGGCCATATAAATCGGAGGTCAGCCAGGCATGGTGGCTCATGCCTCTAGTCCCAGCACTTTGGGAGGCTGAGGCAGGCAGATCACTTGAGCTCAGGAGTTTTAGACCAGCCTGGGAAATATGGTGAAACCCCATCTCTACCAAAAATACAAAAGATTAGCTGCGAGCGGTGGCACACGCCTGTGGTTCCAGCTACTTAGGAGGCTGAGATAGGATTGCTTGAGCCTGGGAGGTGGAGGTTGCAGTGAGCTGAGATGACACCACTGCATTATAGCCTGGATGACAGAGTGAAACCCCGTTTCAAATAATAATCAATCGATGAATCAGTCAGAGATCAGCAGCCTTCTTCTGTAGAGAGGAGAGCAAGACAGTAAATATTTTAGGCTTTGAGGGCCATCGCTCACAACCACTCAACTTTCGTAGTGGGAAAGCAGTCACAGACAATATGTAAACAGGTGGGCATGAGTGTATTCCAATAAAACTTCATTTATGGACTGTGCCATTTGAATCTTATGTAATTTTTATTAAATGGTATTCTTTTGGTTTTTGCAAGTATTTATTTTTTGAGTCTCACTCTGTTGCCCAGGCTAGAGTGCAACGGCATGATCTCAGCTCACTGCAACCTCCGCCTCCCAGGTTCAAACGATTCTCCTGCCTCAGCCTCCCGAGTAGCTGGGATTACAGGCGTGCACCACCACACCTGGCTAATTTTTGTTATTTTTAATAGAGATGGGGTTTCAGCCAGCCTGGACATCATGGTGAAACCCCGTGTCTACGAAAAATACAAAAATTGGCCAGTCGTGGTGGCAAGCACCTGTAATCTCAGCTCCTCGGGATGCTGAGGCAGGAGGATCACTTGAACCCGGAAGGCAGAGGTTGCAGTGAGCCAAGATCACGCCATTGCACTTCAGCGTGGGCGACAAGAGCAAAACTCTATCTCAAAAAACAAAGAAACAAAGTCGGTCTTAACCTAGGCCTGTAAATATTTGAACAAAATACTAACATAGATTCTAGCAGCTCAAGGCCACATCCCCTGGTTGACCCTATACCTCTTAGATAACCTGTCTGAAAAAAGTAAAGGCTCCCAAATGAATTTCCTGTTTGTTCCAGCCAACACCAGAAGATAGGGTCCCATCTCCTGGCCTCTGTGCGAGGGTCAGAGCCTAACTTCAAACAGCACCAGGTAGCAATCCCAGTTGGGTTTTACGTGGACCAGCCACTTTTGGTAAATTTGTATTTCCCTGACTGTCAAGCATACCCTGCCCCCCAACTCAACTCCCTCCTAGTCCCTCATTTTCCATTTGTGGGTGAAGCAAAGTCTTTTTTTTTTTTTTTTTTTTTTTTTTCCCGAGACAGGGTCTCACTCTGTAGCCCAGGCTACAGTGAAGTGGTGAGATCTTGGCTCACTGCAAACTCTGCCTCCTCAAATTCAAGGGATCCTCCCACCCAAGCCCCCTGAGTAGCTGGGACTACAGCCACATGCCACCATTCCCTGCTAATTTTTGTATTTTTTGTAGAGACAGTGTTTCACGATGTTGCCTAGGCTGGTCTCGAACTCCAGAACTCAAGCCATTCATCCACCTCCACCTCCCAAAGTGCAGATTACAGGCATGAGCCACCCCACCCAGCCTGTCTTGATGTATTGCCCAGGCTGGTCTCAAACCCCTGGCTCAAGCAATCCTTCTGCCTCAGCCTCTGCAGTAGCTTCATCCCAGTGTCCAGTACACACCCAGCTTCATTCTTCCTTTAAAACACCCAGTCACCTCTGCACACACCAAAGTTGAGCTCAGATCATGCTGGACTCTCTTCACTATTACAACAGTTATTAGTGATTAAAATGTGTCCTTATCACTATAACTAATATCCAGCTTTTGTTTTTCTTTAACATAATTAAGGTAGAAAATACTGGAATAAAATCATTCATTATATCCTGGCAGCATTATTAATATAGACAGGGCCAAGGAAGGAAATGTTGTGCCAGGCAAAAATAAAAATCAGAAGAAGCAAAACAAATTGCAAAGTTCCTAGTAATCAAAGAATATGACCTTTTTTTTTTTTTTTTTTGGAACCAGAGTCTCACTTTGTCACCAGGCTGGGGTGCAGTGGCACGATGTCCGCTCACTGCAACCTCCACCTGCCGGATTCAAGCAATTCTCCTGCCTCAGCTTCCCAAGTAGCTGGGACTACAGGCATGCGTCACCACAGACAGCTAATTTTTGTATTTTTAGTAGAGATAGGGTTTCACCATGTTGGCCAGATGGTCTTGATCTCTTGATCTCTTGACCTCGTGATCCACCAGCCTCGGCCTCCCAAAGTGCTGGGATTACAGGTGTGAGCCACCGTGCCAGCCGGAATATGACTTCTTTAAAGTTAGCTTGTAGCAATGTACTCTCAACTAGAAAAAAGTTTTATAAAATTAAAGCTCAGTGTTTTGTTTTTTTGAGACAGGGTCTCACTCTGTCGCCCAGGCTGGAGTGCAGTGGTGTGATCTTGGCTTACTACACCCACTAGGGCTCCCCACCTCAGCCTCTTGAGTAGCTGGGACTGTAGGTGTGCACCACCATGCCCGGCTAATTTTTTTTTTTTTTCCCCGAGACAGAATCTTGCCCTGTTGCCCAAACTGGAGTGCAGTGGCGTGATTTCAGCTCACTGCAACCTCTGCCTCCTGGGTTGAAGCGATTCTCCTGCCTTAGTCTCCCGATTAGCTGGATTTATAGGCACTCACCACCACATCCAGTTAATTTTCATATTTTTAGTAGAAACGGGGTTTTACCTGTTGGCTAGGCTGGTCTTGAACTCCTGACCTCGTGATCCACCCACCTCAGCCTCCCAAAGTGCTGGGATTACAAGCGTGAACCAACGTGCCCAGCCTTTTTTTTTTTTTTTTTTGTATTTTTGTAGAGACAGGGTTTCACCATGTTTCCCAGGCCGGTCTCAAATTCCCGAGCTCAAGCAATCCTCCCTCCTCGTTCTCCCAAAGTGCTGGCACTACAGGTGTGTGTACCACACCCAGCAAAGCTGAGTTCTAATAAGATACAGGTAAATCTAGATTGATTTCTGAAGACAATAATGTATATTCTGAGGATTTAAACTAAGGGCATAGGCAAAAAAAAAATATCTATGAATAAAATATTTTTTGCCCTTTTATGTAAAATATACTTCTCCATCTCATCACTGAAATAAAAAGAAACCAAATAAATCATCTTTAACATTTACTCATAGGCCAAATCACTATGAAAGATGAAAGATCAATCTTAAACAGTTTTTTTTGTTTGTTTTGACTGTGGTAAAAGTTTTACATTTTTAATCTGGAAAAAAATTTTTTATTGATACATAATATATATATATATGTTCAGGTTGATTCTTTGAGCAAACTTGTTACTGCCTTAATTTTTTTTTTAATTTATTATTATTATACTTTAAGTTGAAGGGTACATGTGCATAATGTGCAAGTTTGTTACATATGTATACTTGTGCCATGTTGGTGTGCTGCACCCATCAACTCATCATTTACATCAGGTATAACTCCCAGTGCAATCCCTCCCCCCTCCCCCCTCCCCATGATAGGCCCCGGTGTGTGATGTTCCCCTTCCTGAGTCCAAGTAATCTCATTGTTCAGTTCCCACCTATGAGTGAGAACATGCGGTGTTTGGTTTTCTGTTCTTGTGATAGTTTGCTAAGAATGATGGTTTCCAGCTGCATCCATGTCCCTACAAAGGACACAAACTCATCCTTTTTGATGGCTGCATAGTATTCCATGGTGTATATGTGCCACATTTTCTTAATCCAGTCTGTCACTGATGGACATTTGGGTTGGTTCCAAGTCTTTGCTATTGTGAATAGTGCCGCAATAAACATACGTGTGCATGTGTCTTTATAGCAGCATAATTTATAATCCTTTGGGTATATACCCAGTAATGGGATGGCTGGGTCATATGGTACATCTAGTTCTAGATCCTTGAGGAATCGCCATACTGTTTTCCATAATGGTTGAACTAGTTTACAATCCCACCAACAGTGTAAAAGTGTTCCTACTTCTCCCCATCCTCTCCAGCACCTGTTGTTTCCTGACTTTTGAATGATCGCCATTCTAACTGGTGTGAGATGGTATCTCATTGTGGTTTTGATTTGCATTTCTCTGATGGCCAGTGATGATGAGCATTTTTTCATGTGTCTGTTGGATGAGTTTCTTCACAGAATTGGAAAAAACTGCTTTAAAGTTCATATGGAACCAAAAAAGAGCCCGCATCTCCAAGACAATCCTAAGTCAAAAGAACAAAGCTGGAGGCATCACGCTACCTGACTTCAAACTATACTACAAGGCTACAGTAACCAAAACAGCATGGTACTGGTACCAAAACAGAGATATAGGCCAATGGAACAGAACAGAGTCCTCAGAAATAATACCACACATCTACAGCCATCTGATCTTTGACAAACCTCAGAGAAACAAGAAATGGGGAAAGGATTCCCTATTTAATAAATGGTGCTGGGAAAATTAGCTAGCCATAAGTAGAAAGCTGAAACTGGATCCTTTCCTTACTCCTTATACGAAAATTAATTCAAGATGGATTAGAGACTTAAATGTTAGACCTAATACCATAAAAATCCTAGAGGAAAACCTAGGTAGTACCATTCAGGACATAGGCATGGGCAAAGACTTCATGTCTAAAACACCAAAAGCAACGGCAGCAAAAGCCAAAATTGACAAATGGGATCTCATTAAACTAAAGAGCTTCTGCACAGCAAAAGAAACTACCATCAGAGTGAACAGGCAACCTACAGAATGGGAGAACATTTTTGCAATCTACTCATCTGACAAAGGGCTAATATCCAGAACCTACAAAGAACTCAAACAAATTTACAAGAAAAAAACAAACAACCCCATCAAAAAGTGGGCCTTAATTGATTTTATTAGAAAAATACGTAACTGTTGCTCTTGCAGAAACTATTACTGGCAGAAAAATCACCACAGGGACCCTGCCCTCATGCTGTCTACCATTCAACAGGAAAATAAAATACGCTGGACTCCACTTGGAAGAAAATGTGTTTATGCCTTTTTAGGAAGTGGTGTGGCAGCCCCACAGAGGGTTGGCTGGGCCTCAGCCCAAGGCCCTGGGCTGCTGCTGCCACCCAGAACTCAGGGAGACAGTCTGCCACCCTCATGAGGGGACACCCCATTGACAGGGTGCCTGCTGCTTCCCTGAGCTTCCCAGGTGCCCGCAAGTACTCCCCATCTTCCCAGACCTAGCCCCTTTCCCTGCAGAAGCCTGCTTACATTTCCCTGAAGATTTTAAAAGTTTGATATTAAATCTATGATGTGTGCATGATGCTCCTCTTGTCTGACAACTGATGAGAGGAAAGGGGACCCTAGGAGGCAAGGGGCAGAGTAGGGAAAGAGATGAGACAGAAATGGGGTGACGCTCACTGGGAGATAAGGTTCTCAATGTGGAAGGAAGCTCTACAAATAGGAAAGGCAAGGAAAAACCCTGCGGCGTAGATTGGGATGGAAAATATCACTAAAAGTACATGAAGATATATATATACACATACACGCACATAGTTATATACATATATACACAATAGAGTTACATGCATACAGCTATATCTTCATATCCTGTATATTTGAAAGGTCCTAAAAGCAATAACATACCAGTAGCACCAAGACCTTGGTTTCTAAGTACCTTTCTACACAACAGAAATCAGGATTCCTTGGGAAAAAAACAGCTGATTCAAAAGTGGGGACAGGCCGGGCGTGGTGGCTCAAGCCTGTAATCCCAGCACTTTGGGAGGCCGAGGCAGGCAGATCATGAGGTCAGGAGATCGAGATCATCCTAACACGATGAAACCCCGTGTCTTCTAAAAAAATACAAAAATTTAGCTGGACGTGGTGGCGGGCGCCTGTAGTCCCAGCTACTCGGGAGGCTGAGGCAGGAGAATGGCGTGAACCCGGGAGGCGGAGCTTGCAGTGAGCCGAGATCAGGCCACCGCACTCCAGCCTGGGCGACAAAGCAAGACTCCATCTCCCCAAAACAAAAAAAATAATAAAATTTTAAAAAGTCGGGACAGGAGAGGTACAAGACAAGCTTGGAATGTGTTCTGGGGTATCTAAAAATTGGAGCTGGGCGTGATGGCTCATACCTGTAATCCTAGCACTTTGGGAGACAACAGCGGGAGGATTGTTTTACGCCAGGAGTTTGAGACTAGCCTGGGCAACATGGTAAGACCCCATCTTTATGGAAAATTTTTAAAAATAGCTAGGCATGATGGCATGTGTCTGTAGCTACTCCAGAAGCTGAGGCAGGAGGATCGTTTAAGCTGCAGTGAGCTGTGATCGTGTCATGCCTGGGTGACAGGACAAGACCCTGTTCCAAAAAAAATAAAAGAGGGAAAATTACAGCTAGATAGGAAAAACAAGTTCTAATGTTCTGTAGCACTGTAGGATGACAATATTTTTTGATACTGACCATTATTTATAATTGTGGTTATTAATTACAATTCTGCTCTCTACTTCTATGAGGTCAACTTTTTAAGCCATTTATCTTTCTGTGCCTGGCTTATTTCACTTAACATAATGTCCTCCAGTTCCATCCATGCTGCTATGAATGACAGGATTTCATTCTTTTTTATGGCTAAGTAGTATTCGATTGTGTATATGCACCACATTCTTTTAATCCATTTATCTGCTGGTGAACACTTCGGTGGATTCCATATCTTAGCTATCATGAATAATGCTGCAATGAACACAAGAGTGCAGCTATCTCTTCAATACGCTGATTTAACTGGACAAATACTCAGCAGTGGAATTGCTGGTTCATAGGGTAGTTCCATTTGTAGTTTTTTGAGGACTCTGCATACTCTTTTCCATATTGACTATACTAATTCGCATTCTCATCCAAAGTGTGGGAGAGCTCCCTTTCGTCTGCATCCTCGCCAGCATTTATTTTTATGTCTTCGTGATAACAGCAATTCTAACTGGGAGGAGATGATATCTCATTGTGGTTTCGATTTACATTTCCTTGATGATTAAATGTTGAAAGAATGGTTTAGCCATAAAACATCATTTTGATGACCACACTGGGAAAATCTGTGTTGTGCCAACCAAAGCAGCATCAGTAGAATCCAGTCTTAAGAACACTTCAGATGGACTCAAGCTGAGGGCATTCTGTAACACACCTAGCATGCACGCTTCAAAAGTCACAAGCCGAGGGCATTCTGTAACACACCTAGCATGCACGCTTCAAAAGTCACAAACACATGAAAGGCAGAGGCAGGCAGAGGAACCATTCCAGAGTAAAGATATTAAACATTATGGCAGACTGATAAGATACATAGTGTTAAACAAGATACTTAACATGAAAAAGTCGTAAATAACATTATTGGGGCAAATGAAGACATTGGGTTATAGCCTGTAGATTAGACAAAATAATTGTATTGTTACATTTCCTGAATTAATGTCTTTACTATGGTTATCCAAATATATATCCCGGTTCTCAGGAAATGCATTAGGGACATGATGTCTGCAACCTTCTCCCAAAGTGGTCAAAAGTTTAAAAAAAAAAAAGAAAAAAAGAAAAATTAAAAAGTTTATAAGCAGGGGGAAACAGAAGGAGAAGAAAAAGAGGGAAAGGAGGCCAGGCTTTGTGGCTCATGCCTGTAATCAAAACACTTTGGGATGTCAAGGTGGGAGGATCACTTGAGCCCAGAAGTTTGAGATCAGCCTGGGCAACATGGCAAGATCCTGTCTCTATAAAAAAAGTTTAAAATTAGCCAGGTACAGAGACATATAACGGTAGTCCCAGCTACTCTGGAGGCTCAGGCAGGAGGTTTCTTTGAGCCCAGGAGTTTGAAATGTCAGTGAGCTATGAGTGTGCCATTGCACCCCAGCCTGGGTGACAAACCAAGACCCTGTCTCCAAAAAAAACCAAAAAACAAAACAAAACAAAAAACAAAAGAGGGAGAAACGAAAGAGGGAGGGAAGGAGAAAAATTGATAAACTAATGTGAAAATATTTTAGTATTTGTGAATTTGGGTAAAGGGTAGGGTTTTTTTTTTTTTTTAACATTCTTTTAAGCAACAGGGTCTCACTCTATCATCCAGGCTGGAGTGCAGGGGTGTGATCATGGTTCAGTGCAGCCTCTAACTCCTGGACTCAAGCGATCCTCCTGCCTCAGCCTCCTGAGTGGCTGGGACTATAGGCATGTAACACCACACCCAACTAACTTTTACATTTTTTTTTTTTTGTAGAGAGGAGGTCTCATTATGCTGCCCAGGCTGGTCTCGAACTCCTGGCCTCAAGCAATCCACCCATCTCAGCCTCCCACAGTGCTGGGATTATACCTGTGAGCCAGCATACCTGGCTACTAATATTCTTTTAACTTCTGTAAGTTTAAGGTTGTTTCAAAGTAAAAATTTAAATTAAAACAGCATGGATACATCCATTTGTTTAAAAGTGCAAAAAAACAGAATTCATGTATGTACTTACAAAATACAAATAAAATTCCTCTGGAAGAGATATAGGCAACGATACCACATTTGCCTCTGAACTGGAAGGAATATAACAGCATGGTGAAGCAGCAAGGATATAAGCAGAATGTCTGTATAATTTATCATCCAAACTAGCACACTTCTGACAGAAAGCAGGATTATTCATAATCATGTCAGGACAATAATTTATGTGTGCATCTATGCCAGGCAAAAGGCGATATATTGTCATTACGGATGGAAAGATGACTTCTCACTGTATGCTTTTTGTATATTTTTTTAACTATGTAAACATATTATTCAAATATATAATTTACATATATAATTTAAAAAGGAATCACCTACTCATTAGTATAATAAAAGTTGGAAAATGGGAAAATTATTAAAATAGCATCACAATAGAATCTAAAGTAGCTATTTAAAGAATGAGGGGCCTGGCACAGCGGCTTATGCCTGCAATCTCAGCACTCTGGACAGAAGGATTGCTTGATGCCAGGAGTTTGAAACTAGATTAACATAGTGAGACCCCCATCTCGACAAAAGGATTAAAAAATTAGTGGTCTGGGCGCGGCGGCTCACGCCTGTAATACCAGCACTTTGGGAGGCCAAGGCGGGCGGAACATGAGGTCAGGAGACCGAGACCATCCTGGCTAACATGGTGAAACCCTGTCTCTACTAAAAATTCAAAAAATTAGCTGGGCATGGTGGCAGGGGCTACCACTACTCAGGAGGCTGAGGCAGGAGAATGGCGTGAACCCAGGAGGCGGAGCTTGCAGTGAGCCGAGATTGCGCCACTGCACTCCAGCCTGGGCAACAGAGCAAGACTCCATCTCAAAAAAAAATTAGCTGGGCATGGTGGCATGCACCTATGGTCCCAGCCACTGGGGAGGCTAAGATGGGAGGATCGCTTGGAGACTGAGGCTGTAGTGATCGCAGAACTGCACCCAGCCTGGGCAACAGAGTGAGACCCTGTCTTTTAATTAAACAACAATAATAAATTCATAAAAAGGAAAAGGGGGACTCTAGAAAGGCAGTTTTTGAAAGCTTCATAGAGTAAGACACAGCAGAAATGAGAGCAGAGGAATTGGGGTTTGGAGCCAGGGAAGTGTCGGGGATTGGTGGGGGGAAGCAATCATACATTTTTCTTTATGTAGAGATGGGGTCTTGCTATGTTACCCAGGCTTGTCTCGAACTCCTGGCCTTGAGCAATCTTCCCATCTCAGCCTCCCAAAGTGCTATACAAGTGTGGGCCACCATGCTGGCCACAATCCTACTTTTAATAATTAAAGAATTACAGCTTATTTTCCTATGATTGACATAAAACACTAGAAATGTCCTTTCTTCCGGGGCCCTTTATAAACTAGTAAGCAACATATATACTATGGATTTGGAGGCATCAGTATTTTTCTTAAAAGAGGTTGAAATTTAGCTTTTCCTGACTCAACCCTGAATAACTTCAGTAGAGCCTTCATACACAATTCTATTTAAGTCAACAGATAAAATAATCATATGATTGTGTACTTACAGTGTTCATAGTCCAATAAAGAGTTTAAACTAGCTAATAGAATTTGGAGTTAAGTAGATGGAAAAATCACCACAGCTGAATCAGAAGCCAAACCTTCTGTCAGACACGCAGACATTTATCATCCCAGTTTGCACGTGGTTGGCTGTAACGTTCTATTCTGCCAAGCATAAGTTCAACAAGACTTGGCTGTGGACAGGGGTATTTTTTTTTCTTCCTGCCTGCACATTTCCCAAGAGGGCTGAAGGAGTTCAGGAAATGCCACCCCTAGCCTGGGCATGGTGACTCATGCCTGTAATCCCAGCTGTTTGGGAGAGAGAGGTAGGAGGATCACTTGAGGCCAGGAATTGGAGACCAGCCTGGGCAATATGGTGAGACTCTGTCTCTGGAAAAAAATTTAAAAAAAATTAGCCAGGCATGATGGTGCATGCCTGTGGTCCCAGCTACTCAAGAGACTGAGGTGGGAGGATCTCCACCCCAAAATATGATGCTTTAGTATGCTGATTACTCTGAACTGAGGGTATGTGGGGAGCAGCTCATACAGGCAGAGGTTTTCTCTGAGCTTCCTTATCTAAAGAGATTATCCAAAAGGAACTTAATTGTCATGAATTCCCTCCCCAGGAAACTCACCAACCAGGGAAGACTGGCTCCTATCACAGGAGAGGAGAGTAGACCTTGACAACACACACAGACTTTGTCACCGGCTGTTACCTGTTCTTCCGACAGTCCGTTTATCTTTCCCCCAAACTGTTTACTCTCCCCTAAGTTACCTAATCATCTATACCCTCTGTCCTAAGAAGAGGGTACAGAAGCTTCTGGATCTCACTGGGTTCTGGGACATTTGCTTTTCTTTCATGTGATGTCCCTGTGTCCATATCTAATTTGTATACCTTTTCTCCCGTTAATCTGACTACTGTCAATTTCTTTCATGGACTCAATTATTGAATTCTCAGAAAGTAGAAGAAAGGTCTTCCCTCCTGTAAAGAAGGAAAGACTCCTGAGCTCAGGAGTTTGAGATCAGCCAGGGCTACATGCTGAAACCCCATTTCTACTAAAATATAAAAAGCCAGGCATCCAGCCTGGGGAACAGAGTGAGACTCTGTCTCAAAAAAAAAAAAAAAAAAAAAATATATATATATATATATATATATATATATATATATATATGTGGCAGTAAAAGAAACAAACCCTAAATTTATCACAGTGAACTCCAGCAACTGAGAAGACCCAAGTGAGCCCTTCCCAAAACAGCCTCTCTCCTGTTCACAGGCAACCACCATCCTGACTTTTCACACTGACTTCTGAATGTTATAGAGATGAACTCACAGACAGGTAAGTTTTTGCCTAGATTATTTTGCTCAACTTTGTGTTTATAAAATTCATCAAGGTTTTTACACGTAGATACAGGTCATTATTTTTTATTATTTATAGTTGAATTCCATTGAATTTATATACCACCATTTACTTACCCACTTTGCTTTATTTCCAGTTTTTGGCTATTAGAAATAATGCTGCTATAAACATTTAAATACATGTCTTTTCATCAACTGTGCATGTACTTTTCCGTGGCCTACTCCACAGAGTAGAATGGCTGGTGCATGTCTAAGGTATACACGGTTTTCTAGGTAATAGCAGATAGTTTACCAAAGTGCTTGTTATAATTAACCCTGCCATGAGCAACATTTGAATTGAAGATCCATCAATTCCACTTCCAGTAACAGATCCCCGAGAGATGTGTACCTGTGTAAATCAGGATACACATACTTCAGTGATTACGATTGCAGTGTTGGTGATAACTGCAGACTAGACACAACCCAAACAATCATCAGGTATAGAAGGCATCGGCAGCCAAGCACGGTGGCTCACGTCTGTAATCCCAGCATTTTGGGAGGCTGAAGTGGGCAGATCACCTGAGGTCAGGAGTTAGAGACCAGCCAGGACAACATGGTAAAAGCCTGTCTCTGCTAAAAATACAAAAATTAGCTCGGTGTGGTGACGGGTGCCTGCAGTCCCAGTTACATGGGAGGCTAAAGCAGAAGAATCGCTTCAACCTGAAAGACAGAGGCTGAAGTGAGCCGAGATTGCACCACTGCACTCCATCCAGCTTGAGTGACAGAACAAGACTCCATCTCACCGGGTGGCGGTGGGGGAAGGGATCGGCTTACTGTGGCATGCATATGGAAACTCTAAGATAATGATACGTCTATATAGTGAAACGCATACACTCTGTTTATTTATTTATTTTGAGACGGAGTCTCGCTCTGTTGCCCAGGCTGGAGTGCAGTGGCCGCATCTCAGCTCACTGCAAGCTCCGCCTCCCGGGTTCACGCCATTCTCCTGCCTCAGTCTCCCAAGTAGCTGGGACTACAGGTGCCCGCCACCTCGCCCGGCTAGTTTTTTGTATTTTTTAGTAGAGACGGGGTTCCGTGTTAGCCAGGATGGTCTCCATCTCCTGACCTCGTGATCCGCCTGTCTCGGCCTCCCAAAGTGCTGGGATTACAGGCTTGAGCCACCGCGCCCGGCCATACACTCTGTATACATACATAGTGAGAAAGATACATACTACATGCAGTATATATTATATATAATGAGATAACACTATCAATAAAAATTAAGAAGTTGCAATTACACACAACATGGATAACTACAGAAAATGAAATATCAAATGGGAAAGACAAAAAAAATACATACAGGTAAGCATAAGCAAAACCATATAAGATGTATTCCTGTAGCTTAAATATGTAATCATGAGGAATAAAATTACAAACAGCAGCATGGAGGACTCATCTCAGAAGAAAAGGTCAAGATGGGGAAGGGATACCCACGAGTTTTGAGGAGCTCAGGATCATTTTTTTCTCGACTTGGGTATTAGATTACATATTTGTAAAGCAGTACTGTATTGTATGCAATTTTTTTCCTATACATACCTCACAAGAAAACAAGTTTGAGAAAAAATAGTTCTGGGTTCAAGGTAATAGACCTGAAATTTCTGGGTTTCATGTCAGTGAAATGTGTAGAGGATCTGGATTGTGAATGCCTGAATTAACACCCTAGCTCTGCCACTTTCCTGTGTGAGGCTGAACAAGGCTCTTAGCCTTTTTGTATGGCTTTTTCTCTTTATTGAGATGGAGTTTCGCTTTTGTCACCCATGCTAGAATGCAATGGCACAATCTTGGCTCACTGCAACCTCCGCCTCCCAGGTTCAAACAATTCTGCTGCCTCAGCCTCCCGAGTAGCTGGGATTACAGAAGCCCGCCACCGTGCCGGGCTACTTTTTGTTTAGGTTTTTTTTTGTTTTTTGGTTTTTTTTAGTAGAGACGGAGGGGTTTCACCATGTTGGCCAGGCTGGTCTCAAACTCCTGACCTCAGGTGGTCCACCTGCCTTGGCCTCCAAAGTGCTGGGATTACAGGCATGAGCCACCGCACCCAGCCTGTATGGCATTTTTATCGTCACTAATATATAACGGGTGGAAATGGAAAGCAATAGGAACAGTGACTGATACAGAATAAGTACTCAGTTGATGGTGACTAATACTGGTAACTTACATCCTCTGCTGTATTTAATCCGCAACAATACTAGGCTCTGCTCAGAAGAGCAAATGTTTCAATAGGCCAAGTGAGTGAGTTGGCCTGAAGGACTGTGCTCTCTTCCCTTTCTGCACTGGCCATTTGACGGGCAAATTCAAACCAAGAACCCAGTCCCGTGCCCGGTTACGACAGGCTCACAGGCCAAGGGCTGATCATAAGGTCACTTACCAAGCCCTGGGTGGCTCACTTTCCTAGGGTGGAGCCCTTTAACCACAGGACTTGGAGAACCTGACCCTACATGTTGCCTGGATTACAACTAGCCCCCATGCCTTAGGATTCTGTATCACAGTTGCTTCCGCTCTCTTACCTGGGAAATAAGTTGGGCTTCCTTTACATGAACAAAAGGAAGATCTTTCTTGAATGCAGACAAACATGTTTCCAGGACTACTTTGCAGGAACAGTTTCTGAGAGGGACCACAACTCCTCAAAAACTGTGCTTTTCAGGCCATGAAGGAATGCACCTGCAGCCTCATGAATTCCCTGGGTGAACCTCAAGCAAACTCTGCTCACCTGCTTAATGTCAATCTTCTTTAACCGTGGCTACATCTGAAGCCTTCACAAAGCTGAATTTGCAGCTTCAGTTCTGTTGATTCTGGGTCAGATCTGATCCTGCATGAACATGAGCCTGTCAGAAGAGCCTTGGCCAAGTGGAATATTATGGCTGTCCTTGAATATTTGCCACTTCCAGAATTTTTGAGTATTACACCAGACAATTCATGGACTGTCATTGACCCATCAGAAAAACGTGCTGAAGTGGATGGAAAATATCATACACCTGCAGGACATACTCTTTCAATCATTATCTACTTGGAAGGGTATTACACCTGGGTAACTCTCTGAAACAAACCTTTAACAACAGCTGACTTAAAACACAGACAGAAAGCAATAGCCATCCAAATGCTGTCTGAGCTTCGCTTTGCTGCTGGGACTTAAGATTTTGGAGGCAGTTTGGTCCAGTCATTCTCAAACTGTAATAAACACACAAAACACTGAAAGTATTATTAACACGTGATTCTCAATCCATAGGTCTGGGATTGAGTGTATGCCTCTGTGCACGCCCCCTGCCCGCCCGCTCATGTTCTCCCTTACTCCCCAGCCCTTGAAGGGGTTTGAGTGTATAAAGCACTCATTCACATATTGAAACTGGGCTTCAACTCTGCTCCCTCCTCAGATTTGGCACACTACTGTAATTTTCTCTAAACCAGGTTAGTGAACCCGAATCCCACTTCTCTCAACGTGCATTCCTCAGACCAATTCTGGCACTTGTTAGAAATGCAAATTCTTATGCTGCAAACCAAACCCTGACAATTAGAAACCTGGGATGGAGCTTGCACAGTTTAACAAGCCCCCAGGTGATACTAATGCCCACTCAAGTGAGGAAACAACTGCCCTTGCCAGAGGGATATACTAGAACAAAGTAGAACCACTGGAGAAAAGCAAACACTATATCCAAAAAATGGGGAAATTAAATTATGCAGTTAAATTGTAATTAAAATGAACATGGCTTGAGCAATACAACACGTTTCTGATTCAGAAAAAACGTTTTATAAGCATTTATAACAGAGGAGTCATGGACTAGACAGGGTTGGCAGGTAAGGAGGAAGAGGCTGGAGATATGTAACATTTCTACTTACATAAGAGAAGGTAGCTTCAGCCACTGGTAAAACGGGCAGCAAAAATCTGTAGAGGAGATTCTGGTGGAAGAGTATGTTCAGGGAATATTGCCTTCTAAGTTCCACTTATATATACTGAGGCTGAGAATTGAAAAGAGAAGATACATCAGGTCATTCAAAATACAAGTGCATGTATCTAGAAGTTATGTAAAACGTGCTTTGTGTTCCATGAAAAGGGGAGATACAGATGCGCCAGAGGAATATTTTATAAAAACGTAGTTTTCTGTACACTGACAAAGATTCTTTGCTTGATCAAACTTTAGTCAGGCACCTGAATCTTCTCTGGTCCGTGCACTTCCCTTGTGAAATCCAGCTTTAGCAAGAACCTCCTTACTTTTGATATCTGATCTCCCTTAATATCTTACCAGGTTCAGGGGCCCGGCGAGGTGGCTCACGCCTGTAGTCCCAGCACTTTGGGAGGCCGAGACCATCCTGGCTAACACGGTGAAGCCCCGTCTCTACTGAAAATACAAAAAATTAGCCGGGCGTGTTGGCGCGTGTCTGTAATCCCAGCCACTCCGGAGGCTGAGGCAGGAGAATGGCGTGAACCCGGGAGGCGGAGCTTGCAGTGAGCTGAGATGGCACCACCGCACTCCAGCCTGGGGGAGAGAGTGAGACTCCGTCTCAAAAAAACAAAACCAAACAAACAAACAAAAATATCTTACCAGGTTCATCATCCTGCACCATTCCCCCAAGTGCTGTTTGATCACCCTGGCCTGTCTTCAGCAAAAATCCTTTTAGGCTGGTTTCGCCATAATCCCACTAACCTTTGAGGTTTCTCCTCGGTAAATTTCCATTCACAGACCTCCCAGCCTGCTCTTTGGTTATAAACTCTCACTTGCCCAGGCTGTATTCAGAGTTAGCCCAATCTCTACCTGCAGAGGTCCCTGTATCTATCACCATGGTGACCCTTACCTTGCTTTAACAAGCATAATTGAATAATTTTTTTTTTTTTTTTTTTTTTGAGACGGAGTCTCGCTCTGTCGCCCAGGCTGGAGTGCAGTGGTGCAATCTTGGCTCACTGCAAGCTCCGCCTCCCGGGTTCACACCGTTATCCTGCCTCAGCCTCCTGAGTAGCTGGGACCACAGGCACCCGTCACCACGCCCGGCTAATTTGTTGTATTTTTAGTAGAAACGGGGTTTCACCTTGTTAGCCAGGATGGTCTCGATCTCCTGACCTCGTGATCCACCTGCCTTGGCCTCCCAAAGTGCTGGAATTACAGGCATGAGCCACCGCGCCCGGCAACTGAATAATTTTTTAATGCACACACATAAAATAAACCAAACAGCTATATGTTTTATTTATTTTTTTTTACGTTATATGTTATATATATATGTTTGCACATGTATGTTATGCAAAATCCATACCATCTTTTAAGATAAAATATGTGGTACTGTGGCAAATTTGCTGTGCTTCTCTGGCCTCTGTCCATTAGAAACATTTTGCTAGAAAAGTGACAGGATAGAATCAAAAGCAAATTCAATATACACATATGCACACACAGATATGTACTTTATAAGAGGAGTCTCATTAAAATAAATTCTACCCTCAAACTTACTGAAAAATATTTAAAGTATTTTGAAAATCTATTAAAGACAACACAATATTTTAAAAGTAAGGCACGTGAACAAATTTGCCCATAAATTTTTGTAACCATAAAATTCATGTAAAACGATGTTTGTATTGTTCTACATAAAACCAAGTGCTCTCTTTAGGTCACATTTGTAAAGCCAGAACTAAAAGAAAAAAGTCTAAAATTAATAAGGGAAAGTAGGATCCTTTAAAATCTTATTTTATAGGGTCCATTGTTAAGACTGTAGAGGAACATTTATGTTTTTTAAAAAACTAAATCCACAACATAAACATTAGAGAACATAAAAAACAAATACGGAACACGGGCTTCCCGCGGCCGCGGAAAATAACCCTGAGGAGCAGCACCAACACCCTCACTGCGCACTGCGGTGCAGACCAGGGCGGGTTTGGCCTCTGCGAGCGGCCACTGGCCCCGACACGTCACCTTCCCAGAATACCCAGGGGCGAGCCGGCCGCGCTGAAATGATGGCGTATTTCCTGCAGGCTGCTGCAATAGTGGCGGGTAGGAGGAAAGCTCCCTCATTTTCACCAGGTGGTAGGCATGGAACATCCCCTGAAACCTTATGCAGTCATCTTGGTTTTTCTTCCCTAGCCTCAAAAAATACTTCAAAACTACTAAATTCCTCCTTCAGGAGAGTCTAGGAATAGGAGTTTTAAAATAATTAAGACAACATAACATTTACTATAAAACATACATCCATGTAAAAAGCATTTGATCCAGAAGGAACTAAATCATTGATGGAGAAAAAAATGACATCATAGATCTCAAAGGAAATGTTAGTTTCTTCTATTCCTACTTACCTGGAAATTTATGGCCTTTAAAAGCTGATTCTGAGAGGTGAAGCCAGCAGGACTTCCTGGGTCGGGTGGGGACCTGGAGAACTTTTCTGTCTTACAAGAGGTTTGTAAAATGTACCAATCAGTGCTGTGTAAAAACGCACCAACTGATGCTCTGTAGCTAGCTAGAGGTTTGTAAAATGGACCAATCAGCACTCTGTAAAATGGACCAGTCAGCACTCTGTAAAATGACCAATCAGCAGGATATGGGCGGGGACAAATAAGGGAATAAAAGCTGGCCACTCCACCCCAACCACCACGGGCAACCTGCTGTGGTTCCCTTTCATGCTGTGGAAGTTTTGTTCTTTCCATCTTCACAATAAATCTTGTTGCTGCTCACTCTTCAGGTCTGTGCCACCTTTAAGAGTTATAACACTCACTGCTAAGGTTCAGAAGGTTCTCAGCTCATTCCTGAAGTCAGTGAGACCACAAACCGACCAGACATAATTCTCAATTAAAATTTCAAATGTGCATACTACTTCCTGAACAAACGCTGCCACCTAATTTAATACTGTTACCATTCTATGATCTACCTATAATCCATGTACACATATACTATGAAGCATATGTAGAAACAAACACCAATGTATGTATGTATATATATTTTTTCTTTTTTTCTAGAGACGAGGTCTGGTTCTATCACATGGCCTGGAGTGCAGTGTTACAATCACTGCTCACTGAAAACTTGAGTTTCTGGGCTCAAGTGATCCTCCTGCCTTAGCCTCCTAAGTAACTGGGAGTACAGGCTGAGTCACTAAGCTTATGTACCTATCTGATCTCTCTCAATATCTCTCTGTCCCTTCCCCTCACTTTCCCCCAAGTTTTTAAATTTTTTCACCTTGAAACATTAACCCACATTGCTCCTTAAAAGAATAAGTCACCCAAGGCCAGACGCGGTGGCTCATGCCTGTAATCCCAGCACTTTGGGAGGCCAATGTGGGTGGATAACAAGGTCAGGAGCTTGAGACCAACCTGGCCAATGTAGTGAAACCCCATCTCTACTAAAAATACAAAAATTAGCTGGGTGTGGTGGCAGGTGCCTGTAATCCTAGGTACTTGGGAGGCTGAGGCAGGAGAATCACTTGAATCCAGGAGGCAGAGGTTGCAGTGAGCCGAGATTGCGCCATTGCACTCTAGCCTGGGCAGCAGAGTGAGACTCCATCTCAAAAAAAAAAAAAAAAAAAAAAAAAAGTCAACCTGGCCAAAAAATCCCACAATGTGTGTTTATAATCGGATGTATATCGCTGATTATTCAAGGAATAAAAAACTATAGAACTAGCTGAATATCATTCCTAAATTTGTCACAAGGAGTTTTATAATTTTGGAATTATTCCCTGCCACCCCTTAAAATTTTTATAATAGCAACATTCTTCTATAATTACATAGATTTTTAAAAAGTCAAATTACAAATAAAAAGGCGAGGAATTTATAGTTTTGGGAACAATTTGTTATATTGTCAGGCTTATGTTGTATAATGCAACAAATAAAAGTTTATGCTATATTTTTGTAAGATGAAATCAGAACATCAACACTGGGAAAACAGATTGATTGGAAAATAACGTCAAGTTGGAAGAGAGCTCCGTTGGAGAAAAGGGAGCATAATGCATACAGGAGGGATAACAAAGTTTCTCTGCTTAACCAAAATTTACTCAGGCTTCTCCTCCACCCATCTGTGGACCTCATTATAAAATCTAGTTTTAACATGGAAGCCTGTTTATCAAGAACTCTCTTCTCAGCCAGGGAAGGTGGCTCACCCCTGTAATCCCAGCACCTTGGGAGGCCGAGGTGGGCAGAACACGAGGTCCATGGCGAAAACAAAAGGTTGGTGGAAGAAATAGGCAAGAGGATAGGGGTAACATGTCCCACATAACTTCAAACCCAACAAGGCCAACAAAATTTAATCTTGAGGTGTGAGAATCAGCTTTTTTGATTCTACCTCTCACCTTACAGAGACACTGGGGTAGGGCTTAGGTTCCCAAGCCTCCAGGGGACTCTGCTGCCATGACTGCTGGAGTCAGCCCACGCCACAGTTCTGCAGGTTGTAGTCAGGTGTCTATGTCTACCACAGGTTGGAATTATGCACTAGTGAATCATAGGTCTGGGTCTGGGAACTCAGGGGTGGTCCTGCCCACATGGCTCAACTGAGTATTGCCCTAGTGAGGGCACTCTGTGGTGGCCCCAACCCAACAGTTCTGCTGGACATTGCCCTGGTGGGAACTATCTATGGCAGCCCTGCCTCTATAGCAGTTCTTTGATTGGGCCCTGAGGCATTCTTCAAGGCTTCCTCGGAAATTAGGTGGAGAAAGCCATGCCTTCACAGCTGTAGATTTAGCATGCCGGCAGTTAGCACCGCATGGGAGCTGCCCCATGTTTGGCTCCTTGTGTTTTCCGGAGGAGTGATCTGAGCTGTACCTGGGCCCACTTGAACCACAGATGGGGAAGCTGGGGAACGCTTCGCTTGACTTCAGGGAGGAGATACATGAGGCAGCATAGTCACTGAGCCCCAAGTTCCCACAGGCATCCTGGGTTTCACTGGGACCCTGGGATCCTTCCTTAAAATTGTTATTCCCTCAAGGACCTGGCACTTGAGTCTGTGATGGTTGTGGCATCCTCAGTGTTCTCTGAAATGTCTTCAGGGTCACCCTCCCATTGTGTTAATGAATAGTATCTGGTGTCCTAGTCATACTAACCTCCTTATCAAACGGTCAGTTGGCCACACAGTTGGTTTTCTCTCCTGAACACATTTTAAAAATTCTTCACAAGGCCAGGCTGTTAATTTTCCAAATCTTTATGTTCAACTTCCCTTTAAAAATAATTTTCTTTGGCCCTTTCCGGCAGGGACGACCTACCCATGAGAACACGTCTCTTGCAAAGGATCTCCTTCATCCCTCTCCAGAAGAGGAGAAGAGGAAACACAAGAAGAAACGCCTGGTGCAGAGCCCCAATTCCTACTTCATGGATGTGAAATCCCCAGGATGCTATAAAATCACCACGGTCCTTAGCCGTGCACAAACGGTAGTTTTGTGTGTTGGCTGCTGCACTGTCCTCTGCCAGCCTACAGGAGGAAAAGCAAGGCTTACAGAAGGATGTTCCTTTAGGAGGAAGCAGCACTAAAAGCACTCTGAATCAAGATTAGTGAGAAACCATCTCAATAAACACATTTTGGATAAAATAATCATCATCATCATCATCATCTTTGGCCAGGCGAGGTGGCTCACACCTGTAGTCCCAGCACTTTGGGAGGCCGAGGTTGGTGAGTCACAAGGTCAGGAGTTCGAGACCAGCCTGGCCAATATGATGAAACCCCATCTCTACTAAAAATACAAAAATTAGCTGGGCATGGTGGCAGGCACCTGTAATCTCAGCTGCTTGGGAGGCTGAGTCAGGAGAATCACTTGAGCCCAGGAGGCAGAAGTTGCAGTGAGCCAAGATCGTGCCATCGCACTCCTGCCTGGGCAACAGAGCAAGACTCCATCTCAATAATAATAATCATCATCATCATCATCATCTTTTTTTTTAAGATGGGGACTCACTCTGTTGCCCAGACTGTAGTATGATCATAGCTCATTGCAGCCTCGACCTCCTGTGCTCAAGCAACCCATCCCGGCTGATCTGTTTCCCTTCTGATTATAAGTTCTACCTTTTTTTTTTTTTTTTTTGAGACGGAGTTTTGCTCTGTCGCCCAGGCTGGAGTGCAGTGGTGTGATCTCAGCTCACTGCAAGCTCCACCTCCCGGGTTCACGCCATTCTCCTGCCTTAACCTCCCGAGTAGCTGGGACTACAGGTGCCCGCCACCACGCCCAGCTAAGGTTTTGTATTTTTAGTAGAGACGGGGTTTCACCCTGTTAGCCAGGATGGTCTCTATCTTCTGACCTCATGATCCGCCCACCTCAGACTCCCAAAGTGCTGGGATTACAGGCATGAACCACCATGCCCGGCCTATAAATTCTATCTTTAACTTGACTTTCTCTTCTCACAGTTTACTATAAGCATTTAAGAGAAGCCATGCAGTACCCTGAAAACTTGGCTTAGAGATTTCTTCTGCCAAATATCCTAGTTCATTGCTCTTACATTCTACCCTCCAAAAACTACTAAGACACAGAAATACCTCCACCAAGTTTGTGGCAGGCAGGCTCCCATTAGCAACAAGAACAGTCTGTTTCCACTGACCTTCTATTATAATTCTAATCAATGTATAATGTAAACATTAAAGAACTGGAGAAACTGTTGTCTGAGCGTAAGGGCTGGAACATTAAAATAAACCCACTAAGTCCTCGCCTGGGCTTTCATAGCCTAAAGTCTGGTTGAATAATAAAAGCATTTTACACATATACCTTGTTCTAGGTACCCACTTAAGATTAAAAAGGTTTCCAAGACTCTAGAGAAAGATTTCCAGACCCTAGGTCCTACTTAAAGATAAGACATAGATTGAAGGAAACGCTCCTCTTTGGAGATGCAATTCCACTCGTAGCATGGAGCTTAGAATGTATATAAGCACTAAAAAAACTTGTAACTTTGCATTGGTATGGCGAATTACTCCGGCCTTCTCCCTGTAACCAGCTGCAGAAATAAACTCCCTTCTTTCCCAGACCTTGTTCTTTCCAGGAACAAATCCTCCACCGTTTTGTAACAAGGATGGCTTTTCCTCTAGTTTCCAATAAGATATTCCTTATTTCCATCTAAGACTTCATCAGAATGGCCTTTACTGTCTATATTGTTTCCAACATTCTGTTCACAACCAGCTAGATAATCTCAAAGATGGAGGCTTTCTCTATGGCTTTTCATCTTCTTCTGAAACCTCACCAGAATCGCCTTAATGCATGGCAAACTAGGCTTCTTCTAGCATGCACTTCCAAACTCTCCTCCAGCCTCTACCCATTACCCAGCTCCAAAGCAGCCTCTACATTTTTAGGTATTTGTTATAGCAACACTGCCACTTCTCAGTACCAATTTCTATCTTAGTCAATTGTGCTGCTAAGCATAATATCTGAGACTAGGAAATCTATAAAGAACAGAAATTTGTTTCTCACAGTTCTGGAAATCCAATTATGTCAATCCAATTATTATGCCATCAAGTCACTGGCATAATTGGTTAATTGGTGTCTGGTAAGGGACGCTCTGTGCTTTCTTTCTTTTTTTTTGAAATGGAGTTTGACTCTGTTGCCCAGGCTGGAGTGCAGTGGTGCAATCTTGGCTCACTGCAACCTCCACCTCCGGGGTTCAAGTGATCAAGTGATGCTCCTGCCTCAGCCTCCTAAATAGCTGGGATTATAGATGCCCACCACAATGCCCAGTTAATTTTTGTATTTTTAGTAGAGACAGGGCTTCACTATGTTGGCCAGGCTGCTTTCAAACTCCTGACATCGTGATCCACCCACCTCGGCCTCCCAAAATGCTGGGATTACAAGCCTGAGCCACCATGCCTGGCCTACTCTGTGCTTTCAAGGTAGTGTCTTGGCCAGGCGTGGTGGCTCATGCCTGTAGGGCCAGCATTTTGGGAGGCCAAGGTGGGAGGATCACTTGAGCCCGGGAGTTTAAGACCAGCCTGGGCAACATACAATTGCACTGAAGATTACATTTCAACATGAATTTTATTTTATTTTTTATTTTTTTTTTTATTTTATTCATTTTTTTTGAGACAGAGTCTCGCTCTGTCGCCCAGGCTGGAGTGCAGCGGCGCGATCTCAGCTCACTGCAAGCTCCGCCTCCTGGGTTCACGCCATTCTCCTGCCTCAGCCTCCAGAGTAGCTGGGCCTACAGGTGCCCGCCACCACACCTGGCTAATTTTTTTTGTATTTTTAGTAGAGATGGGGTTTCACCGTGTTAGCCAGGATGGTCTTGAAATCCTGACCTTGTGATCCGCCTGCCTCACCCTCCCAAAGTGCTGGGATTACAGGCGTGAGCCATCGCGCCCGGCCTCAACATGAATTTTTGAGAGGTCACCATCATTCGAACCACAGCAGTGGGGATTATTCCCTGGATACTTGCCTGTATAGACTCTTTCTCTAAAGCCAAAACTTTGGGTTAACCACTTTTCAGACACTAGGAAACCAAAATTCTCAATTTACAGTCATATCTGTGGCATCCCTATTAGGAAGTTGCCAACTGTAGCTAATGAATGTATCTAAATACATATAAAATCAAAGAATGAATGTGCCATTAAGTATCCTCAACATCTAGCCCCAGCATATACTTTCAGATTGATTCAGGTAAATGAAATAATCTCTATCTGTAGTTCTGAGAGGTGAAGCCAGCTGGGCTTCTGGGTCTGTGGGGACTTGGAGAACTTTTCTGTCTAGCTAAAGGATTGTAAACACAAGGATCAGCCCTCTGCATCTAGCTAAAGGTTTGTAAATGCACCAATCAGCACTCTGTAAAAACGGACCAATCAGCGCTCTGTAAAATGGACCAATGAGCAGGACATGGGTGGGGCCAAATAAGGGAATAAAAGCTGGCCACTGGCGCCAGCAGCACCCCCTGGGGTTTCTTTCCCACCTGTGGAAGCTTTGTTCTTTTGCTTTTAACAATAAATCTTGCTGCTGCTCACTCTTTGGGTCCGCATTACCTTTATGAACTGTAACACTCACCACGAAGGTCTGCAGCTTCACTCCTGAAGCCAGCAAGACCACGAACTCACCGGGAGGAATGAACAACTCTGGACTTGCCACCTTTAAGAGCTGTAACACTCACTGCAAAGGTCTGTGGCTTCACTACTGAAGTCAGTGAGACCACGAACCCACTGGGAGGAACGACCAACTCCGGACACATCTGAACATCTGAAGGAACAAACTTCGGACACACCATCTTTAAGAACTGTTAACACTCACTGCAAGGGTCCGTGGCTTCATTCTTGAAGCCTGAGAGATCAAGAACCCACTGGAAGGAACCAATTCCAGACACAGTTCCTGAAATATTTTGTCATCGGTTCATACTTAGTTTCCTTCCTGGCACAAAAATCCATTTTTTCTTCCCTGATATATTTTTCTTTTTCTTTTTTTTGAGATGGAGTCTTGCTCTGTTGCCCAGTCTGGAGTGCAGTGGCACAATCTTGGCTCACTGCAAGCTCCACCTCCTGGGTTAATGCCATTCTCCTACCTCAGCCTCCTGAGTAGCTGGGACTACAGGTGCCCGCCACCCTGCCTGGCTAATTTTTTGTATTTTTAGTAGAGACAGGGTTTCACTGTGTTAGCCAGGATGGTCTTGATCTCCTGACCTTGTGATCCGCCCGCCTTGGCCTCCCAATGTGCTGGGATTACAGGTGTGAGCCACCACACCCAGCCTCCCTGATATATTTTTCTTTAGCTACTACAACTACTATTTGTATCTAGTTATAATTTTCTTCCTCCAGATGGCATTCCCTAACCACTTCAATTTCAACCACATTCCTATACATGTGAAATTCCCCAGTAGAGTGCATAGTCTAAATCACAAATTTTCTATTCAGAATTAGTTGCTTATTTGTCTGAATTCCCAATTCACATATGCCCCAAGTGCAGGAAGAAAGCTGAATCTTTCATTCTCCTATCCATCTACTACATGCAAGAAAGAATGTGATCACTCAAATTTTGTTCACAAAAATGCAATGGAAATGCTATTTCCATTTTCTCCTCCCGAAATTAGGAACAATTCAGCATTTATGGAATACCATTCTTGACGTCCAAAAATAATATTAGATCTTGTCTTACAATTCCTCAGTTTCCCTCATTTGCGTAGAAGTAAAAGAACTTCAGTCTTGCTTATCTGTTCCTCCTCATTTCTTCCTCCACAACCCCATTTACACAGATCATTCTGATTCCTTTGTAATTAGTGTACCATGTCCCTTCTCACCTCATTACACTTGTGAATTTCTCTGATTTACATGTCCTTTCCTTCCTATGTTCTATGCACTTGAAATCTGAATTTGCCCTTGAAAATTTAACTCAGTCATTATTTTACCTCAGAAACTGATGTTGACTCCTTATGTTGTTTAAAGATAGTCAATCTTCATTATTGTCAGGTTACATATTTGCAAATATGCCCACTCACTAAAGTTTATGTGTAACTTCAAAATCAATACCTGCGGTACCTTTGTGGTCATGCACAGAGTGGCAACAATTTTGTCACCAATTGAGCATATTCCCAGGTAAGCTAGAACAAGATGACATCCTTCTTTTTTGTCTCAGTCATACAAACAAGTGTTCTTTTCATGGTCTGTGCAGTACCGCACCGCATCTGTGAATTGACTTAGGATTGAAAGCTAGGTAGGCATCTGTTGAACATCTGACTACCAGACCCGGAACTTTTCTTCATATAGAGATCAAACGATACTCTTAAGTACACGTCTCGGCTATTTCATTCTAGGGACCCTGTGATTAGTTAGCTACCACCAAAGTCTTCTGTTTGCCAAAACGTTCTGATGACTGGTACATCCTCCTCTGGCCTTTAAAACAAATTGTACATCCTGTCTTTGGCAAAGTTGTCCCATGAGCAAGATGTTTGAGTCATTTTCCTCTACATAAGACAGCACAATCAATCTTTATTTTTTCGTTTTGTTTTTTAAGACAGGGTCTGTCTCTATTGCCCAGGCTGGACTGCAGTTGCATGATCAGAGCTCACTGCAGCCTCAACCTCCAAGGCTCAAGTGATTCTCTGGCCTAGTCCCCCAAGTAGCTGGTACTACAGGTGCACACCACTGTCCCTGGCTAATTTATTTATTTTTTGTAGATACAAGGTCTCATTAGGTTGCCCAAACCGGTCTTAAATTTATGGACTCATGTTATCTTCCCTCCTTGGCCTCCAAAGTGCTGGGATTATAGGTGTGAGCCACATGCCCACAGCACGATAAATCTTGAATCACCAGTAATAGCACTGAGGTTAATTAACCCAATCTACTGTTATATTTTGTCCTCCTTAGTATAACGACCTTAGAATGCTCTTCCAACCTTCCCCAGGTTTCTTCCAACACATGTTACAATTTCTTTGCATGTAGCTGTTTCCTACAGGTCATAGTGTGTACCTGTCCCTTAGGAATAGGTTGATATTCAGCCCTAGTTATGGGGTCTAGTCATGCTACTAGCAAAAATTAATGATTTGTGGGGGACTTTAAGAAAAACGGGCATCCCCTTTAATGGTATCTAACCCAGCTTTTGTGCAGAGGAAAGATGTTTTCTTCACACACTAGAGAGAAGCTACTTCCACTGCTAAGAAAGGCTCAGCCTGACTTTCTGTTTCCAGATTGTCAGTTTCAACCGAGTCTAAACAGATTCCCCCATTCCAAGTTTCAGGATCTCATTCTTGGTTTTGATGTTCAACAATATCAGCCCTGCAGCTACAAGAATTGAGTTTCCTTCATAGTCGCCATGGAAGTTCTCAGGTTTTCAAACCGTGGCTTGAACTGAGAATTGAGGAACCTAAGCTTGTTATTTTCTCTTCATAATCATTCAAGGACCCTCAACTGAACCCATTCCACCCCACAGTCCTTACAGTTATCTTGACTACCATAACATTCAGTGCAGCAGTCACTTGGACTCCCAAGGCATGTGTTTCAGTTGGCACTTTGTCACAATCAACCACAGGTCATTGCTTAATTGTGATACCACTGCATGTCATAGTTACTAGTATCCCATTGCACCTAAATTGGCAAGAAGCTGCAGAATGTGCTCAAACATAAAGGAATGACCAACACAACTTCCCAGACTCATCTCTGTGGAACTGTCTCGGAACAACGCCAGTATTAATTCTTTCAGGGAGGGTCTGATCAGCAGGCAGACAAAGCACAAGAATTTGAGGAGGGAGTGTTTGAAATGGACATTTGTTTACTGTAAGTGGATTGCAATCCAGAGCTTGTTAGAGGGTACACAGAATGGTCACAGTGTGTGGCACCAGTGGAACTTTCCAGAAATCTTCCCGCTTAGATGCCAGGGAAAGGTGTTCACAGGTAGGTGTCTCATTGGAAGCACTACACTAGAAACCACCTGAGGGTAGGGGATATGGGAAGTGACTGACAACCAGTGCTGCTGACTGTCATGCATTGTGGGAGCCTGATGCTAGAAAAGCCATTGTTGCCGCAGGATTGCCCATGCATACTGTAGAAACCTAGTGCTGGAGAAAGGCATGCATGCTATGGGAAACTGTTGAGACCACAGTGGAATCAGAAAGGAAAATCTCTTTTTATAATGTCCAACCACCTTCAACTACTGACAAAGCTTACTGTTGCAACACCATATATATGTGTGTGTGTGTATATATATATATATATATATATTTTTTTTTTTTTTTTGAAATGGAGTCTTGCTCAGTCACCCAGGCTGGAGTGCAGTGGCACAATCGGCTCACTGAAAGCTCTGCCTCCCAGGTTCATGCCGTTCTCCTGCCTCAGCCTCCCAAGTAGCTGGGACTACAGGCGCCCGCCACCATGCCTGGATAATTTTTTGTGTGTATTTTTAGTACAGACGGGGTTTCACCATGTTAGCCAGGATCGTCTCGATCTCCTGACCTCGTGATCCACCCGCCTTGGCCTCCCAAAGTGCTGGGATTACAGGCGTGAGCCACCGCGCCCAGCCAACACAATATATTCTTAAGGGTATCTGACTCAATTTTCAAAGAGCAGGCAATGAATGATTAATTTGGATCTAAAAGGCAACAGTTTATTAATTGGCATACAGTTCTTCTAATTAAAGGAATAATAAAAAATTAAAACATATCTTCAAACATAGTGATGGTATTTGCAATATTTTAAATAGATCATTGATTTTTCCATTGACGTTTGTAACAGAAAATGTTGGGGGAAAAGCTGAGTGTTGGGAGAGAAGCTGGGGCAGGGCTTGCATGTCTGACATAAAGTAAAAGAGTCTTGGAACATGTCCAGGGTCTAAAACCCCTTGTGGCCTTTGGAACATGTCTAGACTTGCTGGCTCCTTGCTTCTAGCACTCCCATTATCTCAAGTGGCCATATGTTTCAAAGAAAATGCTAAACCGTCACAGCTGTAGCTCATTTGCTTGATACACCGCCTCCTTTCAACCCCCACATCCTCACCACCTGTTTCTTTGTTTGATCACCAATAAACAGCGTGGGCTTCCAGAGCTTAGGGCATTTGCAGCCTCCATACTAGCGTTGGCCCCTGGTCCCACTTTCTCTCTTACCTTGTCTTTTCTTATTCCTTTGACTCCGCTGGACTTCGTCACCCCACGGCCTGCTCCGATCACCCCAACAGGAAATACTTAATTTTGATTCATACATTAAAGGCAGATTAAATTGATAGTTGAGTTTGTAATAACACATTTTCCACCTGAACTCTGAGCTTCTTTCCTCATACACAATTCAAAGTGGTTCATCGCTTTACACTTTCAATATATACTTTTTTGTTTGTTTGTTTGAGAAGGAGTCTCGCTCTGTTGCCCAGGCTGGAGAGCAGTGGTACGATCTTGGCTCACTGCAAGCTCTGCTTCCCGGGTTCATGCCATTCTCCTGCCTCAGCCTCCCGAGTAGCTGGGACTACAGGCGCCTGCCACCACACCCGGCTAATTTTTTGTATTTTTTAGTAGAGACGGGGTTTCACCATGTTAGCCAGGATGGTCTTGATCTCCTGACCTCGTGATATGCCTGTCTCGGCCTCCCAAAGTGCTGGGATTACAGGCGTGAGCCACCACACCTGGCCGTTTTTTTTTTTTTTTTTTTTAAGAAATAGTCTCACTCTGTCACCAGGATGGAGTGCAGTGGTGCGATCTTGACTCACTGCAACCTCTGCCTCCCGGGTTCAAGTGATTTTCCTGCCTCAGTCTCCCGAGTAGCTAGGACTTCAGGAGCCCGCCACCACACCCAGCTAATTTTTGTATTTTTAGTAGAGCTGGGGTTTCACCATATTGGGCAGGATGGTCTTGATCTCATGATCTTCCTGCCTCGGCCTCCCGAAGTGCTAGGGTTACAGGCATAAGCCACCACACCTAGCTCAATACATATGACTTATGTGCCAATGAGGTTGGATGAAATGACCTACATGATGTGAACTGATGAAAACAAACTATTTGTTTAAAAAGCTTGCATTTTTGCTCAGAAATGTTTGTCTCTGGTTTTTTTTTTTTTTTTCCAGGTGCTTCTGCTACAAGACTCCTACATGTTAGGATTTTTGCCCTGCAGTGTTAGCAGTCCAACAGAGTAACTGCCATTGATAAGAGGGAATTTAGATACCATTCAGCAAGAAAATGCTCTTGTAGTGCCTATCTGATTTTCCTAACACTAAAGGGAAGACAGAGTGTAGTTCCACATATTTAGCAACTTTTTAAATTTGTGTATTAATACATTAATACAGGGTGTAGTAGTTGATTCCCAGGCTGCTAATAAAGACATATCTGAGACTGGGTAATTGATAAAGAGTTTTTTGTTTTGTTTTGTTTTGTTTTTTTGAGACTGTCGCCCAGGCTGGAGTGCAGTCGTGCGATCTCAGCTCACTGTAAGCTCCACTTCCCGGGTTCACACCATTCTCCTGCCTCGGCCTCCCAAGTAGCTGGGACTACAGGCGCCTGCCACCACGCCCGGCTAATTTTTGAATTTTTTAGTAGAGACGGGGTTTCACCGTGTTAGCCAGGATGGTCTCGATCTCCTGACCTTGTGATCCACCCACCTTGGCCTCCCAAAGTGCTGGGATTACAGGTGTGAGCCACCACGCCCGGCCAAGAAAGAGGTGTAATGGACTCACAGTTCCACATGGCTGGGAAGGCCTCACCATCATGGAGGGAAACAAAGGCACATTTTACTGGTGGCAGGCAAGAGCGCCTGTGCAGGAGAACTCCCATTTATAAAATCATCAGATCTCATGAGACTTATTCACTACCAAGAGAACAATATAGGGGAAACCACTCCCCATAATTCAATTATCTCCACCTGGCCCCACCCTTGGCACATGGGATTATTATAATTCAAGGTGCGATTCGGGTGGGACACAGCTAAACCATATCACAAGGTCTCACTTTGTCATCCATGCTGGAGTGCAGTGGTGTGATCATAGCTCACTGTAACCACGAACTCCTGGGCTAAAGAGATCTTCCCATTCAGCCTCCAGAATAGCTAGGACTACAAGCACACACCACCACACTCGGCTAATTGTTTAATTTTGTAGAGTCTTGCTACGTTTCTCAGGCTAGTCTCAAACTCCTGGCCTCAAGTGATTCCCCCCACCTTGGTTTCCCAAGATGCTGGGATTACAGGTGTGAGCCACCACATCCAGCCAATTTAGCAGTTTAAAACAATGTAAATATATTGTCTCCATTCCTGTGGGTCAGTAGGCACAAGTTAGCTGGGTTTTCAGGTGAAATATTTCACAGGGATGCAATCAAGGTGTCAGTGGCCTGTATTAGGTTTTTTGTTTGTTTGCTTGTTTGTTTGTTTTTTTGTAAGAGTCTGGCTCTCACTCAAGCTGGAGTGAAGTGGGGTGATTCTGACTCACTGCAACCTCTGCCTCTCGGACCCAAACCATCCTTCCACCTCAGCCTTCTGAATAGCTAGGACTACAGGTGCATGCCACTGTGCCCGGATACCTTTTGTATTTTATTGTAGAGATGAAGTTTCACCATGTTGCCCAGGCTGGTCTTAAACTCCTGGGCTCAAGCGATCTACCCACCTCAGCCTCCCAAAGTGATGGGATTACAGGCATGAGTCACTGTGCCCAGACTCTGTGTTACTTTTTAAGCTCATTTGCTTGTTGGCAGAATTCATTTTCCAATGGCTGTAGAATTCATGGCAGCTTGCTTCTTCAAAGGCAACAATGAAGAGACCGAGTCTTTTCTATTTTGCCTGACATCAGGGAAGGCCTAGGAGCCATTTTCAATGGCTCATCTGATAAGGGGAGGTTCACATAGGCTACTCTGCCTTTTAATGAACTCAAAGTCAACTGATTACTTTAATTACATCTGCATTATATCTTCACTTTTGACATTTAACATAGTATAAACACAGTAACGATATCCTTTGCCACATGCTATTGGCAGGCTCTTCCCACACCCAAGGAAATGGGATTGCATAAGAGAGTGACTAATTGTGGGTCACCCTAAGGTGCTTCCACTACTGTCACCATGCTTCAGTCACCATCTACTGTACTTTAGGGCCACATCCTATCTCCCATCAGACCAGCTGGTAATTTCATGCTTCATCAAGTTTTTCCTGTTCTAACTTGGGTGGCAATTTTGCTCAGCTAAGGATATACCTAGAAAGAACTTATGTGTTGTGTGTGTCTTTAACTTCTACCTAACAGCTTGCCCATGCAAGTAGAACTCAACATGAATCTTTCATAGCTGAATTATTATTAATATTATGTCTTAAGGTCTTACATGGGAATAACACCTTTAATACAAACATAGTCCAAATCTGGCTTGAAAGACCTTGTTCTCATACCTTCCTTTCCATGTGCATCGCTGTGACTATGTGGTGTTCTGCAAATAGAGAGTCTGTCTTGTCATTCCTACCCTTGGCTTACGGCTCTGCTGGAGCAGAGGATATTCAGGAAGGCCAAGAGTAGATGTAAACAAATCTTCAATGTATGGACAAAGGATAAATTGCTACAGGGCTGGGAGAGAACGCAGAGTAACACAAAGACAGTACCTTTGTGGGCCGGGCGCGGTGGCTCAAGCCTATAATCCCAGCACTTTGGGAGGCCGAGACGGGCGGATCACGAGGTCAGGAGATCGAGACCATCCTGGCTAACCCAGGTGAAACCCCATCTCTACTAAAAAATACAAAAAAACTAGCCGGGCGAGGTGGCGGGCGCCTGTAGTCCCAGCTACTCGGGAGGCTGAGGCAGGAGAATGGCGTGAACCCGGGAGGCGGAGCTTGCAGTGAGCTGAGATCCGGCCACTGCACTCCAGCCTGGGCGACAGAGCGAGACTCCGTCTCAAAAAAAAAAAAAAAAAAAAAAAAAAAAAAAAGACAGTACCTTTGTAATGGCAGAATGTTTTCATATTGAGGTGTCTTGTTTATACAGTTTAGCATTCTTATCTCATGGGCCAGATATGTAACTGAGAAATGGGTGTTAAATGACCAGCAGCCATCAATTTCCAATACCAAATGCCACCTTTGAGCTTGACCAGATATGTGATAGCAATTTTAATTCTCTTTTTGACTCAATCATTCAAAATTAAATGTTTGAGGTTAATCAATTTTAAGATAGTCATAGGGAATGTGCTGTCCTCGTGTGTGTGTGTGTGTGTGTGTGTGTGTGTGTGTTATTTCTTCCGTAATGCTCTGACAATATGTTCAGGACATGCTACCCCAAAGTATGGAAACTTGGCATAATTAACATTTTAAGCTGAAGGAATTTTAGAAACCAAATGTGTAGGAAGGACTTTCTCACCTTTCCCTGAAACAGGTCATAAAACCTGGAAAGGGCTTTTTGACCTTCTTCTGCTGAAGCAAGTAACAAAACCCTCCTATGAAAGGTGCCATGCTTTACCCAGAAGAAAAGATCTCCATCTCTGAAGACACAGGGACACTGAATAAATAGCCCTTGCTGTTTTCCCCCGTTTATTACAGTTAGCTGACACCTTTTGGTCCCATTACATTTCTCCATGACCCTTCACTCTTCATCAAACCAGCAAAAAAATACTCAGGTTTAACTGTTTCTTTTAGGCTTTGTTTTCCTGTGAAGATTCATGTCACATAAAACATACAGTAAATCAACTTGCATGCTTTACTCTCATTAATCTGTCCTTATTACAGGGGTACAAGAAAGGAATGAGAAGGGTAGAAGTTTCTGGCAATGAGAAGGGGACAGGTGGGACACTTCACTCTGGAGTCTGAAGTGGGATTCTGGAAAACAGACACAAGCCTGTGCAAGGTGAGAATTGTCACCAAAGTCAGCTCTCCCAGATCTCTGTTAGTAGTTCCTGGTCAAGAGAAGAAAGTAAAACCTCCTTGTCCCTTATTTCCCCAATGCAGATGGATAGGAAAGAAATTACAAAATTCGTTATCTAGATTGTGACTAGTTTGGTTTCGTGGTGCCTATTGGTTATCGATCCTTTCCTCCCAGGAGCAGCTACTGCTTTTCTGTTTCTGTCATTTTGTGTCAAGAATCTGTGTCAAGTTTTCCACTTGACGGGACATACAAGTCGTTGGTTCTTGTGTGTGCAGACAGCCAACCACCAGGCTGGGGGGCTGTGGGAATACAGCTGGACAGACACGTGGGTTGCAACCCATTTGCAGCTAACATCTACTGCCAGCTCTCAGGGGGATTATCTAGGCCTGCCTTTCTTTTGGCTACCTTTGAGAATGGTGTGCCATCTTCAGAGGGCTACTTTTTTTCACCCTCTTTGAAGATGCCTCTGCATTTATGGGTAACTCATAAAAGTCTTATGGATTTGGTTTTTTTCCTTTTTCCTTCATTTTTTCTTTTCTTATTTTTTACCTTTCTCCACCTCTTTTCTCTTTTTCTTTTTGTCATGCCAGACACATAATGATGTCATAACAAAGACTGAGGGAGGCACATCTCACACATGAATATGAAAACCCTATCACCATATCAATAAAGAACCATGAAAGAATCTATGGATTTTGGTTCCAAGTCTCTTGTAATGGGTACATTTTTTTTTTTTTAAATGGGACTGTGCTATCAGGAATATTTACCTTTTCTCTTGACCAAAACCTGATAAGATATTTGAAAAAATTTATATATGTTTGAGATGGTGTCTTGCTGTGTCACCCAGGCTGGAGTGCAGTGGTACAATCACAGCTCACTGCAGCCTTGACCTCCTGGGCTCAGGCGATCCTCTCACCTCAGCCTCCTGAGTAGCAGGGACTACAGGAGTATGCCACCACACCCAGCTAATTTTGTCTATTTTTAGTAAAGATGAGGTCTCACTATGTTGCCCAGGCTGGTGTGGCACTCCTGGGCTCAACCAATGCTACTGCCTAGGTTCCCAATGTGCTGGGATTACAGGCATGAGCCACAGCACCTAGCCTGAAAGGACTTTTTAAGAGCTCTATGATCAATAGTTGTCCTAATGGGAAGCTGATAGTTACAGACTAACAGGAACAACTGTCTTTTTTTCTTTCTGGTTTTTTTTTTTTTTTTTTTTTTTTTTTTTAAGACAGAGTCTTACTCTGTCGCCCAGGCTGGAGTGCAGTGGCTTGATTTTGGCTCACAGAAACCTCTGCCTCCCAGATTCAGGGGATTCTCCTGCCTCAGCCTCCCAAATAGCTGGGATTACAGGTGTGCACCTCTACGCCCGGCTAACTTTTGTATTTTTAGTAGAGATGGGGTTTTGCCATGTTGGTCAGTCTGGTCTTGAACTCCTGACCTCAGGTGATCCACCTGTCTCGGCCTCCCAAAGTGCTGGGATTACAGGCGTGAGCTGCCACACCCAGCCAATAGGAACAATTTTCTTAAGGCCTCTCTGTTCTCTCCTTTTGATCCTGATCTTCCCATGAAACTTATCAGTTGACAAAAACCCTTTTCTTGAACCTCTGTTGGCTATATGCTTTCACAACTCTGCTTACCTCCCTCTTTTTGGCATGATTTTGTTAAGGATATTTATTTATTTATTTATTTTTGAGATGGAGCTCACTCTGTCGCCTAGGCTGGAGTACAGTGGCGCTATCTTGGCTTACTGCAGCTTCCACCTCCCACCTGGAAGGTGGGATTCTCCTGCCTCAGCCTCCTGAGTAGCTGGGATTACAGGCATGTGCCACCACACCCAGCTAATTTTTGTATTTTTAGTAGAGATGGGGTTTCACCATGTTGGCCAGGCTGCTCTCAAACTCCTGACTTCAAGTGATCCTCCACACCTGGCCTGATTTTGCTAAGGATAATTTGGAGCTTCACTGTTCTCTTTGGGGAATTTAATATCTCCCCCAGTTGGTTCCTTTAAGACCGCTTCCTTCCCACTCTTTCTGTTCCTCCTTCCTACTCTTGCCGCCTTCAATCTTCCATTTGGTTCCCTTGAATCCTGGATATGATCCCTTCAAACTCCTACCTTCTCCATCTTTCTCTCTTCCTCCCCGTCAGGCTTCTTCTCTTAAACTTTAGTCCACCCTGCTGTCAAGGGACTCAGAGTCCTCCAAAAGTAAGTACCAAGGCTGAAGAGGAAAAAAAAGATTATTTGGAAATAGACTGGATATTTTATCCACTCAGATGGGTGGTGGAGACATTCTGATAGCTGTTAGATGTCTTTGCAGTGACTCATTTAAAATTTAGCCCACAGCCTTCAAAAGGGCTTCACAGGGCAAATGAAGATCTTAAAAACCTTCTCCACGAATACTGGTAAAAAGCATTAGGCCTAATATTTAGTAGGTAGCCTTAATTTGTACCGTTTACCAGGGACAATAGGAAAATAATATGAAATGGAGAAAATACGAGACATAATTGTTTTATATAAAACAGTGACTTCATGTTACTCTGTGTTTCTAATTCATGGCTAAGATTTTAGAATGATAACTAGAATATCTCTTTTGATATTTGCCTGTATGTTTATGTATGTCTCTCTATCTGTGTGAAATTTTTCTACCTCTGATGGTATTACCAAATCAATTAATAAAATATCTTAAAAGAAATTTGCCTGGCATGGTGGCTCATGCCTGTAATCCCAACACTTTGGGAGGCTAAGGCGAGTGGATAACCTGAGGTCAGGAGTTTGAAACCAGCCTGATCAACATGGTGAAACCCCATCTCTACTAAAAATACAAAAATTAGCTGGGCATGGTGGTGGGTGCCTATAATCCCATCTACTTGGGAGGCTGAAGCAGGAGAATCACTTGAACCTGGGAGGTAGACGTTGCAGTGAGCTGAGATTGTACCATTGCACTCCAGGCTGGGTAACAGAGCAGAATCCGTCAAAAAAAAAAAAAAAAGAAAGAAAGAAAGAAAAGAAAAGAAAAGAGAAAGAAAGCAAGAAAGCAAAAGAAAGCAAGAAAGAAAGCAAAAGAAAGCAAGAAAGAAAGCAAAAGAAAGCAAGAAAGAAAGCAAAAGAAAGCAAGAAAGAAAGCAAAAGAAAGGAAGGAAGGAAGGAAGGAAGGAAGGAAGGAAGGAAGGAAGGAAAACTGTACTTGGCTCAATGATACTACCAAATTAATTTATAAAGTTCCTTAAAAGAGGATTTAATTGACTTAAAGGGAAGTAAATGCTGATATAACTAAGTATTCCTAAAACTTCAAAATATAGAAATTAACCCAAACATTTTAAGTTCACATAATCTTGTATAGTCTTTGGTAAATAAAGCAAAGACCCTGTCTCAAAAAAAAAAAAAAAAAAAAAAAAAAAAAAAAGCCATTTTGAGACTTTGTCTCAAAAAAAAAAAAAAAAAAAAAAAAAAGCCATTACACACCTGTAATCCCAACATTTAAGGAGGCCAAGGCGGGCAGATCACTTGAGGCCAGGAGTCCCAGGCTAGCCTGGCCAACATAGCAAGACCCCATCTCTACTAAAAATACCAACATTAGCCAAGCATGGTGGTGCATGCCTGTAATCCCAGCTACTGGGGAGGCTGAGTCACAAGAAGTGTTTGAACCCAGGAGGTGGAGGTTGCAGTGAGCCAAGATCGTGCCACTGCACTGCAGCCTGGGTGACAGAATGAGACTCTGTATCAAAAATAATAATAATAATAATAATTTTTTAAATGGCATTTTATCTATTTCTTCACATGTTGTGATTATTCCTGACAACCCAAAATACATCATGGCTGAGATCCTGATAACAAAAGACAGATTAACAAGAGAAAACATAATATGTTTACTTAATGCAAGTTTTACATGACCTGTGAGTCTTCAGAAATCAAGATGCAAAGGCCAAGGGATAGGTGTTTTTGTTTGTTTGTTTGTTTTGTTTTGTTTTGAGACAGAGTCTCATGCTGTCACCCAGGCTGGAGTGCAATGGTGCGATCTCGGTTCACTGCAACCTCCACCTCCCAGGTTCAAGGGATTCTCCTGCCTCAGCCTTCTGAGTAGCTGGGATTGCAGGCTTGTGCCACCACACCCAGCTAATTGTTTTTTTTGTATCTTTAGTAGAGATGGGGTTTCACCATGTTGGTCAGGCTGGTCTTGAACTCGTGACCTCGTGATCCATCCGCCTCAGCCTCCCAAAGTACCGGGATTACAGGTGCGAGCCACTGTGGCCGGCTGGATAGGTGTATTTTTATGGACAGTTTTGAAGAAATAGCTTTGGGAACAAAGGGTATCATTTAATAGTAATTATCTGGGGAGAAATTCATAAGACCCATTTGTTCAGATCTTTGTTGGCATCCAAGTATAGGGCAGAATTCCTCCGAAATAAGGGTCTCATTATGACCTACTTTCAGGACAGGTAGGGCCGTTAATTCTTTTATGACCTGTTTCCGGGGAGAAAAGTGGGAGCAAGTCAGAGAGTGGCCTTCCTGCTTCTGTGGTTTTCTCAATTTCCTTCAGCTTAAAATACTCAGTATGCAAGGGCACTGCAGTTGGGGATATCCTTTTTTTTTTTTTTTTTTTTTTTTGAAATGGAGTCTCAATCTTGCCCAGGCTGGAGTGCAGAGGTGCAATGTCAGCTCACTGCAATCTCCGCCTCCCGGGTTCAAGCGATTCTCCTGCCTCAGTCTCCCGAGTAGCTGGGACTACAGGCATGCACCACCACACCCGGCTAATTTTTGTATTTTCAGTAGAGACAGGGTTTCAGCATGTTAGCCAGGCTGGGTTTCAAACTCCTGACCTCAGGTGGTCCACCCGCCTCGGCCTCCCAAAGTGCTGAGATTACAGACGTGAGCCACCACGCCCGGCCGGGGATATCCTATTCTGATCCCCTGCACTACCTACAAAAAAACAACATGAACGTGTAGGGATGCACATTCAGTATGCAGGAAATGAAGCCCAGAGGAGTGGGTCTTTGCATGATTGATCCACAATCCCATCCCTGGTTCACCTCTCTAAAGAATTCATGTTAGGGCCGGGCACAGTGGCTCACACTTGTAATCCCAGCACTTTGGGAGGCCAAGGTAGGTGGATCACGAGGTCGGGATATCAAGACCATCCTGGCTAACCTGGTGAAACCCCGTCTCTACCAAAAATACAAAAAAATTAGCCAGGCATGGTGGTGGGTGCCTGTAGTCCCAGCTACTCAGGATGCTGTGACAGGAGAATGGCCTGAACCTGGGAGGTGGAGCTTGCATTGAGCCGAGTACGTGCCACTGAACTCAGCCTGGGTGATAGAATGAGACACTATCTCAAAAAAAAAAAGAAAAAAAATTCATATTAGTTGCTATTGTATTTTAAAATAAATCAAATTTTCTTTTTTCTTTTTTCTTCTAGTATAAGAAACTTCTCAGCTGGGCACAGTGGCTCACACCTGTAATCCCAGCACTTTGGAAAGCCGAGGTGGGTGGATCACGAGGACAGGAGTTCAAGATCAGCCTGGCATGGTGAAACCCTGTCTCTATTAAAAATGTAAAAATTATCCAGGCGTGGTGGCGTGCGCCTGTACTCCCAGCTACTCAGGAGGCTGAGGCAGGAGAATCACTTGAACCCCAGAGGCTGAGGTTGCAGTGAGCCAAGATTGTGCCACTGTACTCTAGCCTGGGTGACAGAGCAAGACTCTGTCTCAAAAAAAAAAGAAACTTCTCACAGACACATAAAATTTCACAGAAACAGAAAAATGTCAAGGATCTTAGTAAATGATGAACTTACTTGCTGCTTCTCAGAACTTTAAAAGCCTGTATCTGCCTATATTGATTGCAGTACCTTGTTGTTCTTGTGTATACAAGGAAACTAAGGTTAATTGTGCCAGGCTCTATATATTATAATTAAGTCAGTAAGAGGGGTAACATGGTTGACTCTTTGTAGGAAACTTCTCTTCTGTATTTATAGTGCCTCCCTGGCTGACTGGTGCTTTTACCATACCAAGAAAGGACTGAATGCAGCAACATCTTAGAAAATAAGGTCCCTTTTTGTTAAGGTGTGATAAACGTCTGATTATTACTTTTGCATTCTTACACACTGAAACAATGTACTTCTTTCTTTACAATAAAAGAAAAAAATTACAAAACAAAACAAAAATAAACTATTACAAAATTCATGTTGTGTAGGAATACATAGTTAAGAAAATATAGTTGAAAGTCATTCCTGGCCAGGCATGGTGGCTCACACCTGTAATCTCAGCACTTTAGGAGCCCGAGGCGGGTGGATCACGAGGTCAGGAGTTTGAGACCAGCCTGGGCAAGACGGTGAAACCCGTCTCTACTAAAAATACAAAAATTAGCCGGACATGGTGGCGGGTGCCTGTAATCCCAGCTACTTGAGAGGCTGAGGCAGGAGAATGACTTGAACCCGAGAGGCGGAGGTTGTAGTGAGTCGAGATTGTGCCACTGCATTCTAGCCTGGGCAACAGAGCAAGACTCCATCTCAAAAAAAAACAATTAAAAAAAGTTATTTCTAATATATTTCTCATTTTATATTACGGTAAAATATATGTAACCTAAAATTTACCTTTTTTAACCATTTTAAGTGTACCGTTCATTGACATTAACTAATAAAATGATTAATATTTTGTACATTGTTGGGATTACATTATGCTTGGCTCTTACTTTCTCTACTGTCCTATGACTTAATATAAGTCCTCGGGTCAGTCTATCCATGAGCCTGGGGGGGTCCTCTCTTCCTGTCTCCACCCTCCCTCTTTCCCAGACCCTATCCCTCCTGGCAACATCCAGGGACCTCCCCAGGGGACACAGACCACCCTCACTCATTCGGCTTCCTGGCATGCAGACCTCATAGGCTGGGGTACCATTTCAAGGAACAAGAGGCCTCCCTTGTCTATCCCAGGTCTGATGCCTGTCCTCTCCACCCCCAAAGGCAGCTATTCCACCTGTCATTTAATTCTAGGTTACATTTTTCTGAATCTCCAATGTACACAAATCTCGGAAAATGTGAAAACTTTGTCTAAGTTGTTTACCTGTGAGCCTGCCTCAGCCTCCCAAAGTGCTGGGATTACAGGTGTGAGCCACCACACCCAACCCAGACCTATTATAATACAAGGACCGATGCTCATGCCCGCAGACAAAGTTCAAGTCAGCATTAAGACTCAGGGAGGCCGGGGTGCGGTGGCTCACGCTGGTAATCTCGGCACTTTGGGAGGCCAAGGTGGGAGCATAACCTGAGGTCAGGAGTTTGAGAAGAGCCTGGTCAACATGGTGAAACCTTGTCTCTACTAAAAATACCAACATTAGCCGGGCATGGTGGCACATGCCTGTAATCCCAACTACATGGGAGCTTGAGGCAGGAGAATTGCTTGAACCCGAGAGGCAGAGGTTGCGGTGAGCTGAGATCATGCCACTGCACTCCAGTCTTGGCAACAGAGCAAGACTCCATCTCAAAATAAACAAACACACAAACAAAAACCTCAAGATGATACAGGGAACAAAGGAGACGATAAGATGGAGAAAGGACATTTAAGGGGTCAGCAACTATGCCAATTGCTTTGAGATGACAATGATACTTAACGATTAAAAGCCAGTTTGACGGTCTCTGATTATGTCACTTTACATCCCATTCCTGCCACTTTGGGTAGGGTCCCAAGTAAAGCGGATGCGGCTACAGTTAGTCTTACTTTGTTCATATCTAACATGTGAAGAAGAAATGTAACACTGGGGTTTTAGAAAATGGAAATCCTAAATGCATGTGAGAAATCACTAAAATGAATGATAATTTTAATTGAGTCCCTTTTCAGGTGTGCAACTCTGCTCAAAGTCATTGTCCTAAACAATGTCATGTCACAGCTAATGTGTGCTATGGCTGAACCCATCTGATGGCTGACTGAACATCAGATGGGTCGCTCCTGAAGAAGATGGTAAAGCCTGACCCTGAACCTACCATTTTACTGACAGGAATGTAAGTGAACAGGGACAGTCCTTACCTGGAGAAGTGCCCCCACGTGGCTGCGTGGAGATCTGATGGGAGTCCCAATTACCTTCGTCAAAGTATCTGTTAAAGAAAAATAATTTTCAATGATACTTGTTAATGCACAGTAAGGAAAACTTTATTCAGGACCACTGCAATAGATTTAGGGACTGCCGTAATGGGGCCGTGCAGTGTGGGAGAGAGTTAGACTCAACTCTTTAAGTAACTCTAAGTACAGCATGGGCAAGTGGCAATTTATGCCCAAGGAATAGGGTGGGGACTAGTGGTTGGAAAATTACTAAGAATTAACATCAGGGGCAGAGGGATTCTGGCTAAACTGATCTAACAGGATTCTCGCTGAAGACAAGCTGGGATGATCACTTAAGGGATGGTGGAGGATGAGGAACCTGATAAGATATTGAAGGTGATCAGTTATCTAAGGTGTTGGGGTCTTGCTAAACTAACGTAGCAGTGTTCTTGCTAAAACTACATTTTACGAGAAAGTGCATGGATGGAGTTAGGAGAACGTTCCGGAGCCTGACTAATGTTTGGTTAAGAAGAGAATTTTTGACGCATCCTCCAAAATTGGAGAAAGAGAAGTGAGGCTATCCACTGAGAATGCAGAAACAGAAACCAGATGGATGCTTGATCCATGAGGACATTCTTCAACTTTGAAGAAGTGTTCTGGTCTGTTCACACTATTATTTTTAAATACATATGAAAAATAAACTAATTTCATCTGTATGCAGTTGTAGTAATTGTGTTCTATATCCTGATAGTAAAAATATGGCCATGTAGCCGGGCGCGGTGGCTCACGCCTGTAATCCTAGCACTTTGGGAGGCCGAGGCGGGCGGATCACAAGGTCAGGAGATCGAGACCACGGTGAAACCCCGTCTCTACTAAAAATACAAAAAACTAGCCGGGTGAGGTGGCGGGCGCCTGTAGTCCCAGCTACTCGAGAGGCTGAGGCAGGAGAATGGCGTGAACCCGGGAGGCGGAGCTTGCAGTGAGCCGAGATCGCACCACTCACTCCAGCCTGGGCGACAGAGTGAGACTCCATCTCAAAAAAAAAAAAAATATGGCCATGCAACAGGTGGGCAACACTCTAATAACAATACTCACACCCCAGACACACACACACATACTCACACACACACACACGCACACACACACGGCCTCAGATTCCTTCCTTGAAAATCCTTCCTTCTCATCAGCCTCTGCTCTCTCCACTGGCCTGCCTGTCCCTCTTTGGTTTTAGGTGTGGGAAACGATACAAAGTTGCAGAGATGTGGGAAAGACTCAGGCAAGGAAAATGGAGAGTAGCAAAACAGCGAATGAAAGCAAAACGGTTAAATTATTCAAACAAATTTATAAATGAGGTGATACACATTTATAAACATAAAACTGTTTCCAAGTCTATGTAGAAAAATGAGCTAAAGATAATCATGCCATCTTACCAGGTGAGAAGTTTCCAAAAGCAATTTGGCAATGTCTAGGAAGATTTTAAAGAACACCTTTGACCCTATTGTTAGAGAAGCAGGAGCCGGTTAGAGTCAAAGTAATAGCATTTTAAGTTCAGCTCCATCTTGAGATTAACTAAGGCACATTCTTTGCTGGTCACAACCCATAGCCATGTTTATAATTGAGGAAACAGCTTAACAATACCTAGGCTACTGGTGTAAGGACACACTCCTACAACACAAAATCCAGATGTCCCAATACCCATAACAATATGTGCTTTCAAATTTCTTACAGTTATGGCTTTGATGTACTTAATAAAATGTTAAGGACCATTTTCTTTAAATCAACAGAATAGTAAATTTTGTCATGCTGTCAACCCACCTCCACGTAGACACAGCTTAGTTTAGTCTTTACATAGACAAGAGGCTTACATAAGAAAAACTTAAATACAAGGCATTTCTCCTCTTGCTGTCTGAGGATGCTATGCTCTATAGTTGAGTAGCTTTCAATAAACTCTCTCTTTCCAGTGCACTCTGCGTCTCACCTTGATTTCCTTCCTGCTAGAGATCCAAGAACCCTCTTTCGGGGTCTGGGTCGGGGCCCCTTTTTCTGGCAACACTATGAGTCTCCCCTACAAACATTTTGATGTTGGCTTAGTTATGTCTAGGCATGATTATTCCAACGTTTCTCATACCAAAATAAAAAAAATACATGAAAGTATAATAGTAAATGGAAAGTAACTGTGACCTATGAATATGAAATACCTCGGAAAGTTTTAAGAGAACAAAATTTAAAAGAATCCAAAACAAAGCCATCCACACCAAATTATCCAAGGCTTCAGAAGATCATGCTGGTGTATACACCAGCACAGTGGTGAGAAACGTGGTCTGTGCAAACAAGGATGGGCTAAGTGTCATGACATCAACACTTCATGCCTTCCTGAACTTGTACGCAATCTCTCCTTTCCTCTCTGTGCATTTATACTACACAATGCATACCTTTACACCAAGTCTTACTTAAACTATGAAAAACACTATCAATACCAGGAATATACTACACCCTTTCTGTTTGTTTGTGTTTTGAGACAGGGTCTTGCTGTTTCACCCCGGCTGAAGTGCAATGGATCCATCATACCTCACTGCAGCCTCAACCTTCTGGGCTCAAGCGATCCTCCCACCTCAGCCTCTAAAGTAGCTGGGACCACAGGCATGTGCCACCATGCCTGACATGTATAGACACACACACACACACACACACACACACACACACACACACATATATACATACATACACACACACACAATTTTTTTTTTTTTTTTTGTAGAGGCAGGGTTTTGCCATGTTGCCCAGGCTGGTCTTGAACTCCTGAGCTCAAGCAATCTTGCTGCCTCGGCCTACCAAAATGCTGGGATTACAGGCGTGAGCCACCATGCCCAGCCCTACATTCTTTTTTTCTTTTTCTTCTTTTTTTTAAACAGAGTGGTGCTCTGTTGCCCTGGCTGGAGTGCAGTGACATGATCTCAGCTCACTGCAACCTCCACCTCCCAGGCTCAAGCGATTCTCGTGCCTCAGTCCCCCGAGTAGCTGAGACTACAGGCATGAGCCACCATGCCCAGCCAATTTTTGTATTTTTAGTAGAGACTAGGTTTCGCCATGTTGGCCAGGCTGGTCTTGAATTCCTGACCTCAAGTAATACACCTGCCTCAGCCTCCCAAAATGCTGGAATTACAGGCATGAGCCACTGAGCCCAGCTTCAGCCCTACGTTCTTGATAAATACTAGTAGTAACTAATATTATTATAATCACATAGTGAATATAATAAAACATATATCCACAAAGAAGCACAGATATAATTGCACATATATTTTTCAAGGCTTTATCTGTAATAAGAGCGTAAGATATTGCCAATGATGCCTGTTATTATTCAAAGTGCAGTTGCAGGTGTGCAGCCTGGTAGAGGATGCAGGGACAGAGGTTGGAGTGCAATGGTCAAGAGTGAAGTGGTTTTTTTTGAGGAGGTAGGGATTATAAAACTGGCCCTGAGCCATCTATACCCAGTGGGTGTGCCCAGCTTCAGCCCCTGTGGGCTACTGTCCTCCCAGACAGCCAGATGACCTTTCCACACTGCACTAGGGTGAGCCCGAGGCTCTGGCCAAGGTGCCTTTCCTACAGGCTTTGTGTATGTACAGGGCTGTGCGTGCTAATGGGGCATATCTTGGCAGAGACCATCCACCACAGATCATCCAAGGAATATGCTTGGCCTCTCTGCTTAGTTGGCCGCAAAGCCTCTGATTTCAAATTTCCCTGGCTTCCTTCTTGACTATCCAGAAGTTGGAATTTCACAGTACAGATGGTACTCAACTTAAGATGGTTCAATTTACAATTTTTCAACTTTATGATGGTATGAAAGTGATAAACGTTCAGTAGAAACTGAACTTTGAGAATTCACACAACCATTCTGTTTTTCACTTTCAGTATTCAATGAGTTACATGAAATATTCAACACTTTATTATAAAATACACTTTGTGTTTGATGATTTTGCCCAACCATAGGCTAATGTGGTTTGAGCACATTTAAGTGCTCAAGGCTGGGCCAAGCAATGATATTCAATAGATTAGGTATATTAAATGCATTTCAGCTTACTATATATATATATTTATTTTTATTTTTTATTTTTGAGATGGAGTCTCGCTCTGTCACCCAGGCTGGAGTGCAGTGGCGTGATCTCGGCTCACTGCAACATCTGCCTCCTGGGTTCAAGCGATTATCCTCCCTCAGCCTCCTGAGTAGCTAGGATTACAGATGCACACCACCATGTCCAGCTAATTTTTGTATTTTTAGTAGAGATGGGGTTTAACCGTGTTGGTCAGGCTGGTCTCGAACTCCTGACCTTATGATCCGCCTGCCTCAGCCTCCCAAAGTACTGGAATGACAGGTGTGAGCCACTGCACCCCGCCAATTTACAATATTTTCAATTTATGGTAGGTTTGTTGGGGACATAACCCCATTGTAAGTCGAGGATCATCTGTGCTATGAAAGTGGAAGAAATCATGCACTCTTAGTCTCTGTAACAGTATTCATTGTCAAAATTTTTGAGTATCATTAAAAATCATGCTTGCTAAAATACTGCAATTACGATGACCACATAAACTTTAGGTAATATTTTTTTTCTTCCCTTTTAGCCAAACTTTATGTAACACATTTACCTTCAAAAATAAATTTTAGTTAAAATCTGAATCTAGGGTGACTGAATTTTTTTTAAAGGCTTTGTAGCAAAAACAAAAGTTAGAGATTATGGGCCTGGAAAATACAAACAAATGAACCTACTTTTGTATTTAATATTTAATCATTTGCACATAGAAGAACATAAAAATTCAAAACCAATTACCAGGACACGTACAGCTTGGAGAAATGATCCACAGAGGATATGAAGAGGCAGCTAGAATGTGGTTAGGGAGAGGCCTTCGTAGCCTACTCTGAGAGCATCAGGGGAAGGTGGAAGTGGATGAGGCGAAGGCTGTCAATTGAAAACACAGGGCCCCTTTAGATAAGAAGTGGATGAGGCGAAGGCTGTCAATTGAAAACACATGGCCACTTCAGATAAGAAGTGGATGACAAGAAGGCTGTCAATTGAAAACACATGGCCACTTCAGATAAGAAGTGGATGACGAGAAGGCTGTCAATTGATAACACACGGCCACTTCAGATAAGAAGCGGATGAGGCGAAGGCTGTCAATTGAAAACACATGGCCACTTCAGATAGGAAAGATATCTTGTTCTGCCTCTATCTCTCTTTTGCCTGCCCAGGATCTGATCCTAAAGCCAGGCTTTGTTTTGGCACCTTCAGATGAAAGACTTGACAATTATACATACAGTTTTCCTAAAACTGATACACCAAGTAAAGCAGAGGAATAGTTAATAAACCCAGAACTCATGAATATGGCATGAAATGACTTCAAAATCTAGATATGCATTATGTAATTGTTAATATATCCACGGTTCTTCGATTTTTAAATTATCAGGCCTATGCTGGAACACAAAGACTTTTTAAATTTTTGTTTGAGTCAGCTACGGTGCCTTACTGTGATCTCTCTCTCTCTCTTTCGAGACGGAGTTTCGCTCTTGTTGCGCAGGCTGGAGTGCAGTGGTACAATCTCGGCTCACTGCAATCTCTGCCTCCCAGGTTCAAGCAATTCTCCTGTCTCAGCCTCCCAAGTAGCTGGGATTACAGGCGCCCACCACCATGCCCAGCTAATTGGTTTTTTTTTTTTTTTTTTGTATTTTTAGTAGAGACGGGTTTCACCATGTTGGCCAGGCTGTTCTGGAACTCCTGACCTCAGGTGATCCGCCCGCCTTGGCCTCCCAAAGTGCTGAGATTACAGGCATGAGCCACCACACTTGGCCCTTACTGTAACTTTTTAAACCACACTCTTTTGATAGCAATAAAAATCACCTCCATACGTTTGAATTCCCTCTTGACTGTATTACCTGGGGCAGCAGTATCTTTCCATGCTCTGAACACCTGCCTATCTTCCAGGCAGAGCAGAGAACTTGCCCTGTGGAGGCTCCATTTTTTTCAGTTCATAAAAATGAAATGTAAAGTTGCATCAACCGTCATTATTCAAATGTCACACGGGGACAGCAAATATGATTTTGTTTTTTTGAAGATTAAAATTCTTTGGGACCAGGCGTGGTGGCTTATGCCTGTAATCCCAGCACTGTGGGAGGCCATGGCGGGAGGATCACTTGAGTCAAGAAGTTCGAGACCAGCCTGGGCAACGTGGAAAGACCCCGTAGTGAGGCACAAGAATCGCTTGAACCCTGAAGACAGAGGTTGCAGTGAGCCGAAATTGTGCCATTCCACTCCAGCCTGGACAGCAGAGCAAGACTCTGTCTCACAAAAAAAGACATAAATATTAAAATGAATAACTTGGGTTGAATGTCATATTTTATAAGTATAAATATGAATTTGTGAGCACATATTAATTTTTTTTATTTTGGCTTCAATTAAAAAGATTCATCAGGCTCCCATTAGGGTTCCATTTTCAGGAAAGATAAAGTATATTCTGCCTTGTCTCTCCTACTGAATATAGCTATAAAACTTGGATAAAACGTATGGAAGAGCTGTTTGAGGACTAAGTAGTAACAGGGAAATGAAGGAATAACACTGGATTGTGAAGTACTACTAAATTGGTGATGAATTTTAACTTTTACCTCTCACTTATCCCCAGGCCTGAACTTAAGACAGGCAGAAACCCAGAAGTGAGTCTGTGGTGCAGACTGAGGGCTCCTGGAAGTCTTCTTCCAGGAATGAAAACGGAACTCAGAGTGAAGAATTCCCCTTTCCTCCCATCCCTCCACCACCATCCCCCTCTTTTTGAGACAGGGTCTCACTCTGTTGCCTTTTTCTCCAATCTCTTCTACTCCACCTCTCAGGCCATCCTGTTGTCATGATGACAGTGGCCGCTCAGGGAGTTCACAAGAACAAAAACTAAAAGTTGGAAAACCTTTCTCTGCCAGGAGTCATTAAAGGTCCAAGACAGTGGGTCCAACCTCATCGTTTTCCTTTTTTCCTCTACCCCAGAAGTAGAAAAATAATGGCCAGAGGAGACAAAAGGAAACCAAAATTACCGTGAAGTTATGGAAGGAAAGATGCTTGGGAAATGCACCTCTTGGAGTTGCTGATTAACTCACAGGTTCACCCACTCCTCTCCAACAGCCCAAGTGTGAATCTCACCCAAATTAACATACCAAAGACTTAATTGCCCTAACACCAGACAGAACACTGGGTGGTAGGAAGGCTAGAGAGTATATAATTTTAGTTTTATGGGTCATTCTGTCTCTTTTGCAACTACTGCCATTGTAGCATTAAGGCAGCTATCAGCAATACAAAAATGAACAGCATAGCTGTGTTCCAACAAATATTTATTTAAAAAGGAAAGCAAACATGCTGGGCAGAATTTGACCCTCAGGCCATATGCAAACAAAAAAATACGTGACGTTGTTCATTCCAGCACAAGGGTGACAGACATGGTCTCTGCAGAAAGACTGGTTTTGTGTTCACACTTCGCCACTAATTGCTGCTTTGAAAAGGCAAATGCATTTTACGTTTATTTTCTCATCTAAACAATGTTTCATTTCATAGAACACATTACACATATATTTTCTGGGCTTCAATTAAATGCATAATTTCTTTTTTTTTTTTTCCTTTTTTTTTTTTTTTGTAGAGACCGGAATCTTGCTCTGTCCTCCAGGCTAGAGTGCAGTGGCACGATCTGGGCTCACTGCAACCTTTGCCTCCCAGGTTCAAGCAATTCTCCTGCCTCAGCCTCCTGAGTAGCTGGGACTACAGGCGAACACCTTCACGCCCGGCTAATTTATTTTGTATTTTAGTAGAGATGGGATTTCACTGTGTTGCCCAGGCTGGTCTCGAACCCCTGAGCTCAGCCAATCTGCCCGCCTCCGCCGCCCAAAGTACTAGGATTACAGGCGTGAGCCACCGCGCCAGGCCTAAATGCATAATTTCAAAAGAATACGAGGCAGAAAATGATCACTTAAAAAGTACTAGCTGAAAGTAGTATTGTCCTTATGCATTCTGGAGGACTAGCAGCTATTTAAAAAATATATTTGTGAAAATTCTTTCAACCTTGTATAATTTTTCTTAAATTACAAATACTTTATAATGAGATACTAAAACTCTGGGTTTTGAAAGTGTGACCTTGAAGCCTCCACAAGTCCTCTCATATTAAAGGTATATTACTGGAAAAGATAAACAATAGAGAATACATAGAGAATCTTAAAGACAGTACATAAATGATTAAAGTAGTATCTGATTTCTTAAAAATGACAAGTTCAGTATTTTTGAAAAGGATTTCTTTTTTTCAAAGAACGCAAAAAAGAGAAAATTGTTAATATTGAGAGGGAAGGATATACAACTATAGGTCAATGTTTATATAACAAGAGGAGGGGATGTTATAGAAAAACCACGATACAAACTTTCATGGGAAAACAACAAACAAACCCAAGGTTAATGCAAATATAAAGTGCAAGACTAGAACAAATTATACGAAGCCTAGAGAGGAAATTTTTAACGCTTGCGACGGAAGGGAGACTCCTGGCGGCCGCCATAAGCGGAACGGACCCTTGGGGCGCGCGGAAACGGAAACCGGGAGGGGAGGAGGCCTCCCAATTCCGCCTGCGCTGTGCAGGCGCGCAGAAGATCGGCCCCTGCGGGCTGCCGTTCTCCCCAACTGGCAGGTGACCTTCCCATAGCGCACTGCGGGTTTGTCAGCCGCTCGGAACGATGGCGCATTTCCTGCGGGCTGCGTATCCGCGGTGGTCGCCCTAATAGCTATGGTGGCACCAGCAAGACCCGCGGGGCTTCAGGAGCCCCGGACCCGCCACGGAGACTTGCGCGAATACGCTGGATCTCTCTATCAGATTGGAAAACGTTTTAAAGAATAACTTTTCAAGGCTTTAACCTAAGAAGTCCCGTTCATCTTGCGAACTGTAGTGGCACCGAATATATGTATGGAAACACACAATTACTCAAGGATTTAATGTGTCACAGTTCAGCGTCAACTAGTTTTACAATCAAATTTTACGTTTGCCCATGTTAACACAATCGTGTCCATTCATGTTTGTAAGTGAAAGAATCAGCTACTAGGACTCACATAGTCCTTTAACACGTGCACTACTTAACAGCAGGTGACTGGAAAAGTGAGTATGGGCCAGGCTTCCCTGCATCGTTGCTGGGCATTATTAGATTGTATTTTTTTTTTTTTAGACGGAGTTTCGCTCTGTTGCCCAGGCAGTGGCCCGACCTTGGTTCACCACATCCTCCTCCCGGGTTCAAGCAATTCTCCTGCTCCAGCCTCCGGAGTAGCTGGGATTACAGGCGCGTGCCAGTGCGCCCGGCGTGTGTGTGTGTGTGTGTGTGTGTGTGTTTTTGTAAAGATGAGGTTTCACCATGTTGGCCAGTCTGGTCTTGAACTCCTGACCTCAGGTGAGCCACCCGTCTGGGCCTCCCAAAGTGCTGGGATTACAGGCATCAGCCACTGCGCCTGGCCTACGTTACATTATTTAATCCCAGAGCATTTATGCATTACATTTAAGTTTTTAAGTAAATTGTAAAAATCCTGCTCAAACGAGCAGTCTTTCTTGGTTCCTGGGCCCCACCTTTTTTCCTGTACTTATTAAGGTTGCCATTGGTTCCTGTTTCTGTTGATGCTAGATGGCACTGTCAGCACAGGGTTCCTCATTCCCTAAAGCTAGCTAGCACGTGCTTCTGAAGTACAAATAAGGTGACTTCAAGGCATGAAAGCAACCTGGATTTGGAGCTTAAATGTCCTTTTCCAGGTGGAGAGTTTATTATTGAACCAGCATCTTTCATAGGGAGGTCTAACGTGAAGAGTAGATTTTATCTGAAAATACGAAAATTTTCTGTGGCCATTTTTCCTGGACCTCAGGCTATTTTCCCCACCCATACTTTTCCTTTGTCTGTACAGAATCTGAACCTAAGCCTCATATAATTTTTTCTTCAAATGTATGAGACCCAAATTCTCATTTACAATTTCAACAGCTGTGTTCCTAAGTGAGCACACCCTAGCTAATATCTGGAACTACAGAAGATTATAAAATACCAACACATTGACACGACATTAAATATCTTAAAAATCTAGCCCTGGTATATACTTCTAGCTTCCTTCAAGTGTACTGAAATTTGTATATCTATTTCTAGCTTCCTTCAAGTGTACTGAAATTGCTGCTCTCCTTGCGATGCCTCAATTTTTTTTTGCATTCTCTACACTCCTATTCTCTACGTCAATACTAATGATCTTTTGTATTTATTAGCTCTAATTTACATGGTTTTTAGCTACTTATTCTTCATCTATTAAATCATAAATTGCCTCTTCCAGAAAACCTTCAATTACCATTTAAATTTAGGTTGTATGCTCATGCATTTTGTGGATTTCAATAGAGTAATGCACATTTCCTACTACAGCGTCTTTTTTTTTTTTTTTTTTTTTTGAGACAGAGTCTCACTCTGTGGCCCAGGCTGGAGTGCAGTAGCGCAGTCTCAGCTCACTGCAACCTCTGCCTCCTGGGCTCAAGCGATTCTCCTGCCTCAGCCTCCTGAGTAGCTCGGATTACAGGTGCGCACCACCACACCCAGCTAATTTTTATATTTTTAGCAGAGAAGAGGTTTCACCATGTTGGCCAGGGTGGTCTCAAACTCCTGAGCTCAGGTGATCTGCTGCCTCAGCTTCCCAAAGTGTTGGGATTACAGGTGTGAGCCACAGCTCCTGGACCTACAGTATCTTTAATCTGATTTTTATTGCCTATTTGTTGAACATCTGCTTGATTTGTACTTTAAATAAAGGAGAAATGTATTTTGGGTTGTAGATGATATTTATGTGGCTAAAAGAAAAAAAAATGTACACAAGTGATAAAGATATTAGTCAGAAAGACAAATTAAAAACAAATTCATTAAAAGGCAATATTTCTGCTGGGCGCGGTGACTCATGCCTGTAATCCCAGCACTTTGGGAGGCAGAGGCGGGCAAATCACGAGGTCAGGAGATCGAGACCATCCTGACTAACATGGTGAAACCCCGTCTCTACTAAAAATATAAAAAATTAGCGGGGCGTGGTGGTGGGCACCTGTAGTACCAGCTACTTGGGAGGCTGAGGCAGGAGAATGGCGTGAACCCGGGAGATGGAGCTTGCAGTGAGCCGAGATTGTGCCACTGCACTCCAGCCTGGGTGACAGAGTGAGACTCCGTCTCAAAAAAAAAAAAAGGCAAGATTTGAAGCTGCATAGTGTTAGCAAGTAGAATGAGTGTTGAACACTCCTTATTGTTACAATTTTTTTTTTTTTTTTTGAGACAAAGTCTCACTCCATCGCCCAAGCTGGAGTGTAGTGGCATGATCTCGGCTCACTGCAACCTCTGCTTCCTGGGTTCAAGCGATTCTCCTGCCTCAGCCTCCTGAGTAGCTAGGACTACAAGCATGCGCCACCATGCCAAGCTAGTTTTTGTATTTGTGGTAGAGACGGGGTTTCAGTGTGTTGGCCGGGCTGGTCTCAAACACCTGACCTCAGGTGATCCACCCGCCTTGGCCTCCCAAAGTGCTGGGATTACAGGTGTGAGCTACCGCACCCAGCCTAAAATTTTTATTGCTGTAGACAGTGTTTCACTATGTTGCCTAGGCCTTTCTCAAACTCCTGGGCTCAAGCAGTCCTCACACCACAGCCACCTAAATTGCTGGGATTTCAGGTGTGAGCCACCATGGCTGGTGGAAAACTCCTATACATACATATTTAAGACAGTTCAATGGGGGGAAAATTGATTTTTCTATCAATGTTCTAGGAAATTGAATATCCTTCTGCGGGGGGAGGGGAAATAAAAATCTGACCTTTGACCCCACATTACATACAAAATGATCACCAGATGGTTCATTGACCTGAACATAAAAACAATTTTATGTAGCATTTAGATTGCAATTGAGAAAAATAATTTCATGTCTATTGTGTAAAGAATGATTTCTGAAACAAGACTTAGGATATATTTATCATATAGAAGAAAAGATATTCTAACATAGTTGATGTAAACAAAGATTCTGGAGACAGACCAAGTCAAGCTCAGGTTCTTCTGCTCCTTTCCTGTAAGGCTTTAGCTCAGATTCATAACTGGAACTTGGGAGTGGTAATATTGCCTACCTCTTGAAATGTTGTGAGAATTGAATGAACTAACAATACTTAAAACCTGTAGACTAATAGCACATCTATACTAAACACTAAGCCACATTTTCTAATACAGTGTTTTCCAAGGAATTGAAATAGTTATTATTTGAGTCAATCGTAAAATGCATCATTATTTTATGTCACAATAAAGGAATAAATTTGTAGACTATTGCACAAATACATCTTATCACTTAGAATTTTATATTATTACTGAAAAATCAACTACTATAAATGTAGGTATTAGTCTTACATCACTTCTGTAATGACAAAGATGGAAAATATAAGCAGAATACACTAACAACAGCATTCCTAAAATTCCTGTCACTCAGATCAAACTCTTCGGAATCACCTTCTACACATCCTGTCCATGATTTCCCCCACGTTATCATCATCTTTGCTAATCAGGAACTTTGGTGACATCACATTTCTTGACAGAGTCCTAGACTCCTATTTGTGAGATTATATATTCAACCTACCGACAGCACCTCTGTAAGTTTTGATGGTGATCATATCACTGGAAGACATCAATCAAAGGTTTTTAGATCAAGTTCCTGCATGTGCAGACAAGGACAGCCATATTATGACTAGATTCTGGAAAACTTTGTTTTCACAATGTCAATTTTAAGATGCATCTGTACTTGAACGTTGTTAAAAGGTGCACTCTGACATCAGCTGATTACACTATTCTTTCATTTACTGCCAAATTATCAGTATAAACCCATCGTGGATAGACAGTTTTGCATCTACCATCTTTAAAGCCTGAGAACCAAAGCTCATCAGCCCTCATTTTCCACTTTGACACTGGTCACTCCTACTCCAGATTGACATATGGCTTGTTTTTGGTCTGCCACTCTGCCTTTTTTTTTTTTCTGAAGATGAAGATTTAAGTGAGTTTGTTTTTTTCTCATGGAGTGAATGAAGTATGCTCTGGGAGGTGTGAGATTTCTTGAATTGCAAATGTCCAAATTACTAGTACATACATGTTTGCTATTCTGATCTTACAAGTGAGAAATGTGGTCTAGGTCAGCTGCATCTCTCACTCCAGGTCTTCAGATCCCAGGAACTCATTTCCTCATTGAAGGTAGGAATGAGATATGGAGAATATACTCTGTGATTTCGGACCATAAAAAGAAGAGTCTTGATTTTGTAGATGTCCCTGGAAATGTGGTATGTAGTCCCATGGCTTTCTAGAGTAGGTATGGTTCCTGGACACACCCTCTTGCTGTCCAGCAGAGTGATGTTGTGCTATGGAAATCCCTGTTGCTTTTTGGGGGAAAGGGGAGAGTAATTTGTAAGCTGATTCTAAAATTCATATGGAAATTCATGAGATCTAAAAGAGCCACATTGATAATGAGAAGCAGAACAAAGTTAGATTATGGGATTTCAAAACAATATAAAGTGATAGTAATGAGGACATTGTGGTACTGGCATAAGGACAGCAATATAGGTCAATAGAATATAAATGACTGTCCAAAGATTCACCCTGACATTTATAGTCTATGAATTTGCAAAAGTTGCCAAGGCAATTCAACGAGGAATTTTTTTTTTTTTTTTGAGACGGAGTTTCACTCTTTTTTTATAATTTTATTTTTATTTATTTTTAATTTTTGTATTTTTTTGAGACTGAGTCTCATCTCTACTAAACTCCATCTCTACTAAAAATACAAAACATTAGTCAGGCGTGATGGTGGGTGCCTGTAGTCCCAGCTACTCGGGAGGCTGAAGCAGGAGAATGGTGTGAACCAATGAGGTGGCGGTTGCAGTGAGCCAAGATCGTGCCACTGCACTCCAGCCTGGGCAACAGAGCAAGACTCCGTCTCAAAAAAAAAAAAAAAGACAAAATATTTGCTAGTCATATAGGTAATGAGGGTCTACTGTTCAGAATATATAAAAGATTGTAACATCTCAAAAAATAAAAGACAAATATCCCAACTAAAAATTGTATGGGTAAATTGTATAAATGAGAAAATTGTATAAATAGACATTTCTTCAAAGAATATGTATGTATCCCCAAAGGGCACATAAAAGACAATCAACATCGTTAGTCCTTTGGCAATGCAAATCTAAATCACTGTAAGATATACTTCATAAAATTAAAGGTATAGTTTTAAGCTAAGTAAGCCAGTTTGAAAAGACTACAGACTGTGCAGTTCCATTTATATGACACCCTGGGAAAGGTAAAACAATAGAGATAGTAAACAGATTAATGTTAACTAGGGACTCTCCAAGGAGGACAATGAAATAGGTGAAGTAGATGGAATTTCTTTAGGGTAATAAAACCTTCCTGCATGGTGGCTACATCATATTGTTTTTGAAACCCTGCATAACTTTATAATACAAACAGTGAACCTAAATGTATGGAAATTAAAAATATTATTTGTTAGGCAGGCATGGTGGCTCATGCCTGTAATCCTAGCACTTGGGAGACCGAGGTGGGTGGATTACCTGAGGTCAGGAGTTTGAGACCAGCTTGGCCAACATAGTGCAACTCCGTCTCTGCTAAAAACACTAAAAACTTATCTGGGTGTGGTGGTGCATGCCTATAATCGCAGCTACCTGGGAAGCTGAGGCAAAAGAATTGCTGGAACCTGGGAGTCAGAGGCTGCAGTGAGCCATGATCACACCACTGCACTACAGGGTGGGCGACAGAGTGAGACTCCATCTCAAAAAACAAACAAACAAAAAACAAAATATAAAAAATTTTTTGTAGGTGGGGGGATTCCATGGAAGAATACAGAGAAAATAAGAAAAATGAATAAGAAATGTATGATATAACCCCACTAAAGGAAGCTGGGAGGCGGGGGAAAGAACTGACCTAAGTAACTTGGATACAAAGTGAAGGTTCTGCATCTAAAGGTCAAAGGGGTTGTCTATGAGCACTGTACTTTAGTTGGTAATGTTGTTCTTCATGAGAGTGTGGATTAACAATTCTGAAGTCACTATGCATGTAGCCTGAAACTTGGTGATTAAGCTAACAAGGCCAACTCACTCACTGTTAGAGTGGGGGTTACAACCAAGTAGTGGGAATGGGGAGATTGATTCAGTATATTATATTAATTATATTGAATCTATTATAATATATTCAGTATATTATATTAATATAGTGTTGGAGACATTAGTAGGAATTTATGTTTAATCAAGTTATATATGAACACATGAGGAAATATTTACACATATGTGTATATGTGTGGGTGAGTATACACAGGTATGTTTCATTGTTTTGTCAGCTGACTACTCCTCAAATCGACAGATGACCCAGTATCAGTGAATATACCTGGGTCTGTATCTTTGTTTTCAAAGGCATTTTCCAATAAAAGAAACTAGGACCCATTGAAGAAATGATGGGTACTAGGCTTGGGCACGAAATAAACACAATTGGCCTGGAGGACCATGTAGTGCCTGAAAGTAAGAAAATATAAAACATCTTTATAATTGAACCACCAAACAAGCAAAATCTAACCAAAATAATGTGGTTATTTCAAAATGATACAGAAGCCAACTGAGAGACCTTCCAGTGGCCAACAATGGAACAATTTGAGCAATGAAATGAATAAAGGAGTATAAGGGAGGTGTAAACTGAAGATACACAATTTCATATAATATTCAACATGGTATAAATAAATGATATGAAATAATGGTGGAGAACAGGCCAACTGTATACAGTAGAGAGTTCTCAACTCTTGTTTTAGGTACTCAGTTCATAAGGAGGTAGAGCATGAATTTCTTGTTCTTAAGTATGTGCTATGTATGCTGACTTATTTTAAAAAGTAAAACAGGGAAAGTGGAGAAAGAAATAATTTTACAGTAAGGAAATCTGACAAAAGCTACCTTGTCCAGGTAGTCAATTTACTGTCAACAGGTGTGAATCGAGTTGATAGTAGACACCCGTGATATGATGTGATTACAATGACATTTTCTCTCGGTAATCTTCCTTCCCCAAACCCAACTCCAGTATAATCATGAGAAAAATGTCAGAGAAATCCCAAATTGGGGATGTTAATGTCATGAATAACAAGGAAAGTCTGAGAAATTGTCACAGGCAGAAGGAACCTAATGAGATGGGATTTCTAAACATGATGTGGTCTCCTGGAGGGGATCCTGGAACACAAAGTGTTCATTAGGTAGAAGAAAAATTCTAAATAAAATGTGAATTGTAGAGAAGATAATGTATACTATTGAATTATGAATTGTGACAAATATTACCCACTAATGTAAGGGATTAACAATAAAGGAAACTATATGCCAGGCATAAGGAAATGATCTGTATTATCTTGGCAACTGCTGTGTAAATCTAAACTATTCTAAAATTTAACAAGTTTCTTTTTTTTGTAAATTCCCTTCCCAGTATAACAAGCCAAACCTTGTCAATATGCCCCTGAGTGCATATCCCCATTTTTTTTGAGACAGGGTATCACTCTGTAGCTCAAGCTGGAGCACAGTCATGTGATCATGGCTCACTTTAGCCTCGATCTCCCAGGTTCAAGACATCCTGCTGCCTCAGCCTCCCTAGTAGCTGGGACCACAGGTGTGCACCACCATGCCTGGCCAATTTTTAATTTTTGTTGTTGTTGTTGTTGTTGTTAGAGATAGGGTCTGGCTATGTTGCCTAGGCTAGTCTGGAACTCCTGGCCTCAAGTGATCCTCCCACCTCGTCCTCCCAAAGTGCTGGGAATACGAGTGTGAGCTATTGCACCTGGCCTCTCCTTTTGTATTTCTAAGTAATATATCGTTCAGTTTTTCTTAACACTCAGATACATGTGTCTAAATTAATGCGTATCTCTATTGTAATAATGAGACCCATGAGACTAATCCATTTTGTGAGACATTCCATAAAATACCTGATTGGTACTTTTCAAAAGAGTTCAGGTTATACAAAATAATTGAACACTCAGAAATTGTTGTAGGTTGAAGATCTGACAGAGCAGGCAGACCCTAGATTGGCACCCAATGATTCTTACCTGCTGGTGAACACAACCTTGCATTCTAATCCTCTCCCTGTAAGTATGGGCAGGAACCTTAACTTATTTTGAAACAAGAGAATAGAGCACAGCTGAAGGTATATCACGTGGGTTATTATGCTATGTAAAATCGTTATTTCTGTCTTGCTAGCAAACTCTCCCTTTGTACCTTTGATGGAGCATTCTGCCACTTGGGAGAAGCCAACATGGGAAGGAGCTGAATGCAGCCTCTGGACAACAGCCAGCCAAGGAATGGAGGACCTTAATCCAATAGCCAGTTGCTAAATTTACAGTTATTCAAACTCCTGTTCAAATAACACTCTATCAGTTCACAAGTAGTGTGAGTTGCCTATAAGAAGGAAACAATCCTAATTTGTACCTTTGGTGATTTGTACTATTGCTGTCATTCATTGCATTTATATATGAGCATTCATGCATATGTATACGTGTGTGTGTGTGTGTATATATATATACACACACACACACCCCCATATGCATGCACACACACTCAGACTATAAACATAAGAATACCTCGTCAAATACATGGTTAAAATTTTTGTTTTTAACAAACTGTTATCTGTTATACCAACTAAAATATGAAAAAGTTTTTATTTCATATGGCAACTACTAAAATTTTTTTTTTTTTTTTTTTTTTTTTTTGAGACGGAGTCTTGCTCTGTAGCCCGGGCTGGAGTGCAGTGGCCGGATCTCAGCTCACTGCAAGCTCCGCCTCCCGGGTTTACGCCATTCTCCTGCCTCAGCCTCCGGAGTAGCTGGGACTCAGGTGCCCGCCACCTCGCCCGGCTAGTTTTTTGTATTTTTAGTAGAGACGGGGTTTCACGGTGTTAGCCAGGATGGTCTCGATCTCCTGACCTCGTGATCCGCCCGTCTCGGCCTCCCAAAGTGCTGGGATTACAGGCTTGAGCCACCGCGCCCGGCCACTAAAATATTTAAAAATAAAAAGAAAATAAATGATATGCTAAGAAGAGAAAATTGGATCATGTAAAATTCTCAATTAAAACCATAAAGGGAAGCAAACAAATGGAAGACAGGAGGATGAACAAAGAACAAGGGCAGCAAATGAAAAGCAGAAATGAATATGGTAGATATCAATCTGCTATATCAATAATCACGTTGACTGTCAATGGTCCAAAACCAATGAAAAGACACAGATTGTTTGAGTGGATCAAAAAACAAGACCTAACTGTATGTTCTCTAAAGAAAACTTATTTCAGTATCAAGACAAGGTATAGGGAAACGTAAATTAAAATCAAAATGAGATATCACATTATACCTGTTACAAAGCCATTATCAAAAAGAGTAAAGATAACAGGTGTTGGTGAGAATGTAAAGGAAACCCCTGCACACTGTTGATGAGAATGTTAATCGGTACAGCCATTATGGAAAAAAGTATAGAGGCCCCTCAAAAAATTAAAAATAGAACTACCATAAGATCTAGCAATCCCAACGCTCATTACATATTCGAAGAAAATGAAATCAGTATGTTGAAGATATATCCACACTCTCATGTATATTTTAGCATCGTTCAAACCACTATGAGGCAGAAACTGTTAAAACAGGAAAAACAGGTGAATCCACTATTATAGTTGGTGACTTCAACACCCCTCAATGAGAAGTGTTTAGCATTGTTCACAATAGCCAAGATATGGAATCAACCTATGTGTCCGTTGACAGATAAAGAAAATTATATATCTATCCCCAATGGAGTATTACTGAGGCATATAAAAAGGAAATCCTGTCATTTGCAACAACATGGTTGAACCTGGAGTACATTATGTTAACTGAAATGTTAAGCATGCAAAGATAAATACCTCAAGATCTTACTCATGTGAAATCTAAAAAATGTGATTTCGTACAAGTGGGGGTATAGAACGGTAGTTACCAGAGCCTGGGGTTGAGGGTGGGTTTGGGCAGATGTTTGTGGATGGATAGAAAATTTCAGTCAGAAAGGAGGAACAATTTCAAGAGATCTATTGTACAACATGGTCTCTATAGTTAAAAACATACAGTCTTATTTTTAAAATGATAAAAATTAGCTGGGCATGGTGGTGTGCACTGGTAGTCCCAGCCACTCGGGAAGCTGAGGCAGGAGGATTGCTTGAGCTCAGGAGGTCTACCCTGCAGTGAGCTATGATCAAACCACTGCCCTCCAGCCTAGGTGCAGAGGGAGAGCCTGTGTCTGTTTTTAAAAATGCTAAAAAAGTGGATAGAACGGCTGGGCGCGATGGCTCACGCCTGTAATTCCAGCACTTTGGGAGGCTGAGGCAAGTGGATCACGAGGTCAGGAGATCGAGACCATCCTGGCTAACACGGTGAAACCCCGTCTCTACTAAAAATACAAAACATTAGCCGGGCGTGATGGCGGTGCCTGTAGTCCCAGCTACACGGGAGACTGAGGCAGGAGAATGGCGAGAACCCGGGAGGCGGAGCTTGCAGTGAGCTGAGATCATGCCACTGCACTCCAGCCTGGGCGACAGGGCGAGACTCCGTCTCAAAAAAAAAAAAAAAAAAAAGTGGACAGAAAGTGTTCTCTCCACAAAAATGATAACTATGTGAGGTAGTGCACATGTTAATTAGCTGGATTTAGCTATTCCACAACGCACATTATTATTCAAACCTCATGTTATACATAGTACATACATCTCATTTTATCTGTTATTTAATAAAAATGGAGACACGTATTAACTGAAAGTAAAAGATGGAACAAAATATAGCAAGCAAATAGAAAAAGCAGGAGTAGTTATATTAATTTCAGAAAAAGCTGACTATAGAGTTAGAAAAATTATCAGTGAAATAGAAACGCATTACATAATAATAGTGGGGTCAATTTTCCAAGAAGGTATAATAATTCTAACATATAGCAACAGAACATAAAACTATGAGGCAGAAACTGTTAAAACAGGAAAAATAGATGAATCCACTATTATAGTCGGTGACTTCAACACTCTATGAGAATTAAAAATAAAATCCTAAGCCTCCCAACTGACTGAACAGACAGGACCCCAGGGAAACTGTAAAGACTGAGTTTCCAGCCACAATGGGACAGGAAGTGGGACATGCCTCCTTATCATCTGTCTCTTTTGCAGTTTAGATACAGCAACTGACCAGCATTCATGTTAAAATAGAGATCATAAGAATGAAGGAATGAACTCTTCTTGGTGGCAATAAGATATCAAATTATAAACAAGACCTAAGGCCATGCCAGGCAAGGGTTAAGTCACTCACCCCTATACTTGAAGAATAAACTATGTTCTAACTCACAGGAGGTTTATCTTTTTCTCTAGCCAATAAGCAAGTACTGACTTCCACACAAACTATCTTAAAACAATTTGCAGCTCATCCACCGCCAGACGCTGACTCCACCCTCTGTTCCTCCAGCCATAGCTACAGCTTTGATTGCACAAGAGACTGATTTCAGTGACTTTCTTCTGATAAGAGCCCACCAAACATGTACTGGGTCTGACTGGTTTATAGAGATTGTGTACTTGTTTACCTTTGTGTCCTGAAAGGGGCTTCTGTGCGTAGGGCCTAACTGTAATACATTTAAATGTTAAGTCTCGGCCGGGCGCGGTGGCTCATGCCTGTAATCATACCACTTTGGGAGGCCAAGGCGGGTGGATTACCTGAGGTCAGGAGTTCAAGACCAGCCTGGCCAACATGGTGAAATCCTGTCTCAACTAAAAATACAAAAATTAGCTGGACATGGTGGCAAGTGCCTGTAACCCCAGTTATTTGGGAGGCTGAGGCAGGTGAATCGCTTGAACCCGGGAGGCAGAGGTTGCAGTGAGCCATGATGGTGCCACAGCACTCCAGCCTGGGGGACAGAGTAAGACTCTGTCTAAAAAAAAAAAAAAAAAAAAAAAAATACTCAGTCTCCACACCAAGGTGAACATGGGTCATAGGTTACAAGCATGTTTGTTCAGTACACATGCCATAGGGCTACCTTCAAGAATATTTATAGCTTTTTTTCTTTCCAAATTTATAGATCTTATGATTTTTATGTTAACAAGTGTATACCCTAAAACCCCAATAAAATTAAGATCAAAATCAATAAAAGGCACATAACTGGTAAACTTCAAAATACACAGAGATTAACCAACACACTTTTAAATAACACATGATGCAAGAAATCTCAAGAGAAAATTAAATGGCATTTTGAACTAAGTTTAAATTAAAATGCATCTTATCAAAATTTGTAGAATGCAGTGAGGGAGCATAGGGGGGAAATATATCTATTGAAAACAAAGCAAACAAACAAACAAAAAACATTGGCTGGGCACAGTGGCTCACACCTGTAATCCCAGAACTTTGGGAGGCTGAGGCGGGCAGATCACCTGAGGTCAGGAGTTGGAGACCAGCCTGGCCAACATGGTGAGACCCTGTTTCTACTAAAAATACAAAAATGAGCTGGGCGTGGTGGCAGGCGCCTGCTCTCTTTTGCTTTTCTTTTTAAAAATTTTTATTTATTTATTTATTTTATTTTTTTATTTTTGGAAACGGAAACTTCCCATCAAACAAGGACTCATCCCAGCTACTAGGGAGGCTGAGGCAAGAGAATCGCTTGAATCCAGGAGGGAGAGGTTGCAGTGAGCCGAGATTGAGCCATTGTACTCTAGCCTGCGTGACAAAAGCAAAATTCCACCTAAAAAAAAAAAAAAAAAAAAAGGGCCAGTTGTGGTGGCTCACCTCCCAGGACTTTGGGAGGCTGAGGCGGGTGGATCACGAGGTTAGGAGAGCGAGACCATCCTGGCTAACACTGTGAAACCCTGTCTCTACTAAAATAACAAAAAAAATTATCTGGGCATGGTGGTGGGTGCCTGTGGTCCCAGCTACTCAGGAGGCTGAGGCAGGAGAATGGCGTGAACCTGGGAGGGGGAGCTTGCAGTGAGCAGAGATCTGGCCACTGCACTCCAGTCTGGGCAACAGAGTGAGACTCCGTCTCCAAAAATAACTAACTAACTAAATAAATAATAAATAAAAGAAAAAGAGAACATATAAAAATCAATAATCTAAATTTCCTCCATAGGAGACTTAAAAGTAGAGCAAACTAAATCCAAAGAAAGCAGAAAAAAATAGAGAGTACTGAACTGTAAATAAAGTGAAAGCTAAGTAAAAGATAAAGCAATTGGAATTTTCTTTTTTTTTTTTTTATTATTATTATACTTTAAGTTCTAGGGTACATGTGCATAACGTGCAGGTTTGTTACATATGTATACTTGTGCCATGTTGCTGTGCTGCACCCATCAACTCGTCAGCACCCATCAACTCGTCATTTACATCAGGTATAACTCCCAGTGCAATCCCTCCCCCCTCCCCCCTCCCCATGATAGGCCCCGGTGTGTGATGTTCCCCTTCCCGAGTCCAAGTGATCTCATTGTTCAGTTTCCACCTATGAGTGAGAACATGCGGTGTTTGGTTTTCTGTTCTTGCGATAGTTTGCTGACAATGATGGTTTCCAGCTGCATCCATGTCCCTACAAAGGACACAAACTTATCCTTTTTTATGGCTGCATAGTATTCCATGGTGTATATGTGCCACATTTTCTTAATCCAGTCTGTCACTGATGGACATTTGGGTTGATTCCAAGTCTTTGCTATTGTGAATAGTGCTGCAATAAACATACGTGTGCATGTGTCTTTATAGCAGCATGATTTATAATCCTTTGGGTATATACCCAGTAATGGGATGGCTGGGTCATATGGTACATCTAGTTCTAGATCCTTGAGGAATTGCCACACTGTTTTCCATAATGGTTGAACTAGTTTACAATCCCACCAACAGTGTAAAAGTGTTCCTATTTCTCCACATCCTCTCCAGCACCTGTTGTTTCCTGACTTTTTAATGATCGCCATTCTAACTGGTGTGAGATGGTATCTCATTGTGGTTTTGATTTGCTACAAGGCTACAGTAACCAAAACAGCATGGTACTGGTACCAAAACAGAGATATAGACCAATGGAACAGAACAGAGTCCTCAGAAATAATACCACACATCTACAGCCATCTGATCTTTGACAAACCTGAGAGAAACAAGAAATGGGGAAAGGATTCCCTATTTAATAAATGGTGCTGGGAAAATTGGCTAGCCATAAGTAGAAAGCTGAAACTGGATCCTTTCCTTACTCCTTATACGAAAATTAATTCAAGATGGATTAGAGACTTAAATGTTAGACCTAATACCATAAAAACCCTAGAGGAAAACCTAGGTAGTACCATTCAGGACATAGGCATGGGCAAAGACTTCATGTCTAAAACACCAAAAGCAACGGCAGCAAAAGCCAAAATTGACAAATGGGATCTCATTAAACTAAAGAGCTTCTGCACAGCAAAAGAAACTACCACCAGAGTGAACAGGCAACCTACAGAATGGGAGAAAAGTTTTGCAATCTACTCATCTGACAAAGGACTAATATCCAGAACCTACAAAGAACTCAAACAAATTTACAAGAAAAAAACAAACAACCCCATCAAAAAGTGGGCAAAGGATATGAACAGACATTTCTCAAAAGAAGACATTCATACAGCCAACAGACACATGAAAAAATGCTCATCATCACTGGCCATCAGAGAAAAGCAATTGGAATTTTCAAATGAGTATTGAGAGTTTCATAGTTTCCAGAGCATAGATGTGTCCGCAGTTAACTAGGAAAACAGAACACCCTAAACTGAACTCCTGCTTATCAACATGCAGGGGTGGCTCCCCTGAAATGAGGAGACACGAATCTTCAGGAATGATTAAGCAAAAGCACACAAAGCAGGGCAATTCATTTAGTTATTAAGTTGGAAAATACTGTAGCTATGAATAATCCACCAACAAGGAATTTAGGTAAATTTTGCTAGGTACACAAGAAAAGATACATATGATAGAAAAAAGTCAAAATACATGTTATGGTGTCAGAACAATGAGAAACCCATGAGGATTTTATAAGAATGTCGGAACACTGAAGAGGACATGCAGACACAGATGGGTGCACATCTGTGTGTCCGTGAAGACAATGCCCCAAAAGGCTGCACATTGCCCACCACCATCATTGCTGTCACCTCTGCAGCCCCCTGCCAACCTTGACTGAAAGTTACCTGGGTCCTTCTTCTGTGCAGCTGCGAACCCCCCTCATCTGCAGTTTCCTGTGAGGCCGCTCTCACCCTGTGATGCAAGGTGGCCGTGAGCCAGCCACTGTGAATTTGTGATCCAGTGATCCAACCTACATCTGCAAAATGGCTGAGGGGACACAAACTTCTCTGCCCTTCCCCAACCTTGCCCCTCCCCATCACCAACTCCTCCTGGTAATGCTGCTGCTCTTTCCCATCAAACAAGGACTATCCTTACTTGTTTCAACTGTCTTCCTTGTCAGCAGATCTCATGGACTGTGGGTAACACTTAAAAGAAGAAAAGGCATTCGAACTTCTCCCCACAGAATGCAGTCCTTAGGGAGCAGCCTCTGCATCACTTCCAGAGCTGCCCTCCCTCCCCTGCCCAGTCCCTTCATGGTCTGTCCTTCCTGCTTCTGCCTCCTCACATACTACTCATTCCAGTGATCCTTCCAACCCACTGTCCTTATCTCACGTCCTGACCTGTGCCAGATACACTGTTTCCTCTTTCCTTTCCCTCCCCTGTCTGGTGGACCCCGGCCCCTCACGCTCCAGCATCTCCTCCAATGCTCCTCCTCCTGGAGGACCCCTTGTCCATCGCATCCCAGGCCTGATGCCTGTTCCCTGAGTGCCCAAGGGCAGCTCTTGCACTTGTAGTTCAGTTTCTGTTGAGTTTTCTCAATCCCCACTGGTCTTAAACACCTGAGAATTTGGAAACTTTGTCTATGTTGCTCCCCTGTGAGCCCCACACCTGGAGTGGACAAACAGCAACACAGAAGATTTTGTTTTTGTTGTGTTTCACTAATGAATCGGTGACTCTCCTTACCCAAATGCTTGCCTACTTCCCCAGACACCCCATCTCTCTTTCAATCTGAAGAGGGTTTGTACCTGAGGATGAACCTGTTTCTTGTGCTGTCTTCTGTTCTCAGGTCAGGATGTGAGCCCTGACTCTGCCTAGCCCTTTCCCCAGCCTCTCCATCCTCAATCCACCACAGAGCCCCTCGCATGGGCTATGCTGCTTCTACCTCATCTGTCCCTCTTCTGTTCTTCTGGACAGTTTTGTCCTTGCAAACCTAGGAAAAGTATTTTGTTCTCTAAAATTCACCTATATTAATATGGCTCCCTTGATAAATATTTCCAAGGTTATTGTCATATTTCATCATTTCTAGTCTTTTTTTTTTCCAAATTTTATTACAATAGCTGTTAGCCTAGTGGTAGCCATGACATGCTTTTCATTATTTGCATGAACTTGTGCTGAAACCTGCTGTCATTTCTTTTAGGATGGCCTGCAGCAACACTTACAGAACAGGTGTGAAGAGGAATGGTGCAAACTGCACAGAAAATGCTGCAGTCTCTTTTGTTAAGAAATGTTTTATTGCCATCAGTCTTCATGCCAGTGTGATTAAGATATCCAAGATTGTGCATTAAAGTCTGGTTTAGAACTATCATAAGCACAATTTCAAGATATCTATTAATTTACTTATGAATTAATTTCAAGATTGTTTATATTTTTATGTGACTAACACTTATGCTTTTATAACTACGGAAGGGCTTTTAACATAAATATCAAATAGACTCTTACATGTTTATTAGTCATGCCCCTCAAAATGACATTTTATTCTGTCAAGGAAAGACAACATATAGGAGAGTACTCTCATAAGATTATAATGGACCTGAAAACTTCCTATCACCTAGAGATGTCAAAGCTGTCATAATGTCATAGCACAATTACTTTAGTTTTTAGTAAATTAAGTGTAGCCTTAGTTTGCAGTGTTTCTAAAGTCTGCAGTAGTGTACAGTAATGTCCTAGGTCTTCACATTCACTCACCACTCAATCACTGACTCACCCAGCAGAACTTCCAGTCCTGCAAGCTCCAGGCATGACAACCGCCCTATACAACTGAACAATAATTTTTGTTTTATACCATATTCTTACGTTTTCTGTGTTTAGATAGGTTATATATTTAAATGCTTATCATTGTGTTACAATTGCCTATAGTATTCAGGACAGTCACATGCTTATAGGCTTATGGCTTGGGAGCAATAGTAAATACCATACATCCCAGATGTGTAGTAGGCTATGCCCTCTAGGTGTGTGTGATGCTCTCCATGTTTGCACACTGATGAAATAACCAAACAATGCATTTCTCAGATGCTATTTCCATGATTAAGCAATGCATCACTGTACTTTGACAGATATATTATCCTTTTATTTATTTATGTTTTTGAGATAGGGTCTCACTCTGTTGCCCTATCTGCTAGATTTTACCCAGCCCCATTCAAGATGGAGTTGCTCTGGTTCACATGCCTCTGGCAGGTGGACATTTGTTTGCCAAGCAATGCTGCAGTCAGGGCCTCTGGATTTCAGTCCTCCATACAGAGAATGTCAAGGGCAGACCTTAATAAAAATAAATAAATGAATAAATAACAGCATTGATACTTTATGTATATTTTTATTCCAAATTAATAGATATGTTACAGGGGAAGGGTCCTGATCCAGACCCCAAGAGAGGGTCCTTCATATTCAGGGCCAGTCTGCAGAGTAAAGTGAAAGCAAGTTTATTAAGAAAGTAAAGGAAGAAAAGAATGGTTACGCCATAGACAGCAGCCCTGTGGGCTGCTGGACTCCCATTTTTATTGTTATTTATTGATTATATGCTAAACAAAGGGTGGATTATGCTAAAATGCAGTGGCCAGAGTGCAGTGGCACAATCTCAGCTCAGTGCAACCTCCACCTTCCAGGTTCAAGTGATTCTCAGGTCTTTGCACCGCACAGCCACCCTGCAACAACCCCAAGGATGAAGGGCAGCCCATTAGAGATGAAGGAAATGGGTGTAATAGGTTGAACCACCTCACCTCAACCAAATCCCTGAATTTCCTGTGACTGGTTGTTATTTATGGCTGATAAACTTACTACATTTTATAATATATGGGCTTCCTGACTTGCTATGATTCAAATTAAAATTTTCAAATTAAACAAAAGCAATACACATTAATGGAAACTATACATTGAGTGTCCAGTCTTTCTGTTTTTCTGTTTCAGTACAGTATTCAACAAATTACATGAGATATTCAACACTTTATGATAAAATAGGTTTTGTGTGGATGATTTTCGAAAACATTAGGCTAATATGTTTTGAGCACACTTAAGGAGGATAGGCTACGCTACGATTTTAAGTAAGTTAGGTGTCTTCAATGCATTTTTGACTGATGACATTTTTAACTTGTGATGGGTTTAACTGGAAGTAACCTCATCATAAATCAAAAAGCATCTGTAATTTAAATGGAGCTTTCTATTTATAAATGAGCAACACAATTCTCATTAAAATAAATAGAAACTGGTAAATTTTTTTTTTTTTTTGAGACGGAGTCTTGCTCTGTCACTGAGACTGGAGTGCAGTGGTGCAATCTCAGCTCACTGCAACCTCCGCCTCCCGGGTTCAAGCAATTCTCCTGCCTCAGCCTCCTGAGCAGCTGGGACTACAGGAGCCCGCCACCACGCCCGGCTAATTTTTTGTATTTTTAGTGGAGACGGGGTTTCACCGTGTTAACCAGCATGGTCTTGATCTCCTGACCTCATGATCTGCCTGCCTTGGCCTCCCAAAGTGCTGGGATTACAGGCGTGAGCCACCACGCCCGGCAGAAACTGGTAAGTCTTATCTCCTCTATTGTTTCCCACAAATCTTCCAGTTTTCTTTACATTTGGGAATCATCTTGTCTCTTTTCGTCACTAAATAAATACCACAGTTTGTATCAAGTTGCTCTCCATATGCAAGGAAATTAAAGTTAATGGTGTCAGATTATAATACACTAAAAGAATGAAAATGAGAAGTAATTTTAAAAATTTGGTTATTCATTTATTTATTTTTATTAAGGTCTGCCCTTGACATTCTCTGTATGGAGGACTGAAATCCAGAGGCCCTGACTGCAGCATTGCTTGGCAAACAAATGTCCACCTGCCAGAGGCACGTGAACCAGAGCAACTCCATCTTGAATGGGGCTGGGTAAAATGAGGATGAGACCTACTGGGCTGCATTCCCAGATGGTTAAGTCATTTTAAGTCACATCAGGAGATTGGCACAAGATACAGGTCGCAAAGACCTTGCTGATAAAACAGCATGCAGTAAAGAGGCCAGCTAAAACCCGTGAAAACCATGATGGTGACAAGAGTGACCTCTGGTTGTCCTCAGTGCTATATCCCACCAGCACCATGACAGTTTACAAATGCCATGGCAACATCAGAAAGTTACCTTATGTGGTCTAAAAAGGGGAGGTAGGGATAATCCACCCTTTGTTTAGCATATAATCAATAAATAACGATAAAAATGGGAATCCAGCAGCCCACAGGGCTGCTGTCTATGGCGTAACCATTCTTTTCTTCCTTTACTTTCTTAATCAACTTACTTTACCTTTACTCTGCAGACTGGCCCTGAATATCAAGGACCCTCTCTTGGGGTCTGGATCAGGACCCTTTCCCTGTAACACATCTATTAATTTGGAATAAAAATATACACAAAGTATCAATGCTGTTAATCTGTTGGTTTCTCACATCTTAAACATCTTTAACAAATGCCCGGAATTGTTTTAGACCATTAGACTGAGGATTTCATCACTTGTATGAAATTTGCTAGTGAGTCTCAGGGACTCATCCTGCAGGAAGGTTTCCTTCACTAGAGAATGTGTTCCTCTCAATACAATCCTGTTGGCATTTGTACAATTTACAATACAGGCCCTAAATCAATCCTGGTCTTTTTTTTTTTTTTTGAGACTGAATTGTTGGGAATAATGCTCAAAATCCTAAGGAGACTGAACACTCAAACGAAGGATTCTTAGCAAAGCAATTTTACTGCTGCGCAGAGGGGTGCTTCTCCTTGGCCAGTCGCCATGAAAGCGCACCTGAACAAAGGGGCACGAGAGCCTTTATTCCTGACGCAAGTCCTGCCCCTCTACCCTTTCCCCATTGGCTGGAGTCCGGTCGCACAATGTGAACTAATCCCGGTTGACTAGATATTTGAACTTTCTTTAGATGAGGTGGGCATGTAAGGGAGAGAGAGGAGAGGGGAAGGGGTGTCTGCAATGAGCTAGAGAGCTAGTCTCCTTTCCAAATAAGGAAAGGAATGTGAGCTGGTACTGATAAGCCTGGTACTGTGGCGTGTCCGGGCATGTAACAAAGGCAGAAAGGAAAAAAGGAAAAAAGGAAAAGGGGCTGGCGGGGGTGGGGGGGTTACTATGAATTAAATAATAAAGGATTGATCAGGCTATTTGAAGAGAAACCTCATCATATCCCACAGAGTCTTTCTCTGTCACCCAGGCTGGAGTGCAGTGGCTTGATCTTGGCTCACTGCAACCTCAGCCTCCTGAGTTCAAGCAATTCTCCTGCCTCAGCCTCCTGAGTAGCTGGGATTACAGGTGCATGCCACCATGCCCGGCTAATTTTTTTTTTTTTTTTTTTTTTTTTTGTGGTAGACAGGGTTTCACCATGTTGGCCAGGTTAGTCTCGAACTCCTGGCCTTGTGATCCACCCGCCTCAGCCTACCAAAGTGCTGGGATTACAGGTGTGAGCAACTGCACCTGGCCCCTAGTCTACTTTTCGTAGCCCTAAATTGTTTCTTCAGGAGGAAATCCATGTTCAGCTCAGGTTGAGGAATCCCATTTTCACTACCCAGGACACTAAGCCATCGATTTGAAACCGCCTTTGCAAAAAATCATAACTGAGAAAATTATTACAATGAAAGAGATCTGACCTAAACGACTCCATCTTGCTTCTGACCTCCAAGCCGCCCTTGTTCATTCCCCACTAACTTCAGGAGGAATTTAGTGTATAGTTTAGCTTTTAAACGAAGATGTAACAGACCTTTCCGAAAACAACACCCCTCCATCATGCCTTTGCAGGAATAACGAATCGGCTACAAGATTAGAAATTAGGGTTTAGGATTCATTCAGCTGGAGACTGCAGGACTCTAAACCGCCTCAAACTGCTCCTGGGGATAACATCACTATTGTGAAACCTAAGCTCAGTCAGGACTTGAGATATATTCCAGGCCCTGGACTCGATGGATCAGCAGATACCACCCAGATCAATAAACTGAACTCATCTGATCTCATGGCCCCAACCCGGGAACTGACTCAGCGCAAGAGGACAGCTTCCACTCGCTATGATTTCATCTCCAACCTGACCAATCAGCACTCCCCGCTTTCCGACCCCCTACCCACCAAATTATTCTTAGAAACCCCTGATCCCCCTACGGGGAGGGAGACTGATTTGAGTAATAATAAAACTATGGTCTCCCGCACAGCCGGCTCTGGCTGAATTGTTGTTTCTCTATTACAGTTCCCCTGTTTTGAGAAATCGGCTCTGTCTAGACAGCTGGCAAGGTGAATCCGTTGGGTGGTTACAAATTCACATAAAAACTACCTCAGAGAAGTGTCAAAGGTTCAGCCTAAACAATAGACATCAACCCAGAAGATAACCAATACAAAGGTGTTAAATTATTGACAGAGTAAAAAAAAAAGAAAAAAAGAAAAGAACAGAACAGAAAATCCCCAAACACAAGCGTCAAAACTTTAAAAATGCTAACTAATAATAGAAAATCAATAAGGACTGTAATTTCCTTATTACAAGATCAGATTATAAAACTATATGCTACCTGGATATGGATGACAACGTTTTCTGAATGATATTTTTGGTTCACTGAAAACTAAAAAAAAAAAAAAAAAAAAAAAAAAAAAAAAAAAAAAAAATACAGTAATCATTCATCAAATAGTAAGAAAAACTATATATCTATATTATTGGTTATCTGTGCAAACATCATGCAGACAATTACAAAAGCAAGTTGGGAAAAAAATCAAAGACTCCAGGCAATGTCTACAGTTTTTGGGTAAGGAGAAAAGCAAACAACATGACGACATTCCTATTTGCGCAGTGCGGAGTGACTGTCTCTACATTTAGAATGGGAGTCGCAATGTTCTGTCTACACAAATTAATTCTTTGTCCACCTTTTACAATTAGAACAAGCTAAACAATATAATGAAAATAATCCCAGCCTTTATTAAAGCATGAAATTCTGAGCATATTTGATCCTGTGCCTCACAGAAAATCTTGTTCCTCTCCTTTTCAACCAGAGGTATTTCATAGGAAATTTCTCGACAACACTAAAAAGCGTGTAACATCTGCTTTTCCTAATAAAAGTAATATTTCCATTGCACTGGTAAAGAATGATAATGGAAAATAACTGACAAGATACTTTGAAAAAACGATTATGAATGTATTTTTAAATACAAAAACGAAAGTTGTTAATACAGAATACGAACATGCGAAGTTGGTTTTAGATGATGTTTATGTGAAATTATAAAAAAGAAAACTGCATACAAGTATTAAAGATATTTGGACCTTAAAACGAAAACACAAAAGCAAGAATGAATATTACCAGGAAAGCCTGAAGCTGTTAAGTGTTCTTGATCAGCAAGCAGAATGACTGGAGAGAAAAGCCTTTCTTATGCAAAAGAACCGCATTCCTCAAAGAGCTCCAGAGGGAAGCCAGGGGGCAGCTGGCCCTGCCACTGCAGACCCCACAGAAGGCTCTGAGCTCAGCTGCAGGGGCTGTGGCCCCGCCCTTGGTGGGCGTGGTCTGCAGCAGGAGGCCCGCATTCATGGGGCAACTGCGCTTGCGCAAGAGGGATGTCTGGAGGGGTTTCTGCCACCTCTGGTGGTTGCTGGGTGGGTACAAAATCCCAAAGGCTTCAGAAGGAGGGAATCCTAATGAGGAGTGTTGACATCTCATAAAATCTACCAAGAATGGACTAAGCAAATAAAGCAGGGAACAATGTTGGGGAGGTTGCCTAAGATTCACAAGGACATTAAAGACGTGAGTGTCAACAGTGATGGTGAGTTCTAAATCCTCCTCTTTTTTCAAGGGGCAACTGAGCATATTGGTGTAGGTGCAAGGCCTACAGGTTTTCGTTCGTTCTTCTTTACATAATAGCACACTGGGTTAAGAGAAGGCCCTAGAGAGAGAATTCTTGTGTTAAATGAAGTTTCTTACTAAAATAGTGTGATATTTTCACAAAGAGAAATAAACCAATGGAAAAAAAAGGGAGTCAGCAAATCAGATACATGCGTATATACACAAATAATTTATGAGATTAATTGGGGAAATGTGGATTTTTCAATAAATATTCCAAGAAATACATTCAGAGGAAAAAATAAAATCTGATCTATAACCTCACATTACACATAAGATCATTCCTAGGTGGATCTTAGACCTAAATATTAAATCAGTTTCACACAGGATTTACATCTAGTTTGGGAACATGACTTCACGGGGTAGAGTAACATTTCTTTTTTCTTTTTTTTTTTTTTTTGAGACAGAGTCTCACTCTGTTGCCCAGGCTGTAGTGCAGTGGTCCAATCTTGGCTCACTGCAACCTCCACCCTCTGGGTTCAAGCAATTCTCCTGCCTCAGCCTCCTGAGTAGCTGAGATTACAGGTGTCTGCCATCACGCCTGGATAATTTTTTTGTATTTTTAGTAGAGATGGGATTTTGCCACATTGGCCAGGCTGGTCTCAAACTCCTGACCTCAGGTGATCTGCCTGCCTCGGCCTCCCAAATTGCTGGGATTACAGGCATAAGCTACCATGCCTGGCCCTAGAGTAACATTTCTTAATCTGGTCCTAGAATGTATTTTCCATACAAAAATGATATTCTAAAACACTTGATGTAAGTAAAGACTTCAAAGATAGACTCAGTCAAACTCAAGTTTCATCCATTCCTTTCTTGTAGGGCTTTAGATCAAATTCACTGGGGGAACATGGGAGTAAAACTAGTGCCGACCTCTTGAGGATTAAATGAACTAATAATCCATAAAACCTGTAGATTAATATCAAGTCTATACAAATGAATGTAGTATTTGCCAATACTGACATAAACAGTATTTGCAAAATAAATTACATACATCAATTATAAGTTGCATCATTACTTTACATTTCACAATGGAGAATAAAACCACTGACAAGTCAGATAATCATGTATTTGGCTGTAAAATAAGATTAAAAAAAAGTTTATCCTGAAAGGCACAATGTAAACATCCATGGCCAAATCTTCTAGAGGCCTCTGGAGCAGCACTAGAATTTTTTTTTTTTTCCTTGAGACAGAGTCTCGCTGTCACCCAGGCTGGAGTGCAGTGGCACAATCTCGGTTCACTGCAACCTCTGCTTCCCAAGTTCAAGTGATTCTCCTGCCTCAGCCTCCCAAGTAGCTGGGACTACAGGTGCCCACCACCACGCCCAGCTAAATATGTATTTTTAGTAGAGATGGGGGGTTTCGCCATGTTGCCTAAAGGTCTTGAACTCCTGAGCTCAAGTGTTCCACCCACCTCAGCCTCCCAAAGTGCTGGGATTACAGGTGTGAGCCACTGTTCCCGGCCAAGTAGGCTAGAATTAATAGTCGCTGTGTTAAAGAGAAACCTCAAGAATGAACTAGAAATAACAAAAATACAATAAATGTGGAGAGGTGCTATATATGCTATGTTTCAATAAATCTATTGAGAAGGAAGATAGAAATGGCAAACAGTCACTTTGCTACTTCTTCATTGGATGGGTATCTTTCTTCAGAGTTAAAGCTGTACATTGAGAATTTCTGTTCTAAGAAATATGAGCAATGAACCCAAAAAGCTATATTTCAAACCTAATACTTTAATTCACAACAGTTCTCTATCCAATTCATTCTCCATTTGTCTTTCTTATCATGTAGATGGTGATCTACATGATCACATATAAAGGTGGCCCTTTATGGCCAATCTTTGCAGAAATGAATGCATTATTGTTTTTAAAAATGGTTTTGCTATGTTCCTGCTATGGTTTGAATTTTTGTCCCCTACAAAACTGATGTGGGAACTAAGTGCCACTGTAGCAGTATTAAGAGGTGAGGCTGCTATCAGGTAATTAGGGCTTGAGTGCTTTAGCCTCATAAATGGATTAATGCCATTATACTAGGAGTGCATATATGGAAATGATATAGGAGCTAATTAAAAGACCTTCCAATGGCCAAGAGTGGAAAACTTTGAACAACAAAATAAACTAGTTAGATTTAAGTGTAAAATAAATATCCATGTTTGCATAGTGATATAAATAAATGAGTGAAAAAATATAAAAAATGAATGGAGGAAAACTGATGCATTTCATATGTTGAAGGATTCCAAATTGTTTTTGCAGATACTCTTCCCATAAGGAGGTGAAAAATGACTTCCCACTTCTTACGTGCTAAGCCTAGTGACTTCTTTTCAAAAGTACAACACAGAAAGTATAACAAATAGCAATTTAACAGTGGAGGAATCTGATAAGAAGTAATTCACACAGGTAATCAAATTAAGGTCAACATGATACAGCATGCTATTAGTATGTAACATTGGTATGATGTGATAAGAATGGCAATTTCCCTGTGTAGTCCTCCTTTTGAAAATCCATAAGTCTAGGCCGGGCATGGTGGCTCATGCCTGTAATCCCAGCACTGTGGGAGGCCAAGGCGGGTGGATCACGAGGTCCAGAAATTGAGACAATCCTGGCCAACATGGTGAAATCCTGTCTCTACTAAAAATACAAAAATTAGCTGGGTGTGGTGGTGCGCACTTGTAGTCCCAACTACTTGGGAGGCTGAGGCAGAAGAATTGCTTGAATCTGGGAGGCAGAGGTTGCAGTGAGCCGAGATTGCACCACTGCACTCCAGCCTGCCAATAGAGCGAGACTCCGTCTATAAAACAAAAACAAACAAAAAAACCCCATAACTCTAATCAGGAGAAAAACATCAGACAACTTCCTAATGAAGTATGTCAATGTCATGAAAGACCAGGAAAGTTAAAGGAAGTGTCAACAGTTTATGAAGCATAAGTAGAAATGACATCTAAATGTGATGTGTCATTCTGGATGGGATTCCAGAGTCAAAAATGGTCATTAAGTGAAACTAAGGAAATGTGAATAAAGCAAGGATAGTAGTGAATGATAATGTTTAACACTGGTTCTTAATTGTAACAAGAGCAGCACACTAATGTTAATAATAAGATTCATAAGGAAAACTGTGTATGTGTGGTATATATAAACTTTTTATATTACCAATTTTTCTGTGAGTCTAACACTACTCTAAACAAAACAAGTTTTCTAAAAGCACTGTCAAGCTTAACAGACCATTAGCGATATTGTTAGCAATATATTTGGAATTCCGTATTTGTCATTACCTAATTTTTAAAAATTAATTTTCTCTGTTATTTTTTCTTTTCTCTCTTTTTTGTTGAGATATGGTCTCACTCTGTTGCCCAGGTTGGAGTGCATAGACCCTATGATGGTGCCCAAAGATGATCACCTAAGTTTCCGTCTTAGGAACATAGAAAAAGAAGAGCAAATTCAATTTAAAGTAAGCAGAAGAAAAGATATAATATTGAAAAGACAGGAAACATAAAATAAAACACAAAGCAACTGGATTTTTCAAATGCGTGTTGATAGGTTTATAGTTTGCTGAACACTGGAGTATCCAACATTAACAGGCAAAACACAACACCCCAAGCATACACCTTACTTAAGAACAGGTAGTTGTGACATCCATGAAATGAGGAGACACTAATCTTCACAGATGATCAATGAAGAAAAACTAAAGTGTGAAAATTTCATTTCTTTACTAAGCTGACAACATTTCGACTATGAATAATCTACCATTAAGTAATTTATGTAAGTAACTCTTTCTATGGTATAATGTAGAAGTCATATGTGATAGAATAAACTCACAATATATGTCATCATTTGAGATGCACAAAAAAACTGAGGGGAAAGGAACCTGCCCTCAGGGTGGGATGGGATGGGTCTGAGCGATGGAAAAAGGGACATGAACAGGAGCATCCCAGTTCCCTTAGTCGGCCGGTACTGGATCTGGAGGGTCTTCTCTGTTTCTCTTTATTCTCCCTTCTTCCTAGAACCAATTCCTCATAATGCACAGGGACCTCCCCAGAGACAGAGGCTATCCTCACTTTTCCTGACCTGGAGGTACTATTGCAAGGAACAAGACTCAGATATTTGAACCACCAGCACAACCAATGCATTCCTTAGTAGGCTGGCCAGCTCCGTGTCACTTCCTGACCTGCTTACTCTCTACTGCACAGCCTCTCCATGGTCTGCCCTTCCCGCTCCTGCCCTCCTTACATGTTGCTAATCCCAGCAGCCCTTCCAATCCACTGTCCCCTTCTCATGTCCTGGCCTGTGCTACGGACACATTTTTTCCTCTTCTCCTTCTCCTGTTTGCCAGATTCACTGCTCCACACTCTCCAGAATCTCCTCCAATGTTCCTCCTCTTAGAGGCCTTTCTTGTCTATTCCATTTCAGGTCTGACACCTGTGCTCTCAGCTCCCAAGAGCTGCTCTAACTCCTACAGTTGAGATTTTGGTTACAGTCTTTGAATCACTACTGGACTGAAATATCAGAAGTTATCTTGCCTATATTGTTTACCTGTAAGCCCCAAACATGTATCGGGCAATACCCAAATCAGAATATTTTCCTTTATTTTGAATTTCACAAATGATTTAATGAATCTCTAAAACTTTTCCCCCACCAGCCTGGGCAACAAAGTGAGACATGTCTTTATAAAACACAAAAAAAAAAAAAAAAATAGGGCTTGGTGGCATATGCCTGTGGTCCCAGCTACATGGGAGGCTGAGGCAGGATAACTGCTAGGGCCCAGGAGGTAGAGGCTACAGTGAGCTGTGTATATGCCACTGCACTCCAGCCTGGGCAACAAAATAAGACCCTGTCTCAAAAAAAGAAAACAAAAAATAAAAAAATAAAAACTCCTCATCGATATTGTTTCCTAATAAACTAATTTTCTTTCAAAGTGAAGAGTGTGTGAATCTGCAGATGAACATGGTTCTTTTGCTCCCTTTTGCTCTTAGGACAGGAGTGAGCCCTGACTTCCCCCTTAACCTCTTCTCTAGTCTCCCTATTCTCAATCCACTGTGAAGATCAACTCATGGCCAGGCTGCTTCTACCTCATCTGTACTTTTTTTCTGGACAGTTTTGCTCCCTTGATGAAGGAAGATGTTCTTGTTTCAAAGATTCAGCTCCAATAATAGAGCTCCCTTGATAATTCCGTATCTTTATTAGTTACCTTATTTGAATAATTTTAAAAAAGTATTTTGTCAAGTATTATTACAATCAATATTAGCCTGTTGGCAGCCACGACATGGCTTTCATTGTTTGCACATGAATGAACTTGTTTTGCAACCTTCTGCTGTTTCCTTCTGGTAACATCACCTACATCAAAACATGCAGAACGGTGTCAGCAAGAAAGGTGGAAATCACACAAACAGTGGTCCAGCCTTGTTTTCTAAGAAATACTTCATTACCATCTCTGTTCATGCCACAGAGGGTGGTGTGAAGACATCCATGACTCTGAATCAAAATCTAATTTGGAAAAATCAGAATTGGAATTTCAAGATATCTGCAAATTCATTTATAAATTACTTTTATTATTGCCTTCATTTTCATGACAAGTAAATCCTATGCCTTTATAATTACAGGATTTTTTCAGTAAGTATAAAATAAGGTAATTACGTGTATAGTCATTTGACAGAGATCTATTTCCATTTAGATCCATCTTAAATCTTTGATTCACTAACTTTCAGTGGATGGCCCTCATCCAGACTCCAACAGGTACTGTGCATAGATCAATTCTGACCTGTTCTGAGAGGCCCCAGCTAAATCTGGGTCCTAGTAACAGAGCGGCTAGCAGCCCTCCAATAATGGGAAATGAAGGGGAGCTGGACATAGGTGTTTACAGTGTCTCCTACGGGTTACTTCTTTTACCTAGCTGATGCTCTAACACCTGTGTCTGACCTGGGACCAGGTGTCCCTCTCACAGGAAACATATACTGGCAGATGTCTTTCTGGATTGTTTGACCTGTGTCCCGTTTATTCCTGTGTAATCACCACTGTGGCACTGTAAACCAGATCTTCTATTCTCCCAGTGTCCTAGGGAAAACTAAGCCTTGGGTAGACCTTGTTTCTTCAAACGGAAGGCACACATTTAATAATCTGATTAGTAAAATAATTTTGTGATTGCATGATCAGTTGTAAAGTGATGGATGAGGTGATGAAATAAGGGAAGTCAGGATACACAGAAAAGCACGACCTAGCCACTGTTTTAAAAAGTAGTAGAGAAACTTCTTTCAACCTTGTACGTTTTTTTTGTTTGTTTGTTTGTTTTGAAACACGGTATTTTATAGTGAAAATAGAGACTGTGGGGAAAGGTTGACCTTGAAGCCCTACAAGACCTTTCATATTAAAGGTATGTTGGTGGAAAAGTTAAAAATAAATAGAGACTCTTAAGGCCAATACACAAGTAGTCTCCGATATTTAGAAAACAATATTCAGTCAACTGAAAAATATTTCAGATTTTCAGACAAATGCAAAAAAAGACATTGAAGTTATTAATACTAAAAAGGAAGAATATAAAATCATGGTTCATGCAAGGTTTAACTTTAAAAAGAGGTTGTAAAGAAACACCAAAGTTTTCGGGAAAGAGAAACCTTAGATTAAAACAAAGTTAATACAGGATTAAGAACCAAGACAATGATACGAAACCTAAAGAGGAACATTTCTACGGGTAAAACTCAGATTAAAGTTTCCGCAGTATACGCGGCTGATAAGACACTCCCGGCCGGCGCCATAAGCCGAACAGATCCGCGGGATGCGCGGAAACGGAAATAGCAGGGGGAAAGGACACCACCAAATCCTGCCGTCCCGCGCAGGCGCAAACAGGATCTGCGCCTGCAGGCAGCCTTTCTCCCCCTCCCTCACGTAATCTTCCCACACTGCACCGCGAGCTTGTTGGCCGCGCCGAACAATGGCGCATATCCTGCGGATCTGCCCCCTGCAGGCAGCCGCCCTCCCCCTCCGTCTTGTAATCTTCCCACAGCGCACCGCGAGCTGGTTGGCAGCGCCGGACAATGGCGCATATCCTGCGGGCCGCCCTGTGAGGTTGGAGGAGCTAGACTGTGAGGCACCGCTCAGAATCGCGGGAGACCAGGAGTCCCGGCCCTGCCACGGAAACTTGAGCGAATGCACCTAACTTCTTAATCAGATTGGAAAACGTTTTATGGAATAATAACCCTTCAAGGCTTTCGTCTAAGAAATTAATCTTCTGAACTCTAATGCTCCTGGAGAGTGATGTGTAGGGAATCACAGACAGCTTGGGGTTTAATGTGACACTGCACTGCAACACTGCAAAGTCAGCTTAAGTCATTTTACAGTTGCATCCAAAGTATGATTGCGCTCAGGGTAACACACTACTATACATCCGTATTTGTAAATCAATTATCGTAATGGGATTCACTTTGACCTTTACCCCTTGCGTTAAACGACAGGAAAAGTGGGCATGGGTCAGAACTCGCTGAGTCTTTACTGGGAATGGTTATGGATTGCATTTCACTCCTGACTCCTGCAGCAATTTTATTATTTTGAGGTGGAGTCTCTGTCACCCAGGCTGGAGTGCAGTGGCGCAATCTCAGCTCACTGCAACTTCCACCTCTTGGGTTCAAGCAATCCTCCTGCCTCAGCCTCCCGAGCAGCTGGGATTACAGGCGCCCTCCACCATGCCCACCAATTTTTGTATTTTTAGTAGAGACGGGGTTTCACCACGTTACACAGGCTGGTCTCGAACTCCTGGCCTCCAGTGATCTGCCCGCCGCGGCCTCCCAAAGTGTTGGAATTACAGGCATGAGCCACAGTGCCCGGCCAATATTTTAGTTTTTAAATAAATATAAGAAAAATCCTGCTGAAAGTAACAGTTTCCAGTTCCTGGGCCCCACCTTTGTTTTCCCGGGCCCCTGTTATTAAGGTTGCCATCGGCCTCCCTTTCTGTTGATGCTAGATGGCGCTGTGAGCACAGTAGTCATATTCCTCAACCGCAGTGTAGCAGGTATTGTGAAATGCTGGTAAGGTGAGATTAAGGCATGAAAGTAACCTATGCTTGGTGCTGAAATGTAGTTTTCTAGGTAGAGGATTTTTCTGACTTCCTATCTTTGACAGGAAAGTATGACTCAATCAAGAGGAGCTTCTATCCTGAAAATACTAAAATTGTTTGTGGACGCTTTTCCCAGACTTTATGTTGTCTCTCATTTTCCTCACTTACAACTTTTTCTTTGCCTGTACAGGGTTTGAGCCTCAACCCCACATATTTTTTTTTTCCTTTCAAATTCACAAGACTCCCAAATTCCCATTTTACAACAGCTGTATTCTTAATTGAGTTGACCCCATAGTAGCTGATGAATAGAACCTCAGAAAACTATAAAAATCCTAACTCATTGACACAGAACAAAATTTCTTAAAAATCTAGTCCTGACATAGATTTCTAACTTCTTTTGGGTGTACTAAAATTGCTACTTTCCCTGTGATGTCTCAAAAATATTGACTTGTAGACACACCTGGTCTCTACCTGAATACTAATCCTTCTTTTGTCTTGTCTAATTCTAATTTGCATGGTTTTCAGCTACTTTATTCAATCATAAATTACTTCCTGCAGGATTCCTTCTATGACTATTTAAATTTGGTTTGTATGCCCATGCATTTTGTGGATTTCCACAGAATAATGCACATTCCCTGCTACAACCCCTCTGATTTGCATTGCCTATTTGTTCATACCTCTGCTTGACAGATGCCTCAAATAAAGGAGAAATATCTGTTTTTCATTTATCCATCCCTCACAAGTAGCAATGTATGTGCCACATAGCTGCCACTAGATTTGCTTAGTTTGTAAAAATGAGTGAGTGAAAATCAGTTGAATTCCTTTATACTGATAATGAAAAATTGAGTGTAGAAGTTAAAACGTATTTTACAATAGCATAAAAACATGATATACTTAGATATAAATCTGACAAAATGTGTGCAAAATGTGTGCTCTGGGAATTAGAAAACGCTGATCAGATATTCAAAAAATCTAAATAAATATAAAGATACACCAATTTCATGGTTTGGAAGGCTCAATATTAAGGGTCAATTCTTTTTTTTTTTTTGAGACGGAGTCTCGTTCTGTCACCCAGGCTGGAGTGCAGTGGCATGATCTTGGCTCACTGCAACCTCCGCCTCCCAGGTTCAAGCGATTCTCCGCCTCAGCCTCCTGAGTAGCTGGGATTACAGGCACCTGCCACCATGTCCAGCTAATTTTTGTATTGTTAGTAGACACAGTTTCACCAGGCCGTGGTTAGGCTGGTCTCGAACTGCTGACCTTGTGATCCATCCACCTCAGCCTCCCAAAGTGCTGGGATTACAGCCTTGAGCCACTGCACCCGGCCAAGGGGCAATTCTTACGTATTTATCTATACATTCAGTAGAATCCTCAGCCAATTTTTTTTTTTTTTTTTTTTTTTTTTTTTTTTTTTTTTTTAGAAACTGAGAAGTAGATTCCAAAATTTGTGTAATAAACTAAATAGTACAGCCAAACCAATTTAGAAGAAAAGGAACAATAGTGGGGGACTCACACTACTTATTTCAAGGTTTTTTTGTTTGTTTGTTTTTGTTTTTTTTTGAGGCAGAGTTTTGCTCTTGTTGCCCAGGCTGGAGTGCAATGGCGCGATCTCCGCTCACTGCAACTTCCATCTCACAGTTTCAAGGGATTCTCCTGCCTCAGACTCCTGAGTAATATGGATTACAGGCATGTGCCACCACGCTTGGCTAATTTTTGTATTTTTAGTAGAGATGGGGTTTCTCCGTGTTGGTCAGGCTGGTCTCAAACTCTCAACCTCAGGTGATCTGCCCACCTTGGCCTCCCAAAGTACTTTGATTACAGGCGTGAGCCACCATGCCTGGCCATTAAGTTTAATATAATGTGGTATTAGTCAAGATAATGTGGTATTGGTGTAAGGATAAATAAATAAATGGAACAGTAGCAAATATATGTATGTATGTATAGCATATACATATACATATATTGATATGTATAAGGATAAATATTTAGATAAATGGAACATTATAGCATATACATATATGGTTGGTAGGTTTTTGACTCATGTGCCAAGGAAATTCAATTTTCTTGAATTGAAGAAAGGGGAGTATTTGTAGCTAATGCTCCTAAAACAATTGAGCATTCACATGCCAAAATACAAAACAAAAGTCTTCACCCTTTTCTGCACTAGATATAAAATTAATTCAAAATACCATAGATATGAATGTAAATCCTTAACACATAAAATTTCTAAGGACAATATTGTAGGTAAGTTTTATGACCTGTGTTAAGCAATATATAATGGTAGGGAATAAATATCAAGCACAAAATTTAAAAATGGACAAATCGGCTGGGCATGGTGGCTCGCACCTCTAATCCCATCACTCTGGGAAGCACAGGTGGGCAGATCACCTGAGGTCAGGAGTTCAAGACCAGCCTGGCCAACATGGTGAAACCCCGTCTCTATGAAAGTACAAAAATTAGCCGGTCATGATGGCGGGTGCCTGTAATCCCAGCTACTCAAGAGGCTGAGGCAGGAGAATCACTTCAACCCGGGAGGCGGAAGTTGCAGTGAGCCAAGATTGTGCCACTACACTCCAGCCTGGGTGACAGAGCCAGACTCTGTCTCAAAAAACAAAAAAAGAACAAATTATGCTTAGTCAAAATTAAAAATAAATGCTGCTCTTTCACCGACACTGTTAAGAGAATGACAAGAGATGGCACAGGCTCAGAAAAAAAAATTTTCCATACTTAACAGATGTAGGTCATATAAAAATTATGCATATACATAGTTACATTTAATAATATAACAAAAAACATTTTTTGAAATGAGAAAAGTGAAAAATAGTAGATACGGAGGGAAAACAAGTTAATGAGTTTTGTTCAATGCCATTATCATTAGGAAATGTAAATTACTGAAACTACAATAAGATGCCACTATGTATCTACTGGAATTATTAAGAGTCAATATATATACATATATACATACATTTACTCATGCGCACACACAAACACACACATACACACTCTACAGACACACACAGTCACACAGAGTCCAAACCAAGTGGTAAGGATGTGGAGTAACTGGGATTCCCATATTTTCTGTTAGGATGCAAAATAATAGCCACTTTGGAAAAAATTTTAGCAGTTTCTTGTGAAGTGAATCATTACTTTTTTTTTTTTTTCAAGACAGAGTTGTGCTCTGTCGCCCAAGCTAGAGTGCAGTGGCACCATCTCAGCTCACTGCAACCTCTGTCTCCCAGGTTCAAGCAATTCTCATGCCTCAGCCACATGAGGAGCTGGGATTACAGGCGTGCGCCACCATGCCTAGCTAAGTTTTGTGTGTGTGTGTGTGTGTGTGTGTGTGTGTGTGTATGTATGTTTTTGTTTGAGATGGAGTTTCACTCTGTCATCCAGGCTGGAGTGTAGTGGTAGGATCTTGGCTCACCGCAACCTCTGCCTCCTGGGTTCAAGCATTTCTCCTGTCTCAGCTTCCTGAGTAGCTGGAATTACAGGCGTGCACCACCACACCTCGTGAATTTTCTTTTGTATTTTTAGTAGAGACGGGGTTTCACCATGTTGGCCAGGCTGGTCTTGAACTCCTGATCTCAGGTGATCCACCCTCCTCAGCCTCCCAAAGTGCTGGGATTACAGGCATGAGCCACTGCACCCAGCCAAATTTTGTATTTTTAGTAGAGATGGGATTTCACTATGTTGGCGAAGCTGCTCTCGAACTATTGGCCTCAAGTGATCCTCCCATCTTGGCCTCCCAAAATGTTAGGATTATAGGCGTGAGCCACCACAACCAGCCTTCTGAATCATACTTTTGTTATATGATCCAGCAACTCAGCACTAAGATCTATTTTCCCAAGATGAATGAAACCATATGCTTGTACTAGCCATATAATAGCCCAACACAAATAACCATCAAGTTATCCATATTCGTAACATTTTATATTAATAAAAATGATGAGTACTCTGGAGACTGAGGCAGGAGAATCTCTTGGGCCCAGGAGGTAGAGGTTGCAGTGAGCCAAGGTCGCACGATTGCACTCCAGTCTGGGCAACAGGAGCGAAACTCCGTCTCAAAAAACAAATAAATAATTGAGTAAACTGTGGTACATTCATTGAATAGAGTGCAAGTCAGTTTCAAAAAGAAATAAACTACTGATACATTAAACATGACATATCTCAAAAGTGTTATTGAAAGATTACATACAGAATGATTTCATTTATATGACATTCTGTAAAAGGCAAAGTCATGGAGATAGATATGATCAATAATTTCCAAAACTAAATGTGGTGTGAAGATTACTACAATGGAACTTTTGGGGTGAAAATGCAAAACAGTCCTCCAGGTGGTCTTGGATGGATTCAATTCTTCCCATTTTCTCAGTTTTAATTTGTCAAGAATAAGTGTAGAATCAGCCTGGAATGCAATATTCTGAGCTAGGGAGGGACTGTCTGGAACACCCCTGGCCTTGTTCTGGCCCTTCCTGAGGAATGTCACATCTTTAGTTAGGGAGGGACTGTCCAGGAGAGCTGGGGTTTGTTCCTCTCTGCCCTGAAAGGAGCATTTCCTTAACGCTTTGTTCAGTGAGCCATGTCTGCCCAGAGGTATATAACCCAGGGTGGGCTCCTTTTGGGTTTCCTCAGCCGTGGTGGAAGGGGGACATGTGCAATTGAGACTTCATCTGCCCGGGGAACCCTTCTTGAGCCTTTGGGGATGAGCTCACAATGGAGCCTAGGCTTCTTTTGAAAGAAGACTTTCTCCCTATCTGTAAGTAGTAAATCTGCATCCTATAACTTATAGCCTGAGAATGTGCTCTGGCTCACTGCTCTCAGGCAGTTGCGGAACTGCAGTGGAGGATACAGTGGGTGGAAGTGTTTGGACTCCTCTTCCTGATGGCTGGTATAGTGATGATCTTTGCTGTCCTCTCTGTGGTGGACTCCTCCCTTGGGATTGGTAATTGGTGAACCTGCTTCAAAAATTGGTGAAGTGAGTAAGGTCCAGTCAGAGAAACAAGGCTTTCTGGCAAAGTGGGAGGGGCAATACCAACCACTGCTCAGCCCAAGACAGAGACATCAGCCCAGGAGCACAGGGGCTGGACATGCACCTGGATGAGTTGTGGATAAAGACGGGTGATAAATGGAACATATGTCACTCTCCTCCCCACAGATGTAGATGAGCTGGCTGCATGGACTGAGGCAGAGAGAAAGGAATGTGGAACAGAAGACCATAGTTTAAGATCCCCTAGGCGCTGGGCACTTATGTGGTCCCACATTGTCAGAGCCCAAGAGCTTGGATGGTGAGTATTCAGACAGACCCTGAGGCACCCGAGAAAGAACCAGAGAGAGGTCCTTGTATGGTCCCTGAGGCATGAGAGGAACTAACATGTAAAATGTCACCCCAGAAGATGGGAAGAGTCAGGCTCTAATGGGTAAAGAGGAAGACCAGGGAAATCTTATGCAGTGTGGCTGTTACGAGTGTTTGATAAAGGAACATTGCCACCTAAGTGTCTTGGCCTGATTGACACAGTTAAGAATGGGGCCAAGGCCTCTAGTCCCCACTGTAGCCCTCTGGCCTTATATCCTTGTTATGATAAGAGGAGAAAACAGAGGACTTCAGATTTTTCTCAGGCTCTTGGATACTGGAGCCCACATGACAATGTTTCTGGGTCCTTTTAGGAGAATAATTAAACGGATGACATTGGGAGGTTTGGGAACAAACTGGTGGCCCTTGATGCTTATCTGCACACAATGCTTATGTACTTGTGGGTAGGGCCCTGTGAGCAATTTTTTATGTAGGTAGCTGTGTTTCCTGCCTTGAGTGCATTATAGGCATTGATGCCCTGGAAGATTATGCCCCCTCATAGTTAAGAACTAAGACACAACAGTGGGCCATATCCACTCCTGTCTGTTACCTAAGCTACCCAGGCCCCACTGGGTTATTTAAAAAGTGGTACTGCATACTAAATGGAAAAATGACATTATTTTATCAATTCTGGATTTACCTGTTACAGATAAAAATGTGACAACCAGCTGGGCGTGGTGGCTCACGCCTGTAATCCCAGCACTTTGGGAGACTGAGGTGGGTAGATCACGAGGTCAGGAGTTCAAGCTCAGCCTGGCCAACATGGCGAAACCCTGTCTCTACTAAAAATATAAAAATTAGCAGGGCGCAGTGGTGGGCACCTGTAATCCCAGCTACTCAGGAGGCTGAGGCAGGAGAAGTGCTTGAACCTGGGAGGCAGAGGTTAGAGTGAGCCAAGATCGCACCACTGCACTCTGCCTGGGTGACAGAGCAAGACTCCATCTCGAGAAAAAGAAAAAAGTGACGACCCACCTGTCACAATGTAACAGCCCAGTTTAGCTGGTCAAAAAGGTCATGGGCACAATGAATGCCAAAGCTACTTGAGCAAGAAGCCAAAACGGTATCCCAGATACAGGCAATCCCCTGGCTGCACTCACTGGTATAAAGGAGGCCTGGCAGCTGGTTAGGTCTCTTTGGGTACTAGAGACAACATGCATCCCACATGGGGGTTCTTCTGGCACCCACAGTCAAGGAAACCAATAAAGCCACACACTTTGAATGGAACCCTTTACAGCAGCAGGTGTTCAACAATTTATGTCTCAGGCACTGCCTTTTAAACCTTAAATCTGCTAGCCTGATGAAATCACAGTTGTGTGCGACCTGACGCACAGTGATAGATGTCTCTGGCAACAGAAAACTGACACTGGGGTGTACCAGCCTCTGAGATCTTGGACACATAAGTTGCCTCAGGCAGCCGCCAAATATCCCTCTTTCAAATGGCAATCCTTACTTGATATTGGGCACTGTTTTGGACTGGGCACCTCATGGCCAGAATGCCAGATGGAACTCTGCAACCTGAACTGCTGTTTCTCTCTGGATGACTCACAAGCCTAACCAATAAAATTAGACAGGCTCGATAGACTTCAATTATCAAATAGAAGTGGTGCATTCAAGTTCAGGCCCAGCTAGGACCACATGTGACCAGCAGGCTCCATGAACAAATGGCTAGCTAATTAGAAGACACCAAGAGACCCATTGGGTGTGCTTTGGCTCCTCCCATGGCTGCCCGGAGCCTGAGGCTCTGAGACAAGCCTGCTGATGGTGTGGCATGGTTTACTGATGGCTCAGGGAAACAACGGAGCAGATGGGGTCTGTTAGGCTGTGGTTATCATCATCATTTCACAGAACAAACATCGACGATTTGCCCAGTGGACCAAACAACACGCACTGGTGATGGCCATGCAGGCCACCCCTACCACCAGGTCTTCCTGCATTTCACCAGTGTGTGGGCCTTTGCTAACAGCCTACTTACCTCGTCAGGAGAATGGCAATTGAGTGACTAGAACATTGAAAGAGCCGCTGTGTGGGGACAAAGACTATCAAAACAGCTTGCTACTTGAAAGGACAGAAAATACGCACTCTTGTGGATGCTGATACTACCAGTGCTGTTGTTGAGGAGAACTTATGTCACGATTTTGAATATCCCACAGAACCTCAGTCTCACCAAGAAGCATCCTTCATTACATGACCATAAGAACAATGGCCATGCTCTCATGGAATGCAATAGGCTTTTTATGCACCCTGCCATCTGCAGGCCAATGGAACTGCTGAACAATGGAACAGTCAACTTGCAAAGCAACTGAAGATAGGACATGAAGAAGGCCTGCTCATGAGTGTTACTTCTATCTACAGTATGAACACTGAACTCCACACTCCAGCGCATGGGAAACGGGGCACTGCAGCACATGTTGGGAAACACTGAGCTTGATGTGGGTGGAGGTGGACCAGGCAGCTGGCTAATTAGGCTGTTCCTGTGAAATTCCAACCTCAATGTTCCCTGCCATTCTTTTTCCTTTTCTCTTCAAAGTGCATGTTCTTGGGGGTGGTTTGCCACCATATGGTTCAGGCCACCATAAAACCCCAGAAAGGGCCCCCTAACTCTAATTTTATGGCAGTGTTTCCCAAGGTGCCCCCCCCCCATTTCTATGGGATCTCACAGTGTTGGGGGGACAGGATCAGGGAGCCCCAGGGTGCTAGGAACCCTCTCGTGGTACTGGAAACATCTGATACTTCCAGTGGGGTGGGTTATGTTACCAGGCACATCAAGTTTGTATAGGACATGACCTCCCTTGCTGGACTGGATGACTGAAATCAACATGTTTAGGTCTATAAGAAGTGCTTTGGGTGCCAGCAGAAGTAGTAACCTCAACACAGGGACAGACCAACCGGCTACACCAGCTCAGCCCAATCCTTATCTGATAGATACGGAAGATCTGAGACCCAGGGAGTGGCAGGTGGGAAACAATCTCATAATCCATTCTTTCTACAGGGTCATGGCAGCAGAGGCCAGGAAGCCTTAAAGCCTTTGTTAGCATTTCCCAAGCTGTCGCCACTATGGGAAACCTTGTTTACGGTGGTAATTTCATGACAGTATGTATTGTTGAAACTCTATAAACTATGTACTGGAAAAGGATGGATATCACCTCAAGAAACCCAATTTTAAAAATTAAAGAGTTGGGGCCGGGCGCAGTGGCTCACGCCTGTAATCCCATCACTTTGGGAGGTTGAGGAGGGTGGATCATGAGGTCAGGAGAGATTGAGACCATTCTGGCTAACATGGTGAAACCCCGTCTCTACTGAAAATACACAAAAATTAGCTGGGCGTGGTGGTGGGCACCTGTAGTCCCAGCTACTCGGGAGGCTGAGGCAGGAGAATGGCCTGAATCCGGGAGGTGGAGCTTGCAGTGAATTGAGATCGCACCACTGCACTCCAGCCTGGGCGGCAGAGTGAGACTCAGTCTCAAAACAAACAAACAAACAAACAAAAAATCAGTAGCTCCCAAGTTATATAATTAGTGTTTTTCCACGGGAGTTTTCCATTGACTCGTTCTGCATAAATATAAAATGGTTAAAGAGTCCCGCCTACAGGTAGGTTCAGACTTATCGTTTGCCCAGACTCCCACTCACAGCTGTACAAGGAGTTCATTTTTTTCACCAGAGTTACCTTTGGAAATCTTTACCTCTCGGTAGTCCTTTGCTTCCTTCTGTAGCTTGAAATCTCTATTCATGCTTGTTGTGGCTAACAGTTATACATTGAAGCTACTGGGGTACAGGAAATACTTCCCCAATATATGGCACCCTGGCACACTGAGGATTTTAAGCTGGAGGAGACAGAAAACTCCAGAGGGAGAAAGGTTTGAATGACCTGCTCCCACCTCTTCTCTCCTGAAGACCCTCATGTGACAGGTATTCTGCCCTATGCCCAAAGGGAAGGAATGTCAAACCTGGAGGCCAAGAAGAACCTGAACAGTCAGACCTTGGTAAGTTCCTCCCAGTTTATTTCCATTAGATCATACCCTTTTGTCCTTCAATCATACTTCTGCATGACTGTCCATAAAAATGCAGTTCTCCCTAGATGTTAAGAGTTTTCATTTCCAGTCTCCTGTGTCACATAAAACTTACATTAAATGCATTTGTGGCTGGGTATGGTGGCTCATGCCTGTAATCCCAGCACTCTGGGAGGCTGAGGAGGGCGGATCACCTGCGGTCAGGAGTTTGAGACCAGCCTGGCCAACATGGCAAAACCCCATCTCTACTAAAAATGCACAAATTAGCTGGGCGTGGTGGTGGGTGCCTATAGTCCCAGCTACTCGGGAGACTGAGGCAGCAGAATCACTTGAACCCAGGACGCAGAGGTTGTGGTTAGCAGAGATTCCACCACTGCACTCCAGCCTGGGCAACACAGCAAGACTCTGTCTCAAAAAAAAAAATGCATCTGTATACTGTTCTTTTGTTAATCTGGATTTTGTTATGGGGACTCAGCCATGAACCTTGCAACAGATGGAGGAAAGGTATTATTTTTCTCCCCCGCAAAGCCCTAACCCACAGTGTCTCAGAACGTGACTGTTTGGGCATAGGGCCTTCAAGGAGGTGATTAAGGTAATGAGGTCATTAGGGTGGGCCAAATCCAGTCTGCCTGGTGTCCCTATAAGAATAGAATGCTTGGATGAGAGAACCGGGGATGTGGGAGCACAGGGGAAGGAGCAGGTGAGAGCACAGAGAGAAGGTGGCCATCTGCCAGCCGTGTAGAGAGGTCACAAAGAATACAACCCTGCTAAACATTCCCTTGAAGTTACAGCCTCCAGAATGTCAACTTCTGTTGCTTAAGCCACCCAGTCTCTGGTACTTTGTTATGGTAGCTGTAGCATATTTTTTGTTTGTTTGTGTGTTTGTTTTGAGACGGAGTCTCACTCTATTGCCCAGGCTGGCGTGCAGTGGCGTGGTCTTGGCTCACTGCAAGCTCCACCTCCCAGGTTCACACCATTCTCCTGTCTCAGCTTCCCGAGTAGCTGGGACTACAGGCGCCCGCCACCATGCCTGGCTAATTTTTTTTTGTGTGTGTGTATTTAGTAGAGACGGGTTTTCACCATGTTAGCCAGGATGGTCTCGATCTCCTGACCTCATGATCCACCTGCCTCAGCCTCCCAGAGTGCTGGGATTACAGGCGTGAGCCACCGCGCCTGGCCTGGTAGCTGTAGCGTATTAAGACGATGCTCTAGAAATCAACACACTCATCATCTTACTTCAGAAACTGATCCCTTTGGGAGGCTGAAGAGGGAAGATTGCTTGAGCCCAGGAGTTCGAGACCAGCCTGGGCAACAAAGCAAGACCCTGTCTCTATTAAAAAAAAAAATTAAAAAAAAAGATAAAAGAAATTGACTTCCTGACCACTCCGGTTGTTCTTAAATATACTTTCTCTCTGGATTAGTAACGTACTCTGCGCTTAGGTTCTGGAACTTTCTTCCTCACAGTACGTTAAAAAAATTGTACATTTCAGTCAGTGGTTCTGTTCTCATTTCATAGTCTTCATTTTAAATGACCCAATAATTACCAAACAAACAGAAAGAATGTATGCCTTCATTATAGGGATGAGAGGGAGAAACAGAATAGACAACTCAGATGGGGGAATGATCTGAATAGTATTCCTAAACACATCAGGATGCTCCTCCTATGGAAGCAGGTTCCAGTGAATGGCAATGCTGCCACAGGCAGGCCAGAAACAACAGTAAGGTGGGAAAACTCATAAGTAAGTAAAACATCTAAAATGATAAGCTGTGATTTGCTTCTACAAAATTGAGGTAATATTAAATTCTTAGGCATTTGATTAAAGTTTGGAAAATTTGAGGTAATTGAGGTAATTTTAAATTCTTAGGCATTTGATTAAAGTTTGGACAAAATTGGACAAAATGTGACAATGCACATTTACTAGAGTTAGTAAATGATATTTTGGAGCCCCTAAAGTAATGTAGTCACATATAAGAAGAAAAACAGCATACCTATATATGTTACTTGTAAATTTTTAGAAAATTGAAACAAAATTTTATTTGATGCTTTGAATACAAATAACTTATTTCATATATATCTATATATTTTATATGCTATATATATGCTCTATTATATATATTTATACATATATGCTATATATTATATATATATATATTTAGAGACAAGGTCTCACTCTGTAGCCAGATTGGAGTGTGGTGACCTGATCATGATCACAGCTCTCTGTAACCTCAAGTGATCCTCCCATCTCAGGCTGCAGAGTGGCTAGGACAAAGATGCTCACTACCATGCCCAGCTAATTTTTTACACTTTTTATAGACGGGCTCTCGCTATGTTGCTCAGACTGGCAAATGACTTATTTTCACACTGTGCATCTGGTAATCCAGATGAAGTTGAAAATTGAGTCAATAAGGATTGGTTTTCTGTCTGAGCTGTAAGCTCCACTGTTCATACACAAATCAGTTTATTTTGTTGGGGCTCAGATACACCAAAGACTGGTGCTTTGTCATGCTGAGAAGTCTTAGAATTTGCTTCAGAATGAAGGTCCCTTTAATTTTGTCTCCCACCCCCAAGCCTAGGAAGAGCCTCTTTCTGAAATTTCCTCATCTGACCAAACTTCTGCACAGCAAAAGAAACTACCATCAGAGTGAACAGGCAACCTACAGAATGGGAGAAAATTTTTGCAATCTACTCATCTGACAGAGGGCTAATATCCAGAACCTACAAAGAACTCAAACAAATTTACAAGAAAAAAACAAACAACCCCATCAAAAAGTGGGCAAAGGATATGAACAGACATTTCTCAAAAGAAGACATTCATACAGCCAACAGACACATGAAAAAACGCTCATCATCACTCGCCATCAGAGAAATGCAAATCAAAACCACAATGAGATACCATCTCACACCAGGTAGAATGGCGATCATTAAAAAGTCAGGAAACAACAGGTGCTGGAGACGATGTGGAGAAATAGGAACACTTTTACACTGTTGGTGGGATTGTAAACTAGTTCAACCATTATGGAAAACAGTATGGTGATTCCTCAAGGATCTAGAACTAGAAGTACCATATGACCCAGTCATCCCATTACTGGGTATATACCCAAAGGATTATAAATCATGCTGCTATAAAGACACATGCACACGTATGTTTATTGCGGCACTATTCACAATAGCAAAGACTTGGAATCAACCCAAATGTCCACCAGTGACAGACTGGATTAAGAAAATGTGGCACATATACGCCATGGAATGCTATGCAGCCATAAAAAAGGATGAGTTTGTGTCATTTGTAGGGACATGGATGCAGCTGAAAACCATCATTGTCAGGAAACTATCGCAAGAACAGAAAACCAAACACCGCAAATTCTCACTCATAGGTGGGAGCTGAACAATGAGATCACTTGGACTCGGGAAGGGGAACATCACACACCGGGGCCTATCACGGGGAGGGGGGAGCGGGGAGGGATTGCATTGGGAGTTATACCTGATGTAAATGACGAGTTGATGGGTGCTGACGAGTTGATGGGTGCAGCACACCAACATGGCACAAGTATACATATGTAACAAACCTGCACGTTATGCACATGTACCCTAGAACTTAAAGTATAATAATAATTAAAAAAAAAAAAGAAAAAGAAAAAGAAATACAATGGGCCGGGCATTTACAGGCAGGGCACGGTGGCTCATGCCTGTAATCCCAGCACTTTGGGAGGCCAAGGCGAGTGAATCACGAGGTCAGGAGTTGGAGACCAGTCTGACCAACATGGTGAAACCCCCGTCTCTACTAAAAATACAAAAATTAGCCGGGCGTGATGGCAGGTGCCTGTAATCCCAGCTACTCAGGAGACTGAGTCAAGAGGATCGGTTGAATCTGGTAGGTGGAGGTTGCAGTGAACCGACATCGCGCCGCTTCACTCCAGCCTGGGTGACAGAGTGAGACTCCATCAAAAAAAAAATAAAATAAAACAAATAAATAAATAAATAAATAAATAAATAAATAAATGCAATGCTCTTGAACACCCTCCCCAGGGATCTCATCGATCTCATCAAGTAACCAGGAAAGATCAAGAGGCTGGAAGTCCTCACCAGCCCAGACAAACTTACCATCTATTCTTTTGAGGTCAGCTCCAAGAGATTATCTGGAGGACGTAATTTGCATTAAACAATAACCTGTCTTCCTGTGTAGCTCTGCGCCTCACCTTCCCCTAACGTCTGCTTCCGGCCTCCTGGGTCTGTTCATTCTCCTTGACGGTCTATTGCCTCTTAAAACAAAAGTCTACGTTCCACATCTCCTCCTTCCTCTATGCAAGCAGATATATAAACTTGTGTACCTCATTGGGTCATCATTCTTTTGTGGTTCCCTCCCTATGTGATTTAAAATAAAATTTTACATACCTTTCCTTCTATTAATCTTCCTTTTGCCAGTTGATTTTTCACTGAACCTTCAGAGGACAAAGGGGAACTTTTTTCTTTGCCCTTACAGTTTAATCCGTGCATTAGTTCAACACCTACGTATTCTCACCAGTGAGGTCGGACGAATTATCCTCGCCTCTGAAAACACAGAATCGAAGAATTTTCTGTCTCCAAAGGGCTTAGATTCTAATACTAGTAATCCAAGTGCTATAAGTAAAAACCAGGTAAACATTCTGTTCACATCCTAATCAAGTATCTACTGTCGGCAGGAGGCATGGACACAAGCTCTCAATAAGCTGCTCTGTGACCACCTAACACCACAGCAAAGCCTGGAACCAAGCTCCAGGCATCATTCTCATCATTTCTACTCTGTTTTCATCATCTTTTGAGTTGCTACGTTCGTTATCTGTACAGCTGCAGCAAGTCTGCGTATATTTTTCATCTAACTGCCAGCTTTCTCCACCAAGTTGAACTGACCTTGGACTCTTAGTCCAAGATGGCATGGACCCAAAGAGCGGCCGGTAGCAAGGCTTATTGTGAAGAGCAAAAGGACAAAGCTTCCACGCCCTGTGAAGGGACCCCAATGGGTTGCGACTGCTGTCTGCGTGGCCAGCTTTTGTTTCCTTTTTTCCCCACCCATGTTCCATTTCTGTCCTATCAGAGCATCCTTTTTTCAATCCTCCCCTCCAATGGCTACTTTTAGAATCCTGCTGATTGGTGCATTTTACAGAATGCTGATTGGTGCATTTTACAGAGCGCTGATTGGTGCATTTTACAGAGCACTGATTGGTGCGTTTTACAGAGCACTGATTAGTGTGTTTTACAATCCTCTTGTAAGACAGGAAAGTTCCCCAAGTCCCCACTTGACCCAGGAAGTCCAGCTGGCCTCGCCTCTCACAACCATGTCAGTAATCACTTTGAGTAGCAATGGTTGAAATGCACCAATTAAAGACACATTGTCAGAGTAGATCTAAAAAAAGACCCAATTATATCTTATATATTGGAAATCTCTGTAAATATGAAGACATACATAGACAATTGCAAATTAAAATCAATGAGATATCATCTCACACTTGTTAGAATGGCTATTTTAAAAGACAAAAGTTAGTAAGTGTTGATGGGGAGAAAAGGGAACACTTGCATACTGTTGGTGGGAATGTAAATTAGTACAATATAGTAACTATGAAAAAAAGTGTGAAGGATCCTAAAAAATAACAATAGGATTACCCTTTGATCCAGCAGTCTCATTACTGGGTATATATCCAAGGGTAATAAAATCTGCCTCGGGAGATTTCATGACTATCCAGTGTGTTGGATAGGTATCTGCACTCCCACATTCATTCCAGAATTAGTCACAATAGCCAAGTGTGGGATCCACCTAAGTGCCCATCAATAGATGAATGGATAAAAAGAATGTAGTGTATATGCAAAACAGGATATTATCAGCCTTAAAAAGGGAGAAATGCTGTCACTGGAGGCAGCATGAAATTTGCATGGCAATATATTCAGTGAAATAAGCCAGGAAGAGAAAGACAAATACCACATGAACCTATGCGTAAGTGGAATCTAAAAAAGCTTATTTATATAAAGACAAAGTAGAACAGTGGGCACTAGGGCCTAAGGGTGGTTGGGGATGAGGTTGGGTAGATGATTGTGAATGGGTACAAAATTTCAGTTAGATGGGAGGAAAAAGACCAAGAGATGTATCGTACAACATGGTAAGTATAGTTAACAATAAATTGCATTATGAAAAATGAAGAAAGAGTGGATGTAAAGTGTTCTTGCCACAAAAAATAACTGTGTGAGGTAACACGTATGTTCTTAGCAAGAATTTATCACTTCACTATATATTATTCTTTAAACATCATGTTTGAAGGTGATGTGAAGATTTTACATAGTAAATACCCCAAATTTTATTTGTCAATTCATAAAAGACATATAAAAGTAAATGAATGAAAGGAAATGTACCTTGCTAACAGTACCCAGAAGAAAGCAGGCATAGCTTTATTAGCTTCAGAAAGAATGTAATGTAAATAAAGGAAAATTGTCAGGGATAAAGACCTTATGTGATAATAAAGGGATCAATTTTCCAAGAAAATATAATGGTCCTTAATATGTATGCATGTAACAACAGAGCAAGAGAGCATCAATCTACGTGAGGCAGAAACTGTTTAAACCACAAAAAGAAATAGATGAGTCCACTATTATAGTTGGAGACTTTCAACACTCCTCTGTCAGAAATAGACAGGTCCACCAAGAAGAAAAAATCAGTAAAGACATAGTTGAACTCAACAATATCATCGGCCGGGCGCGGTGGCTCAAGCCTGTAATCCCAGCACTTTGGGAGGCCGAGACGGGCGGATCATGAGGTCAGGAGATCGAGACCATCCGGGCTAACACGGTGAAACCCCGTCTCTACTAAAAATACAAGAAAATTAGCCGGGCGAGGTGGCGGGCGCCTGTAGTCCCAGCTACTCGGGAGGCTGAGGCAGGAGAATGGCGTGAACCCGGGGGAGCGGAGCTTGCAGTGAGCCGAGATCGCGCCACTGCACTCCAGCCTGGGGCACAGAGCAAGACTCCACGTCAAAAAAAAAAACAAAAACAAAAACAAAAAAAACCAATATCATCAATCAATTGGATAAAATTGACATCTACAGACTTCTTTATCCAACAACGGGCAGAACACACATTGAACTCAAATCCACAAAGACCACTGGTCAAGATGCACCACATCATCCTCAATAAAACACACCTGAAACCATTTAAAAGAATCAAAATTATACAATGTATGCACTCAAACCACAACAGAATTAAGCTAGAAATCAATTTTTAAAAACTGGTGAATTGCAAAATACATGGAGAGTAAATAATTCATTTCCAAATAACACATGGGTCAAAGAAATCTCACGAGAAAAATTTTAAAAAATGTTGTACTAAATTTAAAGGAAAACACACCTTATCAAAATTTACTGGCTACAACAAGGAAGCTTAGAGGAAAATTACAGCATTGAGTGTGTAGATATTACAAAAGTTGAAATCTAAAATTCAAACATCTAAACTTATACTGTAAAAGGAAGCAGAGAAATTAAATCCAAAGTAAGTGGGAGAAAATATATAATATTGGAAACATGGCAAAAACAAAGTAAAAGATAAAGCACCTGGAATTTTCAAGTGAATATTGATAGTTTCATATTTTCCAGGACATACGAGTCCAAAGTTAAGTAGGATAATGTAACAGTCCCAACAGGACCCTCGCTTAAGAACATGGAGAGGAGACTCCCAATGAATTCAGGGACACAAATCTTCAGAAATGATCAACCAAAGGCATGCAAAGCAAGGCAATTTCATTTGGCTATTAAGTCAGGAAATGCATTAACTATGAATAATCCACCAAAAATAAACGTTAAGTATTGCTAGGTATACAAGGCATGGTTACATGTGGTAGAAAGAATAAAGTCAAGATAACATGCTATGGTCTGAGAAACATGAGAAAATTGTGAGGTTTGTATGTGAACATCAACATGTAAGGGGTCATGCATATACATTGACAAACATGTGTATGCCCTCAGAGAATAATTGCATAAAGACCCACTGCTACCACCTCTGGAGTCCCCTGCCCACCTTGCCCATGTAGCTTACCTGGGGTCCCTTCTCTGTGCAGCTGCAAACCCACTTCATTTGCAGTTTGCTGTTAGGATGCTCTCACCCTGTGGTGTATTTTCATCAGGTGGTGGTGAGCGGGCCACTGTGAATTTTCAGATCCACGGATCCCACTTACATCTGCAAAATGACAGATGGGAACGACAGCTCTGTGCCCCGTTTCACTCTGTTTGTCCTCAGCACCAATCCCTCCTGGCAATGCAAATGGTCCTGCACAGTGGACTGCGGCCACCCTCACCTGTTCTGACTGGTTCCTGAATCAAAAGACCTCATGGATTGGGGATAACATTTCATAAAAGAACTGAGGCATTCAAATCCCTCCCCACAGAATGCAGTCCTCAGAGAGGGGCCCCTGCATCACTTTCTGAGCTGCCTGGTACCCTCACCCCCATGCCCAGTCCCTCCATAGTCTGCCCTTCCAGCTCCTGCCTCATCATGTATTATCCCAGTGGTCCTTCCAACCCACCACCCTCCTCTCATGCCCTGGCCTGTGCCACGGACACACTGTTTCCTCTTCCTTTTCCCTGCCCTGTTTGCTGGACTCACTGGTCCTCACTCTCCAGCATCTCCTCCAATGCTCCTCCTCCTCGAGGCCTCCCTTGCCTATCCCAGTCCAGGCCTGAAACTTGTCCCCTGAGTTCCCAAGGGCAGCTCTTCCACTTGCAGTTTAGTTTCTGTTGAGTTTTCTGAATCCCCACTGGCCTTTAACATCTGAGAATTTGGAAACTTTGTCTGTGTTGCTTCCCTGTGAGCCCCACACATATAGTGAACAAAGAGCAACACAGAATATCCTCCTTTATATTGAATTTCACAAAGAAATTAATGAATCTCTCAAACCTCTCACCTATATTCTTGTCTTCTTCCCAAGAAACTAAAAACTTTCTTTTAATCTGAAGAGAGTATGCGCTTGAAGATGAACATGTTTTTTTTTTCCCCTTTTCATCTCAGGACAAGATGTGACTCCCCTCAGCCTCTTCTCCAGCCTCCCCGTCCTTAGTCCACGGCTTAGCCCCTCTCCCGGGCCACGCTGCTCTATCCTCATCTGCAGCTGTTCTTTCTATCCGGACAGTTTTGCCCTTTTAAACCAACAATTTTTTTCTTGATTTCCAAGATTCAGCTACATTAGTATGGCTCCCTTGCTAAATATTTTCAAACACATAGTTATTTACTTTTCTAGAGATGGAGCCTAGCTATATTTCTCAGGCTGCAGCGCAATGGGTATTCATAGTTGTGGTCACAGAGCATAGCAGCCTCCAATTCCTGGGCCCAAGAAATCAAATGCTTGTTACTTACTATCTTTCTAAATTTTTTTTTTTTTTTTTTTTGAGACGGAGTCTCGCTCTGTCACCCAGGCTGGAGTGCAGTGGCCGGATCTCAGCTCACTGCAAGTTCCGCCTCCTGGGTTTCCATCATTCTCCTGCCTCAGCCTCCCGAGTAGCTGGGACTACAGAAGCCCGCCACCTTGCCCGGCTAGTTTTTTGTATTTTTTAGTAGAGACGGGGTTTCACCGTGTTAGCCAGGATGGTCTCGATCTCCTCGTGACCTCGTGACCCGCCCATCTCGGCCTCCCAAAGTGCTGGGATTACAGGCTTGAGCCACCGCGTCCGGCCTCTTTCTAAATTTTTAACGTATGTTTATTTTTCAAATTTTATCGCAATAGCTGTTACCCTGGTGGCATCAATGACATGGTGTTATTGAGGGCACATGCATGATCTTGTAGTGAAATCTTCTGTTGTCACCTTCAGGTAAGATCACCTGCACTCAATACTTACAGAATGGATGTCAACAGGAAGGTGCAAATCACACTGACAATCATGCAGCCTCTTTTATTAAGAAATGTTTCATTGCCATTACCCTTTATGCCACAGAGGGTTATGTGAAGACACCCATTTCTCTGGATTAAAATCTTGTTTCGAACTATTATAATCAAAATTTTAAGATTTTTGTAATTTCATTTATGAGTTAATCTCAGTATTGTGTTAATTTTTATGTGAGTAAAACTTGTGATTTTATAATTCTAGAAGGGCTTTTTCCATAAATATAAAATGGGCTGTTATGTGTATAGAGTCATGTACCACATAAGGGCCGTTTTGGTCAACAACAGACCATATACATGTTGCTGGTCCCATAAGATTGCAATGGAGTTGAAATTTTCTCTTATCTTTTGACATTGTAGCAATCATAATGTCATTATTACTTCAAGTTTAAAAAATTAATTAATTTATTAATTTATTTTATTTTATTTTTGAGATGGAGTTTCACTTTGTTGCCTAGGCTGGAGTACAGTGGTGCAATCTCGGCTCACTGCAACTTCTGCCTCCTGGGTTCAAGTGATTCTCCTGCCTCAGCCTCCTGAGTAGCTGAGATTACAGGTGTGCACCATCATGCCCAGCTAATTTTTGTATTTTTAGTAGAAACAGGGTTTCACCATATTGGTTAGGTTGGTCTCAAACTCCTGACCTCATGATCCGCCTGCCTCGACCACTAAAAGTGCTGGGATTATAGATGTGAGCTACTGTGCCTAGCCTACTTCAGGTTTTAAAAATAAATTTAGTATAGCCTAAGCCTACAGTGTTTCTTAAGTCTACAGTAGTGTACAGCAATGTCCTAGACCTTCACCTTCACTCACAACTCACCCACTCACTCGCCTGGAGGAACTTCCAGTCCTGCAAAATCCACTCATGATATCTGCTTTAAACAGCAGTAACAGTTAAAAAAATGTTTTATATCATATTTTTATTATAGTATATGTATATATGTATGTGTGTGTACATGTGTATATATATACACATACCATATATATACATATATAGACATACCATATATATACACATACAGTATTTATATATACGCATACATACACATATATATTTGCCATTGTGTTATCATTGCTTAATGTTCAGTAAAGTTTTGTAGCCTGGAAGCAACACGCTTTACCATATAGCCTAGTCATATAGTAGGCATAAACTTAAACTTAGCATCTAAGTTTGTGTAAGTACTCTCTACACTGTTCTTATAATGACAAAATCGTCTAAAAATGCACTTCTTAGACTGTACCTGTCATTAATCAATGCATGACTGTAGTTTAATTGGCAGAGATATTACCTTTCTTTTAGATCCACCTTAAATATTTGATTTGTTGACATGCAGTGGCTGACACCCACTGAGACTCCTACCTATACCCATGCATAGACCAGCTCTGACCTTCCCTCTAGTGTTACACACGCCCATTCAATCATAGGTTTTTCTTTATGAGTTTCATTCACATTGTTTCTTTGTATTGCCAACTAGAAGCAAACAACCAGAGGCACAGTAATCGTCAAGTAATTTCAGAAGGTATGAATCCAAATGCTGTAGAAAAACGAACAGGGTTTGTACATGCTTTAACCAACGTAAAAACCAAGAATGGGTAAATTACGTGGAACAATGGTTGGCAAGACACAGTACACCAGGCAATGAGCATAATGATACCTGAGGCATGTGAGGCAGCCATGCAAGCCCACTATTTCCTCATGTTATTGCTTCAAGAGAGTTCTCTGCTGTGGAGTAGCAAGGACTTTTGGAGCGTTCTGTGTTGAGATGAAACTGAGGGTCTGAAAGAACAAGTTTGCCCAATTCCATCAAGACCTCCAAGTACAGTGTTAACAGCGGGAGAAAGTAATCATGACAGCGCCCAGTCAGAAAGGTTTGACTTATGCCAGCCATTTTTCTACAGAGACATGGATCACAGAACTACAGTAGCAGTGCAGGAGAGAAAGGGAAAGATACATGGAGAAGACATTTGAATGAAGTTGGCCTTCAACTCTTTTATCTCATTCATGATGCTAAAAGACACAGCTCTTTACATGACACAGCCATCTTGCAACAATCCCAAGGATAAAGGCAGCCCAATAGAGAGGAAGGAAGTGTGTATAAGTAGGTTGAACCACTCCCCCTTGACCCAAACCTGAATTTCCTATGATTTGTTGGCATATGTGTCCGATAAACCTGTATTGTGCAATAAAGGCACTCCCTGAGGTATGACTTAAGATTTCTCAATTTTATAATTGTGAGAAAGCAATACACATTCAGTAGAAATTGTACTTCGAGTACCCATACAACCATTCAGTTTTTCATTTTCATTGCAGTATTCAATAAATTACATGAGATATTTAAGACTTTATTATAAAATATGGTTTCTGTTAGATTATTTTGTACAAATGTAGGCAAATATAAGCGTTCTAAGCACTCTTAAGACAGGCTAGACTAAGGTATGATGCACAGTAAGGTAGGCATGTTAACCACATTTTTGACTGGTGATGTTTTCAATTTATGTTGGGTTTATTGGGAAGTAGCCCCAACTTAAGTTGAGGAGCATCTGTAATTTCCATGGAGCTTTTCATTTATCAGAACAGAACAAAACTCTTATCAATGAAGAAGAAACTAGTAAATCTTATCTCCTCTATTTGTTTCCCCAGAAAACTTCTAGTTTCCTTCGGATTTGGGAATCATCTTTCCCTTGTCCTTCATTACATAAATACCATTATCTATCTGGTTTCATTGACTATTAGGTTCTTCTAAATCTGTGGTGAAATTTAAGGTTAATGGCGTGAGGTCATAATACAATAAAAGAATGAAGATGAGGGTTACTTAAAAAAATTAACCAAGATCTGCCCTTAAAATGTTCTGTATAGTGTATTGAAACCCCGAGTGCCTGACTGCAGCACTGCCTGGCACACAAAGCTCTATCAATAATTTGGAATAAAAATATCCATAAACTATCAATGCTCTTGGTCCATTGCTTTTTCACATCTCATGTGTCTTAAATAAGTGCCCTCCAGAATCGCTTTTAGACCATAAAATTGAGGATTTCATTACTTGTATAACAGCCATTTGCTATTGAGTCTCATAGATCCAATCCTGTTGGCATTTGCACAATTCATATAGCAGAACCTAAACAATTCCTAGCCTGCTTTTTGGACCCCTCAGTTGTTTCTTCAAGAGGAAGTCAGTGTTTAACCTAGGGTGAGGAATCCTCTCTTTACTTGCCATCTAGTCACATACAAACGATATATGAGGAGTGTCAAAGGTTCAGCCTAAAACAATGGACATTAATGGAGGAGGTAAAAACTAAAAAGTGGGCAAACTATTGACTGAGTCAATAAAAATGACCATATTAAAATTAAAAAAATAGTTTGTTCACTGATATCGAAGAAATAAAGATTGTAATTCCCTTTCTATAAGACGATACTATTAAAATATATGCTGCTTGAAGATGTATGACATTTCCTGAATGGCATTTTTATTTCAGTGCAAACTAATCACTCACTCATCAAGGAGTAAGAAAATAATACATCTCGATATTATGGATTTTTTGTAGGAAGGCAAGTCAAGCAGCCATTTACAAAACCAAAGTGAAAATACTCGAATATGCAAGCCAATGTCTATAGCTTTTGGGTAAGGAGAAAAACAAACAATATGATGACACTCATTTGCACAGTAGCAAAGTAGCTGTCTCTGCATTCAAAATGGGAGTCTCAGTGTTCTGTCTACACAAATTAATTCCTTGTGCACCTTCCACAATAAGAACCAGCTAAGCCACGTAATTTAAACTATCATAGCTTCTCTAAGCCTACGATTGTAAGTACATTTTGTACTGTGGCTCCCAGGAAAGTCTCTGTCCCTCTCTTTTTCAACAGTCGTATTTCATAGCAAATTTCCGGAAAACACTAAAACAGAGAATATGTAACATCTATCGTTCCTAATAAAAGTGCTATTTTCATTTAATTACTAAAGAAAGATGATTGAAAAGATGAAAACAGTTATGTGAATTTCAAAAAATGATTATGATAAAATTTTAAAATTCAGGAATGAAAGGCATTAATACACAATACAAAATATGAATTGGTTTTAAATGATGTTTATGTGATTAAAAAAAAAGACAATTGCATGCAAGTTTTAAAGATATCTGCACCCCCACTTTCAAAGAAGCAATACGAAATGTTACCAGGAAGGTGTCATTGATCAGCGAACACAATTATTGCAGAGAAAAGCCTTTCTTATGCAAAAGGACCGCATTCCTCAAATAGCCCCAGAGGGAGGGCAGTGGGCAGCTGACCTTGCACCCCGCAAACCCCACAGAAGGCTCTGAGCTCAGCTGCAGTGGCTGAGGCCGGCCCTTGGTAGGCGTGGTCTGCAGCAGGAGCACCGCATTCGTGGTCGGCAGCAGGAGGACAACTGCGCTTGCGCAGGAGGCACCCAGGGAATGACTGACAGGTCTCTGCCGCCTCTGGCTGTTGCTGGAGGAGTACAAAGTCCCCCAGGTTCCAAAAACCAGGCAAACATAATGAGGAGCCTTGACATCTAATTTATTTCACTGGGACTGTACTAAACAAATAAAGTGGGGCGCAGTGTTCAGGGATTGTCTAAGATTCTTGAGAACATTAGAGACATAAGCAACAACAGCAATGTTCTCAAGTTCTAAATCCTTTTATTTCAAGGTACAGCTGGAAATATTGGTGTAGGAGCAAGGCATCCAGGATTTACTCGCCTCTTTCTTCTTTTTAGAACACCACAATAGATAGGCTAAAGGGCTGTGGATGGAAAATTCTTGGATTAAATGAAGACTCTTAGTAATTAAGACAATGTAATGTTTGCACAGATAGAAAGGTGAACCAATGAAATAAAGGAAAGCTCTAAACAGACAAAATAATAAAAATGCAAATAAGTAATAAGAGCAATTATTAGTAGAAAGATGGCTTTTACAATCAATGTTCCAGGAAATTGACATTCACTGAAGGAAGTTAAATGTACCTTTAACTTCACATTACACATAAAATTAATTGCAGGTGCATCATAGATCCAAATACAAATACAGTTTAATATAGTATTTACAACCTATGTTAGGAAAATATCTTCATGACTATGGGCTAGCATAAGATTTACTAAATTAGACCTACAATGTAGTCACAATTTAACAGAAAAACATTTTATAACATAGTTTATGGGAGCAAGGACTGTGGAGACAGATTAGAGCATGTTCTATTCCTTTTTTTGCAGGGCTTTAGCTCAAATTCAGAACTTGTACATAGGAGTGGTATTAGAACCTACCTTTTGATATTTTGGGAGGAATGAATGAACTAATGATACATAATGCCTGTAGATAAATATCAGGTCTATAGTAATCACAACATCAGTATGCTAACACTGACAGTGTTTTCTAAGTAATTTAAATGTATTTTTTGTATCAATTGCAAAATACATCATTATTTTACGCCACAGTAAAGGAATAAAATTGACAAGATATGGTACAAATACTTCCTATGCCTTAAAATTTTTACCTCACAATGACAATAACTCTTTTCAACATATATAAATGTGGATATTTGTTTTATATCACTCCTATTCAATGAGATGCAAATATAAGCAAATCACGTTAAGAAAGGAATTGCTGCTCGGGGCGGTGGCTCACGCCTGTAATCTCAGCACTTTGGGAGGTTCACTTGAGGTCAGGAGTTGGAGACCAGCTTGGCCAACATGGTGAAACCCCATCTCTACTAAAAATACAAAAATTAGCCGAGTGTCATGGCCTGTGCCTGTAATCCCAGCTACTTGGGAGGCTGAGGCAGGAGAATTGCTTGACCCCGGGAGGCAGAAGTTGCAGTGGGCCGAGATCACACCACTGCACTCCAGCTTGGGTGACAGAGCAAGACTCTGTCTCAAAAAAAAAAAAAAAAGAAAGGTATTGCTAAATTTCTCTCATTCAGGTGCACCTCTTCAGAGTCACTATTCATCTTCTTTACGATTTTCCCCTCATTATCATCTTCTGTGTTAACCAGAAGCTTTGGTGATATTTCATTTCTTGTGACATTCCTATGCAACACTCTGTGAGATTATCTTTCCAACCTACTGACAGCTCCTCTGCAAGTTTTGTGTTGATGATATTAAAAGAAAGTGTCAATGGAAGGTTTCCAGGACAGGTTCATGTGCATTCATATAAGGACAACCACAAAAAGTCTGTATTTTGACCAATAGCGTTTTGATACTATCAATTTTAAGATGCATTTTGTCTTAGTTCATTTGTATTGCTAGGAAGGAATACTTGAGTCTGGGTAATTTATAATGAAAAGAAGTTTATTTAGCTGACAGTTCAATGCACTGTACAGGAAGCATGGCACCAACACTTCCTTCTGACTGGGTTCTCAAGCTGATTCTACTCATGACAGGAAGAAAAGGGGAGCTTGTGTGTGCAGAGATCACATGGTGAGAGAGGAAGCAAGAGAGAGGCAAATGCTGGCCTCTTTTCAACAACCAGCTCTCCTCGAAATTAGCAGAGTAAGTACTCATTACCATGAGAACACCACCAAGCCATTCTTGAGGGATTTCCCCCAAAATTCAAGCACCTCCTATCAAGCCCCACTTCCAACACTGGGGATCAATTTGTAACAGGAAGTTTGGGGGGCCAAAGATCTAAACTGTAGTATGTATGTGTTTGAAAGGTGTGACAATATGTCCTCTAGCAATAATGGAACACACTATATTTTTTCTGTGACTGCTCATTTCCCAGTGTGATATCATAGTGACTTGTCTGCTGAATTCTGGTCTATTGTTATTATTATTATTATTTAAGAGATAGAGTCTTGCTGTATTGCCTTGGCTGGAATGTAGTGGTGTGATCATATCTCATAGCAACTTCCAATTCCTGGTCTCAAGGGATCCTTTTGCTTTAGCCTCCTGAGTAGCTGGGACTACAGGCATGTGCTACCATGCCCGGTCACTTTGAAAAAAAATTTGTTTTTGTAGAGTTGGGGTCTTGCTGTGTTGCCTAGGCTAGTCTTGAACTCCTGACAATCCTCCCACCTCAGCTTTCCAAATTGCTGCGATTATAGGCATGAGTCACCATGCCTAGTCAAGAAGACTTTTTCTTTTTCTTTTCTCTTCTTCTTCTTCTTTTTTTTTTTTTTTTTTTTTTTTTTTGAGATGAAATTTCACTATTGTTGCCCAGGCTGGAGTGCAGTGGCATGATCTTGGCTCAGGCTCATCACAACCTCCGCCTTCCAGTTCAAATTATTCTCCTGCCTCAGCCTCCCGAGTAGCTGGGATTACAGGCACACACCACCACGCCTGGCTAATTTTTGTATTTTTAGCAGAGACAGGGTTTCACCATGTTGGTCAGGCTGGTCTGATCTGCCCACCTAGGCCTCCCAAAGTGCTGGGATTACAGGCATGAGCCACCGCGCCTGGCTCAAGAAGACTTTTTCAAACATAGTTTTATATAAATTAGCCCACTTCAATTACCTTCTACCTAGCTATAATATATGTGAAATTATTAGAGTACTATTGTAAGTTCTACTTTATATGATTTTAATTTTTTAATGTTATAGTTTTTGTTGCCTCAGCATCTATTTTGAATTATGTTTATCTTGGTCATACCAGAAGCAGGACTTAACACCTTTGACACATTTTCCAGTTCTCCAATCCCTCCCACTTTCTCTATGCAGTTGTTCCAGATATCTACTTTATACAACCCCTCCTTATGAGACAGCTGGATGAAGCATCTGACTTTGCCCCCTGACCGTCCATACCTCATGTGGGCTGTGCAAATATGCCACAGTGACCACCTTTTTGTCAGTGTGGCTCTATGGGATTCATGCTTGCTTCCTGTAAACCCAGCAGTTAGAACCCCCTGTAAGAAGGTTGCTTGAATAACACACTGGACGCCAATAAAGGCCTCAACTATAGGCCCCTCCCTCAGCCGTGTGAGTATGTGTTCAGAATGGCTCCCCCTTTGGCCATCTGAGGCATTCTGCTCTGCTCTCTCTGGGATCTGTAAGTAATACACTAAATCTGTTATTTCATGTGTTTTGTTGAGTTGACTCCTCTATGTCTCATCTGAATAATATACCTGAACTTCTTTTCAAGTCAGGACTTTCCTAGAGACTGGCTATTTTAGTAAGAGTAAACCAGATGCAGTTCAGAGCCACAAGGTTGTCTTCCAATATAAACATGTTTTCTGTGAGAGGAACCCCTGGTCATGGGTCACACACTTATGCATTTGGTCATTTAACAGAATAAATAGAGGCACATTTTAAACACCTATGACCAAATTCTATCAATTCTCATTGGGCTAGGTTAGCGTTACATTGTCCTATGCAGCCATAAAAAAAGAATGAGATAATGTCCTTTGCAGCAACATGGATGGAGCCAGAGGCCATTATCCCAAGCAGAGAAACACAGAAACAGAGAAACAAATACTGCATGTTCTCACTTACAAGTGGGAGCCAAATATTGAGTGAAGATAGGCACAAAGGAAGAAACAACAGACATGAGTTCTTACCTGAGTGTGGAGGATGGGAGGATGGTGATGATCAAAAAACTACCGATTGTGTAGCATGCTTCTTACCTGAGTGACAAAATAGTCTGTACACAAAACACCTGTGACAGGTAGTTTATCAATAGAACAAACGTATACATGTACTCTTAAAATTAAAATACAGGTTTTAAAAAATCCTCAATCTAATGGTCTAGAAACTATTGGGGAGGGGATTTGTTAAAGATTCCTGAAATGTTAGCCACCCACAGACCAAGAACACTGACACTTCATAGGTAGTTTTAGTTCTGATTAATAGATGCACATTTGTTTCACCAGGTAAGTCTACAGTCAGGAGCTCTGGGAGTCAATGTTGTATGTTTCCAGATAATGTCAAGGCCAGATTTTGGTTAAAAAGAAAACTTAAATAAAAAACCAAGCATTCATCTTCACTCTATTTTTGTATTAGAACCTGACACCATATTCGTAATTTCACTGTATATGAAGAGCAACCCTATACTCCATACAAACAACATAGACTGTGGAATTATGTTGTGAAATGCAAAGAGAAGATGATTCCCAAATTTAACGGAAACCGTAGGTGTTCTGGAGAAACAAATAGAGGTGATTAGCCTTACTGATTTCTCCTCTTGATGATAATTGTTATTTGCACTTAAAAGTAAAACCTTCTACTTGAATTATTCTATAATGTAGTAAATCTATCACTCACACATGCAAAATACCATAGGAAAAAGGGGTAGGTCCACACGTGGTGGTTAAGCCTACTTATGTGCATAATTTTCTTCATCTCTAAGGAGTGTCCATTTGACGGGGTGCAGTGACTCATGCCTGTCATCCCAGCACTTTGGCAAACAAAAATCTAAAAAACTCATAAGCATGAAAACCTTTAAAAATATTTTGGTAGGAGATAACAAAAAAATAAGTAAGATGACAATTCCCTTTCTACAAGTATTTGTGCTTCCTGGAGATATATGTACAGATTTTCTGAGTTGCATTTATTATTTTACTAAAAACTGTAAACAGTTCTAGTAATGACTCACTGAATAGCAAGAAAACTATAGATATTTATATTATGGTCCATGTGTACAAGGAAATTACTTGCATACATTTACAACAAGTTAGAAGGAATCAAAGACTTCAGCCATGTCTATAGCTTTCCGATAAGGAGTAACAGTATGGTATTTACGCTTGCTTAGTGACAAAGTGGCTGTTCTCTGCATTCAGAATGGAAGACTCCGTGTTCTGCCTGTATAAACTAATGCCTTGTGCATCTTTCACAATTAAAACAAACTAAGCCATACAATGAAAACAATCATAGCTCCTTTTTCAGCACTTAATTCTGAACAAATTTTGTCTTGTGGCTGTGAGAAAAGTCTCTGTTCTCAGAGGTACTTCAGTGGAAATTCCTGGAAAACACTAAAAAAGGGTGCGTAGCACCTACTTCTCCTAAGAAAAGTCACATTCCTATTCTATTTAGGAAAATTTAATGACTGAAAAGATGAAAATAATTGAAAAGGTTTTATGAAAAATAGGTGTAAGTGCATTATTAAATACAGTAATGAAATAGATTAATACACAGGACAAAAATATGAATTCAGTTGCAGAAGTTGTTATGTGACCAAAACAAATAAAAATTAATACAAAGTGTTGAAAACTGTGTGCCAAAGCAAAAGCAAGAACAAACATTATCAGACAAAGTCTGAAGGGTAATTATCCTTGGTCGGCAAGCTCAGCCATTGTTGAACAAACTCATTCTTCATTAAAAACAGAATGAATACCTAAACAGATCACTTAGGGAGTGTTGGGAGCAACTGGTTTTGCCCATGTAGGCCTCACAGAGAGCCCTCAGCTCAGCTTTGCCTGCCATGGCCAGGACTTTGATAGGTCATGGTCCAAAGGAGTAGGACCAAGTCCACTGAGGCTCGTCCACATGAGTGGGATGCACCCAGGGATGACTCTCCAAGTTCCTGCCAATGTTTCTAAGGATAGAGAAAGCCCAGAGTGGTGGAAGAGAAGGCACAAAATCACATAAAATTCACTGATTTTGTACTAAAAAATAAAGCGATAGTGAAGTTGGTGGGGTTGTCTGAGAGTCACAAAGACATTAGGGACATTAGTGTCGACAGTGATGTGCTGAAGTCTTAAACTCTATTAAAAAGAAAACAACTACCCCTGGTATTTTTGGTTGAGGTGCAAGGAATGCAGGATTTTCCTCTTTCTTCATTCTAGAACAGCACAGTGATGAAGAGAATGGGCTCTGGAGGGAAAATTCGTGTGTAAAATGAAGTCTTTCAGTAACTGAGCTACTTTGGTATTTGCATAAAAATAGAGAAATAAACAAATGAAAAAAGAAAGCTCAAAAACAGACAAAAGAATATGTAAGAAAATAATGCAAAGAAAGATAAATAGGAAATACTGATTTTTCAATATATGTTCCAAAAAATTAAATACCCATAGGAGAAAATAAAATAGACATTTGATCTCACATTTCAAAATGAATCAATTCCAGATGCATCGCTGACCTAGAGATATATATATACACACACATATATGTATGTGTGTGTGTGTGTGTGTGTATATATATATATAAATTTTTGAGACAGAGTTTCGCTCTGTCACCCAAACTGGAATACAGTGATGCAGTCTCAGCTCACTGCAACCTCTGCCTCCCAGGTTCAAGCAATTCTCCTGCCTCAGCCTCCTGAGTAGCTGGGATTACAGGTGCACACCGCCATGCCCTGCTAATTTTTGTATTTTTAGTAGAGATGGGGTTTCACCATGTTAGTCAGGCTGGTCTCAAACTCCTGACCTTTTGATCCGCCTGCCTTGGTCTCCCAAAGTGCTGGGATTATAGGTGTGAGCCACCATGCCTGGCCGGACCTAGATATATATTTTTTAAAAATTAATACAGTATTTAGGATCTAATTCAGGAGAACAGCTTCATGACCATGGGAGATATAAGATTTCTGAAACTGATCTGGAAGGTACTGATCACAAAATATATTGTAACACAGCCAATGTGAGCCAGGACTCCGGAGACAGACCCAGTCAAGCTCCAGCATCTCCTATTTTTTTCCTGAAGTGCTTTAGCTAAGATTCAGAACTGGAGCGTGGAAGTGGTAATAATGCCTACCTCTTGGGATGTTGTGAGGTTTAAAGGAGCTAGTAATACACAGAGCACATAGACTAATGCAGGTCTATACTAATGACTAAATTAGAATTTGCTAATACTGACAGCTTTTCCTAAGTAATCACAAGATGCATCATTGGTAAAATGCACCATTATTTTTTGCCACAAAAAGTAAAACCTCTGAGAAACTGTGACACAAATATTTATTATCTCTTAGAATTTTTATATTCTTATTACTGATTACAATTTTACTGAACTTAAATAAACGTGGAAAAGGGAATCCCTGTGAGTGGCAATGCAAATTAGTACAGCCGTTGTGGAAAAAAATATGAAGGTTTCAAAAAACTAAAAATAGAGCTACCATATTATCCAGCTATTCTACTTCTGGGAATATATACACAGGAAGTGAATTCAACATGCTATTTGTCTTATGAGTACATGAGATGAAAAATTAAAACAGGATACATTAACAAAGATAATCCTAAAATAGCTCTCATGAGATCAAATGCTTCTGAATTATTTCTCAACTCATCTTTTTCATGACTTTCCTCAAATTATCATCACCTGTGCTAATCATAAGTTCTGGCTTTGCCTCATATCTTTAGAGAGTTCTACATTATTCTCTGTGAGATTATATTTCTAACCTACTGACAACTACTCTGAAAGTTTTAATGATAATGATATTACCAGAGGGTGACAATAATAGGTTTCTAGACCAACTTCATGCCTGCGCACAAGATGGCACCCATACCATGCTGTCTGGCCAGTCGTTTTCTTACAATATCCATATTAAAAAACAACCCTTTGAAAAATGTGGAAACGTGGACTTTAACATTAATGGAATACACCTTTTCCCACTGTGACCATCCATTTATCAGTGTTAAGTCAGGGTGACTCTTCAGCTATATTCTGATTGGTTATTGATGAAATATGCTTAAGCATATTTTCATGTAAGTTGACCAACTCCATTTTTCTTCTACCTACCTATTATAGATATTAGAGTTACTAGTGGACTACTGGAATTCTTATTTTAAGTGTGAAGAGGTAATTTTGTAAACTGTGGCTTAAGAAATCCATTGAGGAACTGGCTGGGTGCGGTAGCATGCATATGTGGTCCTAACTACTCGGGAGGCTGAGGCGGTAAGGTCACCTGAGCTCAGGAAGTCAAGGCTGCAGTGAACCGTAATTGTGCTACTGCACTCCAGCCTGGGTGACAGAGTGAGACCCTGTCTCGAAAAGAAAAGAAAAGAAAAGAAAAGAAAAGAAAAGAAAAGAAAAGAAAAGAAATCAGTTGAGGAGGAGATATAAATTCAAAATTTACTTGAAGTTTGCGCTGCAGTAGTAGTACTCTAAAGACTTGGAAAACGTGTGTCTTGAGAATTTCTGTCATAGAAATATGAGCAATGCTCCCTGTAAGTTGCATTCCACCCTCAATTCTTTAATCCTTAATCTTTATCTATCTATCTATCTTCTTCTTCCCCACTGATCTTTCTAATCATGTGCATGGTGATTATACAAATCACTTCATGATAAGTTACTGCAGAAGTAGGTTCGTTATGGTTTTCATAAAATATTTTGCTCTGCTTCCTTGCTACTGTTGTCAACTCTGCTTTTGGATACTGATATTGAAGTGGGTTTTGGTGTTCCCTCTTATATATATTGGGTGAGGGAAAAACACATACAATTTATGATTAGGGATGCTGAATGAATTTACACCTAGATTTTCTGTCTCCAGGAAAGCAAATGGACAACAAGCCCTGATCTCAGTGTATGAGCCATTCATCCACTGGAATTTATCTTCTGTTTAAGCTACAGTGTGGAGACATGGTGGTGGATTCTTGCCTAATGTGGTTCAATACTTTGGAATATTAGCAATGTCATCTTTCAAGACTTCTGATGGCAAGACCAAGTGTTTGTGAAATCTGATGGCTTAGTAAGTTGTAGAAAATAGTATCTTCCATGCTATTAGAGAGCAACGTTTAGGGACTCGGTGCTCAGCACTGTGTCCTCTGTGCCTGTGACATCATGTTAGCACAGTCCTCTATGTATTAACAGTCCTCTCCTACAGTGAGCACTTGGAGCTCGTCGACTCTCTTCTCATTTGAGATGGGTCCCTCCTTGTCCTCATCTATGGCTTGTTTATTACAATTACTCTTTCCTTTATTATTAGTTTTCCAGATGATGAGGAATTTAAATGAGTTTGTTTTTCCTCAAGGAGTGAAGTGTGAGCTTGGAGAAGTGACAAGCTTTCTTGGCTTACGAAAGTCAAAATAAAAAGTACCCAAGAATATGCTACTCTGATGACAGAAGTGAGAAACATGGTCCAGGTCAGCTGTATCTGTCACCCCAGGTCTCAAGATCCCAGGAGCTGTTCTCTCACTGAAGCTTTGAACCTGGTAGAGAGAATATACTCCATGATTACAGACCGTAAAAGAAGAGTCTTGGCTATGTGGATGTCTATGAGAGAGCAGTCTGCAGCCCCACAGCTTTGTAGGCGCTGTAGGCACTGTAGGCACAGTTCCTGAAACCTCTGCTGCTGCTCAGCAGAGTGCTGTGCTTGTGGTATGGAACTCAGTCTCTCTCTCTCTCTCTCTCTCTCTCTCTCTCTCTCTCTTTTTCCGTGTGTGTGTGTGTGTGTGTTTCTGTAGTAACTGGCAAGCTGTTTCTCAAATTTAAATAAAAATCCATGAGATCCAGAACAGTCAAAATAATCTTGAAAAAAAAAGTTGCATTATCAGATTTCAAAACCTAATGCAAAGGGACAAACTTTTACTAATCAAGGTATTTTGGCATTTTAGTACCAGTATAGGTGACGGCAGTGGTGGCCTATATGGAGCAGCCACTGTGGGGAAGCCAGCTGCCGGTGGAGAGGTGCCACTGGGGCTGCATGCTCCACGGAGCTCGCAGGAACCCCACAGCCTACCAAGTTGGCAGGGTGGGAACCCCGTGCTCCCAGGCGCAGCTGCTGCAGCTCTGAACTTCTTGACAAAAGGTCAAATATCCAAATTAAAAATGGGTATATTGTTTGGGTAAGCATTTCTCTAAATAAGGGCATCCCTGTGGGCTCAAGAGCCTGGGAAGCTCTCCTGCCCCGACAAGCTCAGAAGTGCCTGATCCTGCTCCTCCCCACTCCTGGCGCCATCTCTGATTTCTGAGCAAAGTTGAAGCCAAGCCCAGGAGCTGTCACTGAGAGGTGAAGCCAGCTGGACTTCCGGGTCTGGTGGGGACTTGGAGAACTTTTCTTACAAGAGGATTGTAAAACGCACCAATCAGCACTCTGTAGCTAGCTAGAGGTTTGTAAAATGCGCCAATCAGTGCTCGGTAAAAACACACGAATCAGTGCTCTGTGGCTACAGGTTTGTAAAATGGACCAATCAGCACTCTGGAAAATGGACCAATCAGCAGGATGTGGGAGGGGACAAATAAGGGAATAAAAGCTGACCACACCCCACCCCACAGCAGCAACGCTTGGAGCAGGTTGTGGAAGTTATGTTCTTTTGCTGTTCACAAAAAATTTTGCTGCTGTTCACCACTTTTAAGGAACCAGTTCCTTCCAGTTCCTTCCAGTGGCTGGCTGTGTGTGCATGCTCCAGGTGGCTCTGACACATCAGTCCCTCTTGCTGCCTTGGCCCCCTCTGAAACTTTGGGCACCAAGGAGCTCAGGGAGGGAAGCTGGGGGGTGCTGAAGGGAGCTTGGCATGAACAGCGTGGGCACTGTGGATTGCATGTTGATGGTGGGAGGCAGATTCCTGGGCAGAAAGGGGTGGGTCCCTTGTGAAACCCCACTTTCAAGCCAGGGACACCTGAAGCCTGGCAGCCAGGTTGCCAGTTCTGGATGGAGTCTGCAGCCAGGTGTGAGAACTTATGCTGCTTTTTCTGAGCCAGCCCATGGCCACTCCTGGACCAGTCAGCATGCACTTTCACCCCTCTGGGTACATGAAAACTGTGGACTCAGCAAGACTGTAGCAAATGATGAATGACCTGCCTGCTGAAAGCAGCCTCCTACTGCAGGTCGTCTCCTGTGAATGGTTCTGCTGCTCAGTGAAGCTCCTCTCTACCTTGCTCACCCTCACATTGTGTGTGTCCCTCATTCATTCACAGAACCCCAAAGAGATTGGGGTTCTGTTATTCCTAGTGTCCAAGTTTCCAGGTGCCACCACTTTCCCCTAGTCCAGATGCAGGTGCTCACAGCAGAAGCCTCATGTAGTACATTTGGTCCAGCCGCAGCCTTGCACAGAGCTGGCACCTGTGGTGGTGCCTGGAGCTGCCTGTCCCTCTGAAGCAGCCAGCATGTCTGGTTGTGCACAATGGCCAGACTCTGCATTTGCTCACGCACACACTCCTCACCACTCTTTGCCTGGTTCATCCTTGTCAGGTTTTGGATCTGGGCAGGTGGCATGAGCTGAGCTCAGCCTGTTGGGCCAAGCGGGAGGAATGAGTCCAGCAGGAGCAAGCAATGCTCAGGAAGAAGGTGCTGCTGGCCACACAGGTTTCTGGCTGGTGAAGTGACACCCCAAGTATCCTGTGACATAAGGAATGCCATATAGATCAATGAAATAGAACAGAAATGTCCAAAAATTAACCCTGACATTTATCATCAATGATTTTACAAGTTGCCAAGGCAATTAATTGGTGAAAAGTATTTTTTTCAACAAATTTTGCAGGTACAAGCTAATATCCACATTTAAATTGGACTCCTCCCTCATGCCATATACATGACTTACTAAAAATATATCATACACCTAAACTCAGGATCTAAAACTACAAAACCTGTAGAAGATAACATGGAAATATGTTTGTTGTTGTTGTTGTTGTTGTTGTTGTTTGAGACGGAGTCTGGCTCTGTCACCCAGGCTGGAGTGCAGTGGCGCAATCTCGGCTCACTGCAAGCTCCGCCTCCCGGGTTCACGCCATTCTCCTGCCTCAGCCTCCTGAGTAGCTGGAATTACAGGCGCCCCCACCACGCCCGGCTAATTTTTTTCTATTTTTAGTAGAGACGGGGTTTCACCGTGTTAGCCAGGATGGTCTCGGTGTCCTGGCCTTGTGATCCGCCCACCTCGGCCTCCCAAAGTGCTGGGATTACAGGCGTGAGCTACCGCGCCCGGCCATGGAAATATGTTTTTATGGCCAAGGTTAAACAGTGGTTTCTACGATACTATTTTTGATGTTACCATCAAAAATAAAAGTGACAGAAAAAAACAGGTAAGTTGATCTTCATCACAATTACATGTTGTGATTCAACAAACAATATCAAAAAGTTAAAAGATAACTCAAAGAATGGGAAAAAATATTTGCAAGTTATATAGCTGATCAGTGTCCATTGTACAGAATGTAGAAATGATTCTCACAATTCCAGACAAGAGTCAAATATCCAAATTAAAAATGGGTATACTGTTTGGATAAGCATTTCTCTAAATAAGCAATACACATGCCCAATGAACACATGAAAAGTTGATTAATGCCATTAGTTCTTAGGGAAAAAATCACCATAAGATACACTTTATGGCCGGGCGCGGTCACTCACGTCTGTAATCCCAGCACTTTGGGAGGCCAAGGTGGGTGGATCACCTAAAGTCAGGAGTTCAAAACCAGCTTGGCCAACATGGTGAAACCCCGTCTCTACAAAAATTCAAGAATTACCTGGGCATGATGGCGGGTGCCTGTAATCCCAGCTACTCGAGAGGCTGAGGTGGGAGAATCGCTTGAATCTGGGAGGCGGAGGTTGTAGTGAGGTGAGATCACACCACTGCACTCCAGCCTGGGCAACAGAGTGAGACTCTGTCTCAAAAAAAAAAAAAGAAAAAATACACTTTAGAAAATTAAAGCATATTGTAAAGTGAAGGAAGCCACTTTGAAAAGACTGCAGAGTATGTAACTCCATTAATATGATACTCTGGAAAGGATAAAACAATGGCGATAGTAAAACGGATTAGTGCTTACTAGGAACTTTCTAAGCAGGAAGAAGGCTCAATAGGTGAAGTACATGGAATATCTTTAGGGCTGTGAAGACGTTCTGCATGATCCTGCAATGCTGCATGCATCATACTGTTTTTGAAACACTACAGCATTTTAAAAGTCAAAGAGTGAACCTAAATATATGAAAATTTTTTAAAAAATTATTATTTTTTGGTTGGGGTAATCCCATGAAGAAATGCAGGCAAAATAAGAAAAATGCGTTACAAATGTATAAAAATAATCCCATTGATGGAATGCGGGAAAAAGGAGCTGATCTAAGCAACTTAGGAAATAAGTGGAGATTCTGAGTCTAATGCCCGAAGGAGTTGTCTATGAGCAGTGTACTTTAATTGGTAATGTTGTTTCCTATGGGGGTGTGGATTAATAATCCTGAAGCCACCATGCATGTATTATGGGACTCGATTATTACATAAAGGAGGCCAACTTTCTCTAGAGTAGGAGATTACATGTAAGTAGTGGGGATGGGTGGAGAGATTCATGTATTGCAGGATGAAATCATGTGGTACTGGAAATAGCAGTAGGAATTCATGCTTAACTTTATGTAGATATATATGGAAAAATGTAGAAATATTTACACAGATGTTTATATAGGCAGGTTTGTATACACACGTACATTTCTTTTTTTGTGTCAGCTGACAAGGCCTTGAATCTACAGACACTCCAGTAGCAAGAGGTACACTTGGTGGGCAGATCTTCATTTCTAATTCCACTTTCTGATGAAATAAACTAGGAAGCTTTGAAGAAATGGTGGATACTAGGCTTGAAGAAATGGTGGATACTAAGCTTTGGCAGGAAGTGATCAAAATTTTGCCTGGAGTACCTTCTACTGCCTGAAAGTAAGAAAATGTGAAACTGCAGCACAATCAACCAAGCAAACTAAAACCAAAATGATGTTGGCAATTTTAAATGATACAGAAGCCCACTGAAAGACCTTCCAATGCTCAAGAATGGATCAATGTGAGCAATAATATACATGAGTATAAGTGAAGTATAAAATAAATATTCACAATTTCATACAATATTCTATATGGTATAGACACATTATTGAATTAATATGTGATAAATGGTGAGGAATTGACAAATTGTACATGGTGAAGAATTCTCAACTATTTTTAAAGATACTCCATCATAAGGAAGTGGAACATGAATTCCAGTTGTTAATACGTGCTACGTATAGTGACTTATTTTTTAAAATGTGAAAGTAAAAGAGAAAAATTAATTTTACAGTGGGAAAATATGACTACAATCCCTTTCCGAGGGGAACAAAATTACTATCAACAGTGATAAAGCATGTCGATAGTGTGTACCCTCCACATGATATGATGAGAATGACACTTACTTTCCGTGTTCCTCCTCCCTTACACCCAGAAATCCAGTAAAATCATGAGGAAAACATCAGAGAAATCCCTAATTAGGGATATCAGGGTCCTTAACAACAAGGCAAGTGGGGGTAACTGTCACAGGCAGGAGCCCAAGGAGACACATGACATCTCAATGTAATGTGGGGTCCTGGATGGGATTCTAAACAGAACATGGACATAAGTGAAAGCTAAGGCATCTAAATAAAATGTGCATGTGAGCTGGGTGCAGTGGCTCATGCCTGTAACCCCAACACTTTTGGAGGCCAAGGCAGGTGGATCACCTGAAGTCAGTAGTTCGAGACCAGCCTGGCCAACATGGTGAAATCCCATCTCTACTAAAAATACAAAAATTAGCTGGCATGGTGGTACACGCTTGTAGTCCCAGCTACTTGGGAAGCTGAAGCAGGAGAATTGCTTGAACCTAGGGAGGTGGAGGTTGCAGTGAACCAAGATTGTGACACTGCTCTCCAGGCTGGGTGACAGGGTGAGACTCCACCTCAATAAATAAATAAATAAATAAATAAATAAATAAATAGTGTATGTTAGATAAGAATAATGTATAATATTCATTCATTAATTATTGCTATTGTCCCACACTAATAATAATAATAGTTAACTAAGAGGTTAATAAGGGAAACTGTACTACCTTGGCAAGTGTTGTGTGAATATAAACTGTTCTAAAAAAGTTTATTTATTTCTTAAGTCTTTGCCCAACTTAATAAACAAAATATTATCAATACTGTTGATGTCTCGCTGATATAGGAATAGCACTGGGTCGTGGCAAGAGGACAAAAAATCCAAATTACAGCTAAAACATGAACTAGGCAAATAAACCACAGGGAAACTCCAAAATAAGGGAGAGAAAATGGCCAAAATCTTTGTCACGGTGACATATCCATGACCCTTCCCAGCAAACTCAAGTAAGCAATAAAGGGTGCAGTAACCAGGGGTCCCTGAAATCTCCTCCCTTTCCAGAATATCTAATGATTATTCCACCCCTAGTTAAAGAAACAGGCATAAAATAGGAAGGCTGAGTGGTCATAGGAAAAAGAAGAAAATATCAAGCGGTAATTTCACTGCTTGAAAATCACATCAAGAAAGGAGCTGTTAAAATGTTCTACAAGGACAAGGACAAGCCTGGGCTGATAAGACTTTAATGGGCTAAGTTCGCTGAGACTGGCTGGGTCCAACATCATGCCGGGTTTGACCCATGCCCTACCCCAGACCTAATGAGACATACTAAATCCAACACCCACCAGTGTCATGACATTTCACTTGTATATAAGCATTCATATGTACACACACATGACATATACCTAATACTACATCATTAAATACATTGTTGCTGTCATTTCTTTCATCGAACTGTTAAGTTAGATTTTACTAGGAATATAAAGGTTTTTCTTCCATAGGGCAATCACTAAAAAAGTAAAAAAAAAAAAAGATGTTAAAGAAGAGAAAATGAAATCATATCCGATTCTCAATTTAAACCACAAAAGGCAGCAAATGGGTGGAAGACAAAAATAGGACCAAAGAACAAGGGCAACAAATGCAAAACAGTAACAAATATGGTAGATATCAATCTAACTATATCAGTAATCACTTTGAATACCAATGGTAAAAATAAAACAATTAAAATACACAGATTGTCAGCCAGGAGCAGTCACTGGTGCCTATGATCCCAGTATTTTGAGAGACTGAAGCAGGTGTGTCACCTGAGGTCAGGAGTTTGAGACCAGCCTGGCCAGCATGGTGAAACACTGTCTCTCCTAAAAATACAAAAGTTAGACAGATGTGGTGGCACACACTTGTAATCCCAGTAACTTGGGAGGTTAAGATGTGAGAATTGCTTGAAAGCAGGAAGCAGAGGCTTCAGTGAGATGAGACCCTACCATTCCACTCCACCTTGTGTGATAGAGTGAGACTGTCTCAAAAATAAAATAAAATAAAATGAAATACAGATTGTCAAAGTGAATAAAAAAAGACCCAGCTGTATGTTTTATATAGGAAACCCATTTAAATATAAAGACAAATAAAAGAAAATTCAAATTAAAGCCATAGTGAGATATCACCTCACATCTCTGAGATAATAGGTGAGAGTGAGGTAATGAACATGCTAACTAGCTAGAATTATCCCACAATGTATATAATACTTCAGACATAATGTTGTATACAGTAAATACATGCAATTGTATGTCAATTAAAAAATGTGAAGACATACCTAAATTAAAAGTATATGAGTGACACAAAATATGCCATGCTACCAGTAATCAAAGGAAAGCATGAATAGCTATATTAATTTCCAAAAGGGTGGACTATTAGGGCAGGAAAATTATCAGGCATAAAGAAGAACATGATGATAAAGAAGTTAATTATCCAAGAAGGTATAACAATCCCTAACAAGTATGTAAGTCACAAAACAGCATCAATCTACATGAGGAAGAAACTGTTAAAACTACAGGAAGAAATAGACGAATCCACCATTGTCGCTGGAGACTTCAACACTCCTCCACCAGAAATAGATTCAGCAGGCAGAATCAGTAGGATTTGGCTGAACTCAGCAGCACCATCAACAGACTGGGTACAGTTGACATCTACAGACTACTTTACCCAATGATAGGTGTATTCGTTCATTTTCATGCTGCTGATGAAGACATACCCCAGACAGGGAAGAAAAAGGGGTTTAACTGGACTTACAGTTCCACATGGCTCAAGAAGTCTCAGAATCATGGTGGGAGGCAAAAGGCACTTCTTACATGGTGGCAGCAACAGAAAATGAGGAAGAAGCAAAAGCAGAAACCCATGATACACCCATCAGATCTTGTGAGACTTATTCACTATCATGAGAATAGCACAGGAAAGATCAGCCCCCATGATTCAATTACCTCTCACTGGGTTGCTCCCACAACACGTGGGGATTCTGGGAGATGCAATTCGAGTTGAGATTTGGGTGGGGACACAGTCAAACCATATCGATGGCAGAACACACAACCTTCTCGAGCCCACATGAACTGCTCATCAATAGAGACACCACATTCTCCTCCATAAAACACACCTTAACAAATGTAAAGGAAAAGGAATCATATAATATATGCACTCAGGTCAAAATAGAATTAAAATTGAAATTAATAAAGGGATGATAACTGGTAAAATACATGGATATTCAATAACACAGTTCTAACTATCACATCGGTCAAAGAAGGAATCTCAAGAGAAATTTAAAAATATATTTTGAACTAAATGTGAAGGAAAACACAACTTATCAAAATTCATGGGGTGCGATCAGGGAGCCTGGAGGGATATTATAGCCTCAAATACATATATATTAGAAAAGAAGAAATCTGGCCAGGTGCTGTGGCTCATGCCTGTAATCCCAGGACTTTGGGAGGCCGAGGCCAGCGGATCACGAGGTCAGGAGTTTGAGACCAATGTGACCAGCATGGTGAAACCCCATCTCTACTAAAAATACAAAAATTAGCCAGGCATGGTGGTGTGCACCTGTAATCCCAGCTACTCAGGAGACTGAGGCTGGAGAATCGCTTGACCCCGGGAGTTGGAGGTTGCAGTGAGCCCAGATCATACCCGGGCTCACTCCGTCTCAAAAAAAAAAAAAAAAAAAAAAAAAAGAAAGAAAGAAAAAAGAAGCAATATAAAAATTAGTCATCAAAATTTTCACCTTAGAAACCTTAAAAGAAAAGTGTATCAAGTTAAATCCAAAGTAAACGGAAGAAAAATATAATATGCCAACATAGAGAAAACAAAAGTAAAAATAAAGCCCACTGGAATTTTTAAGTGACTAGTAACAACTTAATAGTTTATGGAGGATAAACCTGTCAAATGTTACCTAAGAAAACGCAATACCCCAAACTGAATGCTTGCTTATGGGCATGAAGAGGTGATCCACTCTGAAATTAGGAGACATGAATCTATGATCCACCTAAGCATGCAAAGCCGGGCAAATTAATTTGGTTCCAAAGTTGGGAAATACACTAATTATGAATAGCCCACCAAAAATAAATTGAAGCAAGTATTGCTATGTATACAAAGTAAAGGATATGAGAAGAGAGTCAAAATACATGCGACCCTCCAAGAAACATTAAAAAAAAAAAAAAAAATGAGATTTGTAGGAAAACATCAAAGAACATGTGAGGGGACACGCAGGCACCGATGGGTGAGCATGTGCATGTCTTTGGAGAAAGTCCCATAAAGGCCTGCCCACCCACCCCCACCCCCACCCTCTCTGCATTTCGCCTCCTGCTGTGCTTGTGTTCCTTGCATGGGGTTTCTTCTGGGGCCAGGTGTGGACCCCCTTATTTCCAGCTGCCTGTGAGGTTGCTCTCACCCTGTGGTTGCATTGATGCCAGGCGGCCGTGAGCCGGCCACAGTGAATTTTCAGATCCTTGGATCCCACCGACACCTGCAAAATGAGCAGACAGGAACCTCTCTGTCCTTTCCACCCTCACTTCTCCTCAGCACCAACTCCTCTGGTCCCCTCTCCACAGAGGACAGGGACCATCCTCACTTGTTCTGTCTTTCTGACCTCATGGACTTGGGGGATATTACTTTTTTTTTTTTTTTTGAGACGGAGTCTCGCTCTGTTGCCCAGGCTGGAGTGCAGTGGCGCGACCTTGGCTCACTTCAAGTTCCACCTCCCAGGTTTGTGCCATTCTCCTGCCTGAGCCTCCCGAGTAGCTGGGACTACAGGCGCCCTCTGCCACATCCGGCTATTTTTTTGTATTTTTAGTAGAGACGGGGTTTTACTGTGTTAGCCAGGATGGTCTCGATCTCCTGACCTCGTGATTCACCCACCTCAGCCTCCCAAAGTGTTGGGATTACAGGCATGAGCCGCTGCGCCCGGCATGGGAATATTTAAAAGAAGAAAACTGAGTCATTCAAATCCCTCCCCACAGAATACAGTCCTCAGGGAGCGGCCCTCCCTCCCCTGTCCAGTCCCTCCGTGGTCTGCCCTTCTGCCTCCTCAGGTGTTACTCATCCCAGCGGTCCTTCCAATCCGCTCTGGCCTGTGCCATGGACACACTGTTTCCTTTTCCCTTTCCCTTCCCTGTCTGTTGTCCTCACTGCTCCCTCACTCTCCAGAATCTCCTCCAATGCTCCTCCTCCTGGAGGCCTCCCTTGTCCATCCCATGCCAGGTCTGATGCCTGTCCCCTGAGTTCTGAGGAGCTGATCTATCATCTACAGTTTAGTTTCTGTTACATTTTCTGAATCACTACTTGACTGAAATGTCAGAGAAAATGGAAACTTTTGTCCATGTTGTTCCTCTGTGAGCCCCTCACATGTGATAAACAAAAAGCAACACAGAAGATTCTCCTTTACATTGAATCTCACAAATGGATTAATGGATCAGCCAAACGCTCAACTACGTTCTCACCTAATTAACAAGAAGGTACAACTCTCTTTCAACCTGCAATGACTTGAACTTGAAGACGAACCTGTTTCCTGTGCTGCTTTCTGTTCTCAGGTCAGGATGTGAGCCCTGACTTCCGCTCAGCCTCTTCTCCAGCCTCTCCATCCTCAGTCCACTGCAGAGGCCCTCTCATGGGCCAGGCTGCTTGCTCTGTCCTCCTCATCTGCCCCTCTTCTGTCCGTCTGGACAGTGTTGCCTTCTTAGAAACCAAGGAAAATCATCTTGTTCTCCAAGATTCACTTCTATTAATATGACTCCCTTGATAAACATTTCCAAATTTTTGCTAGCTGCTGTATTTCACCATTTTTGCTATTTTTTTTTCCTTCAAATTTTATCACAGTAGCTGTTATCCTGGTGGCAGCCATCATTTGGTTTTCATTTTCATTGCTCATTTTCATTGTACATAGATGAATTTATCCTGAACTTTTATACTGTCATCTTCTTGTAAGATCATGGGCATCAGAATTTGCATAATGAGTGTCAACGGGAAAAGTGGAAGCCACACAATGACACAGCCTCTTTTATTAAGAAATGTTTCATTGCCTTGTTTTGAGACAGAGTCTCACTGTCGCCCAGGTGCGAGTGCAGTGGTGCGACTTGGCTCACTGCAACCTCTGCCTCCAGGGTTCAAGCAATTCTCCTGCCTCAGCCTCCCAAGTAGCTGAGATTACAGGCACCCACCACTATGCCTGGTTAATTTTGTATTTTTAGTAGAGACTGGGTTTCACCATATTGGCCAGGGTGGTCTCACACTCCTGACCTTGTGATCCCCCCACCTTGGCCTCCCCAAGTGCTGGGATTACAGGCGCGAGCCACCGTGCCCAGCCTGCCTTTACTCTTTAGGCCACAGAGAGTGATGTTAAAATATTCATGGCCCTGGATTAAAATCTGATTTAGGGCCGGGCGCGGTGGCTCAAGCCTGTAACCCCAGCACTTTGGGAGGCTGATACGGGCGGATCATGAAGTCAGGAGATCGAGACCATCCTGGCTAACTCGGTGAAACCCCGTCTCTACTAAAAAATACAAAAAACTAGCCGGGTGAGGTGGCGGCACCTGTAGTCCCAGCTACTCAGGAGGCTGAGGCAGGAGAATGGTGTGAACCCGGGAGGCAGAGCTTGCAGTGAGCTGAGATCCGGCCACTGCACTCCAGCCTGGGCAACTGAGCGAGACTCTGTCTCAAAAAACAGAAAATAAAATAAAATAAAATAAAATAAAAATTAAATCTGATTTAGAACCATCATACTCAGAATTTTAAGACATTTTCAAACCCATTTATAAATTAATTTCAATATTGCTTTCATTTTTATGTAAATAAAATTCAAGTTTTTATAGTTCTAGAAGGGCGTTTTCCATTAGTATAAAATAGGCCCTTACGTGTATAATACACTTTTCTGCTGCAAAGTATAATGCACTTTTCAATGACACTGCTTATACAATGGTGGTTCCACAAGATTATTATGGAGCTAAAAAAAAGTACTATCTCCTAATGATGTTGTAGGCATTGTAATGCATAGTAAAATCACTTTTTTTTTTTTTTTTTTTGGAGACAGAGTCTCGCTGTATTACCCAGGCTGGAGGGCACTGGTGCAATCTCGGCTCATTGCAACCTCCACCTCCTGGGTTCAAGCGACTCTCATGCCTCAGCCTCCAGAGTAGCTGGGATTACAGTTGCATGCTACGATGCCTGGCTAATTTTTTTTTTGCATTTTTGGTAGAGATGGGTTTTCACCATGTTGGCCAGGCTGGTCTCAAATTCCTGGCCTCAAGTGATCTGCCCACCTGGGCCTCCCAAAATGCTGGGATTACAAGCGTGAGCCACTGCAACTGGCCAATTACTTTATTTTTAAAGTAAATTTAATGCAGCCTAAGTGCACAGTGTTTATATAGTTTACAGTAGTGTAAAGTATGCCATAGGCCCTCACTTTCATACTCACTGACTGACTCAGACGAACATCCAGTCTTGCAAACTTCATTCATGATAAGTGCCCTATACAGGTGTACAATTTAAAAAATATATATATTTTATTTTTTTGAGATGGAGTTTCACTCTTGTTGCCCAGGATGGAGTGCAATGGTACAATCTCGGCTCACCGCAACCTCCATCTCTTAGGTTCAAGGAGTTTTCCTGCCTCATCCTCCCGAGTAGCTGGGATTACAGGCATGCACCACCACCCATGGCTAATTTTGTATTTTTAGTAGAGACAGGGTTTCTCCATGCTGGTCAGGCTGGTCTCAAACTCCCGACCTCAGGCAATACCCCCTCCTTGGTCTCCCAAAGTGCTGGAATTATAGGCATGAGCCACCGGGCCCGGCCGTAAAAAATATTTTGTACTGTATTTTTTGCTGTGACTTTTCGAATGTCTAGGTATGTTTAGATATACAAATACTTACTTTGTTAGCGCTGCATACAGTATTAAGTACAGCAACATGCTACATACGTTTGTAGTCTCGGAGCAATAGGCGATACCATGTAGCCTAAGTACATAGTAGATGACACAGCCTACTACAGTTTCCATAAGTACACTGTATGATGGTCCCAAATGACAAAACTGCCCAACAAACATTTATAAGAATGCATCCTCTTCATTAAGTGAAGCATGACTGTAGTTTAATCAACAGGGACATTATCCTTTCTTTTGGGTGCCTCTTAAATATTCCATTCATTGACATACAGTGGCTGACACCCACTGAGACTCTTGTTGATACGGTGCAAGACCAATCTGACCTCCCCTTTAGTGTCACAAATGCCAGTTCAATTATCTTTCTCTGAGCATTTCACTTGCATTATTTTTTTTCACTTTGGCAACGTGAAGCAAATAGTCAGGGATACAGTAATCACTGAGGAATTGCAGAAGGTAAGAATCAATTTTTTTTTTTTTTGAGACAGAGTCTCACTCTGTCACCAGGCTGGAGTGCAGTGGCACAATCTCGGCTCACTGCAACCTCTGCCTCCTGGGCTCAAGCAGTTCTCCTGCCTCAGCCTCCTTAGTAGCTGGGATTACAGGCACGTGCCATCATGCCCAGCTACTTTTTGTATTTTTAGTAGAGACGGGGTTTCACCATGTTGGCCAGGATGGTCTCGATATCCTGACCTCGTGATCTGCCTGCCTCAGCCTCCCAAAGTGCTGGGATTATAGGTGTGAGCCACCGCGCCCGGCCAGGAATCAAAATAGTGTAGGAAAATTCATTGGGTTTAATATGCCTTAACAAATGCAAAAAAAGTGGACAAATTATATGAACGATGGTTTGTGAGACACTGTGTGTGAAGCAATGAAAGACGGTGATACCTGTGGGATATGAAATACTGACATGAGACCTACTATCACCTCAAGTTACTTCTTCAAGATAACTTCCTGCTGTGATGTGGCAAGGATGTTTGGAGACTCTTTTTGTTGATACAATTAAACTGAGGGTCTGGAAAAACAATTTTGCCTAATTTCACTGCGGTAGCAGTCCACAAGAAAAAAACAAAGACACTTGAAAATACGTTTGAATACACCTGGTCTTCCACCTGTTCATCTTATTAATGTCAGAAAAAGAGGCATTCACACGACACAACCATCTTGCAACAAGCCCGTATGAAAAGTGAAACATTAGCATTGAAGGAAATGTGTATAAATAGGTTGAACCACCACATCTTGACCCAAATCTACATTTCTTACTATGTGTTGTCATTTGTGGCTGACAAAGATAACGTTTTTTAATACAAATGCTCTCTGGCTTGCAATGGTTCGATTTAAGATATTTTGATTGCAGGACGGCAGAAAACCAATACAACTTCTATAGAAACCATATTTCAATCACCCACATTAGCATTCTGTTTTCGCAGTGCAGTATTCAATAAATTACATGAACTATTTAATGCTTTCTTATATAATAGGTTTCATATTAGACAATTTTGACCCACTATAGGCTAACGTAAGTGTTCTGAACACATTAAGGTAGGCTAGGCTAAGCTATGATGTTAGGTCAGTGAGGTGATTTAAATGCATTTTCGACTGACAATATTTTCAACTTTTGATGGGTTGATGCGAATGTCACGCCAAAGTAAGTTCAGAGAACGTCCATAATTTAAAGGGAGTTTTCTTTTTTGTGGGGGATAGGGGTCTCACTCTGTCACCCAGGCTGGAGTGCTGTGGCGTGATCATAGCTCACTATAGCCTTGAAATCATGGGCTCAAGTCATCCTCCTTCCTCACCCTCCTGAGTAGCCAGGACTATAGGTTTGTGCCATGATGCCTAGCTAATTTTTAATTTTTTTCTGTAGGGATAAGGTCTTGCTATATTGTCCAAGCTGGTCTTGGACTTCTGGCCTCAACTGATCCACCTGCCTTGGTCTCCCAAACTGCTAGGATTAGATGGGTGAGCCATTGCACTTGACCGAGTTTTATATGTATATGAACAGAACAAATTTCTCATGCAAACAAGGAAAAACTGTTATGTCTCATCCCCTCTCTTTGTTTCCCTAGAAAACTTCCAGATTCTTTCCAAATTAAGAATCATCTTGTGCCTGTCCTTCACTGCATAAAGACCACAGTCTAAACAATTTGCATGGAACACTGGATTACTCTTATTTTGCAAGGAAATTAAGGTTAGGGCCGGGCGCGGTGGCTCACGCCTGTAATCCCAGCACTTTGGGAGGCCGAGGCGGGCGGATCACAAGGTCAGGAGATCGAGACCACGGTGAAACCCCGTCTCTACTAAAAATACAAAAAATTAGCCGGGCGCGGTTGTGGGCGCCTGTAGTCCCAGCTACTCGGGAGGCTGAGGCAGGAGAATGGTGTGAACCCGGGAGGCGGAGCTTGCAGTGAGCCGAGATCGCGCCACTGCACTCCAGCCTGGGCGACAGAGCGAGACTCCGTCTCAAAAAAAAAAAAAAAAAAAAAAAAAAAAAGAAATTAAGGTTAGGGTGCCAGGTTATCAAATACAGTAAAGGTGAAGCGTACTGTAGATAAAACTAAAGTCTGCCCTTTAAATTCTCTGTATAGAAGACTGAAACTAGAGTCCCTGCAACACTGCCTGGCAAATAAATGTCTATCTATTAATTCAGAATAAAAGTATCCATAATGTATCAATAGTCTTGGTCTCTTGGTTTCTCACATCTCATAAATCTTGAACAATTGCCCACCATAATCATTTTAAGATCATTAGATTGAGTCTTTCGTTACCTGTATAGTAGCCATTTGCTATTGAGTCTTGGAGACTCATCCTGCAAGAATGCATCCTTCACTAGAGAATGTGTTCCTCTTAGTACAATCCTGTTGGTATTTGCACAGTCCACATTTCAGGTGCTAAATAAATCCCAGACTGCTTTCTGGAGCCCTGAATTGTTTCTTCAGATGGAAATCTCTGTTTAATGCAGGTTGAGGAATCCCATATTCACTACCCAGGACACTCACCCATCGCTTCACTCAGAGGAGTATCAAAGGTTCACCTTAAAACAATAAACAACAACATAGAAGTGAAATAGAAAGGTGGGTAAAATATTGATTGAATCAAGGAAAACAAAAATGTAAAAAACTTTGAGCATGAAAACCTTTTAAAAATATTTTACTAGGCCGGGCGCGGTGGCTCAAGCCTGTAATCCCAGCACTTTGGGAGGCTGAGATGGGCGGATCACGAGGTCAGGAGATCGAGACCATCCTGGCTAACACGGTGAAACCCCGTCTCTACCAAAAAAATACAAAAAACTAGCCAGGTGAGGTGGCGGGCGTCTGTAGTCCCAGCTACTTGGGAGGCTGAGGCAGGAGAATGGCATAAACCCGGGAGGAGGAGCTTGCAGTGAGCTGAGATCCGGCCACTGCACTCCAGCCTGGGCAACAGCGTGAGACTCCGTCTCAAAAAAAAAATAAAAAATAAAAAATAAATAAAAAAATAAAAATATTTTGCTAGTTGATAATACAAAATCAATAAAGTTTGTAATTCTCTTCCTATAAGACCGTACTATTAAACTATATGCAGGTTGGAGATGGATGACAGCACCACCTGAGTGGCATTTTTATTTTAAGGCAAATCAGAAACAATTTTTGGTAATCTCTCATCAAAGGGTAGGAAAAGGATACATATCTATAGTATGGGTTATCTGTATAAAGACATGTCATGCAGATATTCACAAAAACCAGTTGGAAGGCATCAAAGAAAGACTTAACTAATGTCTACAGCATTTGTGTAAGACGAAAAGCAAATAATATGAGGACAATCTAACTTCCAGAGCAGCAAAGTAGTTTTCACTGCATTCAGAATAATAATCTCAGTGTTCTGTATACACAAATTAATTCCTTGTGTGCCTTTCACAATTAGAAGAAACTAAATCATATAATGAAAATGATCACAGCTCTTTTTAAGCATGTGATTCTGAGTGAATTTTGACTTGTGATTTTCAGAAAAGTATCCCTCTCCTTTTCAACCAGAGGTATTTCAGAGCAAATTTCTGTGGAACACTAAAACAAATAACGTGTAACATTTGTCTTTCCTAATAAAAGTGATATTTCCATTCAATTAGTAAAATGATACTTGAAAAGATGAAAATAATTGAAAGTATATTTAAAAAATTATGAAGAAATTTTTAAATAAAGGAAAGAAAGGCATGAATAGAGAAAGCAAAAATGTTAATTTGCTTTTTAGAGGATGTTTATGTGAAATTAAAAAAAGAAAACTGCAAACAAATGTTAAAGGTATTTTTATGCCAAAACAAACAAACAAGCCCAAAACAACAACAAGACTAAATAGTACCAGGAAAGCTTGAAGTTGTAAAACGTGTCCTTCATCAGCAAGCTGAATGAATGTCTGGACTCTGGAGACAAACACAGCACAGCCAACCTCAAGGTACTTCTCTTATTTTCCTGTAGGGCTTTAGCTCAGATTCAGTATCATGGGAGGGGTAATAGGCCTAACTGTTAAGATGTTGTGAGAATTGAATGAACTAATGATACATAACACTTGTAGACTAATGGCTGGTCAATCCGTCAACCACAAAGTCAATATTGCAGATACTGACAGTGTTTTCTATGTAAGTGAAAGGCATATCATTTGCATCAATTGTGAAATACATCATTATTTTTGTCACAATGAAAGAATAAAACCATTGACAAATGGTAACACAAATACTTCTTATGACTTAGAATCTTTACCTCATAATTATTGATGATATCTCTTTTCAACTTTACAAATGTGGATATTTGTGTTATATCACTCTTATTCAGGGAGATGAAAAATTATGCAAAACACACTAAGAAAGGTATTATTAAATTTCTTCCATTTGGATCAAACTCTTCCGAGTCACTTTTAATCTCATCTTGCCTGACTTCCTTCCTTATCATCTGTGCTAATCAGAAGCATTTGGTGATGCTGCATTCCTTGTGAAATTCCTATGATACTTTTTGTGAGATTATCTTTCTAATCTACTGCTACTCTGCAAGTTTTGATGATATTAGTAGAAGCTGTCAAGGAAGCTTTTTAGACTAGATTCAGGTGACACATACAAAGACAACCACATAAAGTTTGTGTTGTGACCAGCAGTGTTTTGATACTATCAACTTTTAGACGGATCTCTATTTGAAAGGTGTGAAAATGTGCATTTTAGCATTAGTGGATACACTATTTTTCTCTGTGACTGCTCATTTCTCAGGGGAATATTATGGTTGTTGATCTGCTGTAGTTTGTTCTTTTTTTGAGGAAACATGTTCAAACATATTTTCATATAAATTAACCAAGTCCTCTTACCTTCTGCATGACTCTTAGGCAGTTAATAGTGGATTACTGAAATTCCTATTTCATATGTTGCAAATTCTGATAATTTTACTCTGCCTCAGCATCTATTTTGTATAATACTTAACTTGCATATACCACAAGCAGGACTCAGTCATCCTTGACACAGTTTCAAGTTCCTCAATTCCTCCCAGTTCCTGAAAGTTGTTGATACAGTTACATTGACTTGTCCCACAGAGTACACCTACTCCATGTGAACTGAGCAGATATGCCGCAGTAGCCACCTGTCCATCACAGTGTGACTCTATGGAACTTATGCTTGCTTCCTGTAAACCCAGAAATTAGAACTCCCCAAGAGCAACCTGCGTGTGTAATGCAGTGGATTCCAATAAAGGCTTCAGCAACTGGGCCTCCCTCTGACTCTCTCTTTGCTCCCTACTGGCTTGTGAGTGTGTGTCCAGGAAGGCTCCCCTCTTCTCATTGGTCATGTGACGCATGCTGACCTTTTTTCTCTGGGATGTGTAAGGAATGCACTGCTCGTGCTATTTCATGTGTTTTACTGAGCTGCCTCCTCTGGGTCTTACTCAACCAATACACTTGAACCTAAGTGTTTTCCCAGTCAGGGCTCCCTGACAGCATGGCAGCCTTGGTGTGGGTAAACCATACACAAATCACACAAGAAACATGAGAGAATCTTCTAATACAATGAAGTTTCCTGTGATAGGGACACCTGGTCACAGGTCAGATACTTACGCATTTGGCCATCTATGAGGACAAAGGAGTATCCTGTGAAAAGTACATAGTAGACATCCATGACCAAATTGTATTAAGTCTCCTTTGGGCAGGGCTAGAGTTTATAGACACTGTCCAGAGGAATACCTTAAGGTCAAACTAGAAATAACAAAAATACAAAATATGTGGAGAAATAATTTTATAAGATACAATTCAGAAAAACGATTGAGAAGGAAGATAGGTATGGCATAGAGGTAGCTGAATGTTTGCACAGTCAGTTGGGCTAATTTCTACAGACTTAGAAGAAGCTGTAGTTGAGAATTTCTGTCCTAATGTTATATATATGAACAATAGTATCTCTAGGCTGCATTCCACATCCAATTCTTTAATCCAGAACAATTTAATATTAATTTTTTCCTCCATTCCTCTTTCTAATCCCATGGATAGTGATCATACAAATCACTCTTGATCAGTTGCTGCAGAAGTAGATGTTTTGTGGCTTTCATAAAATGTGTTCTTTGGATTACTTGTTACTATGGTCAACTTTCCTGTTAGCTACTTGAAAAATGGAATGGGTTTTTGTGTTTCTTCATGAATATATTAAGTGAAGAAGAAACGTAATTTATAATTTTGGATGTTGACTGTGTTTGCAACTAGACTTTCAGGTTGTAAGTTCATTTAAGTTAATAGCATGTTCTGATGTCATACATATAAGCTATGTATTCATTGAACTCTTAACTTCTATTCAGACTGTTGGGTGGAAACAGAGTGTTGGGTTCTTGCCTCATAAGGTACTCTTATTTGGGAAGTTTCAATGTTTACATTGACATCTCTCTGAGAAATCTGGTGGGCAGTGTAACCTCAGTGAAACCAGCTTACAAGTTGTTTAGAAGGTTGTGGGAAATAATATCTGTGATGCTTTCATAGTAATATTTGGGGTTTTGCTGCTCAGCACTATGTCCTCTGTGCCTGCAATACCATGTTAGCACAATTTTGAGTCTATCACCGTGAGGCATTAGAGCTCATCAACATGCTTGCCAGTTTTCCGTGGGTCACCCCTTGTGCGCATCTACTGTGTATCCTTAATGGACTGCATTCTGACTTTTTTTGGTCAGTGTCAGCAGAGATTGGCTTAATCTATCAGGTATATAAAGTTATTATTTTTATCACAGCCCACCTATGACCATGATGATATCTATTCTGTCGCTGTTGGAATTGTCATTCGGCACTATACTGTGATACTCTAAACTGGTATTAACCTGAATCACTCCCTCTTAGTTGAGAAAGCGGAGAGACTCCATCTGGCTCTTTCATTTGCAAGACAACAAGGGCTCTTTACCCACCACCTACCTCAAGGACTTAACTTGTGCAAGCTGACTCCTAGCACATCAAAAAATGCAAATAACGGATAAGATGCTATGGCAAGCTAGGTCCGCAGTTCCCAGGAATTTGTCCGGGTGATAGTACCCCAAGTCCCCACGTTCCTGTCCGGTTGATAGCCCAGCGTCTATCACCATGTGATGGATTTAAAGCCCCTGCACCTGGAACTGTTTGCTTTTCTGTAACCATTTGTCTTTTTAACTTTTTTGTCTGTTTTACTTCTGTAAGATTGCTACAGTTAAGCTCCCCCCTCCCCTTTCTAAACCAAAGTATGAAAGAAAATCAAGCCCCTTCTTCCGGGCTGAGAGAATTTCGAGCATTAGCCATCTCTCAGTTGCTGGCTAAGAAAGGACTCCTGAATTCGTCTCTAAGTGTGACGTTTCTCTCTAACTCGCTTGGTTACAACAATAATTCCACAACAAAATCCCAGCAGAACACATGCTCCCAATAAATTCATGATGGAGTCTATAGAATAAAATAACTTCATTATCACAGGGTTCTCTCAAAGTCTTGAAGGTATAGTTGTCATCTAAAACTTAAAGAAGGATTGCCTGCACAAGGAAACATGACTTGTGTTCCTTGTCATTGGTATCTCTCAATCTTTCCTTCTAATGTCCTGAATCCCTGCCTTCCAAAAGAGCTTTAGTGGGATCTTGTAGATAAACTATCTGGCATCTTCTAAAAATGGGATTTTCTGTGATATGTGAGACACAGGAACCTTTCTTTGAAGAAGTGATTACTGACACTCAAAGTGGTGACTATGTAATGGGAAGCCAGTGGAAAAAAAGAAAGAGGAGAAAAGTTCCTGGAGCTTGATGGTGTCTTTCTGAAGCAGATGCACCTGAATTTAGAATTGTGAATAGATAAGGAAGCTGCTTTCCTGCTCTCTCCCTACATATATGACCATCAACCAATGAATCATCATCACCTTGTGAAAGTTATTTGTTTATGTCTATGTAGTTGGTTTTTTGTTTTTGTTTTTGGTTTTTTTTTGGTACCAAAATAACACTTGTAAAATAAGATTTTAATTGTGAAATACTTAAAAAACATATAAGACTCAAACTACTTTGTTGGGAACAGGCCCCAAATCTGTCCATAAACTGGCCCCAAAACCAGCCATAAACAAAATCTCAGCAGCACTGTGACATGTTCATGATGGCCATGATGCCCACATTGAAGGTTGTGGGTTTACTGGAATGAGGGCAAGGAACACCTGGCCCACCCAGGGGGGAAAACCGCTTAAAGGGGTTCCTAAACCACAAACAATGGCATGAGTGATTTGTGCCTTAAGGACATGTTCCTGCTGCAGTTAACTAGCCAGATCCATCCCTTTGTTTTGGCCCATCCCTTTGTTTCCTGTAAGGAGTACTTTTAGTTAATCTATAATCTGTAGAAACAATGCTTATAACTGGTTTGCTGTCAATAAATATGTGGGTAAATCTCTGTTTGGGGCTCTCAGCTCTGAAGGCTGTGAGACCCCTAATTTCCCACTCCACACCCTATATTTCTGTATGTGTGTCTTTAATTCCTCTAGCGCTGCTGGGTTAGGGTCTCCACGACTGAGCTCGTCTTGGCACCACTTAATTACAAGAGTATAAGTAACAACATAAAAAATGGGCAAACGACTTCAAAATAAGACATACAAATGGCCAAAAGACATACAAAAAATTCTTCAACACATGTAATCATCAGATAAATGTAAATTAAAATCATAATGAGATATTGGCTCACACCTGCTACATTGGTTATTGTCAGGATGATGAAATATAACAAATGTTGGTGAGGAAATGAAGAAAGATAACCTTTGTACATTGTTGGTGGGAATGTCAATTGGTACAGACATTTTAGAAAACACTATGGAAGTGTCACAAGAAATTAAAAATAGAATTACTGTATGATACAGCAATCTCTTTCCAGGGTATATGCCAAAACAACTGACATCATTATGTTGAAGAGATGTCTGTATTCTCATGTTCATTTCAGCATTATTTACATTAGCCAAGATTTGAAAACAACTTAAGAACTCATTAATGGATAAATGGATTAACAAAAATGTGGTATATATACACAATGGGATACCATTCAGCCTTAAAAACATAGGAAATTCTGTCATTTGCAACAACTTGGATGAACCTACAGTACATTATGCTAGGTAAAATAGGCTAGGCACAGAGGGACAAATACCATATGATCTCAATTCTATGTGGAATCTTAGAAGTCAAACTCATAGAAGTTGAGAATGATATGGTGTTTACCAGAGGTTGTTATGAAGGGATGGTTGGGGAAGGGGAGATGTTGGTCAAAGGGTGTGAAGTTTCTATTAGACAGGCGGAATAATGTCTGGTGATTTATTTCATAGCACGGTAAGTATAGATAATAAGAATGGGTTGTATATTTCCCAAAACAGCTAACAGAGATAATTTCAAATGTTCTTACCACAAAGAAATAATAAGTATTTGAGGTAATGGATATGATGATTAGCCTAATTTGTCCATTCCACAATGTATACATATATCAAAATGCCACAATTAACCCCATGAATAAGAGTACATACAGTTATTATCTGACAATTAAAAATAATAAATAATTTTAGATTTACTGAAAAGTATAAGGAGAGTATAGTTTTACATACCATTCAGCTTCTCGCAGTCTTAACATCTTAAATAGCCATAACATAGTTGTGAAAACAAATAAAACTGAATGTGGTTAAAACCATTGACTGAAATACAGATTGTCTTTATACTTTACCTGATTTTACATTAATGTCACTTTTTCTGTCAATTATTCAATCCAGGATGCCACATTATACTGTCAGGTTCACTACTTATTTATTGCTATATAACTCATTTATACAGCAAAGTGCCTCAAAACCACACACACACATATTACTCACTGTTTCTTTGGGGCATGAATCCTGGTTTAGATGATGTCCAGGCTGAAGTCTCAGCTGAAGGTTCAGCTGCGGAGGAATCATCTTCCAAGCTCACAGTTTGTTGTTAGGATTCAATTACATGCCCAGGGTGAAATTACTTCACTAGTAAATCATACCAAAACTTTAAAAAATTTATAACAATCCTTCACTAACTCCTCTTCCAAGAGAAGAAGAAAACAAACAAAGGGAAAAAAACCAAAAAGGAAAAAGAGAGTAATTCCCAATGCATTTTATGAAGTCAGTTAACCTGATACTACATCTGGAAAAAGACATTATAAGAGAGCAAAATTAGAGACCAACATGCCTTATAAATATGAGACTCCTCAAGGAAAAACTATGAAAACACAAAAGCACCATAGACAAAGGACATATGCTATTACCAAGGATATTTATTCCAGCACTGCAAGTTTGGATAAACATACAAAAACAATTAGTAAAATATACTATCTAAATAGTATAAAGAGTAAAAACACATGATCACCTCTTAAGATGAAGAATAAGCATTTGACTAATTCGAATCCCATTTATGATTTGAGCATTTATGAAAACATTGAGCAAATGAAGCATAGAAGGGAACTTTGCCTAAAAAGAGCATCAATTAAAAATTCACATAACAACATACAGTGTCATGAAAGCCTCAGTAATTTCTCTAGGATTAGAAATAAGACACAGAGGTCCACTCTTGCCACTTCTATTCAACAGAATTTTGGAGGATGTAGCCAGGACAATTAGGCTACAAAAATGTAAGACATCCACAATTGAAAGGAAGAAGTTAAACCATCTTCATTTGCAAATGACATAATCCTGTGTATAGAAAATCCTAAGGAATTCACTAAAATAAGATCAGAATCTAAAAACAAGTTCAGTAACTTTGCAGTATACAAAGGTGGCTCCCACCTGTAATCCCAGCACTTTGGGAGGCCGAGGCAGTTGGATTGCCTAGGGTCAGGAGTTTGAGATCAGCCTGGCCAACATGGTGAAACCCCGTCTGTACTAAAAATACAAAAATTAGCTGGGCATGGTGGTGGGCACCTGTAATCCCAGCTACTCAGGAGGCTGAGGCAGGGGAATCACTGGATCCTAAGAGCAGAGGTGGAGGTTGCAGTGAGTCGAGATTGTGCCATTGCACTCCAGCCTGAGTGACAAGAGTGAAACTTTATCTCAAAAACAAAAAAGAAACTCAGAAAACTATTCCTATGAAAAAAGCTTCAAAGTGGAGATATACTTAGGAATGATGTAATGAAATCTGTGTAAAATATGTACATTGAAAACTACAAAACGTATTGAAAGAGACTGAAGATGTCCTAAAAAGTGTAAAAACAAAAATCCCACGATCAATGATTAGAAAACTTAATATTGTAAAGATGGCAATACTTTCCAAATGAATTTATGGATTTAATAGAATCTATAGTAAAATACTGCTTCTTTAAAAAAATGCAGTTATTGACAAGCTACTTCTAAATTTCATATGAAAATGCAATTGCTCCAAAATAGCCAAAACTAACCCAGAAGAATACAGTTGGAGTACTTGACTCATATTTCTTGACTTAGAAACGTATCACAAACTGATAGTAATCCAGACATTGTGGTCCTGGTATAAGTTCAGCCACATGTGTTATTGGATAGAATTGAGGGTCCACAAAATTACCTTTATATTTATGGTTTAACTGATTTTAAAGATTGCAAAAGCATATCGATATGGAAAAATGTTTCTTCCAACAAATTTTGCTGGCAGAAGTGGATATCCACTTGCAGGCTGGATTCCTCCCTCAAATCATATAAACAATTGGCTTGAAGTGGATCATAGACCGAAACATAAGAGTTAAAATGACAAAATCTATGAAAGTGAATGTATGAATTAGTCTTCACAGCCTTAGTTTAAACAATAGAGTCTAAGACACTTCATCAAAATACATGTAACAGAAACCAAAAAGAAATCATCAAAACTTAAAATTGTACTAATCAAAGTACACAATCAAGATAACCCAAACGATGGGAGAAAATGTTTGCAAATCATATACTTGATAGGGGTCTATTATCCACAGTATGTAAAATGTTCTTACAACTAAAAAATAAAAAGAAAAATATCCTAATTAATAATGGGCAAAATTTTTGTGTGACTAGACATTTTCCCAAAGAAGTTATACAAATGTACAATGCTCAACAAATTTAGTCCTTAGTAAAATGCAGACCAAATTCATTGTGAGATACACTTCACTGCTTCACTAATCTTAAAGGCATATTTATAAGAAAATTAAGGTAGTTTGCATCACTATGTACTGTTCAGTATAATTTATATGACATTGCGAAAGTTGAAATTATAGTAAAATGATTAGAGGCTGCTAGGAGCTTGTGAGAGGAGGGTTGGAAAGGAAAATTGCAGATATCCTACCAGCAGTGAAATTATTCTCTATGCTACTAAAATGGTCAGTTAATGCTACTATTTGTAAAATTCTACGGAACTTTATATCACAAAGAGTGAATAAAAATGTATACAAATTAAAACATTATCGAATGGGGGTATTTCATTGAGAAATGCAGATAGAATAATATAATTGCACATTTTAATTTATAAAGTTCTTTCCTATGGGAGTATGAATGACCAACTCTGATACCAGTCTGCATATATTTTGGGACTCAACGTTTTCATAAAGGGGGTTAATTTTCTCATTGTTAGAATGAGAGGTTACATGCAAGTAGTAAAAATAAGTAGATTCATTCATATGGTACTTGATTAGAATACATAATGCTGGAGACATTAGTAGGAATACAGGCTTAAATTTATATAGATACACATAGACAAATGTAGATGTATTTTTACGTATGTGTTTTTGTGGAGTTAATATGCAGATATATTCCTGTCAGCTGGCAAAGTCCAGAATCAACAGATCACCCACTAGCAATGAGTGCACCCACTGCCCTGATCATTGTTTCTAATACTAGACACCAATAAAAAGAAAAATTCCAGCCAGGTGCGGTGGCTCACGCCTGTAATCCCAGCACTTTGGGAGGCCAAGGTGGGCAGATCACGAGGTCAGGAGATCGAGACCATCTGGCTAACACGGTGAAACCCCGTCTCTGCTAAAAACAAAAAAATTAGCTGGGCGTGGTGTCGGCGCCTGTAGTCCCAGCTACTCAGGAGGCTGAGGCAGGAGAATGGTGTGAACCCGGGAGGCAGAGCTTGCAGTGAGCCGAGATCGCGCCACTGCACTTCAACCTGGGCAACAGAGCGAGACTCCGTCTCAAAAAAAAAAAAAAAAAAAAAAAAAATTTCCTTGAAGAAATTATGAACATTAGGCTTGGGTAGGGAATCAACACAATTAACCTTGAGCACTTTATAGTGCAGAAAGTAATAAAATGCTAAACAGTAACACAACCAACAAAGCAATCAAACAAACAAAAAAAAATCAAACTGCAACAACATGGATATATCAAAATGGTATAGGAATCATCTGAAAGACCTTACATGGCACACTCTACAACAATTTGAGGAACAAAATCAATAAACTAGTAATTACAGTGTGAAGTAAATATTTGTGATTTCATACATTTTATGTGATATATTAAATGATGAATATAAATAATGCATGGAGTAGAATGAGAAATTTCCACGGCAAAGAAATACAAATGGCATTGTAGAAGTTCTGCCTAGCAGGAGGTGGAGCATGTTTCTCCAATTCTTAAAATATGTGCAGGGCACAGTGACTTCTTTTTAAAAAGGTCAACATGGAAAGGGGAACAAAAATTACCTTACTATTCACCAATATAGAGAACTTATATTCTTTGAAGAAATGGAGATCCCTGACCTAAATTATCTCATGGAAATTATCAAGTTAATATCAACAGTAATAAGCACGTTGATAGTGTGTACCCTTGATATGATGTGATGAGAATGGCATATTCCATCTGTAATCTTCCCTAAAACCAACAACTCCAGTCAAAACGTTAGAAAAACATCAGTGAAATAGTTAAATCCCATTTGAGAGATGTCAATGGCCTCAAAAGCAAGAAAGGTCTAAGAAACTGTCAAAGCAAAAGGAGTCTAGGAATACATGATATCCCGGATGAAATCCTAGAACACAAAACTGACAATAAAAGAAAACTAAGAAATCTGAACAAAAGTGTGATGTTATTGAATTATAATATGTAATACTGGTTTGTTAATTTTGACAAATATACAACACTAATTTAAGAGATTAAGAAAACTGTGCTTGGGGTATATATAAATCATCTGCACTGTCTGTGAAAGTGCTCTGTAAATATAAATGTATTTAAAAATGTTTAATAGAAAAATAAATATTTTTTAAAAATCACCTCCTAGTTTAATAAACAGAACATTACCAAAAGTGCCCCATGTATGCAATTCTCCAATTCAATCCACTTCCTAACCCCATGAAGTTCACCAGTATTCTAAGTTTACTAATTGATATTTCCCTTTGTTGCTTATTTTTGTAAGTTTGCATTTCTTTTTTCTTTTTTGAGATACAGTCTCTCAGCCTGGCCAACATGGTGAAACCCCATTTCTACTAAAAATACAAAAATTAGCCGGGCAGTAGTGGCACATTCCTGTAATCATAGCTACTTGGGAGGCTGAGACAGGAAAATTACTTGAACCCAGGAAGCAGAGGTTGTGGTTAGTCAAGATCGCGCCACTGCACTCCAGTCTGGGTGACAGAATGAGACCCTGTCCCCCCATGTCCCCAAAATGAGAGATATGGTCTCATTCTGTTTTCCAGGCTGTAGTGCATTGGCATGAAGATGGTTCACTGCAGCCTTGACTTCCTAGGCTCAAGCAATCCTCCTGCCTCAGCCTCCTAGGTAGCTGGGACTACAGGAAAGTGCCACGAACCCTGGCTAATTTTAAAAATTTATTGTAGAGATGGGGGTCTCACCATGTTGCCCAGCCTGATTTTGAACTCCTGGGCTTAAGCAATTCTGCCTCAGCCTACCAAAGGATTGGGATCACAGGCATGAACCACTGTGCCTAGCCTTAGCTTACTTAATAGTATATTGTACAGTTTTTCTTGTCATCAAACTCAGACATGTTTAATTTACCCATGTCCCCACTCTAATCACGAGAAGACATGAGACAAATCAATATTGTGGGACACCCCACAAAATTCCTGATAAGTTCTTTTCAAAAGTGTCAAAGTCATGCAAAATAGACTGAGAAACTACAGCAGATTGGAAAAGACCCAATGTGACAGGTAGCCCATAAGATGGTGCTCAATGAGCCCTACCTGTTGTTTTACAAAGCCCTGTAGTATAATCCTCCACGCCTGACAGTGAACAGGACATGTGATGTGCTTGAAACAATAGACTATTACAAAGGTGATGGGACATTACTTGAGTGAAATAATACAAATTTCTTCCTCCCAGCCCTTGCGTATTTTTCTGGAATTGTAACGTATGTTATGCTCTCAGACACCAAAAACAATCATGAGGCTTGTAGGAGAATATCAAACAGCATAAGGAGACATGTAGACTAGACTCAGATGTCTGAACAAGTATATGTTCATGGAGAAACATCACTGGATTAACATCCAGTCCCACAGTGCTCTTCCCTTTTTACTCCTATTATCTACAAACAGTAACTCCCAGAATTCCTTCAAATCCACTGCCCCATTCTCATGCCCTGGCCTGTGCCATGGACACACTTCTTCCTCTTCTAATTCCCCTCCTCCGTTTGGTCAAAAACTGTTCCTCAATCTTCAGAATCTCCTCCAATGTTCCTCATCCTAGAGGCCTTCCTTGTCCATCCCATTACAGGTCTCATGCCTGTCCTCTCAGTTCCCAAGGGCACACTTCCACTTATAGTTTAGATTTTGTTAAGTTTTCTGAATTCCCACTAGACTGAAATCAGAGGACATAAATTTTAGAAGTATTTTCCCCTGTGAGTCCAACACATGCAGTGGCCAAAGAGCAACACAGATTTTTTTAAAAAAATATTTAATCTTACATATGAATCTCTCGAAGTCTTTACCTGTATTTTTGTCTTTTCCCCAATTAACTCTATCTTTCAATCTGAAGAAGATTTGAACTTGAAAATGAACTTTTTTTTGCTCCTTTCTGTTCTCAGAACAGGCATAAACCCTGCTGTTCCCCTCAGACTCTTCTTGTCTCCCCATTCTCAAGCCACTGTAGAGACCCTCTTATGGATCATGCTACTTCTACCTCATATGCTCCTTTTCTCTCCTTCTGGAAAGTTTTGCCCCTTTGATCAAGGAAGATGTTCCTGTTCTCTAAGATCCAGCTCTACTAATATGACTCCTTTGATAAATATTTCCATATCCTTCTTATATTTCACTTTTTTTTTGTATTATTTTCTGTCAAACGTTATTACAATTCTGTTAGCCTGCTTGCAGCCATGACATAGTTTTCATTGTCTACACATGGATGAACTTGTTTTGAAACCTTCTGCTATTTCCTGTCACCTGCAGCAAAACATGCAGAAAGGTGTCAGCAGGACAGGTTGAAATCACAGAGTGGTGCAGCCTCATTTACTAAGGAATGCCTCATTGGCATCTCTCTTCATGGCACAGATGGTGGAAGACATCCATGACTCTGAATCAAAGTCCATTTCAGATCAGAATTAGAGTTTCAAGATATTGCGAGTTCATTTATGAATTACTTTCATTTTTGCTTTCAAGTTCACATGTATAAAATCAGACTATTATATGTATAGCAGTTTGATATATATATCAATGTATAGCAGTTTAATTGATATATATATATATAATTTCCAGTTAGATCCATCTTAAATCTTTGTTTCATTGACTTCCAGGAGGTAGCCCTTATTTAGACTCCTAGAGGTACTGTACAGGCCAACTCTGACCTCCGGTTCTGAGAACTCCCAACTATATCCGGGTCCTGGTACCAGAATGGCTATCAACTCTGCAGTAATGGGAGATGAAGGGGAGCTGGAAACGGGTGTTTACAGCGTGGCTTTCATGGGATACTTCTTTTACGAGGCCAACGCCCTAAGCCATTAAGTGTCTGACTCATAACCAAGTGTCCGTCTAACAGGAAATGTGTTTACATCGGCAGATGCCCTTGTGGCTCTTGTCTGACCCATGACCTGTTTCTTCCTATGTGACCATCTCTCTGGCACTGGGAATCAGATCTTGTGTTCTCCCAGTGTCCCAGGAAAAACCAGGCCTTGGGTAAACCCTGGTTCTTCAAATGGAAGGCACAAGTTTAATAAATCGATTAGCAAAACAATTTTGGGATTGAATGATCAGTTGTAAAGTGATGGATAGAGTGATGAAGTAAGGAAAGTCAGGATACAGAGAAAAGCATATAGCTGAGAAACTTCTTTCACCCTCGTACAACTTTTTGTTTAAATAAAAAATGGTATTTTTTAATGTATATAAAGGCATTGGGAGAAAGTTTTACCTTGAAGCCCCCACAATACCTCTCGTATGACAGGTACTTAGTTGGAAAAGATAAAAAGAGAGTCAATCGAGAATCTCAGGGGAAATACAAACATGATTAAAGAAGTATCCCTTAAAAAATGACAGTATTTCAGGATTACTGAAAAATACTTCAATTTTTCAGACGAATGCAAAAAAAAAAAAAAAAAAAGAAAATTACTAACATTTAAAAAAAGGGTATAAAATCATGGTCTGTGCAGTTTATGAAAAGAGGGTGTTGCAGAAACACCAAGGTATTTTTCTGGGAAAAAGAAACAAACCTTAGGTTAAAACAAAGTTAATACGGCCGGGCGCCGTGGCTCACGCCTGTAATCCCAGCACTTTGGGAGGCTGAGGCGGGCAGATCATGAGTTCAGGAGATCGAGACCACCCTGACTAACATGGTGAAACGCCGTCCCTACTAAAAAAAAAAAAAAAAAAAAAAAAAAAAAGCCGGGCGAGGTGTCGGGCGCCTGTAGTCCCAGCCACTAGGGAGGCTGAGCCAGGAGAATGGCGTGAACCCGGGAAGCGGGGCTTGCAGTGGGCCGAGATCGCGCCACCGCACACCAGCATGGGCGACACAGCGAGACTCCATCACAAAAACAAACAAACAAAAAAAAAACAAAAACAAAGTTAATACAGGAGAAAGAACCAAAACAATGATAAGAAGCCTGAAAAGGAAAATTTTTACGGGTAAAACGCGGGTTAAAGGTTTTGTGCGGCGCAAGCGGCGGATAAGAGACTCCTGGCAAACGCCATAAGCCGAACAGACTCGCCCGGAAACGGAAACAGTGAGGGGAGACCAGCGTCGTCCACGCCACCGGAGCCGCGCATGCGCGAAGTGGATCGGCTCCTGCCGCCACCGTCTTCCCCCTCTGTCATGTGACCTTCCCACAGCGCAATGCGGGCTCTTCGCTGCGCCGGACAATGGCGCACTTCCTGCCGGCATCCCTGTGAAAACCGAGGAGCTGGGGTCTGCGGCGCCGCTCGCTCCGACGGGGGATCTGGACCCCGGCCCCGCCACGTATACTTGAGCGGATACGCCCGACATCTATATCACATTAGAAAACATTTGAAAGAATTATAACCCGTTAAGGCTTTAGTCTAAGAAATTACATTCATCTTATGAACTGTAGTGCTGCCAAATAGAGTAATGTGTATGGAAACACACAGTTCCGGGTTTAATGGGACACTGCAAAGTCAGGTGAATTCGTTTTACAGTCACATCTGAAGTATGATTCCGTGCATAGTAACACACTCCTATACATCCATGTTTGTAAATGAAATCAATTAGCGTAATGGGATTCATTTCGACCTTTCAACCCTTGCGTTAAATGACAGGAAAAGTGGTCTTGGCCAGGATTCCCTGAGTCTTTATTGGGAATAGTTACCAATTAAATTTCACCCCTAGCCCCTGCAGCAATTATGAATTATGTTTCAGTTTTTAAACGAATATAAGAAAAATCCTACTCAAATGAACACAGCAGTTCCTGGATGCTGGACGGCCATCTGTTTTGTTTTGTGTTTTTTTTTCCCCTCCTGATATTAAGACTGCCATCAGCCCCCCTTTCTATTGTCATCAGCCCCCTCTTTCTGTTGATGCTAGATGGCGCTGTGAGCACAGGGGTCCCTCATGCCCAAAACTATAGTGTAGCAGGTACTTCTGCAATGCAAGTAAGTAGAGGTTTAGGCGTGAAAGGAACCTATGCTTGGTACTGAAACGTCGTTTTCTAGGTGGAGAGTTCGTTTTCTGATTTCGTATTTTTCACAGGGAGGTCCAACTCAGTCAAGAGAAGCTTCTACCTTGAAAATACTAAAATTTTGTGTGGACACTTTTCCTGGACTTTAGGTTGTCTATTTTCATCACCTATAACTTTTTCTTTGCCAATGCAGGGGCTAAGCCTCAACCCCACATAATTTCTTAAAAATCTAGCTGTGACATAGATTTGTAACTTCCTTCATGTGTACTCTAATTGCTGTTCTCCTTGTGATGCCTCAAATATTTTGACTTGTATACATGTTGTGGTTTCTACATGAATACAAATCATTCTTTTGTCTTTCCCAGCTTAAATTTGCATCGTTTTTCAGCTACTTATTCATGTGTTCAATCTTAAATTACTTCCTGCAGGATACCTTCAGTGACTATTTACATTAGGGTTGTATGCACATGCATTTTGTGGATTTCCACATACCTATGCAGCCTCTCTAATCTGATTTTTATTGCCTATATGTTCGAATATCAGCTTGACTGATGTCTCAAATATAGGAGAAATGAATGTTTGTTGTTTATTTATCCATGCCTCACATGTAGCAATATATATACCACATGGTTGTCACTAGATTTTCTTAGTTTGCAAAAATGCATAGGTGAAAATCAACTGTCTTCCCTTGTAGTGATAATGAAAAATTGAGTATTGAAGTTAAAATATATTTACAGCAGTATAAAATGATATTCTTAGAGATAAATTGGGCAAAATTTGTACTCTGGGAATTAGAAAACACTGATGAGATTAGTTTTAAAAGATCTAAATAAATATAGCGATATACTAATTTCATGAATTGGAAGGTCAATATTAAGAGAGCGATTCTTACATTTTAATCTATGCATTCACTACATCCTCAATCAACATCCCATTATGAATTTTTTTTAGAAATCAACAAATAGATTCTAAAATTTATATTAGAAAGTAAAAGTAGAATATCCAAACACATTAAGAAAAGGAGGAACAATGTTGGGGTACTCACGTTACCTATTTCAAAATTTAATGTAATGCAGTATTAGTACAGATAGTGTGTTTTGGTGTAAGGATATATATTTAGATAAATGGAACAACTTAGCACCCAGAAATAGACCTACACATTTATGGTTGGTAGATTTTTGACTCATGTTCCAAAGAAATTTAATGGAGAAAGGACAGTTTGCAACAAATGGTTCTTGAACAATTGAATATTCATATACCAAAAATCAGAACCAAAATGTGCACCCTTATTTTGTAGTATATATTAAAAATAATTCAAAATTAATCATAGATTAAAATGTAAAACCTTAAGATAGAAAATTTCTGAAAAACATAGCCAGGTGCAATGGGTCATGCCTGTAATCCTATCACTTGGGAGGCCCAGTGGAGTGGATAACTTGAGCCCAGGAGTCTGGGAGCAGCCTGGACAACATGGTGAGATATTGGCTCTATGAAAACACAAAAACATCAGCTGGGCATGGTGGTGGCTGTAGTCCCAGCTACTTGGGAGGCTGAGGTGGGAGGATCACTTGAGCCTGGAAGGTGGACGTTGCAGTAAGCCAAGATAGTGCCACTACACTCCAGTCTGGGTGACAGAGTGAGACCTTGTCTCAAACACACACACACACACACACACACACACACACACAAACATAGAGGTTAACCTTTGCGACCTTAGGTTAAGAAATAATTTGTATACAGGAAATAAATATTATAAAGCAGAAAAGGTAATGTATTCAATTTAAAATTATTATAATTGTTGTGTTTCAATGTCACTTAAGAAAATGGCAAGAGATGCCAGAGGCTCAGCATGAAATATTATTTTCGGTGTGTAACTGTGATCAATCTATATAGAGAATTATACATATAAGAATAAATTTAAGAATAATAAATTAATAAACATTGTAAAATAAAATGGTAACCATTAATCAATAGATATGAATGGCAAATAAGTCCAAACTATGCTCAATACCAAAGTCATTAAAAAGATGTGACTTGAAACCACAATAACGATTTAGACTGTTTCTTCAAATATCCAGGAAGTTATCCATATTGATAACATTTTATATACATAAAAATAATGAGCAAATTATGGTATTTTCATTCAAGAAAGAATAGTGAAAGAGTACAAGTCAACATAAAAGAAAAACTACAGATACATGAAACAATATGATAAATCTCAAAAGTGTTATTCTAATTGAGAAAAACCATATCTAAATTATTACATACAGAATGATTTCATTTATATGACATTCTAGAAAAGGCAAATCTATTGAGATCAAGATGATCAATAATTGCCAAGGCTATGAGTGGGAGGAGGATTACTACAATGGGGGACAATAGAACTTTTTGAGTTCTTAATGCAGTTCTCTGGTTATCAGGGGGTAAATCAAATGGATTCTCCCCCTTTCTCACTTGCAATTCTCAGGAATAACTGTAGAATGAACCCAGAATGCAATCTCCTGAGATAGGGAGAGACAGTCCTGACCAACGTGGGCTTTTTTCCTGCCCCTCCTAGTGAATGTGACATCTTGAGTTGAGAAGGAACCTCCGGGTCAACACAGTTTGTTCATCATCTCACTTTAGAAACTGACCCCCTACCACTCAAGTTGTTCTTAAATAGTTTTCCTCTGCATTCATAACGTACGCTGAGCTTAGGTTCTCTGTCTTCCCTATTATAATATAATTTTAATTTGCACATCTTGCTAAGTGGCATGTTTAAAGAAAGCAGCAGGAAGGTGGGAACTCAGCCTGCTAGGTGAGAGAGGTGCCTCTAAGTTCTTATATCTCTGGCCACTAGCTTGAGCCATTTGGGTGCGGTGTTCTACTTCTAATGCCCAGACAGCAAACTTTGTTGTGTTGTTCCTATTACACCTCCCTTTTAATGTTACATGGGTCAGTTAACTTGTCTCTCTCTATGGGTTTGACTCACATCTTTTTTTTTACTCATCTTAATATTGCCAAGTAGAAACATACAGTTGGGAGTATGCTTATGATGGATTAATTGCACAAATGAATCAAAATGTCATCAAAAAAACTAATAGCGACTGGATATTCCTTATGCCATGTGAAAACAAAAAATTCACAGGTATAGGAATTCATGGTTTGCAAAAGCCTGACCATTAAAAAAAAAAAAAAGACAGTTATCCCTGAGAGATGAGAAATAGTGATGTGAGTCCTGCTGTAGCCTTGGGTTATGGTTGAGTTTCCAGGCTGTGGTGTGGCAAGGACCTTGGAGGACACTCAAGTTGAGAAGCTGGAACTGAGAGTCTGAAGAACAAGGTGGCTGAGTTTCATCAAGCCATTCTCCATGTCCAGTGCTAGGAAGGGGAAAGAGTGTTCATGCCAGCTCCCATGAGATAGGGTTGCTATGTGCCATCATCACTGATGTGGCATATGGATCAAAGAACTATGGAAAAATCCAGACACAAGAAGAAGCCATTTGAGTGAACTCAGCCTTCAACAATTTTGTCTTATTCTTGACTGCAAAAAGGCGACTTTATATGACACTGCCATCTTGCATTTTCTTGCAAGCAGTATGATGAAGTTCATATTTGCACAGTAAAGAAGTGGCTGGTGTCTGCATTTCTTGCAAGCAGTATGATGAAGTTCATATTTGCACAGTGAAGAAGTGGCTGGTGCCTGCATTTAGGTGGTGTCTACATCTCAGTGTTCTGTCTATACAAATTACTGCCTTTGTGAATCTCTTAAAATTAGAACAAGCTAGGCCATACAATGAAAACATTCAGAGCTCTTTTAAAGCATCAGGCTGTAGATACATTTTTCCCTTGTGACTGCTAGACAAGTGTCTTCTCCTCTTCTTCACAACCAGAGGTATTTCAGAGGATATTTATGGCTAATACAGAGAATGTGTACCATCCGTCTTCCCTAAAACAAGTGATATTCCCATTCAATTTAGGAAAGACTGATGCTTGAAAAGATGAAAATAATTAAAAAGCGATTTTGAAAGTTATGGTAGCATTATTAAATACATTTTATAGTAGCATTATTAAATACAAAAGGCACTAATATATGCCTTTTGGTATGGTAGCATTATTAAATACAAAAGGTATTAATATACAATACAAAAATAAAAAAATTGTTTGTAGATAAAGTTTGTGTGGCCAAAAAAATTAATAAATGTTAAAATATGTTCAAATTAAACAAAAACAAGAAGCAATATAATATTACAAGGCAAGGAGTGAAGCAGTAATGCGTCCTTGGTCAGTAAGCAGAATGGTTTTGGAACACACTTTTGCTTTATATCAAAGGGCTGACTTCACCAACTGAACCCAAAGGGAGAGAAGGAAGCAGCTGGACATGCAGACCCTACATAGAGGATCTGGGCTTAGCTGCATAGGCTGTGGCCCTGTCTTTGGTGGGCGTTGTCTGGAGAAGGAAAATCTTGGCCATTGTGTTGTCCCTACTTGTCCAGGAGGGATTCAGGGGTCTCTTTCTTGGTTCTTGCCACCCCTGGCTGTCACTGGGGAGCTTTTAGGAAATTCCCTAGGGCTCCAGAAAAGCAGAAAAGGAAAATGAAGATGGGTGAGGGTGACGTCAGATAAAATTCACTGAGAATGTACTAAAAAATAGGGTGAGTGGGGTTGGAAGGATTGCCTAAAATTTACAAGGGCATTAGAGACAGAAGTGTCAACAGCAATGTTCTAAAATCCTAAACCCTACTCTTTATTGGAGGCACAGCTCGGAATATTTGTGTAGTTACAAGGCACGCAGTTTTCACTCTTCTCTGTCTTCATTACAGAACAGCACAATGATTAAGAGACAGGGCTCTGGAGGGAAAATACTTGTGTTAAGTGAAGTCTTTCATTAAGACAGTGGCATTTGCACAAAGAGAAATAAGTCAGTGAAAAAGAGAAAAGAGAACTGAATAGAGGCATGTGCATAAACAAACAAGTGAATTATACATAAGACCAATGGGGGAAAATAACATTTTCAACAAATGTTCTAGGAAATTAAATATCCATAGAGTGAAATTAAAATCTGACTTTTGATCTCACATTTCACAGAAATTCAATTCCAGGTGGATCACTGACCTAAATGTAAAAGTAATTTGTTACAGATTTTAGCATTTAACTTAGAAAAATAACTTCATGACCATGATGTAGAGTAAGATTTCTGGAACTAGACCTAGAGAGCAATTACCATACAGAAGAAAAGATATTCTAACATAGTTGATGTGAGCACTGACTCTGGAGATAGACTGAGTTAATCTCAAGCTTCTATTTCTTTCTTATAGAACTTTACCTCAGATTGGAACTGGACTATAGGAGTACAGGAGTGGTAATAGTGCCTACCACTTGAGACTTTGTGAAGCTTCAATGAACTAATAATACATAAAGCATATAGACTAATAGCAGTTATATACTAACCATTAAGCCAATATTTGTTAATACTGACAGTGTTGTCCAAGTAAATTGCAAGATATATCATTTGCGTTAGTTGTAAGATGCACCATTACTTTATATGTCACAATGAAAGAATAAAACCATTGACAAAGTATAACACAAATATTTATCACTTAGAATTTTGTCTTATTATTATTGAAAAAATTATTTCAACTTCATAAATGTGTAAAAGGCAACTTATACTGTTATAAGAAAGCAAATTATTATAACAGCATGCAAATTAGTGCAGCTATTATGAAAAACAGAATGGAGGTTCCTTCAAAAACTAAAAATGGAACTACTATAGGACCTAGCAGTCACACTTCTAGGTATGTGTCCAAAGGAACTGAAATCAATAAGTGGATATTTGCCTTTTGTGAGTTCTACAATTACAGGAGATGGAAAATATAAGCAAAGTACATTGACAAAAGTATTCCTAGTTTTTTCCCATTCAGATTAATGTCTTCTGAATCAACTTTGAAATCATCTTGGCCATGCTGTCTCCCACATTAATATCAGTTGTGCTAAGCTTGTTCTTGTAACAAACAAAGAGGCGAACAGAACAGTTTCCAGTGCATTCTATGAGGCCAGTTTACTACCACTAGACACATATGTTACAAGAATAGAAAATCACAGGCAAATATCCTTATGAATATTGTGGCATTAGCCTAAACAAAATACTAGAAAACCAAACACAGCAACATAAAAACAGGATTATTCACTATAACCAAGTGCATTTATCCCAAGAACACAGTTTGGTTCCAAGCATAAAAACAATTAAGGTAATGTGCTATATTATAGCCTAAAGAACAAAAACCAGGTGATCAACTGAAAGGATGTGGAGGTAACATTTGACAATTTAAATCCATTCATGGAAAAAAAACCTCAACAAATTTGAGAGAGACATAAAATTTCTTAATTCAAATGGACATCCACAAAAAACTCTCATAACAACATATGCTACCATGAAAGGCTCAATATTTTCCACAAGATTAGAACAAAGATGAAGATTTCCACTCTTGTCACTCCTATTCAACATTGTACCGGAGGATATATTCAGGGAAATTAGTCTAGAAAAAGAAATAGAAATTATCCAGATCGGAAAGAAATTCAGACAATCTTTTTTTTTTTTTTTTTTTTTTGCAAATGTTATGATCTTGTGTAGGAGAAAATCCTAAGGAAACTACTCAAATAAGACTAGAACCAGAAAACAAGTTCAGTAATGTTGCAGTATACAAGGTCAATAAATAAATCAATGGTACTTTTTTTCATTATACTTTATTTTCTGGGATACATGTTTAAAACATGCAGGTTTGTTACATATGTATACACGTGCCATGGTGGTTGGCTGCACCCATCATCCTGTCATCTACGTTAGGTATTTCTCCTAATGCTATCCCTTCTCTATCCCCCAACCCCCTGACAGGCCACAATGTGTGATGTTCCCCTCCCTGTGTCCATGTGTTCTCATTGTTCAACTCTCACTTATGAATGAGAACATGTGGTATTTGGTTTTCTGTTTCTGTGTTAGTTCGTTGGGAATGATGGTTTCCAGCTCCGTCCATGTCCCTGCAAAGGACACAAACTCATACAGTCATTTATATGGCTGTATAGTATTTCATGGTGTATATGTGCCACATTTTCTTTATCCAGTCTATCACTGATGGGCATTTGGATTGGTTCCAAGTCTTTGCTATTGTGAACAGTGCTGCAATAAACATACGTGTGTGTGTGTCTTTACAGTGGAATGATTTATAATCTTTGGGTATATACCCAGAAATGGGATTGCTGGGTCAAATGGTGTTACTGGTTCTAGATCCTTGGGGAATCACCACATTATCTTCCACAATGGTTAAACTAATTTACACTCCCAACAACAGTGTAAAATCGTTTCTGTTTCTCTGCATCCTCTCCAGCATCAGTTGTTTCCTGACTTTTTAGTGATTGCCATTCTAACTGGAGTGAGATGGTATCTCACTGTGGTTTTGATTTGCATTTCTCTAGTGACCAGTGATTATGAGCTTTTTTTCATGTTTATTGGCCACATATGTCTTCTTTTGAGAAGTGTTTGTTCATATCCTTCGCCCACTTTTTGATGGGATTTTTTTTTTCTTGTAAATTTGTTTAAGTTCCTTGTGGATTTTGGATATTAGCCATTTGTCAGATGGATAGATTGCAAAAATTTTCTCCCATTCTGTATGTTGCCTGTTCACTCTGATGATACTTTCTTTCACTGTGCAGAAGCTCTTTAGTTTAATCAGATACCATTTGTCAATTCTGGCTTTTGTTGCTGTTGCTTTTGGGGTTTTAGTCATGAAGTCTTTGCCCATTCCTATGTCCTGAATGATATTACCTAGGTTTTCTTCTAGGGTTTTATGGTTTTAGGTCTTACGATTAAGTCTTTATTCCATCTTGAGTTAAGTTTTGTATAAGGTGTAAGGAAGGGGTACAGTTTCAGTTTTCTGCAGTTTTCTAGCCGTGCTAGCCAGTTTCCCCAACACAATTTATTAAATAGGGAATCCTTTTCGCATTGCTTGTTTTTGTCAGGCTTGTCAAAGATCAGATGGTTGTAGATGTGTGGCATTCTTTCTGAGGCCTCTGTTTTGTTCCATTGGTTTATATATCTCTTTTGGTACCAGTAAATGGCATTTCTATATACTAGAAATTAACAGTTTAGTAATGAAACTCAGAATAGAATTTCATTTAGAGTAGCATCAAAGAAGAATAAATTTAGGAATATATTTAACAAAATATGAGCAAGACATGTACACTGGAAAGTACAAAGCATATTGAAAGAAATTAAATAACTTTGTGCATATTAACCAACATCTTTATCCCATATGCACACACTTCCCAGCCTCTTGTATCTATTATTTTATTCTCTACTTCCATGAGATCAACTATTTTAGCTGCCAAATATGGGTGAGAACATGTGATATTTGTCTTCTTGAAGTTCTAATGCTTGCTAGCAGACTAGGGTGACTATAATTAACTACAATATATTGTATATTTCAAAATAGCTAGAACAGAGGACTTGAAATGTTCCCAGGACATAGGAATGATAAATACTTGAGTTGAGGGATACCCTAAATACCCTGACTTAATCATTACACATCTTATGCAGTAAAATTTATGACATGTACCAAATATATGTGTAAATATTATGTGTCAATAAAAAGTAATAAAAAAAGTTCTAAATAAATATAAAAAAATTTCCAAGGTTATTGACCAGAAGGCTTAATATTGTTAAGGTGACACTACTTTTCAAAGAAAGCTACAGATTCAGTATATTTCCTGTGAAAATCCTAGATTTTTCTTTTCATGATTTCAAGCAATTGGCAACGCAATTCTAAAATTCATATGGAGGTGCAAGTGCTACAAAACAGTCTTTAAAGAAAAAGTTGGATTACTCAACTCATATTTAATAATTTCAAAACTTCCTACAACCTGATAGTAATCAAGACATTGTGGTACTGGTATAAGGATAAATATATAGGTCAGTGAAATAGAGTTTAGTGTCTAAAAATTAACCCTGGCATATATGGTCAATTGATTTTACAAGGTTGCCAAGTCAACTCTAAATGGAAAATATTTTTTTCCAATAAATGTTGCTGGGATGAGTGGATATTCACACCCAAGTTGGACTCCTCCCACACTATACAAATTGAGCATAGACTTAAATGTAACAGCTAAATTTACAAATCGCATGGAAGAGTATTATAGGAATAAATCTTCATGGCCTTCGGTAAAAGAATGGTTTCTATGATATTACACCAGAATGTAAATGAAAGAAGAAAAATATAAATGATAAGTGAACTTCATTAATATTTTAATATTTTGTAGCTCAAAGAACAGCATCAACATAAATGAAAGAATGGGAGACAATGTTTGCAAATCATATAGTTGATAGGGGCCTATTGCCCAGAATATGTAAAATATTCTTGCAACTCGAAAATATAAAGGGAAATGTTCTAATTAAAAGTGGGTAAATTGTGTGAACAGACATTTCTCCAAAAAAGCTATAGTTATGCCTAATAAGCACATGAAAAGATACTCACTACCTTTAGCCGTTAGTGAAATATAAATGCAAATCTCAGCCACCAAGAGCTATACTTCACAAATATTAAAGGCACATTCTTACATGAAAGAAGGCATATTGTATAATTTCATTTATATGACACTCTGGAAAAGGTGAAATTACAGAAAATAAAAAATGAATGGTAAGTAGGGGCTTGGGAGAGAGCAAGGTTGGAATAGATGAAATAGAAAACATTTATTTTGGGCAATGAAATTATTCTCTATGATACTGTAATGATATGTTGATACTATTTCTCAAATCCTACTGAACTTCACATTACAAAGAGTAAACACAAATGCATGGAAACTAAATATCTATCTATCTATCTATCTATCTATCTATCTATCTATCTATCCATCCAGAAGATGAGGATCCTAGAGAGGAATACAAAAAATTCTATAACTGTAAAATAAATGGATGGAATATCCTCACTGAGAAGAGTGGAGAAAAGGAAGAGTGATGTACATGACTTAGAAAATAAGTGAATATACTAATTGTCAAAGGAGTTGTCCATAACCACTGTACTTTAGTTGGTAAAGTTGTTTTCCATGGAGGTATGGATTAACTATTGTGAAACCACTATGCATGTATTTTGGTATCGTATAACTAAATAAATGAAGCCAACTTTCTCATTATTAGAGTGTGTGCTTACATACAAATAGTTGAAATGGGGAAACTGATTCATGTTTTTCTGGATTAGATAATGTGGTGCTGAGACATTAGTAGGGATTCAATTTAAGTCTATATAGACATATATGGGCAAATGCAGTAACATGTATCCATGTGTATATGTGTGAGTTAGTACACACACATATTCCTTTGCTCTGTCAGGTGACAAAGCCTAGAAACAACAGATTCCCAATAGCAACGAGTGTACCTATTGCCCAGAACTTTGTTCCCTATACTATTAATTAATTAAAAGAATTAGGATTCCTTGAAGAAATTGTGACTATGAGGTTTGGGCAGATAACCAACACAATTAACCTGGAGCATCTTGTAGTGCTAGAAGGCGAGAAGATGCTGGGCCAAGATGGCCAAGCAGAAACAGCTCTGGTCTGCAGCTTCCACTGAGACAAATGCAAAAGGCGAGTGATTTCTGCATATCCAACTGAGGTACCCAGATTTTCTCATTGCGACTGACTAGGCAGTTGACATGACCCATGAAAAGCAAGGAAAAGCAGGGTGAGGCGATGATTCACCGGGGAGCTGGTTCACCAGGGACCTCCTCTCCCAGCCAAGGGAGGCAGTGAGGGACAGTGCTACCTGCCTGGGATTCTACACTTTTCCGATGAATTTTTGCAATCTGTGGATCAGAAAATTCCCTTTTGTACCTACACCACCAGGGCCTTGGGTCCCAAGCACAAAACTGGGCAGACCCATGGCAGCTGCACCATTCTGCAGCCATTGGGGCAGGCACTGAGTTGCAGGAGTTTTTATATACTCTGTTGGCTCCTGGAACTCCAGGGTGGCCAGAGAGCCATCCATTCCCATGGAAAGCTGAATCGATCAAATGGAAGAAAGTATATCAGAGCTTGAAGACTATCTTGCTGAAACAAGGCAGGCAGACAAGATTAGAGAATAAAGAATTGAAAGGAATGAACAAGTGGCCTCACTCACTGGGTCCCTCTCCCATGAAACCCTGCAAGATAAGACCCAATGGCTTGGAATCCCTGCTGGCCAGCACGACAGCCTGGGGTCTGCCTAAGATGGCTGAGTTATGGGAAGGGGAGGGGCACTATGACTGTGGCTCTAGTCTGTGGTTTTCCCCTACCAGTGCCAGGAAGGCTGGGTGGTTTGAACTAGGCAGTATTCCCCACAGCACAGCACAGCAGCTGTAGCCAATCATGGCCAGACTGCTTCTTCTGGTGGGACATGGATTCATCCCTCCTCACTGGGTAGGGCCTCCATGCAGGAATTCCAGCAACTCTAGCTAGGGGTTTACAGACAGAACTCTCCCCTCCCTTTGACAGAGCACCTTCGGGGAGGGGTGGCCTCGGTCTCATGTTCAGTGGACTTAATCTTTTCTGCCTGCTCTCTCTGAAGAGTCTGGGAGATCTGGAAGAGGGGGATGCCCCCAGCACAGAGCTCCCTGATCCCGTGCCTCCTGACTGGGTAGACCTCCCAACAGGGGTAGCCAGACACCTCATACAGGAGAGTTCTGGCTAGCATCAGATCAGTGCCCTTCTGGTACAAAGCTTCTGGAGGAGGGAGCAGGCATTAATCTTTGTTGTTCTGTAGCCTCCACTGGTGAAACCCAGGTGAACAGGGTCTGAAGTAGACACCCAGCAAACCGCAGCAGACCCGCAGAAGAGGGCTCTGACTGTTAGAAAAACAAACAGAAAGCAACAACAACATCATCAACAAAAAGGATCCCACAAAAACCCCATCCAAAGGTCAACAGCCTCAAATATCAAAGATAGATAAATCCACTAAGATGAAGAAAAATCAATGCAAAGACACTAAAAATTCCAAAATCCAGAGTGCCTCTTCTCCTCCAAATGATTGCAACACCTCTCCAACAAGGGCACAGAACTGGGCTGAAGCTGAGATGGATGAACTGACAGAAGTAGGCTTCAGAAAGTGAGTGATAACAAACTTCGCTGAGCTAAAGGATTATGTTCTAACCCAATGCAAAGAAATTAGAAACCATAATAAGGTTACAGGAGATGTTAACTAGAATATTCAATTTACAGAGGAATGTCAATGACCTAATGAAGCTGAAAACACAGCATGAGAACTTCGTCACGCAAACACAAGTATCGATAGCTGTATCGATAGCTGAATCGATCAAATGGAAGAAAGTATATCAGAGCCTGAAGACTATCTTGCTGAAACAAGGCAGGCAGACAAGATTAGAGAATAAAGAATGGAAAGGAATGAACAAAGCCTCCAAGAACTATGGAACTATATAAAGAGACTGAATTTACAACTGATTGGAGTACCTGAAAGAGATAAGAAGAATAAAATCAAGCTGGAAAACACAATTCAGAATATCATCCAGGAGAACTTCCCCAACTTAGCAAGACAGGGCAACATTCAAATTCAGGAAATCCAGAGAACCCCAAGAAGCTACTCCATGAGAAGACAAGCCCCAAGACATATAATCATCTAATTTTCTAAGGACAAAATGAAGGAAAAAATGTTAAGGGCAACCAGAGAGAAAGGCCAGGCCACCTCCAAAGGGAAGCCCATCAGACTAACAGTAGACTTCTCAGCAGAAACCTTACGATCCAGAATAGATTGGGGCCAATATTCAACATTCTTAAAGACAAGAATTTCCAACCTAAAATTTCATATCTGGCTAAAATATGCTTCATAAGTGAAGGGGAAATAAAATTCTTTTCAGGCAAGCAAATGCTGAGGGATTTCATTAACACCAGGCCTGCTTTGCAAGAGTTTCTGAAGGAAACACTAAACATGGAATGAAAAAGCCATTATGAGCCACTACGAAAACAATGAAGTACACAGACCAATGACACTAGGCAGCAACTATATTAACAAGTCTGCAAAATAACCAGCCAGCATCAGGATGACAAGGTGAAATTCACACATAACAATAATAACCTTAAATGTAAATGGCTAAATGCCACAATCAAAAAACAGAATGGCAAACTGGATAAAAAGACAAGACCCATCAGTGTGCTGTATTGAAGAGACAGACACATCTCACCTGCAAAGAAAAATATAGGCTCAGAATAAAGGGATGTAGGAAAATTTACCAAGCAAATGGAAAGGAGAAAAAAAAGCAGGGTTTACAATCCAGTTTCTGAAAAAACAGACTTCAAACCGACAAAGGTCAAAAAAGACAAAGAAGTGCATTACATCATGGTAAAGTGTTCAATTCAACAAGAAGAGCTAACTGTCCTAAACATATATGCACCAAATACAGGAGCATCCAGACCCATAAAGCAAATTCTTAGAGACCTACAAAAAGACTTAGACTTCCACACAATAATAATGGGAGACTTTAATGCCCTGCTGTCAGTATTAGACAGATCATTGAGACAGAAAATTACAAAAATATCTAGGACTTGAACTCAGCTCTAGACTAAGCGGACCTGATAGATGTCTATAGAACTCTCCACCCCAAAAGAGCATAATATACATTTTTCTCTGTGCCACATGACACTTACTCTAAAGTTGATCACATAATTGGAAGTAAAACATACTTCAGCAAATGCAACATAACTGAGGGCAGTCTCTCAGACCACAGCGCAATACAATTAGAACTCAAGATTAAGAAACCTCCTCAAAACCACACAACTACATGGAAATCAAACAACCTGCTCCTGCACGACTTCTGGGTAAATAACGAAATTAAGGCAGAAATCAAAAAGTTCTTTAAAATGAATGAGAACAAAGAGACAATATACCAGAATCTCCGGGAAGCAGCTAAAGCAGTGTTAACAAGGAAATTTATAGTACAAAATGCCCACATTGGAAAGCTAGAAAGACCTCAAATTGACACCCTAACATAACAACTAAAAGAATAAGAGAACCAAGAGCAAACACACCCCAGAGCTAGCAGAAGACAAGAAATAACTAAGCTCAGAGAGGAAGTGAAGTAGACAGAGACATGAAAAACCCTTCAAAAAATCAATGAATCCAGGAGCTGTTTTTTTGGAAAAATCAGCAAAACAGATAGACCACTGGCTAGACAAATAAAGAAGAAAAGAGAGAAAATTCAAGTAAACACAATTAGAATGATAAGGGGTATACCGCCACTGACCCACAGAAATAGAAACCACTATCAGAGAACACCATAAACACCTCTGTGCAAATAAAGTGCAAAATCTAGAAGAAATGGATAAATTCCTGGATGCATACACCTTTCCAAGACTGAACCAGGAAGAAGCTGAATCCCCAAATAGACTAATAACAAGTTCTGAAATTGAGGCTGTAATAAAGTAAAATAAATAAATAAAATAAAAACAAAAAAAGCCCAGGACCAGATAGTTTAACAACTGAAGACTACCAGAGGTACAAAGGAGAACTGGTACAATTCCTTCTAATACTATTCCAAAAAATTGACTCAGTATATGAGGCCAGCATCATCCTGATACCAAACCTGGAAGAGGCAAAACAAAAAAAAAGAAAACATTAGGCTAATATTCCTGATGAACATCAATGCAAAAAAATTCAACATTCCTTCATGTTAAAAACTCTCAATGAACTAGGTATTGAAGGAACATATCTTAAAATAATAAGAGCCAGTTATGACAAACCCACAGCCAATATCATACTAAATGGGCAAAAGCTGGAAGCATTCCCCTTGAAAACTGGCACAAGACAGGGAGGCCCTCTCTCACCACTCTTATTCAAGATAGTATTGGATGTTCTGGCCAAGGCAATCAGGCAATAGAAAGAAATAAAGGTATCCAAATAAGAAGAGAGGAAGTCAAATTGTCTTTGTTTGCAGATGATGTGATTGTATATCTAGAAAATTCCATCAACTCAGCCCAAAAGCTTCTCAAGCTGATAAGCAACTTCAGCAGTCTCAGGACACAAAATCAATGTGCAGAAATCACAAGCATTCCTATACACCAACAACAGACAAGCAGAGAGCTAAATCATGAATGAACCATTCACAATTGCCACAGAGAGAATAAAATACCTATGAATATAGCTAACAATGGAGGTAAAGGACATTTTCAAGGATAACTACAAACCCCTGCTCAAGGAAATCAGAGAGGATACAAACATATGGGCAAACATTTCATGCTCATAGATAGGAAGAATCAATATCATAAAATGGCCATACTGCACAAAGTAATTTATAGATTCAATTCTATTCCCATTAAACTACCATTGACATTCTTCATAGAATTAGAAGAAACTATTTTAAAATTCATATGGAACCAATATAGCCAGGGCAATCCAAAGCAAAGAAAACAAAGCCAAAGGCATCACACTACCAGGCTTCAAACTATACAACGAGTCTACAGTAACCAAAACAGCATAGTACCGGTACAAAAACAGGCACATAGACTAATGGAACAGAACTGAGAACTCGGAAATAAAACTGCACATCTACAACCATCTGATCCTTGAGAAACCTCTGGTTCAAAAGTGGAAGAACAGAGACTCTTCTGAAAACCAACAAGATAAAATTGCTCAGAGTCTCATGCTTAAAATGAGCTATGAATATTTCTATTGTAGATTAGTTTGTCCTAATTGTGAAAGGTTTAAAAAGGCATTAATTTGTATAGACAGAACACTAACACTCTCACTCTGAATGCTGAGACCAACAACTTCATTAATATGCAATAATGAATTTCAGCATATTGTCTGATTTTCCCTTACCCAAAGGTTATAGACATTGGCTGGAATCTATGATTCCTTCAACATAGTTTTGTAAATGTCTGCTCAAATGGTCCATGTTATATATCTATGTACATGTATTCCTGTCCTTGCCCCTGCAGAACCCTCAGAGAGGCTCCGAGCTCAACAGGACCAGCTGTAGCCCCACTCTTTGAGGTTGTGGTCTACAGGGGAAGGACGATGGCCACTGGGTCATTTGTGTTTGCCCAAGAGAAACCCAGATATGTCTTACAGAGTTCTGACAGCACTGAATGTTATGGATGGAGGGGAAGGTCCCTAAGTCTCCAGAAAACAGGGAAAGAAAAAGAGGAAGTGTGACATCAAATAAGTTTCACTGAGAATGTATATAAAAAATAAAGTGGGAGACATGTTGGGGATTGCCTATGATTCACAAGGACTTTAGAGAAATAAGCATCAACAGCGATGTTCTAAGGTTCTAAACCCTCCCTCTTTATTCATGGTACAGCTGGGAATGTTGGTTAGGTGAAAGGCATGCAAGTTTTCCCACATTCTTCATTATAGAACAGCATAGTGTTTAAGAGAGTTGGCCCAGGCAGCAACAGAAAGTAAGCAGATTTTCCCAAGATCAAAGATCAAGAAACTTTGTATATTTTTCACTTCTCCCCCTTTCTTAGCCTTCCTACTTTCAAAACAGGAATAACAATACAGCAAAACTCTCCCGGTTAACAATATTCTCTCACCCATTTATTTTTTCCCATTTCTTGGTCATTTAGTCTGTGGCTCACTAAATATTTCTTGTCTCAATTTATCTTATTCTCTCTCTGATCCTCAAACAGGGACTTTCTTTCAGTGTCTAGCTCTTATTATTAATCTTCTGCAATTTCTCAATAGGTCAAGTGCTGATATGGGACCTTTTGCACCAGTTTTCCAAACCCTGGCCATGTTAACAGTTTGATTACTGGTTAACATCTAGATAATAAAAAAGAACCTGAAGAAATTTTAATTCCTGCCAATATCAGTAGCAACTCCATAAAATGGATGTTTAGCAGGATATGGCATCCACAACCAATGAAACATTGTACTCTACTTTTTCATGTGGTGAGTTAGTTAGGTGCAGATAAACCTCTATGGAAGCTTAAGCACTGTCCTTTGTGCAGGTAAAGTTATTAGAAGAGAAGTTTTCACTTTACATGGAAAACATACATAATGCTGAACTCTTTCTAGATGCCATACAAAGGCAATGTTGCAAATAATCCCTGTGGTTTGATCCACAGGTGTTATCCTCAAACCTCTCATGAAGGTTTTATATGTTCCTGGTACTTACTCTTATGATACACGCACTTGACAAATCACCAGATGTTACAGCTGGCAGAAAAACCAGCCCTGGGAAAACTGGTGTAACTGAGCTGCCAAACGCCAAATGTTATATATATATCAAAAATCTGGGCTCATTGGTTGGCAGACAATACTAAGCCTTACTGCTGCCAAAGCCAAACTGAAGGCCTCATATATTAGTTATTTTGTAAAGTGGTAAAGTGTTTTGCTCCTACAAACTGACCTGAATACATGAAAAATAGAGATGAGCAGATGCCAACATGACAGATGAGAAGATACAGTAAACCTTAACCAGGTGGGGTACAAGTTCCACTCTGACATCATCCTTTAACAACAATGGTCTTTTTATATTAAGTGGTGACAAGATATGTTATGAATTCCCATATAGATGGTCAGGACCATATGGATGCTGATACCCAACACATTCTGCAACCAGGCGCTCCATCTTAAGTGCCAGCAAAGTTACAAACTTGGGATCCTTTGTTCTTAAAGTAGTGCCACAGAAACATTCTTGGCATGGCATCATAGAAAATCCACTTGTAGCTTCACTACTCTAACTTCCTTTTTTCTGCATTGTAACCTGCCTCATTTTTATTAATTCATGTTTGATACACAATAATTGTAAATACTTATGGAGTAAAATGTGATGTTTAAATATATGTATAAATTGTGTAATGATCAACCTAGAGTAAGTATATCCATCATCTTAAATATGTATGTTTCTTTGTGATGAGAACATTCAAAAACTTCTTGTCTATCTATTTTAAAATATATAATACATTTACATTTAATTCTAGTCATCCTACTACACAACAGACCACTGGAAATTATTCCTCCTATCTAACCAAAGCTATGTACCCACTGACCAATGTCTCAACATCCCCAATTTCCTTTACCCTTTCCATCATCTAGTAGCCACCATTCTACTCTCTACTTCCATGAGAATGATGTTTTAGAATTACCACATATGAATGAGATCATGATATATTTTTCTTTCTGTGTCTAGCTTATTTCACTTTCCATAATGTCCTCCAGCTTCATTCATGGTGTTGTAAATGACAAGATTTCATTCCATTTTATGACTCAGTAGTATTCAATTGTGTATATATAACACATTTTCTTTATCCATTCACCTGTTTGTAGACATTTAGGCTGATCCATCTCTTTGTTATTATGAATAAACACAGGAGTGTAATATTGCTTTGACATACTGACTTTGCTTCCTTTGCATATAAATCACATTGGATATCTACATGCAGAAGAAAGAAATTAGACCCTTATCACTCACAATACAAAGAAGCAATAACAAAGTCATAAAACAGATTCAAGACATAACAGCAAGACTCAAAACTATAGAAATACTGAGAGAAAACATGAGTGGAAAACTTAATGACATTAGTAAGCTAACGTCATGTAGGTCATAAATAAGTTATAAAAACCCTAGGCAAGAGTTTTTCAAATAAAACCTCAAATGAATGGGCAACAAAGTCAATATAGACAAACGAGATTATATCACAGTAAAAAGCCTCTGCACAGCAAAGGAAACAATCAACAGTGCAAAGAGACGATCTATAGAATGAGTGAATATTTTTGCTAACTATACATCTGATAAGGAGCTAATGTAAAAAATGTATAAGCAACTCAAAGAGCTCAACAACAACAAAAAATAAGCCGATTTTAAAATGGGCAAAATAACAGACATTTCTCAGAAGAAGACATACAAGAGGTCAACAGATATATAAAAAATTCTCAACATCCCTAATTATCAGGGAAATACAAATTAAAACTACAATGAGATATCTCTTCCCTTTAGTCAGAATGGCAACCATCAAAATATAAGAAAATTAGTCTGATGGGCTTATCTTTGTGGATAACCCAATCTTTTTCTCCAGCTGCCCATAACTTTTTTTCCTTCATTTCAACCCTGGTGAATCTGATGATTATGTGTCTTGGGGTTGCTCTTCTTGAGGAGTATCTTTGTGGTTTTCTCTATTTCCTGAATTTGAATGTTGCCCTGTCTTGCTAGGTAGGGGGAAGTTCTCCTGGATAATATCCTGAAGAGTGTTTTCCAACTTGGTTTCATTCTCCCCGTGACTTTCAGGCACACCAAACATAGGTTTGGTCTTTTCACATAGTCCCATATTTCTTGGAGGCTTTGTTCATTCCTTTTCATTATTTTTTCTCTAATCTTGTCTTCATGCTTTATTTCATTAAGTTGATCTTCAATTTCTGATATCCTTTCTTCCACTTGATCGATTCAGCTATTAATACTTCTGTATGCTTCACAAAGATCTCGTGCTGTGGTTTTCAGTTCCATCAGGTCATTTACGTTCTTCTCTAAACTGGTTATTCTAGTTAGCAATTCCTCTAACCTTTTTTCAAGGTTCTTAGCTTCCTCACATTGGGTTAGAACATGCTCCTTTAGCTCAGAGGAGTTCATTATTAACCACCTTCTGAAGCCTACTTCTGTCAATTCGTCAAACTGATTCTCCATCCAATTTTGTTCCCTTACTGGTGAGGAGTTGTGATCCTTTGGAGGAGAAGAGGTGTTCTGGTTTTTGAAATTTTCAGCCTTTTTGTACTGGTTTTTCCTCATCTTTGTGGATTTATCTACCTTTGGTCTTTGATGTTGGTGACCTTCAGATAGGGTTTTTGTGTGGACATCCTTTTTGTTGATGTTGATGCTATTCCTTTCTGTTTGTTAGTTTTCCTTCTAACAGTCAGGCCCCTCTGCTGCAGGACTGCTGGAGTTTGCTGGAGGTCCACTCCAGACACTGTTTGCCTGGGCATCACCAGTGGGGGCTGCAGAACAGCAAAGATTGCTGCCTGTTCTTTCCTCTAGAAGCTTCGTCCTAGTGGGGCACCTGCCAAATGCCAGCCAGAGCTCTCCTGCATGAGGTTGCTGTCGACCGCTGCAGGAAGGTGTCTCCCAGTCAGGAGGCACAGGGATCAGGAACCCACTTGAGGAGGCAGTCTGTCCCTTAGCACAGCTTGAGCACCTTGCTAGGAGATTCACTGCTCTCTTCAGAGCCAGCAGGTAGGAACGTTTAAGTCTGCTGAAGCTGTGCCCACAGCCACCTTTTCCCCCTGCAGCAACCCAGCAAGCCAGAAGAGAGTGGGGGCCAATATTCAACCTTCTTAAAGAAAAACATTTTCAACCCAGAATTTCATATCCAGCCAAATTAACATTCATAAGTGAAGGAGAAATAACATCCTTTATAGAAAAGCAAATGCTGAGAGATTTTGTCACCACCAGGCCTGCCTTACAAGAGCTCCTGAAGGAAGAACTAAATATGGAAAGGAAACACTGGTACCAGCCAATGCAAAAACATGTCAAATTGTAAAGACCATTGATGCTATGAAGAAACTGCATCGATTAATGGGAAAAAATAACCAGCTAACATCATAATGACAGGATCAAATTCACCTAATAATATTAACCTTAAATGTAAATGGGCTAAATACCCCAGTTAAAAGACACAGACTGGCAGATTGGTTAAAGAGTCAAGACCCACTGCTCTGCTGTATTCAGGAGACCCATCTCACATGCAAAGAAAAACGTAGGCTCAAAATAAAGGGATGGAGGAAGATCTATCAAGCAAATGGAAAGTAAACAAAAGCAGGGGTTGCAATCATAGTCTCTGATAAAACAGACTTTAAACCAACAAAGATCAAAAAAGACAAAGAAGGGCATTACACAATGGTAAAGGGATCAACGCAACAAGAAGAGCTAACTATCCTAAATATACATGCACCCAATATAGTAGCACCCAGGTTCATAAAGCAAGTTCTTAGAGACCTATAAAGAGACTTAGACTCCCATACAATAATAGTGGGAGACTTTAACATCCCACTGTCAATATTAGACAGATCAATAAGACAGAAAGTTAACAAGGATATTCAGGACTTGAATTCAGCTCTGGACCAGGTGGACCTAGTAGACATCTACAGAACTCTCTACCCCAAATCAATAGAATATACATTCCTCTCAGCACCACATCACACTTATTCTAAAATTGACCACATAATTGGAAGTAAAACACTCCTCAGCAAATGCAAAACAACAGAAATCACAATAGTCTCTCAGATCACAGTGCAATCAAATTAGAGCTCAGGATAAAGAAATTCACTCAAAACTGTACAACTATATGGAAATGAACAACCTACTCCTGAATGAGTACTGGGTAGGAAACAACAGGTGCTGGAGAGGATGTGGAGAAATAGGAACACTTTTACACTGTTAGTGGGATTGTAAACTGGTTCAACCATTGTGGAAAACAGTATGGCGATTCCTCAAGGATCTAGAACTAGAAATACCATATGACCCAGCCATCCCATTACTGGGTATATACCCAAAGGATTATAAATCATGCTGCTATAAAGACACATGCACACGTATGCTTATTGCGGCACTATTCACAATAGCAAAGACTTGGAATCAACCCAAATGTCCATCAGTGACAGACTGGATTAAGAAAATGTGGCACATATACACCATGGAATACTATGCAGCCATAAAAAAGGATGAGTTCGTGTCCTTTGTAGGGACGTGGATGCAGCTGGAAACCATCATTCTCAGCAAACTGTCACAAGAACAGAAAACCAAACACCACATGTTCCCACTCATAGGTGGGAATTGAACAATGAGATCACTTGAACTCTGGAAGGCGAACATCACACACCAGGGCCTATTATGGGGAGGGGGTAGGGATAGCATTGGGAGTTATACCTGATGTAAATGATGAGTTGATGGGTGCTAACGAGTTGATGGGTGCAGCACACCAACATGGCACAAGTATACATATGTAACAAACCTGCACGTTGTGCACATGTACCCTAGAACTTAAAGTATAATAATAATAATAATAATAATAACGAAATAGCACTGGGAGCAAGATGTTAGGATTTAGAAATGAGGTGGGGGAAATGGGAAAATGTTGGTCAAAGGGCATACAGTTTTAGTTATGTAAGATGAATAAGTTCTCAAGATCTAATGTACAGAATGGGCACTAGAGCTGGTGATACTGTATTGTATACTTGAAATTTGCTAAGGAAGTTGATCTAAAGTATTCACACCACAGACAAAACAAAATGATAACTATGTGAAGAGATGGATATATTAATTAGCTTGACTGTAATATTTTGTCACTGAGTTTTTGAGTGTCAAAATATCATATAACTTCCAATATTAGGAAAGTCAACATTTATACAAATTCACTGGAAAAAGACCAAAAATTGTAAAATTTTTAAATCCTAATAATGGAAAAAAGATATTATACACATAAATTAAGGTTGTAGAACTAAAAAAAGAAAAAAAGAACTAGAGAAGCAAGAACAAACAAATTCAAAAGCTAGTAAAAGACAATAAATAACTAAGGTCAGAGCAGAACTGAAGGAGACAGAGACATGAAAAACCCTTCAAAAAATCCATGAATCCAGGAGTTGGTTTTTTGAAAAAATTAACAAAATACATAGACTGCTAGCCAGACTAACAAAGAAGAAAAGAGAGAAGAATCAAACAGACACAATAAAAAATGATAAAGGGGATATCACCACTGATCCTACAGAAATACAAACTGCCATCAGAGAATACTATAAACATCTCTACATAAATAAACTAGAAAATCTAGAAGAAATGGATAAATTCCTGGACACATACACCCTCCCAAGACTAAGCCAGGAAGAACTCAAATCCCCAAATAGACCAATAACAAGTTCTGAAATTGAGGCAGTAATTAATAGCCTACCAACAACAACAAAAAGCCCATGACCAGATGGATTCACAGCCGAATTCTACCAGACGTACAAAGAGGAGCTGGTACCATTGCTTCTGAAACTATTCCAAACAATAGCAAAAGAGGCACTCCTCCCTAACTCATTTTATGAGGTCAGCATCATCCTGATACCAAAACACAATAAAAAAAGAAAATTTCAGGCCAATATCATTGATGAACATCAATGCAAAAATCCTCCATAAAACACTGGCAAACCAAATCCAGCAGAACATCAAAAAGCTTATCCACCACAATCAAGTCTGCTTCATCCCTGGGATGCAAGGCTGGTTCAACATATGCAAGTCAATAAACGTAATCCATCACATAAACTGAGCCAATGAAAAAAACCACACAATTATCTCAATAGATGCAGAAAAGATCTTTGATGAAATTCAACAGCCCTTCATGCTAAAAACTCTCAATAAACTAGGTATTGATGGAACATATCTCAAAATAATAAGAGCTATTCATGACAAACCCACAGCCAATATCATACTGAATGGGCAAAAGCTAGAAGAATTCCCTTTGAAAACCGGCACAAGACAAGGATGCCCTCTCTCAGCACTCCTTTTCAACATAGTATTGGAAGTTCTGGTCAGGGCAATCAGGCAAGAGAAAGCAATAAAGTGTATCCAAATAGGAAGAGAGGAAGTCAAATTGTCTTTGTTTGCAGATGACATGACTATATGTTTAGAAAACCCCATAATCTCAGCCCAAAATCTCCTTAAGCTGATAAGCAATATCAGCAAAGTCTCAGGATACAAAATCAATGTGCAAATGTGCAAAAACGACAAGCATTTTTATACACCAACAATAGACAGAGAGCCAAATGATAAGTGAACTCTCATTCACAACTGTTACAAAGAGAATAAAGTGCCTACGAATACAACTTACAAGGGATGTGAAGGACCTCTTCAAGGAAAACTACAAACCACAGTTCAAGGAAATAAGAAAGGACACAAATAAATGGAAAAACATTCCGTGCTCATAGATAAGGAAGAATCAATATCATGAAAATGGCTATACTGTCCAAAGTAATTTATATAGCCAATGATATCCCCATCAAGCTACAATTGACTTTCTTCACAGAATTAGAAAAAAACTCCTTTAAATTTCACATGGAACCAAAAAAGAACCCATATAGCCAAGACAATCCTAAGCAAAAAGAAGAAAACCAGGAGGCATCACACTACCTGACTTCAAACTATACTACAAGGCTACAGTAACCAAAACAACATGGTACTGGTACCAAAACAGATATCTAGACCAATGGGACAGAACAGAGGCCTCAGAAAGAATGCCACACATCTACACCCATCTGATCTTTGACAAACCTGACAAAAGCAAGCAATGGGGAAAGGATACCTTATTTAATAAATAGTGTTGGGAAACTGGCTAGTCATATGCAGAAAGCTGAAACTAGATCCCTTCCTTACACCTTATACAAAAATTAACTCAAGATATATTAAGGTCTTAAACATAAGACCTAAAACCATCAAAACCCTAGAAGAAAACCTAGGTAATACCATTCAGGACATACGCATGGGCAAAGACTTCACAAATAAAAATGCCAAAAGCAATGGCAACAAAAGTCAAAATTGACAAATGGGATCTAATTAAACTAAACAGCTTCTGCACAGCAAAAGAAACTATCATCAGAGTGAACAAACACCATACAGAATAGGAGAAAATTTTTGCAATCTGTCCCTCTGACGAAGAGCTAATATCCAGAATCTACAAGGAACTTAAACAAATTTACAAGAAAAAAACAAACAACCTGATCAAAAAGTGGGCAAAGGATATGAACAGACACTTCCCAAAAGAAGACATTTATGCAACCAACAAACATATGAAAGAAAGCTCATTATCACTCGTCATCAGAGAAATGCAAATCACAACCACAATGAGATACCATCTCACACCAATTAGAACGGTGATTGTTAAAAAGCCAGGAAACAACAGATGCTGGAGAGGATGTGGAGAAATAGGAATGATTTTACACTGTTGGTGGAAGTGTAAATTAGTTCAACCACTGTGGAAGACAATGTGGCAATTCCTCAAGATCTAGAATCAGAAATCCCATTTGACCTGGCAATCCCATTACTGGGTATATACTCAAAGGATTATAAAATACTCCACTGTAAAGACACATGCACACGTATGTTTATTGCAGCACTGTTCACAGTAGCAGACTTGGAACCAACCCAAATGCCCATCAATGATAGACTGGATAAAGAAAATGTGGCACATATACACCATGGAATATGATGCAGCCATAAAAAAGGATGTGTTCATTTCCTTTGCAGGGACATGGATGAAGCTGGAAACCATCATTCTCAGTGAACTAACACAGGAACAAAAAACCAAACACCGCATGTTCTTGCTCATAAGTGAGAGTTGAACAATGAGAATACATGGACATAGGGAGGGAAACATCAAACACCAGCATCTGTCAGGGGGTGAGGAGTTAGGGGAAGGAGAGCATTAGGAGAAATATCTAATGTAGATTATGGGTTGATGGGTGCAGCAAACCATCATGGCACATGTATACCTATGTAACAAACCTGTACAATCTGCACATGCATCCTAGAACTTAAAGTATAATTAAAAAGTTGAAAAAAAAAAAGTAATGCCATTGGAAAAATGTCTAGCATGAAATAAATTTCCAATGAATGTCCCCTATTATTTTTATTCTTTTCAATTTTTGTTTTTGCTTTTGGTCATGTTGTTTCTCACTCTTTGCAGAGTAAACTGCAATTCATCTTCAAGATCTAATCCATAACAAGTAGACACAATCGAATAAAAAAATAGAAACAGGTCAGGCACGGTGGCTCACACCTGTAATCCCAGCACTTTGGGAGGCCGAGGCAGGTGGATCATGAGGTCATGAGATCAAGACCATCCTGGCTAACACGGTGAAACCCCATCTCTACTAAAAATACAAAAAATTAGCCAGGCGTGGTGGCAGGTGCCTGTAGTCCCAGCTATTCGGGAGGCTGAGGCAGGAGAATGGTGTGAACCTGGGAGGCGGAGCTTGCAGTGAGCTGAGATTGCACCACTGAACTCCAGCCTGGGCGACAGAGCGAGACTCCATCTCAAAAAAAAAAAAAGAAAGAAAGAAACACTGTTTGAATAGACAAGTTTATATGAAAAACACTGTTTTCATATAACAAGAATTTAATGTCACTATGCGATCATTGGAAGCACTCCAATCAGAAGTTAACAGTTTAGATTTGGTCATACTTTAAAAAATTGTCACACTATGCACACTGAAGGCCCAACAAGGAGGAATTTGTGCAATCATTGTTGAAGAATGTTGCTTCTACGTAAAGCACATGAGACAAATAGTGTCTATCCTGCCCTTTTAAAAGACAAGATAATCTCTCCCCGTCAGATAAATGAGGCTCAACAATTTTATTTGACTGACTTATTTCCAAGGATGAGAGACTTGGTTAATGGGAAATGGTGCAGTGTGCTTAGATTTTTTTTTTTTTCTTGCTTATTTATTCTTGTTTTAATCTATGTTATTTTCTACCTTTGTAAATCTCTTGCCACTCGGCTGTTAACTTGATTTTTCTCTCCAAAGCCACCAAATTAGGCATTTAACATGTGAAACTTCTAAAGAAGTTCCATATGGAAGACATGAAGGAGTTAAACATATACCACTCTGGTATATTGAGTATTTTGAATTATAGGCACTTGAAAAACAGCAAGTACAAGAAGGTCATTCTGACGTATTATCTGGTTTTAAGAGCAAGAGATGTGAATGGTGCCCTCCCCACACTGGAAGAAAAGCAACAGTCTTATCATCAAGATGAGAAGCTGAGACCAAGAGACCTCTGTATAGACCTTCCTAAAATAATTCTTATTACAATTCTTCAAGGTAAAGAATCCAGATATAGAGAATGTCCAAGACTCAGGTCTCAACTAAGGTCTCAACTGAAGGCTTAACATGGGAAGGTTCCTTTTCCAAGCTCATGTAATTGTTGGTAGGATTCAATTCCCTGCCTAGGTTGAGATGACTCCAGTGTTGAATTATTTTAAAACTTTAAAGATTACTACCAATCCTTTATTAACTTCTCAAAACAACCAAAACAAAAGCAAGCAAATAAACAAAAATCAGAGAAGAGATCACTTCTAATGCATTATCTGAGACCATTTTATCCAGACACCACAACTAGACAGACACTAGAAGAAAAGGAAATTACAGACAAATATACAAATATAGCTTTTGAATATAGAGGCAAAATTCCTCAAGGAAGGACTTTCTTAGTGAACAAATCAGAAAAGGAAATTATAGGCAAATATACTAAAGAATATAGAGGCAAAAGTCCTCGAGGAAACACTAATAAACAAATCAGCAACATATATAAATGATTATACATTGTGATCAATGGTATTTATCCCAAGAACTTTGGTTCAACATACAAAAATAATTAGTGTAATGCACTATATTAATAAAGAACAATAATCACACTGTCATCTCAAAAGCTACAGAAAAAGCATTTGACAAATTTAAAACCCATTTATCATATAAACATTCAACAAATCAGAGATAGAAGGGAACTTTCTTAACCTAAAAAGGGCCTCCACAAAAATTCTCATCATGTGTTATTATGAATAGCTCAGTAGTTTCCCCAATATTGCAAAAAAGACAATGATGTCTATTCTTGCCACTTATATTCAACATTATACTGGAGGTTGTAGTGAGGGCAATTAGGCCAGAAAAAGACATATAAAACACCCATATTGAAAAGAAAGAATTCAAATTATTTCTCTTCAAAAATAACATGGTCTTTTGTATATAATATCTAAGGATATACTAAAATATGATTAGAACTTAAAAAATCATCTTCAGCAATGTTGCAGCATACAAGATCAATATACAAAAATTAATTGTATTTGTATACTGTAGCAATTAAGAATCTAAAGGGGCCGGGCGCGGTGGCTCAAGCCTGTAATCCCAGCACTTTGGGAGGCCGAGACGGGCGGATCACGAGGTCAGGAGATCGAGACCATCCTGGCTAACACGGTGAAACCCCGCCTCTACTAAAAAATACAAAAAACTAGCCGGGCGAGGTGGTGGGCGCCTGTAGTCCCAGCTACTCGGGAGGCTGAGGCAGGAGAATGGCGTGAACCCGGGAGGCGGAGCTTGCAGTGAGCTGAGATCCGGCCACTGCACTCCAGCCTGGGCGACAGAGCGAGACTCCGTCTCAAAAAAAAAAAAAAAAAAAAAAAAAAACAATCTAAAGGTAAAACTAAAAAAAACAATTCCATTTAAAATATCATCAAAATATACTTAGGAATATGTTTAACAAAATAACAAGATATGTGCACTGAAAACAAAAAGGCATTGAAAACATTTAAAGAAACTAAATAAGTCAAAAAATATTTGATGGTCAATGATCAGAAGGTTTAATAGTGTTAGGATGGCAATACATTCAAAATAGATCTACAGATTCAAGACAATCCCTGTTGAAATCTTAGCTTTCTAGGCATCACATTACCCAACTTCAAACTCTATTACAAGGCTACAGTAACCAAAACAGCATGGTACTGGTGCCAAAACAGACATGTAGACTAATGGAACAGAATAGAGATAAAGCCACACACCTAAAGCCATCTGATCTTTGACAAAATTGATAAAAATAAGCAATGTGGGAAGGACTCCTTATTCAATAAATGATGCTACTAGCCATATGCAGAAGAATGAAACTGGACCCCTGTCTTTCACCATATGCAAAAAGTGACTCAAGATGTGTTAAATATTATGGAAAACCTCAAACTACAAGAATCCTGGAAATCCAAAACAAAAACAAACAAATAAACAAAAGAACAGAGAAGCAATCCCTTCCAATGCATTTTCTGAGGCTATTTTACCCAGATACCACAACTAGACACACATTAGAAGAAAAGGAAATTATAGGCAAATATACTAAAGAATATAGAGGCAAAAGTCCTTAAGGAAACACTAATAAACAAATCAACAACATATATAAATGATTATACATTGTGATCAAGGGTATTTATCCCAAGAACTTTGGTTCAACATGCAAAAGTAATTAGTGTAATGCATTATGTTAATAAAAAACAACAACCACACTGTCAACAGTCCAAAACCACCATTTTGGATATCAACCTTGAGAAAGAATTTATGACTAAGTCCTCTAAAGCAATTGCTACAAAAACAAAAATTGACAAGTGGGACCTAATTAAACTAAAGAGCTTCTGCACAACAAAAGAAATTATCAACAGAGTAAATAGACAACCTACAGAATGGGAGACATATTCACAAAATATGTATCTGAAAAAGGTCTAATATTCAGAATCTATAAGGAACTTACACAATTCAACAAACAAAAAGCAAATAGCCCCATTAAGAAAGTGAGCAAAAGACATCAGCAGACACATCTCACAAAAAAACATATAAGCAGCCCATAAACATATGAAAAGATGCTCAACATCACAATTCGTCAGAGAAATGCAAATCAAACCCACAGTGAAATACCATCTCACAGCAGTCAGAATGGCTATTGCCAAAAGGTAAAAACAGGCCAGGCGCGGTGGCTCACGCCTGTAATCCCAGCACTTTGGGAGGCCGAGGCGGGTGGATCACAAGGTCAGCAGATCGGGACCATCCTGGCTAACAGGGTGAAACCCCACCTCTAATAAAAATACAAAAAAATTAGCCAGGCGTGGTGGTGCGCGCCTATAGTCCCAGCTGGGAGGCTGAGGCAGGAGAATGGCATGAACTCGGGAGGCAGAGATTGCAGTGAGCCGAGATTGCGCCACTGCACTCCAACCTGGGTGACAGAGGGAGACCCCATCTAAAAAAAAAAAAAAAAAAAAAAAAAAGCAACAACAACAAAACCCCCAGATGCTGGCAAGGCTGCAGAGAAAAGGGAACACTTATTGACTGTTGATGGAAATGTAAATTAGTTCAGCCACTTTGGAAAACAGTTTGGAATTTCCTAAAGAACTTAAAATGGAGCTACTATTTGACTCAGCAATCCCATTACTGGGTATATATCCAAAAGAAAATAAATTGTTCTACCAAAAAGACACCTGCCCTAGTATGTTCATTACAACTCAATTCACAATAGCAAAGATGTACAGTCAACCTAGGTGCCTATCAATGGTGGACTGGATTAAAAAAAAAAAAAAGGTCCATATATACCGTGGACACAGCCATGAAAAAGAATAAAATCAAATCCTTTGAAGCAACATGATTGCAGCTGGAGGCCACTGTCCTAAATGAATTAACACAGGAACAGAAAACCAAATACTACATGTGTCACTTGTAAGCAGGAGCTAAACACTGAGTACTCACTGAAATGAAATTGCCAACAATAGATACTGGTGTCCAGTAGAGTAAGGAGAGATGGGGGTAGAGTTCATAAACTACCAGGGACTGTGCTCACAACCTGGGTGACGGGCTCATTTGTATCCCAAACCTCATCACACAATATTCCCATGTAACAAACCTGTATACGTACCCTTTGAATTTAAAGTTAAAATTAAAATTATTTAAAAAATAAAGTATAATACCTACCAGGAAAAAAAAAGAAATCTTATCTTCCTTTGTAAAAATTTTTTGGTAGTATTTGGCAAACGGTTTATAAAATTCCTATGGAAATGCAAGTACTCCGGTACAGCTAACACAATCTTGAATAGGAGAAAAAGTTTGGAGTCCTAGATTCATAATTCCTGATTTCAAAACTTACTATAAACTGATGGTAATTACAGCATTGTGTTACTGGCATAAGGATAGACTAATAGGTCAATGGAATAGAATTGAGTGTCCAACAATTAACCCATACATAAAAATATAAAATCAGTTTTAAGAGGTGAAAGTACAAATCCCATAGAGGAGAACGTAGAAATACATTTTGTTGCCTTAGGAAAACAATGGCTTGTAATACATCACAACAAAATACAAATGTCACATGTTAAAAATGGTAAAGTGAACTTCATCAGAATTAAATTTTGGGATTCAAATTCAAAGCACACCATCAAGAGTACACAAGCAATCAGAGGCAATGTTTGCAAAACATATAGCTGATAGAAGTCTATTGAATAGAAGATATAAAACATTCTTACAACTCAAAAATGAAAAATAAAATCTTCTTCTTCTTCTTTTTTTTTTTTTTTTTTTTTGAGGCAGAGTTTCACTCTTGTTGCCCAGGCTGGAGTGCAATGGCACAATCTCGGCTCATTGCAATCTCCACCTCCCAGATTCAAGCGATTCTCCTGCCTCAGCCTCTGGAGTAGCTAGGATTACAGGCGTCCCCCACGATGCCTGGCTAATTTTTTGTATTTTTAATAGAGGCAGGGTTTCACCATGTTGGTCAGGCGGTCTCCAACTCCTGACCTCAGGTGATCCACCTGCCTTGGCCTCACAGAGTGCTGGGATTATAGGTTTGAGGCACCATGCCTGGTGAAAAATAAAATATTATAATTAAAAGTGGGTAGATTGTGTGAATATATATTTTTACAAAACCTCTTTAGAAATGTCTAATAAACACATAAAAATATGCTCATCATTTTTAGTCCTTAGTGAAATGCAAATCTACATCATCACAAGGTACACTTCACAAATATTAAAGGCATATGCTACAGTGGAACAAAGCTAGTTGTAAAGACTACATAATGTATAAATCATTAATAAGACACTCTGGAAAGGTGGAATTATAGAGATAGATAAAAGGTTCTTTCCTTTGCTCTTTCAGATGACAAAATCTAGAATTAATATACTTTTTTTGTAGCAATGAGTACATTCACTGGCCAAATGGTTGCTTCTAATATCATTCATGAACAAAAGGAATTAGGACTTCATGAAGAAATGGTGTATACTAGGATTGGGCAGGAAACCAAGCAAAGTAACCAGAAGTACCTTGTAATGAATAAAAATAAGAAAATGCTAAACAACATGTCAAACCAATGAAACAAACAAACAACCAAACCATAATAATCTAGGTATTTCAAAATGATACAGGAATCATATAAAACAATTTCCAAGGACCAACATTAGAACAATGTGAGCAACAAATAGATAAATTAATGTAAGTATAGTTAAATCATGAGAAAAATATCAGATATATCCAAATTTATATATATGTGTGTGTATATATAAATATATAAAACATATAATATATATGTATATATATAATATATAAAACATATAATATATATGTATATATATAATATATAAAACATATATAATATATATGTGTGTATATATAAATATTTCTTTCTGAATTTTCTTGACAACTTTGTAAAATTAGTTGACCATAACCTTTGGAGTCTAAGGGAGACATGATATCTAAATGTGATGTGGGAGCTTAGGTAGGGTACTGAAACAGAAGAAGGACATTAAGTAAAAAGTAAGATAATCTGAAAAAAGTTAGCAAGTTAATGAATAATAATGTGTACTAATGATTCATTAATTGTGATAATTATGCCACATTAATGTGATAATAATTGTGATAAATATGCCACATTAATGTATGAGGAAAATAATAAAGGAAACTGTATGTAGGGTATGTGTAAACACTGTGTACTATCTTTGCAACTGTTCTGTAAATCTAAAACTATTCTAAAATAAAAAAGTTTGCCTTTTTGTCAGTTACTGCCAAACTTAATAAACAGAAGATTATCAATATTGTTGATGTCCCATGTGTGCATACCCAAGTTGCATTTGTTTCCTCACCTGGTGAAGATTACTATTATTTTGAATTGTCTATTTGTCATTTCCTTATTTCTCTTTAATTATTTTTATCTTTTAGTTTATATTGACAAATAGTATATTGCTTGGTATTTTGTCTTCAAACTTGGATAAATATAAGTGTCTAAATTAAGCCATAACCTTAGCCCAAGCATGATCTCATAGATCTATATTGCAGGACATTCTACAAAATATTTGACCAGTTCTTTTCAAAAGCGTCAACATTATTTAAAATATGTGAAGTATGAAAAAATGTTGCAGATTGGAGAAGACCTCATATGGCAGGCAGACTCTAGCATGGCATCCAATGATCCCAATTTATTGGTAAACACAACCTTGTATTCTAATAGTCTCATCCTGTGTTTGGACAGACACTGTGAGTTGCTTGTAAACAGCAAAATATTGCAAAGGTGCTGGGATGTCACTGGGATGATTATGTGATTGTGATTTCTGTCTTGCTAGCAAACTTTCTCCTTTAGTGGCTTTGATGAGGCATTCTGCCATTTAGGAGAAACCAACATGGGAAGGAACTGAATTCAGCCTCAGACCAATAGCCAGCAAGGAACTGAGGCTCCTGGTCCAATAGCTTGACCAATACTTTGCAATATTACATTTAAAGCTAATCCAATTTCCCTTTCAAATCAGAATATATTGCTTCAGAGGTAGTGTCAACACTTTATGACAGAATACCTCAATTCTTTCCTTCCATTCTTGATATAATTTCTTTCATGAATTTCACTTATATATAAACATACTTCTATAAATATTTATGCATGTGTTTATATAACATAAATTAGTATACCTAATCAAATACATTGTTGCTATTGTTACTTTACCAAGCGTTATCTCTTAGAATAAACCTACTAAATAAAAAATAGTCCCTATGGTAATCACTAAAAACATACAAAGAAGGATTACTGATATGCTAAGAAAAAAGAGAAAATTGAATCATATAAAATGCTCAAATTAAACCATGAAAAGCAGAGAACGACTGGAAGAAAGACAAGGGCAATAACTAAAAGATGGTAGAAATTAAGCCAACTATATCAATAATGTCACTGAATGTCAATTGTCAAAATATGCCAATTAGGCTGGGCATGGTGGCTCATGCCTATAATCCCAGCACTTCGGGAGGCTGAGATGGTCGGATCATGAGGTAAGAAGATTGAGACCATCCTGGCTAACACGGTGAAACCCCGTCTCTACTAAAAATACAAAAAATTAGCCGGGCGTGGTGGCGGGTGCCTGTAGTCCCAGCTACTCGGGAGGCTGAGGCAGGAGAATGGCATGAACCCGGGAGGCGGAGCTTGCAGTGAGCCTGAGATCGTGCCACTGCACTCCAGCCTGGGCGACAGAGCGAGACTCCATCTCAAAAAAAAACCAAAAAACAAAAAACAAAAACCACCAATTAAAAGACACAGATTGTCAGAGTGGATTAAAAAAACACTAAAGTATAAGTTGTTTACAAGAAACTCACTTAAAATGTAAAGACATATACAAATTAGAAGTAAAAGGATGAAACAAATATATCATGCTAGCATTAAAAGAAAGTAAGTGTATCTGTGTTAATTTTTGACAGTACAGACATTGAAGCAAGTAAAATTATCAAGGATAAACAAGGGCATTAGGTAATAATAAAAGGATCTATTGTCCAAGAAGATTTAACAATCCTGAGTATGTATACAGGTAACAGTAGAGTATCAAGCTATGTGAGGCAGAAAGTAAGAGAACTGTAAGGAAAAATAGATGAATTCACTATTGTTGTTGGAAAATTCAACACCTCTCTATCAGAAATGGAAACATTCGGCAGACACAAAATCAGTAAGGGCATATTTGAACTCAACACTATCACTCATTTGGATATAACTTATATCTATAGACCACTTAATTCAACAACAGGCAGAATATACATTCTCCTCTAGCCCACACAGAATCTTGCCTAAAATAAACATATTCTAGAACACAAAGTTCATCTTAATATATTTAAGAGAATCAAAATTGTACAATATATACTCTCTGACAACAATGAAATTAAACTAGAGATCAATAACAGAAAGACAACTGGAAAATCCCAAAATACATGGAGATTAAACATTATACTCTTAAATACAATGTGACCCAAAGAAGAAATCTCAAGAGAAATAAACACTATTATAAAATAAATAAAAGTGAAAATACAGCTTACCGAAATTTGTGAGATACAATGAAAGCAGAACTTAGAAGGAAATACATTTATTATAAAGAAAGTAAAAACAAGATGAAAGATAAAGCAATTGGAATTTTGGAATAAATATTGATAGCTTAATAGTTTGCAGAACATAAAAGTATCCAAAATTAAGAAGGAAAACACAACATCCCAAACAAAACCCTCGCTTAAGAGTTGTAAGGAAGAGCTGTAAGGAACATGGCTGTGCTTTGGTCAAGGATAGGCCGAGGTAAGATATTTACACTCTGCATGACTCAGCGAGTTTAGAGTGTAGGCATGTAATTCCACTTCTTATCACAGCCATGTAGCCATAACATGGGAAGGCCATTACTTGGCTCTATGCCACTATTGTCTGTAAAAGGTGTAATTGGCCTGTTAACACTGTGCAGACGCACTAGCACCCAGAGAAAGAGAGAGAGCCAAAGCTGTCCGTCTTTGCAGACAGACAGAAGGGAGCCAGGTCCCAGCTCGGCTTGCTTGTGCCCAGAGAGAGAGTTAAGCTGCTGACCTTTAAGGCAAGGGAGAGCTGGCGGCACATCTGTGTGTGGGGGCCTCAGCACGAAGCAGATGAGACAGGCTGGACAATGTGAGAAAGCTGTTAATGAGAGCTGCTACTGAATAAAATCATCTTTCACCTGCCTATGGCCCCCCCAAGTGTTCTTTCTGCTCATCCACCCACTCCCTTAGGACCTCAGCATGGGCTGGAACCTGACCCCAAGTGTGACAATGGCCATAGTCGTGAACCTGACAAGAACATACAGAGATTACTCCCCCATGAAATGAGGAGATACTTCTTGTCAGAAACGATCAACCAAAAGCGTACTAAAGTGGTGTGAAAGGAAAATAAATATTGGGACCCTAGAATCACTAAGTCAAGGGAAAAGTCAAGCAGGGAATTACGTCAGGCAAACCCGTCTCTCATTTTATTCCTAAATAAGATAGCTACAAAGCTAAAGCTACACATTCCCCTCACAATTTGCCCACAAGAACATTCCTTGTGGGCCTCGAGATTTTTACCCTAAAACAGTTCTGTTGAATTTCATCACGGCCATGTAAACTGACAGCTTGTCTTCACAGGTGCGGGACAGAAAGTCATCCCTCTGCTCACCTGAGACAAATGCGTATCTGATTGCTCCCACTGCACTATTTTTTATGTAAAAATGCAGATTCACCGAACCAAACTAAATTGTGTATTCAGTGAAGGCTGATCAAAGACTCAAAAAATATAACCTTTTGTCTCTCATCTGCCTATGGTCTGGAAGCCTCTCACTTTGAGTTGTCCTGCCTTTCCCCACCCAAACAATGTACATCTTACACATATTAATCGATGTCTCATGACTCCCTAAAATAGGTAAAAGCAAGCTGTGCCCTGACCACTCTGGGCACATGTTGTCAGGACTTCCTGAGGCTGTGTCACAAGCACATCCTTAACCTTGGCAAAATAATCTTTCTAAATTGGTTGAGATCTATCTCAGATATTGTGGGTTCACAGGGGGATGTTTGTTTGTTTGTTTACTATGTAGGCAAATACTGTACATATAAAGAAATTTAGATCGGTAGCTATTGCTATGTACGTAATTTAAAAGAGGCCCTATGACGGAAATAGTAAAGTTATATAATACATGTTATGCTAAGACACATGAGAATATCATGAGGTTTGCATGAGAATATCAAAGAACATGTAAGAGAAGATGGAGAAATAGATGTGTGAACATGTGTATGTTAATGAAGAAACATATCCATTGTCTCTATCCCCAGTCCCTCCATGGTCTGCCCTTCCTGCTCCTGTCCTCATATATTACTGATCCTAGCAGTCCTTCCAATCCACTGCCCCTTCTCATGGCTTGGCCTGTGCCACAGACACACTTTCTCTTCTGTTTGCCTCCCGTTTGCTGGACTCACTGCTCCTCATTTTCCAGAATCACCTCCAATGTTCCTCCTCCTAGAGGTCTCCTTTGTTCGTCCCATTCCAGGTCTGATGCCTCTGCCCTGAGTTCTCAGGGGCAGCTCTTTCACCTATAGTGCACATTTCTGTTAAGTTTTGTCAATACCCACTGAAGTGAAATACCAGAGAATATGAATACTTTTTCGATGCGGCTCCCTTGTGAACCCCACACAGGTAGTGGACAAAGAACAACAGAAAATTATCCTTCATACTGGATTTTACTAATGAATGAATCTGTCAAATTCCTCATCTATATTTTTCCCAATAAACTCCAACATTCTTTCAATTTGAAGAGGTTTTGAACTTGAAGATTTATATATATATATATATTTTACTTTCTTCTGTTATGAGGACAGGTTGTGAGCCCTGTCTTTTCCCTCAGCCAGCCTCTTCTCCAGCCTCACCATTCTCAAACCACCATAGAGACCTGCTATGGACCATGCTAATTCTCAACCATTTGTACTTCTTATCCTTTTGGACAGGTTTGTCCTCTGAGATCAAGGAAAGTCTTCTTGTGCTCTAAGATTCAGTTTACCAATATGCTCTCTTGATAGATATTTTTGTGTCTTTATCAGTCACCACATTTTACCTCTTTTAGTATTTTTTTTCACATTTTATCATAATTATTATTACTCTGGTGGCAGCCATAGCATAGTTTTTAGTGTCTGCACATGGAACAATTTTCCCTGACATCTTATGCTGTCATCTTCCGGAAAGTTCAGCTGCATAAATAAAGTTCACCTGAATTACAACTTGAAGAATGTGTGTTAATAAGAAAGGCAGAAATCACAGGTAACGGTGCAGCCTCCTTTATAATGTTTCATTGCTATAATTCTTCATATCAGTGGGTGATGTTATACCACCTGTAACTCTGGATGAAAATACAATTCATAACAATCAGAATCAGCTACCAAAAATGTATGGATTCATTTATGAATTATTTAAATTTTGTTTTAATTTTTATGTGAATAAAACTTCATAATTATATAAAGGATTTTATTGTAATTATAAAAGAATGCTATTGTATGTGTAATTGATTGGCAAATATATTATTCTTTCCTTTAGATTTTTCTTAAAACATTCATTCATTGACATAGACAACCCCATGGAGACTCTTAAGACTCGGTGCATTGATTAATTCTGACCTTCCCTTTGCAATACAATGGTAGTGCAGTTATCTGTCTTTGTAAATTTCATTCACTTTCTTCTTTATTAACCTTAATATTGCCAGCTGGAAGCAGATAGCCAAGCCAGAGGTACAGTAATGATAGAGTAATTGTATAAGGAAGAAACCAAGGTGTTGTGGATAAAGCTATAGCATTGGGACAAACCTTATCTCATATAAACACATGAAAAATGGAAAGATGATATGAGACAACGGTTTGCAGAAAACTGTACACAAGACAATGAAGGGCAGAATGAAGGGCTGAGTGATGTGAAACAATGATTGAGACCTACTAAGGCCTCAGGTTACTGCTTTCAGAGAGTCCCAGGCTGTACCATGGCAAGCACCTGGGAAAGCAGGAGAATGGAGAAGATGGACCTGGTATTCTGGAGAACAATTTATCCCAATTTCATCAAGCCAATCTTTATATCCAGTGGTAAGAAGGAGACAGGGTTATCACGGCAGCATTCATGCTGGCAGAGATGCTATATTCTGTCATTACTCTACGGAGGCATGGGTTACAGAACTATAGGAATAACACAGGAGAAAAGTGTGAAGACACAAGGAGAAGTCATTTTTATAAGCCTGGCCTTCAACCCTTTCATCTAATTCCTGACTGCAAAAACAACAGACGCTTTTGCATGACACAACTATCTTGCAACAGCCCAAGGATGAAGAGGTACCCTTTATAGGTGATGTAAATTACCTTTCTAAGTAAGTTGAACCACCCTATGTGGACTCTAAGCTTTCTTTTCTATTATTTCTTGTTACATGTGGTTAATAAGCTAATTACATTATGAACTAATTAATGTAGACCTTTCTTTACAAAATAGCAGAACACAATTATCATCAAAGAAGGAGAAACAAGTAACACTTATCTCCTCTATTTTTTCCCCAGAATTCCTCCAGTTTCCTTTTGAGAATCATCTTGCCTTTCCCTTTACAAAGAAAATGCTAGTCTATGTAGTTTGCATGAAGTATAGAGTTGCTCTCTATATGCAGTAAAATGATGGTTAATAGTGCCAGGATGCAATATAATAAAGTAAGGATGACAAGTTCATTTTTTATTTTTATTTTTATTTTTATTTTTTGAGATGGAGTCTCGTCGTTGCCCAGGCTGGAGTGCAGTGGCTTGATCTCTGCTCACTGCAACCTCCACCTCCCAGGTTCCGGCGATTTTTGTGCCTCAGCCTCTGGAGTAGCTGGGATTACAGGTGCACACCACCACGGCCAGCTAATTTTTGTATTTTTAGTAGAGATGGGGTTTCGTCATGTTGGCCAGGCTGGTTTTGAACACCTGACCTCAGGTGATCTGCCCACTTTAGCCTCCCAAAGTGCTGGGATTACAGGCATGAGACGCTGTGCCCAGCCTGATAATCATTTTTAAACAACCAATGTCTGGTGTTAATATTCTCTGCATATAGTATTGAAGCCCAGAACCCCTGTAGCTTAAAGATGGCAAAACACGGTCATTTAGTAGTTTGGAGTTAAGGCACCCATAAAGTATCAATGTTTCTGGTCTGTTGATTGGTTACATCTCAGCATGTCTTGAACTAATGCTTCCCCTCACCAGAATATTTTTTAAACCATTAAATTGACAATGTAATTACTTGCACAGCAGACATATGCTAGGAAGTCTCAGACACTCTCCCTGTAGGAATGCTTCATTCCCAAGAGAATGGGATCCTCTCAACACTGTCATGTTCCCATTAGGGCCCTCCACATTGCATGCCCTGAATAAATCCTATTCTGCCTGCTGGAGTCCTATTTATTCCTGTCTTCTCCTTGCTTTCGTATCCTGGTGGTTTCAGTTGAGGAAACCTCTGTTTAACGCAGCCTAAGGAATCCCATTTTCACTAGCCAGTTAAAAAGTTGACCTGGTTTGCTTTCGGAACCACTTACTTCAATGCACCAACCCACTGACTCTTCTTTCTTTGGCCATAAACTTTCATTTGTCCTCCATCCTATAAAACCTACTTCCAAGAAAGTCTCTGATATCAGTCATTCACAAGTTAGTATGCATTTAAAGCAAAGGTACTATTTACCTAAGACAGACAATTTTTTAGCAGAGATTTTGTTTGGCTTCTTTTTTTTCTGGTCCCTCCCACACCTCATTTCACGCATTGGATAAATCCAGGATCTTGATCATGGCTGTAAAACTTAGCAGCTGTTTGATTTTATGAGCCTCAATTTTCCTATCTGGAAGGCACATCTTGACGATGACACTACTGTCCTGGGACTTCTGAGAGTGCCATTCCCAGCTCTGCCTCAGGTAAAGAATGAACTGTTGTTTGGCAAGCCCTCATTGTATCACATAACCCTGGGATCACAGCAATGACTGGTTCAGGGAGGTCCTGGACAGGCTTCTCACAGTCGGGTGCAGTTTCTAGGCCTCTAATGTGAAGATATTTAGAGCAAGAAAGACATGCATCCATGAGTTGGAAATTCTCAAATTTTCCACAGGCCATTTTCTAGTTCATGAGACACAGATATGAGGGAAATACTCTACTTATTACTAATTAGGGCTTTGAACCACATCCTATACACATTTTTTTATCTTATGAGATGAATGAGGACTTTGGTGAGCTCTCATGTAAGGCCTGAAGCAGTATTTGGAAGAATAGGAAGCATGGACTGTGCATCACACTTCCCTAGAGTGCTGCCTGAAATCCAGATTCCTGGCTCTACCATAGATTCAGGAAATTAGGATGATGCAGCAAGAATTAGACATTTTTGAAAAATTAGTGATTAGTGAGCATTTCTGGCCTAAACTAAAAGAAGTTTGGGTGGCTCCTTTAGGCCTCTTTCTTCTGAGACCATGTCCTTATATTTGAAATGCTTGTTCCTCGATGCCGTAAAGAAATAGCACTTGAACATAAATTTAATTTATTCAGTAAGGCCATTTTTACTTCCTGCAGAAAGGGTACACTCGCCAGCAGTTTTTCCATGACAGTATACAGAACAAAGGAGACAGGGTCATTTATAACCTGACGCATTCACCCTACTGCTGTGTCCGGTTTCCATTGGCTGGAACGGGACCTCACATTCTGCATTTGTCCCGATTGGCTAGCAACTTAGAACTTTTTAAAAGAGGCAAAGGTAGAGGAGAACAAAGGAAGGAGGAAGTAACTTGTGGAATGCTGAGAAAGGTAAAAACACTTTTAAATAGGGAAGAGGAACAGGCTATGACCTAATGCTTGGACCAGTATACACATGCCAGGGCAAATATTTAGGCTAAACTGTGGGAGCTAAGAGCATAAAGTACACTGATTTCTTTATTATGGATAGCAGATATTTAAGAATGTTAGCACAGGTCTTTGAATAAATTTTGCTTTTAAGAGAAGTTACTATTTATTTCTTATTAGATGGGGAGGAAAGTCTTTGAAGAGGAACCTCTACTTTACTTTTTACACTTACTTTGGTCTTACTGCTCCCAAACCAGTGGAGGAGGCTCAAGGTTTCTGGAAAAGGAAGGGATGCAGTCAAGTAAACAATACTATCTGAAAATTTTAGAAAACCAAAAACAATTTTTTTTTTTAATGGGAAAAGAGTTCAAGGAGAAAAAAAGGAAGGCACTTCAAGTTTTAGGAAAAACAATGTCATCTGTAAGATAACATAACAGTTGAAGTAAAAAGCAAACTCAGAAATATGGGAGTAACATGAAAGTAGCAAAACTATCTCTGGAGGAGGAAACTGCAGTAGGAAGGTTGAATTTCAGTATTATTCAAATTGACATTATGTTCACTTTTTATTTTAATAAAAAATCAAACAATATTTCTATTTGTTTAGAAATAGTTTCAGTTGTATAAGCACATCAAAACATGAAAACAAAAATTATCTTTATATCTCTCACACATTTATTTAAAGTTTGTCTTACCAGGATCATAATATTTAGCTTGAGGCTTTCTAAAAAATGTCATGAAGTATGAATTTTAAAAATTTGTCCCTAGTAATATTGCAAGGGTATAGGGCTATTAGAAGAAAACTGGATTTCCACTCTGCTTCTGAAAGGCAGTTCTGATTACAAAAGTTAGGTGATTATCTGGCCAGGAAACAGGAGCTTTGATCCTCTGGAACTGTACTAAACAACTCAGAGTCAATGAATCAGGCCCCAGGGTGATAGGAGGAATTCAGTAATTTCTCTGTGATTGTTTTCTTTCAGGCCTAATCTCACAGATGTTTTAGTCTCTGTTATCATATTTTTATGTGTGTTGGCTTCATAAATGCTAAATGCTTTTATGCTAATAAAAAGGGGTTCTTCTATTCTTCTATTTGAATTGCCTAATAAAGGCAATCAAGGCACCATTGCCTAAGGAACTCAGTCATTGACCGTACATATATATGTTCTCTATTATCTATCAATCATCTATCATCTCTCTCTCTCCTTCCTTCCTTCCTTCCCTCCTTTCTTGCTTGCTTGCTTGCTTGCTTTCTTGCTTTCTTTCTTCTTTTCTTTCGTCAGTTTTGATTGCTACAAAAAATGCCATGGACTGGTAGCTTCAACAATATACATTTATTTTCTACAATTCTAAAGGTTGGGAAGTCCAAGATAAAGGCAAATTCTGTTTCTTGTGAGAACTCTTTTCCTGGCTTACAGATAGTTACTTTCTTGGTATACCTTCACATGGCAATTAGAGAAAGCACTGGTATTTCTTCTTCTTCTTATAAAGGCACAAATCCCATCATGGGGGTTTCATCTTCATGACTTCATCTAAACCTAATCACCTCCCCAAAGCCCCACCTCCTAATACCATCACATTGGGAGTTAGGGCTTTAAAATATGAATTTTGGGGAGGGACACAAACATTCAGTCCACAACTCTCTCTCTCTCTCTCTCTCTGTCTATGCATCTAATCTATCCATCCATCCATCTATCCATCCCTATGTGTAGAACAAATTACAACAATGGCTTATAAGTCATTTCTCCATATTATTTCATTTTATCCTTTCAAAAATCTTGTGAGATAAACAGGCCATAGTAAAAGTACTGATTTCACTGAGACTCTTGAAGGTTGAATCAACTGTAATTACACAACTAGTAAATAGTGGAGGAAGGAATTCCACTCACATATTCTCTGTCCTCCTTTTCTCTATCCCTCCCTCCCACTTGCTGACTTAATTCCAGCTACTTTTCCTTACTAACTGCTCCATGAGGACACCAGGGATCCTTCCTCTGGGCCTTTGCAATGACCACTCCTATTATCTGGAATGGTCTTTGCTCATGTATCTGGCTCAACTGCCTCTCTCTAGACTTTAAATTTACCTTCCCAGTGAGGCTTGTCCATAGTGTAAACTGAAACCCCTGCTTCTCTATCTACCATCTCAATCCGCCATGTACTTCTTTATTTTCCATAGCATTTGTTACAGGCTAATTTACCAGATAATTTCCATGTTTGTTGCTTCTTCTCTCCCTTTCAACTAGAATGTAGGGTCCACAAAATTGGGAATTTTGCCTTTCTGTCCATGACTAGAGAGAACTGTCCCAGAGGTAGGGTCAGCCAAGTTAACAGTCAAGCCAGAGAGGGTACAGCTGATGATACACACGTTTCCTCTACCCTCTATACAGTGTAGAAGACCACTAAAATACAGTGCGGTTCTGACTGGGCTCATCTGCTCCACTCACCAACAAACTCTCTCTCTCTGTTTCTCTCTCTCTCTCTCTCTAGTTTTGGGCCTCCAGCTTCTGCAGGGAGAGAGCGGGTTGAGTTTAACTTGAGGGAACTGAGCCTGTTCCTCTTGGAAAAAAATGTCAATTTATGAGAACTTTATGTGGAGGAAGATTGCTTCTTATTCCTTGAGACCCCTGATAGAAGTAAGAAATGAGTTAGTGGCTCCTATGAAGGCCTTGGCGGGTACAAGTGTCACTAGTGGCTGCTTTCCATCACAGGCACAGTTGCTCTGACCAGGGCCATCCAAACACAAGTATTTAACTAACAATGCTGGCTCCTCTAGGCTGGGCACAGTGGCTCATGCCTGTAATCCTAGCACTTTGGGAGGCCGAGGCGGGTGGATCACCTGAGGTCAGGAGTTTGAGACCAGCCTGACCAATAAGGTGGAACCCCATCTCTGCCACAATTACAAAAATTAGCCAGGTGTGGTGGCATGTGCCTGTACTCCCAGCTACTCTGGAGGCTAAGAAAGGAGAATTTCTTGAACCCAGGAGGTGGAGGTTGCAGTGAGGCAAGATCATGCCACTGCACTCCAGCCTGGGGGAAGCCTCTGTCTCAAAAACAAACAAACAAACAAACAAACAAAAAACAAAAACAATGCTGGTTCCTCTAAAGTCAAAAGGAGCACCTTGGGCAGGTGCATAGTATTTTACTGAAATGGAGACTAAAGGTTTCTCCCTATGAATGTCTGGGGTTATCTCCTATTGCACCACCTGCATTTAGCTAGGTGGGCCTCAGGTGCTCACTGCAGTCTGGGGGAAGCCTCTGTCTCAAAAACAAACAAACAAACAAACAAACAACAAAACAAAAACAATGCTGGTTCCTCTAAAGTCAAAAGGAGTACCTTGGGCAGGTGCATAGTATTTTACTGAAAGGGAGACTAAAGGTTTCTCCCTATGAATGTCTGGGGTTATCTCCTATTGCACCACCTGCATTTAGCAAGGTGGGCCTCAGGTGCTCACTCCAGCCTGGGGGAAGCCTCTGTCTCAAAAACAAACAAACAAACAAACAAACAAACAACAAAACAAAAACAATGCTGGTTCCTCTAAAGTCAAAAGGAGCACCTTGGGCAGGTGCATAGTATTTTACTGAAATGGAGACTAAAGGTTTCTCCCTATGAATGTCTGGGGTTATCTCCTATTGCACCACCTGCATTTAGCAAGGTGGGCCTCAGATGCTTTGTGTGAATGGGAGACCAAAAGCACAACCAGTCACAGCCATTGTGTTGCTGCCCCTCATGGCATGGTTTGTGCTTTGTCCAGGTGGGCCCCAGGTGATTTCCTGATACATGCGCACATGAGGGCCTCCCATTAAATGAATGTTGGCACTCCTGGAAGATGTATATCTGTGTGTTTTGTCCAGATGGGCCCTAGGTACTTTGTTGGTAGGTGGATACACAAGGACCTCCAATTAAAGATATGTTGGCATTCACTGCAGATGTACCACCTGTGTTTTGTCCGGGTGGGCCCCACATTTACTGATGGAGAAAGGGAGCACAAGGGCCTCCAACCACAGGGATGTTGTTGTCGCCTCCTGGTGCACAACCTGAGTTCTGGAGAGGTATGTGGCAGGAGCTTGGCATGAAGGTGAAACTGGAAGCATGACCATACAAAGGGATAATGCTGGTGTTTACAACCACAACTGATGTGGTGTGGTCAGGTGAACCACAGGTGCTTTTATGGAAGTTGGAAACAGACATGTCTCCTAACGTATGTTTCTTGTTCATAGTGGTGGGTGCTTGAAGTGTAGAATTTTTTCTCTGTCCATGTGTGCTGCAGGATGCACTGTTGAAAAGCAGGAACACAAGGGCCTCCAACCATGGGTTTGGTGCCATCCCCTCCCATGCCGCTGCCTGAATTCTGGGTAGGTGGGTCCAAACCAGGAATGTAGGTGGCAGCAGAAGTAAATCCAAATACAGGAATGTTATTAGCCCCTTGTGGTGCAGCAGCCATGCTGTGGCCAGTTGGGTCCCAGGCTACTCGACCAAATGGGAAAACAGAAGTGGTGCTGGGTGTCCCACTCTGTTCTTGTCCAGTGCTGAGTTCTCCTGATGTGGAACTGGGGCCTGGGGCAGACATGGTGAATCCAATGCTCCCACCATCCATAGGGGTTCCAGGTCCCATAATCACTTGTGGGCCTAGAATAGTATTTCCAACCAGTGAGGTGCTGTCTCCAGTGCCAGGCATCCCAGTGGCAACTCTAAATCCAGAAGTCTTTGCTGTGCCATTGGGGAAAGCACTTGCGTTGTGACTCTTGGCAGGCTCGGCATTAATAGGTGTGCCCAATGCAGAATATGGTGATGTTAACTCTGCAAAACCTGGTGGAATTATGCTGCCACTCAGTGGCTGGGCTGAGGGAGATGGTAAGCCTATAGCTGGTGCTAGGGTTGCTGGATTCCCCAGAATAAAAGAACTGTCAGACTTCTGCTGCCCATCAGTGGCCCCAAGTGTGGAATGAGAGATAGATTCTGTATTTAAAGGATGGCTGGAAGTTGTGACTGGTTTCCTGCCTGCCTGTGCAGGAAAACTGGTGGAGACTTGGGCTGAAGCAATGTTGTCACTGTGTAGTATGTTCCCAGAACCAGGAAGCCCCACATAAAATCGGATGTACTCCTTCCTGGAGACAAAGGTAGACTGCAAGATGACAGTTTTGGAAGGAGGGGTGGTATTCATAGCACTGGCGTCAGTGGCAGGCTTGGCTAATGATGCAGCAGAGGCATTGCTCACTAAAGTGGAGGTGTCTGGAGGAACCATGATAGGAAGGCTCAGAAAATCATGGGCACTGGGGAGAGAGGTTTTCTGCTGTAGCCCATCAGGGGCCCCAAATTTGGGCTGAGCGGTGGCTCCTGGATTTAAAGCATAGTTGGAAGTTGGAGTTGTTCCCCTGACTGACTGTGCAGGCAAACTGGTGGAAGCTTGGACTGAGGCAATGTTGCTACTGGGTCGTGTGTTCCCAGAACCAGGAAGCCCCAGGTAAAATGGGAGGTACTTCTTCTTGGAGACAGAGGCAGACTGCAAGATGACAGCCTTGGAGGGAGGAGTGGTATTCATAGCATTGGTTTCAATGGGAGGCTTGGATGATGATGCTGTAGAGGCACTGTTCACTAAAGTGGAGGTGACTGGAGGAGCAATGATGGGAAGGCTCAGAAAAACACAGGCACCGGGGAGAGAAGCTTTCTGCTGCTGCCCATCAGGAGCCCCAGATTTGGGCTGAGGGGTGGCTTCTTTTCCAAAGAATTGGTTAAAATTTGGGGTGGTATTGTGGAATATAAATGGAAGTGGAGATGTGTAGACTGATGTCTTTCCTGTGTGCCTCTGCTCTGCACTGCAATGTATTTGGGAATTTGGGAGTGAGCTCACCCTGGAGCTTAGGGAAGATGTGAAAATAACAACCTGAGAAGGGGCAGTAGTATCCATGTTAACTACTTCAGGGTCTACCGTAGTCTGTGAGGTTAGGTGGCCAGATGTATTTGTTGTGATAGTGGAAATGACTGATGTGGAATTCATAGGCTTGCTGGTGATAACTGAGGTCCTGGTGGAAGGGACTGGAAGAAGAGTCAGGAAGGAAAGAGGAGGAGGGGAATCCACATGCATAGATATTGGGGACTCCCTTCTGACAGGAGGCTTGAAGAAGGGTGTGAGGCTAGGAGGTGTTGGGGGGTCAGAAGTGGGAGGCGCTGCTCCTACGACTGAATGACAAGAGCCTCCTTTCTCATTAGATTGATCCCTCAAAAGGGGAACAAGGTCAGCAGGAAGAGCCCGAGGAGAGTTAGGGATTGTGAATGCTATTCTCTCATCCATTTTTGGTGTGGTGGAAAGTGGAGGGACAGGCAGAATGAGGGGTCCAGTAGCCAGGTCAGCCAAGTCAGGGATGGGCAAAGGAGCTGGGACCTGTGAAGTGTCAGTGTAAGTGGCAAGGGGCAGGGAGTCTGTAGTCTCCACAGGTGGGGAGAAAGAAGGGGCAGGTTGGGTGAAGCTGCTGTTTGTCATGGTCTCTGTTTTATCCTCCAAGATTCTGCTATTCCTTTTATACTCAGGGCTCTTCTCTAAGGTGTGTAGGGCTCCCTCGACAGACAGGCAGGGGAGCTTAGCAGGTGGGGGAAGCTCACCTCGATCCCACAGCAACGGCAGTGAAGGGGGCAGCGGCAGCAGCAGTGGAATCGACATTTTCCTTTTGCAGGGCCTGTTGCGGGCAGCTCTGGGAGGAGCAGTGCTCCTTGGAGGAATACCGAAAGGCTTCCCATCAGGCATCCTCGTTCCGGACATCAGCAGACTCGGCGAGCCTAGAGAGCTGGGCGGTGGCTCTTCATTCGGCACCTCCCCGGCCAACTTCTGCGGCAGCAGGGAGCAGCCCGCGACTGGCTCAGGGGGCGCTGCTGCAGCCGGATCAGGCTTTCCAAGATGCCGGGCACATCCGGCCTCGCTGTGTGTGCTGGGCGTGGCAGGGCCTTCCAAGCAGGAGCTCGCTGGAGACGCCTGGGCCTTCTCACTCACGCTGTTTTCTGAGAACCTGTGGTGGACATTTCCCTCCAGAGGCCCAGGGCTGCAGATGAAGGAGGCGAGGTCTTCCTGGGTGCCCTGGGACCTGGATGTGGACGATGCTTCTCCGCTGCTAAGGGGGGCCCTTTTCTCGTCATCCTCCCCTTTGATCTGCACCGGATCCTCACCCGTCTTTGCCCTTCTGGGCCCTTCTTGGGCCCGCACCTCGGTCTCCTCCGGGAGAGTGGCTGGGATGGGCCTCCTGGCCGTGACCGCAGGCGGCTCACTTGGTGAAGGCAGCCGGAGGGTGAACGCGCGGCTGGGAGGAGGGATCCTCACGGAGCTGGGGTGTCCAAACCTCGGGGGGTTCCGAGTAGGCAGCACGGGTGTCTTCCTCGTGGCCAGCCCCCAGCCCACAGCCGGCAGGACCCCCAGAGGGGCGGCCGCAGCCCGCGGGAGAGGACACGGCCTCTTAGGGGCGACGAAGATGCCGCCTGGCGAAGGCCTGCGACGGGCATTCCGGCGGAACAAGCCGCGGAAAGGGCGCGGGGTGGCTGCGGGGTGAACCCGGCCTGGCTGGGAGGCGTCCCGGGCCAGGGGAGCGGGGGCGCCACGCCCTGGCCCTGGTACAGGCCGGCGGCGACACCCGGGTCTAAATTTACTAAACAAATTGCCCATTTAGAGCTAGCCGTGCCTCCTACCGTACAACAGGGTCAGCGGTGGACTCGGCTCTCCTCAGCCACCGCCTCCTCTGGCGACCAAGCACAAACTGACTGGCTGGGCGCCTGCGACGCCTCTGCGAGGTTCCTCACAGAACCAGGGCGCGCCAGCGGGGGCGCAAAACGCAGGGGTCAGAGGGCAAAGGGCGACGCCCTGTCGGCCCCAGCTGTCCCAGGACCCCCGGAAGCCCCGCTGCTGGTGGCACGTGTTGCACCGCGTGGCCTCTGTGAGGGAACTGCTGGGACCTGCGGGCCCGTCGCCAGAGCTCTCGTCACCTGGGCGCCGGCTCTGCTTGTTCCTCGAGGAGCCCTGGCCCGGCGCTGTCGCACGCAGTGGCCCTGTGTCGGCCGTCCCCATTCCCCGGTTCACAGAGGGTACATCTGCTTGAAGTTGAGCACAGGACAACCCATATCCTGCCAGGCTCCCTCAGGACCTTGGCAGTGCCTCTGTGCTGCCTGGAGCCAGGTGTGCCTTCTCTATGGCGCCAGGGTCACCAGCCAGGCCATGAGGGTTTCCGAGGAGGGGACATGGTGCCTTGTCCTGAGTAGATGCTACGCCCCACCACATCTCTTCCTGACAGGCGGGGCCTCTTCACTGCTTTTCTTTTCACAAATTTGTTTTAAACATTTAAGGCTGGGCGCCCGTGGCTCATGCCTTTAATGCCAGCACTTTGTGAGGCCAAGATGGGTGGATCACCTGAGGTCAGGAGTTCAAGACCAGCCTGACTAACATGGTAAAACTCCGTCTCCACTAAAAATACAAAAATTAACTGGGCGTGGTGGCACGCACTTGTAATACCAGCGACTAGGGAGGCTGAGGCAGGAGAATCGTTTGAAAGCGGGAGGTGGAGGTTACAGTGAATCGAGATCACCTCACTGCACTCCAGCCTGGGCGACACAGCAAAACTCTGTCTCAAACAAAACAAAACAAAACAAAACAAAACCACACACACACACACCCCAAACAGCAGCAGCAACAACATTTAAGCCTTAGGCTGCTCCTCAGGTCATTGATATGGCAGTGGCCTCGCCACGCTTCGAACCTGGGCTGTGTGATTCCAGAGCTTGTGCTCTGGCCTGTGTGCCTCCTTGTTATGGACACATCATGTATTCTCATTATTTTCTGTAGTCCTTAGGGTACCTAGCACACAGCACATCTGTACTAAGCACATGCATGCCTAGGGGGAAGCCCTTACTTCACCTCGTAAGTTGATCATGGCAGGCACTGGGCTCCAGTCTCCTCTGAAGACACGGGGCAGTGACCACCAACAGTCAGCAAAGCAGCATCCCATACTGTTCTTCTAATTGAGCCTTGCAGCCCAGATTTCCTTTTTGATCTAGTTTGAAGGATCTAAATATGTAAAGATTATAGTCCAGATCCATTTTGGCCTATCCTGAAAGAAATTCACCAGTGGATTAATCCAAATGGATAAACCAGTTCTCTGGCCCTCTTGGAATATGTTAGAAATTTGCAAGTTAGTAGTGGAGCAATGTATTCGATTAAAATATGATCAACACAATTTGGTCATTGTCAGCATGCCAGCGAGGTCCACTCTACTATACATTACTGTCCCCTAAGTATAACTACACATATCCTTATGTCCAAGGAAGGAGACTTAATATTGGTTGTTAGGACAAAGGAAATATGTGTTACTGTCTTAAGAGCTGGAAGTTTCAGCATGACAAGAAAGATTTGGAAAATCCTACACATGACCTTATCTAGTTTTAATCTTGTTTCTTTGGTTTATTTAACTGGACTGCTTTGCTCTCTTTGGGCTAATGTTGTGTGCCAGACATAGGACACGTGGAAGGTTCAGAACCATGAATCAGAGATCAGAAAAAATATTTTAATGTATTTTTTAGTTTAAAAAATCGATTTAAAATAACATCAAGCCTAGTTAACATACTACAAAATCCATTTTATCCCTCTGCTCATATATTTTATAGTATGTCAGAGTAAATGTGGGCTTCCATATCCAACAAAGCTTATGTTTCTAGGACACAAAGTTTTGCTCCGACCCAAATTTTGTTTCAAAAGAGGAGACATATTATAAGTCCTTCCTAACCTCTCAGGGAACAGAGAAATTGTTTAAAGTTATGGCATTTAACTGTAATCTCTTGATATCATTTGTTTGAACAAAAATAATCTGGTACAAATATTGGACAAAGATTTCCTACGAGAACTCTGAAACAAGATGATCAAATGTCAGGCTTATTTGAAAACAATAAATTACAGCCATTTTCCCCCAAAGGGGAAAAATTCATTAAACAAATAATGAATATTGGGGTTTCAGGACAATAAAAGGAAATTTGGACAAGGGTATTCCAGAAAATTCCACCTCTTTATTTTTCTTGTCAAATGGGAATAGATGCTTTTTTTGAATATAAAATCTTCCTTGTCCTTGTGAGGCAAAATAACATTAGATGGCAAATGGTTATTCTGAGATCGTTTGACTTGACAGAAGCAAGCATGTTAAGATGAAATCTGTCAAGGCAAAATATTTTCCAAAAATTTAATTTAATAATTACATAAATATTGTGATAATAGCAACAATTTATAATTGCCAGCTGAGATTACTTGTAATTTAATAATTTTTTAAAGCACCAATCTCCAATCATATCAAATGAATCTCTGGGTGGCCAGCTTTGTATAGAATCATGGTAGTGACAATAAACCATACCTAGCACCCTGTGGTTGAACTATCTCGCCAACAATCCACTGTAAGTCATACAGAGTTAATGTGAGGACACACTGAATCTTCTGCACTTTACTGACTCATGAACCTCATTAAATGAACTTCTTTCCCTAAAATAATTTTGGTCTCCTCTCTCGTGAAGAAAAGTTATCTGAAAAAAGAATGTGGAATGTGGAGGAAAGAGACTTTGTTCCAGTGAACGGTTTGCAAACTGCATCCTCTGGTGCAAAACAAAGGTGCATTCCAGAAAACAAAGGGAAGACTTGGGTTTTATAGCAAAAGTTCCCTGTCCAGGGTCCCACATAAGTTTCTTTAGGCAAATGAAGGTTTGAAACTGGCTTAGTTCTGGCCTAGTACAGTGGCTTACATCTGTAATCCCAGCAGTTTGGGAAGCCCAGGTGGGTGGATCACTTGAGATCAGGAGTTTGAGACCAGCCTGGGCAACACGGTGAAACCCTGTCTCTACTAAAACTCCAGAAAAAAAAAAAAAAAAAATAGCCGGGTGTGGTGGTGCACACCTGTAATTCCAGCTACTTCGCTGGGTGAGGTGGCAGAGATTGCAGTGAGCCGAGATCATGCCACTGCATTCCAGCCTGGGTGACAGAATAAGACTCTGTCTCAAAAAAAGAAAAAAAAAGAGAGAGAGAGAGAAAGAAAGAAAGACATTGGCTTAGTTCCAATTGGCCAGTACAGTTATAAACTCTAGTCAGCAAATGGCTTCTTGGCTCTATTTTAAATTTAGGCCCAGTTAGCCACACAGGATTCATTAAGAAGAATTGGCTCTTCCAGGTTCACATTTGTCCACAATCTTCTGCCCTTTACTGTAACCAGGGTTCAGCAAGGACAGACTGACTTTGTGCCGCTCCTTCTTAGCATAGCCTTTCCTTGGTTGTTTCATCTATTTCCCTTCCAGTTAACTTTTTTCCAGAAATGTATCAAGACCTTTCTATGGTTGATGACTTCCACAATCTCTTGGCTTTCATTGGTCTACTAAATTTTGGTACTTGTATACTTTTATTTAAGTACAATTTCAGGAGGAACACAAAGTAAATATGTGTTCCTGGTCTGTCACCTTGAACTGAAAGTTCCTGTTCATTCTGGAAGCCAAACTTCCCATAGGAGAAAACTACCCTTAGTATTAACATATGTAGCATTCCAGACTCTAACGTTTCTTGAGGAATCAGTCACTAAGGATTTAGGATATGGTAATTTCTGTATGGGGAAATAATACCTATCCCATGGAGTTGATTGGAAGATTAAATTACATAATCAATATAGAAATGCTTTGTAAAATTTTAATTACTGTGAAAATGCTTTTTATTTTTTGTTACTATATAAATTTTTTTTGACATTTTTAATGTAAGACAGTGCTTTTTTGTTAACTGTTTTGAAAACCAAAGTGCATTTTTCATTAGCTCAATGGAAATGAATGGCATTGTTTGTGAGGGTGGGGATGAAGTCATAGATGTTTCTCGATATCTATTACTTCACAATATTTTCAGCAACTAACTTACTCATGTATTCCTCTTTCCAATGTTATTGAGGACCTACTTCCAGTCAGATGCTTTATTTCAGGTTTTGGCAAACATTTTCTAGGTTTTAAATATTTAAGTCTTTGTGGGCCAAATGCAGTTTCTGTAGCTCCTCTTCCTCTTCCTCTTTTACCTCCTCTCTTTTATTCTTCAAGAACCCTTTTAAAATGTAATCATCATTATTCACTCATAGGACATACAAAATGATCTGTGGGTCATTTTTGCTAACCCCGATCTATGTCTTTACTGAGCAGAAGGCACATCTTTCAGTAAATCACTTGTTTGAATCGATTATTCGTCTCCCCACTTTTTTTTTTCTTTTTTTTTTTTGAGACTGAGTCTTGCTCTGTCGTCTAGGCTAGAGTGCAGTGGTGCAATCTCGGCTCACTGCAACCTCCGCCTCCCAGGTTCAAGAGATGCCCCTGCCTCAGCCTTCCGAGTAGCTGGGATTACAGGCAACTGCCACCGTGCCCGGCTAATTTTTATATTTTTAGTAGAGACGGGGTTTCACCATCTTGGCCAGGCTGGTTTGAACTCCTGACCTCATGATCCACCCGCCTCAGCCTCCCAAAGTGCTGAGATTACTGGTGTGAGCCAATGCGCCCAGCCTAGTCTCCGCAATCTTGTCCTTAATTTCCTACAATCTCTAATCAAAATGATATCCAAGAGAGATCCTGTGGAAATGTAAGTCAGATAATATCACCCAAGCCTCTTCAATGGCTTACTCAAAGCAAAAGCCAAAGTCCTTAAAATGCCTCCAAAACCCTAGCAATCAGAGGTCTCCATTTCTTTTCTGACTTCATTTCCTTCTCTCCACTCTGATCCCTCTCTCCCCTACACAGTGACATCATCCTTTCTGTTACCTGAATACTGTATGAACACTTTTGCCCATGGTTGTCCCATCTGACTGTTCTCTTTACCATTTCTTTTCTAACACTCATTTCCCAGACATACACATTGTTGTTTCCTAGGATCCCATTACGCTTCTTCTTAAATTCTACCTTCCACATAATTTCAGATTGCAACCCCCACATCAACTGACACTCTTCGCCTCCCTTCCCTGCATTATATTTCTTTCTAGGATGTACCTGATATACTATTTATTTTACCTATTTATTTAAATTTAATTTACATGTGTATACTTATGTTTATATATTTATTCATCTGTTTATTTTTGCCCCCATCCCCCACTAAAATAGAAGGTAGGAATATTTACCTTTTTTTTTTTTCGCTGCTAATATTCCTTGAATATACCTGTAAACCAGTATTTGATATTTGGTAGGGTATCAATAATTTTCTTGAATGAATAAAGGTGTGGGTGGATTAGTGAATTAATCCCTAGGGTTTCTGAACTGAAGATTTGTGTGAAGAGGAAGGCAGCACGGTTGGGAAAAGGTACTGTGAGAAGCAGTATTTAGAGTTCCCTGATGTGTATCTTAATACATAGATTTTTGTTCATTTAAATAATTTTAACAGGGTAGTTAGGAACTAGTTTAGGGAGACACATCACAAAATTTTTGTAGTGGATTCTGTAGGGTTCTTTTAAAGTATGTATAAGTATTAAAATATATGCATGCATATACACCTCTATTAATTTATTGAATGCTTTAAAAGAGCCCTTTGAAGTAGCAAGTATCAGTATTCTTCATTTACAGATGAGCTTAACTCATCAAGGTTATATCATAATTTAGTTATAAATGTAAAACTAAACTGTGAGTTTTTCAGCACATCCTCCCTAGAAAGCTGTGACTTATTAATGAGGTCCTGGTAACCCACAGAGATTTATTCAGCTTCCAACAATGTACAAACTTTGGACTCAGTTATGGGCTACTCATTTTAATAAAGGGAAAAAGATTTATCCAGCACAAAACATAGGGAATATTAAATGTTATTTTCTATTAAGATAAGTAATGGGAATAGTAGACTTCAGTCTTTCTAAAATAGCTTGAGACCATCATATCTGCATTATGGCCATGGGGATGTTCAGCCGGACTGCCCTTCTCTGTCACTCAGAAGAATTCCCATATTATATAATTATACTTATTGAAACAGATAAGGGACATTGGGTGGTTCAGAATTCTTCAGCTTGATTTTTCCAGAAGTCTTGCCTGTAAAATGAAGATAGTTGGTCTGAACACATTCAGGTATGTAGAGGTTGTTATTAGGATCTTAATTTTGGCAGTGAATGATATGAGCTCACTTTATCTCTGCAGCCTCTCATACACCTATGTCCAACTCTGTTTTGTGTTTGGAAATAATCAAGTATAAATTAAAAATCAAGGTAACTACAACAAATTATTTATTGGTGTATATAAGCATGCAGAACTAAATGTGATCTAGTTCAAATATTTATTTAGTGTTGTATATTGGGGAGGAGCCTTCAAGGTATCAGAAAATGAAATTTAACTGTCCTGTTGTAAACTACAGTACATGCACACATTGAATTACCAGCTGTGCTCACCTATAGAATCATCTTCAGGTACTACATGTTTCTATGTACCTGGTATGTATCATCTAGCTTTCAGAATTTTTCAGATACTTCTTAGTACTCCAATTTCAATCTTGCCAGGACCTGCAACCAGTTATGTAGAAGAGAAGAATTTTATTTTGTTTATTTATCTGTGTTCAGAACCCAATGAAAGAACAATAAAGTGGAATTGAGGATATCTAGGTTCTTGTTCCAGATCTACCAAAAAATAATTGTGTCCCCTTGAAAAAGTCATAGTCATTTTGGGGTCCTTTACTTCTCTTTGTTTTGACAGAGTCCTACTTGACTCAAAAATTATTTGATTCTTTGTAGTAGTTGTTTATATGTCATTGGTACCATAGTAGTTGTTTATATGTCATTGGTATATGTCATTGGTATTCTAAAACAAATAAAGACAATTAAATATGAAGCTGTGAAGCATCTCTTTATGTCTTTAGAGCTTCCTCCATTTTATAGAAGATAAAATGGCAGAGATAGAACAGAAGTGGATGGTTTGACTGGGGGTCCAAAACGGAACTAAAACGTATTTCCTTCATTTCTTGAGCTCACTTAGCTAACACATAGCCTGCTGTATATTAAATTGCATTTTAAAGGGGGGTATTCTTATAGGTCTTCCAACTAATAGCAGAACATAATGAAATTCTTAAAAGATCACCAAACCTTGTGAGATTTACAGCTGTATTTTCACGTAAAGCAAGTTGTATAAATGCCAAGTAATCACCTGAACTTCTAGATACTTCTCAGAACTAAAGTTCTGAACCGCTTGAGGTTTGCTTCTGGCTATCTGAAGTTTATGCCAGATAGCAAGGAGTAAACCAAGGAGAAAATAGAAAAGTGGTTAACTGGATTTTAATACCAAATAAGCATTTAAATATTTACCTATGATACATGAATTTATTGTACCTATGAATTACATTATCTGTGGGAAATGCAAAACTATTTGATACATAGGCTGCTGGATTTATCTATTTTCCCAAAAAGACTGTGACTTTCTGAGGAGGAATTATATTTCACTATCATCTATAACCAGAACTTAACACAATGTCCAGGAAACAGTCAATAAATATGCAATAGGTTAATTAGCAGATAGAGACATGACTTTTCTTCCACAGGAACACATTCTTATGAAAGTGCCAAGACATGAACAAACAGAAAAAATTATTTCTAGTTACAAAGTGGCAACTGACATAGAAACGATACAAACAAGAAGTACTGTACTAATTCAAAGGAGGCATAAAAGCTGTTATGGGATTTTCATAAGATAAGTCATCTGAAGAAGGGAGAGATGGCTTTTGAGTTAATCAGGGGAGAAGTCACAGAAAACCTAGCTTTTGGCCTAAGCTTGAGTTTAAATCAAAATTGTAATGTGATTATATTACAGGTGAAGGTAATGGGATAAACTCACTGCACTAAGACTTGCAGAGCTTAGGATGGTTGTCCAAGATCCAAAAACAAATACATTGTGGACCAGAATTCCACTGAAGTCCTGATGAACTCTAAACTCCAAGATTTTTCTATGTAATTTTATGTTAACTTTAACAATAATTTTTTTGGTGGTATGGTAGAAACTGGCTTTAGAATGTGGGTGAAAAATAATGGCATTGAAGAATGAATGGTCTTTGCCCTATTATCAATGAATGTGAAGAATACATTAAAAGGTTCAATGAAAAGACTAATCAACAAGAGTGACATAAACAAAATGTCAGACTAGGAAGCTCCAAGCTCTGGAAACACCAAAAACACCAAAGAAAGAAACAGAAACTGGCTCCACTAACCTTATAGAAACTCTGGAAAATAGTCAAAGTTTTTAGCAAACAAACACATTCTGAATCAGGAAAAAGTCACCTTCAAATGTTAAGAAATGTGTTACTTTCACCTGGCTTTGCGCAAATGCCCATCTCCCTTCTCATGTATCATCATCTTGGCCTGGGAGAGATGACAGGCCAGTTACCAGTCCCCCCACCCAAATTAGCAGAAGAGAATATTTTATCTGCAATGTTCTAACCTTTCCGGGTGCTGCTTGAAGGACTGATTTCTATTTCTCCTAACTCAGATTTCAGGTGGAAAAAATGTCAGCTTTCTGCTTGTCAAAGCTACAGGGAGACTACAGACCTCATGCCTGGGATAAAGATTACAGGTGGATATATACAATAGACCATCTAAGACCCAGAGGGGAATCAAGGGTGAGACTCTCTGGAAAATTAAGACATTCAATGGAAGCCATGTATATGGGAGAGTTGAGAAGGCCACTTTCAGGCCCAGGAAAGATACATACTCAGAAAAGACCTAAGAAGACCTTAAATTTTCACCTATGGATGTCCCTAGGCTCAGAGAGAGTCCAGCTAATGGGTGAAGGACTGCCCTGCACAGAGCCAGTCTGCAAAAATAGGGTATGTGGCTATTTTTCAAATGTCCAGTTTTCTTTTTTTCTTTTTGAGACAGACTTTTGGTCTGTCTCCCAGGCTGGACTGCAGTGGTACGATCTTGGCTTACTGAAACCTCTGCCTCCTGGATTCAAGCAATTCTCCACCTCAGCCTCCAAGTAGCTGGGACTACAGGCACCTGCCACCAAGCCTGACTGAATTTTTTTTTTTTTTTCTGGTATTTTTTAGTAGAGACAGAGTTTCAGCATGTTGACCAGGCTGGTCTCGAACTCCCGACCTCAGGTGATCCACCCGCCTCGGCCTCCCAAAGTGCTGAGATTACAGGCATGAGCCACCACACCCAGCCAAATGTCCAGTTTTCAACACTGACATATCACAAGGCACACAAAGAAATGGAAAAACATGACCTAATTAAAGGAACAAATTTAACTGACTGAAACCATTCCTGAGGAGTCCAGAAAGAGGATGAAGAAAGCGAACAGAGCTTAAGGTAAATGTGGGACACCATCAAAGGGACCTATATGCATTATGAGAGTTCAGGAAGGCAAAGAAAGAGAACAAAGGCCAAAGGGAATATTTAAAGAAATAATTACTAAAAATTTCCAAATTTGATAAAAGATATGAATCTATAAATCCAGTAAGCTCAGTGAACTCCAAGACAGATCTAATGACACTTCCACTCAAACATATTATTACCAATCTGTTGAAAGACAAAAAACAAAGAGAGACTCTTGAAAGCAGCAACAAAGAAGCAACTCCTCGTGCACAGGTCATTGTCAGTAAGATTATCAAACAGCTTATCAGACAGCAACTTTGGAATCCAGAGTTGGTAGGATGATATATTTAAAGTGTTAAAAGGAAAAAAAAAAAACAAACTTGTCAACTGAGAATTCTATACCTACCACAAATGTCCACCATGATGAGGAGAAAACTAAGACATTTTCAGACAAGAAAAAGCTAAAGGATTCATTATCACTGATCTTCTTTAGAAGAAATGGTAAAGGCAGTCTTTCAGATTGAAATGGAAGGATGCTATACAGTAACTCAAAGCCAGCCTTTCTCAGACTCTTCTACAAAGTTGAAGAGGGAGGAAATAACTTTCTAGCTTATCCTGTGAGGCCAGCATTACCCTGATGCTAAAGCCAGACAAATATAATATGGGAAAAAGAAAAATACAGGTCACTATCTCTTATGAAGATTGATTTACAAATAAAAAAACTTCAACAAAATATGAACAGAGTGAATTCATCAGCATATTAGAAGGATTATGCCCTATGACCAAGTGTCATATTTCTGTGTCTAGCTGCATTTTAGGATGGCAAATAGAATAAAAGGGTGATTTCCATCATTGGATTTGATTGAATTAATGCATTTTCTTATTCATTTCAGAGAGTTCAGGGACTTAAATCCAGGTTGCTCACCAGCAGTCCGAGGAGGCTACCCAAAGGAGTAGCCCCATGAAATGAGAGCAGTGATATCCTGGTAAACTTCTGATTCTTTTTTTCTGAAGGAAATAGCCGTACTTCATTGGTTACAGGCTTAAAGGCATAGTTCAATTAATTAAAAGAGTCGAAAGCACGGGATTTTTAGTTAAAAAAAAAAAAAGTTTTATTTTCATTTTTAATGTTGCTTCCATGTAAAGGGAATTTGACTAGTATACTTTTTGACCTCTAATCCCGGGTAGATGAAATGACGAGACGGAACGAACAATTGGCCATGCTTTGTTCTGCTCCATTTTCTTCATCTTGGGAGTAAGCCTTCCTATAGAGACAATAGTCTCTGCTCCTCCATGCAACATAGGCATGTGTCTTTTATGGGCATGCCTCTCTCCCATGGGCCTGTCTAGAAGGAACTGGCTGCAACAGAGTGGGCAAGTCTGTATAATTCCGGAGTTCAGCTAGCAGACTCACTTGTCTGTCTCATTAAACCATATTTTCCAACATGGGCTCTATCAATAAAAAGGTGACAATCAGGGCTGGCCAGAATGTGTAAACCCTAGAGAAAATGAAAATTCAGGGTGCCTTGTTCAAAATATAAGGAAAAAAGTGCTGTTAAAGGCATTTTCACTGAGTTGAATAGCATTTCTGCAAATTAACGTTCAGCTGGAATGTGTGAATGTCACCTTATCTGGAAATAGAGTTGGTATTTTTTTTTTCCAGATATAATCAACTTAAGATGAAGTTGCACTGGGTTAGGGTACAAGAACTAACAACTTGTATTCTTAAAAGGAGAAAGAGATTTGGAAACACACATACAAAGAGAGGGAAGATAGCCATGTGATGATGGAGGCAGAGATTGAAGTGATGCAGATGTGCTGTCAAATGATGCCAAGGTTTGTTGACAACCATCAGAAACCAAAAGAAGCAAGGAACGATGCTTCCTCAGAGCCTTTGGAGAGAACATGACCCTGCCAACATATCGATTTTCAGACTTTTATCCTCCAGAACTGTAAAGGAGTAAATTTATATTGGTTATGCCATACAGTTTGTGGTACAATTGGTCCTTCATATCCACAGGTTCCACACCCATGCATTCAACCAACTAAAAATCTAAAATACAATACAACAAAAAATAATACAATGAAAAAATATAGTGTAACATCTATTTACAATGCATTTGTATTGTATTTGGTATTACAAGTAATCTAAAGGTGATTTTAAGTATACAGGAGAATGTATGTGGGTTATATGTAAATACTAAGCCATTTTATATACAGGACTTGAGCATTTGTGGACTTTGGTATTCGCAGGGGTTCTGGAACCAATTACCATCAGATACCAAGGGACTACTATATTTTATTTTGGAAGCCCTAGGAAAGTAATACAGTACTAACAAATGAAGACCTAGATGTGGTGGCATATACCTGGAGTCCCAGCTACTTGGGAGGCTGAGGTGGGAGAATTTCTTGAACCTAGGAGCTTGAGGCTGCACTAAGCCATGATTGTGCCACTACACTCCAATCTGTACACAGAGAGACTCTGTCTCTAAAAGATAAGTAACTAAGAAAATCCATCCATCAATCAATCAATCAATCAATCAAATAAAACATGAAGCTTTTTCTTTTCTTCTGTAGTCTCTCTACTTTCATATGAGTTTTTTAAAAATTTGCTATTTAATATTTTTAAGTAAATGAAAATTATAATGTAAAGTTATTAGCATTAATTTTAACATTCCTCTTTATATCAAAGAGTGCTAGTTTTACATGTAAATATAAGAACATTTATCTGATATTCAAAATTTCCAAAAAGTCACACAATTTCTGTTTTGTAGCTTGTATATGCACATGTGTTTTTTTCTTTTTTATTTGTTTAAACATTGCAGTGGAAATGCTGTACAAAAATAATTCAACTGTTTTTATGTCACTTTTTAATATGCACACATTCTACCCAAACTCTCTATCTTCAGCTGACTGATGAGTAAGAAAAGACTAAAAGGAAAAGTGGGTTTCTCACTTTTTCCCTTTTTTATGTCATCAATTTCAGCATAAGTGGTGGCCAATATTGGAAAATAACACAAATAAGAAAGAATGTAATGGACAGTAGCCTCTTGGAGCTGTCAGCACCTTCACTTACTCAGTCATAGATGACTAGTTGATGATTAGCACCCCTGAGAATTTCTTATAGTTAATTTTAAGTCTTATATTCCTTGCAGTTAAGGATTTTAGGCACTGCAATTAAGGATTTTAATAGAAAAAAAGTAGACTCATCTATTTTGGAACAAAGTTTATCAGTTTTACTTTTGGAACATCTGCATCAGTCTTATCCTCTTTAGACATTGAATGCCCTTCCCCCAACTAAGTTGTATACTTCTTAAAGTCAGGACTAAGTTTTACAACTCTTGTTTCCCCCTCAATATCTAACTAGAAGATGCCTTCTATCAACATGTGTAGATTTATTTTAAATAACATAAGTACATGTGTGTTTCCATTTCTCTCTGGGAAATGAGGCTAAATTCCACAACATTCACATATCAAGCCCTTAAATTTCTTTGAACCTAATGATTTACAAATGGGTAGCATATCTTCCCTCCTGCTTCACCACATTCTCGGATGGTTCTTTCAAAATATGGTCACTAATTATTAACTGCAAAGAAATAATGAGCAAAAAAAGAGAAAGAAATTGCTTACCAAAACAACTTCCGTATCTTTCACTTTCACTTTATTGCATATCATATTTTAAAAGCCCACTCAAAATGGATAAAAACTTAAAATACATGGAAGTGTAAAGCTAATGGAATAAAACATAGGGGAAAATCTTTCTCACATTGGTTTGGGCGATTAGTTTCTGCATATGAGCTCAAGAACATGGGTAATAATAGCAAAAATAGACAAATGGAACTGCATCAAACTAAAGACTGCACAGCACAGGAAAAAATTAACAGTGAATAGACAACTTACAGACTGAGACAAAAACAACTCAATAACAAAGAAAACAAACCAACAAAAAAGTTCCAATGATCTGAGAAGACATTTCTCAAAAGAAAACCTACAAATGGTGAAAATGAATATTAAAAATTCTCAACTTTGATCATCAGAAAAACGCAAATTAAAACCACAATGAGATATCATCTCACACCAGTTAGAATGGCTATTTTCAAAAAGACAAATGCTAACCAGTGTTGGCAAGGATGTGGAGAAAAGGGAACACTTGTACATTGATGCTGGGGAAGTAAATGGTATTTGGAAAAATGGTATAGGAGTTCCTCAAAAACCAAATAGTAAAACTACCATATGATCCAACAATCTTACTTCTGGGTATATACCCAAAAGATGTGAAATTGCTATGTGGGAGAGATATCTGCATTCCCATGTTCATTTCAGCATTATTCATAACAGTAAAGACATGGGAGCAAACTAAATGTCCATCAATTGAATAAAGAAAATAAAAACGAAATAAAATTTAATAAATACTATTTTGCCCATTAAATGAAGGCTATTTAGTTATTCATGACAAGGATGGAATTGAAGGATGTTATACTAAGCAAAATATGTCAGGTCCAGAAAGACAAATAATGAATGATGTCATTTATTTGTGGAATCTAGTAAAAGTAATCTCATAGGAACACAGAGGATAAATAAAGGTGGTTACCAGAGGCTGGGGAGGCTGGCAAGGGACAAAGAATGGGAAGATGTTCGTCAGAATGGAATGTTTCAGTTAGACCGGAGAAATATTGATCTATTGATGATCTATTGCACTACATGGTAACCACTATTGATAACAGTATATTGTATATTCCAAAATTGCTAAAAGTATAGATTTTTAAATGTTCTCATTACACTAAAAAATAAGTTGGTGAGGTGATTGAAATGTTATTTAGCTTGTTAAATCTTTCTGCGGTTGTGCATAGATCAAAGCATCATACTGCACTTTATAAATATACACAATTATTTGTCAGTAGAAAAAAAGAAAATGGTGCATACTAGGCATGGAAAGAAAATCTACACAGTTAGCCAGGAGCATCATGTAGTGCCAGAAAGTAAGAAAATGGTAATCAACAACACAACCAACCAAACAAAAATAATCTAATTGCAGTGGTGTGGATGTTTCAGAATGACACAGGAGTCCACTGAAACTCTTTCCAATGGTCAAACTGGAACAATTAGAGGATGAAAATAAACAAAATAGCATAAGTAAAGTTTAAAATAAATGTCCATAATGCAGAGTGATATAAATAAATAAGTGAATTAATATACAATAAATAGAGGCAGACAGTCAAACTGTCGATGCTGCAGGATTCCCAGTAATTTTTATAGATTCTCTGCCTGTGAGGATGTAGATGATGACTCCCCACTTATTAAGTATGTGCTATCCAGTGACTTCGTTTCAAAAAATGTAACACGGAAAGGGCAAACAGAAAAATGTTATAGTGGAGAAATCTAACAAAGGGATCAAATTAACAATTAGCATCAACAGCAACATGTTCACAGTGTGTACCCTCATGAGATGTGATGAGCATGGCACTTTCTCTTTGTGTCCCCAGAACCCTTAACTCTAGTCTAATCATGAGGAAAATGTCAAATAAATTCCAAATGAGATATGCTAATATTATGAAAAACAAGGAAAGTGTGAGAAACTGTCACAGCCAAAGGAGCCTAAGCAGACATGACGTCTAAATGTGATCTTGTATATTGGATGGGAACCTGGAACAGAAAATGGGAAAAAAAGTGAAACCTAAGACAATTGGAATGTAGATGTTTGTAAATGATAATGTGTAACATTGGTTTGCTAATAGTGGTAAATGGGACTCACTAATGAAAGAAGTTCATATTACTGGAAGTTTGTGTCAGATATATGGAAATTATCTGTACTATCTCTGCTACTGTTCTTTAAATCCAAAACCACTCTAAAGTAAAAGTTTCTTTTTGTTAAAGTAACAGCTGAGATTAATAGATCATTAGCAATGCTGTTTATACTCCATGAATGCATCTCCCTAATTCCAGCCTCTTTATACTCTGATGGAAACTGGTGTTTTGAATTCCCTATTTGTCATTCCCTTATTTTTCATTATCTTTCTCTATGAGTCTGTATTTCTAAATAATATATCATGTTGGTTTTCTTATTTTCCATCTTAGATAAACATAAGTGTCTAATTTAATCCATATCTCTAGTCTAATCATGAGAAATCAGCAAAGAAACTTATATTGTGAGAAATATACAAAATGCCTGACTGATACTTTTCAAAAAGGCCAAGATCCTGAAAATCAGTGAAGACTGAAAAACTGCTGCAGATTGGAGAAGACCTGATGTGTCAGGTAGACCCTAGGATGGAGCCTGGTGATCCCTATCTCTTCGTGTGCACAACCTTGTGTTGTAATCCCCTCCCAGTGACTGTGGTCAGGTAATGTGGCTTGCGTATGAAGAGTAGAACACTACAACGTGATGGGATGTCACTGAGGTGACTACGTCACATAGATTGTCATTTCTATCTTGCTAGTAAACTCTCTCTCTCCCTTAATGGCTTTGATGAATCATGCTGCCATGTGAGAGAAGCTGATAGAGGAAGGACTGAGCACAGTCTATGGCCAACAGTCAGCAAGGAACTGAGGCCTTTGGTGGAACAGCCTGCCCTAGACTTTGCAATATGCATTTACAATGAATCTAAGCCCCCTTTTAAATAACAGTATATAATTTCACAGATAATGTGATTATAAGAAAATAATCTTATTTCCTTCCTTAAGTCCATTTTGTTATTGCTATAAAAAACAAGGGCAACAAATAGAAAAGAGGAAAATTAGGTAGATGATAATCTAACTATTTCAATGAGCATTCTAAATGCCAATGGTGTAACTGCAGAATTTTAAATAGACACTTTCAGAGCAGTTAAAAAAAACCCATTATATGTTGTATATGATACAAGCATATTAAAGACTCATAAATTAAAAGTAAATAGATCAAATAACCCTAACAAAACTGTTAATGCTAACAGTAATTAAAAGAAAGCAGGAGTAGCTATATGAATTTCACAATGAGCAGACTTCAAAGCACAGCAAGTTATCACAGATGAAGAAGGGCATTACATAAAGATAAAGAGAGATTAATTCTCCAACATGATACAACAAGCCTCAAAATCTAAATGCCTAAAAACAGAGTGTCAAATTATGTGAGGAAGAAACTGATAGAACTAGATGGAAAAATAGATCCAAAATTATTGTTGAAGACTTTGACACTCTTTGTCAGAAATGGCCAAATCCCAAAGGCAGATTTTCAGTAAAGACCTAGTGAAACTGGACAGCACCATCAATCAAGTGGACGTAATTGACATCTATAAATTACGTCATCCAACAATGGACAACGTACACATTCTTCTCAAATCATTAGGGGACATTCAGCAAGATAGACCACATTCTCTTAGATAAAACATATCATAATGACTTTAAAAGAATGGGAATTGTGCAACATCTGCTCTCAGACAACAAAGTAATTAAACTAGAAATCAGTAAAAGAAAGGTAACAGAAAAGTCCTAAAATACATGGAGCTTAAATAACAAACTTTGGAATAACATATGGTCAAAAAGAAACCTTAGCAAAAAATTAAATATATTTTGAACAAACTTTAAATGAAAACAAAACTTATCAAAATGTATGAAACACAAAAGAACTTAGTGGAAAATTTATGGCATTGAGAGTTATATATTAAGAATAAGTCCAGGCACAGTGGCTCGCACCTGCAATCCCAGCACTTTAGGAGGCTGAGGCAGGAGGATTACTTGAGGTCAGGAGTTCAAGACCAGCCTGACCAACATGGCAAACTCTCGTCTTTACTAAAAATACAAAAACTAACCTGGCATGATGGCAGGCACCTGTAATTCCAGCTACCTGGGAGGCTGAGGAAGCAGCATCATTTGAACCTGGGAGCGGGAGGTTACAGTGAGCCAAGATTGCACCACTGCACTCCAGGTTGGGAGAAAGAGTGAGACCCTGTCTCAAAGACAAAATGAAATAAGTAAAAGAAATAAATTTAAAAATCAATTATCTAAACATCTTACTTACAAATCTGAAAAAAGTACAAATTAAATTCAAGGTAAGCAGAACAAACGATGTGATATTTTACGGGTAAAGAACAAAGTAAAAGGTAATGGGACTGGATTTTTCAAATGAATATGTGGCTTGGTTTCCAAAACATAGAAGTTTCCAAAATTAACAGGAAAAACAGAACCCCAAACAAAATCCCTGCTTAAGGACATGAAGTGGTGACTCTCCCCTAACATGAGGGGATACTAATCTTAAGAAATGATTAACCAAAGGCATATAAAGGGGGAAATTTCATTTGCTTAATTAGCTAGCAAATACTTCAACTACGAATAATTCACCGATAAAAAATTTAGGCAAGTAGGCTCTGTGCCATGGCTCATGCCAATAATCCGAGCGCTTTGGGAGTCCAAGGCAGGTGGAAGGCTTGAGCCTACGAGTTGGAGACCAGCCTGAGCAACATGGTGAAATCCTGTCTCTACAAAAACAAAACAAAACAAAACAAAAAAAACCATTACTTGAATGTGGCACACACCTGTAGTCACAGCTACTTGGGAACCTCAGATGGAAGAACCACCTGAATTTGGAAAGTCAAAGCTTCAGTGAGCCATGATTGCACCACTCTAACCTGGGCGACAGGAGTGAGACCCTGTCTCAAATAAAAAAATTAAAAAAAAAGAAAGAAATTTAGAAAAGTAACTATTACTATATGCAAAATGCAAAAGGGTAGAAACAAAATCAAAATACATGTTACACTCTGAGAAACACGAAAATCATGACGTTTGTGAGAATATGAAAGAAAATGTAAGAAGACATACAGACACAGATGTGTGAACATGTGTGTTCCCTGAAAATTCCCCTGCATCATCTCCCAGTCCCTCCATGGTCCGCCCTTTCTGCTCAGGCCTTCTCACATATGAGTGATCCCAGCAGTCCTTCCAATCCACTGCCCTCTTCTCATGCCCTGGCCTGTGCACAGATACACTTTTTCCTCTTCCCTTTCCCTCCCCTGTCTGCTGGACTTGCTGCTCCTCACTCTCCAGAATCTCCTCCAGTGCACCTCCTTCTAGAGGTCTCCCTTGTCCATCCCATTCCAGGCCTGAAACCTGTCCTTTTAGTTCCCAAGAGCAGTTCTTCCACCTATAATTTAGATTTCTGTTAAGTTTTCTGAGTCCCCACCAGACCAGAATATCAAAGAAAATTGAAACTTTGCTTATGTTGTTCCCTGTGAGCCCAAAAAGTATGGTAAACAAAGATCAACAGAGAACATTTACCTTTATTTGAAATTTCACAAATGCATTCATGAATCTTTCAAACTCCTCACCCATATTCTTAGCTACTTTCCAATAAATTCCAAGTCTCCTCCTATCTGAACAAAATTTGAACTTGAAGATGAGCCTGTTTCTGTTACTCCCTTCTGTTCTCAAGAAAGGATATGAATCCTGACCTCCTCCCGCCAACCTCTTCTTCAGCCTCCCCATCCTCGATCCCCTGTAGAGACCCTCTCCTGGGCCCTGCTGCTTCTACCTCATCTGAACCTCTTCTTTTCTTCTGAACAGTTTTGTCCCCTTGACTGAGGAAGGTCTTGTTCTTCGAGAGTCAGGTATATTAACATGGCTCAATTGATAAAAATTTCCAAATACATTTTAGTTACATACTAAAATTTTACCAACTTTGTATGTAATATTCAAATTTTTAATCACAATTACTGTTAGTCTGGTGGCAACCAAAACATAGTTTACATTGCACATAGACAAACTAGTCCTGAAATCTTCTGTTGTCACTTTATGTTAAATAAGATTACCAGCATCAAAACATGCAGAATGTGTGTCAACAGGAAAGGCGGAAATTACACAGACAATAATGCAGTCTTTTGTTTTTTTTTTTTTTTTGAGACGGAGTCTCGCTCTGTCACCCAGGCTGGAGTGCGGTGGCCGGATCTCAGCTCACTGCAAGCTCCGCCTCCCGGGTTCACGCCATTCTCCTGCCTCAGCCTCCCGAGTAGCTGGGACTACAGGCGCCCACCACCTCGCCCGGCTAGTTTTTTGTATTTTTTAGTAGAGACAGGGTTTCACCGTGTTAGCCAGGATGGTCTCGATCTCCTGACCTCGTGATCCGCCCGTCTCGGCCTCCCAAAGTGCTGGGATTACAGGCGTGAGCCACCGCGCCCGGCAATAATGCAGTCTTTTAAAAAACTTTTATTTTAAGTTCAGGGGTACAAGTGCGGGTTGCTTACATAGATAAACTTGTGGTCATGAATATCAGTTGTACAGATTATTTTGTCACCCAGGTATTCAGCCTAGTACCTATTATTTTTTTATCCTCTCCCTCCTCCTACCTTCCACCCTCCCATAGGCCTCAATGTGTATTTTTCTCCTCTGTATGTCCATTTGTTCTCATCACTTAGCTCCTACTTATGAGAACATGCAGTATTTGTTTTTCTGTTCCTGCATTATTTTGCGAAGGATAATGGCCTTCAGCTCCATCCATGTTCCCGAAAAAGACATGATCTCATTGTTATGACTGTATAGTATTCCATGGTATATATGTATCACATTGTCTTCGTCCAGTCTATTATTGATGGGCATTTAGGTTGATTCCATGTCTTCGCTATTGTGAATAGTGTTGCAATGAACATGCACGGTCATGGCCTTTTTTATGAAGAAATGCTTTATGGCTATGAGTCTTCTCACCTCAGAAGGTAATGTCTTAAGATACTCATATCTCTGTGTCAAAATCTAATTAAGAACAACTAGAATCAGAATATCAAGATATTTGTGAATTCATTTAGGGATATTTTCAATGTTGCTTTCATCTTTATGTGAATAAAAATTATACCTTCATAATTCTAGGACCATTTTTCAGTAAGTATAAAATGATGTTATTATGTATATAATAGTCTAATTGACAGTGATATCTTTTCCTTTAGATACATCTAAATTTTTGATTCAATGATATGTAGAGATGTCCTCCATCAAGACTGCTACAGGCACTATGCATAGACTGATTCTAACTTTACTTTTAAAGGTTTCAAATGTGAGTTTACTGATTTATCTTTCTCTGTGGGTTCCATTCATAATGTTTCATATTCACCTTAATACTGTCAACTGGAAGCATACAGCCAGGGGTATATCAAGCCATTCTCCACATTCAGTGGTAAGATTGAGAGAGGGTAATCATGCCAGCTCTCATACAGGTGGGGTTGCAATTACTCTACCAACACATAGTTTACAGAACTTCAGAAATACTCCAGAAACAAAAGGCAAAGACCTCAGGAGACCCTGTTTGAGTAAACTTGACCTTGAACCCTTCATTGTATTCCTGTCTGCACAAAGACAGATGCTTTGACATAGCAAGGCTGTCTTGCAACAAGCCCAAGGATGAGTGGCCATTCATTAGAGTTGTCAGAAATGACATGTATATATAGACTGAACCACCTCATATGACCCTCTTCTGGGTCTTCTATGTTATTTTGTTACTTGTGGCCAATAAACTGAATATAATATGAAATAATGCAAGTGCAGCTTTTAATTTATAAGAACACAATTATTATTAAAAGAAGAAGAAAATGTTAATGTATATCTACCCTGTTTGCTTCCCCGGTAAACATCCAGTTTGCTTGAGAATCATCTTGCCTCTGTCCTTCACTATGTACATTCCACAGGCTGTTTTATTTGCATGGAGTATATTACTCTTCATATTCTGTAAAATTTTGGTTAATAGTGCCTGGTTCTAATGCAGTCACAATGTATAGATGAAACATGCGTTCTTGATCAAGATCTGGCCTTGAAATTATTTTGATACAGTGTTAAAACACAGAGCTCCTCATTACAACTATATCTGGCAAAACAAAAGCTACTCCATTAATTTGGAGTAAAAACACCCATAATATATCAGTTGTCTTGCTGTATTGTTTGCTAACATCTCATAAATCATGAGCAAATGCAGCTACTCGAGTAGGATTTGTAGGCTATTTGATTGAAGATTTTATTAATTGTGTAGCAAATATATGCTATAGAGACCTCTCTGTAGAAATGCTTCATTCAAAAGAAAATATGTGCTTCTCGACACTGTCCTGTTGACATTAGGGCCCTCCACACTGCCGGCAAATTCTCATCTGCTGTGGAATCCTGAATTATGTCTACCCTCTTCTTGCTGTTGTGTCTTGGTCGTTTCAGGTGAGGAAAACACTGTTCAACTTAGGGTGAGGAATGCCATCTTCACTAGCCAGGACACTCAGCCATCTATTCACATACAGACCGTGTCAGACAAGTGTCAAAAGTCCAGCCTAAGACAATGAATATCAACAGATCGGCTAAAATAATAGGAAGGTGGGTAAATTATTGACTTAGTAAAGGTAAATAAAAAGCTAAAAAGCACAAAAAGTCACAAATTTTAAAATATTATGCTAGTTTATAAGAAAAAAATAAGATTGCAATTCCCTTTCTATAAGACCATATGACAAAAATATCGACTCCCTGGAAATGTAAGTACACATTTCCTGAGTGGCATTTATTACTTCAGTGAAAGCCAAAAATAATTTTATTAATCACTAATAAAAAAGAAAATAATACATATGTATATGATAGGTTAACTGTACAAGTAAATGTCATATAGATTTTTTTTTTTAAAAAAAATAAGGCATACAGAATCATGGACTTCAGTCAATGTCTATAGCTCTTCAGGAAGAAATAAACAATATGGTAAAATTCATACTTGTATATTAACAAAATGACTGGTCTCTGAATTCGGGATGTGAGTTTTAGTTTTTCTGTAGCCTTTCTCATAATTTTAATTGATTGATTTTGGGTTTTTGTTCTAACATTTCTTTTTTGGTTCAGGGGCACATATGCAGGTTGGTTACACGGGTAAATTGCATGTCCTTGGGTTTGTTGAGCAAGTGATTTCATCACCCAGGCAATGAGCATAGTACTTGATAGTTTTTTTTATTCTCACCCTCCTCCCACCCTCCAAACTGAACTAAGCTCCAATGTCTTAGTTATTCCCTCTTTGTGTCAATGTGTAGACAATGTTTAGCTCCCACTTATAAGTGAGAACATGTGGTATTTGGTTTTCTGTTTCTGCATTAGTTTGCTTAAGATAATGGCCTCAAGGTGCATCCAGGTTGCTGCAAAGGATATGATCTCCTCCATTTTATGGCTGCATAGTATTCCGTGGTGTATACGTACCACATTTTCTTTAATAAGTCCAACATAGTTGGGCACCTAGGTTGATTCCACTTAACTGCTATTGTAAATAGTGCTACAATGAATATAAGCATGCATGTGTCTTTATGGTAGAACCAGTTATATTCTTGTGGGTATATAGCCAGTAATGGGATTGTTGGGTCAAATGGCAGTTCCAAGTTTTTGCGAAATCTGCAAAATGTTTTTTGCAGTGGTTAAAATAACTTATATTCCCAGTAGCAATGTATAAGTGTTCCTTATCCTCCATAGCCTCGCCAGCATCTATAATTTTTGACTTTTGAATAATGGCCATTCTGACTTGTGTGAGATAGTATTTCTTTGTGGTTCTCATTTGCATTTCTCTAACAATTAGTGATGTTGGGCATTTTTGCACATGCACACTTTTTTCCTCTTCTCTCTCCCTCCCCTGTTTGCTTGACTCATTCTTCAGAATCTCCTCCAGTGTTCCTTCTCCTGGAGGCCTTCCTTGTCCTTTCCATCCCTGGTCTGATGCTTGTCCTCTTAGCTCCCAAGGGTAGCTCTTCCACCTGTGGTTTAGATTTCAGTTACATTTTTTGAACCCTCAACATACTGAAATATCAGAGAATATGAAAATGTTGTGTGTGTTGTCCCCCTGTAGTGGACAAATAGCAACACAGAAGATTCACCTTTATATAGAATTTCACTGATGAATTAATAAATCTCTCAAACTCCACAACTATATATTTGCCTACTTCCCAATAAACTCTCTATTTCTTTCAATCTGAAGAGGGTTTTAACTTGAAGGTGAACATGATTCTTTTCTTCCTTTCTGTTGTCAGGGTAAGATGTGAGTCCTGTCTTCCCCTCAGCCTGTTCTCCCACCTCTTAGCCCTCTCATGGGCCAGGCTACTTCTACATCTGCACTTGTACTATCTCTATAGAGAGCATTACCCTCTTTGACAAAATAAAGTATTTTTGTGTTCCAAGTTTCAGCTCTATCAATTTGTCTCCCTAAATAAATATTTTCAAATCTTTATTATTTATTGTATTTTACCTATTTTACCATGTTTTGTTTTCAAGTTTTACAATTGCTGTTAGCCTGGTAGTAACCTTGACAGTTTTCAATGTCTGCATGTGGATGAACTTCACCTGAAATCTGCTTTCATCTTCTGGCGAGATCACCTACATCAAAACTTGCAGAATGAGTGTCAACAGAGCAAGCCGAAATCACAGACAATGGTATAGCCTCCTTTATTGAGAAATGTTTTATTGCCATCATTCTTCATGCCACAGAGGATGATATCTATGGCTCTGTGAAAAATCTGACCTAAAATAGTAAGAATCAGAATTTCAGGATACTGTGAAGTCATTTATGATTTAACTACAATATTGCTTTCATTTGTGTGTGAATAAACCTTTTCCTTTATAATTCTAAAAGGGTTTTTTCAACAAGTGCAAAGTAAGTCTATTACATGAATAACAGCATAACTGACAGAGATATTATCCTCTTCATATTAGAGGTACATAAAGGGTATGCAAAGGATTCCATACCCTTTCCATATTAAAGATACATATTTATGGAGTACATGTGAATATTTGATATATTTGCATAATCAAATCAGTGTAATTAGGATATTCATCACCTTAAATATTTTAGATTCTTCTTAAGTGCTGAACTCATTGACAGACACTGTATGTCCCCACAATGAGCCTTCTACAGACATTGTACATTGGTCAATTCCGACCTTCTCTTTAGTATAACAGATGACAGTTCCCTTATCTTTCTCTGTTTTACCCACAATACTCCTTTACCATAATATTGTTAACTAGAAGTATACACCCAGGTGTAGAGAAATGATTGAATAGTTGCATGCAGAATGAATCAAGATGTTGTGGAGGAACTGGTAGGGATTAGATATCCCTCACCACATGTGAAAACAAAACAAAACAAAACAAAAAAATAGAGACACCTGAGAACTGTCAAACAACGACATGAGCTCTTCTATTGCCTCTGGAGTCTGGAGAATATTTCTGATGTCATCAAGCCATTCTCCATATCCAGTCAACAAATGGGAAAAGCGTTTTTGCCAGCTCCCAGCTGCCGTCATTACTGAGACATGGATCATAGAAATATGGGAGTAGACTAGAAGGAAAAAGCAAAGACACAGAAGGAAGCCATTTGAATGTCTTCAACACTTTCATTTCATACCAGACTGCAAGAAGACAGAGGCCTTTATATGATACAGCAATCTTGCAACCAGCCCAAGGATAAGTGAATGTTCCTTAGAAATTAGATGAATGAGGTGTGTAAGTAGATTGAACCACCCCATGTTACATGAACCCGTCTTTGCTATGTCATCTTAAATATGGCATATAAACTCACTACATTGTGAAATAATGCAAGTAGAGCTTCTGTAAGAGCAGAACACAGTTATTTCTAACAAGGGGAAACTGGTAAGGCCTATCTCCTCTATTTGTTGCCTAGAAAACCTTCAGTTTCTTTTAAATTTGGGAACAATCTTGTCTTTGCTCCTCACTACATGTTACAGTCTATAGATTTTGCAGAGTGTAGGCCTGCTCTTTATATGCAGTGAAATTAAATTAAATGGTGCCAGGCTCTAATATAATCTTCCGTTTTTTAATATTTACCCTTAAAATTTCCTGTGCACAGTATTGAAGCCCACAGACAGATTGCTGACATACTTGGAAAAACAAATGTCCATCTATTAATGTGCAGTAAAAGTATTATTGTGAAGTATCAATGTCCTGCTCTTTTGGTTGCTCATGCTTCATAAATCTTGAATATCTTTCTAGATATCCCCATTTTCCAGAATGAGAAAATTGCATTAATGGCACAGGAACCATATTCTACTGAATCTCAGAGAACTACCCAGGGAATGCTTCCTTCACTGGAGAATGTGTTCCTCTGAAGTTAATCGTGCTGTCATTAGGACACCCCACATTGTAAACCCTAATTAAATCATAGTCTGTTTGTTGGAGTTCTGATTTTTTCTGATCTCTTCGTAATTTTGTGTCTGTCGGTGGTTTAAGGTGAGACAACCCTTGTTCAACCTAGTTTGAGGAGTACTATCTTCACTAGCCAGGACACTTAGCCATCTAGTCACATACAAACCAAGTCAGAGGAGTGTTAACGTTTCAGCCTAAAACAATTGACATCAGTGATCAGTTAAATAATAGGGAGAAGGATAAATTATAGGCTAAGTCAACAAAAATGAAAATCTAAAAAGGCAGGAACAGGAAAACATTTTTAAAATATGCGAGATGAAAAAAGAAAATAAATAAAATATTGCAATTTCCTTTTAACAAGCCAATATTATAAAAATGTAGGCTGACTACAGCACATGTAGGTACACATTTTTAAGGCAGCATTATTTTACATCATTGAGAACCTGAAAACAATTTTAATAATCACTCATTAAAGAATGAGAAGAGGCTGGGCACGGTGGCTCATGCCTGTAATCCCAGCACTTTGGGAGGCCGAGGCAGGTGGATCACAAGGTCAGTAGATGGAGACCATCCTGGCTAACATGGTGAAATCCCCATCTCTACTAAAAACAAACAAAAAAATTAGCCGGGCGTGGTGGCGGGCACCTGTAGACCCAGCTACTGGGGAGGCTGAGGCAGGAGAATTGCTTGAACCTGGGAGCCGGAGCTTGCAGTAAGCCGAGATCATGCCACTGCACTCCAGCCTGAGCAACTGAGGAGACTCCATCTTAAAGAAAAAAAAAAAGGAAAAGAGCAAGAAGAGGCTGAGCGAGGTGGCTCATGCCTGTAATCCCAGCACTTTGGGAGGCCGAGGCCGGTGGATCACGAGGTCAGGAGATCGAGACCATCTTGGCTAACACGGTGAAACTAAAAATAAAAAAATTAGCTGGGTGTGATGGCGCATGCCTGTAATCCCAGCTACTCGGGAGGCTGAGGCAGGAGAATCGCTTGAACCCAGGAGGCGGAGGCTGCAGTGAGCCGGGATTGTACCACTGCACTCCTACCTGGGCAACAAGAGCGAAACTCTGCCTCAACAACAACAACAACAACAAAGATTAAGAAGAGAAAGCATGTCTACACTATGGGTGATGAGTACAAAGAAATAACATGTACGCAATTATGAAAGTATTGTGGAAGGAATCATAGACTCCAGCCAATGTCTATAGCTATTGGGAAAGGAGCAAATTAAAAAATAAAACATGAGTGGGCCGGGCACGGTGCCTCACGCCTGTAATACCAGCACTTTGGGAGGCAGCGGATCATGAGGTCAAGAGATCAAGACCACCCCGACCATCATGGTGAAACCCTGTCTCTAATAAAAATACAAAAATTAGCCGGTGTGGTGGCAGGTGCCTGTAGTCCCAGCTAATCGGGAGGCTGAGGCAGAAGAATTGCTTGAACCCAGGAGGCGGAGGCTGCAGTGAGCTGAGATTGCGCCACTGCACTCCAGCCTCGGTGACAGAGGGGGACTCGGTCTCAAAAAAAAAAAAAAAAAAAAAAAAAAAAAAAAAAAAAAAAAAAAAAAAAAAAAAAAAAAAGAAAAAAAAAAAGGTAGAGTTTTAGCACCATCCTCTTGGTGCTGTCCTCAATATGGTGAGTGATTTCTTGAGCAATCTGGCTGCTGAAAATAGTATGGCTCCTGGCTCGCTCTCTAGCTGCTACTTTCACCATGCGACAAGCCTGCTCCCTCTGCACCTTCCACTGTGACTGGAAGCTTCCTGAGGCCTCCCCAGGAGATGAGCAGATGTCAGCACCATGTTTACTGTACAGCTTGCAGTTCCCTGAGCCAATTAAACCCTTTTTATTTCCATAAATTACCCAGTCTCAGTTATTTCTTTATAGCAGTGCAAGAATGGCCTAATACAAATATAAAAGTGAGAGAAGAAAAAATGGGTAAATTTCACTTTATCAGAATTAAAACTTTTGTGATTCAAAGTACATAATCCAGACAACCCAAAGAATGGGAGAAATGTGTGCAAATCATATGAGTGAGAGGGGACGAATGTTGGAAGATACAAAACATTTACAGTTTAAAAATAAAAAGGGAAATATCCTAATTAAAAGTTGAGTAAATAAATATTTCTCCAAAGAAACTATATAAATGTGTAATAAGAACATAAAAATATTTTCAACACCTTTAGTCCTTAGTCAAATACAAATCTAAACCATCAAGAGATATACACCTCTGGAATCTTAAGCATATTCTTAAGAATTAGAAGCCAGTTAGAAAAGATTATATACTGTATAATTCCATTAATATGATATTATTGAAAAGGTGAAATTATAGAGAAATTTATAAAATAGTGGCTAGTAGGGTATTGAAGGGAGAAGGTCAAAGAGGTGAAATACAGATTTTATTTTTGTGTAGTAAAATTATTTTCTATGATGCTATAATGGTGTGGTAATGATACTATTTTTCATATCCTGAAAACATTTACATCAGAAAGAGTGAAACTTTACAGAAACAATAAGCATTATTTCATAAGTTGGAGGATCCCGTGGAACAATGAAGAAAAAAATAATATAATTGTGTAACAAATTTATAAAGATGGCTTTTAAAGAGCATGGGGGGAAAAGGGACTAACCCAAGAAATTTAAAATATAAGGTTTCCTGAGTCTAAAGGTCAAAGGATTTGTACATAAGCACTCTAGTTGGTAATATTCTTTCCCATGAGGGTATAAATTACCAGTTTTGAAACCACATGGCATGTGTTTTGGGACTCATTGATTACATAAAATTGGCCAACTGTCTGTTAGAGAGAGAGGTTACATAACAAGTAGTGGGAATTGGTAGAAAGATTAATGTTTACTAGATTATATTCACGTAGTGCTGAAGACATTTTTAGAAATTCATGCTTAATTCTAGCCAGATATATATGGACAAATGTAGAAATATATGTATATATTCAGTACCCTATGAATCAACCTATCTCTTCATTTACTTGTGTGTAGCCTAAAACTCTCAACAGTGGCCAAGTTGGTTCTGTTAACTTAATCATACCATCTTTTTGGAATCTTAGTGGTATTTTTGGTGAATGGTATTAGAAATAATATCACATATATATATACACACACACACACACACACAAAAACATGTATGTGTGTGTGTGTGTTACTATATACACATATACATTTCTTTGCTCTCTCAGATGACAAATCATAGAATCAATTCATTTCTAGCAGTAATGAGTATACCCACTGCCCCAAACTTTGTTTCTAATACCATTCACCAAAAATACAACTAAGGTTCTTTGGGAACAAAAATATGGTATAATTAAGTTAACAGAATCATCTTGGTCACTGTTAGAGTTTGAGGCTACATACAAGTAAATGAATAGGTAGATTGATTCATAGGGTAATGAATTAGATCATGTGGTGCTGGAAGCAATATAAATTTATGTTTAATTTCATATAGATATGTACAGATACATGTTGAAATATTTATGCACATGTGTGTATTTATGAATAAACAGATATATTTCTTTGCTTTGTCAGCTGACAGGACCTTAAATCAATAGACACCTAACAAGAGATAACAAAATTTACAGATATGCACCTAATAACAGAGTGTAAACTACAGGAGGCAGAAATTGATAAAACTGCAAGAAAGAGAGGAATGTCAGGAGCAATGACTACACCCGGTGTCCAGATCTTAGTTTGTGATTTCATTTTCCACTAAAAGAAACTAGGGTTTCATGAAAAAAAGGAATACTAGGCTTGGGTAGGGAATAAACACAACGAGCCCGGAGCATCTAGTAGTGCCAGAACTAAAGAAATGTCAGCCACAATACAAATATCCGACTAACCAACAGTAAATCAAACCCTAATCGTGAGGGTATTTCAAAATGAGAGAATCTAACCGAAAGACATTCCAATGGCCATCACTGGAAAAATGAGAATTAAAAAAATGCATTAGCACAGGTAGAGTAACAAATAAATATCCAGGTTTTCATACTAGTATAAATAAATGATTGAATAAATATTTAATAAGCAAAGGAGACTAGACACATGCTCATGGTGAGGGTTCTAAATAACTTTTGTAGACACCCTGCTCAAAAGAAGTGGAGCATGATCCCCCACTTCTTAAGTGTGTGCTGCATATAGTCATTTTTTAATTTAATTTTTATTTTATTATTATTTATTTATTTATTTGAGACAGATTCTCATTCTGTCGCCCAGGCTGGAGTATAGTGGCATGATCTCGGCTCATGCAAGCTCCGCCCCACCGGGTTCACGCCATTCTCCTGCCTCAGCCTCCTGAGTAGCTGGGACTACAGGTGCCCACCACCACACCCGGCTAATTTTTTGTATTTTTGAGTAGAGATGGGGTTTCACCATGTTAGCCAGGATGGTCTCGATCTCCTGACCTCCTGTACCTTCAGATGATTTCTCACTCTTTATCAGTGGCATGCTGGAAGCTCAGGTGAAGCCCTCAGGCTCTTTGTTTCTTCCCCAGACTGAGGAAAGTAAGGGCAGTGCTATCGCTGTGGCTGTGGCAGTGGCAGTGGCAGGGGGGCTGTCAGTTGCCACTGGGAGTCCTTCCCCAGGGAAACACAGAGCCACTACCAGTGGGTATGCTCAACAATGGGTGGGGCAGCTATTCTGTGGTCCTGAGCCAGGGCCTTGCCTGTTGAAGAGTAGGGGGTGAGAACTCACATGGAAGAGAAACTGGGCTCCTCTCCATATGGTGGCTGCAGTGTGCTGGAGGTGCCAGTGCAGTGCCGAGGCCATTTGTTCCTTTCTCTGCCTGAGGGCAGTTAGGGCAGAACCACTGCAGCTGCAATAGGCTGTCTCTGGGATTTTCTTCAAAGAGAAATGCAAAGCTGCCCGATGGAGTATTTTTCTAAGATGGAGTCATTTATGTCAATGGTGTTCTACACAGGACAGGAACTTGCACTTGGGGTGAAGTGGGGGATTGGAGTACTGGAGAAAGATAAGTGAACAGGAACATCCAGGTCCATGATACTGTCAGTCAGCCTGCCTACGGTCCTCTCTGCCTGTCTTCACCCTTGTCCTCCCCACACTCAAAGCCTCCTGAGAGTGCTCATGTCTATCCCCAGAGGGCAGTGACCATCCTCAATTGTTCAGTCTTTCTGATGGGCAGACCATATGGGCTAAGACAACATTTCAAGAAACGAGATCTAGGCCGGGTGTGGTGGCTCACGCCTGTAATCCCAGCGCTTTGGGAGGCCAGGACAGGCAGATCACAAGGTCAGGAGATCGAGACCATCCTGGCTAACATAGTGAAACCCCATCTCTACTAAAAAATAAAAAAAACTAACTGGGTGAGGTGGCGGGTGCCTCCAGTCCCAGCTACTTGGGAGGCTGAGGCAGGAGAATGGCATAAACCTAGGAGGTAGAGCTTGCAGTGAGCTGAGATCGGGCCACTGCACTCCAGTCTGGGTGACAGAGCAAGACTCCATCTCAGAAAAACAAAACTAGATCTAGACATTTAAAGTTCCCCCATAGAGAATGTATTCCTCTCTGAGTTGCTGCTGCATCGCTGCCTGAGCTGCCCTCTCTCACTGGCTTAGTCCCTCCATGGTCTGCCCTTCCTGCTTCTGCAGTCCTTACATGTCACTGAACCCAGCAGTCTGCTAATACCACTGCCCTCTTCTCACACCCTAGCCTGTGCCACTGACACACTTTTTCTCTTCTCTTTCCTTTTTCCTGTTTGCTTGCCTCACTTCTCATTCTTCAGAATCTCTTCTACTGTTCCTCTTCCTATAGAACTTTGGTTCAGATTCAGAACTAGAACTTGAGGGAGTTAATAGTGTCTGTCTGCCTCTTGAGATGATGTGAGGATTGAGTGAACTAATAATACATAAAATGTGTAGTCTAATCATTGTTCAATAGTACACATTATATCAGCATTTGCTAACAGTGACTGCTTTTTCCAAGTACTTGCAGGAAGTATCATGTGAATCACTTACAAATACATCATTATTTTATGTCACAAGCATAAAACCAGTGAAAAACTATAGCACAAATGTCTTATCATTTATCACTTATAATTGCACAATTTGCTAATGAATAAAGTGATCACAGTGCCAGAGATGAAGATTACGCATGCTCACACCAACAGGGACTTTCACCAAGGTCAACCTGGCTACGGCCCCCTCTGACGGCTTCATCTGCCCGCATAACTATTTCATAATTATTTAAAATAACTTTTGAACTTTTGTAAATGTGGCTATTTGTCTTAAAACACTTCTATGATCATATGTGATGGAATATAAAAGCAAAATACATTAACGAAAGTATTCCAAAATTTCTGCCTGTCAGGTCAAACTCTTCTGAATCACCTTTTAACTCATCTTGTCCACGAGTGTTCCTCCATTATCATCATCTCTGTTAATTAGGACCTTTGATAATGCCACACTTACGTGAGGTCACATCAGACTTGGAAAACCAAGGAATACAATTATGTTAGTTGGTTGTTTCTAATGTTGCCAGGCAAAGTGATGAAGAAAAAATAAATTTTGAGATCCATCTCCACGTAAGTAGGCTTAGAGGTTCTAAGTGTGCTCTAAGTGAAACTGTAACCAGCAAAAGGGTCCAGCTACTCACCACTTACAGAAAAAAGCCAAAATAACAAGAATAAGGTGTCACAGAAAGAGAGTGAGCTTTATTATATGTGCTAGCAAGGGGAAGAGTGGGTGGAATTCTTTCCAAAATGTTCCACTCTTCAATTTGTGGAGGGAATATGGAATTTTTGGAGAGAGGGGTTTGGAATGCATGAGAAACAAGGAACTAAGAGGTGTCAGGTGATGTGACCTGCTCTAGTGGCTTGTCTTGAATTATTGTTCCATCTAGCAAAGGGGCCAGCACCATCGTGGGTCCAACCAGGTTACAAATCAATGGCAGTCACTCTTACAGTTAATCTTTAGCCAGGAGTGGGTTCTGGCCTTGAAGTAATCTTTTGTCAGAAAGGGAATTCCAGAGATGTCTGCTCTGTATCAGGATGCAGCCTCTGAAGCTCCTAAAAAATATATCAAATAAGAGAGCATGATATGTGTTTAACAAGCATCTAGGTGAATAAAGGTGTATAATGCTTGGGAGCATAAGCCAAGAAAGGGAAAGGGAGCAGAGGCTCACAGCATATTCCGAGACTGTATGTCAAGACGAAAGAAGGCATATTTGTAAAGTTTTTCTCAAAGCCACATAATGAGACTGGGAAGAAAGGAGGAACAAAACCATTCCGAGGCTGTGAAACACATCTGTAGTTTGTCTCAAAGCTACATTTTGGGACTGGAGAGAAAGGAGGAAAGAAAAAAAAGTTTTAAAATGCAGTTTGAAGCTAAGCCACTCTGTTACAAGAATAATCTCACCTTTAGCCACAGGGCCCAAATTGCTAAAATTCAAAGACAAGCCCAACTCACACAATTGGCTAAATTGTTGAACTCTTGGTCTAGCAAGAGACCTACTATAAATTGAGGGCATTAGTTGGGAAAGAATGGGACCTTTTAAGTTGGAATGGAAACCTCTGAAAACACTGATGAGGCTGGAGACATTGCGCTCTGAAATTCTGATGAGTCTTGTTTGTGGCCTCCCGCACATATCCCCATGGCAGTGGCCTTCCCCCCAACAGTGTATGTATAGGCCCTTCTACCTCTCTCTGGAGAAATTAACTCTGCATTGCATGAGGAAAAGGTAATGAGCTTCCCTGAAGCAGTTGCCAAGGAATACAGTGCTGCTTCTCTTCAGGCCCTACTCCAGCCACATTTTTTGCTTCCAGACCTATAACTAGACTCAAGTACTAGCAGGCCATAAAGGTAATATATGAAGCATGACCCATGAGAAGGTGCACCACACTCAAACAAACTACTTGAACTTTCTAATTTATATGAGCAGAATCTGAGAACATTTGTGGAAATGGATATTTAGGGTCAGTTTTGAATACAGTAAGAAATTCTTCTTCAAAGGTTTAGCTTGCTTAAATTTCCTTGTCCTTCGTTCCCTTTCAAGGCCAGACTTCCTTACTCTCTGTGTTCCCCTGCTCTGGTAAACAGCTTTCCTGCCAGTCCTTATCTATAGAGCCCGCATTCCACATCTGCTACCCACTCTGTGAATTACCCCTCCCATCGCAACAGCCACTCTTGCCAAAACAGATCTTCCCACCTTCCCACTGGTATACAGCTACATTCCTGCACTTTTCAAGTTAGCCAGCCGGGTTTAGCTTAAATTGTGTGGTCCAACTCCAGCCAATGGAGGCAGGACACAGTAAACAGGGACGAGCTGTGTTAGAGATAATAAAAACCTCTGCTTTCCTTTGTTCGTGTGTGCTCTCACAGTGACCGGACCTATGAGGGGGACCCTCCTGCAGGAGTAAATTTGCCTTGCTGAGAAAATTCATATGCTGGTGCTGTTTTATTTCACAGCACTGAAAAATCTGCTTCTAACAGTCAGGAGAATGGTGGAAGGAACATAAAGTTGCATGAGGACAAGTTTATTGATATGAGCCCACGAAGCAAATATTCTGCTTCAAATGTCACAGCTTGGGGATTTAGGAATGATGTTAGTAGTTTGCTGCAATGTTTGCTGAATTCTAGTTCTAAGAGTGGTTTACCATGAACAAGTTGGAGATGCCCTATCTCTCTTTGTTTAAACTTGAGGAAGGAACTTAGAAACTTGGGGAGAGTGAAATGCTAGAGTGGATTTGTCACTGACCCACACAGAGAAGGTCCAGAAGACATACTTTTTAATGACACTTTGAGAAATAGATTAGTGTGGGAAGCCCCAGTGTGTCTTAACAACTCTGTGATCTCTCTTCCCTATAGGGCAGATCTTATAATGGAAACCACAGACCATCACTTAAAATATTTAAGTGCAATGGAAATGTTGGATCTCAACGGGCCTTGGGGCAAAGTGGCAGCAATCAACCTTCAAAGGCTAGTGGGCATTATTATGTAAATCAGCAGCAAAGGCAAAGCAACAATCAGATTGTTCTGACTCCTATATATCTGTAATGTTTGCTAGTTAGCCATGGTGTTCTCAAAAAGTAAATAGATAGAAAGCTTTCTAAAGGCTTACTTGGTCAGAAGAAGCAGAAAAAATTCAGCTCAAGTAAACAAGTCTAACTGGAATCATAAAAAAGCACAGAATCATAGCCCCACACTCAATTCTCACACTTGAGCCAGTTTACAGTCCCAGAACTCCCTGTCAGAAAGAACAGCCAGGTCCCCTCAAAGAAGGATGCAGGTACACTACCAACATTATATACTGTTCATCCTTCTTGTATCCTTCCTTGAAGAGACCTATTATACAAGTTTGTACCACGGTCTATCCGCAAAAAAAATGTAATGGATTTGTCACTGGTGAAGAGGCAAAAAAAGTGAAGACAGTTGTTTCCATGTGAATGTTCACCAATGTGTTATCTCAGCAGAGGACGTCTGCAATAATTAAGTGGATGGGATAATGCATTCCGAGATACTCGTTATCCTTTATCCAGCCACACCTGTCATTGCACCATAGGCTAATGAACAAAGTGACCATGGTGTCAGGGATGAAGATCATGCAAGCTCACACCAGCAGGACTTTCACTCACCAAGGCAAACCTGGCTGTGGCTCCCTCTGGGTGGCCCATCTGCCAGCTGCAGGGACCAATACTGAGTCTCTGATATGACACTATTCCCCAGGGTGATCAGCAAACTACCAGTTTTTGCATGATTACGTTGGGTATCTTTTGTCAAGAAAGGAGCAGTGTTTTGCCCTTCCTGGAATAGATATTTACTCTAGATGTGGATTTTACTTCCTTGAACATAAGATTTCTGCCAAAACGGTAATTTGTGAACTAATAGCATGCTTTACTTATCATCATGGTATTCCACAAAACATTGGCTCTGATCAAGGAACTCCAATCACAGCCAAAGTATTGCAGCAGTGGGCTTATGGTCATGAAGCTCACTGGTCTTACTGTGTTCCCCATCATCCTGGAGGCACTAGCTTGATAAATGGTAGAATAACCTTTGGGACTCACAGTTGCAACACCTTCTAGGTAACAATACTTGGGGCAAGGTTCTCTAGAATCCCGTATACACCCTGAATTAGCAACCATTATATAATACTCTTTCTCCCCAAACCAGAATTATAGATTTAGGAATCCAGGGACAAAAATGAGAATGGCACCACTCATATTACTCTTAATGTCTCTCTAGTGAAATCTTTGCTTTCTGCTCCTGGAACAATATGCTGTGCTGGCCTAGAGGTCTTAATTCTAGAGAAAGGAATGCTGCCACTAAAGACACAACAATTAGTTCACTGAACCGAATGTGAAGACTGCCATTCAGCCACACTGGGCTCCTCATGTTCCTGAAATAACAGGTGAAGAAGTGATTTGTAGTGTTTGTTGGGGCAACTGATCCAAACTACTAGGGGAAAATTGAACTAAACTCCACAATGAAGGTAAGGAAGAATATGTCCAGAATACGGGAGATCTCCTGGCATCTGCTGTGGCTGGAATATTTGTCTTTCACCAGACTTATTTTAAAAGTTAATCCCCGATGTGGAAGTATCAAGTGGTGGGGCCTTTAAGAGGTGATTAGATGGATAATGAGCGTTCTGCTTTCCTAAGTGGATTGTCTGTTAGAATAGGCAGACAGACAGACATGAGCAAAAAAGGCAGCCCTGAGAAGCACAGTCCTGGCAAAGGAAGCCCCGGAAACTTCACTCCACTAGCAACCAGTTCCACTGTCAATCAGAAGAAAACAATAGCCCCTTCTGGACTTGTCGTTAGGCTTATCTGGCCCTAACCTGGGACTTACCTGGACCTAATAGGAGATAACTTCAGTAGGAACTTTCCCCAGTAGCAAGCATGTGCACTCCCCTCTTGGCTCACCCTAAAAGTGGCCTTTTGCTCATTATAATGGTAAAAAATACACCCTTGACTAGAGATTTAAGATGCTAATAGGACATGCGATGCATACACGAGCGTGTATGGCCACACCACATGTGCACCCAGAGACCACCCAAAACAAGCTTGCTAGTAATAGCCCTTTATATCCCTTCATGAATAATCATGTAAGACCCCCCATAAAGCAGCTCCCCGGTGCCAATATTTGTTGTCTCCTTTTGCCAGCAGCCTGTCCTGACTCCGCTTTCAGAGTGTACTGCAGCTTTAAATACACCTTGTTACTTTTTCCCTTTTTTTTTTTTTTTTGATACAGAGTCTCGCTCTGTCACCCAGGCTGGAGTGCAGTGGCAGGATCTTGGCTCACTGCAACCTCCACCTCCTGCTTTCAGGCGATTTTCCTGCCTCAGCCTCCTGAGTAGCTGGGACTACAGGTGCACGCCACCATGCCCCGCTGATTTTTGTATTTTTAGTAGAGATAGGCTTTCACCATGTTGGCCAGGATGGTCTTGATCTCCTGACCTCCTGATCCACCTGCCTCGGCCTCCCAAAGTATTGGTATTACAGGCATGAGCCACTGCACCCAGCCAAATCTTGTTACTTCTTACCTCTCTAGCCTTAATTATTTTTCTGTAAAAAAACAGGAAATGAGGACCCCACACTTACCAGTAACACATTTATGGATTAACATGTTAATGGATTAATGAGTTATCAGGTCAGGGCAACTGGTGGCTTTATAAGAGGGAAAGAGATAGGTCCTATCTCAGCCCCGAGCTAGGTGAAACCTGCACGATACGACCTCAGGACTCTTTGGGGAGTCCCCACCAGCAAGAGGCTCTCACCAGATGTGGCCCCTCAAACTTGGACTTATTAGCCTTCATAACTCTAAGAAATACATTTCTTGTCTTTATAAATTACCCAGATTTTTTTGTATTCTATTGTATGCAACAGAAAAGAGACTAATACAGAAAATGGGTAATGGGCAGAGGCTGGAAGACTTTGGAGAAGTAGGCTAGATAAAGCCTACATTGCTGTAAGGGTTAGATACAAGAAGACTAGGAAAAGTCTGGGAGTCCTTATAAATTGGTCAAGTGACTGTGACAAGACTGCTGTTGACAAAAAAATGTCAAGCTCTGTAAAATATTTAAAGAGATTTATTCTGAGCAAAATATGAGTGACCATGGCCCATGACACAGCCCTCAGGAGGTCCTGAGAACATGTGCCCAAGGTGGTTGGGGTGCAGCTTGGTTTTATACATTTTAGGGAAGCATGAGACAGAAATCAAATACATTTAAGGAATACATTGGTTTGTTACAGAAAGGTGGGACAGCTTGAAGCAGGGTAGGGGGTGGCAGGGTGGGATTACAGGCTACAGATAAATTTAAACAGTTTCTGGTTGACAGTTGGCTGAGTTTTTTTTAAGGACCTGGGATCAATAGAAAGGAAATGTTCAGGTTAAGACAAAAGACTTTGGAGACCAAGGTTCTTTTGAATTCTCAAAGCCATTTTCCTTAGAGACAATAGATGACAAATGTTTCCTATTCAGACACTTTAAAAGGTGCTACACTCTGTAATCCCAGCACTTTGGGAGGCCGAGACGGGCGGATCACGAGGTCAGGAGATCGAGACCATCCTGGCTAACACAGTGAAACCCCGTCTCTACTAAAAACATACAAAAAAACTAGCCAGGCGAGGTAGCGGCGCCTGTAGTCCCAGCTACTCGGGAGGCTGAGGCAGGAGAATGGCGTAAACCCGGGAGGCGAAGCTTGTAGTGAGCTGAGATCCGGCCACTGCACTCCAGCCTGGGCGACAGAGCGAGACTCCGTCTCAAAAAAAAAAGGTGCTACACTCTTAGCTAATCTATTCAGAATTGGAAGAGCCTGACAGGAAAAAGTCTAGGTATGTTAATAGAGATTCTTACAGACGTGAATTTTCCTCCACAAAGGACAGCTTGCAGGACCATTTCAAAATGTAACAAAGAAACATGTTTTTGGAGTAAAATATTTTGATTTTCTTCCTTGTTTTGTAAGTTATGCCAGAGTCAGGTTGGAAAGTAAGTCACGATATACAGGGTCAAATGAAACCCATCTGATGAGAATTTACGGTTTGTAGGGCATGACTCCCTAGACCTTTTAGATAGGAATTTGGGCAAAATAAAAAAAAAAATCAGAGTTTAGTCCTCACTGCTGATAGAAACACTGACATAGGGCCATTCTGATAAAATGTCAGATGGAACTAAGAAACAAGATATTAGTAACTGGAGTAAAGGCCATCCCTGGTTTGAATGGGTAAAGAACGGCTGACCTGTGTCCATGACCAAGGGCTTTGTGAGAGGCCTAACGACTTAGTGATGAACTAGGGAATCCGGAAGAAGAAGTCTCTAAGCAGCAAAGTGTTCAGTCCATCACGCGTTTACTTCCAAATGCTTCATGTGAACTGATAAAGAAAAATAGACAAGAAAGCAATTTAAAAATTTTGCAACCTGCCCATGTGGTAGAGAATAAAAGAGCATTTCCAGGAGAAAAACCCAAGTGTGTGGCAGAGCCACAGTTTGCCAGAGATTAGCATGGCTACCAGGGAGCCAGGTGTCAATAGTCAAGACAATGGGAAGGAAGCTCCACAGCATTTCAGTCATTTTCAGGCTGCCCTCCCATCACAGGCCCAGGGGTTTTGGAGGACAGGATGGTTTCTGGGGACAAATGAAGGCAGTGCCCTATGCCAAGTCAGGATGCTGCTCCCTGCATCCAGGTGCTTTTGATAAAGTAGTCCCAGGTGGGACTTGTGCTCAAGCTCTTGGATGTACAAGTCCTAAACCTTGGAGATGTCCCTGTGGTGCTAATTCCGTAGGCTTACAGAAAGCAAGAGCTTTGAAGGCTTGGCAGCCTCCACAATTTTCTTTGGATTTCTTTGCAAGCCTGAGAACCGAGACTGAGACTTGTCACAGGTCAGATCCACTGCAGAGAGCCCCTAATACAGCAATGCCAAGTGCCAACATGGGCTTGGAGCTGCTACAAAGAGTTCCCATCAGGGAAATCCCTAGTGAAGCCATGGAAATGAGGTCACCACAGACATTACTCACAAAGTTAATGATTAATGGACTAGAGGAAGTAGTACCACTACCAGGACCCCAGAATTGTGAAGTCACCTACACTATGTAATGCCTGTCTGGGAAACCTTTAAGTACAACCAGCAAAAACAGCCGAATGAACTGCACCAAGAAAATCCATAAAGATGATGCTGCCTGAGACATTGTGGGGTCCAATCTCCACCCCAGTATATTCAGGAGGTAGCACATTAAGTCACTCATTTGGAGATTAGTTTGGGGTTAAGGAAATAATATGGGTGCTGTATTAGTCCGTTCTCATGCTGCTAATAAAGACATACCTGAGACTGGGTAACTTATAAGGAAAGAGGTTTAATTGACTCACAGTTCAGCATGGCTGGGGAGGCCTCAGGAAACTTACAATCATGGAAGAAGGGGAAGTAAACACGTCCTTCCTCACATGGTGGCAGGAAAAAGAAGTGCTGAGCAAAAGGGGGAAAAGCCCCGCCTTTTTTTTTTTGAGACGGAATCTCGCTCTGTCACCCGGGCTGGAGTGCAGTGGCCGGATCTCAGCTCACTGCAAGCTCCGCCTCCCGGGTATACGCCATTCTCCTGCCTCAGCCTCCCGAGTAGCTGGGACTACAGGCGCCCGCCAACTCACCGGGCTAGTTTTTTGTATTTTTTTTAGTAGAGATGGGGTTTCACCATGTTAGCCAGGATGGTCTGGATCTCCTCACCTCGTGATCCACCCGTCTCGGCCTCCCAAAGTGCTGGGATTACAGGCTTGAGCCACCGCGCCCGGCCGGAAAAGCCCCTTTTAAAACCATCAAATCTCATGGGAACTCACTCACTATCTCAAGAAGACCAGCATGGGGTTAAGTGCCATCATGATTCAATTAACTCCCACCAGGTCTCTCCCATGACATGTGGGGATTATGGGAACTATAATTCAAGATGACATTTGGGTGGGGACAAAGCCAAACCTTATCTTTCCAGCCTTGACTCCTCCCAAATTTCATGTCCTCATATTTCAAAACCAATCATGCCTTTTGAACAGTCCCCAAAAGTCTTAGCTCATTCCAGGATTAACGCAAAAGTCCAAGTCCAAAGTCTCATCTGAGACAAGGCACGTCCCTTCTACCTATGAGCCTGTAAAATCAAAAGCAAGTTAGTTACTTCCTAGATACAATGGGGGTACAGGTGTTGGATAAATACACCTGTTCAGAGTGGGAGAAATTGGCCAAAATGAAGGTGCTACAGGCCCCATGCAAGTTAAAATCCAAGAAGGCAGTCATTAAACTTTGAAGTTCCAAAATGTCTCCCTTGACTCCATGTCTCACATTCAGGTCATGCTGATGCAAGAGGTGGGCTCCCATGGCATTGGGCAGCTCTGCCCCTGTGGCTTTGCAGGGTACAACCCCCCTCCCAGCTGCTTTCACAGCTGGCATTGAGTGTCTGTGGCTTTTCCAGGGACATGGTGCAAGCTGTCGGTGGATATACCATTCTAGGGTCTGGAGGATGTTGGCCCTCTTCTCACAGCTCCACTAGGCAGTGCCACAGTGGATACTCTGCGTAGGGGCTCCAACCCCACATTTCCCTTCCTCAGTGCCTTAGCAGAGGTTCTGCATGAGGGCTGTGTCCCTGCAGCAAACGTCTACCTGGACACCCAGGCATTTCCATACATCCTCTGAAATCTAGGTAAAGGTTCCCAAACCTCAATTCTTGACTTCTGTGTGCCTGCAGGCCCAACACCATGTGTTGGGCTGGGGCTTGCACCCTCTGAACCAATGGCCTGAGCTGTACCTTGGCCTCTTTTAACTGGAGCAGCTGCAGCCAAAGCAGATGGGATGCAGGCCACCATGTCCTGAGGCTGCACAGAGCAGGGGGGCCTGGGCCTAGTCCATGAAACATTTTTCCCTTTAGGTCTCTAGCCTGTGATAGGTGGGGCTGCCATAAAGTTCTCTAACATGCCCTGGAGACACTTCCCAATTGTCTTGGTGATTAATATTAGGCTCCTCATTACTGATGCAAAGTTCTGCGGCTGGCTTGAATTTCTCCCCAGAAAATCAGGTTTTCTTTTATTTCACATTGTCAGGCTGCAAACTTCCCAAACTTTTATGTTGTGCTTTCTCTTGAATGCTTTGCTGCTTATAAATTTCTTCTGCCAGACACCCTAAATCATCTCTCTCAAGTTCAAAGTTCCACAGATCTCTAGGGCAGGAGCAAAATGCTACCAGTCTGTTTGCATAGCAAGAGTGACCTTTACTTCAGTACCCAACAAGTTCCTCATCTCCATCTGAGACCCCCTCAGCCTGGACTTCATTGTTCGTACCACTATCATCATTTTGGTCAAAGGCATTCAACAAGTCTCCAGAAAGTTCCAAACTTTCCCACATTTTCCTGTCTTCTTCTAAGCCCTCCAAACTGTTTCAGCCTCTGCCTGTTACCCAGTTCCAAAGTTGCTTCCATATTTTGGGGTATCTTTATAGCAGTACCCCACTATTGGTACTAATTTACTGTATTAGTCCATTCTCATACTGCTAATAAAGACTTACTTGAGACTGGGTAATTTATAACAGAAAGCAGTTTAATTGACTTACCGTTCAGCATGGCTGGGGAGGCCTCAGGTAACTTACAATCATGGTGGAAGGGAAAGCAAATATGTCCTTCTTCACATGGTGGCAGGAAGGCAAGTGCCGAGAAAATGGGGAGAAAGCCCCTTATAAAACCATCAGATCTTGTGAGAAATCACTTACTATCATGAGAACAGAAGCATGGGGGTAATCGTCCCCATTATTCAATTACCTCCCACTGGGGCCCTCCTGCAGCATGTGGGAATTATGGGAACTACAATTCAAGTTTGGGTGGGAACACAGACAAACAATACACAGGTGCCAAGTTGAAAAATGATGGGCTTGGGATGGTTAATTTTATGTATCACAACGACTGTATTAATGAATACTTAGAAGACTGGTAAAGCATTACTTCTGAGTCTGTGAGTGAGGAGTTTGGTGTGTGTGTCATTTGACTGAGGGGTAAAGATCCACCCCCAAGAAAAACAAGCACCATCCAATCTCCTTAAGGCTAAATACAACCAAAAAGGCATAACTTTTTCCTGTCTGTCTCTCCTGGAGGAAGGATATTTCTTTTCCTGCCCTTGGACAACAGAAATCAAAGATGTCTGCCCTTGAAACTCATAGCTTACTCAGATTTGTAGGCTTTTGGCCTTAAACTGAGAATTACCCCAGGGCTTCCATGGTTCTGAAGATATGATGTTGGACTGGGCCACACTACCAGCATCTCAGGGTCCTAAGCTTATGGATGGCCTGCGTTGGGATTCTCAGTCTCTATAATCACGTGAGCCCATGCCTAATAAATTGTCTCTCATCTATCTATCTATCTATCTGTCTATCAATCATCTATCTATAACTATCATCTATTGGTTCTGTATCTCTGAAAAACACAGATTATACACCAACAAATGCTTCAGCCTGCTGGTCCATCATGCATTCTCTCTCTTTGCTCCCCTTGACCCCTGCTGCTTGGGAGTGTTTGTTTCAGAGAGTTCTCCCCTTCCCACTGGCCCTGCAGAGAATGCTGCCCTCTTATCTCCAGGATCTGTTAGTCATACACTGAGGGATATTTCACGCCTTTTGCTATGTTGTCTCTTAGGTGTCTCACTTGACCAACATACCTGGACCTCATGTTTTTGTCCTACTCATTACTCTTAAAGAGTGTCTACCTTGGTAGGGATAAACTGAACATGGGTCAGAAAGGAGCCATAAGGATGTATTCCAATAAAAATGAGTATTCTGTGAGAGAGAAACCTGGTTACAGGTCAGACAATTAGACATTAGGCCATCCACCAGCATAAATAAACATCCCAAGAAAAGCATACTGTGAAAATTCAGTACTAAACCCTTGAGTCCTGTTGGGCAGGGCTATAGTTTATACCATGATCCAGAGAGAAACCTCAAAAGCAAACAAGAAATGACAGATATGAAACAAATATGGTGAGATAATTAGTCTATAGTTCAAGATATACATTCAGGAGGAAGACAGACATGGCACTGAGTTACATGAAAGTTTGTTTTGCAGTGGCAGCTTTCTAAAAACAGAAAAATCTATGTCATGAGAATTCCAGTCCTAATCATATAAATATGAACAAATATACCTAAAAATTACAGTCCAACTCAAATATTTATTTATTTGAGACAGGGTGATGCCATTTTGCCCAACCTGGAGTGCCGTGGCTATTCACAGATGCAACCATAGCAAACTACGACCTCAAACACCTGGTCTCAAGTGATCCTTCTGCTTCACACTTCCTAGCAGCTGGGACTACAGACACATGCTACTATGCCTGGCTAGATCCTATTCTTAAATTCAGAAAAGCTGCATATCTATAAATTTTTCTTTCTCATTTGTCTTTATGATCATATAGATGATAATCATACAAATCACTTTATAAATAGTCAAGGCAAGTGTAGATGCATTATGGTATTCATAAAATATTCTGCTCTGCCCACTTGTTACTCTGGCCAACACTACTTTTGGATAATTGAGAAAATAAATGGGCTTTGGTACTCCTTAAATAATAGAGTAAATGAAAAATAAATTCATATAATTCATAATTTATAATGTTTATTATATTTGCACCCAGAGGTTAAGGTTCCAGGAAGAGTCAATTAAGTTTAGACCAAGTTGTGATGTCAAATATGTGAATTATGTCTTTACTCTTTAATTTTGAAATAAATTTATATTTACAGAAAGTTATAAAAATATTACGTAGGATTTCATCTACCCTGCAACTTCCTTTAATGTTGACATCTTATATAACCATGGATAGAATACATATGAAAACATGAAAATTGATGACGGTATAAAACTACTAACTAAAGTACAGACTTTATTCATATTTTACCAGGTTTTCTACTGATATCATTTTTAAGTTTTTGGATTCACTCCAGGATAACACATTATACTTACTGTCAGATGCATTATTTATTGCACCATAGCCAATTACCACATAGCTCAGAGGCTAAAAAACCGACACACACACATTACTCACAGTTTCTCTGGGTCAGGAATCCAGATGTAGATGTTGCTGAGGACTCACCTGAAGAATCAGCTGGGGAGGGATCATCTTTCAAGCTTATAGTGATTGTTAGGAGTCAATTGTTGCCCAGGTAGAGAAGACTTCAGTGGTAACTTTCTCTTGACCCATTAACAACTTAATAATGATCCTTAATTCTTCATAAAAGAAAATAAAAACAATAGAGAAGAAGAGATTACTGCCTAATGTATTCTATGAGGCAGATTACTCTGATACTACAACTAGATAGAGATATTTTAAGAAAGGAAAATACAAGGGCATGGTGGCTCACATCTGTAATCTCAGTACTTTGGGAGGCTGACATGGGTGGATCATCTGAGGTCAAGAATTTGAGACCAGCCTGGCCAATATAATGAAACCCTATCTCTACTGAAAGCACAAAAATTAGCCGAGTGTGGTGGCAGGTTCCTGTAATCCCAGCTACTCAGGAGGCTGAAGCAGAAGAATTGCTTGAAACCAGAAGGTGGAGTATTCAGTGAGCCAAGACTGTCTCACTGTACTCCATCCACCCTGGGCAACAGAGAGAGACTCCATCTCAAAAAAAGAAGAAAGGAAAATTGTAGACCAATATGTCTTATGAATACTGAGGCAATAATCCTCAAAGAAATAAACAAATAATTCAGGTTCTTAAAACACATTTATACACTCTGATGAAGGGTACTTATGTCAGGATTGTAAGTTTGATAAAATAAAATATATAAAAACAATTAGTGTAATACATTTTATTAATAAATGAAAAAACAAAGCCTCATGATGACCTCCAAGGATATGTAACAAGCATTTGAAAAATCCAAAACCCACTCATGGTAAAAACATGAAAAAATTATGCATGAAAGGAAATGTTCTTTACTTGGAAGCAGACATCCATGAAAAGCTCACATAACACCGGTATCAAGAAAGTCTCAGTAATTTTTCCAAAATTAAAAACTCAAAAAGGTTATCCACTACCACCATTCTATTATAAATTGTAATTGAGGATATAGTCAATAAATTATGCTAGAAAAATAAATATAACACTATCAGAATGAAAATAAATCAATCAGTCTGGGTGCAGTGGCTCACGTCTATAATCCCAGCACTTTGGGAGGCTGAGGAAGGTGGATCACCTGAGGTTGGAAGTTCCAGACCAGATTGGCATGGTGAAATCCCGTCTCTACTAAAAATATACAAAAATTAGCCAGGCATGGCAGCAGGCGCCTGTAACCCCAGCTATTTGGGAGGCTGAGGAAGGAGAATCACTTGAGCCTAGGAGGTGGAGGTTGCAGTGAGCCGAGACTGCACCACTGCACTCCAGCCTGGGCAACAGAGCAAAACTCCCTATCAAAAAATAAAAAAAAAAAAAGAAATCAAACTGTCTCTATGTACCAGTAAAATGATCTAGTATATACAGAATCCTAAGGAATCCACTAATATAAGATTAGAACATAAAATTCAGTAATGTTGTAGTGTACAAGGTCAATAAAAAACAATTGCATTCTATTATACTGCAAATAAACTGAAAAAGGAAACTCAAAAACAATTCCACTTAATATAGTTGGGAATCCTGTACAAGTCAACTGTACACTGGGCCTCATTCCTGGTCCCCAGTGATTTCTAAGGAAGGGGTGAGTTGAACAGGCAAGGAGTGATCTACTCTTACCACTGCCATCTGGAATCCTGGCAGCACCCCATGACCGTGAAGGACACTTGAGCTTGCAGGGAGAGCTGTTTAGAGAGGTAATAAGGGCAGGACTCCAGCCTGTGTAGAGCCCAGAGGGTTTGTTGCTGGAATGTCTGTAGTGAAGCACAAGCAGGGATGCCCATTACCCAAGGCTCGCCACGCTCCCCTAGGAGACTTCAGTCTTAGGTGAACTGTTGGACTAGAACACAGCAGGGTGATCTTGCCTGTGAGATGGGGTAATTCCAATCTCAGTGACCCGTATCTACTAACTTCTAGAGCCCCAGCTTGGCTGCACTCGCTTGTAGTGCAGCCTCACATGCCTAACTAAGGTGCCTCCCAGGGGCCGACATCATACCTGCTTCACTGGCAGACTGTGCTAGACTGTCAGGGAGCTCCAGTAGAGTGGTCCCTGTTGACATACACCCAGTTCACCTACACCCAAACCCAACTGCAGCCTCCCCCATGCCACTTTGCTGGCATGCACTTGCCCACAGCCACCTTGCTACCACTTTGCCCGCACATATGTGCATGTGGGCAGACCTCACCCAGTCGTTAGTAAATACCTTGGCCCTTCCAGTGCAGCAGGTTCCTAACTTTGACAGGACAGAGAACAAAGCTGGGGGTTGGATATCAACCCCACAGAGTTACAGCACACATCCCAGGAGTACTGAACTCAGCCTAAAATCTTCCAGAAATAAAGCCAATTGACTTAACCCACTACATACCACAATCAAACCCCCAGGGGCATCAAAGAAGATAAAAGCAAAGTAACTCATCCAAAGGACAATAATTACAAAGACAGAAGGAACATCAGCCCACTTCCCAAAAAATGATTCTTAACCAGGCTGAAATGACAGAAATAGAATTCAGAACATGGATAAGAACAAAGATAATCAATATTCAGAAGAAAGTCAAAACCCAATCCAAGGTTTCTAAGGTATAAAATAAAATGGTACAAAAGATAAAAGACAAAATTGGCATTTTAAGACATAACAAAACTGATTTGATAGAGCTGAAAAAAATCACTTCGAGAATTTCAGAATATAATGGCCACTATTTACAGGAGAATCAACCAAGCATAGAAAAGAATCTCAGAGGCTGGGCATGGTGGCTCACGCCTGTAATCCCAGCACTTTGGGAGGCTGAGGCTGGTGGATCACAAGGCCAGGAGATCGAGATGATCCTGACTAACATGGTGAAACCCTGTCTCTGCTAAAAATACAAAAAATTAGCTGGGCGTGGTGGCAGGTGCCTGTAGTCCTAGATACTCGGGAGGCTGAGGCAGGAGAATGGCGTGAACCTGGGAGGCAGAGCTTACAGTGAGCTGAGATCACGCCACTGCCCTCCAGCCTGGGCAACAGAGTGAAACTCAGTCTTTAAAAAAAAAAAACAAAACAGAATTTCAGAGCTTAAAGACCGGTTCTCTGAAATACCTAGGATGAAAATTTTTAAAAAGGTGAAAGAATAATAGACAAAACCTCCAAGAAATATGAGATTTTATATAGAGACCAAATTATGGCTTATTGGTGTCCCTGAAAGAGAAGGAGTGAAAGAAAGCCACTTGGAAAACATTCCAGGATATTATCCAAGAAACTTTTCCCAAACTCGTTAGAGAGACCAACATTCAAATTCAGGAACTTCAGAGAAACTCTGTCAGATGCTACACAAGATGACCATCCCTAAGACACTTAGTCAACAGATTCTCCAAGGTTGAAATGAAAGAAACAATGTCAAAGGCAACTAGACAGAAGGGGCAGGTTACCCACAAAAGGCAACATTATCACACTACCAGTAGACTTTTCAGCAGAAATCTTACAAGCCTGAAGAGATTGCAGGAAGTAGGGGTGAGGGTGGGAGCAGGATGTGCATTTAGCATTCTTAAACAAAAGAATTTCCAACCAGGAATTTCACATGCAATCAAACTAAGCTTCATAAGTGAAGGAGAAATGAGATTATTTTCAGACAAGCAAATGCTAAGATAATTCATTACCATCAGACCTGCCTTATGAGAGACCCTGGTGGGAGTGCTAAATATGGCAAGGCCATTACCAGTCACTACAGAAACACACTTAAGTACATAAAGCATTAACACTATAAAGTAACCACACAAAAAGGTCTGAATAACCAGGTAACACAATCACAGGATTAAATCTATACATATCAATATTAATATTGGATGTGAACAGGCTAAATTCCCTAATTAAAAAGTACAGAGTGGCAGATTAAGTACAGAAGGCAGACTCAACTGTATGCTGGCTTCAAGAGACCCACTTCATATGTACTGACACTCAGGCTCAAAGTAAAGCGATGAAGGAAAATCTACCAAGCAAACGGAAAATAGAAAAAAAGCAGAGGTTACTGTTCTAATTTCAGGCAAAAAAAAAAAAAAAAACTTAAAAAAATAAAGATAAAAAGACAAAGAAAGGGTCAAGGGTTCCATCTAACAAGAAGACCTAATTATGATAAATATATATGCACCTAACACTGAAGCATGCAGGTTCATAAAGCGAGTTCTTAGAGACCTAGAAGACACTTTGATAATCACAAAATAATAGCTGCAGACTTCCAAAACCCCACTGACAGTATCAGACAGACCATCAACTTGGAAAACTGATGAAGATATTTAAGACCTGAACTTGACACTTAACCAAATAGACCTAATGGATATCTAAGGAACAGTGCACTCCAAAACAACAGAATATACATTCTTCTGAACACATGGCACATACCCTAAAATTGAACATACACTCAGCAATAAAACGATCCTCAGCAAATTAAAAAACTAAAATTATACAAACCACATTCTCAGAATAGAAGTCAAAACCAAGAAGATCACTGAAAACCATACAGTTACATGGAAATCAAGCAACCTTCTTCTGAATGATTTTTGAGTAAATAATGAAATTAAGGCAGAAATCAAGAAATTCTTTGAAACTAATGAGAACAAATATACAACATACCAGAATCTCTGGGACACAGTTAAAGCAGCATTAAGGGATAAGTTTATAACACTAAACACCCCATCAAAAAGTTAGAAATATCTCAAATTAACAATCTAACATCACTCTTAGAGGTACTAAAGAAACAAGGACAACCAACCCCACAGCTAGGAGAAGACAAAAAATAACCAAACTCAGAGCTGAAGTGAAAGAAGTTGGTATGCGGAAAACCATATGAAAAACCACACAAATTTAGAAGTCATTTCATGGAAAGAATAAACAGGATTGTGATATAGTTTGCATCTGTAACCTCACAAAATGTCATGTTGAATTGTAGTCCCCAGTGTTGGAGATGGGAAATGGTTGGAAGTGATTAGATAATGTAGGTGGTGGTTTCTCATGAATAGTTTAGCATCATCCCCTTGGTGCTGTTCTTGTGATAGTGAGTTAGCACGAGATATGGAGCATCTCTCCTTCTCTATCTGTTGCTCCTTCTCTGACCATGTATGATGCCTGTTCCTCCTTTGCCATCTGCCATGATTGGAAGCTTCCTGAAGCCTCCCCAGAAGCAGAAGCCACAACCTGAACCATAACCCAATTAAACCTCTCTTCTTCATAAATTACCCAGTCTCTTTATATCAATGTGAGAATGAACTAATATAAAAATTGTTACTGGGGAGTGGGACATTGCCATAAAGATACCTGAAAATATGGAAGCAGTTTTGGAACTGGGTAATGGGCAAAGGTTGGAAGACTTTAGAGGACTCAGAAGAATACAGGAAAATAAGTGAAAATTGGAAACTTCTTAGAGACTTGAATGATTGTGACCCAAATGCTGATAGTCATATGAACAGAGATGGCCAGGCTAATGATGTCTCAGGTGGAAATGAATAACTTATTGGGAACTGAAGCAAAAATCACTTTTGTTATGCCTTAGCAAAGAACTTGGCCACATTGTGTCTCTGCCCTAGGGATCTGCAAAACTAAATTTTGAACTTAAGAATGATGATTTAGTGTATCTGGTGGAATACATTTCTAAGTATCAAAGCATTTAACATGAGGCCTGCCTGCTTCTAACAGCCTGTGCCTATGTGCATGAGCAAAAAATGACCTAAAGTTGGCACTTACATTTAAGGAGGAAGCAGAGTGTAAAAGTTTGGAAAATTTGCAGCCTACTCATATGATAGAAAAGTAAAGCCAATTCAAGAAGGCTGCAGAAATTTACATAAGTAAAAAGGAGCTAAGTGCTAATAGCCAAGACAATTGCAAGAAGGCCTTGAATACATTTTAGAGACCTTTGAAGCAGCCCCTCCCATCACAGACTTGGAAGCCTAGGAGGATAGAATGGTTTCACGGGCCAGGCCCACGGTCCTGCTGCCCTTTGCAACCTCTTGTTACTGCTCGCTGCATCCCAGCTGTTTCAGCTTTAGCCATGGTTTAAATGGGTCTAAGTCCAGTTCAGGCCACTGCTTCAGAGGGTGTGAGCTATAAGCCTCAGTGTCTTCCACATGGTGTTAAGCCTGCAGGTACACAGAGTGCAAGAGTTGAGGCTTGGCAGCCTCCATGTAGGTTTCAGAGGATGTATGGAATGTATGGAAAAGTCCGGGTGTCTAGGCAGAAGATTACTGCAGAGGCAGAGCCCTCATGGAGAACCACCACTAGGGTAGTGCAGAGGGGATATGTTGGGTTGGAGTCCACATGCAGAGTCTCTGCCTAGTGGAATTGTGAGAAGGGGACCATAGTCCTCCAGATGCTGAAATTGTAGGCCCACTGAAGCTTGCATGTTGTGCCTGGAAAAGCCACAGGCACTCAACGCCAGTCCATGAGAACAGCCACAGGGGCTAAACCTTGCAAAGCCACAGGGGCATGGCTGTGAAAGGACTTGGGAGCCCATCCCTTGTATCAGTGTGCCTTGGATATGGGATCTGGAGTCAAAGGATATTATTTTGGAGCTTTAAGATTTAACGACTACCCTTCTGGGTTTCAGACTTTCATGGGGCCTATACCCTCTTTCTTCTGGCTGATTTCTCTCTTTTGGAACAGGAATGTTTACCAAATGCCTGTAGTTCCACTGTATCTTGGAAGTAACTAGCTAGTTTTGTTTGTTTGTTTTTTGAGACAGAGTCTCAGTCTGCCCAGGCTGGAGTGCAGAGGTACGATCTTGGTTCACTGCAACCTCTGCCTCCTGGGTTCAAGCAACTCTCATGTCTCAGCCTCCTGAGTAGCTGGGATTACAGGTGTGTGCCACCATGCCTGGCTAATTTTTTTTTTTTTTCGGTAGAGACAGCGTTTCACTATGTTGGCCAGGCTGGTCTCGAACCCCTGACCTCAAGTGATCTGCCCACCTTGGCCTCCCAAAGTGCTGGGATTAGAGGCATGAGCCACTGTGCCCAGCCTAACTAGTTTTTTATTTTACAGGATCATAGGTGAAAGGGACTAGCCTTGTCCCAGATGAGACTTTGAACTTTGGAATTCTGAGTTAATGCTGGAATGAGTTAAGACTTTGCAGGAATGTTAGGAAGGCAAAATTGTATTTTGCAAAGTGAGAACATGAGATTGGGGGGGCCAGGAGTGGAATGATATGGTTTTGATCTGTGTCAACAACAAATCTCATGTCAAATTATAATCCCCAGTGTTGGAGGTGGGGCCTGCTGGGAGGTAATTGGATCATGGGGGCAACTTCTTTATCACCATCCTTTTGGTGCTGTTCTTGTGATCGTGATGTGAATGTATTAGGTTAGTGGCAAGTAAAATCAGATTAAATTGAATCCAGTTTCAATTATATTAATACCAATGACTAGAAAAAAGCAGTGTAGTACCAATTTTGCAGAAAGTGTGGCAACAAATCTAGGTCTAGTGACAATCTGGAGTAAGTTTGGAGATTGTGTGTAATTGTAACTCTCCTCTTTTCCTACAGTCCAATAAATATTTGCATGTCCACTGGCCACCATGTCCTCATGGGAGACGGTACTGTCATTAAGTCTAGTGTTCACTTTGTAAGGCATAATGTTTGCATCATTTTCTTCCTTATCCTTTAAGAGGCTTAAAGTTATCTCATTAAATTAAGATTGGAAGTTGCTCTTGTTGACTTTGTTGATTTAAATTAAAACGTGTCAGGCTAATAGGTTGTTGAAATGTAATCATTTTATCCAAAGTTTTAAATTATTTTTATTGTAGTCAATTAAATCTCTCTCTATATCCTGCTGCTGTGGGATTACAGAGTAGGTGAAAAGTTCATTCTATATCCATATATCTGTCAATGCCTGTGTAATTCTTCATGCAAAATGAGTTGCCTTATCACGTTCAATTATTTTAGGGCTCCATAGTGAGCTATCATATATTCTAAGGCTGAGATGGCATATTTGGCAGATGAATGGCTAACCACTACTACTGTGTTAATCTCTGTGTATGTATCAACCATTGTTACTGCATATTTTTACGACTAGGGATAATTTAATGATCCTATAAAATCTATCTGGAAGCACAGGTTGAAGGTGCTAGGTTTGTACCTATCTATGGCTGTAGAATAGCTCTACTTTAGATCAGCTTTACATTGCTCACAATTACCTTGGGCCTTTTGAATTTGGTGCCATCTTGCTTTCAGTTTCTCATGGCCACCTGTACACTAAGCATGTGCCTAATCTCTTTTTCCTTATGTAGTTATAGTTATTTTCATGGAGTGCAGATTAGTTCTGGTGTTTGTTAAACTTTAAAGTCATCTCCCTCTTTAATTATAGTTGTTTGGTACTTGTGGTATTTCCCATTCTTTGTCTTATTTTCTTTTGAGTTGAAGATGTAGTACTGAATATCATGAGTTTTCTGATTTTCTGTGTAGCTTTAATTGGGGTATGTTTTGTGTGTTAATGGTTATGATTTCTGATAATGCATCTATATGGTTATATGATTTTGTGGCTTCTGAATTATCTTTTTGCTGCACCAATATAAGTATGTCAAATATCATAATTCTGTTTCATAATTCACATAGTTCCTCCCAATAAAATTTGGACCATATACTTTTAGAATTATTTTTTAAATTTTGTTTCCATGTTTGTAACCACCAGGTTATGCCATTAGGAACTGTCATGAGTCTGCAGAAATGTAAATTTTATTTTGATTTTCTGATACTGAGTGTCTGACTGCTAGAACACCTGCAATCAATTCTGCATGCTGTGAAGAGAGTAATTGACCTGCCTCCTTCAGGATTGTGTGGTCCTGGGGTCTGAGCCCTGCTTTGTCCATTGGGTCTGGCCTTGGGTCACAGAGGCTGATCCGTTTGTAAACCAAGGGATTTGTTGGACAAGACATTTAGACAAGATGGGGCCTCATTTTCCTAGATTGGCACGGAGTGTCCCTGTGCTTGGAATACCTTCTGGTATGCCTATTTCAGTCTTGACAGTCTCCTCCATGAGGAGATGTGGTTGACCCTTAAAGCCAGTGTCTCTACCCTGGACTTACCATTTCTATGGAAGCAATGTTGATCAATTTTACCCAGTGAAGGAGAGGCATGTGGCATCTAATTGTAATGTTGTTGCCAGTCAGAGGCTCCCTTTCTTAAGGCTTCATGCCTAAGCCATATGCATTTTCAAATGCGCTGAATTTGTTCTTAGAGTATGGGAATTTTATTGTTCAAAATCCCACTGGTAGGAAGGTTTTAGAACCTGGTTTCTTTTTACACGATGACCATGGACCGTGTTCTACATTCATCACTCATTAGAACTTCCAACCAAGTTGTGAATCAGAAGATGCATAATGCAGAGCTTGGCATGTGGTAACATAGTCTTTGAGTGATTCAAGTGCTTATGCTTGTTCTTGTCTCTAGGGGAAATTTTGGGATTTACTAGTTATCTTATATATTGGTTTTAGGATGATGTTTCGAGAGGATATATGTTGTCTCCAGTTACCAAATAAAAACCTATTATTCTTTGTGCTTCCTGTTTATAGGTGCCCTAAGGGCTTTTATCATTGTGGTCATTATTTTTTCCCCTTCTGACGACCATTGTACTCTTAAAAATTTACAATTAGTGTCCGGGCCTATGGTTTTCTCTGTATTAATAGTCCATCTCAGTGATCTTAAGTATGTTGCTAATTGTCATGTTTCCTGTTTAAGATTCTGCTGGTCATTATTTTAGCATTGTAATGTAAGCTATATATTATATTATTAGTGATCTGTGTTTTAATTGGTTTATATGTAATGATAAAATGGAGTGAGCTATTTAAATATCCTTGCAGTGAACTTTTAAATTGGTATTGTCTGCCTTCGTAGGTAAAAGTGGTATATTCCCAGCTTTCTTTATCTATTGGCATGGCAAAGAGCATGTCTGAAATATCTATGGTTACATAGTAGTTTCCATTGTACTCAGTGATCTTATTAATGACTTCTTCAACATCTGGTAATGCTCCTGTCATTTTAGTTGAGACATTATTTAAATTTTTCTAGTCAATAGCTCCCGTGATTTCAGCACAGGCCATAATGGAAAAGTAATTTGAAATGCCCATTGTAATAATGTTGAGGATTTCCAGAATTTTGCTGTTACTTCTGTATATCTTGCCTTTAATGGCTATTTCTTACTGTATGTGGCCTGGTGGGTTGTAGACAGTGTTAGAGGTTTCATTTTAGTCTGTAATATGTTGAGAATTTTCATTCCTTTAGTTTCTTTTTTTTTTTTTTTGAGACGGAGTCTCGCTCTATTGCCCAGGCTGGAGTGCAGTGGCATGATCTCCACTCACTGCAAGCTCCGCCTCCCGGGTTCACGCCATTCTCCTGCCTCAGCCTCCCGAGCAGCTGCAACTACAGGCGCCCACCACCACGCCTGGCTAATTTTTTGTAATTTTAGTAGAGACAGGGTTTCACTGTGCTAGCCAGGATGGTCTCGATCTCCTGACCTCGTGATCTGCCCGCCTTGGCCTCCCAAAGTGCTGGGATTACAGGCATGAGCCATCGCGCCCACCCTCCTTTAGTTTCTTCATAGGCCACCATAGGTTAAAAAGTTTTGGGATCAGATGCATTCCCATTATGTTTTCTAATTTTGGTAAACAGTATAAAGTGCAAGCAATAAGTTTAGGTAATAGACTGTATGGAAGCAGAAATTGAGGAGCCTCTGGTTGTTTCCTCAAAGTACTTTATATGGATGTTTATGTCAGAGTGTGCTGCACTGTATGTAATAAGGTTTATTTGTAATTTGGTGTCTAAAAGAAATGTGTATATATGTGCACACTTATTTGTATAGCTATCGTGTTCTGTTACCCTTAGGTCTGAGTGTTTTAGCCCATACCTGGAGGGGTTTCTAGTTGTTTTATTTTATCTTTCTTTTGTTGTTTCTGTTTTTTAAATTTGTTGGTTCAGTCTCGGACAATTGGAAGGTTTTTTTTTTTTTTTTTTTTTTTTTTTTTTTTTTTTTTTTGAGATGGCATTTCACTCTTGTCCCTCAGGCTGAAGTGCAATGGTGCCAACTCGTCTCAGCTCACTGCAACCTCTCCTGCCTCAGCCTCCTGAGTAGCTAGGATTGCAGGTGCATGCCACCATGCCTAGCTAATTTTTGTATTTTTAGTAGGGACGGGGTTTCACCATGTTGGCCAGGTTGGTTTTGAACTCCTGACCTCAGGTGATCTGCTCTCCTCGGCCTCCAAAAGTTCTGGGATTGCAGGCATGAGCACACCCAGCTAGATGTTTAGAAGGTCTTTACTCATTATTTTGGCATCTGGGCTGGGCCTTAAATGGCTCTGTTTCCTTGTGTCCTTGGTTGTCAATTATTTTGTTTGTGCTGTGAATTATTTTGTCTGGCTTGCAAATTTGTCTGCCTTGGTTTATTTTGCAAAGGTACGTTAGGTCAATTTTTAATGATTTTTGAGACTTTTGTTTTGAATATAAAGAATTTCAGTCCCTTCCTGGGTTTATTTCTTGGTGTTTTTATTAAGTTTGCTATAAATATTACCTTAGGGGTTCCTGAAGAGTCTGTCAAAATTTGAATGTTTCTAGTCTATCTTTTATGGTTCTCAGTGCTGAGACTGTTAACTGAGGAGACTTTCAGGTTAGGTGATACTCAGAAGTGATGTCTTCACTTGAAGCTAGAATTTCAAATGAGTGGCATATTTGTTGTATCTATCACACATCAATTGATGTGTATTGGTAGCCAAAAATAGCTAATTTTCTTGTATTTCTGTGTGCCTTATATCAAATCATTGCATTTGAGCCCATCTCCAAATACCGTTGGGTCTAAATATGATTGGATGGATCTCCAGGCTAATGTGATTCACTACCAGAGAGACAGGGCATGCCTCGGGTGATTTTTTTGTTAGTTCTAATATTTCATCTTTAGAGATGGGTTTTCTGCTAGTGTAGTGATCTGATGCATTTCTGTGCCTGAAAGTACTATGGTGTTTGGTCCATTATCCCATAGATGGACTGGCCATTCTGCATCTGTGGTTTGTCTTTGGCAAGAATCTGTTCTTATTTTTGGAATTCTTCTCTGGTGTATTCTTTGTTCTCACTGATACACTGTGGTCTGTGATTTCCATGGTTACAATCTATGATTCTCTTTCTAGTTATTATGGGCCTTGCCACATAATCCCACCAGGAACCATCATAATCTACTGAATCCTCTGGATGTGGGCGCTTTGATCCCAGGGATTCCTCATTAAATGTGATATATGAGAATAATTTACTTTCCTTAAAATTATATGAGCTATCTCTTTGCCCTTCTGGTGATTCCTGTCAATACATGAGATATTTACATGAACAGTTCAGGAATTTCTTCCCTTGGAGTATTGCTAATCAAAAGTTTTACATTTTTAGGCTTTCTCATGACTGACCATAGGTCCTCAGGGGTTTGTACAGTAAGAGTTTTTCTGGCTTCCAAAACTATTGGGCATCAAGGTTCTTCAATGCTGAGAACTGTGTTTGGCCTATGAGTCTTCTGGCATGTCTGCTCGATTTCTGTCCTAGCGCCCATATTATGCAATATTAGTTGCAAATTTATATAGTTTCTTAATAATAAATATTTTACTTTATTACCTTAACCAACTTCATACATGGACTGCAATAATTAACTTTCCTTTCTTTCAACCAAATAAAAAACTTGTTTTGCCAGCCTTCTACTGATAAGTTAGGTTCCTGCTCAGTGTAAGCCCTCGGGCTCCACCAGCTTCCTAGCTTAGCATCAGCCAAGACCTTGTCAGATTTTGTATTTGCATGACATCGGTGGGTTCTATCCCATCATTTAAGGTTTTCCTTGGGGAGCCAGGCTTTCAAGACTAAGTGAGATTATATCTCTTTTTAGACAGTGTGGTAGTTTCTTTGGCCAAATGACTTGATTTCTAATTAAGGTTTTATGAGGGTCCTGGCATTAGAAATCTCCTTAATGTGGCCAATCATAGGTATGTGATTATAAATGCCAGTTTATTTTAGTTTTGGGAATTTGTCTAACTGTGGAAAACAGTTGCTGACTATGTCAATTGTTGTGAGTGGCACAAGGTCAGACATAAACTGATCCACGAACACTTGTGACTTTCCACAAGGTCAGACATTCATTGATGCTGTTCCAATTGTAAAAGCCACAAGTTACATGGAGTTCCTAAGGAGGCAAATCTCCTTACTACTAATTCCATAGTCAGAGCCATGATGGAATCTCAAGCCAATCCACAAGTCAGTCAGTATTGCAACCCATACATAGTAGTACACTAAATCAATAAACAGGTGTAATAGATCAAACACCCCACATAAAATAATACTTAACATCAAAAGAAAAGAGGATAGAAAAGGGGTTAACAAACCCATTCAAGAATAGTGACATGAACAAGAGTGTCTTGCACTAATCCAGAAGGTATTCAATGTCTTGAAAGTAAGAAGACTTGATTTGAGCAGAGGCTTTGGTGGCAGATGTTAGATGCTGATCATGAGTGGAAGCAAGATTGTGTATATGGAAACAACTGTGTCCAGATGATTAAGTCCTGCTTTTTAAAAATGGTCCTTGATTCCTCTTGTGTGGACTTATAGTAAAGGGTTTTGCCTTTATTTGGTTGGCTGTAGTCTCTATTGATTAGGTGAACATCTGGTTCTTTCTGGCATGATATATCTTTTGAAATAAAAGATGGAGTCTTTTTCTAAGATGGAATCACATATGTCAATGGTGCTCCATACCTGACAGGAATCTGTACTTGGTGTGAAGTGGGGTGTTAGAATGATGGAGAAATGGAGGCAAACAGAAGCATCCAAGTCCATGACACTGCAAGTCGGCCAGCCTAAATGTCCCTGCCTATCTCCTCCCTTGTTCCTCTTGAGACAAACCAACCCTGGTAATTCTCAGGGACATCCCCAGAGGGCAGTGACCACCCTCAATTGTTCTGACTTTCATTCTAACAGGAAGACCAAGTGAGCTGGAGTAACATTTTAAGAAAGTAGATCCAGACATTTAAAATTACTCCAAACAGAATGCATTCTTGGAGGAGCTGCTCCTGCCTCATTTATTGACCTTCCCTCCCTCCCCTGCCCAGTCTCTCCATGGTTTTCCCTTCCTGCTCCTGCCTCCTCACATATTACTCATCCCAGCCGTCCTTCAAACCCACTGCCCTCTTCTCATGCTCTGGCCTGTGCCACGGACACACTTGTTCATACTTTCATGTTAACAAAATGGCTGGTCTTTGTGTTCCAGAAAGGAACCTCAGTGTACTATCTACGGGAATCAATGCTCTCTGTGTCTTTCACAGTTCGAACAAACTACACCCATAACAGAGACATACAGAGCTCTGTAAGCATGAGATTCTGAGCAACTTTTGTCTCGTCATTCCCAGAAACCTCGGTTCCTCTCCTTTACAACTAGAGGCAGTTCCAAGAAAATTTCTGAAAAAACTAAAACAGAGAATGTGTAAAATCTTTCTTTACTAAAGGAGTAGTATTCTCACTCAATTTAGAAAAGCTTGCTGCATGAAAAGATGAAAATAGTTGAAAATATATTTCATAATATAATTATGAATGAATCATTAGACAAGATTAAAGGTATTAATACACAATACAAAAGTAGAAATATGGCTGTGGATAATGTTTCTGACCAAAAAATGTTAGTTTTTACAGAAATATTAAAGATATTTGCATGCAAAACCTAAAACCAAGAACAAATATTTCAAGGAATTGTCTGAAGTGGAAGCTTGTCATTGATCAGAAATCAGAATGATTGTTAAATGGCCTCAATTTTTATGCAAAATAATGGAAATCCTTAAATAACCTGAGAGGGAGGGAAGAAAGCAGTCGGGCCTGCAGAGCCACAGCAAGGCTATGGATTCAGCTCTGCCTTTTCCTCCACAACCCTTGGTGGGCATAGCCTGAAGGAGGAGGATCTCACCTGATACGTCCTCTGCACTTGTGCAGGAGGCACACAGGGATATCTGCACAGACTCCTGCCCTGTTCACTATTGTTGCTTACAAAGAAATTTTCCTAGACTCCAGAAAGCAGAGAAATAAAATCAGGAGGCATGAAGTTGAATGAAATTCATTTAGCATATACTAATAAAATGACACAGGGAATGGTGTGGGGGATTTTCTAAGATGCACAAGGACCTTAAGAGACATAAGCATGAACAGCGTTGTTTGAGTTCTGTTCCATGAAAGGGACATATAGGCAAAGCAGCCCCCAAATGCTGAAGGAGCCAAGAAACCAAAGGATGAAGCAAACAAATCCAGTTTGTCAGTTTTGCACTTTTGCAAGGAAAGGCCTGCAACAATCTTATGGAAGTATCTCCACATATTTTTGTCCCAAGCTTACTGGCAGTGGTCCAACGTAGTCTATTTCCCAGTCCCTCACAAGAGTGGCTCTCTAATGTAGATGTCCAGGTATATGTGGGAGGCAGAGGGGGTGCAGGCAGGAGCAAACTAAGCCACTGGTTACCACTGCCATTAAATCTGCATAGCATAGGGGCAAGTCCCTTCCCTTTGCTATTTGCCAGCCCACTCATGCACTGTGATGTCCACCATGTTTGTGTGCCCAACCAGCTAGCTCAGAAGACTGAGATATAGGGTTCTAATTTTTGCTAGGGTATCAGCTTTCACATTGCCTGGGAATGAATCTGACTAGTTTCCTAAAATATGATACACGATTAGGCTTGCAGTGGGTTCTTGTAACCTTTCCCAAATGTCTTTCCACATAGCAGCTCCCCACACGTTTTTTTTTTTTTTAAGTCCATGCTATTCACCCAGGGCCTATTCAGCAAGCGAAGTCATAAGACCCATTAATACTGCCCAACTATCTGTACAGAGAACTGTCAGCCACGGCTCATGAGTACAAGCCAACTGTGCAGCTCAGAGTGTTGCCCACTGAATGCTTTGCTGCATTCCCATCTCAAACGCAATAGTATTTGTCTGCATTTGCAGTTACTGCCGTGCATACACAATGGTTACCCCGGCTCCAACTATCTAAGTGCCAAGCATTTTCAGGAATAGGGGCTGTGCCTGTGTCTACTATTAGAGGTGTCTCCAGTGGGGGCTCCACAACACGGGCAGCACTGGTCTCATACTATCCTGGCCCTGAGAGAGCATGCATCTCCCAAGGGACCCATGGAGAGGACACTGCATTGCTGCAGGTATGCATGCCACTTTTGTGAAGTGGCGCCTTGAGAGATAACTATTACAGGCTTGAAAAACAACCCTTCTATCTAGCCCTTAATAAGAGAGATCTGTTCTCATTGTTACTGCCAAATGATCAGTTACAGGTTCAATGCGCTAGAAGGCTTTACATACTCCCAGGACCTGTTGTTCAATTGGAGAACAGTGGGTTTCAGCACACTCCCATAGGCTGTGACCAGAATCCTAGAAGAACTGCTTTGCTATGCTGAACATGCCAGAGGATCTCTCTTATCCCCTCAGGGTTTATGGTCACACCTAAAGATATTTGTATCCCAGTAAGAAGGAAACCTAAGACTTGTGCCCAAGCCACTCATATTTTAGCCTTCTCAAATGCTTCTTCTAGTTCTTTATCCTAGAACCAACTAGATCCCCTCTTAACTAGTGAGTACAGGGGATGTGAACGTTGAGCTAAATATGAGGTGAAAGCCCACCAGTATCCCAAAAGGTCCAGGAAACTTTGTCTCTGTTGAACTGTTTTTGGCATGGAAAACTGTTGAATTTTCTCAATGACTAAGCCTGGAATGGTGTGTCTTACTTCACCAAGTGACCCTGAGGAACTTTGCAGCCAGTTCGGGGCCCCGTATCTTTTGTGGGTTGGTGGCCCATCCTCTGAATTGAAGAAGGGTGCACAAAACATCTCGGTGTTGCTGTCACAACGAAAGTCTTCAGAAGTTAGAATATTATCGATACCAGGCTGGTGAGTCAGGATGAAGGGGTGCTAAAGAAGGCATTAGCTCAATCTAACCCAGCATGAGAAGTGCCTATGTTTTGTATCATTTGCTCAATCACTTGAGTTATATTTGGCACAGCAGTCCAAACCCATAGGAAGAATCCCCCCACAGGTGTTTGTAAAACCCATCCTAAAAGCACATCCATACCCAAGATGTCTTCTGAAATAAGTGAGATAAAGACAGGAGACTAAGCAAGGAGGGACTCCAGACAAAACTAAGGAGGAGAGGAGTTTGTTTCACTCAGATTTTTTACCCCCACAACCATATCTAGCTCCCCACTTGCCAGGGTGTCTCTCTGGATTTCCATGAATTAAGACACAATCTGCACCTGCGGCCACTAAAGCTTAGGTTCTTTTTTGTGCTTTTTTGAACTCTTGATAATCAGCTCCAAAGGGAGCCTCTGGTTGCCCCCTATTGCTCCTACACAGAGGCAGCCTTGACCCCACCTATGATCTTCAGGCTGCAGAGTCCACCCCTAAATGCAGAGACTGGTGTTCTTTTACTCGGTTTCTTATTTTCATTCTCCCTTTTTTGGTAGGTAGTAGGAAGGGGTCTAAACTGTTGATTGGGAGTCAGGACTTTCCAAAGGCCACCAATATGGCACTGGGTTGCCCATGCATATTATCTTTGTCTACCCCAGCTGAAATCAGATCAGACCACATTTGTTTCCTACTAACCCTAATGGCTTTTTGGCCTTCCCTTCTCAGTCCAGCAGACTGTTTCTCCCTTTTTCTCATTTCTTCAGTAGCCAGTCAGAGCTCATCTCTTTCCTTACTAGTTTCTCCAAAATCAGAAATGGCTTTCCCCATATCTTGTCCCCCACAAAAGAGGACATGCTATTCCCAGGGGGCACTTTGTCTCATTTTTTCAGCTTTACTCTCATACACGGAGATACCATTCACACCAGTGTCCCGCAGCTGTACCATTCATGGACATAAAGCTTTGTCTTGGCAGCTGTTTAAAAGTTTTTACTGTGTCCAATAATCCTGCCCAGGCCTGTGTATGTTGGAATTTTGCTTTCCACTGCATGAACAGTTTCACTCTCAAATGGGAAGAATAATGATCTTTCTACTTTTGAGTTAACCTCTATGTCATTATCTAGTTGCTTCCCATGAATTCCAGGTATTTGAAACCCAGCCTGGTTTGACCAGGACAGCCCATACATTCAGCTGGCACAGCTTTCTCTCTCTCCCAGACACACAAAGTGGCAAGGTATGATTTCCAACTGTGCCTCTTGAGTTTCAAACTTATCCAGAAAACCAGACATTAATGCAGACGTGGAAGTTCTCACATCCCTTTCTTACTGTGATTCTTTTCTCAGCTTCCCTACACTCACCTTAGCTGCACCTGTGTTTTCGTGACCACTCACATAGAAAATAACAGTAGCAAACTCACTGCTGTCACTGTGCAGCAACCTTTGTTACCACAGTGAGTCACACTTTTTACTAACATTTTACTAACAAGCTTTCTAGATCCTCTGGCATTTTAGGGGTACTCCTGTTTTCACAGTAGTCCACAAGCATATAGCAAATGGGCACCACTCAACATGAATGAGCAAGGCCACCCCTGAAGTTTCCTCTGTGGCTGCTTCTTCTCCCTTGTATGTACTTTGGTTTCCTGACTCCTCCTTGCTGACCATTTGTTCTGTGAAAGGGCCATATGTACAAAGTGAGCGTTAAACGTCAAAGGGGCAGAGAAACCAAACAAGGAGGCAGAAAATCCAGTTTGTCACTACTGGTTAATTTACTGGGGGAACTTATAGACAGAAGCACAGCCTTCGGTGGCCACATTACAGGGTAGATGTTCACACTGTTACTCTGCACACCCAGGGCTAATACTCCACAGAGAAAAGGTATACATGCTCCAGCAGGACAATTAAAAGCAACCCTCCAGAACAGACAAGGATGCTACCTGTGCCATAGCCTAAAATTCATACAATAACATCCAGATTGACATGATCTTACACTAAACAAATAAATGAGTGATCAGAAGGTGTTTATGGGACTGGCATTAATCAGAAGTCAACATGGTGGATTAGTATCCAAGACGGGTCACTTTTGTCTCCATACGTTCTATAACCTTCTCTTTTTTCAAAATACAACTGAGAATATTGGTGCAGGTGCAAGGCATGCAAGTTTTTACTCTTCTGTCTTCAATATCACAGTCATGAAGAGAACAACCTCTGGAGGGAAAATTCTGGGCTCTAGAGAATGTGAAAGGAACTCTTCAAAAAATAAGAGTATAGTATTTGAAGACCGATGTAGAAATCGACTAATGAAAACACAACAATAGAGCTGAAACATTGACACATGCATATATAAACAAAGTCAAAAGAAAAAGTAATGAAAAGAGATGAATTTTAAATATGCATTTCAGGGTATTGAATATTCATCTGGAGAAATAAAATTTACTTTTAAACTCATTTTATGCACAAAATCAATTTCAGGTGGATCATAACCTATAGATGAAAAAGAATTCAATAGAGTATCCAGAATTTAAATTAGGAAAATAAATTCATTACAATAGGTAGGTATTCTTAAAAAGCAACTGGAAAGTATTTAGCCTATGAGAGAAATGTTATCATAAGTTGATATGAGTAAGGATACCGTGTCAAGCTCAAAGTTGTTCTTTTCCTTTCCTTTAGGGATTTAGCTCAGATTCAGAGCTACAACTTTCAGAAGGTAGTAGTGTCAACCTCTTGAGATGTTGTATGCTATCAGTCTACACATTTTGGGTATTGTGTAAACTAATAGGAAAATAAAACATAAGGACATCAAACTCACTATGCTCAAGAGAAAGTTAGGCTTGGGAACTGAGTTATGCAAACAAATTTCCTTTTGTCCCAAAACAGATAGCTGTAATTATACATGTTTACTTAATCTTTTGCAAAATGTAGATCTACAGAACATGAGATGAATGCATAATTGACTTTCCCCCCGACTTCTCTATTTTGAAATGTAATATGTGGATTCAATGGGTGCTAATTAATGCCTCACAAAAATGTAACCACTTGCCTCACTGCCTACTCGACTTTTTCCTTTTTTCCCTCCTTGCCCTACTGTCTACTTTTTCCCCTTTAAATACTGAAATCATCAGAACCTACTTGGAAAAAGCACAGGCCACAGACCCTACTGTAACTTGTGTTTCTTTTTCGTGGGTGCATCCTCAACCTTGGCAAAATCAAACTCTAAATTGATTTAGACCTGTCTCAGTCACTATTTCCAACTTCAGCCATGTACCTGCAAAAGTCGTGAAGTCATCGAGATATAAATTCTCTCTTCCTTCACCTAAGAGTTGTCCCTTTAGAAATGCAAATTTAAGGTCACCTAGCCAACAACTGCGTAGGGCAATGAAATAGGTAGTTGAAAAAGATTGCTCATCTAAAGGAGGTGAAAGAAACTTCAAATACAACTCTTCATAAATCTCTATGATCTGCTTCTGCCTATGTGTATGTCTATGAATTTGTGTCATATAAATGTGATGATTCACTAGCAAAATATATGAAAGAGTTTTAATTGTCATAAAAAGTGTTTAGCTCCAATATTTTATCAGAAAAATAAAAAATAACTCAAATGTCTTTAGTTCAAATGACTTTAATAATCTTTAGTAAATAAAGCTAATTTAAAAATTATTGGCACAGAAAAAATTCTGCACACCTACAACCAGACGATCGTCAACAAAGTTGACAAAAACAAGCAATGGAGAAAGGACTTTCCATTCAGTAAATGGTACTAATGTAACTGGCTAGCCATATATAGAAGATGGACACTAGACCCTTCTTTATACCATATGTTTAATATTAAAATCAATTCAAGATGGAAAAATGACTTAAATATAAAACCCAAAACTATAAAAGCTCAGGAAGATGATAACCTACGAAATACTATTCTGAACATTGATCTTGGGAAAGATTTCATGATGACGACACCAAAAGCAATTACAAAAAAACCACAAAAATTGATGAATGGAATGTAACTAAACTAAAAAGGCTCTGCACAGCAAAAGAAACTATCAACAGAGTAGAATGAGAGAAAATATTTGCAAACTATGCATCCATAAAAAGTGGGCAAAGGGTTGAGTGTGGTGGCTCTCACCTATAATGTCAACACTTTGAGAAGCAAAGGGAAGAGGATTGCTTGAGTCCAGAAGATTGAGAGCAGCCTGAGCAACACAGTGAGACAACGTCTCCACAGAAAAATAAAATTAGCCAGGAGTGGTGGTGCATAGCTATTCGGGAGGCTGAGGTAGGAGGATCACTTGGGGGCATCGGTGGTTGAAGTTGCAGTGAGTCATGATTGCACCATTGTATTCCAGCCTAGGTGACAGAGTGAGACTCTACCTCATGCACACACAACATGTTTTAAAAGGCCAGAGGGCATAAACAGACACTTTTCAAAAGGAGACACACCCATAGCCAACACGCATAGGAAAAACTGCTCAACATTACTAATCATTAGAGAAATGCAAATCAAAAACCACAATAAGATACTATCTCACGCCAGTCGAAATGACTATTATTAAGGAGTTAAAAAATAACAGATGCTGGTGAGGTTGTGGAGAAAAGAGGATGCTTATACACTGCTGGTTGGAATGTTAACTAGTACAGCCACTATGGAAAGCAGTGTGGTGATTTATCAAAGAACTTAAAACAGAATTGGCATTTGACCCAGCAATCCCATTATTGGGTATATGCCAAAGGAATATAAATCATTCTACCATGAAAACACATGCAGGGTATGTTCATTGCAGCACTATTCACAACAGCAAAGACATGGAATCAACCTAAATACCCATCAGTGGAAGACTGGATAAAAAAAAATATGGTACGAATACACCATGGAATACAATGCAGCAATAAAAAGAATAGATCATGTCCTCTGCAGCAACATGGATGGAGCTGGACGTCATTATCCTCATCAAACTAATACAGGAGCATAAAACCAAATACTGCATGTTCTCACATACTATAAATGAGACCTAAACATTGAGAACACATGGACACAAAGAAGGACCCAAAAGACACTACAGCTTACCTGAGGGTACAAAGTAAGAAGAGAGAGATTGAAAAACTACCTTTTGGGTACCACACTTATTGCCAGGATAATGAAATAATCTGTGCATCACATCCCCATGACACACAATTTACCTATATAACCTACACATGTACCCCTGAACCTAAAATAAAAGGCAAAAAAAAAAAAAATTATAGGTAAAAGTACAATTTAAATGTCTTTAGAATTCTTTAAATATTTTGTCTGAATAATCAGGCAGCTCAGATACTGTTTTAGCTAGATGCTTTAAGGCTGTAAACTGCTCCTTTGATATTTGTAATAATTATTTGACTTGTCTTGCTTGTAGCCATAGTAAGTCCAGGGGATATGTGGAGTTCTTAGCCCAACTGTGCCCTCTGACTGTGCTGGGAAGGATGAGACATTACCTGCATCTCTGCCTTTTGTCCTGGGCTTTGCATCTGACAAAAAACTGCTTACTTCCTAGGTTTTTCACTAAAAATCAGAGTTGTTGACAGTTAAAATTACAATTAACATATGTAGTTAAATCTACTAGATACATGCAAAGTTTTAGGGAAAGTAAGATGTGTTTTCAGAAAAAAAATTATAGGACAGCATGTGAAAATGTGTTTTTTTTTTTTTTTTTTTTTTTTTTTTTTTTTTTTTGCAGCGGGTGTGTTAGAGTTGTCTTTAAGCTCTGCTGTCCACGGGTGGCCTAAGTATTAATAGCTCAATGGGCCCTCTGCCTTTTCACGTAAGGTGACTGCCCTCCACCAGCGAGGGCAAAGGGCCAGTGTGACAGCCTTCTGTATACACACTTGTGGCTCCCTAGCTCTTGTGTGGCATCCAGGAAAAATGAAGTTGCACAAACAAATTGAAGGATGGTAAATGTGGGGGATTTTATGCTGATGAAAATGGCTCTGATTGAGAAGTGGAGCTGAAGAGGGAACGTGGAGGTAGGTAATCTTCCCCTGAAGTCTGGCCATCTCCACCTGAATTCTTCTCTGAAGTTATGTCATCAAGCTGTCCCTCTGAAGTCCAGCTGCTTCTCTCCTACATCCAGCCATAGTCCCTGATGTCCAGTTGCTTCTCCTCTCTGTCCGCTGAGTCTAGGGTCTTTATAGGCACAGGATGGGGTGCGGTGGGCCATGGGTGGTTTAGGAAAAGTAACATTCAAGCAGGAAAACAGGGATATAAGTTCGCACTTTGGACCACAGTCTCAGGCTTTTCAGCTTGAGGGTGGGGCTTTACTAAGGACCTCTGTCTGCCTAGAATTTCTCTGCTTCTTGTTGCTATCACAAGTACCTGTAAGTATCATTTGCATCAATTATAAAAATTATTATTATTATTTTTTGAGACAGAGTCTTGCTCTGTTGCCCAGGCTGGAGTGCAGTGGCGCGATCTTGGCTCACTGCAAGCTCTGCCTCCCAGGTTCCCGCCATTCTCCCGCCTCAGACTACCAAGTAGCTGGGACTACAGGTGCCTGCCACCACGCCCAGCTAATTCTTTGTATTTTCAGAAGAGATGGGGTTTCACCATGTTAGCCAGGATGGTCTCGATCTCCTGACCTCGTGATCCATCCGTCTCGGCCTCCCAAAGTGCTGGGATTACAGGCGTGAGCGACCGTGCCTGGCCAAAAATTATTTTTTAAACATTATTTTATGTCACAATAAAAACATAAAACTATGAAAAACTGTAACACAAATACTTTTTAATCACTTAGAAAATACATATATATTGAAAATAATTATTTTGAACTTGAATAAATGTGGATAATGGTCTTATATCACTCCTATGATCACATAAGATAAAAAATGAAAGCAAAATAGGTAATATTTTCTAAAATGTCACATATTTAGATCAAACTCTTCTGAACCACTTTTCAATTCACTTTGTCCATGATTTCTCCTATGTTAGCATCATCTCTGCTGACTAGAAGCTTTGCTGATGCCACACTTATTGTGAGAGTACCATAAAACTTTCTGTTAGATTATCTTTCTGATCTACCAACATCCCTCTGCAAGTTTTAATGTTTAAAGATATCACCAGAAAGTGAAAATGGAAGTGTTTTTATACCACGTTTATGTGTGTGCACAAAAAAGCAATCAAATTATGCCTGTCTTCTGACCAATCATGTTTTTACAACATTAATTTTATGATACATCTCTATTTGAAAGATGTACAAATAAGTCCTTTAAAACAAATGGAACACACTATTTTTCTTTGTGACTGCCTCTTTCTTAGTATAAAATCATGGTGTATCATCTTATGTATTCTGGTCTATTATTGAGGAAAAGTTGAACAACTTGATTTAATTAACTTCTACCCTAGGATTAGAGATATCAGTGTTATTAGTGAACTACTAGAATTTCTATTTTAAATTTTGCTGTGAATTATTTTAATTTTATAATGCCTAGTCCTTCATTTTGGATATAGGTTTGACTTGCCAATAGCAGAAACAACGTTTAGAAATCCATGGCAGTTTCCATTTTGTACCCTCCTCTAAGTCCTCAATGTAGTCATTCCAGATAACGCCTTATAAAACCTCCTCCAGGTGACTACTGCATGTAGAACAGCTGGACACAACCTTTATCTCACCCACACTAACCCCTGTGGGAACTGCACAGATTATTCTGCAGTAATTACCTCTCTGGCACAGCATGAGTCTTTGGAAATCATGCTTGCTTGATCTTAACTCACCAATTTGAACCCCTCATGAGAAACCTGCTTAGGTAACACTCCAAAACTGAATTGTGATCTTTAATTTTAGGAGTCAACTAACTGTATTAAGGAATACCTAGAACACTGGCAGAGAATTACTTCTGGGTCTGTGAGGGTTTTATCATAAAAGTCTGATATGTGAGTCAGTGGACAGAGTGGGAAAGATCCTGTGATGGATCAGGGACCCCCCTGTGAGGAGCCTTTGGATTCCCCAAGCAGGGAAATAAAGGAAAATCTCAAGTTTCTTCAAGGAAAATCCCATGTACCTAGCTAGCACTAAGAAGTAAATAAGGAAAGTGATAAGCAAGAAGGTAACAGTAGTCCAAGGACTTTAGAGTCAGGAGATGTTTGGTTCCCTGCAGAAACCAAAGATAACATCTTAACATATATTCCTGAGTCATTTTTCATAAACCAAGGCCCCCATCAGATGGATCTGCTGATATGTAGACCTCAAATAAGGGGGACTTGAAGACTGAACTCTGACTGCCATTCTTCGTCCTCAATTTCTTTCTGAAAGGCCTAGAGGGAGTCACATCCATGAGTCATGGCTAACATTTTTTTCTGCTGACCCCAAATTTTAAAACAAAGCTTCTCTTCTTTAACAAATTGCAAGTTAGAAAATCTGCCTATGACCTATAAACCCATTTGACCCCTGCTTCAAGATATTCTACTCTTTTGGGCCAAAACCAATGTGTAACTTCCATGTATTGATTTATAATTTTACCAGTAACTTCTACTTTACTGAAATTTACCCTGCTATTAAAAACCCTTATGTACAAGACATTGGGGAGATTGGAATCTAAGCATTACCTGCCTGATCCTCCTTGCTTGACACTCTTCAATTGAACACCTCTTTTTCTCCCACCACAAATGTCAGTGTAGATATCTGTGTGAGCAGACCTGCGCTAGGTTCTGTAACAATCCACCCTCTATGTGGGTAAGCACCATCCAGTGGGATGGGGGCTCAGATGGAACAAAAAAAATAAGTGAGAATGATTTTGCTTTCCCTCTCCCCTGAAGCTGGTACATTCTCTACCTCCTGCCCTTGGACATCTTAACTACAGGCTCTCTGTCCTTGGGATTCCAGGACTTACTTCTGCATCCCTTCAGGTTCTCAGGCCTTTGACCTCAGACTGAGAATTACACTGTCAACTTTTCTCATTCTGAGACTGTCAGCCTTAGAATGAGCCATGCTGCTACTCCACCATCTGTCAATCTATAATTGGTCTGTCTCTCTGGAGAACACTAACACAGGTTTTTTTTTAAAACCATGAATGGTTGTAGAGAACCAGAATTACAAGGATGTTTTATTTATTTGTTTTGGGGGTTTCTAAAATTGGATCTCCAACCTAATAAGTAAAAATGCTGAAGACTCTACTTCTAATAGTATGGAGACCGCTGATAGTCCACATCATGAACTGCTTAAGTGACATGCAAACATCTGCCTCTGGCACTCCAAATCAACCATTGATAAGAGGTAAGGCATTTAGCGACTCTTGATAGCACATCTTCAAACATCTATGGAAAACTAAGGACTCTGCTATTAGTGTTGCTGAGCAAAGGAAAACATAAAAAAGATAAACTAAAAGATTCAAATTCAGAATCCAGGTCCACATAAAAAACAGAGCTTCTATGTATGCTCTGAGGTGAGAATTGTATCTCCTGTAGTCACAGGGATGAAAATGCTGAAAATCAAATGCAATCCCACACCATGCAATTGGCTGAATTACAATGAAAGTTGCACTTTCAGCCTAGCATGGTGTCTACTGTAAATTTAGAGCACTGTTTAGGAAAGAATGGGACCCTGTAAATTGGGTTGGGAACATTTGGGGAGACCATGTTGAGGCTGGAGACATTGGGCTCTGAAATGCTGATGTCTTCTTTGCCAGCAGAAGTGGCTCCTTAAACCCACCCGCTTGGCAGTGGTCTCCCCATCATCATCATCGGTATAAGCAGTTTTGTCTGAAGGGATTAATCCATCCTTAACTGAGAAAAGGTAATGGACTCTCCGGAGGCAGTTGCCAAGTAATGCAATGATGATTCTCCTCAGGACCCATATCTTTTTCCTTCTAGACCTATCATTAGTCCTGAGTTCCAATAGGCCTTTAAAGGTGATACACCTTATATGTGTGACCCATGGGAGGTTATTAAAGTCCAAGAAAACAATTTCAGTTTTCTAATTTGCATAACCAAATCTGGGGGACATGTGTGGAAAAGGATATTAAGTGTTGGGATATTGGTGGAGGAAACATAAAGTTGGATCAAGCCAAATTTATTTATACGGGCCCATTATACAAAGATTCTGGTTTTAATGTTGCTGCATGGGTAGTTAGAAAGGGCTCTAACAGTTTGTTTGATTGGTTGGTTGAATCACGAATCAAAAGGTGGCCTTCCTTCATCCAGCTGGATATGCCTGATCTCCCTTGACTTAATGTAGAGGAAAAGATTCGAAGGCTTAGAATGAATGGGACTCTAGAGTGCATTTGGTATTTGGAATTCTACTCAGCCACACCTGGAGGGGCCAAAAGACACACCTTTCACCAATACTGTGAGAAACAGATTTGTGAGTGGAGCCCCAGCATCCCTGAAGAACCTCCTGATTGCTCTTCTCTGTAGGCTGAATCTTATAATGAGAACCACAGTCACTCAATGGGAAAATTTAAATGCACTGGGAATAACTGGATCCCAGAGATCCTGGGTTTACTTGGTAGCTGTCAACCTTCAGAGTCAAGATTGGCACAGTTATCATCATAGTCATCAAAGGTAAGGGAATGTTCAGGTTAGTCTGACTCAAGTAGACCTATGGTGTTGGCCACATGGTGTTCTTAGAAGTGAAATTGGTAAGAAGCTTAAGAAGTTCTTAATTGATCTGAAAAGACTGAAAACATTTAGGTTACGTGAACAAAAGTCTAATTCAAATCATAAAAGTAGAGAAAACACAGTCCATACTCAAATCCCAGACTTGAGCAAGTTTACAGTCAAGAATGCCTTGAATGAAGTGGAAACTAGGTCCCCTTGATGAAGGACCCAGGTATACCATGAAAACTTTATACTGTTAGTCTTTCTCCTATCCTTCCCCAAAGGAACCTACAACCTTTAACCAGGGTAAATGTGTTTTATGGAAATGAATATAGTAACAACTTTTAGGGGACTACTAGACACTGGCTCTGCACTTACATTGATTCCAGGAGACCCAAAACATCATGTGGACTACCCAGTCAGAGTAAGTGATTATGTAGGTTAAGTGATTAATCAAGTTTTAAATCAAACCACAGTGGGTCTAGTGGGTCCCCAAACACTTACTCTGGTGATTTCCCCAGTTCCAGATGCACAGCTGTAATAGACAGACTTAGCTCCTGGCACATTTCCCCTACTGGTTCCCTGACCTGTGAAGTGAGGGCTAGTATGGTGAGAGAGCCTAAATGGAAGGCACTAGAGCTGCCTCTACCTAGGAAAATGGAAAATCACATTCATAACCATATACCTGGAAGGACTGCAGAGATTACCACCACCATCAAGGACTTAAAAGATGCAGGGGTTATATCCTCCTGGATGAATCCATTCATTCATGGATTTATACATCAATGGGTTATCATGTGAGAGCAACTGTTGACTTTTTAAGAGAAAAAGAGACCTTCACTAGCATGCTCAGCATCCTTATCAGCTGATATCCTGTATTGTCTAAGGACTGTTCTGAGAGTCCCTAGCAGCATGAGGCCCTCACCAGATGTGGCCCCTAAACCTTAGACTTACCAGCCTCCACAATTGTAAGAAATACTTTGTTTTCTTTACAAGTTACCCAGTTTTTGTATTTGGTTACAAGCAACAGAAAAGGGACTAATATGGAAAACTGGTAACAATTAGTGGGTCTTTGCTGAAAATGAACACCTGAAAATGTGAAAGTGCCTTTGAAACTCAGTGATGGGCAGAGACTAGAAGAATCCGGAGAGGCAGAATATAAAAAGCCGGTGTTCTTGTGAGGGTTTAGAAGAAGACTAGGAAAAATTTAAGAGTCCTTAGAGATTGATGAAGTGGTTGTGACCAGACTGCTGATAAAAATATGGAGAGTAAAGGCTATTTTGACAAGGTTTCTGACGTAACTAAGAAAAAAGTATCAGAAACTGGAGTCAAGAACATCTCTGTTAAAAATTGTCAAATACCATCCTGGCTAACACGGTGAAACCTCGTCTCTACTAAAAATATAAAAAATTAGCCGGGCGAGGTGGCGGGCACCTGTAGTCCCAGCTACTCGGGAGGCTGAGGCAGGAGAATGGCGTGAACCCGGGAGGCGGAGCCTGCAGTGAGCCGAGATCGCGCCACTGCACTCCAACCTGGGCGAAAGAGCCAGACTCCGTCTCAAAAAAAAGAAAAAAAAAATTGGCAAATAACTTGGCTGAATTGTGTTCATGTCTAAGGGCTTTGTGAAAGGACTAACTTCAGAGTGATGAACTGGGGAATCTGGCAGAAGAAATTTCTAAGCTGCAAAGTGTTCAGGCTGTAGTGTGGTTACCTCTAACTGCTTAAGGTGAACCGGTAGAGAAAATGTAAGTATAAAAAAAGTGTGAAAAATTGCAGCCTGGCCATATGGTAGAAAGAATGAGAGAGCATTTGCAGGAGAAAAATTTAAGAGTGTTGCAGAACCAAAGCTTGCCAGAGATTAGCATGGTTAAAATGGAGCCAGTTGTTAATAGACAAGATAATGAGACAGAGGCCACACAGCAGGTCAGTTTTCTTCCAGACAGCTCTTCCCATGACAGGCCCAGAGGCCTAGGAAGACAGAAGGACTTCTGGAGACAGGCTGGGCCACTGTCCTGTACCACCTGAGGGTGCTAATTCCAGCTGCTTTGGCTCAAATGCCCAAGGTGCTCTGGTTCTGAAAGGTACAATCCCCAGACCTTAGAGATGACCATGTGGTGATAATTATATAGGCTTAAAGAAATGAACTGTGGAGTCTTGGCAGCCTCCACAAATTTCAGAGGATTTCTTCGAAGCCTGGTAGTGTACAGAGACTTGTCGTAAGGGCAGATCTACTGAAGACAGCCCCTAATAGAGGGATATCAAGCACAAATGTGGAATTGAAACTGCTGCAAAGAGTTCACCCGTGCAATGCCCAGAGAAGCCACAGAAGTGAGGTTCCTGTGGAGAGTCCTCACACGAGTAATGCCTAGTGGAGTAGAGAAAGTGGTACCACTGCCAGGACCCCAGAAGTGTGGAGTCTGCAGGCAATGCCTGCCTGGGAAGAACCTGAGGTAGCTGACTGCAACCAGCATAGCACCCACAGGGACTCTACCAAGCAAAGTCATAGAGTGACACTGCCTGATGTTTTGTGGGTCCAACCCTCACCCCAGTGGGCTCAGGAGTCAGATATAGAGAAGAAAATATATTCCAGCTTTACCATGTAATGTTGACCCTGCTGGTTGAACTTGCTTGGGACCTGTTACATTCTTAATTTTGCCTATTTCTCTCTTTTGGAATGTGTACATTATGCTTATCTGGAAATCACCTTTGAAAAACTTATGAATGAGAAAATTATTACATTCAAAAAGATATGACTTAACTGACTCCATCTTGCTTTTAACTTCCAAGCTGCCCTTGTTCATTCTTGGGCAAAGGCCAAACTAACTTTGAGAGGAATTTAGTTTCTAGCTTAACTTTGAAATAAAGATGATACAAGTCCCTCAGTGAAATAAACCTGCTCATTGCTTGGGGACCAGACTGCCTTTGTAAAACCAACAAATTAACCACAGTAATAGAAAGTATGGCTCAGGAGTCATACAGCCAGAGGCCACAAGATTGCTAACCTCCCCAATTGTTCCTAGAGATAACAATAATACCGTAAAACCTAAGATTGGTGTTTGCAGTATTTTTCAGACCCTGCATTCTGATGAATCAGCTGGTGCTACCCAAACCAGTAACCTGGCTCATCTGGACTTGTGGCCCCACCAGGAACTGACTCAATGCAAGACAACAGCTGTTGCTCCCTGTGATTTCAACTCTGACCCAACCAGAAAAACTATCCTTTCTCTAGCCCCCTGCCCACCAAACTATCGACATAAAACCCGAGCCTCTGAACTTTTGGGGAGGCTGTTTTAAGTAATAAAAAAACTGTGGTCTTTCATTAGCTACCTCTGTGTGTATTAAACTCTTTCTCTATAGCAATTTCCCTGTCTTCATAAATTGCCTCTATCTGGGCAGCAGCCAAGATGAACCCATCAGGCCATTATGAATTCAGGAACTAATCTGGGATAGCCCTTGTGGGTACCTGCCCATGGTTCTGCAGCCCCTCACCAGTGGCAGATCTGGAGGCCAGCCCAAGTGTCCACCTAGGTCTCTTGAACTAAAGACTGCCTCTGGCACACTCTCTACCAGTAAGCTACTGTCGACCATAGTGCATGGATCAAACTGCAAAGGGTAGCTCCTGGAAGACACCTTTTAACCTGGTTTGGTGAGTGTTCCCCTTCTCCTGATTTGTTGGTCTCCTTAGAGGCATTGCAGCTCCATCATGGAAACGGTGCAGCTCTCCCTAAGTTTGTAAAAAGAGTCTCTGTCGACCTTCAAGGCAAAGTAGCCACATCAAGGGGACTGTTTATCTCTTGCTAAATTGTAGGAAGAGTCTCGGTTTTGGATGACTTACCCCTACTTAGATGGAAATGGGGGATTTGTTGGAGGAATACTCTTCTGGTTTGGAATCTAGTCAGAAACGTTGGTTTGGAAGGCCCTCTGTTTTTCTTTATTTCATCGTGTGTGTTTGTATATGGGGAGAAGATCTCTGAAGGAACTGCTGATAGCAGGCTCGTCTAGTTTGATCACTCACATTCAGGAAGCCCTTAAGGAATTGGTAGCAGGAGCTGAACAGATCTAACTCAGGGTGACCAGCCACACTTTCATCTTGCCTGGAGACCACCCATTGAAACTCCTGGTCAGAAATCATCCCTCCCCACTTTGAGAGGATCACAGACAACAGGGGACAATGGGTACAAGTTTGAGCTTCGCCAGGTTAATACTTGGGTGCTAAGTGGGGTGACAAGTGTTTGCATTTTGTCACATGCATTTTGCTCCAGTCAAAATGGAAGACGTTAATTTGGTTCTCCTTGCAGCCCATGGGGTGGTATATTGCAAAATTGACAGGCTTTTGCCTATGGTTTCATGAAATGAAAATGGATTTTCTTTTGTAACATAGCTTAGTTCCCACAGCTATGGTGCAGCAAACAGGCTCATCAAAGGTCTCTCCACTCTCGTGGAAGCTGCAGAGAAAGCTAACCTGGAAACCTGGCAATGAGGCAAAAAGGGTAAGAGTTACTAATTAGCCAGGCATCTGGCCACTCTGTGCAAACCAGTTGAATTAATGGTAAGTATCACTGCTTATCTCCTCTGCAAGGTTTGCTTAATAGGGAAAAAGATTATTCTTTTTAGTATTTTGGTCTTTCTATGTCAATCTGTCATGGAGAGAAGTACCACAGGATAGAATGTGGACCTAGGACTCCCATATGCCTCGTGTTCAAGCTGGCCCTGCAGACAGGTCAGTTACAAACTTTGCTGTGGGTCCTTGACAAAAAAGATGAGATTTCCCTCTTGTCTTTGGGAACTTGACTTTGAAACCCTTTAAGGGTACTCTTCCTTTGCCTTCCACATGTGGAGGGTGGGGATTTTGGGGTTCATGTCAGGCAGTCAATCTGAAAGGACACATAGTAGTAATGCCATGGCTAGACTTAATATTCTCTCGAACAGTTAACATCATTTGCAAGCTCAGAGCTGCCTCTTCCAGATTGTTTCTGGGAAAACGAATGGTATTGCCCCACACTGCAGCCAGTAACTATGGTTTTGCCTTTTTATTGCAGCAGTGTGGGTTTGATTCTCAGGTCAAATAGTAAGCCATTTCTGGTGTGATATTTGCAGACTTTTCACCACTTACTGATTATCTTTCTCTGCATGGACATCTTCTGACTCTTTGCCTTGAATTTTCCTCTCTCTGAGCTATCTTTAGGGATATTTTAAATCTTTTAACAACTGCTTGCATCTCTTTGAGACACCTCATGCATCCATGGTTAAGTCATAATCTTAGTTAAGGCTTATGGCTTTCACATGGGAAGTTACCTTTGGTAAAGTTCAGAGCCAGAAACACTGCCTGTTTGTTTCAGCTAGAATCTATTAATAGAAGATTTATGACTTTTTGTTTGAAATGCTGATTATTTTTGCTTTGGCTTTCACAGTAAAGAAAATATTTTTCTCTTGAGCTAATTATAGCTTTTAATAATTGAGCAAGGTAAACTCTTGTGAACAAAATGTGGAGCATCTTTCTTTTTCTCTATCTGATTCCACCAAAATTTGAAAACTATTGTGAATATTCTTAACATATACACATACAGTTATTTACATAAGTGCAATAAGAATCTGTTTATCGATTCTTGGCGCACCCAAGATGGCCAAATAGGAACAGCTCCAGCCTCCAGCTCCCAGCGTGAGCGACACAGAATACAGGTGATTTCTGCATTTTCAACTGAGGTACCGGGTTCATCTCACTGGGGCGTGTTGGACAGTTGGTGCTGGTCCGCGTGTGCAACCCGACCAGTGAGAGCTGAAGCAGGGCGAGGCATCGCCTCACCTGGGAAGCGCAAGGGGAAAGGGGATTCCTTTTCCTAGCCAAAGGAAATTGAGACACACAACACCTGGAAAATTGGGTAACTCCCACCCTAATACTGCAGTTTACCAAGGGTCTTAGCAAACAGCACACCAGGAGATTATATTGCACACCTGGCCCGGAGGGTCCCATGCCCATGCAGCCTCCCTCATTGCTAGCACAGCAGTCTGAGATCTAACTGCAAGGTGGCAGCGAGGCTGGGGGAGGGGCACCCACCATTACTGAAGCTTAAGTGGGTAAATAAAGCCACTGGGAAGCTCGGATTGGGTGGAGACCACCACAGCTCAAGGAGGCCAGCCTGCCTCTGTAGACTCCTCCTGCGGGGACAGTGCATAGCTAAACAAAAAGCAGCAGAAACTTCAGCAGAGGTAATTGCCCCTGTCTAACAGCTTTGAAGAGAGCAGTGGATCTCACAGCACGGACGTTGAGATCTGAGAACGGACAGACTGCCTGCTCAAGTGGGTCCCTGACCCCTGAGTAGCCTAACTGGGAGACATCCCCCACTAGGTGCAGACCTACACCTCACACCTCACACGGCGGGGTACACCCCTGAGACAAAGTTTCCAGAGCAAAAATCAGACAGCAACACTCGTTGTTCAGCAATATTCTATCTTCTGCAGCCTCTGCTTCTGATACCCAGGCAAACAGGGTCTGGAGTGAACCTCAAGCTAACTCCAACAGACCTACAGCTGAGGGTCCTGACTGTTAGAAGGAAAACTAACAAACAGAAAGGACACCCACACCAAAACCCCATCAGTACGTCACCATCATCAAAGACCAAAGGCAGATAAAACCACAAAGATGGGGAAAAAGAAGTGCAGACAAACTGGAAATTCAAAAAATCAGAGCGCATCTCCCCCTCCAAAGGAACGCAGCTCATCAGAGCAACGGAACAAAGCTGGACGGAGAATGACTTTGATGAGCTGAGAGGAGAAGGCTTCAGTCGATCAAACTTCTCAGAGCTAAAGGAGGAACTATGTACCCAGCGCAAAGAAACTAAAAACCTTGAAAAAAGAATGGAAGAATGGATAACTAGAATAATCAATGCAGAGAAGACTTTAAAATAACTGATAGAGATGAAAACCATAACACAAGAACTACGTGACAAATGCACAAGCTTCAGTGACTGACTCGATCAACTGGAAGAAAGAGTATCAGCGATCGAAGATCAAATGAATGAAATGAAGCAAGAAAAGACGTGCAGAGAAAAAACACTAAAAAGAAATGAAAAAAGCCTCCAAGAAATATGGGATTAAGTGAAAAGACCAAATCTGTGTCTGATTGGTGTGCCTGAAAGTGACGGGGAAAATGGAACCAAGTTGGAAAACACTCTGCAGGATATCATCCAGCAGAACTTCCCCAACCTAGTAAGGCAGGCCAACATTCAAATTCAGGAAATACAGAGAATGCCACAAAGATACTCCTCGAGAAGAGCAACTCCAAGACACATAATTGTCAGATTCACCAAAGTTGAAATGACGGAAAAAATCTTAAGGGCAGCCAGAGAGAAAGGTCGGGTTACACACAAAGGGAAGCCCATCAGACTAATAGCAGATCTCTCGGCAGAAACTCTCCAAGCCAGAGGAGAGTGGGGGCCAATACTCAACATTCTTAAAGAAAAGAATTTTCAAACCAGAATTTCATATCCAGCCAAACTAAGTTTCATAAGTGAAGGAGAAATAAAATCCTTTACAGACAAGCAAATGCTTAGAGATTTTGTCACCACCAGGCCTGCCTTACAAGAGACCCTGAAGGAAGCACTAAACATGGAAAGGAACAACAGGTACCAGCCATTGCAAAAACATGTCAAAATGTAAAGTCCATCAATGCTAGGAAGAAACTGCATCAACTAGTGAGCAAAATAACCAGCTAATATCATAATAACAGGATCACGTTCACACATAACAATATTAACCTTAAACGTAAATGGACTAAATGGTCCAATTAAAAGACACAGACTGGCAAATTGGATAGAGTCAAGACCCATCAGTTTGCTGTATTCAGGAGACCCATCTCACATGCAGACACACACATAGGCTCAAAATAAAGGGATGGAGGAAGATCTACCAAGCAAATGGACAACAAAAAAAAGCAGGGGTTGCACTCCTAGTCTCTGATAAAACAGACTTTAAACCATCAAAGATCAAAAGAGACAAAGAAGGCCATTACATAATGGTAAAGGGATCAATTCATCAGGAAGAGCTAACTATCCTAAATATATATATGCACCCAATACAGGAGCACCAACATTCATAAAGCAAGTCCTTAGAAACCTACATAGAGACTTAGACTCCCATACAATAGTAATGGGAGACTTTAACACCCCACTGTCAACATTAGACAGATTAACAAGACAGAAAGTTAACAAGGATATCCAGGAATTGAACTCAACTCTGCACTAAGTGGACCTAATAGACATCTACAGAACTCTCCACCCCAAATCAACATTCTTCTCAGCACCACATTGCACTTATTCCAAAATTGACCACATAGTTGGAAGTAAAGCACTCCTCAGAAAATGTAAAAGAACAGAAATTATAACAAACTGTCTCTCAGACCACAGTGCAATGAAACCAGAACTCAGGACTAAGAAACTCAATCAAAAGCGCTCAACTACATGAAAACTGAACAACCTGCTCCTGAATGACTACTGGGAACCTAACGAAATGAAGGCAGAAATAAAGATGTTCTTTGAAACCAATGAAACAAAGATACAACATAGCAGAATCTCTGGGACACATTTAAAGCAATGTGTAGAGGGAAATTTATAGCACTAAAAGCCCACAAGAGAAAGCAGGAAAGATCTAAAACTGACACCCTAACATCACAATTAAAAGAACTAGAGAAGCAAGAGCAAACACATTCAACAGCTAGCAGAAGGCAAGAAATAACTAAGATCAGAGCAGAACTGAAGGAGATAGAGACACAAAAAACCCTCCAAAAAATCAATGAATCCAGGAGCTGGTTTTTTGAAAAGATCAATAAAATTGATAGACTGCTAGCAAGACTAATAAAGAAGAAAAGAGAGAAGAATCAAATAGACGCAATAAAAAATGATAAAGGGGATATCAGCACCGACCCCACAGAAATACAAACTACCATCAGAGAATACTATAAACATCTCTATGCAAATAAACTAGAAAACCTAGAAGAAATGGATAATTTCCTGGCCACTTACACTCTCCCAAGACTAAACCAGGAAGAAGTTGAATCCCTGAATAGACCAATAGCAGGCTCTGAAATTGAGGCAATAATTAATAGCCTGCCAACCAAAAAAAGTCCAGGACCAGATGGATTCACAGCCAAATTCTACCAGAGGTACAAGGTACCATTCCTTCTGAAACTATTCCAATCAATAGAAAAAGAGGGAATCCTCCCCAACTCATTTTACGAGGCCAGCATCATCCTGATAACAAAGCCTAACAGAGATACAACACAAAAAGAGAATTTTAGACCAACATCCCTGATGAACATCGATGCAAAAATCCTCAATAAAATACTGGCAAACCGAATCCAGCAGCACATCAAAAAGTCTATCCACCATGATTAAGTGGGCTTCATCCCTGGGATGCAAGGCTGGTTCAACATATGCAAATCAATAAATGTAATCCAGCATATAAACAGAACCAAAGACAAAAACCACGATTAGCACAATAGATGCAGAAAAGGCCTTTGACAAAATTCAACAGCCCTTCATGCTAAAAACTCTCAATAAATTCGGTATTGATGGAAAGTATCTCAAAAAAATAAGAACTATTTATGACAAACCCACAGTCAATATCATACTGAATGGGCAAAAACTGGAAGCATCCCCTTTGAAAACTGGCATAAGACAGGGATGCCCTCTCTCACCACTCCTATTCAACATAGTGTTGGAAGTTCTGGCCAGGGCAATCAGGCAAGAGAAAGAAATAAAGGGTGTTCAGTCAGGAAAAGATGAAGTCAAATTGTCCCTGTTTGCAGATGACATGATTGTATATTTAGAAAACCCCGCTGTCTCAGTGCAAATTCTCCTTAAGCTGATAAGCAACTTCAGCAAAGTCTCAGGATACAAAATCAATGTGCAAAAATCACAAGCATTCTTATACACCAGTAACAGACAAACAGAGAGCCAAATCAGGAATGAACTCCCAATCACAATAGCTTCAAAGAGAATAAAATACCTAGGAATCCAACTTACAAGGGATGTAAAGAACCTCTTCAATGAGAACTACAAACCACTGCTCAGTGAAATAAAAGAGGACACAAACAAATGGAAGAACATACAGCCAAAAGAACAAAGCTGGAGGCATCACACTACCTGACTTCAAACTATACAAGGCTACAGTAACCAAAACAGCATGGTACCGGTACCAAAACAGAGATATAGACCAATGGAAGAGAACAGAGCCCTCAGAAATAATACCACACATCTACAGCCATCTGATCTTTGACAAACCTGACAAAAACAAGAAACGGGGAAAGATTCCCTATTTAATAAATGGTGCTGGGAAAATTGGCTAGCCATAAGTAGAAAGCTGAAACTGGATCCTTTCCTTACTCTTTATAGGAAAATTAATTCGAGGTGGATTAGAGACTTAAATGTTAGACCTAAAACCATAAAAACCCTAGAAGAAAACCTAGGTAATACCATTCAGGACATAGGCATGGGCAAGGATTTCATGTCTAAAACACCAAAAGCAACAGCAACAAAAGCCAAAATTGACAAATGGGATCCAATTAAACTAAAGAGTTTCTGCACAGCAAAAGAAACTACCATCAGAGTGAACAGGCAACCTACAGAATGGGAGAAAATTTTTGCAATCTACTCATCTGACAAAGGGCTAATGATATCCAGAACCTATAAAGAACTCAATAAAATTTACAAGAAAAAAACAACTCCATCAAAAAGTGGGCAAAGGGTATGAACAGATACTTCTCAAAAGAAGACATTCATACAGCCAACAGACACATGAAAAAATGCTCATCATCACTCGCCATCAGAGAAATGCAAATCAAAACCACAATGAGATACCATCTCACACCAGTTAGAATGGCAATCATTAAAAAATCAGGAAACAACAGGTGCTGGAGAGGATGTGGAGAAATAGGAACACTTTTACACTGTTGGTGGGACTGTAAACTAGTTTCAACCATTGTGGAAAACAGTGTGGCAATTCCTCAAGGATCTAGAACTAGAAATACCATTTGACCCAGCCATCCCATTACTGGGGATATACCCAAAGGATCATAAGTCATGCTGCTATAAAGACACATGCACACGTATGTTTATTGTGGCACTATTCACAATAGCAAAGACATGGAATCAACCCAAATGTCCATCAGTGGATTAAGAAAATGTGGCACATATACACCATGGAATACTATGCAGCCATAAAAAAGTATGAGTTCGTGTCCTTTGTAGGGACATGGATGCAGCTGGAAACCATCATTCTCAGCAAACTATTGCAGGAACAGAAAACCAAATACCACATGTTCTCACTCATAGGTGGGAAGTGAACAATGAGATCACTTGGACACAGGAAGGGGAACATCACACACCGGGTCCTATTGTGGGGAGGGAGTGGGGGAGGGATAGCATTAAGAGATATACCTAATGTAAATGATGAGTTAATGGGTGCAGCACACCAACATAGCACATGTATACATATATAACAAACCTGCACATTGTGCACATGTACCCTAGAACTTAAAAAAAAAAAAAATATATGTATGTATATATTCTTCTTAAGAAAAAAAAGAACTATTCTTTTAGTATGAGGTGTTTGGAGAGATAGGAGACCACATATGTTTAAAGTTTATCTAATACTATTGAAATAATTATTTAGTTTGTTAATTTCATGAATTAAACTAGATTTTATAATGCAAAATATATTTTGCATTTATAGGATGAATGCAAATTTATCATGGTGTGTTATATTTTTCATATATTCTTGGATTCAGTTTGCCAATATTTTTAAAGGATTTTTGCATCTATATTAATGAGCAAATCATTTTTTCTGTCTCAAAAAAAAAAATCTGTTTATCTCTTTTCTTTTGTAACAGAACACAAGCAGAGACAACGGTTATTTTACCAAAGATATGGTTGTATTTTATCAACAGACTGACATACTTTCAGATATAAACGGAATGCCTTAAGGAATTAGTTAAGTTATAGAGATGACAAAAGTTTCTTGTGGAAACTGCCTTCATAACTTGTCTACACAGTCCTTTTATGGGGTTCCTGACTGGCAGTAAGTAAAAAATCACTTTTTAAAAATCCTAAATTTATCTTGGGACCTTAAGAAAAGAGGAATTCACTCAATCTATACAGGTATTTGTAGGCACAAATAAATCCATAGGTGGACTCAAGGCTTTTAATCGGCTGGGCGTGGTGACTCAGGCCTGCAATTCCAGCACTTTGGGAGGTGAAGGCGGGTGGATCACCTGAGGTCAGGAATTCAAGACCAGCCTGGCCAACATGATGAAACCCCATCTCTACTAAAAATACAAAAATTAGCCAGGCATGGTTATGGGTGCTTGTAATCCCAGCTACTCAGGAGGCTGAGGCAGGAGAATTGCTTGAACCTGGGAGGTGGAGGTTGCAGCGAGCCAAGATCATGCCATTGCACTCCAGCCTGGGTGACAGAGTGAGGGTCTGTCTCAAAAAAAAAAAAAAAAAAAAAAAAAAAAAAAAAAAAAAAAAAAGTCCAGTCAGAGATTCCTTATAGAACACGGTTCCAGCAAAGCCAAATTAGAAAGAGCCTATATGGCAAATAATTATTCTGGTTGTTTTTTATGGAAATAATCAGGCTAAGTATAATAAGACTAAAACTCATTCTGATGATAATTGTGTCCTACTATAACTTGTCTTTAATAAAAATGGGGACTGGTTGGGCTGCAAATTTTCCAGTTTTATGCTCTGCTTCCCTTTTAAATATATTTCAGTTTCAGGTAATCTCTTTGTTCACGCATAGGAACATACAATTTTAGCAACAGCCAGGTCACGTGTCAAATGCTCTGCTGCTTCGAAATGTCTTCTGCCAGATACCCTAAATCATCTCTCTCAAGTTCAAAGTTCCACAGATCTTTAGGGCACGGCAAAATGCCACCAGTCACATAGCAAGAGTGATGTTTTCTCTGGTTCCCAATAAGTTCCTCATCTCCATCTGAGTCCATTCAGCCTGTACTTCACTGTCCATATTACTATCAACATTTTGATTGTGACAGGAAAATAAATCTTGGCACCCCAAAATGACTAAGGTAAAGGGAAAAGTCACGCTGGGAACTGCTTAGGGCAAACCTGCCTCCCATTCTATTCAAAGTCATCCCTTTGAGGCTTACCTGAGACAAATGCATATCTGATTGCTTCCTCTCCACTATTGTTTATGTAAAAATACAGATTCATGGAGTCAGACTAAATTGTGTATTCAGCAGAAGGCTGATCAAGGACTCAAAATAATGCAACCTTTTTGTCTCTTATGTACTTCTAACCTGGAAGCCCCCACTTCAAGTTGTCCCACCTTCCAGGACCAAACCAATGTACCTTACACATATTGATTGATGTCTCATATCTCCCTAAAATGTATAAAATGTAAAAGCAAGCTGTACTCCTGAACACCTTGGGCACATGTCTCAAGACTTCCTAAGGCTGTCTCATGGGTGTATCCTTAACTTGGTAAAATAAACTTTCTAAATTGACTGAGACCTGTCTCAGATATTTGGGGTTCACATGGTCAAAACCATTCCGCAAGTATCTAGGTTGTTCCAAACTTTCCCATATCTTCCTATCCTCTTCTGAGCTCTGAAAACTTCCAACCTCTGCCTGCTACCCAGTTCAAAAGTTGCTTCTACATTTTCAGTTATCTTCATAGCAGTACCCCACTCTCTTAGTACCAATTTTCTCTATCAGTCCATTTTCACACTGCTGTAAAGAACTACCTGAGACTGGGTAATTTATGAAGTGAAAAGATGTAATTGACTTACGTTACTGCACGGCTGGGGAGGCCTCAGGAAACTTACAGTCATGGCCAAAGGCAAAGGGGAAATAAGGCAGGCAGCAGGAGAGAGAGGGGTGGAGTTGTGGGGGAAGTGCCACACTTCAAAACCATCCAATCTCATGAGAACTCATCCACTATCAAAAGAACAGCAAGGGGGAAATCTGTCCCCATGATCCATTCACCTCCCACCAGGCCCCTCTTCCAACACATGAGGATTACACTTTGAGATGAGACTTGCATGAGGACACAGAGTGAAACCGTGTCATGGCAGCTCTCTGAAAACAGAAAAATCTAGATAATTTCAGCCCTAATCATAGAAATATAAACAACAATCTCTGAAACTTGTAATGTAAATCCAATTATTTATTTATTTACTTATTTATTTATTTAAGAGATGATGCCTTACTGTATTGTCCAGGCTGGAGTGCAGTAGCTATTCACAGGCACAATCTTTGTGTACTACAGCCTCAAACTCCTGGTGTCAAGTGATCATTCTACCTACTCTCCCTAGTAGCTGGAACTATAGGTGTGTGCCACCACGCTTGCTCAGATACAGTTTCTCAATTCAGAAAGTTGCATTTCTATTTTTTTTGTCTTTCCCATGGTCATTCTAATAATGTGGATAATTATCCTGCAAGTCATTTTATGATTAGTTACTGCAAATGTAAACGCATTATAGTTTCCATACAATCTTCTGTGCTGTTTACTTGTTACTAGACTCAATTCTACTTTTAGATACTACCTGAGAAAACATATGGGCTTTGCTGTTCCCGGAAGAATAGAGTGAATAAAATAGAAACTCATATTACTTATATTTAATAATGATACTGCATTTGCATCATAAGTTTCAGGTTCCACAAAAGCTCATTTAAGTTAATAGCAAGTCTTGATCTCAAATATATGAGCATGTCTACACTTCCTATTTATTCTAAAATAATTTCAAATTTATAGAGCAGTGCTAAGCTCTTACATATATATATCCTTCAATCTCCTATAATATTAATATTATACATAACCATAGAATATCTATGAAAACTCAGAAATTGATAAAGGTACAAAACTATTAACTAAAGTATTGTCTGTCTTCATATTTTACCAGATTTTCCACTAATTCAATTTTTCTGTTTTTGGATCTAATTCAGGATAACATATTACATTTATCATCAAGTGTACTATTGTTTATTGCAGCATAGCCTATTACCATGTAGCTTAGTGGCTCAAAAGCACACACATATTACTCACAGTTTCTCTGGGTCAGGAATCCAGATGTAGATGATGACTGAGACTGAGGTCTGACCTGAAGGATCAGCTGGGGAAGGATCCTCTTCCAAGCTCACATGACTGCTCAGCTCAAGAAGACTTCACCACTGAATTATTCCAAACCTTTAAAATATCAATAGCAATTTTTCACTAACTGTTCTCCACAAAAATACAAACCACAGAGAAGAGATCGGTGTGCAATGCATTCTATGAAGCAGTTTCCTCTGATGCCACAACCAGAAAAAAGACAGTCCAAAAAAGGAAAACTATAAACTAATATGCTTTATGGATACCCAGGCAATAATCCTCAAGCAAATACTTCCAACGAAGTCAGAATCATGAAACAGGCTTATATACTAATACCAAAGGTATTTATTTACTCAGGATCACAAGTTTGGTACAGCATATAAAAAGAATTAGTGTAATACGCTATATTAAAAAAAAACACTATATGACAAAAGCCTCATTATCACATCTAAAGATGCAGAATAAGCACTTGACAAATCCAGATCCAACACCCATTCACAGTAAAAATACTCATTAAGTTTTGCATAGAAGGGAATGTTCTTTATCTAAAAAGGGCATCTATGAAAATCTCACATAACACCAAAAGGTATCAAGTAACTTTTAGTAATTTCCCCAAGATTAGAAACACTAAACAGTTATTGACTCCTGTGAATTTTATTAAACATTATGCTTGAGGATGTAATTGAGAAAATTAGGCTAGGAAAATAAATATAAGTCTTCCAGATTGAAAAGGAAGAAGTCGAACTATCTCTATTGGCCAGTGACATAATCTAGTGTATGGAAAATCTTAAGGAATCCACTAAAATAAGGTTGAAATAACAACAAAAACAAAAAGTTCAGTAATGCAGTAGTATGCAAGATCAATGGAAAAAACTGCTGTCTTACACAATACAAAGGAATCAAAAAATAAAACTCAGAAAATGATTTCATTTAATATAGCAGCAGAAAGGAAATATATTTGAAAATAAATTTAACATAACAACTGCAAGATATATACACTGAAACTTTAAAAAGATATTGAAGTATTAAAGAAATCCTAAATAAATGATAAAACGTTAGATTTTCGTTGATCAGAATGCTATTAAATATTAACCAAGATGCTAATACTTTCCGAATGTATCTGCGGGTTCAATATAGTCCCTGCAGAAATTCTAGCTTGCACTTATTTTTTATTTTTTGAAATAATTGGATCGCTGATTTTAACATGTACAGGAAAATGAAATTGATCCAGGTCAGCCAAAAGAACATTAAAATTGTTTAAAAAATACAAATGGTATTTGCAAAAGTTCTGCCCTTACAGAGATGGAGGATGATTCTCTACTTAAGTATGTGCTTTTCATAGTGACTTTTTATCAAACAAGTACATCATGAAGAGGGAGAAAAATTATTACTTTTGTAGTAGAGAAAACCGAACTGAACTACTTCATCCAGATAATAAAACTAACGTTAACAGTGATAAAGTGGCTGGGTCACTGTAATCCCAGCACCTTGGGATGCCAAGGTGGGAGAATTATTTGAAGCCAGGACTTGGAAACCAGGCTGGGAAATAGGAACATTACACCTCTACAAAAAAATAAAAATGTATTAGCCAAAGTGTGGTAGCACGCGCTGTACTCCCAGCTACTTGGCAGGCTGAGGCAGGAGAATTGCTTGAACCCGGGAGGTGGAGGTTGCAGTGAGCCTAGATTGCACCACTGCACTCCAGCCTGGGCAACAGAGGGACACTGTGTCAAAAAGAGAGGAGAGCGGAGGGGAGGGAAGGGAAGAAATATTGCATGCCCATAATATATAACAACTTCTTGAGAATAAAACTTTCCCTTAGCAGTCTTCCTCCATAAACCCCAGAACAGCCATCTAATCATGAGTGAAACAACAGATGAACCCCAAAGGAGGGATTTCAATTACATTAGAAACAAGAAAAATCTGAGAAACTGGCAGGCCCAAAAGGAGCACACAATACCTAAATGCGTGGTGTCCTGAACACAATCCTGGAACAGAATACATACATTAAGTGTAAAAAGGACATCTAATTGTGGATGTTGATGAATTATAATGTACAATATTGATTCATTAATTGTGACAAATGTCCCATACTAATATAAGAATTAAATAAAAGGGAAACTGTGTGTTGGGTATAAATAAACTCACTGTATTTATTTCTAACTGTTCTGTAAACGCAAAACAATTCTAAAATAGATATTTTAAAGTACACCATTGAGTTTAATAAGTAGAAGGTTATCAATATTGTGTCCCATGTATGCATCTCCCATATCTATCCTCTTCTTTTTTTTATCCTGGTGAAGGTTTTAAGTTTTCATTTTTCCATTCACAAATTGTTCAAGTTTTTTTCTCTAAATTTGCATTTGCAAATAATATCTTGTTCAGTGTTTCTTGTCTTCACAAGTAGATAATAATGTGTTTCTGTCTCTCTATACTGCTCATTAAAATTATGAGAAAACTTCAGAGAAATCCAGACTGACACATTGTACAAAATATGTGACCTGTTCTCACGAAGGTCAAGGTCAGCAAAATAAGTGAAGACTGAGCGCCTGTTACAGATTGGGCAGGACCTAATGTTGGAGGCAGGCTCTAAGATGGTGCACAGTGATCCTCATGACTTGGTGTATACAACCCTTGGGAATTTAGGGAGAACCTGAGACTTGCTTTGAGTCAAAAGAATACTACAATGTGATGGATGTCACTTGGATGATCATCTTACACAAGACTGTGATTTCTGTCTTGCTGCAAAACCTCTCCCGTGGTGGCTTTGATGGCACATTCTGCCATGAGGGAGAAGCCAGCATGGGAAGGAACTGAATGCAGCCTCAGTCCAACAGGCAGCAAGGAATTGATGCCCTTGGTTCAGTAGCTTTCCCTGGTGGTTGCGATTTACAGTTAGCACTAATCTGAGCCCTTTTCATTTAGGAGTGTATCACTTCAGAAGTAGAGTGACAACCTTGTATTAACAGAATAGTCCTAATTATTTCCTCCTTTTCTTGTGTTTCTTTCTTTTGTCCCTTGTATCTTTATCTTTCATTTCACTTACATGTAAAAAGACTTGTGCATATATGTATGTATATGTATATACATATGTGTATGTATACCTTATACTTATGCATATATAATCATATACATATGTTATTTTTATTTTAAACAAGCTGTTATGGCTGGGTGCGGTGGCTCATGCATGTAATCAAATCCCAGTACTTTGGGAGGCTGAGGCGGGTGGATCACAAGGTCAAGAGATCGAGACCATCCTGGCTAACATGGTGAAACCCCATCTCTACTAAAAATACAAAAAATTAGCTGGGTGTGGTGGTGGGCGCCTGTAGTCTCAGCCACTCGGGAGGCTGAAGCAGGAGAATGGCGTGAACCCAGGAGGCAGAGGTTGCAGTGAACTGAGATTGCACCACTGCACTCCAGCTTGGGCGACAGAGTGTGACTCTGTCCCAAAACAGAACAAAACAAACAAACAAACAACAAAAAAAGTGTTATATGTAAGATCAATTAAAAATATACAAAATAAAAGTTTTTATTACCTTGGGTAACCAATAAAATAGTGTAAAATAAATATGTCCTACATGCTAGGAAAGAAAAGAAGATGAAATCATATGAAATGCTGAATGAAAACCACCCAAGGAAGAAAATGAGTGGATGAGAAAAATAGAAACAAAGGCAGTGCAAGAACTAGAAGACAGTAACAAATACAGTGGATATGATTCCAACTATATCAATAACCACTTTGAATGTCAGGGTTCTTAAGGTACCAGTTATAAAACACAGAGTAGATGTAAAAACAGGGCCCAACTACATAAGAAAGCCAATTTAAATATAAAGACACACATGGATTAACAATGAAGAGATAAACATAACATACTCCACTAATCAAAGAAAATAAGTGTACAGATATTAATTTCCAACAGAGCAGACTTTAAAGCAAATAAAATGATGAAGAATAAAGACAGGCATAAGTAAAGGATAAAAGGGGTGATTCTCTAAGAAAATATAACTCTCCTCAGTAGGTATAAGCCTAAAAATAGTGTGTTAAATTAGGTGATGGGGGAATGTGAAGAAGAAAGAGATGAGTCCACTATTATTGTTGGAGACATCAACCCTCTCTATCAAGAATCAACACATCCAGCAGGTAAAATACAAGCAAGGGCATATTATCACTCAACTATACAATCAGTCAACCCAATATAACTTATATCTTTAAACTACTAACTCCAACGATGTGAATAATATACATACTTCCTTAGCCCATAAGGATCCCTCTGCAAGACTGTCCATATTATAGGACTTAGAACAGCACTTATTAAATTTAAAAGAATAGGAATCACACAATGATTGCTCTCAGACCAAGAGAAAATTAATCTAGAAGTAAGTAACAGAAAGGTAACTGAAATATCCCCAAATACATGGAGATTAAACAACACACTTCGATACATAACATGGCCCAAAGAAGGTATCTCAAGATTTATTAAAAATATTTTGACCCAAATAGCAATGAAAAAAACTTAACAAAATTAATAGATGTAACAGAAGTAGAGTTTAAAGAAGATTCTATTGAAGACATAAGTTTGAAAGAAAGACTAAATTTCATCATCTAAGTTTCCAGCATAGGAAAGGAGAACGAGAGAAAATCAAATGGAAAATAAGCAGCAAAAAAGACATACTATTGCAAGGTAAGTAAAAACAAAGTAAAAGATGAAGCAACAATATTTTTTAAAAGAATACTGATAGCTTAATAGTTTCCAGAACATACAAGTATCCAAAATTAATAAAAACACAATAACCCTGACACAATGCTTGCTTGCAGACGTGACTCTCCCTTAAAATGAGCAGATGATTTGAAACGTGATGAAATAAAGGCATACTAAGTGATTTTATTTACTAAGTTTTAAATATATAAATGTAAACAATCCACCACTAAATATTCAGGTTGATAACAATTGCTATAAATACAAAAGGGGGCTGGGCACAGTGACTCACGCCTGTAATCCCAGCACTTACTTTGGGAGGCCAAGCGGGCAGATCACCTGAGGTCAAGAGTTTGAGACCAACCTGGCCAACATGGTGAAACCCCATCTCTACTAAAAACACAAAAATTAGCTGGGCATGGTGGCAGGTGCCTGTAATCCCAGCTACTCAGGAGGCTGAGGTGGGAGAATCCTTTTAACCTGGAAGGTGGAGGTTGCAGTGAGCTGAGATTGTACCATTGCACTCCTGCCTGGGCAACAAGAGAGAAACTCCCATCTCAAAACAAAAAACAAAAAACAAAAAAAAACAAAAACACACACACACTCCCATATATACACATATATGGGAATAAATTCATGTATATCACATGTTACAATCTCAGAGACATGAGGACATCATGAAGTTTGTATGAGAATATCAAAGAACATGTAAGAGAACATGCAGAGACAGGCATGTGAACATGTGTAATGTCCGGGGAGAAAAGTTGCCCCTGGATCATTACCAGTCCCTCCATGGTCTGCCATTCCTGCTCCTGCCTCCTCACGTATTACTGATCCCAGTGTTCCTTCCAGTCCACTGTCCTCTTCTCTTGTCCTGGCCTGTGCCACAAACACACATTTTCCTCTTCCCTTTCCCTCCCCTGTCTGGTGGACTCATTGCACCTCACTCTCCAGCATCTCCTCCAGTGATCCTCCTCCTGGAAGCCCCCATTGTCCATCTCATCCCAGGTCTGATGCTTGTCCTCTGAGGTCCCAAGCGCAACTCTTCCACTTGCAGTTTAGTTTCTGTTAAGTTTTCTGAATCCCCACTAGGTTTAAATATTGGAAATTTTGGAAATATTATCTATGTCATTCCCCTGTGAGCCCCTATATGTAGTGGACAATAAATAACACAGAAGATTCTCCTTCATATTGAATTTCACCAATGGATTTAATGCCTCTCAAACACCTCTCAACTATAATCTTGTCTACTTCCCTAGAAACTCTATCTCTCAATTTGAAGTAGGTTTGAACATGAAGACGACCACGTTTCTTTTGCTCTCTTCTGTTCTCATGACAGGATGTGAGTCCTGAGTCCTCCCCCACCACTAAGCTTCTTCTCCAGCCTCCCCATCCTCAATCCACTCTAGAGACTCTCTCAGGGTCCCTGCTCCTCTTGGCTTATCCGTACTTCTTTGGTCCTTCTGGACAGTGTTTCCCTCTTAGTTTAAATAAAACATTCTTGTTCACCAAGATTTAGCTCTATTTATATGGCTCCTTTGGTGAATACTGCAAAATCTTTATTAGTTACCATATTTCACCAATTTTACTATGTGTTACTATGTGTGTGAGATTTTTTGTTTGTTTGTTGCTTTTCATCACTGTCACTGCTAGACTTGCGTGAGCCATGACATGATTCAACTTTTCAGCACATGGATGAATACATCCTGAAATTTTATATCGTCAGCTTCTCTTAACATCACCATCATCAAAATTACCAGAATGGGTATCAATAAGAAAGGTGCAAATCCCACAATGGTACAGCCTCTTTTTTATGAAAAAGTGTGCCTTTCCCATATCTCTTCATGTACACAGGGTGTTGTTAAGGTTTCTATAGCTCTGGGTAAAAAGCTAATTCAGAATAACCATAATCAGAATACCAAAATATGTGTGACTTCATTTATAATTTCAATATTACTTTCATTTTTATACGAATAAAACTTATAAATTCAAAATTCTAAAAGGACTTTTTCAGTTAGTATAAACAAGTCTTTTATGTGTATAATAGTTTGATGGAGATATTATTCTTTTAGATCCTTCTACGTCTTTGATTCATTGACATACAGTGAATGTTCCCAATGAGACACTACAGACATTATGTATTCACCAATCTGACTTTCCCTTTAGTGATACAAAGGCCAGCTCACTTGTCCATCTTTCTCTGTGAGTGTGACGCACATTGTTCCTTATTCAGCTTCATATGGGCAACGAGATCCATACAGGGTGGGGTACAGTAATGATAAGAGTAACTGCTGGAAGAATTAAACAAAATGTTGTGGAAAAATTCATTGGGATTAGATATGGCTTATCACATGTAAACATGGACACTTTATCTGGAATGATGGACTGCAAGACAGCGCACATCAAATAATGACATCTGAGAGATGCAAAACAATGATATGAGGGTTACTATTGCCTCAGGTTACTGCCTGGGGAGAACTTCCAGGCTATGGTGTGGCACAGACTCTAGAAAACACCCTGAGTGAGAAGATGGAACTGACAGACTGAGGAACAAAGTGGCTGAATTTCACGAAGCCATTCTCCACGTGCAGTGGTAAGAACAGGAGAGAGCACTCGTGCCTACACCCATGCAGGCTGGACTATGGTGCCATCAGTATTCCACTGGGACATGGTTCACAGGAACACAGGAGTGGTACAGAAACACAGAGCAAAGATACGAAGAGAAGTAATTTGAATGAACTTTACCTTCACCCTTTCATCTAATTCCCTACTGCAAAAAGACAAGGCTTTTCATGACTCAGTGGTCTTACAACAAGTCCAAGGATGAAGGGATGGCTATTGCTTAGAAACGAAGCAAATGACGTGTTAAGTAGATTCGATCACCCTATGTGGACACCAACCTGTCTTTCCTATGTTACCTGGTTAGTTGTTGCTGGTAAAATCACTGCACTATAAAACAATTAAAATATAGCTTTCTACTTACAAGAGTAGAGCATGTTCATCACCTAAAGTAGAAGAAACTAATAAATTTTCCCACCTCTATCAGTTTCCCTTAAAAATATCCAGTTTCTTTAACATTAGAAAAATATTTTTCTCTGCTTTTCACTATGTACATGCCACAGGCTATGTAGTATAGAGTTACTCTCTACATGCAGTGAAATTAAGTTAAATTGTAACTGAGTACCCCATTTTTCTAAAAATTATCTTTGTCTTTTTCTTCCCCTCTATGTTCACCTGTTATTTAGCTCCTTAAGAAATGCAAATATAACCTTTTCCTCTCCGTCCTTTCCACCAGGGAGACCACCAGCAAGCATTGCCAGCTTATCTAAGTATGTGTTTGCTTAGAAATTACCAAATGTTGAACCAGAACAGGCATGCTTCACATTGTTTCAAGACATCTGATTAACTAATCTACAACCCTATTCTGTCTTGAATGATGCTGGCTAGGCTAATATGATTACAGATAAGTCCTCTAGCAAGTCATGTAGACCCTGAACCTCCACATTCCTTCTGCATGCCCTGTATACCAAAATTTCTCCTTACAATCCTGCTTTCTGCCACGAAAACTGAAATGGCTCCTTGAGATATGAATCTAGCCCTTCCCCGTTGCTAAAATCTGGAATAAAGTCACTTTCTTTTTCCCAGCCTTCTGCTTATTATTTGATTTTACAAGTGGCCACTGCCGAACCTACATTCTGTAGCAAAATGGTACCAGACTATAACAGATGATGGGCACTTCTTTTTTTTTTTTAAACCAGGATCTATAAATGAAATTTTCTGTTTATACTATTAAAGCCTATAGACCTTGACTGCAGCTATACCTAGCAGAACAAGTGCCCATCTATTAATATAGAACAAAAGTCCCCATACAATATCAGTGCTTTTGCTCTGTTGATTGCTCATGTCTCACACATCTTGAACAAACGTCTCCAATCTTTGCCTAAGTTTCGACTAAGACAACAAAAGTACAATCTAAAAAAATGCACAAGTATGAAAACCTTTTGAGACTATTAAGTTGGATGAAAATGATAATAAATAAAAGATTGAAATTCCTTTTTTATAAGCTAATGGCACAAAAATATTTTCTGATTACAGCACGTGATGTACACGTTTTCTAACTGGTATTTTTTATATCACTGAGAACTAAAAACGAGTTTAATCATCACTCATCAGAAATAAGAAAATAATTCATATCTAATAGAATGGGTGATCCGTGCAGAGAACTGTCACGTACACGTACATGGAGGTGAGGTGGAAGGAATTATGGAGTCCAGTCAATGTCTAAATCTTTTGTACAAGGAGAAAATGAAACAGCATCATGAAGTTCACACCTGCATAGTTAAGAAGAGGTTGCTCTTTGTGTTCAGATGTGAAGTCTAACTTTACTGCCACACAAATCAATACCTTGTTAACCTTTCACATGTACAGCAAACTAAGCCATAGAATAGAAAGTTTGACAGATCTTTTTAAGCATAAGATCTTTTTAATGTGGGACAATTTTGCTTTGTGGCTTACAGAATAGTTTCTGTCCTTCTTTTTAACCAGAGCTATTTAAGAGGAAAATTCTGGAAAATCATAAAGCAGAGAATATGCAACGTCTGTCGTTGCTAATAAAAGTGATATTAACATTCAATTTATGAAAGGGAAACAGGAGTAAAGATGAAAATAGTTGATATGGTTCATTGAAAAATAATTATAAATGCATTTTTAAAACAGAAAAATAAAGGCCTTAAACACACAATACAAAAATAAATATTTGGTTTTAGATGATGTTTATATGGCCAAAAAAAAAAAAAACACACCAGAATATTTATACACAAGCATTTAAGACATTTGCACAACAAATTAAATCAAAACAAAGGAGAAATAGCACAATATAAAATCTAAAGTCTTAAGGTGTCATTGGTAAGCAAGCAGAATCATTTTTGAACAAACTCAGCCTTTTTAAAAAGACTTGAATTCCCTACCTCACCCCACAGCCAAGGCTGGGAGCTGCTGTCCTTGTGCGTGCAGAGCCCCCAGAGAGGCTCTGAGCTCAGAGGCTCCCCTGTGAACCTGCCTTTGTTGGGCGTGGTCTGGAAGGGGACCCTGTTCACAGGATCATCTACAGCAGGGCAGGAGGCAGTCAGGGCTGCCTCTCCAGGTTTTCAACACCACTGGCTGTTGTCAAAGATATTAAATACATAAAGTGGGTAGTGGTGTTGGGAGATTGCCTAAGATCACAAGGACATTAGAGATTTAAGAGTCAATAGCAATGTTCCAAAGTTGTATATCCACAGCCTTATTCAAGGTACAGCTGAAAGTATTGGTGTAGGTGCAAGGCATGCAGGTCTGAACGTTTTTCACCTCATTATAGAGCAGCTCAGTGGTTAAAACAACAGGCCCTGGGCCAGGCACAATGGATCACGCTTGCAATCCCTATGGTTTGGGAGACTAAGGAGGGTGGATTGCTTGAGGCCAGGAGTTCTAGATCAGCCTGGGCAACAAAGAGAGACCTTCTCTCTACCAAAAATAGTTAAAAATTAGCCGTGCAAGGTGGCTTGCACCTGTAGTCCCAGCTACTCAGGAGGTTGAGCGGGGAGATCTCTTGAGTTCAGCAGCTCAGAAAATGTGTTCTGTGTTTGTGCCACTGTACCCCAGTTGGCGTGACAAACAAAATTATCTCTTAAAAAAGAAAAAAATGAACAATCTCTAGAGAGAAAATTCTTGGGCTAAATAGACTCTCTTAATAATAAGAGTGTGGTATTTGCACAGATATATAATAAACAACCAATAACTTAAAAATGAAAACAGACATATGCATATATAAACATATATTTAAGTTGATGCATGGGGGAAACATAGATTTTTATTAAAATGTTCCAGGGTCTTGAATATCCACAGGGAGAAATTAATGTCTGACCTATGACCTGACATTACACACAAAATTATAGTTGGTTCACAGACAAAAATATAAAAATATTTATAGTATACAGAACACAATTCAGGAAAACCTGAAAAGCATTTACCATATAAGACAAAACTTATTCTACGTAGTTGATACCAGCAAAGACTCTGGGGCATATGGAATCAAACTCAAGGTTCCTTCAGGCCTCTCCTGTCGAGTTACCTCAGACTTGGAAATGGATCAGAGGAGCGAGAATCATGCTTACTTCCTGAGATGGCAGGTGGATTGCACGAAATGATAACATATAAAGCATGTAGTATATTACCAAGCCTACACTAACCCTGAAAAATAAATATTCTAATAAATTGTGACGTGTATTGATTGCATCAGTTGTAATGTGTCACTATTTCCTATATCAGAATAAAAGAACAAAACCACTAACAATGAAACTAATACTTTTATCATGTGGAAATACATTGTATAATAATATCATCATTATATTATAATTATTGGGGTAAAAAAGCTGTTTTCAAGACATACATGTGGATATTTTTCTTGTCTTTTGTCACTCCTATGATTACATGGGACGGAACATATGAGGAAAATACACCAACAAAGGTTTTCCTAAATTTTCGTTCATCCAGATCCAACTCTCCTGAATCACTCTTCATTTCATCTTGCTCATGATGTTCCCCATGTTATCATCATCTGTGCTAATCTGAAGCTTGGGTGATGCTGCATTTCCTGTGAGATTCCTATGTTGCTCCTGTGAGTTTATATTTTCAACCTTCTGAATCCTCCTATGCAAGATTTGATGTGGATGTTGATGATATCACCCAAAAATGTCGACAGGAGGTCTGCAGACCAAGGTCATATACAAGTAAACAAGGACAATCACATGATGACTGCCTTCTCGTCAACAGTGTTTCAACGCTATCAAATTTAAGATGCATCTGTGTTTGATAGATGTGAAAATGTGCACTCTACGATGAATGGAATACACTGTTTTCTCTGTGACTGCTCATTTCTCAGTGTTAAATTATGGTGGCTCATTGGCTATATTCTTGTTTGTTATTGAGGAAATATGCTTAAATCTTATCACAAAAATTTATAAATGGCATTTATATTCTAGCTACTTTTTAGACAAATTAGAGTTATTAGTGGAGTACTAAAATTCTTATGTCATATATGGAAATACAGTTCTATGAACCATGGTTTAAGAAATCCATTGAGGACAAAGATGAAAATTGCAAAGAGTTATCTGAAAAATTCATGGAATGGTGGCTCTCTAAAGACCTAGGAAAAGCTGTATTTTGAAACTTTAAACTATAATCTTAGAAATGTGAGCAATGCTTCCTGTAAACTTCATTAGAAAGTCCATTCTTTCAGCTGTAACATTTGTGTATCTTTTTCTTCATTCACATTTGTCCTTTTAATCACATGACTGGTGATTGCAGAAATCACTTTATGATTAGTTACTGCAGAAGTGAATGCATAATGGTCTTGATAAGGTATTTTGATCTGTCCCCTTGCTACTCTGGTCAGCTCTACTTTGGGTACTTGGATATTGGAATCGGTTTTGGTGTCCCATCGTGAATACACTGAGTGAAGAAAAAACTCATACAGTCATAGTTAAGGGGGTTGACTGAAATTTCACCTAGAGTTTTAGACTCCAGGAAGGTTGAATTTAAGTGAACACAAAGTCATGCCATCACATATATGAGACATTCCTTCCTTGAACTCAATCTTCTTATCAGGTTAGAGTGTGGAGACAGAGCACTGGGTTTGCCTCATGATGTGGTCTGAAAATTTGGTTTGCTTACAATAGCATCTTTTGTAGACTTGTGGTGTCCAGGCCAGCCTCTATAAAACTGGTGATTTAGGATACTGGGTGAAATCATAGCTTCCATGCAGTTTAAGTTTGTCTGGGGACTCAGTGTTCAGCACTTTGTCATCTGTGCCTGTGACATCATGCTATTCAAGATTTGTGGATGTCAACGGGAGTTCAATATGTAGTTCCATGGCCTTGGAGGCCTTTAGGCATGGTTCCTGAAAACAACTCTGCTGCTATTATGCCTCTTAATAGGAAGCTGTGTGGAGAATTAGTGGGCAGCCAGTACACACGCAGAGTCATCAGCCAGCCTGTTTCTGTCTCTCAGATCACTGCATGGGGGGCTGGAGATATGCTGTACACTGTTTTTTTTATTTTTTTTGCCTACTGAGATTTCTCTTCTTGTGCACAACATGTATATATCACTCAGTGGCATTCACCTGCAAAAAAAACCTGTTGTAAAGATTTATTCCCAGGCCTCTGGAAGCAGGGACTGACCTAAACTAACTTATTAGAAATATTTGTTGTACTCTGCTTACCTGCTATTTTGATGGCTTTAGGGTTGGCCAAGAGAAATATAATTCCACCATGTGAGAATCAACAGAGTGCATGGTCCTGAACAATTCCTGATGGAGAATGTAGAGTGAAGAGAACTAAATTAGAACAGGTTTTCTGAAAGGTTTGAAAGTAAAGTCGTCTTTTGATAACTTGAAGAAGAAATCCCTGTACCAAGAAAACATGATCCTGAATGCAGACATATGATTTATATTCCCTGTCACTGAAATTTCTTATTCTTCCCTTACATCATCTGGAAGTCATGTCTTCTGAAAAGGTTAGTGGGATCCTGAATATACTCTGCTAAATGGTGTCCTAAAATGGGGCTTCCTGGGATATGTGAAAAACAGGCATCTTTCTTTGAAGAAGTGGATGCTGACACTAATGACTGGGTAGTGGGGAAGGAGAAGGAGGATAAGAGTTCTTGGAGCTTGATGGTACCTTCCTGTAGCAGTGGTGCCTGGGTTTCGAATGCTGCCTACATAAGAAAAGCTAGTTTGCTATTCTCTCCCTAGATGCCCACTTGTATCTGGAGGCAAAAGTTTTTTGCTTATGTCTTTACTTGCTTACTTTTTAAAAAAAAATAATAATCTTAAAAACATATTTATTTTGAAATAACTGCAGATTTACACAAAGACACATTGGTAAGTACAGACAGTTTGATATACCATTCAGCTAACTAGAATGCTAATATCTATTATAACCATAGCATATTCATGAAAACAGAATTTAACTGTTTTTCAAGACTCTTAAGTGATCTATAAACTTCCTTCATATTTTACCAGGTTTTCTAATAATGATATACTTACCTATTCTAGGATCTAATCCAGAATACCACCTTACAATTACTGTCAGGTATATTACTTACTACTTGGTGCATAACAAATTACTACATACCTTAGTGGCTCAAAACCACAAACATATTACTCACAGTTTCTCTGGGTCTTCGGTCCAGATGTAGGTGATAGCTCAGGCTGAGGCTCAGCTGGGGAAGGGTCTCCTTCCAAACTCACATGATTGTTCTTAGGATTCACTTCCCTGCCCTCATCAGGAACTCACTGGTGTGTTATTAAAATCACTTAAAATTAATACTAATTTATCAAAAATATTTCAAAACAATACAATAATAATAAATAAGTAGAAATTAGATCACTTACCATTGTATATTATGGATTAGTTTACCCTGATTGAACAACTAGACAAAGACATTTCAAATAAGGAAAATGAAGACCAATATGCCTTACAAATATAGAGACAAAAATCACCAGGGAAATATTATCAAATGAAATCAGCAACATGTAGAAAGTATTATACACCATGGCAAAGGGTATTTACCTCAGGAATGCAAATTTGGTTCAACATATGATACAATTAATGTCATACACTATATTAACAAAGAATAAAAACTATACAATCATCTCAAAGGTTAATATGAAAAGCTAATAACCCTCTCAGGAAAAACCCCAATTCTGTGACTCACCTGTCCTACAAAAATTAGGTGACAGTAAAGGTGTCAAACAAGCACTTGAAAATTCCCAGATTCAGTATTATAAAAACATGCAGCAAATTAGGCAGATAAGAGAACTTTCTTCATTTCAAAGAGCATCTGTGAAAAACTCACATATCATCATAAGTATCTGAAAGGTTCACTAATTTATTTGATATTAGAAACAAGTCAAATATTTCCACTGTTGACCCTTGTTTGCAACATTGTACTGGAGAATGTAGACAGGGCAATTCATTTAGAAAAATAAATATAATGTTTCTAGGATGGAAAGGAAGTCAAACTCTGACTATTTGTAAATGACATGATCTTATGTATTAAAAGTCCAAAGGACTCTAATCAAATATGTTTAGAATTTAAAGATGAGTTCAAAATTTTGCAGTATATAATGTTAATATAAAATATTTTAAATGTCTTGATACTAGCAATCTAAAAACAAAACTCAGAAAACCATTCCAATTGAGATGGCATCAAAAATACTTAGGAATAAGCTTATGAAATTAGGCGCAAAATATGTACACTAAAAACTATAGAATGCATATTAAACAAAATTAAAAGAAAATCTTTGAATGCTCATTGTTTAGAAGGGTTAATATTGTTAGCTAGGCGGTATTTTCCAAATGGATCTATAGAATTAATGCAACTTCTCTCAAAACCTCAGGTGGCATCACCTTCCCCTAAATTTAGAAGGTCATCCTAAAATTATATATAATATAGATCCTGAGCGGCCAAAATACTCTTGAGAAGGACAAAAAGGGTTTCCATAGTAGACATATACTTCCTGATTTCAAAACTTACTACAAAGTAATAGTAATCAAGATTTGTGGTACTAGTATAGGGATATATGTATTGATCAATGGAGTAGAATATAATGCTCAAAAATGAATCCTTACATTTACGGTGAAATGCTTTTATAATGTGGCCAAATAAATTAGGTATGAAGCAAAATTTTATTGTCAAATGTTTCTGGGGCAAGTGCATCTCCACATGCAAGTTAGACTCTTGCTTCACACCAGAAACATAATAGACTCAAAATGATCATCCATCTAAATATAAGAGCTAAACAGGCCCCACCCATAAAAAGGAACATAGGAATACATCTTTGTGGTCTCTGGTTAAACAGTGTTTTAAGATATGACACTGAAAGCACAAAGGAAAGAAGAAAATATAGAAATATTAAACTTCATTAGAATTAAAACCTTTTACAATTTAAAGTCCACCAACAAATATAAACAGGCACCCAAAGAATGGCAGAAAACATCTGAAAATTGCAAATTTCATAGGTGATAATGGTCTATTATCCAGAATATGCAATGTCTTACAATTCAAAATTAAAAAGGCAAATATCCCAATCAAAAATGGCAAAATCTTAAATAGCCAATTCTCAAAAGAAAGCCATAGTCAGATCCAAAATCACATGAAAATATGCCCAATGTCCTCATTATGAGGTAGGAGACCGGAAGGACTTGTTTTCTGGTTTCACAACCTTGATGACCAAAACAAGATCTGCTCCAGACAGGATAAAGTGAAAAACTGGCAGAAGCCAGTACATCGCGGCAAATGTGATCCCTGGCAGTCTTCATTTGTCACTCACATAAGACACTCCTACCAACCACATAACTGTTCACAAATTCCATGGCCACAACTCAGACGTTACTGCCCCTTTCCATGCAGACAACCTAGAAGCCACTGTCCCTTTCCTGTCTCAATTTGCATTGACCCGCCCTTCAATTTGCATATAATTAAAAGTGGGTTTGAATGCATATAAATACAGTTGCCAAGAGGCCTATATGTTGCCAACTCTGAACACACTGCTTAAGAGTTAGCCCTGCTCTGCTAGGAGCAGTACCATTCAATAAAATATTGCAGTCTAACATCACCCACTTGCCCTTAAATTCTTTCCTGGACAAAGCTAATAACCCTCTCAGGATAAGCCCCAATTGTGTGACTCACCTGTCCTACAAAAATTAGGTGAAGGCAAATCTAAAAACCATGAGGTGTACTTCAAAAATCTAAAAAGCACATTGTGAAAAAATATAAGTTGGAAAGGTAAAATACTGTGAAAAGGCAAACTTGTTACCGACTAAATAAGGTTTTTAGTTTGCATAATTTAGGTACACTCTTTGTGTTACGAAGTTCTTCAGGATTTGGAAAACATGATTATGTATTCACCATTACAGTATCAAGGAGAGTAATGCCACTGCCCAAAAGAAATCTTCGGTAGTTCACTGATTGCACCTTTCTCTCTCCCAAGCCCCTTGTAACCACCGAACTCTTTACATATCACTACACTTTTTCCTTTTCAAGAGAGTCATATAAATGGAATTACACAGTATTTTGAGCTTTTCAACTTGTATTTTCTTACACAGCAACATACCTTATTCAGGAAGTATGATTAAATTAACAACGTCAGCTTGCTCGCAGGGAGAGCGCTAGATTACAGACAAAGGAGAATGAGTGGATCCATTTAGATGGTGCCGGATTAGGTCACCTGGTGTTGGAAACATTAGTAGGAATTACAAAATTACCCAATTAGCCTGGAGCACAATTAAATACACAGACTGGAGCATACAGTAGTGACTGAACAAAAGAAAATGCCAAACAACAACAAAACCAACCAGCCACACAACATCAAACTTTCATTATGGAGGCATTTCACAATGATACAAGAGACAACTTAAAAACCTTCCACTAGCCAACACTGGAGCGGTGTGTGCAATAAAAAAAAAATACTGTCCAAGCACCGTGGCTCACGCCTGTAATCCCAGCACTTTGGGAGGCCAAGGAGGGTGGATCATCTGAGGTATGCAGTTTGAGACCAGCCTGGCCAACATGGTGAAACGCTGTCTCTACTAAAAATACAAAACTTAGCCAGGTATAGCATCTCATGCCTGTAATCCCAGCCGCTCGGGAGGCTGAGGCACGAGAATTGCTTGAACCCAAGGGGCAGAGGTTTCAATGAGCCGAGATCACGCCATTGCACTCCAGCCGGGGCAACAGAGCAAGGCTCTGTCTCAAAAAAACAAAACAAAACAAAACAAAATAGCACATATGCAGTGTAAAATAAATATCCATATTTAGATAATGATATAAACAAATGATGCATATATAAATGAATAAATTAATACACATAAAATAATTGGAAGAGAATAGACACATGTTTATGGTGAAAATTTAAAGAAATTTGTAGACATTCTGCCAATAATGAATGTGTACTCTTGTTGATAGTTTGCATGATATGATATGATGAGAAAGGCACTTTTTGACCAGGCATGGTGACTCACGCCTGTAATCCCAGACCAGCCTGGCTACCACACTGAGACTCCATCTCTAAAAAAAAATAAATATCCCTTGAGCCCAGGAGTTTGACCCTGGCCTGGGCAACATGGTGAAACCTTGCATCTGTCAAAAAAACTAACAAACAACAACAACAACAACAACAAATTAGCCCAGAATGGTGGCACATACCTGTAGCCTCAGCCACCCTGGAGGCTGACAAGGGAGGATCCTTAAACCCAGAAGATGGAGGCTGTAGTGAGCCAAGCTCATGACACTGCACTCCAGCCTTGGTGAGAGAGTGAGACACTGTCTCAAAATTAAATAAATAAATAAAAATGACACTTTCCCTCTGTGATCTTCTTCCCCTAAACCCACAAATCCCATCTTATCATGAGAGAAACATCAGACGAATCCCACATTAGTAATATTAATGTCAGCAAAAATAAGGAAACTCTGAGAAACTGTGACAGTCAGAGAATTGTAAGGAGACATGACATGTACCTGTGATGAGGTACCCTGGATGAGATCCTGGAATAGAAACAGGACATTAAGTGAAAACTTAAAAAAAAATGAATAAAGTATGAAGAGGAGTTAATGATAGTGTTATAAAATTGATTGGTTGTGACAAATATCCTACATTAATGTAAGAATTTAACAAAAATGGAAACTTCACGGGATATATGGAAATTCTATGTACTACATTTACAACTGTTCTGTAAACCTGAAACCATTCTTCAGTTTGTAAGGTTTCTTCATCTTTAAAGTCACTGCTGACCTTATAAAACAACATGAGCAATATTTTTGATGGCCCTTAGTGCATCTCCTTAGCTTCATCATCTTCCTTAATCACTGAAGGTAGCTATTACTGTGAATTATTTGCTATTCTGTAATTTGTGTTTATTGTATTTACCTCAATGTTTACATTTCTAATATCTATAACGTTTATTTTCTTGCCTTCAAACGTACATGCACGGGTTTAATGTATTTATGTCCCTAGTTTAATCATGAGAAATCATGAGAAATTCATATTGTGGGAAAACCTACAAAATATCTGACCTGCACTTTTCAAAAAAGTCAAGTTCACAAAAAATAAGTGAAGACTGAGAAATTTGCAGATTGGAGAATATCTGATGTGTCAGGTAGACCCTAAGATGGTGCCCAGTGAACCTTACCTGTAAGAAATACACTGCTTACATTATTTCAAGTGCGTTAGTGAGTGACCTCCTCTGTGTCTCACTTGACCAACACACCTGAACTTATCATTTTTCCAATTCAGAGTTCTCCTAGAAAGTGGTTGTCTTGATATGAATGTAGTGGACACAGGTTTGAAAAGTACCATAAGGGCATCTGACAGTATTTTAGAAGTTTACAGTAATCCAACCCAAATGCCCATCAATCAATGAGTGGATAAAGAAACTGTGGTGTATATGTGTGTGTGTGTGTGTGTGTGTATAACTACTACTCAACCATAAAAAGGAATGAGTCAATGGCTTTTGCAGCGTCCTGAATGAGATTAGAGACTATTATTCTAAGTGAAGTAATTCAGGAATAGAACACCAAATATCATATGGTCTCACTCGTAAGTGGGAGCTAAGCTATGAGGATGCAAAGGCATAAGAATGACACAATGGACTCTGGAGACTCAGGAGAAAAGGGTGGGAAGGGGGTGAAGGATAAAAAAAACTACAAATAGGGTGTAGTGTATACTGCTTGGGTGATGGGTGCACCAAAATCTCACAAATCACCACTAAATAACTTACTCATGTAACCCAAACCACCTGTTCCCCAATAACCTATGGAAATAAAAAAATTACAGTAAGAAGGATGCCTGGTCAAGGACTGGACAATTAGGCATTGAGTCATCTGCCAGGATAAATAAGTATCCCATGAAAGGTGCACTGTAAACCTCCAGGACTAATTTCCTGGAGTCCTGTTGGGCAGCGTTATAATTTGAAGCCATTGTCCCAAGAGAGACCTCAAGAGAATATTAGATAACACGAAAATACAACACAGATGTGGAGGTAATTTTATAAATCATGGCTCAAAGATCCCATGGAGAAGGAAGATAGAAATGGTAAAGTGTTACTTGAAAGTTTGCAGAGTTGCAGCGTGCAGCTCTCTGAAGACAGAAATACTTACCTTGAGACTGTTTGCCTTAATCTCAGAAATACAAGCAGAGACTATTCTAAGTTGCTTTCCAAATTCAATTCTTCATTTAGATCAACTACCTATCTTTTTCTCCCTCTCCTTTTATTCTTCCTATCTCATGAACGAGGGTCGTGTGAATCTCACTGTAAGCAGTTGTTGCTGGCGCAGGCACATTACAGTCGCCATGAAATGCTTTGCTCTGAACACTTGTTACTCTTGTCAACTCCATCTGCTGATACTTGGAAAATGAAACAGGCCTTGGTGTTCCCTGAAGACTGTACTGCATGAAGAAGAAACTCATGTAATTTATAATTTAGAATGTTGAGCATATTTGCACTGAGTTTTTTGGCTTCTACGAGGGCTCAATTCAGTGAACAGGAAGCCCTAATTTCAAATATAGGAGTCATGCTCCTTTTAAACTGTATTCTCTATTCAGAGTAAAGGGTGGAGACAGGGTTGGGTTCAGGCCTCATGATGTGGTCAGACAATGAGATGTCTTCAATAGCATCTTTTCGAGAATTCCAGTGGCCAATCCAGCCTCAGTACAATGTGGCCAGGTGGTTTACAGGTTTATTGTGAGAAATCGTAACTTCCATGCTATGGTGGTAGTGTTTGGGAGCTCGGTGCCCAGCCCTGTGTCTTCTGTGCCTGGGATATTATGGTAGCACAGTTTTGTGTCTATCACCTTTCCTGTCTTAACTCTGGGCACTCAGAACTCATTGACCCTCCTGCCTCCTAGAGATGAGTCTCTCCTTATACACAGCTACTTCCATCTCCTTCATGGCTTGCCACTTGGTGATTTTTTTTTTCCAAAATAATGTGGTCATGAATGTTGTCTTCACAGCACACATAACAGACCATATGCATGCATTGAAATGAATAGAAAAAATGGGATTTGACAAGTCACTTACCTTGTAGAAACTCCTCTTATAATAAAACGAAAAGAGCAAACTTCCATGTACTAAGATTGTCAATTTTTTTTTTTTTTGAGACAGAGTCTCGTACTGTTGCCCAAGCTGGAGTGCAGTGGCATGATCTCAGCTCGCTGCAACCTCTGCCTCTTGGGTTCAAATGATTCTCCTGCCTCAACCTCCCGAGTAGCTGGGACTACAGGCGCCCGCCACCACGCCCAGCTAACTTTTTGTATTTTTAGTAGAGACGGGGTTTCACCATGTTAGCCAGGATGGTCTCCATCTCCTGACCTCGTGATCCGCCCAAAGTGCTGGGATTACAGGCATGAGTCACCGCGCACGGCCTAAGATTGTCAATATAAATGAGGCTGTCCTTCCTATGGGGTGAATTGTAAGCTCAGAGGGGTAAGGACGTTTATTGAATTATAAATAAATGCCCCCAAATAATAGTACCTGAATTACTGCTACAATCTTCTTGGAAGTAAGGAATATGGTCCAGTCAGATGTGTTTCTTACTCCACGCCTCCTGGATGCAGGAGTTTATTTTCTCACAGGAGCTATGAAGTTGGTATGGAGAATGTAGCCCGTGATCACGGTCTGAAAAAGCAAAAGGAGTCCTGACTTTGTGGATGTTCTTGGGAGTGTGGTATGCAGTCCCATGGCTTAGTAAAAGCTTTGTGGGCATCGTTCCTGGAACAGCCCTGGTGCTCTCCCGTGAAGTGGTGTGGCCTGTGAACGGGGAGCTGTGGAGGATGAGGGGACAGTCCTCCCTGCTGTGGGGATCTTTGTTTAGCCAGCACAGATGCAGAGTCAGCACTCAGCCCGGTTCCATCTCTTAGATTGCTACGTGGTGGGCTGGTGTACACTGTACTGTGCTGTTTTTCCTTTTTTCTATTAGGCTATTTCCACCTCTGCACAATACACTCTGTATCACTAACATGCCTCACCTTCATATGCCTGGTGTCTAAAGGTTCATTTCAGGTCTCTGTAAGCAGGAATTAGCCTACAACCCCATGATTATAAGCTTCTATTTTCATACCGAGTTAACCTTCTACACGATGATATTGTCTATGCCGAAGCTTTTGGGCCTCTCACTGGACAAAATAAATCCATGATGTGAGCATCAGGGGACTGTGTGGTACCATGAATTCACGATGAAGTCTGCATAATAAAGAGAACTTAATTATCATAGGGTATTCTCCAAGGCTTTAAAAAAACTTTAAAACTTGAACAAAACAATCTCTGAACTAAGAAAACACTCCTAATACGGAAATTTTATGTTCCCCATCACTGGTGTTTCTCAATCTTGTCTGGAAGTCATGTCTTCCAAAACGTCTTTAGTGAGATCCTACAAAGACACGACCACAAAGTACCTGAAAATAGGGCCTTCTAACTTATGTGGGGCAGGCACCTTTCTTTGAAAAAGTGGTTACTGATGTATGAATTGGTGACTGCGTAATGGAGCACGTGATGGGCAAGAAGAAAATGAATGAGAGCCCCTGGAGTTGACGGTGTCTTTCTGAAGCAGGTGCCCTGTGTAGGAACGGGGGATAATAAGGCAAGCTACTGTGCCTTTCACTCCCGCGTCTCCACTCATCCTCTGATCCAAGGATTCTTGTTGTTTATGTCCATCTGTGTTGGTATTTTTTTTGTTCCTAAATAATACATTTTAAGAAAACTTTTACTTGAAAATAATTTTAGTTTTACAGAAAGTTGCAAACATAAAGCAGTTTTATATAATCTATAGCTTCCCAAAATGTTAATAACTTATGTAACCATAATATATTTATGAAAACTCAGAAACTGACAGTGGTACAAAACTATTAACTAAAATACAGAGTTTCTTAATATTTTGTCAGATTTTCCACTAATGTCATTTCCTGTTCTAGGATCTAATACAGGATACCCTCATTACATTTACTGTCAGTCATATTACCTATTGATTGCTGTATAATATAATCACACAGCTTAGATGTTCCAACCCACACATAAATATTAGTTAACAGTTTCTCTGGGTCAGATGACCCAGGCTGAGGTTTCAAGTGAAGGCTCCCCTGGGGAAGGATCCCTTTCCCAGCTCATGTTAGTGTTGGTAGGATTCAATCTTTTTCTAGGTTGAGATGACTTCACTGGTGAATTATTCTAACCCCTTTGAGAATTAATAACAATCCTTTATTAACTATTCTTTCAAGAAAAAAAAACAAACAAACAGAGGAATAGAGAACACTTCCCAATGCGCCACATGAAGCCCGTTTTCCCTAACAGCACAACTGGACAAAGAGATTTCAAGAAAGGAAAATGACAGACAAATATGCCCCATGAAACCGAGGCAAAAATTCTGAAGGAAATACTATCAAAATAAACCAGTAACCTAATAAAAATATACATTATGAGCAGTGATTTGTCCCTGAAATATGTTTTGTTAAACACACAAAAATGATTAGTGTAATACACTATATTAATAGAATGAAGGACAAACGCTTCAAAATTATCTCTAAAGATAAAGAATAAGCAGTTGAAAAGTCCAAAACACATTCATGATAATAAGGCCGAGCAAATTAGGCACAGAAGGAAATTTTCTTAAGTGATAAAGGGTATCTATGAAAAACTCACACAACAACATACCATATTATGAATGTTCCAGTAATTTCTTCAAAAAATTAGCAACAGGACAAGGATATATGCTCTTGCTACTTTTATTCAGTATTGTAGTGGAACATGTAGCCAGGGTAATTAGGCAAGCAACATAAATATAATACTTCTAGAATGAAAAGGACGAAGTTAAGCTATCTCTATTCATAAATGACATAATCCAGTGTACAGAAAATCCTAAAGAAATCACTAAAATAAGATTAGAAGCAAAAAATGAGTTCAGTAACACTTTAGTATACTAGGGCAATAAAAATCAATTGTATTTCTATATATTGTCAATTAATCTAAAGTAAAACATAGAAAACAATTCCATTTAAAATACTGTCAAAAAGAAATAGACATTTGGGGGCAAAGGGGACCAACCTAAGAAATATAAAAAATAAGGAGAGATTCTTAGTTTAAATGTCAAAGTATTTGTACATACATTCTCTACTTTAGTTAGAAACATTCTTTCCCGTGGGGGTATGAATTACCATTACCAATTCTAAAACTACTCTGCATGTATTTTGGACTCATTGATTACATAAAGGAGGCCAACTGTCTCACTGCTAGTGTGGGAGGTTACATACAAGTAGTGGGAATGGGGAAACTGATTCATGTAGTCTTGAATTAAATCATGGGTGCTGGAAACAATAAGAATTCATGCTGGCCAGGCTCGGTGCCTCATGCCTGTAATCCCAGCACTTTGGGAGGCTGAGGTGGGCGGATCACAAGGTCAGGAGATCGAGACTATCCTGGCTAACACGGTGAAACCCCATCTCTACTAAAAATATAAAAAATTAGCTGGGCGTGGTGGTGGGTGCCTGCAGTCCCAGCTACTCAGGAGGCTGAGGCAGGAGAATGGCGTGAACCCGGGAGGCGGAGCTTGCAGTGAGCCGAGATCGCGCCATTGCACTCCAGCCTGGGCAAAAGACCAAGACTCTGACTCAAAACAAAACAAAAAAAAAATGAATTCATGCTGAAATTTATATAGCTATAAATGGAGAAATGTAGAAATGCATATACATATGTGAGTGTGAGTTACATATATACATATAATCCTTTGCTCTGTCAGATGACAAAGCACAGAATTAACAGACGCCTAGCAGAAATGAGAACACCACTGCCGAGAACTTTGTTTCTAACGTGATTCACCAAAAAAGGAACTAGGAATTTGGGGGAAAATGGTTAATGGTAGGGAATCAACACTATTAAGTACCTTGTAGTGCCAGAAAGTAAGAAAAAGGTAAACAACACAACCAACCAACACACTACACAAACCAAATCAAATAGCAATAATATGGGTATTTCAAAGTAGTAAAGCAGCTGACTGAATGGCCTTCTAATGACCAGCACGAGAGCAATTTGAACAATACAATGAACTAGTCTAATTACAGTGGAAATAAAGATTTATTATTTGCCTAATATTCTATACAATATAAATAATTGATTAATTAAATGTAAAATAAATGCTGGAGAACAGATACATTGCCTATGGTAATGAAAGACAAACGATACTACAGAAGTTCTGCCCTAAAGAGGTGAAGAGTCATTCCCCACTTGTTAAGTATGCGCTGTGCATAGTGATGTTTTTTTTCAAAAAGTGCGACATGGAAAGGGGTAAAAATTAATTTCACAGTGGAGAAACTGGACCCACACTGCCTCATCTAGGTGCTCAAATTAGTATTAATAGTGGTAAAAAGCATTTTGATAATAGATGCCCATGGTATAATGAGTATTACACTCACCCCTGTCTCTTCTTCTTCCACATCTACAACTTCAGTCTAATTGTTAGTAAAAACAGTCATAGAAATCCCAAATGGAGGATGTCAATGCCATGAAAAACACGGACATTCAGAGAAACTGCAGAGACAAAAAAAGCTTAAGGAGACATGATATCTAAATGTGTTATCCTGGAAGAGATCCTAGCACAGAAAACAGACATTAAGTAGGAAAAAAAGAAATCTGATTAATATGTGGATATCAGTGAATGAGAATGCATAATGTTGGTGTGTTAATTGTGACAAATACCCATGCTAATATAAGAGGTTAATAAAAATGGAAACTCTGTGTTGGTTACATGTTAACTCTCCATGCTGACTACGCAACTGTTCTGTAAGTCCAAAGCTAACGTAAAATAGAAAAGTTTTTTCTTTTTTTAAAATTCACTGCTGACCATAACAAACAATATTATCAATATTGTTGATGCCCCAAATGTGCATCTCCGCAATTTCATGGCATTTTTTACCCCCATTAAGGTTACTATTATTTTCAGTTTTCTATTTGTCATTTCCTTTTTATATTATTTTTATGTCTAGGTTTATATTTCTAAATAATATATTGTTCAGTTTTTATTGTCTTCAAATTAAGATAAAGGTGTTCAGATTAAGTCTATAATTCTATTCAAATAATGAGAAATCATCAGGTGAATCCACACTGTGATGCTTCCTATAAAATACCTGACCAGTTCTTTTCATAAGGGCTAAGATTCTTCAAGATAAATGAAGACTGGGAAACTGTTGCACATCAGACAGGACCTGATGTGGCTGGTAGACCTTAAGATGGTGCCCAGTGATCCCCACCTGCCAGGGTGCATGACCGTGTATTGTAATCCTCTCCCTGTGACTATGGGCATGAAATGTGACTTGCTTTCACACAACACAATAATACAAGAATATCAGATGTCACACGATTGATTATGTTATGTAAATTTGTTATTTTTTTTTGTCTTGCTAGCTCTTTGACTTCATGGCTTTGATAGAGCATTCTGCCATGTGGGAGAAGTCAACGTGGGAAGAAACTGAATGCAGCCTCTGGTCAACAGCCAGCAAGGAACTGAGGCTGCCCTACAGTTTGCAATTCACATTTCTAACTAATCCAAGCCCCCTTTCAAGTAACAATATCACTTAAGATGTAGTATGAACACCTTACAGTAACAGAATAACCCTAATTCTTTCCTTCTGTCACTCATTGCAGTTATTCACTTAAGCATAAATGCACATGTTTGTATGTATATATATAGTATATATATACACACACAATGATACATATTTAACCATACCTAATCAAATATATTCACACTACTATTGTGTTTAACAAGCCGTTGTTAGATTGAGAATAAAATTATTACCTAGATTAGCCACTAAAAAGGTAAAAAAAAAAAAAAAGATATGCTAAGAAATGAGATGAACTGATATAAAGTGCTCAAAACAACAAAAGGTAGAAAATGAGTGAAATACAAAAATAGGAACAAAGACAAATCAACAAATAAAGTTAGTAATAAATTTTGGTAGATTTTTAATATCAATAATCACTTTAAATGTCAAGGTTTTTTTTTTTTTTTTTTTTTTTTGAGATGGAGTCTCGCTCTGTCACCCAGGCTGGAGTGCAGTGGTGCCATCTTGGCTCACTGCAAGCTCCGTCTCCCGGGTTCACGCCATTCTCCTGCCTCAGCCTCCCCAGCAGCTGGGACTACAGGTGCCCGCCGCCACACCCGGCTAATTTGTTGTATTTTTAGTAGAGATGGGGTTTCACGGTGTTAGCCAGGATGGTCTCCATCTCCTGACCTTGTGATCCGCCCACCTCAGCTTCCCAAAGTGCTGAGATTACAGGCGTGAGCCACCACACCCAGCTAAATGTCAGTGTTCTAAATGCACTACTTAAAGGACAGAATGCATCAAAAAAACAAGGGCAGGGGGATCGGATAGCAAGAATAAATTCATGGTACAATCTGAGAAACATGAGAACATCATGAAGTTTGCATGGGAGTATCAAAGAACATTTAAGAAGACACGCAGACAGGCCGGGCATGATGGCTAACACCTGTTATCCCGACACTATGGGAGGCTGAGGAGGGCGGATCACTTGAGGTTAGGAGTTTGAGACCAACCTGGCCAACATGGGGAAACCCCATCTCTACTAAAATGCAAAAATTAGCTGGGCATGGGGGCACCCACCTGTAATCCTGGCTACTCAGGAGACTGAGGCAGGAGAATCGTTTGAACTCAGGAGGCAGAGGTTGCAGTGAGCTGAGATGGAGCCACTGTCCTCCAGCCTGGGCTACAAGAGCAAACCTCCGTCTCAAAAATAAAATAATAAAATAAAATAAAATAAAGACCAAAACTATCAGACAGTTTACAGGTAGGGGATTTTAAAGACACAGAGGCAGGGGTTAGACACAGTCGTAAATTGATATATTGAGGTTACACATTGGTTTCAGCCTAAAAGGATGAAGTATCTTGAAGTGGAAGCTTACAGGTCATAGGGGGATTCAAAGATTTTCTGATTTGTAATTATTTAAGAACTAAAATTCGTCAGAAAATTTGGGATCAGCAGAAAATAATGGTAAGTCTGGCTCATAGACATAACATCCTGTAGAGCCCTCAGGAAGAAATTCAGAATAAAGAATGGCAGAGTTCATTTCATAAATCCCCCTTATCTGAGGTCTATGTGCCAGTGGATCCATTTGGTAGAGGCGCAGGTTTCTGAAAAACTCAGGGACATATGTTAAGCTTTGATTTTTAGTTTCTATGGGGAACCCCATATTCTCATGACTCTCAATTCCTTGCTACTGTTTTAACTTACTATTACCTTCTTGCTTATCAAGTGGCTCATGTACTTCTCAGAGGCAGAGAGGTGCCTGGTATTTCTGTGAATGGACTCAAGATTTTCCTTTATTTCCATGCTTGGGGTGGTCCACAGGCCCCTATGAGGGGTCCCTGCACCTTCTCAGGCCCTAAATAAATCCTCATCTGCTTGTGGGACTCCTGAATTTCTTCTACCCTTTTCTTGCTTTTGTATTGCTTGCTGCTTTCAAGTGAGCAAATTCCTGTTCAATCTTGGCTGATGAATCCCATCTTCACTGGGATGGGCAAGACATTCGGATGACTATTCATATATGAATTATGTCAAGAGTGCCAAAGTTCAGTATAAAATAATACATATCAGTTGATCTGCTATTATTTAATAGAAAGGTGGGTAAATTATTGACTATGTCAATGAAAATGGAGATCTAAATAGTTGCCAGCAGAAAAATATTTTTAAAATATTAAGCTAAATGAGAAAAAATAATAAAATATTTTAACATCCTTCCTAAAAGAGATTGTTACAAATATATGTGCTGAATAGACCAAAATTATGTGTACATTTTCTAAGTGGCATTTAAAAAATTTGTCACTGAGACTATTTATTACTGCCTCAATTTCAGAGCCATTCTTGGTCTGTTCAGGGATTCAGTTCCTCCCCAGTCTTGGGAGGGTGTATTTGTGCAGGAATTTTCCATTGCTTCTAGATTTTCTAGTTTATGTCCATGGAGGTGTTCATAATATTCTCTGATGGTTGTTTATATTTCTGTGGGGTTGGTGGTAATATCACCCTTGTTGCTTCTGATTGTATTTATTTGAATCTTCTCAACATTACTCATTATTGGAGTAATGCAAATCAAAACCAAAATGAAATACCATCTAACACCAGTCAGAATGGCCATTTTAGAAAGTCAAAAAATAACAAATAACAAATAGTCAAACAAATAACAGAGGCTGGCAAGATTGTGGAGAAAAAGGAACACTTATACACTGTTGGTGGGAGTGTAAATTAGTTCAATCATTGTGGAAGACAGTGTGGTGATTCCTAAAAGACCTAAAGACAGAACTGCCATTTCACCCAACAATCCCATTTCTAAGTATATATCCAAAGGAATACAAATGATTCTGTTATAAAGACACATGAACACATATGTTCACTGCAGCACTATTCACAATAGCAAAAACATGAAATCAACCTAAATCGTCCATCAATGACAGACTGTATAAAGAAAATGTGGTACATATACACCATGGAATACTATGCAGCTATAAAGAAGAACCAGATGATGTCCTATGCAAGGACATGAATGGAGCTGCAGTCCATTATCCTTAGCAAGCTAACACAGGAACAGAAAACCAAATACTGCATGTTCTCACTTATAAGTGGGAGCTAAATGATGAGAACACATGGACACATAGAGGGGAACGACACACTCAGAGTTCCTGAAACCATCGGTCAGGTTTCCGATGAATGGGGCAATCAGACACACAAGCACACCAAGGTGTACCCATTCAGGCCACTGGAAGGGAAAGAAACTACCCAGAAATGCCACCTGCTTCCAGCGAGCTGATCCCATGACTGGGGCTCTAGGGAATTTCCCGTTACCTGCCGAGATGTCTTTGTCTCGGGGAACTTCCTTTCTCTTCTTGCCACTGCACCAGCTGCCTACTACACTTCCTACCACGGGGCAAGTGACATCTGAAGAGGCTGACAGCCTTCAGAGCTGGGTAAGGCAACCAGAATACATCCTGAACTGCCTCTGCCTGTTCTGTGATGTCACCTCAACTCTGCTCTGTTTAGACACAGCTGATTGTGACGTCATCTGGGTGTGTATAGTATCTGTATCTAAGTCAAGACCTGGGCTTTGCTCCACTTGGAGTCAGCTGATTGGTGGGAGGGCACCTGAAATTGAGATGAGGTTTCAGGACTTTTACCCAGTCCTTTGGTGAGGATCTGCTCAGGCCTGTGCAGTCTGAATCTGCAACTGTAAAAGTGTGCAAAATCTACATTTAGGCCCTCATCTCTGTCTCTCTCTCCTCCTCCTCCTTTCCTCTGCAAGGTGATCTGCAGGAGCCCACTCCATCCAGGATCCAGCCCTGGAGGAAAACAGCCCTCACTGCCCCAGCAGGGGTCACTCTTTTCAGGACCCTGGAGCACTTCTCCTAACTGTGCCAGTTTTCATGGAGAAAAGAAGCATGTGAACTATTCCATAGGTTATCTAAAGCGCTTGCCACCATGCTTATGGTGCTTAATGTTGTTTATGTGAAACAAAAAGCTTACCAGCATATGGAATAAGTGTTTAGGCAGTCCTGACTCCAACCCCTCTGCCCTTTTTGTCTGCCTAATTTACCATTTAATTTGTCGCCATTCGGTTACCCTCTACTAGGTTACTAAGTACAGCAGAACGTGGACTGGGAATGAAGTTGATGTGCTGGTGGACCAGGGTAGGGGGCAGTGGCGGGGAATGCTGTGCCAGCTGCTGCTAATCACCAGCCTGCCCAAGGAGTTTCTTCTCTGATCTCTTTGGCTGTCCCAGCTGTGTGGTGAGATTTGCACAAGTGTTCCTTTTAGGACCATGGGTGGTATTAAGTGCACTGCTTATTGTTTGGGTGAGGGAGAGAGGACAAGATGGAGGAAGGTGAACAAGAAGGCACAATCCATGTTGCTTCCGGGTTCTCCCTCACCAACTTTCCCGCACACGGGAAAATGCAGCCCGCACCGGGAAGATGCAGATCAACCGAGCATGCGCCAGGTGACGTCTATCCAAAGAGATCGAAACTTACCCGGCCATGCCTATGGAGACGCCCCATCACGCCCTTATCCTGCCCACTGCCCTCCCCCTTCCAGTACCAATGCATAAAAGTCCGCTGCCGGCTGGAGCCGGTGTGACTTCTTCGACCCCCGTTTTCGTGGGCCGGAGAACCTCACCCGAGAGCACCGGCGCGACTTCCTTGGCCCCCCACACCTGAGGACCAGAGAACCTCGCCCGAGAGTGAGCGCATATTTGCAATAAAAGACTGCCACTTTCTTATGTACTTTGGCCTCATGTTTAATTATTTAGCTCTCCTAAATTAAACAAAACACTTATATGAAGCTAGAAAAGTCTTTCCGACCCTGGCGTTCTGGTTGAAGGCTATGAGCAGTGCAGAACGGAAGAGAGACAACAAATAAAAGCTGTCATCACTGTTTCAATGGGGGTGAGCAGTATGGATATAGACACCAAGCCAGGAGGGGAAACAAGGTCTCTATCCCCTCTGGGAAGCCCCTGGAGCATATCCTAGCTAACTGTAGAGCCTAGAGCTATGAGCCCATGACTAAGAGAAAAATGGTCTATTATTGCAGTGCTGTTTGGACTATGGACAAGTTAGGTTATAAATTTTGACCTCTGAATGGATGTAACCAATACTAGTCTTTAATGCAGTTAGACTCATTTTGTCAGAAGTCTGGAAAATTAGAAAAAAATACCGTGTGTCCAAGACTTCATGCTTTTCGAAAATCAGGACTCATACCACGAGAGAAGATGCCAACTGCTAGCTGCACCAAAGGACAGAATGGAGAAAAGGCTCTTCACAAGCCAGAGAGCCAAACGCAGGCAGAAAGGAATGAATAAGAATTAGGACTTTTAAATGTCCAACACCCAGCTGTTTTAGCAGCTCCAACCACCAAAGCCAGAATGCACCTGGCCTCTGCTCCACTCCTAACAGCTCCCACTGCGGTATTGCCATACAAGGCCTTTAGCGCTGGCCTCTATGTTGGCCTTGATTGCCTTGATGCTACCAAGTGAGGTATCAGACCAATAAGAGGGAGCTACTCTGCCACCTCAGTATAATGGGAGAACAGAGATGGCCTCTCCCTCCAGCGCTTGTCAGGGTACATGGTTTAGCAAGAAGTGCCATGGCAGGAGCAAGGGAATTCCCATTTACAAGGATGGCCATGGGTGGCTTGGATGCGAGTGGGCAACCTGTCAGACATTACTGGACATCCAGCCCATTTTCAACATCTAACTTGTGAAACGGAAAATCACCACCTTATAGAATGGATCCCCAGAAAATGACTGATCTCTATGTGTGTCTGTGCTACCCACCAGTGTACTTGAGCCGATGTGTAGTCTCTCCTAAATATGCTTCTGACTGCAGGCAAAAGAAGATCAAGAGTCTTGGTGCCTCCATGGAATGAATCCAAATACCCCAAACCTGAAGGGACCATTCTGGATGCAAACCCTAACTGGGGTTCCAATTGATAAGGGGACATGGCCCATCTGGAATATTCACAAACATTCATCCTGATTAGACTCAGGAAGAGGGTACCAAGACAGGAAGCCTCACTAGGAATGACCCCTTTCCAGCTGGAGAGACAAAGAAACAGAAGATGCAACCATAAATGTAGAATGAACAAGGAAGCCTCTGCATCAGAAAAATCGAGGCAAGCCTCTGGAACACAGCCAGTGTGCCTAGTGTAAGGAGAAAGGTCACTGAAAGGATGACTGTCCCAAAAGAAAGGAACAAGGGGCCAGAAAAAGGAGGAATATGACAAAGAAAAAGCCCACAGGCAAATAACGGAGCAGGGTCACTGCTCTGACCAGGGACAGGGATGCCTGGGGGCTCTTCTTAATCCCTCAGAGACAATGAAAATTTCCCCACAGGAACCCTGGGTATGACTGACAGTGAGGAAAAAGTTATTTGATTTCCTGGTTGATACTGGGCAAACTATTCAGTTCTTAACACCTTAGGAGCAAAAAGCACCAAAATGATTGTACCTGTGATAGGAGTTGCAAGAAGAATGCAACAAAAGGCTTTCCTACAATCTTTAGAATGCAAACTAAAATGTTTGGACCTAAGGCATTGCTATTTCCATATGCCAGAATGCCCAATCCCCTTGCTGGGAAAAGACCTATTATGAAAATTAAATACTCAAGTAATTTCTCCCCAGAGAAACAACTACGGCTACAGGTCCTGCTAGAGCAAGCAACTAAGATGCAACTAAGATATTATTCACTTGCCTTAAGAAGAAAGAATTTTCCCTCAGAAGTCTATGAGAGAATGGGTAATTGTGAATAGGCAGATAGAATCCCAGGAAAAACAAGAAATACACAGTGAGTACATATAGAAAAAAAAGAGAAGGGGCTACTGTGCCCCGGATGGGGGTTAGGGGGAGGCAAAAAAAAAACAAAAAACAAAAAACAATCAGTATACATTAATAAAGGAACCCTTAGAAGGAATAAATGCAGTCTTGCAAAAATTTGAGCAGATGGATTGACTCATCCTTGCAGATCCCCATGTCATAGCCCTATTGTGCCTGCAAGGAAGCTACACTTCAACAAATATAAATTTGCCCAAGATGTGAGAGCCGTTAATAACAGTCTTGGATGGTCACCCAATGGTGTCTAACCCATACACTCTACTGACTGCTATATATAGATATTATGAATGCTTTTCAGTGCTAGATCTAAAAGATGCTTTTTTTCTGCCCTCCAATTGAAAAAAAGACACAACAATTATTATTATTTTTTTAAATGACAGAACCCAGAGACTAAAACAACCTTTCAATACTCTTGGACAGTGGGGCCTCAATGTGTTAAAAAAACGCACCAACAATTTTTGGGGAAATACTGGCAAAAGACTTAGGAGACCTACAACAAGATTAAGGAGTCTGGCTACAACACATAGATAATTAATACCAGCCACAACTAAAGGAAATGCTTAGCTGAGGTCATCTTAGTTCTAAATCACCTGGTACAATACGGATACAAAGTATTCCCAAGAAGGCCCAAATATGTAAGTAGAAAGTAACCTGTCTTGGCTTTAGGTTAAAGCAAGGCCAAAGGAACCTGGTCTGGTCAAAAACAGGCAATTGCAGCCATAAAGCCCCAGAGAATGGGGGCAACTGCAGAGATTCTTATAAAGGGTTAGCTTCTGCCAGATTTGGATTCCTAAGTTTGAACTAATGACTAAAAACCTCTATGAATCCCTAAAGGGACTAGACTCAGAGGCCCTTCTCTGGACATCTAAAGGCCAACAAACATTTTATACCATCAAAGAAAAGCTGATATCAGCCCCTGCACTGGGATACCAAATTCCCAGAAGCTGTTCAAATTCGGCATCCAAGAGAAACAAAACATAGGTCTGGGCGTGCTAATCTAAATGCTGGGAGATGCCCCATAATCCGTGGTCTATTTCTCTAAACAATTAGGCCAAAGATGAAGGGATGGCCCCCCTTCCTCTGGGCAAAAGTGCCCACTGTGAAGTCCTACAGGAAGTAGAAAAATTTACTCTGAGACAGCCAGTTACCATGTTTATGCCCCATCAGGTGCTGACTTTGCTAGAACAAAAGGGAGGCTACTGGCTCACTGTGGGGTGAATGGGCAGATACCAGGCCATCCTCTCACATGATCTAAATATCACCCTACAAACCACCATGGCTCTAAACCCTGCCACACTGCTCTCAGCCACTGAACACAACCCTGGGTAAAGCAGGACTGTAAATCCTCGATGCAGCTTATTGGAGCTGAACCTGTCAGACTAGACAATGAGTGCTCTGGACTCGAACTACACTGATGGGAGCAGCTTAATGAAAGATGTGCCCAGAGCCGGATGTGCCATGATGACGACCAAAAGGGTAACAGAAGACCGTGCCCTCCCTGCAGCTACCTCTGCACAAAGAGCTGAGTTAATTGCTCTTACCTGAGTCTTTAGAACTGTCCCAGGAAAAGGGAGTAAACATTTATTCTGACTCCATACATGCATTCCTGGACATGCATGCCCATTGGGTGATGTGGAAACACAGAGGAGGCTGCTTGCCATCAGAAAATACAGATATTAAACACCCAAGAGAAATTCTGGCCCTAGCAGAGGCAATTGCCTTGCCGGCCCAGATTTCCATCATGCACTTCCCCAACACCAGAGAGATAATTCATGACCAAAGGTAACCAGGCAGCTGGCAAAGCTGCAAAATGAGCTGCTTGGGTTGCACAGATTCTGGGACATGAATATTCCATTTGGAATTACTAGATTTTAAACTTCATTACACTGAACAAGATCCCAAACGTGCCCGAACCAGGGGTTTGATTAAAGAGATTCCAATTTCCCTGGAAAACTGACACCCACAGGATGATGATACTCCCCAAGGCCTTGGTTTATCCAGTCTCAAAACATCTACGTAAAGGAACGCACTATGGGAGAGATGCCCTCGCCAGCCTAGTGCAACCACATCTCAGTAGCCCACACTTCCAAAATATCCTTCGGAAAATTACACAAGGATGCATCTTGTGCACTACAAACGATCCCAGGATGGAATGTAGCCCCCCTAACAGGATATAGTACAAAGGGCTGAGTCCCTTCAAAGACTGAAAGGTGGGCTTCACTCAGATGCCTACCTGGTTTTGTGAGCCAAGGAAAGATTTGAAGTAATTAAGAGAAAAAGGAGGAGAGATAAGCAATATACTTTCATTAACATGAAGTTCTCAGTTAATTCTAGAGTAATAGGCACATACCTGATCTTTGCTGAAACTACATGAATGGGTGTAGACTGTGGCTTTCCTCCAAAACAAAACAGACTGCTGGGTCTGTGGGGGAGGTACCCCTTTCTGTGGGGGGGTGCCCCTGCTGACTTGCCATTGCACAACCAAGCACATCAAAGCTACCACCTCGAGCACGTGGAGTTATGTTTATACGCAGGACAAGAGTAAAAATTCTCACCCATTTCCCATCTATGATTACAGAACCACTCACCATGAGTGCTCCACGTTTGGGGAAACCTGGAAACATATCTTCCATCTGGCTCGTAAGCAGGTTAATGTCACCCCCTCTATAGACTATGCTGAACATGACAACATAGGATGACTGATGATGGTGCAAATTCAGGCAACGGGTCATGCACCTCTATGCATCCCAAAACACAAGAGCAACACACCCCACACTAGCAGCCAGGCTAAGGGATGGTTACCTCTTAGCAACGTGGCTAAACCCATCAACTAACTAATAATATGTGGCTAGGATGGCAAAATAGTGTCAAGCTACATGGTGGAGCCTATCCTTTCTCCTGGAGTTAGCTATGGGTCTGAGGCAGTCATAGCTGGTATTACTTACCTTACCACTGGACCGGCAGGTACGCCTGGGGGTGCCCTTACCTACCAGGACACATCCTGTCCCATCTGGACTCTCTCTCTGACAAATGGGAAAATGTGAAGGCCAGACAACACCATCAAAAATGGGCACCCTGTTGGTTCTACTCACTAGCCATCTTTTCCTCCCAGACAGCAAACGTAGATGTAGAATTATAAGTAGAGATTCTAAGTATAGAGCTGCTGCCTGTCATGACACCTAACCCAACATTACCCTTCTCACTGAAAAAACTCGCAGATTAGACAAGTGACTCTACAGAACCCTTTGGCCTTAGATATCCTAACTGCAGCCCAGTGTGACGCTTGTGCATTAAGACTGAATGGTGCGTATACACACCAGATTATTCTCACGATATAACCCAAGCTATGCATGCACTGAATACTCATATTTCTGCTATAACTGTCCTCTACCAGGATCCCACAATGTCATGGTTTGGTCGACTTCCAGGTCCACGAAAGACTCTCATATATGGCATAGTTGGTATTCTACTTCCTGTTCTGTTTGGTTGCTGCAGTTTTTGTTGCTTTTCAGTAACTGTATGAAGATGTAGGAAAAACTTTTTCAGAAACTTTTGTGTCCCCACACCATAACGCTCCAACACATTCTCATATTAGTCTGGGAACCCACGAATATTTCTAACTTCAGGTAAACAGATTCCAATCTGATACCCTCTAACTGTGCCCCTTCTCAGCAGGAAGAAGCTAGATGGAATGCTGTTGCCCACTTTCCATTGAAATGGAATGGACGTTTATGGCGAAGGAGTATAATCGAGTCGTTTAGCTTCAAAATACATCTAAGTGTTTTCTTTCTCTTTATTTTCTTCCCAGTCTCGAGATGTAACCTTGAAGCAAACTGCAGAAACCATTGCCTTAGTCTTCAAGTAGAACCTTGAAATATACTTTGGAACCACACCCCCTTCGGTTCCCCACTGTACACATCCGTGCCTTACACACATTTACCTAGCTGGCTAAACTCACACCATGCATGATTATCTAACTATATGCCTGTCAAAAAATACCAGAGGCTAATTTAAAATGAACCAAACATAAAGGCCCAGCTGTGGAATTGTCTCTCTCTTGAAGACTGCCTCAGGATGGGTATCTATGACCTGGCACTATCGAGATGGTATCAGTCTGCAGTTCCAGGTGGACCACAACTCAAGATACACATTGGAGTAAGACACAGACTCCCTGAATCTGCACAGCTCCTGCACGCCTCCCATGTCATGCTTCCCTTTCTTTAAACCTCTGCCCTCAGCCCAAACTTTGAACTTTGAACTGGTATATAGAGGTATAATTCCAGTCATTTCCCCACTGCTGGATTTGGAAAATAAAGTCACTTTCCTGTCACCCTGCATGTCCTCCTTGTCATTGCTTTTGCATGCATAGATCAGCCGGACCTGCACTCAGTTCCATGTGTATCACAGGAGGAAGGGAATGTGGCACTTTTCTCCCTGACTGCCAATGACTATTTGGAAACAGGGGTGCCTCATCTTCTCTATTACGATAGATTACTGAGGAAACAGACTTACACTTTCACATCAGCTGACCAACTCCATTTACCCTCCATTTACCCTACCTAGCAGTGGAGGCAAAAACAACTCAATCTTGAAAGCTAACTCACCATGTTGACTTCTCATTTTCCCAGTTCTGGGACTGCCTCTAAGCTTTCTGTATATTTTTTTTTCCTTTATATGCACACTAGGGGATAAGATTTCTTTTTTTTTTTTTTGAGACGGAGTCTCGCTGTGTCGCCCAGGCTGGAATGCAGGGGCGCAATCTCGGCTCACTGCAAGCTCCGCCTCCCGGGTTCACGCCATTCTTCTGCCTCAGCCTCCAAGTAGCTGGGACTACAGGCGCCCGCCACCACGCCTGGCTAGTTTTTTGTATTTTTAGTAGAGACGGGGTTTCACCGTGTTAGCCAGGATGGTCTCGATCTCCTGACCTCGTGATCCGCCTGCCTCGGCCTCCCAAAGTGCTGGGATTACAGGCATGAGACACCGTGCCCAGCGGGGATAAGATTTCTATTGGATCTACTGTTCCTTGTGAAAATTATGATTTTTCTGTCAATCCTGCCCTTAGGTCAGAACCACCACAACTATGAATCCTGCGCTTAGATTCACATGGTGTTTCTGCCTTTCCCTGACAGGCAGACTTCAGCTTTCCTACACACTCCTTCCCCATGGTATACAAGTCCTATGTGTGACTCTAACATCTCTCCAGAAACCCGCACTGAATGTTTCTTTCTGAGAGACTGGTTATATCAGCCTCTGTCTTCAGCTGTTTGGCTTCCTCATATTTTGGTGGTAGGTATGCAAAGACCTGCCCTCCATGGAATGCTAACTATTAAAAATGGAGAGCTTTTACTGGAGTACTGAAATCCCTATTATACGTATGTTGAAGCAATTTTTAAAATGATGGTCCTGGCCGGGCGTGGTGGTTCACGCCTGTATCCCAGCACTTTGGCAGGCTGAGATGGGTGGATCATGAAGTCAGGAGATCAAGACCATCCTGGCTAACATGGTGAAATCCTATCTCTACTAAAAACACAAAAAATTAGCCGGGCGTGGTGGCGGGTGTCTGTAGTCCCAGCTACTTGGGAGGCTGAGGCAGGAGAATGGCATGAACTCGGGAGGCGGAGCTTGCAGTGAGCCAAGATCGCGCCACTGCACTCCAGCCTGGGCGACAGAGTGAGACTCTGTCTCAAAAACAAAACAAAACAAAACAAAAACCTGATGGTCCTAGAAATCCATTGAGGAGGGAGCATAATTGTAATGAGTTACATGAATGTTTCCCTGACCTAGATTTAAGGCTTCAGAGAGACTGAATAAAGTGAACATGAAATCGTGATTTCAAATATATGAGCCATCCATCCATTGAACTCTAACTTCCAATCACTCTAAAGTGTGGATGGAGAAAGAGTGTTGGGTACTTGCCTCACGAAGAGGTCTAATAATTTGGCTTGTTTGCAATGATAGTTTTTTGAAAATTGTAGTGTCCAGGACAGCCACTCTGAAACCTGGTAGCTTACTTTATTATGGGAAATCATATTTTTTGTGCTGTCAGAGAGGTTGTTTGGGAACTTGGAGTCCCACACGATGACATCTGTGCCTGTGATATCATTTAGCACAGCTTTGAGTTTAGTGCCTGTTTTCTTTTTTTTTTTTTTTGAGACAGAGTCTCACTCTGTTGCCCAGGCTGGAGTGCAGTGGCCGGATCTCAGCTCACTGCAAGCTCTGCCTCCCGGGTTCACACTATTCTTCTGCCTCAGCCTCCCGAGTAGCTGGTACTACAGGCGCCCACCATCTCGCCCGGCTAGTTTTTTGTATTTTTTAGTAGAGATGGGGTTTCACCGTGTTAGCCAGGATGGTCTTGATCTCCTGACCTCGTGATCCACCCGTCTCGGCCCCCCAAAGTGCTGGGATTACAGGCTGGAGCCACCGCATCCGGCCGCCTATTTTCTTTTAAACCTCATCTCTCCAGTCTCCATCACCCTGATGGACATTTACTTATGTCTAATTTATGACTTGCCGTTCTAGCTTTTTGTTTTTTAATTGCTTCCTGGTTTGGTGAAGCACGATATTCACACTCCTCATCATGATAGATTAGAAAACATGCATTGAAATGAAGATAAAAAGGGATTTGAACATGGGGAACTTAGGGAAGTCACCTAAGTATGATAGTATCTCCAGTTCAAATGACATAAATGGAAGCACCCACCATGTTTTAAAATGAGAACCTTAAATGAAGCTCTCATGTCTCAAGTAATAAAGTATGAGCTTAAAGAAGTTAGTTTTCTTCAATTACAAATGCTCAAATACCACCACCTAAGGAACAGGAACAGTTATTCTCGTCTAAGAATGAGAAACGACATCCATGAAGCTGAATGTCTCTTCCAAGTCTCTAGGCCACAGGAGCTCATTTTCTCACTGTCACTATTACTGTGGTGTAGACAATACACCCCATTTTTATAGACCAAAAAAACAAGTCAGCATTATACATGGCCATGGGTGTTCAGAATGAAGTCCGATGTCTTTGTGGGTTTTTAGGCATGGTCCCTGGGAACAACCCTGGTGCTGTGTAGCGGTGTGTTGAACAGGAACTTGTGTGTGGGGTGAGTGGAGAGTCCTTCTTGCTGTGGGATTCTTTGTTTAACCAGCATATATGCAGAATCACCACTCAGCCTGTGTCTATCTCTTAGATCACTGCTGGAGGGTTGGGGATATGTTATATTTTCTTCCTTCCTTCCTTCCTTTCCTTCCTTCCTTCCCTCTTTCCTTTCTCTCTCTCTCTCTCTCTCTCGCTCTTCTTTCTTGAGAGGGTCTGCGTTATTGCTCAGGCTGCAGTGCAGGCACACAATCATGGCTCACTGCATCCTTGACCTCTTGGGCTCAATCCATCCACCTGCCTCAGCCTCCTGAGTAGCTGGGACCACAGGTGTGTGCCATTATACCAAGCTAAATTTTTCTATTTTTTTGTAGAGACAGTTTCTCCATGTTGCCCAGACTGGTCTTGAACTCCTGGACTCAAGCAATCCACCCACTTTGGCCTCCCAATATGCTGGCATTACAGGCATAAGCCACCACACCTGGCCTGTTGTTGCCTCTATCAGGTTTTCCACACCTGTGCAAAACCTATTTTGAATCTCAGCTGTCAAAACTCTGGTGTGAAAAGATTTTTTTGTCCAGGTCCAGATAAGTAGAAACTGCCACAACCACCAACCACCATATATATATATGTTTTTTGTATTCCACCCACCTGATGTCAACGATGATGCCCATTTGGTGACTTTGGGGCTTGGGAATTGCTGATATAATTCTGGTATTCAACAGAATACAAAGTTCCACAAAATTCTTGATGGAGAACGTGGAGTGAAAAGAAATTATCACAGGACTCCAACAAGGCTTGAAGGCGAGTTATCTTTAGAAAACTAAGCCTGTATTAATAAAAAATCATAACATGAAAATATAATTTATATTTATTGTCACTAACATTTCTCAATCTTGGTCTCTGGCATCCAGAAACTTTGTCAAAACGTGTTCAGTGGGATCCTGCAGATACGCTCCTAAATGATATCTGAAAATGGCCCTTTCTGGGATATGTGAGGCATAAGCAAATAACTCTGAAAAGAGAGGTTACTGACACTCAAACAAGTTACTTGGAAATGAAGAGTGTGATGGGGAGGTCCAATACGGACAAGCATTCCTTGAGTTTGATGGTGGCTTCCTGAAGTGGATGCATTTACATTCAGAAGAGTAAACATAAGAAGAAATGTGCTTGGCTATTTTTTTCCTATATGTCCATTCATCCCTGAGGCCATTTTTTTTTTTTTTTGAGTCATGATCTCACTCTGATTCCTAAGATGGAGTGCAGTGACTCAATCATGGCTCACTTCAACGTGGAACTCTTGGGCTCAAGCAATCCTCCCAAGTCAGCCTCCCCAGAAGCTGGTATAACACACGCATGCCTGTCTTTTTTAATTAAAAATAAAAAATCAAAGATTTCATTTTAAAATAATTTTACATACACATAAAGATGCAAACATAGTACAGCTAGTTTTACATACCCAGGAGTTTACTAGAATGTTAACATCTTATTTATACACCTATAGTGTATTTATGAAAACTAATAAATTGACAGTGGTACAAAACTATTAAATGAACTACAGACTTTCTTCAGAGTTTACCAGGTTTTCCAGTAATGCCATTTTTCTGTTCCAGAATCTAATCCAGGGTAGTATTATAAACTAAATGTACTATCTTTTGTTTTAGTTATCAGTTGCTGCACAACAAATTGCCACATAGTGTGGTGGCTCAAAACCATACACACATTACTTACAGTTGCTCTGGGTCAGGAATCCAGATGTAGATGATGTCCAAGGCTGAGGTCTCAAGTGAAGGCTCATCTGGAGAAGGATCCCCTCAAAGCTCATGTGACAGTTGTTAAGATTCCATTTCCTACCCTGGACTGATCACGGTGGCTCAAACTTATAATCCCAGTGCTTTGGTAGGTTAAGGCAGGAGGATTACTTGAGGCTAGGGGTTCAGGACCAGCTTGGGCAACATAGTGAGAACCTGTTTCTACAAAAAAAGAAAGAAAGAAAGAAAAGAAAAGAAAAGAGAAGAAAAAAGAAAAGAAGAAAAAAGATTAGCCAGATATGGTGGCATGTGCCTGTGGCCCCAGCTACTCAAGTGGCTGAGGCAAAAGGAGTTCAAGTCTGCAATGAGCTACATTCATGCCACTGTGCTCCAGCCTGGATGCAGAGTGAGACCCTGTCTCTGAAAAAAAAAAAAAAAATCCCTGACTTGATCAAGAAGAGATTATCAGTGAATGATTTTACATCTTCAAATAATTCATACTAATTTATCATATATTTTTCAGAAAACAAACAGTTAACCCCAAGCCTGTGGCACCCAGCAGTGAAATGAGGAGCAAGCAACCCAGTCAAGAATTTTCAGATAATGTGGTCTTGTCCCTCTTCCATCAGCCGTCAGCACCTGCAATTCAAATTCCACTTCCCAGAGAGGGAGGCAACTGGTGGCAGCCAGACGTGCAGCACAGTAGTGTCAGCTCCAGCAACAGCCCAGTTCCCAGGGTGTGCATCCGGCTTCACGGAAGACACCTGCTACACTGGTTTGCCAACTGTTTGTTTCTCTAAGTCCTCATCTGGGAATAGGTGACAACTTTAATAATAATATTTAAATCTTTGTTTTATTCAACTTTTAAGTTTTTAAAAACTCTGATATTCTATTTTTTATAGATATTTATAAAGGCTCACAAAACATGTCCCTTCAAATGTCTACATGTTAGGTCTCCTGAGCATACAAACTAAACTGACCTTAAAGAAATACCAGAATTTAAATTTATTTCTTCTAAATAATGAACACCTGTTTGTCAACCCATATTTTTGTGTCTATACTTGTGTGTAGTGCATTTAAAGAAAGAAATATGCAAAATAGTGAAAATCATATTAAAAATAGTAATTTATCACCCACCTTCCTCTCTCCCTTTCTAGTGTATTGTAAATCTCCATCTATGTAGCCCAATTACATCTCTTTACTACTCTGATTTGGTTTTACTTACTTATACAATATGATTGCTTGCAACGTCTGAAAATTATCTTGAAAAAATGTACATTTTTTCTCCTTTTTATGTGTTCAATTCTCTCTGTGCTAAATAAAATTAGACCTTTCACATAAAAAACAGTAAGAACAACACAAAGAATAGATCACTTTCCAATGTGAATTATCAGTTAGCTTTATACCACAGCTAGACAAAGTTACTCAAGAAAGAAAAACTATGATCAATATGACTTATGAACATAAACACAAAAATTCAAGGAAATACTATCAAAACAAATAACAGACATGTAAAAATTTATAAATTTTGACCAAGGTATACATCTTAGGAATGCAAATTTGGTTAAACATACAAAAAGAATTAGTGCCATAAACTACATTAAGAAATAAGGGACACAATACACATGGTCATCTTAAAAGATGAGCAATAAGCACTTGCCAAATTCAAATTTCATTCATTATAAAAACATGCAACAACTTAGGCAAATAAGGGAAATTTCCTCACCATGAAAGCATAAAAAAGCTCACATGATATCCTAAATTTTCTGAGAAGCTCAAAAACTTTCTTGTAAAATTAGAAATAAGAGAAGGAGATCACTTTCACAGTTTCATTCAACACCGTATTGGAGGATGTGGCTAAGGTAATCAGTGTAGAAAATAAGTATGAAGCAGTAAGATTGGATGGAAAGTCAAATTATGTCTACAAATGACATGATCCTGTCTATACACATCATAAAAACTCTAATAAACATAACAAAAAATGAAAAAAGGGTTAAGCAGGCTTTTAGTACAGCTTAGTACAGGTCAATATACAAAATCAATTGTATTTTTATTTATTAGCAATAAACAATCTAAAAACAAAATTTCAAAAACCATTTCATTTAAAATGGCATAAAAGTTAAATACCTATGAATTAATTTAATAAAATAAGTATAAGATATGCATATTGAGAACTACAAAACATATCAAACAAAATTAATAAAATTATAAATTAAATACATTGAGCTGTCATTGATCAGAAAGCTTAGTATCATTAGGCTGGTAATACTTTCCAAATAGATCTAATGCAATCCCTAGCTAAATCCTAGGTAACAGTTTCTTCCTAAATTGGCAATCTTACTCTAAAATTCATATATAATGCAATAGAATTCCAGAACAGACAAAATAATTTTGAAAAACAACAAATTGTGTGTAGTAAAATCATACTTTCTGATTTCAAAACTTACTACAAAGTAATAGTAATCAAAATTATGTTAAGGATATGGAACCACAAAAGACCCAGAATATCTATAGCTATCCTAAGCAGAAAGAACAAAACTAGAGGAATTACATTACCTGACTTCAAATTATACTACAAAGCTCTAGTAAATGAAACAGCATGGTACTGGCATAAAAATACCCATATAGACCTATGGAACAGAATAGAGAACCAAGGAACAAATCCACAACCCTACAGTTATCTTGTTTTCGACAAAGTTGCCAAGAACATAAACTGGAGAAAAAGCCAGTCCCTTAAATAAATGGTGCTGGGAAAACTGGTTATCCATATGCAGAAGAATGAAACTAGACTTCTGTCTCTCGCTGTATGCAAAAAATCAAATCAAAATGGATTAAAGACTTAAATCGAAGACCTCCAACTATGAAACTACTACAAGAAAACATTAGGGAAACTCTCTAGTATGTTGGTCTAGGAGAAAATTTCTTGAGCAATATCCCACAAGCATAGGCAACCAATGCAAAAATGGGCAAATGAGATCATATCAAGTTAAAAAGCTCCCGCACAGGATAGGATATCATCGACAAAGTGAAGAGACAACCCACAGAATGGGAAAAAATATTTGAAAGCTACCCATCTGATGGATTAATAACTAGAATATATAGGCAGCTCAAACAACCCTATAGGAAAAAAAATCAAATAATCAAACCAAAAAGCACAAAATATTTGAATAAACATTTCTCAAAGACATACAAATGGCAAACAAGCATATGAAAAGGTGCTCAAAATCATTAATCATCAGAGAAATGCAAAGCAAAACTACAATGAGACATCATCTCACCCCAGATAAAATGGCTTTTATCCAAAAGACAGGCAATAACAAATGCTGGTGGGGATGTGGAGAAAAGCAACCCTTGTACACTGTTGGTGGGAATGCAAATTAGTACAACCACTATGGGGAACAGTTTGGAGGTTCCTCAAAAAACTAAAATTGAGCTACCAAATATATCCAGCAGTAGGCTGCTGGATATATACCCCGAAGAAAGGAAATCGGTATATCAAAGAGACATCTGCACTCCTATGCTTGTTGCAGCACTGTTTACAACAGCTAAGATTTGGAAGCAATCTAAGTGTCCATCAACAGATGACTGGATAAAGAAAATACGGTGTATATAAACAGTGGAGTACTATTAAGCCATAGAAAATAAAGAGACCCAGTCATTTGCAACAACAAGGATAAAACTGGAGATCTCTGTCTTCAGTGAAATAAACCAGGCACAGAAAGACAAATATCACGTTGTCACTTATTTATGGCTTCTAAAAATAAAAACAATTGAACTCATGGACATAGAGAGTAGAAGGATGGTTAACAGAGGCTGGGAATGGTAGCAGGGGGCTGGGGGAAGGTAAGGATGTTTAATGGTTACAAAACAAATAGAAAGAATGAATAAAACATACTATTTGATAGCATAACAGGGTAACTATAAAAGCCAATAATAATTGTATATTTTTACAAAACTTAAAAAGTATAATTGAATTGTTTGTAACTCAAAGGATAAATGCTTGTGGAGATAGATGTCCAATTCTCCATGATGTGTGCTTATTTCATATTACATGCCTGTACCAAACCATATCATGTACTGTGTGTGTGTGTGTGTCTGTGTGTGTATCTACTATGTGAGGAGAGACATATAGATCAATGGAATAGAATCGAATGTTAAAAATTAATTCTTACATGCATGGTAAAACAATTTTCCAAGGTTGCCAAATCAATTCAATATAAAGAAATATTTCCTCAAACAGTGTTGCTGGGACAAATGGACACTGACGTGCAATCTATGTCCTCCCTAGCACCATATGCATGACTGACTCAAATTAACAATGCATCTAAATATAGGAGCCAAACAGACCAAATCCATAGAAGAGAACATAGGAACATAAGAACGCTAAAATAAATTGGATCTTTGTCCCCACCAAATCTTACGTCAAATTATAATCTGCAGTGTTTGCAGTGGGATCTGGTGGGAGGTGATTGGACCCTGAGGGTGATTTTTCATAAGTGCTTTAGCACAACTGGTGTTGTTCTCCTGAGAGCGAGTTCTCACAAGATCTGGTTGCTTAAAAGTATAGCACACCACTCCCTCTCTTCATCCTGCTTTGGCCGTGTGAAGTGCTGGCTCCCCCTTTGCCTTCCACCATGATTGGAAATTTCCTGAGGCCTTCCCAGAAGCAGAAGTCACTATACTTTCTTTATACCCTGTAGAACCATGAAGCAATTAAGCCTATTTTCTTTATAAATTACCCAGTCTCAGGTATTTCTTCATACCAATGGGAGAACAGACTAATACAGTAGCCTTGGGTTAAACAAAAGTAGAAGAAATGTCTCTGGGGCTGTGAAATTGTTCTATATGACAACGTGACACTGAATATGTGACACTGTCATTCAAGACCTATAGAACTTCGTAACACAGAGACAGTAAAATAAAAACTTTATTTAGGCCGGGCGCTGTGGCTCATGCCTGTAATCCCAATACTTTGGGAGGCTGAGGTGGGGGGAATCACTTGAAGACAGGAGTTCGAGACTAGCCCAGCCAACATGGCAAAACCCTGCCTCTACTAAAAATACAAAATACAAAAATTAGCCATGCAGGTGGCACATGCCTGTAATCCCAGTTACTCGGGAGGCTGAGGCAGGAGAATTCCTTCAATCTGGGAGGCAGAGGTTGAGGTAAGCCAAGATCGTGCCACTGAACTCCAACCTGGGCAACAGAGTGAGACTGTATCCAGAAAAAAAAAAAAAAAAAAAGGCATTATTTAGTTGATATGATAGAGAGATTAAATAATATAACTCTATAACAAATGTGTGAAATAAGCCCACCAGAGTGGGGAAAGGGGGCTGACCTAAGTAAATTAGGAAATACAGGGAGATCCTGAGATTCTAAGTCAAAAGGACAAATAATTTGTACATGAGGACTTAGTTTTAGTTGGTAAGGTAGTTTCCCAGGGTTGTATAAATTACCACTTTTGAAAACGCTATGCATGTATTTTTGGATGATATCATTAAGTTAACAGAGCCAACTAGTTCCATGTTAGAGGCGCAAGCTACATACAAACAAGTTGGAATGGATAGACAGCTTCATGTGGTACTGGATTAGATCAAGTGCTGCCAGAAATATTAGATGGAATTTATGGTTAGTTTAATATAGATACATATGCAGACCTGTTGAAATATTTATACACATGTATATTCTTCTGCTCAGTCAGCTGACAAGGCCTCAAGTCATCAGATGCCCCAGGGGCAATGAATATACCCTAGTCTCTAGATCTTCATTTCTAATTCCATTTTCCATTCAAAGGAACTAGGGCATTGTGAAGAATTGGTGGATAATAGGGTTAGACAGTAAATAAACACAATCAGCCTGCAGCACCTGGTAGTGCCAGAAGAAAATGCCAACCAATGACACAATAAACAGCCACACAACACCAACAAACCATAATTATGGGGAGATTTCAAAATTACAGACAATCCAACTGAAAGAAAGTCCCAGCTGGGTGCAGTGGCTCACGCCTGTAATCCTAGCACTTTGGGAGGCCGAGGCAGGCAGATCATGAGGTCAGGAGATCGAGACCATCCTGGCTAACACGGTGAAACCCCGTCTCTACTAAAAATACAAAAAACTAGCCAGGCGTGGTGGAGGGTGCCTGTAGTCCCCTTGGGAGGCTGAGGCAGGAGAATGGCATGAACCCTGGAGGCGGAGGTTGCAGTGAGCTGCGATCGAACCACTGCACTCCAGTCTGGGTGACAGAGCAAGATGAGACTCTGTCTCGAAAAGAAAAGAAAAAAAATAAAAAAAAGAAAGTCCCTTGGACAATACTGAAGCAATTTGTGTAATAAACCAAATAAATTATTTCAAGTAAAGTGTAAAATAAGTACCCATGTTTGCCTATGGGTAGAACAATGATGGAATAATATGGAATAATTGAAGAAGAATAGGCATTTGTTCATTGTGATTAATTCCAAATAATTTTTGCAGACACTCTGTCCCTAGGAAGTGGAACATAATTCTTCACTTCTTATTTGTGTGTTGTGTACAGTGGCTTCTTTTTGAAACATACAACATGGAAAGGAGAAGAAAAAAAAACAGTACTTTGACAGTGTAGAAATTTGATTGGAACTATCTCATTCAGATGGTTAAATGAACATCAAAAATGATAAAGCATGTTATAGTCTGTACCCTTAACAGCATGTGATGAGAGTGGCACTTTCCCTCTGTGGTCTTCCTCCTTGAAACTTACAATCCAGTCTAATCATGAAAGAAACATGAATGAAATCCCCAATTAGGAATGCCAATGTCATAGCAATCATGGAAACTTGGAGAAATTGTCACGGTCAAAGTCAATTAAGGAGCATGAACTGTAAATGCAATGAGGTGTCCTGGATAGGATCCTGGAACAGAAACTCGACACTGAATGAAAACTAAATCAATCTGAATAAAGTGTGGATAGTTAGTAATATTGTAATGCTGGTTGGTTCATTGTGACTAATATCCCACATTAATATAAGGCAGTTATTAAGGAACATGGTGTATGGAGTCTCTGGAAACTCCATGTATTATATTTGGAACAGCTCTGTAAATCTAAAACTATTCTTAAATTTCAAAAGTGTATTTTATTTTAAGCCTTTGCTGAGCTTATAAAACAGAAAGAACATTAACAATATCATTGATACCCCCTGAATGTATCTCCTGAATTTCATCATCTTTGTTAACAGCTGAAGGTAACTATTATTATGGATTATTTTTGTCCATCTCTAGTTTTCTTATATTCATTTTTCCTGTATGTTTTATATATATATAAATACTATATTGTTCAGTCTCTTATCTTTAAACTTAAATAAATATAAATATTGAAAACACTGAATTTAATCCATAATCCCTAGTCTAATTATGAGAAGACATCAGACAACTTCATATTGTGGGGAATTTTACAATAGAACTGACTAGTCCTTGTCAAAAGGGTCAAGGTAATAGAAAATAAGTGAAGACTGAAAAACTATTTCATATTGGAGAAGTTCAGATGTGGCAGGTAGAACCTAAGATGGCACCCAACGACTCCCACCTCTAAGTATAAATAACGTTGATAAGTAACTTTGTATTCTAATTCCTTCCAATGAATGTAGTCAGAAACTGTGAGTTGTTTCAAATCAACAGAATACTACAATGGTGATGGGACATTAGTAGAATTGTTATGTTATATTAGATTGTGATTCTTGTCTTGCTAGCAAAATCCCTCCCTTGGTGTCTTTGACAGAACATTTGCCATATGGGAGAAGCCAACATGGGAGGGAACTGAACACAGAAACAGGCCAAAGCCAGCAAAGAACTGAGGCCCTTGGTCCAAAACCCTTACCCAGAGTTTGCAATATTACGTTTAAAATGAATCCAAGATACTTTTCAAAAAACACTGTGTCACTGACAGGTAGTATGAATATCTTAGAATAACAAAATAATCTTAACTGTTTTGTTCTCCCTATTAGTGCTGTCATTCATTTCACTTATACGTGAGTACACATGCACACATACGTGTATATTTATATACACATAACATATAGACATAAGCATGCCTAATCAAATACATCGGTGCTATTATTATTTTTCAGAAACCATTATCTGTGAGACTAAACTAAGAATATGAAAAATAAAAGTTTTATTCCATAGGGCAACCACTAAAATAGTAAAAAAAAAAAGTTATATAATTGATATGCTAAGAATGGAGAGAAAATAGAATTGCATACAATTCTCAATTAAAACCACAAAACACACAAAACAAGTGAAGTACAATAATGGGAAGAAAGAACAGGGGCAACAAATCAAAGAGAGTAACACATATGGTTGATATTAATCCAACTCCATTGGTTGTCAATAGTCTAAAAGCATCAATCAAAGAACTGAGAATGTCAGCGTAGATCAACAAAGTCAACCCAATTAAATGATGTTAAGTAAAATCTATGAAATATAAAGACACGCATACATTTAAAGTAAATAGATGAAACAAAATAGCTTAGGCTAACACTTATCAAAGGAAGAGTCGCTGCATGAATTACAGACAGAGCAGCCTTTCAAGGAAAGTCACTAAAAATAAACACGGGCATTACACAAAGATGAAGGGGTCAGTTATCCAGCACAACATAATAATCCTTAAAGCATTTAAGTGCCTAACAACAGAATGTCAAACTATGTAAGGCCAAAACTGACACAACTGCGAGGAGAAAGAGATTCACTCACTATTATGGTTGGAAACCTCAACACTCTCTGTCAGATAGTGTTTGTCTGCAACTGTACAGCTACTGTCATCTGTACACACGGGTTACCTCAGCTCCGTTCATCTGAGTGCCAAGCAGTTTCAGGAGCGGAGATGTGCCTTTGTATGTCACTGGAGGCATCTCCTACGGGGCCTCCGCACAGCGGCAGCAATGGTCTCAGAGTGTCCTGGCTCTAAGACAGCATGCTTCTCCCAAAGGACTTGTGGAGAGGGCACCGCATTGTTCCAGGTATGCATGCCACTTTTGTAAAATGGAGGCTTGAGAAATAGCTGATACAGGCCTGGAAAACAACCCTTGTATCCAGCCCTTAATAGAGAGATCTGTTCTCGTTGTTACTGGCAGACGACCAGTTACAGGCAGATGTGCTGCATGGCCTTAGTGCTCCCAGAACCTGTTGTTCGACTGGAGAAGAGTGGGTTTCAGCACACTTCCACAGCAGTGACCAGAATCTTAGAAGAACTGCTTTCCCCTGCTGCACATGCCAGAGGACCTGTCCTGTCCCTTCAGGATTTACAGTCACATCTAAAGACACTGGTATCCCAGAAGGGGGAAACTAGAGCTTGTGCCTGAGCCATCAGTATTTTAGCCCTTCTCAAATAGTACCACTTGTTCTTCATCCTAGATCCCTTCTTTTTTTTTTTTTTTTCGAGACACAGTATCTGGCCCTGTCGCTCCGGTTGGAGTGCAGTGGCATGACCTCAGCTCATTAAATCCTCCGCCTTCCAGGTTCAAGCAACTCTCATGCCTCAGTCACACAAGTAACTGGGATTACAGGTACACATGACCATGCCTGGCTAATTTTTTATACTTTTAGTAGAGAAGAGGTTTCACCATGTTGGCCACATTGGTCTCAAACTCCTGGCCTCAAGTGATCTGCCTGCCACGGTCTTCCAAAGTGCTGGAATTACAGGTGTGAGCTACTGTGCCCATTTGAGATTGCTTATTTAATAGTCAGTATAGGGGATGCAAACATTGAAACAAATATGGGATGAAAGCCCACAAGTACCCCCAAAGACCTAGGAAGCTTTGCAACTGTTTAACTGTTTTAGGTATGCAAAATTGTTATATTTTCTCAATGACCAAGCCTGAAGTAAGGTGTGTCTTACCTGGACAAGTGATCCATAGGAACTTTGCAGCTGGTCCCAGGCCTTGTACTTTTGTGAGTTGATGGCCCATCATCTGGATTGAAGAAGGGTGCCAGTGCATCTCGGTGTTGTTGTAGCAATGACAAGTCAGTCCTCAGAAGTTAGAATATCATCAATATAATGCCTGCAAGTCAGGGTAAAAGGGATGCTAAAGAAGGCATTAGCTAAATCTAACACAGCATGATAAGTGTCTGTTTTGTATTAATTGCTCAGTCACTTCAGTTATATTACACACAGCAGCATGTATCTTGGAAAGATTAGTAGTGTCCACTAGTCTACTGTTGGAAGTGCCATCAGATTTTATTACTGGTCATACAGGATGGTTGAAAGGACTCTGGGCTGGCCGGCTAATATTCACTTTGGCCAGTTTCTCCACAGTGGCTGTGATTTCTTGTGTTCTACCAGAAGATGATATTGTCTCACATTAACAATACAAGGGCCTGTAATCCCAGCACTTTGGGAGGCCGAGATGGGCGGATCACGAGGTCAGGAGATCGAGACCATCCTGGCTAACATGGTGAAACCCCGTCTCTACTAAAAAATACAAAAAATTAGCCGGGCGCGGTGGCGGGCGCCTGTAGTCCCAGCTACTCGGGAGGCTGAGGCAGGAGAATGGCGTGAACCTGGGAGGCGGAGCTTGCAGTGAGCTGAGATCCGGTCACTGCACTCCAGCCTGGGTGACAGAGCGAGACTCTGTCTCAAAAAACAAAAACAAAAACAAAAACAAAAACAAAAACAAAAAAAAACAATACACGGTGGGGTAGGGAGGTCCACTTTCCCATTTTGCCTCCCCTCTTAATATAGCCTTTGTCATGGGTGAAATTCCCCCACAGATGTCTGTAAAGTACATCCTAAGAAGACATCCTTACTCAAGATGTTTTCTGAAATAGTTGAGATAAAGACAGGAGAGTAAGCAACGGGGGAAGTCTAGACAAAACTAAGGAGGAGAGGGGTTTGTTTCACTTAGATTTTTAACCCTTCACAACCATCTATGGCTTCCCACTTACTAAGGTCTCCCTCTGAATTTCCATCAATTAAGACACATTCTTCACCTGCTCCCACTAAAGTTAAGGTTCTCTTAGTGCTGTTTTACACTCCAATCAATAGTGAGCTCCAAATACGACCTCTGGTCTCCCCCTATTGCTCTTACACAGAAGCAGTCTTGACCCTACCTATGATCTCCAGGCTGGAAAGAAGTCCACCCCTGAATTGCAGAGATTGGGATCCTTTTACCGAGGGTTTCTTCTTGTCTTTCTCCCTCTTCTGGTAGAGGTGGGAGGGGGCGGGTACTAAGAAGGGGTCTAAACTATTGTTCAGGAGTCACGTCTTTCCAAACCCCACTAATATGCCATTGGGTTGCCCATCTGTATTGTCAATCCCAGCTGAAATCAGATCATACCACATTTGTTTCCTAGTAACCCTAATTGCAACTTTTTAAACTCCTTTTTTTCAGTCCAGCAAACTTTGTTTCTCCCTTTTTCCATTTTCCTTTAGCAACCAGTCAGAACTCATCTCTTCCCTTTTGAGTTTCTAGGAAATCTGAAAAGGCTTTCCCCATATCTTGTTCCATAAGGGGATTATTTCACTTCCGGGGATACTTCTGTCTCGATTTTTCAGGTTCATTCCCTTCTAGGGAGATATCATCCCCACTGGTGTCCCATAGCTGCACCATTCATGTACATAAAGCTTTCTCTTGGCAGCTGTTTAAAAGTTTTTGCTGTATCCAGTAATCCTGCCCAGGCCTGTGTGTGTTGTAATCTGGCTTTCCACTGCATGAACAGTTTCACTCTCAAATGGGGAGGATAATGATCTTCCTCCTCTGAGTTAACCTCTATGTCATCATCTGACTCCATGGTTGGTTCCCAAGAATTGCAGGTATTTGCATCCCCAGCCTGGCTTGGCAAGGACAGTCCACACATTCAGCTGGCCCAGCTTTCTCTCTCCCAGACACACAAAGTGGCAAGGTACGATTTCCAACTGTGCCTCTTGAGTTTCAAGTTTATCCAAAAAAACCCAGACATTAACACAGACATGGAAGTTCTCACATCCCTTTCTCACTGTGATTCTCTTCCCAGCTTCCCTACACTTGTCTCAGCTGCTACTTGTGCTTTCGTGTGCTACCGCTCACATAGAAAATAACAGCAGCAAACTCACTGCTGTCACTGCTTGGCGATCTTTCTCACCACGGTGAGTCATACTTTTTAGTAGCATTTTACTAACAAGCTTTCTAGACCTTCTGTCACTTTTGAGGCACCCTCAAAAGTGGTCCACAGACACGTAGCACAGGGGCAACACCATCCACATGGATGACGAGGGCCAATCGTAAAACTTCCTCTACAGATGCTTCTGTCCCCTTGTCCATACTTTGGTTTCCTGGCTGGCCATTTGCTCCATTACAGGGCCGTATACACGAAGCAACTCTCAAATGCCAAAGGATCTGAAAAATTAAAAGAGGCAGAAAATCCATTTTGTCAGTACTGGTTAATTTATGGATGCAACGTACACACAGGAGCATAACCTTGGATGGCTGCAGGTAGGTAGTTGTTCACACCGTTACTCTCCAGACCCTGGGTTAATACTCCACAGGGAAAGGGTATACATGCCTTAGCAAGGCAATTAAAAGCAACCCTCCAGAATGGACAATGAGGCTACATGCATCATAGCCTATAATTTTTGTTGACATGATTTTATACTAAGGACAGCAAATAAATGAGAGATCAGAAGGCATTCAGGGAACCTGGGTAAACCAGAAGTAACATGGTGGATTAGCATCCAAAGTGGGTCATTTTGTCTCCACAGGTTCTATGACCTGCTGTTTTTTTGAACTACAGCTGGGAATATTAATGTAAGTGTAAGACATGCACGGTTTTATCCTTCCCTGTCTTCGGTAGCACAGTGATGAAGAGAACAGTCTCTGGAGGGAAATTTCTGGTGTTAAATGAACGCTCCAAAAAATAAGAAAATGTAATCTTTGAACACAGATAGAAGAATCAATAGGCCAGGCACGGTGGCTCACGCCTGTAATCCCAGCACTTTGGGAGGTCAAGGTGGATGGATCATGAGGTCAGGAGTTTGAGACCAGCCTGACCAACATGGTGAAACCCCATCTCTACTAAAAATAAAAAAAATTAGCTGGGTGTGGCGACATGTGCCTGTAATCCCTTCCACTCAGGAGGCTGAGGCAGGAGAATTGCTTGAACCCAGGAGGCAGAGGCTGCAGTGAACTGAGATCGCAACATTGCACTCCAGTCTGGGCAACAAAGCGAGACTCCATCTCAAAAAAAAAAAAAATAATAATAATAAAATAAAATAAAGAACAATCAATAAAAGTAAAAAAGAGTTGAAAATCTGATAGATGCCTATATAAACAAATAATCCAAAAGAAAAATTAGTGGAAAAAGATGAATTTTCAATAAATATTTCAGGATACTGAATATCCATTTGGAGAAATAAAATTTAACTTTTAAACTCATGCACGAAATCAATTTCAGGTGGATTATAGACCTCCGGAGAAAAAAGAGTATTTAGAATTTAATATAGGAAAATAATTTCATTACAATAGGGTAGGTGAGGAATTCTTTGCACATAGAAAGTGTTTACTCTAAGAGAGAAATGCTATTCTAACACAGTTGATGTGAGTAGGGACACTGGGTCAAGCTCAAGGTTGTTCTAAGTCTCTTCCTGTAGGGCTTTAGCTCAGATTCAGAGCTAGAACTTTCAGAAGCTCACAGTAGTGTCTACCTCCTGAGATGCTGTGATGAGTTAATGCACTCACACACGCAATGTGTAGACTAATAGCAGGTTTGAAAGGAAAATAAAATCTCAGGACACTAAATCACTATGCCCAATGGGAAAGTTAGGCTTGGGAACCCTGTCACACTAAAACTGACTTCCTTTTTTCCCCAAATAGATAGCTGTAATTACACACGGTTACTTTATCTTATGCAAAATGTAGCAAACATGAGATGAATGTACAATCAACTTTATCCTCCACTCCATTTTCATACGTAAAATGCGGTTTCAGTGAGTGCTAATCAAAGCCTCACGAGAATGCAAACACTTGCCTCAGGGCCTACCCCTCTTTTCTTCTTTCTCCCTCCTTCCCTTACTGCTCACTTTTTCCTCTTTAAATGCTGAAGTCATCAAAACTCTCTTTGGAAAAAGCACAGACCACAGATCCTGCTGTAACTTGTGTTTCTTTTTCCCATGCACATCCTCAAAGTTGGCAAGATCTAGCTCTCAATTTACTGAGACCCGCCTCAGTCACATTTTGGTTTACATCGTGGAAACCACAGTGAGTTCTGTGCAGAGTCTGGCCCTTTGGCCTGCAGCAACTCTCCGAGCAGGGCCCGGGTACAGCCAGCTGGAAGCTTTGTATTGTTCTGACTGACTGGATGATTTGCTGAGGTCTGGGAGCCTCCTTCTACAGAGATCCCTGATCTCCCAAACTTTTTGTTTGAGGTCCGAGGTATGTTCTCTTGTAGAACTCCCTTTCTGGGAGTTTGCTGCTTCTGAGGAGGCAGAGAGCAGTCTTCAACGTGGACCAGCATCTGCAAGTAAGGAGCTGGCTTGGGGATTTTTAATTGGATTTGGTAGCTTTAAGTCTAGGTTTCTTGTTAGTCAGTTATAAATTCTTACGTTCAAAGATCTCAACTTACATAAATTGTGCAATCACTTTTTCTTCCTGTTTTGGTAAAAATCACTGTTTGTCTCCTCCACAAAGTTTTGATTGGAGATACATAAAAAAGATTTTAGAGATCTCATATTCTTAATAATTGATTAGAATATCAAATTTTATAAATGACTGACAAAAGCGTCATGACTATCCTTGAGAATTCTGGCTCTATACATTAAAATCTCTTAGCATTGCTTAAAATTCATAAGACTACCCTTGATTAAAGTGCATGGTCAAATATTTAACTTTCTTTGAGTTCAATGTATATAAATGTGTTAGTGTATGTTCCAAAATTGCACACCAAACCTCTGTGACACAAAATTTACCCGTATTACAAACCTGCAAATGTACCCCTGAACCTAAAATAAAATAATTGGTAAAATAAAATAGAAATGTCCTCAGAATTTAATTTAGATATTTGGTCTGAAGTGCTCTGTGATATTTTAAATAATTGACTTGTCTTTCTTATAGCCATAGTAAGGTCAGGGGACATATAGTGTTCTCCTCAGCCCAAATGTGCCCTCTGACTACACTGGGAAGGGTCAGACATTATTGGCAGTTCTGTCTTTTGTTCCTGGTTCTGCACCTGATACATAAGTAAAATTTCTTACTTCCTAGATTTTTTCACTAAAAATAAAAGTTACTGAGAGGTAATTAACATTACAATTAACATATATAATGAAATCTACTAGATGCATCCAAAGTGTATAATAAAAGTGAGGTGTGTTTTTAGGAAAAAAATTGCTACAGAAAGGTATGAGAAATGTGTTTTCCTTACAAAGGGAAATTTTGTCTACTGTAGAGGTTTTCAAATTGTCTTAAAATTGATGGATAAAGCTAAATGGATACAGAAAGTTGGGGCTTGGTGTAGTGGTTCATTCCTGTAATCCCATCACTTTTGGAGGCCAAAATGGGAGGACTACATGAAGCCACCAGTTTGTGACCAGCCTGGGCAACAAAGTGAGACACCATATCTACAAAAAAAAAAAAAAAAAAAATAGCCAGGCACAGTAGTGTGTGCCTGTTGTCCCAGCTACTCAAGACGCTAAAAGATGGGAGGACTGCTTGAGCCTAGGAATTTGAAGCTATAGTAAGCTATGACTGTGTCACTGCATTCCAGCTCAGGTGAGAGAGTGAGACTTCATCTCAAAAAAAAGGTAAAGGAAGCTCAGAAAGAATTTTTTTGTTGTTGTTCTAAGGTCAAATGATAGGACAAAACTGAAAGGTTGACTGAATTGTAGATTTGTAGCAGATTGATCTTACAAAAGAAACACTGTGTGTGACCAAGTGGGCTGAAATTTAAAGGGTATTATTTAGTCTTTCTATAAATTGAACATTAAAAAGCACACTTACGCAAGTGCAGAATCTGGACATGATTTTCTCAGAGCACTTAATCTGCTCCTCGGTAGAAAATAGTAAAAGGTTAACAAGCATTTCTTAAATCTTACCTTATGATTAAACTGATTGATATTTGATGAATTCATTTATAAAATTTTACTAAAATTGCTTTAGTATTAATACCACACCATGCAAAGGTAAAGTTGGTTTTCTTTTTTGAACCAGGATTTTGTTTAATATTAAGAGAGAGTGAAAGATTTCTGTTTGCCTTTTGGGCAAATTGCAAAACAAGAAGAGGGGAGTAAGGTTCAGTTGGTCTCATACTATATTTATTAGCTCTTTACTGGTTTTTCGCTTTTTCAGGGTCTTTTTGTTTGTTTTTTTTGAGACAGGGTCTCACTCTGTCATCCAGGCTGGAGTGCAGTGGTGTGATCTTGGCTCACTGCAACCTCCACATCATGAGTTCAAGTGATCTTCTTTCCTAAACCTCTGTAGTAGCTAGGACTACAGGCACACACCAGTACAACCAGATAATTTAGAAATTTCTTTTTTGTAGAGACGAGGTCTCACTATATTGCCCAGGCTCACCTTGAACTTCTGGGCTCAAATGATCTTCCCGTGTTGGCCTCCCAAAGCAATGGGATTACAGGCACAAGCCAGTGCATTCAGCCTGATATTAGACCTTATTATTTGAGAAACTGAATCTCCTTTCTCTATATCAAAGAATAAAGGTTTTTACTTTTTAGAAATACTTAAAATACAATTTTTGGCTTAATGAGTAATTTATTTCATCGTGATTGGTGATTCTATTTTATAATATCAAGTGTTTCAAACCTTTGATATTGGACAAACTTTCCAAATCAAATTCTAATTCAGCCTTAGTGACCTAATTAGCTTTTTCAATATTAGGTCACCTGAAGTCCAATAGGGACTCAATAGCCATATTTAATATGTTAAAATCATACAGGAAACATAGATGAATATTTAACTTTCTTTGAGTTCTATTTACCTAAATATTAGCATGTGCTCCAAAATCATATGAATGCCAATAATTCTGACATGGCTTACTGTATGTTGTCAGTAATAACTATGATTATTATGTTAAATTGTTGTATGACACAGAATTAACCAAATTGCTTGTCAACTGTACCTGTAGCTATGACTGTCCTAAGAATTTTTCATTCACAATTATTGTTTTACTTTGATTATTCTCAGTAAGTGGCTTATAAAAAACCAGTGGCACAAAACTTGCTTCTTTAGGGGAGTTCATGGAAATGACTCCGATAGGTTTTCTTGAATTTAGGTTTCTGGTAACTTTGGAGATTGTGCCATTGTACTAATGAAAACAACAACAATAAAAACAACAAAACTCCCAGGATTCTAATTAACAGGCTGATGTGTTCACGAGGACTGCTAAGCCCATATAAAGTAGAACAAGTTAATTATGTGGCACTGAAGTAACAGAGGACTGAAACAATTTTTTAGGACTTTTTCATTTGAAACATTGACGACTATTTTTGTTTTGTTTTTCAGAGTAAAGAAAACTTTTTTCTTAGCTATTTAGTTTTTAACAATTAAATATGATATACTCTTTAGAGAAAAATTTGAAGTATACTTCTTTCTCTTACCTGACCTTCCCAGAATTTGAAAACTATTTCTGAATATTCTTAATTTATGGTAATATAAGTTATTTGCATATGATCAATAAGAATTTTTTTTTTTTTTTTTTTTTTTTTTTTTTGGTAATGGGACACAATTGGAGACACTGGCTACCTTGCCAAGGCTTTGGCTGGAATAGAATATTTTCATCTATGAGCAGATTGCTTTGAGAAATTTAGGTTGAATAATAGAATCAATAAAATTCCCTTGGAGAGACTGACCTTGTACCTTCTCTATGCAGTTTATTTACAGATTTTCTGACCTGTGGTAAGAAAAGCATGTCACTTTCTGACAGGCCTAGGAACCCCAAGTAATCTTGTGACCTCAAGATGAGAGGAATTCACCCAGTTCATACAGTTATTTGCAGGCACGATAAATCCTTGTTTGAGCTTGAGGGGCTTTTTGAAAAGTCAAATCTTAGACGCTTCGTTTAAAAAAAAGTTCCATCAATCCCAACTTAGAAGAGCCTACACGGAAAAAAAAAAAAATTATTCTTGTAGCACTTTATGAAAATAATCAGGCCAAATACAATAAAACTAAAACTTACGTTGGAAATAAATTGGTCTTACTATGATTTTGCTTTAGTAAAAACGGAAGACTGTAGAGAGAAAAATGTATTTCAAATGAAACTATAGTATATCTTTTATTGGATTCTAGCCTTGTTCATTGCCTTCTAGTTTTATTATTTGTCTACAATTTAGCCAGACTGGATCCTAAATTCTTTTACTGGTTACAAGTCTCCAAACTAACATTTTCTATGTTTTATGATTTTTTCTTTCCCATTTTTTTCTGATTTGGAATTAGTAGAAATTAAAACTGTGCTTTTTGTAAAGCCCTGCAGACTGAAACTAGAAAACTTAAACTTTGGAGAAATAACAGCATCTTATTTATTTACATAAAACATTTTCATGACTGTCTAGTTATATATGGACTGCTCTGCAATATAGTCTATTGGTTTTCAAGGATTGCTTTCTACTTTGTTGCTATAATCCAGCTGTGTCTCCTTTTTCTTATTTTTTCCCTTTATTTCTTATTTCCCTTATTTCTTCACAACCTTCTAGAATGAGTCTCCTTAAAAATGTGGGTCCTTACCTTCTACGAAAAACCATCCTAATGTTGAAAGATTAGGGGAAAAATATAACCAAACAACCATTTTCTTCTAAAATGCTTTCTCTGAAATATTTCGAAGAACAAGGAAAATAAAATTTTGGGACCCCAAACTCACTATGCCAAAGGAAAAGTTGGGAACTGACTCATGCTAACACTACCTTCCTTTTGTTCCCAAAGAGACAGCTGTAATTTCACAAGTTTGCTTATCTTATGTAAAATGTAGATCTCCCATGCACAAGACAAATGTACAATCAACTTTTTCCCCACTCCTCTTTACATATGCAACATCTAGATGCAGTGAGTGCTAATCAAGGCCTTGTAAGAATGTAACACTTGCCTCACTGTCTTTCCCCCACTTTCTTTATCCTCCATCTGCTCCTGCCTGGTCTTACCCCTATAAATATGGAAGTCAGCAAAACTCTCTTTGGAAAAAGCACAGGCCACAGAGCCTACTGCGGTTTATGTTTCTTTATCCTTAAAACTGGCAAAATAATTCTCTGAATTGAATTAGATCTGTATCAGTCATTTTTGGTTTACACAGGTCTACACTAAACACTAAGTCAGTATTTGCCACTAGTGACAGTTTTTTTCAAGTAATTGCAAGAAGTACCATAGGTATAAACTGTAAAATACATCATTATTTTGCATCACAATAAAAGCCTAAAACTATTGAAAAACTATGACATGACAAAAATTTTATCTCATATATGTTGAAAATAATACTTTGTGTTTGAAATGCCTGTTCCCTGGTGCCATAAAGAATTAGCACTGGAACATAAGTTAAATTTCCTCAGCAAGGCCATTTTTATATTTTCTGCAGAAATGGTACACTCACTAGCAGTTTTGCCATGAGAGTACACCAAACAGAGACAGGGTCATTTATACTAATGCATCCACCCTACTGCTGTGTCCAGTTTCCATTGGCTGGAACCGGACCTCACATTCTGTATTTGTCCCGACTGGCTAGCAACTTAGAACTTCTCAAAAGAGGCAAAGGCAGGGGAGAACAAAGGAAGGAGGAAGTCACTTGTAGAATGCTGAGAAAGGTAAAAACACCTTCAAATAAGGAAGAGGAACAGGCTATGACCTAATGCTTGGACCAGTATACACATGCCAGGGCAAATATTTAGGCTAAATTGTGGGCGCTGAGAACATAAAGTACATCGATTTCTTTATTACGGCTAGCAGATATTTAAGAATGTTAGCATAGGTCTTTGAATAAATTTTGCTTCTAAGAGAAGTTACTATTTATTCCTAATTAGATGGGGAGGAAAATCTTTGAAGAGGAACCTCTACTTTACTTTTTCCACTTTTGAACTTATATAAATGTGTGTATTTATGTTATATCACTCCTATGATCACTGGTTTTTCTATGAGATAGAAAGTGAAAGCAAAATAGGTAATGAAGGTTTTCTAAAATTTCTCATATTTGGATAAAACTCTTCTAAATCACTGTGCAACTCACCTTGTCCATGGATTTTTCCTACATTAGCATCATCTCTGCTAATTAGGAGCTTCGCTGATGCTGTATTTGTAGTGAGAGAACTATAAGGTTTCTGTTAGATTATGTTTCTCATCTACTAACATCCTTCTACGAGTCGTGATGTTGAAGATACCACCAGAATGTGAAAATTGAAGTTTTTTACAACAATTTCACATGTGTGCACACAAAGTCGATCACATTCTGACTGTCTTCTAACCGACAGTGTTTTTACAATATTATGATTCATCTCTATTTGAAAGATGTAAAAAATATGCCTTTTAAAATAAATGGAACACACTATTTTTTCTCTGTGACTGCCCCCTTCTCCGTATAAAATTTCATCAGCTCATATGTATTCTGGTCTATTATTGCGAAAACATGTTTAACTATAGTTTCAAATTAGTTGAACAACTCGATTTACCTGCTGTCTCAGGATTAGAGAGAGAGTTATTATTGGGCTACTAGAATTCCTATTTTAAATGTTGCTGTGAATTGTTTTAATTTTATATAACCTGGGCATTCATTTCGTACATAGTTTTGACATTCTTATGCCAGAAATAGGGTTTAGAAATCCATGACAGTCTCCAGTTTGTGGCCGCCTCCACGTTCCTCAAGGTGGTCATCGAACACAGCCCCTTATAAAACCTGCTCAAGGTGACTACTGCATATTAGACAGCTCAATACCACCTTTATCTCACCCCACTGTCCCCTGTGGGAACTGCACAGATGAATACTGCACAGAGGCAGTAACCACCTCTCAGTCACAGTTTGACTCTATGGAAATCATGGTTGCTTGACATTAATCCAGCAATGTGACCTCGTTATGAGAAACCTACTTGGGTAACACTCCAAAACGCAATTGTGATGCTGAGTTTTAGGAGTCAACTAACTGTATTAAGGAACACCTAGAATACTGGCAAAGCATTACTTCTGGGTCGTGAGGGTTTCACCAGAAAGCTCTGAAATGTGAGTCGGTAGACAGACTGGGTAGATCCTGTGATGGAGCAGGGACCCTTTGTTAGGGGCCTGTAGCTTCCCCAAGCAGGGAAATAAAGGAGAATCCTGAGTCCCTTGAAGGCAAATCCCAGGTACCCAGCGAGCACTGAGAAGGAAATGAGGAACTTGATAAGTAAGAAGGTAATAGTAGCCTAAACAATAGCCAAGGAAGTTAGAGTCAGATGTTTGTTTTGCTCTAAAAATCACATCTTAACATACATTCCTGAGACATTTTCCATAAACCTAGACACCCATCAAACGCATCTGCTGACAAGTAGACCTCAGATAATGAGGGCCTGAAAACTGAATTCTGACTGTCATTCTTTGTACTAAATTTCTTCCTGACGGGCCTAGACAGAGTCAAATCCATTAGCCAAAGAGCTAACATTTTTTTCTGCTGACCCCAAATTTTAAAACAAACCTTCTTTTCTTTAAACAATTACAAATCAAATCAGAAAACCTTTGAATCTATGTATGGGCTGTAAGCCCTTGCTTCAAAATATCATGAGTTTTCAGGACAAAACCATGTGTAACCTCCATGTACTGATTTATAATTTTGCCAGTAACTTCTGCTTTCCTGAAATTTACCCCTGCTTTAAAAATAACCCTTACCTGCAAGCCACTGGGGAAGTGGGAACTTAAGCATTAGCTGCCTCATCCGCCTTGCTTGACAATGTCCAGATAAACATCTCCTTTTCTCCCACTGCAAATGTCAGTGTAGATATCAGTCTCACTGCACTGGGTGAGCAGACCTGAGTTGAATTGTATAACAATCCACCCTCTATGTGGGTAGGCACCATCCAGTGGGCTGGGGGCCCTGAGAGAATGAAAAAGTAGTGAAAATGATTTTGCTCTCCCTCTCTCCTAGAGCTGGTACATTCTCTGCCTCCTGCCCTTGGACATCTTAACTACAGATTCTCTTCCTTGGGACTCCAGGACTTACTTCTGCATCCCTCCACATTCTCAGAGCCTTTGGCCTCAGACTGAGAATTACACTGTCAGCTTTCCTCATTCTGAGACTTTCAGCCTTGGAATGAGCCATGCTACTGGTACTCCATGGTTTATAGGTTGCAGAAGACCTGTCTTGGCTTCCATAATCATGTGATCCAATTTATCTAATTAATGCCACCCCCCATCTGTCTATCTATATATGTATCCTATTGGTCTTGTGTCTCCGAAGAATGCTAAAACAGGTTTTATTTTTTAAACCATGAATGATTGTAGAGAACCAGAATTTTAGGAATGAGTTTCTTTCATTGGTTTTGGGGTTTCTAAAATTAGATTTCTAAATTGATGAAACCTAAAAATGCTAAAGAATCCATTTCTAATAGTCCAGAGAACATTGCTAGTCCATGTCATAAACTGCTTAAGAGATATACAAACATCTACCTTTGACACTCCTAATCAAACACGAATAAAAGACAAGGAACTTGGTGACTCTGACAATACATCTTTAAACATCGGTGGAAAATCAAGGACTCTGCTTCTGGCGTTGATGAGTAAAGTGATTAATAAAAAAGATAAGCTAAGAGATTCGAATTTCAGAATTCGGCTTCACATAAAAAGCCTTAGAGCTTCTTACAGTGCTCTGAGTGAGAATTATATCTCCTATAGTCACAGGGCTGAAAATGCTAAAAGGCAAACACAAACCCTCACCATGAGTTGGCTGAATTACTATGAAAGTTGAACTTTCAACCTAGCAAGGTATCTACTGTAAATTTACAGCACTATTCAGAAAAGAATGGAATCCTGTAGATTGGGTTGGGAATTTGGAGAGACCATGTTGAGGCTGGAGACATTGAGCTCTGAAATTCTGATGTTTTCTTTGCCGGCAGACCTGACCCCTACTGACACCCTCTTGGCAGTAACCTCTTCACCTACACTGGTATAGGTGGTTCCACCTCTGTCTGAAGGGATTACGCCAGCATTGCCTGAGGGAAAGGTAATGGAATCCCCTGAGGCAGTTGCCGAGGAATGCAATGCTGATTCTCCTAAGGCCCCACACCCACCACTCCTTTTTGCTTCTAGACCTGTAAGTAGACTCAAATCTCAAAAGGCCCTTAAAAAATGATATACAAAGTTTGGCCCTTGGGAGGTCCACGACAGTTCAAAAAACGATTTGAGTTTATAATTTATACAAGCAGAAATCTGGAGAGCATGTGTGGGAAAGGATATTAAGAGTTGGGATAATAGTGGAGGAAACATAAAGTTGGATCACCCAGATTTAATGATATGGACACATTAAAAAAGACACTGCTTTTAGTTTTGCAGCATGGGAAATTAGAAACGGCCCTAACAGTTTGGTTGGTTGGCTAAACCATGAATCAAAAGATGGCCCTTATTTAGCTAGTTGGATGTGCCTGATCTCCCTTGGCCTAACGTAGAGGGAGAGACTCAAAGGCTTAGAACAAATAGAACTCCAGAGTGCGTTTGTCATTTGAAATCTACTCATCCGCACTGGGAGGCTCCAGAAGATAAACCTTTCAGCAATACTTTAAGAAACTGATTTGTGAGGGGAGCCCAGCATCCTTGAATAACTTTCTCTGTAGGCGGAAGCTTATACTGAGAACCACAGTCACTCAATAGAAAATTTAAATGCGTTGGGAATAACTGGATCTCACAGGTCCCAGGGCCATGTGGCAGCTGTCAACCTTCAGAGTCAAGATGGATATAGTTACCAAAATGGGCAGCAAAGGTAAGGCAACATTCAGATTCATCCGACTCAAGTAGATCTATGGTGTTGGCTAGTCTGACTGTGCTGTTCTTACAAGTAAAATAGAAAAGAAGCCTAATACACTCTTAATTGATATGAAAATACTGAAAACATTTATATTACGTTTACAAAAGTCGAACTCAAATCAAAATAATAGAAAATCACAGCTCCTACTAAAATCCAAGAAAAGAGCCAGTTTACAGTCAAGAACTCCTTGAAAAAGGGAGCAGACAGGTCCCCTTGATGAAGGACCTAGGTATACCACAAAAACTTTATACTGTTAATCTTTCTCTGATCCTTCCCAAAAGGGAACCTATAACCTTTTAACAGCTGTGTTTTGGGGAAAGGAATATAATAAGAACTTTTCAGGACTAGTAAACAATGCTCTGACCTTACATTGATTCCAGAAGACTCAACTCAAAACATCACTACAGAATGCCAGTCAGAGTGGGGATTTATGGAGGTCAGGTGATTAAATTTTGGTCACATGAAAATACAGTGGGTCCAGTGGCCCCAAACACATACTCTGGTCATTTCTCTAGTTGCAGATGCACAGCTGTAATACACATAGTTAGCACCCGGCACATTTCCCACATCGGTTCCCTGACCTGTGGAGTGAGGGGTAGTATGGTGGGAAAATCTAAATGGAAGGCACTAGAGCTGCCTCAACCTAGGAAAATAGAAAATCAAATTCATAACCACGCCTCTGGAGTGACTGTAGAGGTTACCACCACCATCAAGGACTGGAAGGATGCAGGGGTGGAGATTCCAACACATCCCTGTCTAATTTGGCCTGTGCAAAAGACAGATGGATCCTGGAGAGTGACAGTAGATTCCCACAAGCTAAACCAAGTGTTCCTTGTAATTGCAACTGCTGTATCAGATGTGGTTTTATCGCTTGAGCAAATTAACACATTCCCTGGTACCTGGTATGCACCTATTGATCTAGTGAAGCTTTTTCTCCATTTCTCTTCATAAGGCCCACCAGAAGTAGCTTAATTTCAGGGTCAATGCCAGTAGCATACTTTCTCTGTCCTACCAACACAATATCAACTTTCCATAACCCAGTCACAGTTTGCAGGAAGTTGATCACCTTCTCCTTCCACAAGATACTACACTGGTCCATGGCATTGATAATAATATGCAGATTCAACATGGTGGAAGTGCAGTTACAAGCCCTCTGAGCACTTATAAGGTATTTTCATTTCATATAGTGGGAAATTCTCTAACTAGATCTCTTTTACCAAAAGCAAAATACATATATACATACATACATACATACATACATACATAAGGTATTTATGGCCCTATGTCAGAATAAGGGACTACAAAAAAACATGTAAATTGACTTCCACAAGGATAAAAGGAAGAGAAGGGACACAAATGTTTCCTGAATTAGACTCTCCCCGTGAAGAACCCTGTGATACCTGGTCTCCCCTGAGACTCACAGCCTCCTTGACACCAGTAGTCTCTGTAGTTGGCACACCAGCTCCCTAGAAGTAATTCCCCCAGGAATTCTTCCTAAAAAGCAGAGGATATCTGTGATGGCTTGAAAACTCTCACAGGCAAATATTTTTTCGAAAATCCATAGCTACCCAGGCAGTTAAGGAGGCCCATGAGAACTCACATTATGGTAGATAACCCTGTACAATTGGCTCCTTCAAACGATGACCACTCTCAACCTTGGAGAGACAGTGCAGCAAGTGACCCAGAGTTGCTCTCTCTGCCAGACTAACAGTCCTCATAATAGACCACCCTCAAGGCCTCATGTTAAGGAGTACAATTTAGGGGAATTTACCTTGGTGAGGACTGGCAAACACACTTTATGGTCATGCTCCAGACTCCTGTGAACTTAGATACCTTCTAGGTGTGGTTGTTATCTTCCCAGGATGGATGAAGGCATTCAACTCTCTCTGAGACCACCTCGGAGGTCTCATGCCTCCGAGGTCCCATGCCACCTCGGAGGCATGGTTGCCATCTCTTAAAGGACATTTTTTTCCTAGGTTCGGGCTGCCTAAAACCATGCAGTGGGCAAGCTTTTCTGTTTTCTTTCTTTCTTTCTTTTTTTTATTTTTTTTATTTGAGACAGAGTCTCATCCTGTTGCCCAGGCTGGAGTGCAATGGCGTGATCTCGGCTCACTGCAACCTCCGCCTCCTGGGTTCAACCAATTCTCCTGCCTCAGCCTCCCAAGTAACTGGGATTACAGATGCCCACTACCACGCCTGGCCAATTTTTTGGTATTTTTTAGTACAGACGGGGTTTCACCATGTTGGCCAGGCTAGTCTTGAACCTCTGACCCTGTGATCCACCTGCCTTGGCCTCCCAAAGTGCTGGGATTACAGGTGTGAGCCACCGTGCCCGGCCAGTGGGTGAGCTTTTATATCTTAAATTACTCAAAACGTAGCTGAAGGCCTAGAAATCCCCTGAAAACTCCACACAGCAAGGAGACCCCAGTCCTCAGGAGAAGCAGAAAGAGCCACCTAAACCTTAAAGAGAATGTTGGCTAAACTGTGCTGGGAAACACAGGAAAACTGGCTCACTCTCTTACCATAGCTCTTCTGGACTCTAATCCTCCAGTGGATGCGATCATGCATTCTCTGACAGTACTCAGCCTCTTTTTCCAGGCACCTATGTCATCAGTCACTGGGCTTATGAATAAAGTGGCCAAAGTGGTAAGGACTGAGATTATGCATGCACACAGCAACCTGGAATTCCTTTCACCATGGCCAAACAGGTTACAGTCCCCTCAGAGTGTTCCAACTGTCAGCAGCAGAAACTAACACCGACCCTCTATATGGCACCGCTCCCCAGGATGATCTTCCAATTTCCTTGTGGTAGGTTGATTACACTGGGCAGCTTTCATCAGGGAAGGGGCAGCATTTGTTTTTCCTGGAATAGTAAGACAGTTATTCTGTCTATAAATTTTACTTCCTTGCATGCAAATATTCTGTGGAAGCTACCATCCATGGACTTAAAGAATGCCTATCTACCATTATGGTGTTCCACACAGCATTGCTTCTGAACAAGGAACTCATTTCGCATACAAAGAAGGGCAGACATGAGCTCGTGCTCAGAAACTTCAATGAATTCACCATGTTCCCTATAATCCCAAAGCAACTCACTTGAAACAATGGTGGAATGAGCTTTGGGAGTTACAGTTTCAGCACCTGCTAGATGACAATACTGTGTAACTGTGGGGAAAGGTTCTCTAGAAGGCTGTGTATGCTCTGAGCTAGCATGCATTATATGGTACCATTTCCCCCGAAGCAGTGTGGTCACAAACACTTCATCAATCTCTAAGGACTCACAAATATTTCCTAGTCTTCTTATCTTCTAAACCCTCACAAGAATATAGGCTTTTACTAGTCTGCCTCTTTAAGATTCTTTTAGCCTCTGCCCATCACCCAGTTTGAAAGACACTTTCATATTTTTAGGTATTGATTTTCAGCAACAACCTACTTGTCATTACCAGTTTTCTGTATTAGTGCCTTCTTTGTTGCTTAAAACAGAATACAAAATACTGGGTAATTTATAAAGAAAATAAAAGTATTTCTTACACTTAAGGCATACATGGTGGCTTGGCAGCCTCCACAAATTTCAAAGTATTTTTTTTGAAAGCCTGGATTCCAGAGAGAGAGCTGTCATAGGGGCAGATCCACTGCAGAGAGCCCCCCGTAGAAGGATGCCAAACACAAATGTGGGGTTGGAACTGTGGCAAAGAGTCCCCACCAGGGCAATGCCAAGTGAAGCTACAGCAGTGAGGTCACTGCAGCGAGTTCCACGTGGGTAATGCCTAGTGGAGTTGAGGAAGTGGTGCCACTACCAGGATCCCAGGATTGTGAAGTCCCCCATGGCATTCAAAGCCTGCCTGGGAAAATTTCAACCAGTACAAGCACCCATGGGTGATTCACCAGGAAAACCTTAGGGGTGACACTGCCTAGGGCTTGCCAGTCCAACCCTCACCCCAGTGTGTTAAGGAGTCAAAAAAAACGCTCTCCAGCTTTAAGATGTAATGTTTGCCCTGCTGGACTTCAAATTTACTTAGGGGCTGTTACTTTTTTCTTTTTGTCTATTTCTCTCTTATAGAATGGGAATGAGTACATTATGTTTATCCTGAAATCACCTTTGAAAAAATTCTAACAGTGAGAAAATTATAACTGTAAAAGAGATATGACCTGATGGAATCCATCTTGCCTTTAATCTCCAAGCTACCCTTCCTCGTTCCTGGACAAAGGGAACACTAACTGGGGGAGTTGATAGCCTAACTTTGAAACAAAGATGAGAGCCCCTCCTTGAAACAAATCCCTTAATTGCATGGGGATCAGACCACCTTTATAAAACCCACAAATTAACTACAAGATTAGCAAATATGGCTCACGAGTCATACAGCCAGAGGCCTTCAGATTACTAACATCAACAGTTGCTCCTAGAGATAGCATTAATACTGTGAAACCTAAGAGGCCTAGGATCCCTATCAGCCCACTGTTTGGGATGGCCCTGCAGACGGGTCAGTTACAAAATTTGCTACATCTCCCTGAAACAAAAAATTTGAAGTTTCCCTCTTATTTTGTTTTATGTCCTTGAAAACGTGACTTTGTAACCATGTGAGGGTGTTGTCCCTTGTTCTCCCACATACAGAGGGTTGGAATTTCGGGGTACATGTCAGGCAGCCAGTCTGAGAGGATACATGATAATGTCACAGCTAGCTTTAAGGATTCTCTTGAGGAGTTAAAATCCTTGAAGCTTGGAGCTGAATGACCTACATTATATCTGACCAGCAGCAACTGCCCCATACTGTAGCTCAGTAACTAAGGTTTTCCCTTTTACTGCAGCAGCCTGGGTTTGATTCTCAGCTCAAGCAGTAAGCCCTTTCGAGTGTGATACTTGGAGACTCTTTGACATTCATTCCATTATGTTCTTCTCCATGGACATCTTCTAACTTTGTCTTAAATTTTGCTTTCTAAGTTATCTTTGGAGAAATTCTCAATCTTGCAAAAACTGCTTGCCATCTCTCTGAGACACTTCATGCATCCACGGTTAAGTCATAATCTTAGTTAGGCTTACAAGTTTCTCATGGGCAGTTACTTTTGGAAAAGTTTAAAGCCAAAAATACTGTCTATTTGTCTTGGCTAAAATCTATTAATAAAAGATTTCGGGAGATTTTCTTTTGATGTCTCTGCAATCAAAAATCAATTGATTAAGGCTGATATTGAGCTACATGTGTACAGATACTATTTTAAAGCTTTTGCTCTCCCTCTGTAAGAGTTTCTCATTCAGTGGAATTCTTTCTGATCCTCTATTTACTCCTGTCTGTTCCTCCTTCCTCTTGTATCTAATCTTTTTGACTCTTGCCAGGGACCTGAAATTACTTTGCGTTATGAAAAAAAAATTAGCCTTGTTATGTAATAGCTAGATAAAAAAATATATATACTTTTTAAAATGACTAATGGAAGTTGCTTACAGTAACTGATTATTATTACAGGGTGATACTCTTTTATTTGCACATTTAAATAAGAAAGGTGTGCTCTTACGGGCTGATTACAGAGTGGGCTGATTGGCGTTGCATTGTCCAGCAGCCTTGGGGAAATGTCCTTACAATGAAATACACCGTGGAAGCATTGCACGGTGTCATCCCATATTGTTTCCCTCTTTAGGGGACCCAGGATTCAGTATAAAAATGACATTCCTCATTTAGGGGAACCTGTTTTGCCTTCCAGCTCTGCCTGCTTATCAGGCCCTAGAAACTGCATGCTTTCCTGGTTCTGTTCCTTAAAAGGTTCCACCCCAAAGTCAATAATACCATTTAAAAACTTAACAACTTTAAGAAAATCTCCAAACTGAAGAGTATCTGCCTTTCCTGGCCATCCTGACTGAAACCCCCATATTTTTCCTTGCTTTAGATAAAATATAAATTATCTATTTTATTTCACCTAAGATTTATCCCTTTAAAATAAAAATTTGGAACTGCCTGGTTAAAAACTGTTTAGGGCAGGGAACAGGTAATCAAGAGACTGATGATCTAAAATGAAAAAGAAAAACTTAAAAACTCACAAATGAAGAATCCATATAACTTTATCAGATCTGCTTCTCTATGTCTGTGTATTTATATGCTTCATATATATAATATTTTGCTAACAAACTATATAAAAGAGCTCTAATTAATTGGCATATTTATGCACTTAAATAAAATATTTTATCAAAAAAATTAACTACAATGCTTTGTAGTTCACATGACTCTAATAATCTTTGAATAATAAAGATAGCTCTAAAGATTACGGGTACAATAACATTATTTCTTCAACATTTAGACATTTGGTCTAAATTAGGCAGGTCCGATATTCTCTTTGCTGTTTTAAGGTTATAAATATCTGTGACTTTCTGTAATTGTCCAACCTGCCTGCATTAGAGCCAGTAGCTTCTAGGTAAAGCCTGGGGACATGTTAAGTTAGCCATGCCCCCTAGCTATGTTGGAAAGCGTCAGACATTATCTTCATTTCTGTCCTGTGTCCTAGGCTCTGCACTTGATATGAAATTAAAACTGCTTTCACTAAAAATAAAAGTTGTGAAGATTTAACGCTGTAACACGTGTAATTGATACTACTGAGAAAACATTTACATTCAAGGCATATAAAAATTATAAAATGTCTTTTCATAAAAAATTATAAAAAGACCTAAAGATATGATTTTTGTTTTAAAAAGTAATCTTGTCTAAATTAGAGGTTTTAAAAGTTGTCTTAAGTTAAAAAAATAATAGGACAAAACGTAAGGTTTAAGCAAGTTATAAAAGATTTGTAGAAGATTGGTCTTGTAAAGAAAGTTCTGTGTGTGTGAGTAGCTTGCCAAAACTTCAAGCGGGTTACTTAGTTTTTCTACACAATGATCGTTAATGTAAAAATCACAAAACACAGGCCCAGAATCTGCACGCTTATGTGCGATAAACAGAGTTTTCATTGAGCATTAATCAGTTGTTTAGTAGAAAGTTGTAAACAGTTAGAGTCAAACTGATTTAGATTCGATAGGTTTGTTTATAAGGTTTTATGTAAAAATTGGGTTTGACATTAATAAAACACTAATGCAAAGGTAAAATTTGGTTTTCTCTTTAAACAAGATTTCTGTATAATACTGAGAGATAATAAAGTATTTTTTGTCTTCTAAATAAACTGGAAAAAGTAGGGGAGAGAGAAGATAAAGACTCAGATGGCCTCATGCTGACCTTATTTGGTCCTGTTGTTGGGAGAACAGAGTCTCCTCTCTACCAATGAATAAAGGCTTTTCCCTTTTTAAATTTTTGAGCTATCATTTTGGCTAAGCAAATGATTTGTGGTTATCTGGGATTCTATTTGGTGATATGAAGTGTTTTAAGCCTTTAACACTCGCAAACTTTGAAAAATAAAATTATAAACTAAGAATTTTTATTTTAACTCATTAGTCTTTTAAGTATTAGGTCCCCTGAAGTCCAAAAGAGACATATTTCGTTTATTTGGTATATTAATCTACAGAAAACATTGTCAAATACAAAATTATGTATAACTTTCTTTGGGTTATATTTATATAAATATGTTATTAGTATGTATTCCAAAATTATATGGTTCCTATAATTCTAATATGTCTTCGTATATGTTATCCGTAATAATTATGTTTATTATGTTAAATTGTTATGTGCCACAGAAATGACCGGATTTCTCTGTCGATTGTGTCTTTAACAATGGCCTCGTTGGACACAGTGGCTCATGCCTGTAACGTCCTCACTGGGCACGGTGGCTCGTGCCTGTAATACTAGAACTTTAGGAGGCTAAGATGGGAGGATTGCTTGAGCTCAGCTATTTGAGATCAGCCTGAGCAAGATAGTGAGACCTTATCTCTACAAAAAAATGAAAAAATTAGCTGTATGTGGTAGCACTTGCCTGTGGTCCCAGCTCCTCTGGAGGCTGAAGAAAGAGGACTGCTTGATTCCAGGAAGGTGAGGCTACAGTGAGCCTTAATTATGCCACTGTACTCCAGCCTGGGTGGCTTGAGACCCTGTCTCAAAAAAAATCAAAGTAAAATTAATAAAACAGTGGCTGTCCTGAGATAATTGTCATGCACAGATTACTGTAGTTCTTTTTTTTAAAACTATTCAAAAAGTGTTTGCTTTTTGAAATGTTCTCCTGAATACAGGTTTCTCATAACTAAAGATTGGGGCATTGAAATAGGAAAAAAACAAAACAAACTACCAGGACTATCATAGATAGCTGTATGTTTATGGGGACTGCTGGCTCAAGGTCAGACAAAGTTAACTTCATGGACTGAACTAATAGAAGACCAAAATAATCCTTTTATGACTTGTTGCTTGAAAAGTTGCTGAGCCTTTTTCTCATTTTTCAGAGTCAAGACAACATTTTTCTTTTCAGCTATTTACAGCTTCTCATGATTGAGTAAAGTATATTCCTGTGAGCAAAAGTTGAAAGATAGTTCATATTCTCTACTTGATTTCTCCAGAATTTGAAAATTATTTATGAGTATTCTATACTATGGAGATATAGTTATTGACCTAAGTACAATAAGAATCTGATTTCTTTTGTAACAGAACACACCTGGAGGCACAGATTATTTTACCAAAGATATGGTTATTTTACCAGTGGAATGGCCTACTTTCAAATACAAACAGACAGGCTTAAGGAATTAAAGTTGACTAACAGACATGATAAAAGCACCTTGAAGAAACTGGCCTCGTAACTATCTACCAGGCCTTGCACAGGGTTCCTGACCTGTGGTAAGAAAAAACTGTCACATTCTGACAGGCCTATGATTCCCAAATTATCCTGGGAGCTGAAGAAGAGAGAAATTCAACCAATGTGTACGAGTATTTGCAGGCACAGATACATCCCTTCAAGGCTTTTTTAAAAAGTCCAATCTGAGATTCCTTAGGGAACAAAGTTCCAGCAAACCCAGCTTAGAAAGAGCTAATATGGGAAATAATTATTCTTGCTGAACTTCACACAAATAATCAGGCTAACTATAATAATACTGAAACTTATTTTGCAAATAAATGTGTCCCACTATGGTATGTCTTAAATAAAAATGAAAACTAGAGAGCGAAACATTATATTTCAGAAAAATACTATAGCACACCTGTTGTTAGATTCTAGTCTTGTCTATTGTTTTTGAGCTTTTTATTATTTTCTGTACTTTGGAATGAATCCTGAAATCTCTCAGAGCTAAAGTCCTCAAACTAATCCATTCACATTTTTCTTCCCCTTTTCTGACCTGGACTCAATGAAATGGCTACAACTTTCTTCCGGAGGCCCTGCATGCTGAAGCTTATCCCTTGAGATACAGATGAAAAATACTTGAGATTGTTATTGCTATCCTGCTTTGCAACTTAAAAATGCTTTGAATCTAACATCTGGATACATTGTGCCCAACATCAACCTTTGTTATTATTTTCTATTTCCATACAAATGCCAGTTATTAAAATATTTTTTGCCTTAATCACATAAGGGAGCCTACTTCATTTGCAGTGACACCTCCTGGAATGAAACACAGCTAGGATATATTCGGAGAACTAGGAAACTAACTAAAAAGATATGAGATGGTATATTTAAATTTGCTCTTTCCTGTTTATCCCAATTTGTCTTTCTAACAACCTCTGACCCAAATCTCTCTTGACTACTGATCCCATGTCTGATTGGTTCTTAGGGCTATTCAATGTAATCCTTCAGGGATTTAGACGAATTATATAAGGACTTCTGAAGCTAGGACTTCCACTCCTTATATTAGGACCCATTATCCTAGAGTTTGCTGTTCACTTAAGTGCTGTACTAAAACTGTGGATGACAGTACTAACATCTGTCATGCAAGCCTAGGAACCCCAACCAGGCATCTGCGAATACATGCAGACAGCTACAAAGCAGTTTCATTCCATCTACTCTGGGGCCAAACCCTATCTCAAGTATACCCCTTGTCAGCAGAAAGAAGTTAGAATGGTCTTTGGCCTTTTCCCAACTCTGTACCTCACACCTTAAGAACAAGATGCAATGAAACTCAGAAGGGGAAATTGAAATCTCGTTTGCAAAAACAGTAATTGAGAAAATTACGACAGGGAGAGAGATATGACCTAAGTGACTTCATCTTGCATTCAACCTCCAAGTGGCCCTTGTTTATTCCTGGGCAAAAACAAAACCAACTTTGGAAGAAATTTACTTTGTAGCTTAATTTTGAAACAAAGATAATAACAGCTCCTCCCTGAAACAAAACCCCTCATTGTTTGGGGACCACAATCACCTTTGTAAAACTAACAAATTAACCACGGTATTAGAAAGCATGGCTCGGGAGTCACACAATCAGAGGGCACAAGATTAATAAACTCCCCAATGGCTCCTATATATAACATTACTATTATAAAACCTAAGATTGGTGTTTGAGGTATTTCTCATAACTTGCATTCTGACAGATCAGCAGGTGCCACCCAAACCAGTAAACTGGCTTATCTGGATATGTGGCCCCCATCCAGGAGCTGAGTCAGCAAAGAAGATGGCTTTGACTTCCTAAGAGTTCATCCCTGACCCAACCAATCAGCATGTCCCTTTCTCTAACCCCCTGCCCACAAAACTATCTATAAAAACGCTAGCCTCTGAGTATTTGGAGAAGCAGTTTAGAGTAATATGAAAACTCTGCTCTCTCTTTTAGCTGGCTCTATATGTATAAAATGTTCTCTATAGTAATTCCCTTATATTGGTAAAGTGGCTCTATCTGGGCAGCAGCCAACATGAACACAGTGGGCATTAACAACCCAAATGCCGAGTTTTGTATCAAGAAAACTTGTTTTGATTTCATGGGCTGACAGAGGAGACTTTAGATTTTAGAACTTTCTGCTGGTGCTGGAACAATTTAAGCCTTGGAACTATAGGAATGAAATAAAATTTTTGTGACAGGTTGTGATTTTTAGAGAGTCAGAAGTGCAGTGCTAGGGTTGGAATATTGCTTCCTTTCCAAATTTATGCTGACATTTCATCCCTAATATGGCAGTGTTGAATTATGGGGCCTTTAAAAGGTGATTGGATCATGAAGAGTCTGACCCCATAAGTGAATTAATCCCTTCATGGATCAATACATTAATATTTAAAGATTAATAGTCTATTATGAGAGAAGAGTGGCTTGTAAGAAGGGAGACATGATCTTGCATGTCAGCAAGCTCTACTCCATTGCCATATGATACCCTGTAGACTTCAGAACTCTTCAGAGAGTCCCAACCAGCAACAGGATCTCGCCACACACAATCTGCCAAACTTGGACTTTTCAGTCTCCATAACTGTATGAAATACATGTGCTTTCTTTATCAACTACCCAGTTTCAGGTTTTCTGTTATCAGTAACAGAAAATGGACTAAAACAAAGTCTTAGTATTACTATTCCCTGTTATTAAGTTCAATGGATTATTACAACCATTCCAGACAAGAATACAACTGCTCCAGATGTTTCAGGAATGAAGGTTTGCATCACCCTGCCAGGTAAAGACCCAGGACCAGCAAAGGGGCTTGCTGAAGACAAAGAGAATACAGAATGGGTAGCAGTAGAAGGGAGTTATAAATACCAGACAGGGCCGGGCACAGTGGCTCATGCCTGTAATCCCTGCACTTTGGGAGGCTGAGGCAGGTGGATCACGAGGTCAGGAGATTAAGACCATCCTGGCTAACACGGTGAAACCCCATCTCTACTAAAAATACAAAAAATTAGCTGGGCGTGGTGGCGGGCGCCTGTAGTCCCAGCTACTCAGTGAGGCAGAAGAATGGTGTGAACCAGGGAGGCGGAGCTTGCGGTGAGCGGAGATCATGTCACTACACTGTAGCCCAGGAGACAGAGTGAGATTCTGTGTCAAAAAATAAAAAATTTAAAAAAAATGATAAATTTAATACATGCATACATACCAGACAGGACCAGGTGACCAGTTACAGAAACAAGGATTAAAATTGTCACTAGTATTTCCTATCTACTTTGTTCAGAATATATTTGCATGTTATATATGAATATATTAGGCAAATAACATTGTTTTTATTTCTCTCTTCTTCTTTTATCACAAAACACAAGAATGTGTTAACTTGATACTAACAGTTAAGTGTTAGCAATTTAACATACTTGTATTGAAGTTATGGGGTATCAGGAGAAGAGTAAACATCACCCACAAACTTCCACTGCTCTTAAGACAAATACTATAGTGTGTTTTGGTTGCACACAGGATGGTTGCATCGTGTTAGGTAGAAGTATTGCCTTGTTATTGTCTGTATCTAAAGATTAGTTATGGCTTAAGGTGATACATATAGGTGCCAACTAGAAAGGTGCTGGACTTGTCATGGTTAATTTAAGGTGCTGACTGGATTAAAGAATACCTAGACAATTGGTAAATCATACTTCTAGGTGTGTCTGCCAGGGTGTTTCCAGAGGAGGTTGGTATGAGTCAGGGAATTTAGAGGGAAAAATCCACCCTCAATGAGGGAAGGCAGCATACAATCTCCTTGGGGACCAAATAGAACCAAAAACGAAAAAATTATAAAAGTTTTCCTGTGTCTCTCCAGGAGAAAGTATACTCCTTTTCCTGCCCTTGGAAAATACAACTCCATGATCTATGACCTTGAAACTCCAGAACTTATACCAGTAAATGCCCTGGATTCTCAGGCCATTGGTCCCAAACTGAGAATTACACCAAGAGCTTCCCTGGTTCTGAAGATTTCAGCTTTGGACTGAGCCATCACGCTACAGCATCCAAGGTCCTTAAACTCGCAGATGGCTGTCTTGGGAATTCTCCGTCTCTACAATGTTACACGAGTAAATCCCCAAACAAAATGCCATTCATCTAACTATTGTCTGTCTATCAACTCTCCAACTACGTATCTATCTACCTACCTACCTACCTATCTACCTCCCTGTAGTTGTCTCACTGGAAAAAACCTGACAAATATACCCATAAAGACTTCAGACAAATGGGGCAATAGCATGTCTTTCTCTAGTTGCTCCTCCACCACCCCTGCTGCTTATGAGTGTGTGGCCTGGAGAGCTCTTCATTTTCATTGGTACTTCAAGGAATGCTGGCCTCTTCTTACTGGCGTTGGTTAGTAATACATTACTAACGCCATTATACACATTGTGTTGAGTTGCCTCCTCTGTATTTCACTTGACAAACATGCATGGACCTCACTTTTCTCCCACTTAGCACTCTCCTAAAGAGTGGTTACCTTGGTAGAAATTAACTAGACACAGGTCAGACAGGAGCCACAGGGTGTCTTACAGTATAAACAAGTACTCTCTGAGAAGGATACCTGGATGTAAGCTGGACAGTTCGGCTTCAGGCCATCCATCAGGATAAGCAAGCATCCCATGAAAGGCACAGCCAGTACCAAACCCTGAGTCGTACTGGGCAAGGCTATAGGTTATAGCCACTGTCCAGAGAGGCCTTAACAGCAAACAGAAGTAAAAATAAAACACATGCTGTGTGATAATTTTACAAACTATAGTTCCAGGAATCCTTGAGAGGGAAATAAAAATGGCAAAGCATTATTTGAAAGTTTGCGCTGGAGTTGTAGTTCTCCAAAGATAAGGAAAAATCTCAGGCCTGGTGCAGTGGCTCACACCTGTAATCCCAGCACTTTGGGAGGCCGAGGTGGGTGGACCATGAGTTCAGGAGATTGAGACCATCCTGGCTAACACGGTGAAACCCCGTTTCTACCAAAACCAAAAAAATTAGCCGGGCATGGTGGCAGGCACCTGTAGTCCCAGCTACTCGGGAGGCTGAGGCAGGAGAATGGCATGAACCTGGGAGGTGGAGCTTGCGGTGAGCTGAGTTCGCGCCACTGCACTCTCGCCTGGGTGACCGAGTGAGACTCCAACTCAAAACAAACAAACAAACAAACAAACAACAACAACAAAAACTCTATCTCGAGGATTTGAACCCTAATAATAGAAAGGAAACAGTGATCTCTGTAACTTATTTATGTATTAATTTAATTTATTTATTTAATGGGGTTTCACTATGTTGCCCAGGCTGGAGTGCATGGTTATTCACTAGCACAATCATAGCACACTACACAGCCTCAGACTCCTGGTATCACATGATCATCTTACCAACCCTCCCTAGCAGCTGGGACTGACTACAGGGGTGTGCCACCACTCTTGCACAGATACAATTTTTAAATCAAGAAAGTTGCATTTCTTTTTCTTCTTTCCCATAGTCATTCTAATCATGTGAAGAATGATCATACAAATCATTTTATGATTAGTAACTGAAGATGTAGATGCATTATAGTTTCCATACAATCTTTTATGCTGTCCACTAGTTACTTGGATCAACTTTAGTTTTGGATACTTGAGAAGAAGAATGGGCTTTAGTGTTCCCTGAAGAATAGAGTGAGTAAAATAGAAACTCATCTCATTTATATTCTATAATGTTATTGCATTTGTACTATGAGTTTTAGGTTCCATTAAGGCTTAATTAACAGGAAGACCTGATGTCAAATATATGAGCCATGTCTACACTTCTATTTATTTTGAAATAATTTTAGATTCATAGAGAGTTGTTAAAACTCTTACAAAAAGTGGATATACCCTTCAATTTCCTGCAACATTAATATCATACACATAACCATAGACTATCTGTGAAAACTCACAAACTGACAAAGGCACAAAACTATTAACTAAAGTACTGACTATCTTCATATTTTACCAGGTTTTCCACTACTGCCATTTTTCCTTTTTTGGATCTAATCAAGGATAACATACTATGTTTACCATCAAGTGTATTATTGTTTATTGCAGCATAGCCAATTACCACATAGCTTAGTGGCTCAAAAGCACACACAAATTACTCACAGTTTCTCTGGGTCAGGAATCTAGATGTAGATGATTGCCAAAGCTGAGGTCTCACCTGAAGGATCAGCTGGGGAGGAATCATCTCCTAAGTTTATGTGATTGACCAGGTTGAGAAGATTACACTGATGAATTATTCCAAACCTTTAAAATATCAACAGCAATTTTTTACTAACTGTTCTCCAAAAAAATAAAATAACGGAGAAGAGATCAGTGTGCAGTGTGTCCTATAAGGCAGTTTCCTCTGAGGTTAAAACCAGACAAAGACAATCCAAAAAAGGAAAACTATAAACTAATATGCTTTATGGATACCTAGGCAATAATTCTCAAGGAAATAGTTTCAATACAAATCAGGATTGTAAAATAGAATTAAACACTAATTTATTTATTTATTTATTTACTCAGGATCATAAGTTTGGTAAAACATATAAAAAGAATTAGTGTAATAACTATATTAATATAATGACAAAATTTTCATGATCACATCTAAAAATATGCAATAAGCACTTTCCAATTCAAAAATCCACTCACAGAAAACACTACATTTTGCATAAAGGGAATGTTCTTACCTAAAACAGGCACCTATGAAAAATTCACATGACAACACATGGTATCAAGTAGGTCTCAGTAATATTCCCAAAATTATAAACACAAAAGGTTACCTATTCCCACTAATTCAACTAAACATTATGCTTGAGGACATAATTTATAAAAGTAGGATAGAAAAATAAATATAAGACTTCCAAATTGAAAGGGAAGTCAAACAATCTATTGGCCAGTGACATAACCTAATATATAGAAAATCCTAAAAAATCCACTAAAATAACGTTGAAACAAAAACAAAATTCAGTATGCATGATCAATGTAATAAATTGCATTCTTATACAACACACACTAATCAAATAATGAAACTCAAAATAATTTCCTTTAACACGGCATCAAAAAGGAAATATATTTGAAAATAACATAATAACCGCAAGATATATATACTAAAAATTACAAATAATATTGAAGTACTAAAGAAAACCTAAATAAATGAATACAAGAATTAGTGTAATATACTATATAAACTAGATTTTCATTGATCAGAAAGCTATTAAGTATTAACCAAGATGCTTAACTTTCTAAATGCATCTTCAGATTCTATACAAGCCCTACTAAAATTGTAACTAATTTTTTTTCATTTTTAGCAGTTCTTGGACCACTGATTCTAAAACACACAGAAAAATGCAACCGATCCAGAATAGCCTAAAGAATGTTAAATATTTTTTACAGAAACTCAAATGATGTTTATAGAAAGTCTGCCCATAGGGGAATGGGGCATAATTCCCTACTTTCTATGTATGCGCTGGGCATAGTGATGTTTTTGCCAAAAGGCACAACATGAAAAGAGGAATAATATTAATTTTATGTGAAGGAAACTGAGCTAAACTGCCTCATCCATGTGATCAAATAACATTAACCATGATAAAGCAGCTGGGCACAGTAGCTCACACCTGTAATCCCAGCACTATGGGAGCCTGAGGTGAGAGGATCGCTTGGGGCCAGGGCTTAGAGACCAGCCTGGGCAATGTCTTGAGATTCTGCCTCTATCAAAGTAAAAGTAAAATTAAATCACCCAGATGTGGTGGCACATGCCTATAGTCCCATCTACTCAAGAGGCTGAGGTGGAGGATCATTCAAGCCCAAGAGTTCGAGGCTGCAGTGAGCTTTGTTCACGCCACTGCCCTCCAACCTGAGGAACACAGTGAGACCCATCTCAAAAAAAAGAAAAAAAAAGTGATAGAGCATGTTGATACTATGTACTCTTGTCACAGTATCATGAGAATAAAACCTTCCCTCTGTGGTTTTCCTCTGCTAAATCCACAACGGCCATCCAGTCATTAGGAAAACACCAGAGACATCCCAAAGGAGGGATTTCAATGACATCAGAAATAGGAAACATCTGAGAAACTGGCACAAGATACCTAAATGTGATGCGGTGTCCTGGGCGGAATCCAGGAACAGAATATGGATGTTACGCAAAAACAGAACATCTGATCAATTGTGAATGTTTGCGAATGATAATGTATAATATTGGTTCACCAACTGCAACAAGTGTTTCAAATGAATGTAAGAATTTATAAAAGGGAAATTATGTGTTGAGTATATATAAATTCTCTGTATGTACTTCCAACTATTCTGTAAATCCAAAACTATTGTAAAATAGATTTAAAAAAAAACAAATAAATAGCCCGGGCGTGGTGTCTCATCCGTACACTTTGGGAGGCCGAGGCGGGTGGATCACGAGGTCAAGATCATCCTGGCCAACAAGGGGAACCCCGTCTCTACTAAAAATACAACCATTAGCCGGCCGTGGTGGCGGCGACTGTAGTCCCAGCTCCTCGGGAGGTTGAGGCAGGAGAATCGCTTGAACCCGGGAGGCGGAGCTCGCAGGGAGCCGAGATTGTGCCACTGCACTCCAGCTTGGCAACAGTGGGAGATTACATCTCAAAAAAAAAAAAAAAAAAAAAAAAAACCCAAAAAACAAAAAAAAAACACAAGCAAACAAGAAAAATAAATAAAACATATATTTTTAAAATTATACTATTGAGCTTACTAAGCAGTACACTGTCGATCTTGTAGTGTCCCTGGTGCTCACTTCCCTATTCCTACCCTTTTGTTACCCTGGTGAAAATTACTATTATTTTTAATTTTCCTTTTTCCATTTGCAAACTTTTCTTTCTTAGTTTTGGTCTCTAAATCTGTATTTGTAAATAATGTCCTGTTCGCTGTTTCTTGTCTTCACAAATAGACAATTACATGTCTCTATCTATATGGCTCATTAAAACATGAGAAACATTCAGAGAAATCCAGATTCTGATACATTTTACAAATTATGTGACCTGTTTTCTCACAAAGGCCAAGATCAGCAAAGTAAGTGAGGACTGAGAACCTGTCCCAGATTAAGTAAGACCTGATGTTGGCAGGTGAGCGCTCAGATGGTGCGCAATGATCCTCACAGCTTGGTGAACATAACCCAATACTCTAAGCCTTTCCTTTTGACTTTGGGGAGAAACTGAGACTTGCTTTGATACATCAGAAGACTACAACGTGATACGAATCAGAAGACTACAACGTGATACGATGTCACTTGAATAATCATGTTACCTAAGATTATGATACCTGTCTTGCCGCAAGCTCTCTCCCATGGTGGCTTTGATGACACACTCTGCCATGGGAGAGAAGCCAACATAGGAAATAACTGAATGCAGCCTCTGGCCACAGACAGCAAAAAACTGAGGCCCCCGTTCCAGTATCCTGCCCTAGAGGTTGCAATTTATATTTACAACTAATCTAAGCTCCTTTCATATAAAATCATACTCCTTCAGAAGTAGTGTAACCATCTTATAATAGTTCTATTTCTTCCTTTTTCCTGCATTTTTCCTTTTGTCTCTCTTTTCCTGTCTTTTATTTTACTTATAGGTGTGTATATATCTTATACTTACAAAAATATAATTAAATCAATTGCTTTTTTTTTGAAACAGAGTCTTGCTCTGTCACACAGGCTGCGGTCCAGTGGTGCGTTCTCAGTTCACTGCAACCTCTGCCTCCCGCATTCAAGCGATTTTCCTGCCTCAGCCTCCTAAGTAGCTGGGATTACAGATGTGTGTCACAACGCCCAGCTAAATTTTGTATTTTTTTTTAGTACAGATGGGGTTTCACCGTGTTGGCAAGGCTGGTCTCGAACTCTCGACCTCAGGTGATCCACCCACCTGGGCCTCCCAAACTGCTGTGATTACACACCTGAACCACCGCACCCAGCCTTGCTACTATTTTTTTGAAAGGCACCTGTCTGCTGTTGAATATAATTATTTTAAATAAGCTGTTATATGTAAGATCAATTAAGAATATGAAAATTAAAAGGGTGGGCACACGAATGCCTAAACAGCTAAATAAAATACTTACGTTTTGTATAGCTAGTTAGATCATTCCTATAAGCCAAGATTACAATAGTTCAATGTATACAATTCATAGACAATTCAGTTATATAACCTTACCTTTTGACTTTTAGTTGTTGGCTCTTACATTGCTTAAAAGGGGTTTCAAGGATTAATGACTGCCTGCTCACCTTCATTCCAGTCTGGTCTACAACATCTAATTGGATATAAGACTTTTGATTCTCAATCCCACCATAGTGGGGGCAGCAAGGAACATGATAGACCCAGGTCAGGTGGCATGCCACTGTGGCATTGACATGAGAAAAAATAAAAGCGTGGCCACCGATACTGCCTCTGGCATACCTTGACAAAAAAGAGGAATATAAACTATAAAATAAAATCCTAAGCCCCTGCCAACTTAATGGACACTCCCTACCCACATATTAGCCACAGAAACCTGAAAAACTAATTCAGGCCATGACAACAAGAGGGGTGTTGAACATGCTTCACTGTATCTTCCTCCCATTATGGGAATTTAGGCATAACTGATCAGCATTAATGTTACAATAAAAATTGTAAAACAGACTGTTTATAACAATAAAATTCCAAATTATAAACAGGATTTAGGAACATGCCAGGCAAGAGTTAAGTCGCACATTCCTACGCTTTTAAAAAAGCAGACTATGCTTACAATTGCCACAAGGTTATTGTGGTTCTCTAGCAGCAAAACAAGCACTAGCCTCAAGATAAGCTGACTGACTGACCCCAGCCACTGTTCCACCTGCCATAACTACAGCTTGAAGTAGACAAGAGACCAATTTCAGTAACTTTCTCCTGATAAAAGATCACTGACCATAAACCAGCTATGGCCCGTTTACAGTAAATGCACACTTGCATGCCTTTGTCCTCAAAAGAACTTTTGAAATATAGGGCATAATGATAATACATTTAAAAGTTAAGTCTCCACCCCAAAATAAATGAGTCATATGTTCCATGGATATTTGTTAATACACATGGGTCAGGACCACCTTCACGAGTATGTACAACTCCTGCTGTAGCCTGTTAAATATGTATAGTTAACCAACATGTCCTCATATCTCCACAGCAGCTCTGGGTACAACTGACACTTGGGGCTTTGCACTGTAATTAAGACTAAATGCTGTGTGTACTTCCTGGATAACTCCAGAAACATATCCTCAGCCCTAAAAGACATGCACAAGCAAACTAATGCTATCTCTAATCTCACGATGTCTTTAAATCATATGGCTTTAGATATTTTCACTGCAGCCGGGGGTGGTACTTAACATTCATTAAGGTTGACCATTTTACACACACACACACACACACACACACACACACACACACACACACACCCCCCAGATTATTCTTACAATATAATATAACCCAAGCTATGCATGTAGATACCCATATTTCTGCTATAGATGCCCTCTCTCAGGACTCTATGACATCATGATTTAGTCGGCTTCCTGGTGCAAACAATACTTTTATATATATAATTAATACTGTTAAATGCCCTCTTCAGCTGCTATGAGCTTTATTGCTGTTGTACACTCTACATGGAGACGCAGGAAATCATTCTCAGAAATTCTTGGATCCTCACACCATACATGCACAGTAAGTTCCTGCTGGAAACTCAAGAATATTTCCAACTCCAAGTAAACAGATTCCATTCTAATGCTCTATAACTATGCCCCCTTTCAGTAGGAAGCAGACCAAATGAGTATGACGCTCCAATCCCATACAAATAAAGGGGAATATTACAGTGGGTGCTGTAACCAAGTACTTCATTTTCCTTAAAAAATAGTTACTTTTTCTCTTTCTCCTGTGTGTTCACGTCTTAACTTAGCTCCTTAGAAATGCAAATTCAAACCCGGGCGCAGTGGCTCAAGCCTGTAATCCCAGCACTTTGGGAGGCCGAGACTGGCGGATCACGAGGTCAGGAGATCGAGATCATCCTGGCGAACACAATGAAACCCCGTCTCTACTAAAAAAATACAAAAAACTAACCGGGCGAGGTGGCGGGCACTTGTAGTCCCAGCTACTCGGGAGGCTGAGGCAGAAGAATGGTGTAAACCCGGGAGGCGGGGCTCGCAGTGAGCTGAGATCCGGCCACTGCACTCCAGCCTGGGCGACAGCAAGACTCCGTATCAAAAAGAAAAAAAAAATTAAAAAAAGAAACGCAAATTCAAACTTTTCTCTCCTTCCTTTCCGCCAGCCAAACAACCAGCAAGCAGTGTCAGCTTAGCTAAGTATAGGTTTTCTTAGAAACTACCAAATCTTCAACCAAAATAAGCATCTGCCAGGATTCTCCTCCATAGAGAGATTGTCTCAAGACATCAGTTAATCCACAACCTGACTCTGTCCCCAGTGATGCTGGGCAGACTAACGAATGACCCATGACTGAAGATAAATCATCCAGCGAGTCATGTGGATCCTGCACCTCCACACCCCTTCTCCATGCCCTGCTTGCCAATATTTCTTCTTAAAACCCTGTTTTCTGCCCAGAAAACTCACGCGGTTCCTATAGATATAAATCCAGCCCTTCCACACACATTGCTAACCTCTGGAATAAAGTGATTTTCTTCTTTTTTTTGGAAACGGACCCTCGCTATGTCCCCCAGTAGCTGGGATTATAGGCGCGCGCCACTGTGCCTGGCTAATTTTTGTATTTTTAGTAGAGACAGGGTTTCGCTATGTTGGCCAGGCTGGTCTTGAACTCCTGACCTCAGGTGATCATCCCGCCTCGGCCTCCCAAAGTGCTGGGATTACAGATGTGAGCCACCACGCCTGACCAGTGACTTTCTTTTTACTACCCTTCTGTTATTGTATTTTGCAAGTGGCCATGGCCAAACCAGAGTTCGGTAACAAAATGGTGCCAGGTTGAATACAATAGATGAGGGGCACTTTTATCCTTAAAGCAGGATCTGTTAATTCTGCTTACAGCACTGAAGCCCACAGACCCTGGATGCTGCCACACCTAGCAGAGCAAATGCCCATCTATTATTACATAATTCCATACAATATCAGTGCTTTGGCTCTGTTGACTGCTCATGTCACACATCTTGAGCAAGTGTTCCCAACCCTCGCATGTTTTTTGACTAAGACAACAAAAATTAAAATCTAAAAAGAGCACAAGCATGAAAGCCTTTTGAGAATATTAAGGTAGATGAAAATGACAATAAATAAAAAATTGAAATTCCCTTTTTACAAGCCAATGGCACAAAGATATTTTCTGATTACAGCACTCAATGTACACATTTTCGAAGCGGTATTTTTTATATCTCTGAGAACTAAAACCAAATTTAATAATCACTCATCAAAAATAAGAAAATAATTAATATCTAACAGAATAGGTGATCTGTACAAAGACATGTCATGTACACATTTATGGAAGTCAGATGGAATGAATTACGGAGTCCAGCCATTGTCTAAATCTTTGTGTAAGGAGAAAGTAAGGCAACATCATGCAGTTCACACCTGCACAATTAAGAAGTGGTTGCTCCTTGTATTCAGACGCGAAGTGTTACTGTACTGCTACACAAATCAATACCTTGTTAACCTTTCACATGAACAGAAACTAAGCCATATAATGGAAAGTTTCACACATCTTTTTAAGCATGAGAATCTGAGTCAATTTTGCCTTGTGGCTTCCAGAACAGTTTCTGTCCTTCTCCTTTTCAACCAGAGATATTTCAGAGAAAATTTGCAGAAAAACAAAAAACAGAGAACGTGTAACATCAGTCTTTTCTAATAAAAGTGATATTCACATTAAATTTAGGAAAGAGAAATATGAGAAAAGATTAAAATAATTAAAAGTGTTCATTGAAAAATAATTGTGAATCCATTTTTAAAACAGAGGAATAAACACCTTAAATATACAACACAAAAATTAAAATTTGGTTTTAGATGATGCTTATGAGAGTAAAAAAAGAAAAAAATATATACTCAAGTGTTAAACACATTTGCACAACAAATCATATCAAAATCAGGATAAATATTACAACGCAAGAAATAAAGTCTTAAGGTGTCATTGGTCAGCCTGCAAAATCACTATTGAACAAACTCAGCCTTATTCAAAACTGAATTCCTCATCTCACCAACAGAAAGGGCAGGCAGCTGCTGCCCTTGCACATGGAGACCCCATACAGTGGCTCTGAGCTCAGAGGCTCCCATGTGGCTCTGACTTTGGTGGGCATGGTCTGGAGGAGAAGGAACCTGTCACAGAGTCGTCTACACCAGTGCAGGAGGTTACTATGGCTGCATCTCAAGGTTTTCAACACTACTGGCTGTTGTTGAAAGTATTTATACATAAAGTGGGGAGTGGTGTTGGGGGATTGTCTAAGATTCACAAGGATATTAAGGGAATCAAGAGTTTACAGCAACAATTTAAGTTCTAAACCAGCCAGGTGCGGTGGCTCATGCTTGTAATCCCAGCACCTCAGGAGGCTGAGTTGGGGGGATTGCTTGAACTCGGGACCTCGAGATCAGCCTGGGCAACAAGACGAAACCCCATCTCTACAAAAAATACAAAAAAAAATTTAACTGGGAAGAGTTGTGCACCTGTGGTCCTAGCTATTTGGGAAAGTGAGGTGGGAGGACTGCTTGAGCCCAGAAGTCAAGGCTCCAGTGAGCCAAGACCTTGCCACTGCACTCCAGCCCAGGTGTAAGAGCGAGATCCTGTCTCAAAAAAAATTAACATTTTTTTTTTTAAAGTTCTAAACCTACAGCATTATTGAAGGTACAGCTGAAAGTACTGGTGTAGGTGCAAGGCATGCAGGTTGTTACATTTTCTACTTCATTATGGAGAAGCTCCGTGGTTAAAAGAAGAGGCTCTGGGCCAGGCACAGTGGCTTACACCTGCAATCTTAGCACCCTGGGAGACAAAGCAGGGAGGATTGCTTGTGGCTAAGAGTTCTACACTAGCATGGGAAACATAGGAAGACCTGGTCTCTACCAAAACAAACAAACAAACAAACAAACAAACAAACAAAAACCTAATTAACCAGGCATGGTGGCTTGTGCCTGTAGTCCTAGCTATTCAGGAGGCTGAGAGGGGAGGATCATTTGATCCCAGTAGTTCAAACACAGAGTCTCCTCTACGATTGAGTCACTGTACCCTAGCTGGACAACAGGACAAAATCCTCTCTCTCTCTTAAAAAAGAAAAAATACAAAACAATCTTTGGAGAGAAAAGTATTGTCCTAAATAGACTCTCTTAATCATAAGACAGTGTAGGCTGAGTGTGGTGACTCACACTTGTAATCCCAGCACTTTGGGAGGCCGAGGTGGGCAGATCACCTGAGGTCAGGAGTTCAAGACCAGCCTAGCCAATATGGTGAAACTCCATCTCTACTAAAAATACAAAAGAATTAGCCAGGTGTGGTGCCGCATACCTATAATCCCAGTTACTCGGGAGGCTGAGGCACAAGAATCGCTTGAACCCAGGAGGCGGAGGTTGCAGTGATCCATGATTGCGCCATAGCACTACAGCCTGGGCAACAGAGTGAGACACTGTATCAAAAAAAAAAAATAGATAATAATAAGACTGTGAAATTTGCACAAAGATAGAAAAAACAACCAGTAACTTAAAAAATAAAAACAGAGCTAGAAAGCAGACATATAGATATATAAAAATTAATTTATACATTGATGCATGGGGGAGAGATCTCTTTTTAATAAAGTGTTCCAGGAAATTGAATATCCACAGGGAACAACCAAGATACGACCTTTGACCTCATATACACACAAAATCAATTCTAGTTAGTTCATAGGCTTAAATACAAAAATAATAGAGTATTCAGAACACAATTTAGGAAAATATTTTCATGACACAGGATAGCATGAGCTGTCTAACTAGACCTGAAAATTATTTAGCATGTAAGACAAGACACATTCTACACAGTCGAAGTGAGCAAAGACTGGGGCAGACAGTATCAAACTCAAGGGTCCTTTATACCTTTCCCGCAGAAAGTCAGCTCAGACTCCAAAATGGAGCACAGGAGTGAAAATCGTGCTCACTTCTTGAGATGTCAGTGTGCACTGTAGGAAATGATAACATACAAAGCATGCAGTATATTATCAAGCCTACATTAACCCCTAAAAAGTAATTTTCTAATAAATTGTGAGATACATCATTTCTGTCAACTGTAACATGTCATTACTTCATACACCAGAATGGAAGAACAAAACCACTAACAAATGAAGAAACTAATAATTTTATCACTTATAAATAAATCACATAATAATAATATAAATACATTACAATTACTGGTAAAACTGTTTTCAATGTGCATACATGTGGATATTTGTCTTGTGTCATTCCTATGATTCCATGGGATAGAACACACAAGAAAAACAAATTGACAAAGGTTTTCCTAAATTTTCTCTCATTCAGATGTAACTCTCCTGAATCACTCTTCAATTCATCTTGCCCATAATTTTCCCCATATTATTATCACCTGTGCTAATCTGAAGCTTTGGTGACGCTGCACTTCTTGTGAGATTCCTATGTTGCTCCTGTGAGCTTATCTTTCCAACCTTCTGAAACCTCCTATGCAAGATATGATGTTAATGATATGACCTGAAAACATCAATGGAAGGTTTACAGACGAAACTCATGTATATGTAAATGAGGACAATAACATTATGGTTGCCTTCTCGTCAATAGTGTTTTACACTGTCAAATTTAAGGTGCACCTGCGTTTCATAAATATGAAAATGTGCCCTCTACGATGAGTGGAATACACTGTCCTCTGTGACTGCCAATTTCTCAGTGTTAGATTATGGTGGCTCATCAAACTGTATTCTTATCTGTTATTGAAGGAATATGCTTAAATATTATCACATAAATTCACCAAGTGCATTTACATTCTACGTAGCTATTAGACACATTAGAGTTACTAGTGGAACACTAGAATTCTTATGTTATGCATGGAAATGTAGTTTTATGAACTATGGTTTAAGAAATCTACTGAGGAAGAAGATAACAATTATAAAGAGTTACTTGAAAAATTCACTGGAGTGATAGCTTTCTAAAGACCTAGAAAAAGCTGTATCTTGAAACTTTCCACTGCAGTCTTAGGAATATGACCAATGATCCTTGTAAGCTTTATTATAAACTCCATTTTTTCAGCTATAATATTTATGTAACTCGTTTTTCTTCATTCCCATTTGCCGTTTTAACCATATGGCTGGAGATCATAGAAATCACTTTATAATTAGTCACTGCAGACGTAGATGCATAATGGTCTTTATAAAATGTTTTAATCTGTCCCCTTGCTACTCTGGTCAATCCTAATTTAGGTACTTGGGTTTAGGTACTGGTTTTGGTGTTCCCTCAGGAATACACTGACAGAAGAAGAAACACATAAAGTATGAATTTCCGTATACCCAAAATTCAGTCAACCTCCTAAACGATGGGAGTTTCTTTATGTGTATGCAGAAACTCACATACAAAAAAAAAAGTCATATAATTTAGGAGGTTGACTGAATTTTCCCCTACAGTTTTAAATTCCAGCAAGGCTAAATTAAATACAGATAAAGTCATGTTCTCAAATATCCAAGACATTCTTCCACTGAACTCCAACTTCTAATCAGGTTAGAGTGTGGAGTCCAAGTGTTGGGTATTTGCCTGAAGATCTGTTCTAGAATTTGGTTTCTTTTAAATGGCATCTCTTTTAGAATTGTGGTGTCCAGGCCAGCCTCTAAGGAACTGTTGGTTTAAGGTATTGTGGGAAATCACATCTTCCATGCAGTTAGAGTGTGTCTGGGGACTCGCTGCTCAGCACTTTGTCATCTGCTTTCTCCACTCACTAGCATCCAACTGCAAAAAATCTGTTGTGTAAAAGATTCATATCCAGGTCTCTGTAAGTAGGGTCTGGCCTAAACCCATTTGTTAGAAACCTTTTCTTTTTTTTTCTTTTTTTGAGACGGAGTTGTTGCCCAGGCTGGAGTGCAGTGGCGCGATCTCGGCTCACTGCAAGCTCCGCCTCCCGGGTTCCCGCCATTCTCCTGCCTCAGCCTCCTGAGTAGCTGGGACTACAGGCGCCCGCCACCGCGCCCGGCTAATTTTTTGTATTTTTAGTAGAGACGGGGTTTCACTGTGGTCTCGATCTCCTGACCTTGTGATCCGCCTGCCTCGGCCTCCCAAAGTGCTGGGATTACAGGCTTGAGCCACCGCGCCCGGCCCATTTGTTAGAAACCTTTGTTGTACTCTGCTTACCTGCTACCTTGGTGGCTTTCGGGTTGGCAGTGGGCAACAGAATGCATGGTCCCAAACATTTCCTGATGGAGTCTGTAGAATGAAAAGAACTAAATTAGGACATATTTTTCTGAAAGGTTTGAAGGTACAGTTGTCTTTTGATTACTTGAAGAAGAAATCCCTGTACCAAGAAAACACTATCCTGAATGCAGAAATATGATTTATGTTCCCTGTCACTGAAATTTCTAATTCTTGGCTTCTAATATCTGAGTCATATCTCCCAAAAATGCTTCAATGGGATCCTGAATATACACTGCTGAATGATGTCTGCACATGGGGCTTTCTGGATATGTGAAGGAAACGCAGCTTTTTCTGAACAAGTGGTTGCTGACATTCCAACTGGTGACTGGGTAACAGAGAAGGAGAAAAAGGATGACAGTCTCTAAAGCTTGATGGTGCCTTCCCAAAGCAGGTGTAACTGGGTTTGGAAAGGCGACTAGATAAAAAATGCTCATTTTCTATTCTTTCCCTATGTACCCATTCATCTCTGGAAGCCAAAGATTTTTGCTTATGTCTTTGTTTTCTTTTTAAAGATATAATAATTTTAGAAAGCAAATTTATTTTGAAATAATTGCAGATTTACAAAACGATAACACAGGTAGAACAGACAGTTTCATATACCCTTCAGCTAACTAAAATGTTACTATTACAACTATAGTATATTCATGAAAACTAAGAATTTCACTATGTTTCAAAACTATTAACTGATCTACAGGCTTCCTTCATATTTTACCAGAATTTCTAATAATGATATATTTATCTGTTCTAAGACCTAATCTAGAATACCACATTGCAATTACAGTCAGGTATATTACTTAAGACTTGGTGCATAACAGACTACTATACATCTTAGTGGTTCAAAACCACACACATATTACTCACAGTTTCTCTGGGTCTTCAGTCCAGATGTAGGTGATGGCCCAGGCTAAGGCTCAGCTGGGGAAGGGTCTCCTTCCAAGCTCATGTAACTATTCTTAGGATTAACCTCTCTGACCTCATCAAGAAGAATTCATCAGTGAATTATTGTAATCATTTAAACAACTAATACTAATTTATTACAAATTATTCCAAAAAAGTGGAGAAAACATGATTTCCCATTGTATACTGAGTTAGTTTACCCGGATACTGCAGCCAGACAAAGACATTTGAAATAGGGAAAATGAAGAACAATATACCTTATGAATACAGGGGCAAAAATCATCAAGGAAATTTTAGTAAAACAAACCAGAAACATGTAAAAAGTATTGTATACTATATCAAGGGTATTTACCTCAGGAAAGCAAAATGTGGTTCAACATACAACTAGTGCTATGCACTGTATTCATATACTAAAGAAGAAAAACCACATAATCATCTCAGAAGATGCATAGGCACTTGAGAATTCTCCAACTCCCTATGAGAAAAATATGCAGCAAATGAGGCAGTTAAGGGAACTGTCTCCCTTTTAAAGGGGATCTATGAAAAACTACTCTATCATCATAAGTTATCTGAAACGTTCACTAATTTCTCCAAGATTAGAAACAAGACACGGATTTCCACTCTTGACACTTGTTTTCAACATTGTACTAGAGGATACAGACATGGCAGTTAGTCTAGAAAAATAAATATGAGGCTTCCAGTATGGAAAGGAAGTCAAACTCTGTTGGCATATGATGTGATTTTATGTATAAAACTTCTAAAGGACTCTATTCAAATATGTTTAGAATTTAGAAATGAGTTCAACAAACTTGCAGTATACAAGGTGAATACATAAAATCCTCTGAATTTCTATATGCTAGCAATTAATAATCTAAAACAAAAATCTCAGAATGTTCCATTTGAGATGACATCAAAAATAAGTTTATCAAATTAAGTATAAGATATATACACAAAAACTATAGAAAACATTTTGAAAAACAACGGAAAAAAACTTTGACTATTCATTACTTATAAATGTTAATTTTGTTAGGCTGACAAATTTTCCAAATGGATCTATAGATTTAATGCAACCTCTATCAAAATCCCAGGTGACACTTCCTTCCTCTAAATTCACAAAGCTTATCTAAAGTTCATATATAATGCAATAGACCCAGACTAGCCTAAATTATTTTGAGAAAGAAGAAAAAAGGTTGGCATGGGAGATACATACTTCCTGACTTCAAAACTCACTGCAAAGTAATAGCAATCAAGATTTATGGTACTAGTATAAGAATATAGATGTTGATCAATGTAATAGAATATAATGCTCAAAAATGAATACATACATTTATAGTGAAATAATTTTATAATGTCACCAAATAAATTATACATGGATAAATATTTTTAATAAAATATTTCTAAGCAAGTGCATATTCCATGCAAGTCGAACTCCTGCCTCACACTGAAAATGTAAGTGACTCAAAAGGATCATATATCTATATATAATAGCTAAACAGGCCCAAAATGTAGGAAATAACACAGGAATACATCTTCGTGGTCTTAGGTTAAACAATCTTTTCTAAGATATGATGCCGAAAGCAAAAGGGAAGAAGAAAAATCAGGCATATTAAACCTCATTAGAATGTGAAACTTTTGTGATTCACACTGCACCAACAAAAATAAAGACACCCAAAGAATGGGAGCAAATATTTGCAAACAAAAGCAAAAATTGGCAAATGAAACCTAATTAAACTTAAGGGCTTCTGCACAGCAAAAGAAAACTATCTACAGAATGAACAGACAAACTATCTACAGAATGAACAGACAACCTACAGAATGGGAGAAAAGTTTTGCAACCTATGCATATGACCAAAGTCTAATATGCAGCATCTATAAGGAACTTAAACAAATGTTCAAGAAAAAAAAACCAACTCCATAAAAAAAGAGGGCAAAGGACACGAACAGACACTTTCAACAGAAGATATATATGTGGCTAACAATCATATGAAGAAAAGCTCAACCTCACCGATCCTGAGAGAAATGCAATTAAAAATCACAATGTGATACCATCTAACACCAGTCAGAATGGCTATTATTAAATAGTCAAGAAATAGATACTGGCAAGGTTGTGGAACAAAGGAATTACTTACACACCGTTGGTGGATGTCTAAATTAGTTCAACCACTGTGGAAGGCAGTGTGGAGACTACAAGAAGACCTAAAAACAGAAATATCATTTAACCCAGCAATCCCATTACTGAGCATATACCCAAAGAAATAAAAAGTGTCCTGTGAAGAAGACACATGCATGCATAGGTTCATTGCAGCACGATTCACAATAGCAAGAATGTGGAATCAACCTAAATGCCCATCAATGGTGGACTGCATAAAGAAAATGTGGAACATACACACCATGGAATACTATGCAGCCATAAAAAATATCATGTCTTTTACACGAAAACGGATGGAGCTGTAGGCTATTATCCTTACCAAACTAATGCAGGAACAGAAAACCAAATACCAAGTTTTTTCTCTTATAAGTGGGAGGTAAATGACAAGAACACATAAACACACAGTGGGGAACACCACACACTGAGGTTTATCAGAGGGTGGGAGGCGACAGAGGATCAGAAAAGATAACTAATGGGTACTAGGCTTTAGTACATTGGTGATGAAATAATCTACAACAAACCACCATGACACAAGTTTACCTATGTAACAAATGTGCACATATACCCTGAAACTTAAAAGTTAAATTAAAAAGCAAGTATTTGCAAGTTTTATAGGTCATAATGGTCTATTGTCAATAATATACGGCAACTTCTTAAGAGCTCAAAAATAAAAGGGCATATATCTCCATCAAAAATGGAAATTATTCAAATACCCAATTCTCCATAAAAGCTACAGTCACATCCGAATCACACGAAGAGACACTCAATGCCTTCTGCCATTATGAGGCAGGAGACCGGCAAGTTGTTTCCTAGTCACAATCCTGCTGATCAAGATGAGATCTGGTCCAGACAGCATCTAGCGAAGAAACCGGCAAAAGAAGATAAAGGGATCCCTGGTTGTCCTCACTGCTCACCGGCATGAGACATTCCCTCCAGCGCAATGACTGTTTACAAATTCCAGGCCAACAACCAGGAATTTACCACCTCTTTCCATGGCAACAACTCAGAAGTTACTGCTCCTGTCCTGGAAAGTTCTGAATCACCTGCCCATTAAGTTTCATTGGTCCACCCCTCAACTTCCATGTAATTGAAAGTAGTTTTACCTTAAAGATAGTTGATAAGAACCCATAGGTTACCAACTGATGCAACGCCTATGAGTTAGCCCTGCTCTTAAAGGAGCAGTACTGTTCAATAAAAGACTGCCATCTATCACCACTGGCTTGCCTGTAAATACTTTCCTGGGCAAAGCCAAGAACCCTGCCAGTTGAAACCCCAAATTTGGGGCTCACCTGTCCTGCAACAATAGGGGATGCGAAGTCTAAAAAACATGATATATACTTCAAAAATCTAAAAGGTATATTGCTATGTGAAAAAATACAAGTTGGAAAAGGCAAAATACTGTGTAATTCTACCTATATGACTCTCTAGAAAAGGAAAAAAGTATAGTGATAGCAAAGAGTCTGGTGGTAACAGGGGGCTTGGGAGAGAGAAATGTGGAATCAGTGAAATACAGGAGGTTTCTTTGGGGTAGTGAAATCACTCTCTCTGATACTGTATTGGTGGATACATAATAATGTTTTCTGAATCCTGAAGAACTTTATAACACAAAGAGTGTACTAAATTATGCAAACATAAAACCTTATTTAGTAGGTAGAGGGTTTCCAAGGAAGAATATCCCCCAAAATAATATAACTATGTAATGAATGTATGGAACAACCTCACTAAAGAAAGTAGGGGAAAGCAATGGACCTAAGTAACTTGGGTAATAAGTGGACATGCCGAGGCTAAAAGCCAACGTATTTATCCCTAAGTGCTGTACTTTACTTGGTAAAATTGTTTCCCATTGGGGTATAAGTTACCTGTTCTAAAACCACTTTGCATGTATGTTCAGGCAGTATGATTAAGAGAACAACATCAACTTCTTCACAGGGAGAGTAAGAGACTACATACATCATTCATGTGGTGCTGGATCAGATTATATGGTATTGGAAACATTAGCAGAAATTACACAATTATATAGTTAGCCTGGAGCACCTAGTAGTGGTTAAAGAAAAGAAAATGCTGAACAACAACAAAACCAACCAACCATACAACACTGAACCTTAATTATGTGGGTATTTCAAAATTATACCAGGGACAACTAAAAAACCTTCCAATAGCCAACCATCCAACAATTTGAGCAATCAAATAAATTAGCATATGTAAAGTATAAAATAAAAATCCATGTTTACATGATGATATAAATAATTTATGTATAAATGAATAAATATGTAATAGAATACACACGTGTTTATGGTTGAGGGTTCAAATAAATTTGTAGACATTCTGCCAATAAGAAGGTAGATCATGCATCCCCCCACATTTTTTTTTTTTGTTTGAGATAGAGTCTGGAGTCTCGCTCTGTTGCACAGGCTGGAGTGCGGTGGCATGATCTCAGCTCACCTCAACCTCTGCCTTCCAGGTTCAAGTGATTCTCCTGCCTCAGCCTCCCGAGTAGCTGGGAGTACAGGCACGTGCACTGTGCCTAGCTAATTTTTGTATTTTTAGAGGTTTCGCCATGTTGGCCAGGCTGGTCTCAAACTCCTGACCTCAGGTGATCCACCTGCCTTAGCCTCTCACAGTGTTGGGATTACAGGCATGAGCCATCGTGCTTGGCCCATGACTCCCCACTTCTTAAATGTGTGTTGTGTTAGTGACTTTGTTCTGAAACATTCCATGGGGAAAAGGAAAAATAATAATAATTTCACACTGTGTGATAATTTCATAAAAGTGACTTCATCTAGGTGATCAAATTAACATTAGTAATGATAAAGCCCGTTGAGAGCCTGTGTCCTTGGTATGATGTGAGGAGAATGGCACCTTTCCTCTGTCATCTTCCTCTCCCAAACCCACAAATCTAGTCTTATCATGAAAAAAACCTCAGAGAAATCCCACATTAGGAATGTCAATGTAATCAAAAACTAGAAAATTCTAAGAAACTGTGACAGTCAGAGAAGTCTAAGGAGACATGATACCCAACCGTGCTGAGGTATCCTGGGTGAGATCCTGGAACAGAAATTAAACATTAAGTGAAACATAAGAAAATCTGAATCAAGTATAAAGAGTAGTTAATGATACTGTTTAAAATTGGTTAATTGTGACAAATGTCCTACATTAAGAAGTTAATAAAAAGAGCAACTGTAGTGGGATATGTGGAAAATCTATGTACTACATTTAAAACAATTCTGTAAACCCCAAACAATTCTTAAATGTATAAGGCTTCTTTTTATTTAAAGTCACTGCTGACCTTATAAAATAGAACATGAGCAATGTGTTCATGGCCGTTAACGGATCTCCTTAGCTTAATCATGTTCCTTAATCACTGAAGGTCGCTATGACTGTGAAATTATTTGCTATCCTCTAATTGGTGTTATATTTATCTCTGTTTATATTTCTAATATCCATAATGTTTAGTTCTTCTTGTCTGCAAACTTAGATGACAGGTGTTTAATGTATACATGTCCCTAGTTTAATCATGACAAATCATGAGACAAATCCATATTGTGGGACATCTTACAAAATACAAAATATCTGACCTGTACATTTCAAAAGGGTCAAGGTCGAGAAAAATAAGTGGAGACTATGAAACTTGCAGATTGGAGAAGACCGAATGTGTCAGTTAGATCCTACAACGGTGCCCAGTGATCCCCACCTGCAAGAAATACCTTTGCTTTGTTGAGTTGCTTCCTCATGTCTCATGTGACCAGCACATATGAACTCAACTTTTTTCCAACCCAGAGCTCTCCTAGACAGTGGCTGCCTTGGTGGGAATGGAGTGGACACAGGTCTAACAAGTGCCACAAGGGTGTCTGACAGTGTAAACAAATATCCTGTGAGAAGGATGCTGCGTCAAAGACTTATGCTTCGGGGTATCCAACAGGATAAATAAGTATCCCATTGAGAGGCACACTGTAAACATCCAGGACCCAGTTTCCAGCAGACTGCAGCTGTCTGAAGACAGAAAATTCTGTTACCTTGAGACTTTTTGGCTTAATTTTAGAAATATAAGCAGAGATTATTCTAAGTTGCTTTCCAAATCTGATTCTTCATCCAGATCAACGACATATTTATCTCTTTCTCCCTCCCCTTTTATCCTTCGTATCCCATGAATGAGGATCATTTGAATCTCACTGTAAGCAGGGAATGGAGGTGCACGTGCATTGCAGTTTTCATGGATTGCTTTGCTCTGACCACTTGTTACTTCTCAGCTCCACTTGTTGATACTTAGAAAATGAAACAGGCTTTGGTGTTCCCCAAAGAGTGCACTGAATGAAGAAGAAACTCACATAGTGTATAATTTAGAATATGTTGAGCATATTTGCACTGAGAGTTTCAGCTTCTACTAGGGCTCAATTGAGTGAACAGGAAGCCCTAATCTCAAGTAGAGGAGTCATACACCCTTTATTCAGACTAGAGGGCAGAGACAGCATTCGGTTCTTGCCTAAGGACATGGTCAGATGGTGGGGTGTTTTCAGTGGCATCTTTCTGAGAATTCTGGTGGCCAATCCAGCCTCAATACAAATCATATTTTCCACACTATCATAGTAATGTTTGCGAGCTTAGTGCTCAGCACTGTGTCCTCTGTGCCCGGGACATCATGGTAGCAGAGTTTCATGTCTATCACTTTTCCAGTCTTAACCCTGAGTACTCAGAGCTCATCGACCATCTTGCCACCTAGAGATGAGTCTGTCCTTCTACAATCTACCTCTCTCTTCTTCCTGGCCTGCCACTTGGTGATTTTTTTTTTCTCTCAAGAATTTATCCATGGATGATCTTCACAGTACACATCATAATAGACCAGATGTGTGCATTGAAATGAAGAGGAAAATGGGATTGTACAAGTCACTTACTTTATAGAAACTCCTGTTATAATGAAATAAAAAGAGCAAACCTCCATGACTTAAGATCGCCAATTTAAATGAAACGGTTCTTTCCTATGGGGTGAACTGTAAGATTAGAGGCGTATGAAGGTTTACTGAATTATAATGCCCCAAATAATAGCACCTGAATTACTGCTACAAACTTCTCAGAAGTGAGAAATATGGTCAAGGTCAGCTGCGTCTCTCACTCTAGGTCTCCAGGACCCAGGAGTTTGTTTTCTCGCTGAAGCTATGAATATGGTATGGAGAATGTAGCCCATGATCATGGTCTGAAAACGCAAGAGTCTTGACTTTGCAGATGTCCTTGGGAGTGTAGTATGCAGTCCCATGGCTTAGTATACTTTGTGGGTATGGCTTCCGGAACATCCCTGGTGCTCCTCTATAAAGTGGTGTGGCCTGTGAACAGGCAGCTGTGTTGGGGAAGAGGGGACAGTTTCCCCTGCTGTGGGGATCTTTGTTTAGCCAGCACATTTGCAGTCAGCACTCAGCTTGTGTCCATCTCTTAGATCACAGGAAGGTGGGCTGGGGTATGTTGTACTTGCTGTTTGTTCCTTTTTTCTATTAGGCTATTTCCACCTCTGCACAACACACACTGTATCACTAACATGGCTCACCTTCATACATCTGATGTCCAAAGGTTCATTTCCACATCTTTTTGAGCAGGAATTAATCTACAGCTCCATGATTATAAACTTTTTTCATATCTAGTTAACTTTCTTCCATGATATTGTCTACTCTGTGGCTTTTGGGCTTGTCACTTGAAATGGTTTCATTGTGTCCCCACCCAAATCTCACCTTAAATTGTAATAATCCCCATGTGTCAAGGGCAGGGCCAGGTAAAGAAAATGGAATCATGGGAATAGTTTTCCCCATACTATTCTCATGGTAGTAAATAAGTCTCACAAGATTTGATGGTTTTATAAATGGGAGTTCCCCTGCACAAGTTCTCCTGTCTGCCATTATGTAGGATGTGACTTTGCTCCTCATTCGCCTTCTGCCATGATGGTGAGGCCTCCCAGACCATGTGAAACTGTGAGCCAATTAAACTTCTTTCCTTTATAAATTACCCAGTCTTAGGTATGTCTTTATTAGCATCATGAGAACAGATTAACGTACCAAAGGACAATATAGATCCATGACGTGAGTGTCAAGAGAATGTGTGGTCCCATAAATTCATGATGGAGTCTGCATGACGAAGAAAACTGAATTATCACAGTGTTTTCTCAAAGGCTTAAGGCATCGTATTCTTTCAAACTTGGGGAAAAAAAGGAATCTGTACTAAGAAAACACGCTTAATGCAGAAATATATATGTTCCCCATCACTGGTGCTTCTCAATGTTCTCTTCTAATGTCTGGAAGTCATGTCTTCTAAAATGTCTTTATACTGAGATCCTACAAAGACACTGCCAGAAAGTGCCTGCAAACAGGGCCTTCTAACATATGTGAGAAAGGCATCTTTCCTTGGAAAAGTGGTTACGAACACAGGAATTGGTAACTGGATAATGGTCTGATCGGAAGAAGAAAATGGATGAGTGTCCCTGCAGCCTGACGGTGTCTTTCTGAAGCAGGTGCCCTGTGTAGGAATGGGGTATAATAAGGCAAGCTACTTTGCCATAGTCTCCCTACATCTCCATTCATCCTCTGATCTTTGGCTTTACTGTGGTTTAAATCTGTCTTTGTTATTGCTGTTTTATTTTTTGGTACCTGAATATTACATTTTAAGAAATGCTTTCATCATAGTTTTAGTTTTACAGAAAGTAGTAAAGATAATAGAGTTTCATATATCCTACAGCTTCCTGAAATGTGAACACCTTATATCACCATAGCATATTTATAAAAACTCAGAAATTGACAGTGGTACAAAACTATTAACTGAAATAGATTTTCTTCATATTTTACCAGGTTTTCCACTAATGTCATTTTTCTGTTCAAGGATCTAATCGAAGATACCACATTACATTTACTGTCAGGCATATTACCGATTGATCATTGTATAACATATGACTACAGAGTTTAGACTTTCAAACCCAGCCCTACATAGTACTTACAGTTTCTCTGGGTCAGATACCTGGCAGAGAGTTCAAGGGAAGGCTCACCTGGCAAAGGATCCCCTTCCAAGCTCCTAGAATTCTTGTAAGGATTCAGTTTCTGTCCAGGTGAAGATGACTTCACTGGTGTGTTATTCAAAGCCTTTCAGCATTAATAACAATCAATAAAATCAGATGAGTAGAGAACTTTTCCCAACACACTGTATGAAGCCAGTGTTCCCTCACACCGCAGCTACTCAAAGACATTTCCAGAAAGGAAAATTACAGACCAATATGAAATAGGTAAAAAGTATCAAGGAAGTACTATCAAAATTAACTAGTAACATATAAAAAGGATTATACACTAGGAGCAAAACTATTTATCCTTGCAATGTAAGTTTGGTTAAACATACAAAAACAACTGGTGTTATAAACTAGAGTAATAGAATTTTTTAAAAAGACTCATGGTCACCTCTAAAGATGCAGAATAGGTATTTGACAAATTCCAAACCCATTCATGATAAAAGCTCTGGGAAAGTTAGGCATAGAAGAAAACTTGCTAAACCTACAAAGAGCATCCACGGAAAACTCACATAACGTAAGGAAAGACATACAAGCCAATAGAATGGAGTTGAGCACGCCAAAATCAATCTTTATATATAGGCCAAACTTATTTTCAAGGTTGAAAAATTGATTCAAGATGAAAAAATAGTTTCTCGACAAATGTTGCTGGGAGAAATGGATATCCACATGGAAGTTTAACTCTTCCTGTACCATATATGCATTTGACTCAAAATAGAATACGTGGCTAACTGTAAGAGCTAAAACTAAAAATCCCACAGAAGAGAACACAGGAATAGGTTTTCATGGCCTTATGTGAAACAATGGATTCTAACATGTGACACAAAAGTGCAAGTGACAGAAAAAAAAAAATAGATGCATTGTACTTCATGTGGATCAATACCTTTTAAGATGCAAAGTGTACCAGCAAGACAACTGAAATAATGGAAGAAGATATTCCCAAGTCATATAACTGTTAGGAGACTATTACCCAGAATATAAGAAACGTTCAGGTGTGTACCACCACACCCGGCTAATTTTTGTATTTTTAGTAGAGATGGGGTTTCATCATGTTAGTTAGGCTGGGCTCGAACTCCTGGCCTCAAGTGATCCACCCACCTCAGCTTCCCAAATTGCTGGGATTATAGGCATGAGCCACCGTGCTCAGCCTCATTCTTCTTTATTATTTTCTAAATTTGTATTTCTAAATAATATATTGTTCAGGATTTTTGTCTTCAACATTAGATAAATATGTGAATAAATTAATGTTTAATCTTAGTCAAATGATGAAAAAATATAACAAATCCATATTGTGATACATCCTATGGAACACCTGACAAGTTCTTTTCACTAGGATCAAGGTTAAAAAAATAAGTGAGGACCCAGAAACTGATACAGATTAGACAGGACCTGATGTGGCAGGTAGGTTCTAAGATGCTTCCCAATGATCCACACCTCTAGATATGCAAAACTCTATGCTAATACCCTCACTGTGAGGTTAAGACATGCCATACCACACGTATAAACAAACACAAAAGGGGCAAAGTGTATGGAACAATGGTTTGTAAGAGAGACTATATCAAACAGGGAAGGACAGTGATACCTGAGACATACAATGCTGTGACATGAGCTCTACCATTGCCTCAAGACACTGCTTTGGGAGATTTTCCAGGCTGTGGTGTGGCATGGACTTTGGAAGACACTGTGAGTTGAGAAGATGGAACTGAGAGTCGAGTACAGATTGGCTGGATTGCATCTAGAATTTCTTCACATCCGGTGGTAAGAATGGGAGACGGCATGGCTGCTATTGTCATCATTAGTCACTGAAATACGGTTCACAGAACTACAGGAGCAATGCAGAAACAAAGGCAGAGACACAAAGAAAAGTTACTTGAATGAAGATTTAATATTGCACAAAGACTGACGCCTTTACATGTTGTACAAAACCAAGGCTTAAAAAATAACCATTTGAGATAAAGTAAATGATGTGTCTAAGTCGAATGAACCAACCAAGTAGACACAAACCTACCTTTACTATACAATTTTCATACATGTGCCTGATGAACTCACTATATTATAAAATAATGAAAGTAGAGCTTTCAATTTGTAAGAGCAGAACACAATTGTCAGAAAAAGAAGGATTAAAAATATTTTTACCTCTATTTGTTTCCGTATAAAACCTTAAGTTTCCTTTAAATTTGGAAAATAATTTGTCACTTTCTCACTACATAAATTCCACTGCCATTCTAGTTTGCATGGAGTATAGGGTTGCTATTTATATGCAGTGAAATTACTGTAAATTAAGTTGCTATTTATATGCAGTGAAATTAATTTAAATTAAGTTGCTATTTATATGCAGTGAAATTAAGTTAAATTGCCAGGCTGCAATATAATAGATGAGGGGTTGTTATTGTTGTTGTTATTTTAACCAAGATCTGTCACTGAAATTCTGTGTGTACAGTATTGAAGCCAAGAGACCCTGAGCCACCCTCACTGGAAAATCAAATGCCCATCTACTGATTTGGAGTACTTGTAAAACATCAGTGTTCACGCTCTCTTGGTTGCTCACATCTCATAAATCTTAGACAAATGTCCCCTATGTCCCCAGAATAATTTTAGAGCACTATGTTGATTATTACCTTACTTGTACAGTAAACATATGTTATTGAGTTTCAGCAACTCATTCTGTGTGAATGCTTCACTCACCAGAGGATGTGTTGTCAACATAGTCATGTTGGCATTATGGCACTCCTCACTGCAAGCTCTGCATAAATTCTGGTCTGTTTGTTGGAGTCCTGTTAAATAATATCTGAAATGGGGCTTTTTGAGACACGTGAGTCACAGGCATCTGTCTTTGAAAAAGTGGTTACTGATGCTAAAACTGGTGACTGAAAAATGCGGAATATGATGAAGAAGATGAAAGAGGACGAGTCTCTGGAACTTGGGGAGAATCTTCCTGAAGCAGGTGTACCTGTGTTCGAGTTGGTAAATCGATATGGAAAAGTGCTTTGCTATTCTCTCTTTACATGCCCTTTCATCTCCTGAGCTGACGGTATTCTGTTTGTGCTTTGGAATTCTTTTAATATCACTTTTAATATTTTGTTCAAAAATACTTTTCTATGAAATAATTTAAATACACAGAAATATGCATAGAAAGTTTTATATATCCTTGAGTTACATGCAATGATGAGCCCTAAAAAATAGTTGGCACAAAACTGTTTATTGAAGTATAGGCTTTTTCCATATTTTACTGGGTTTTTAAGTAATGTCATTTTTTCTGCCCAGGATACCACATTGCATTTACTGTCAGGCGTATTATTTATTGCTGCGAAATAAATTCTCACATACTAAGTGGCTCTCACTCACAGTTTCTCTGTATCATGAATCCAGATGCAGATGATGGCCAAGGATCAGGTCTCAAGCGAAGAAGGTTCAGCTGGGGAAGGATCCCCTTCCAAATTCATGTGATTGTTGTTAGGAGTGAAGGCCCTGTGCTCGTTGAGATGACTTCACTGGTGAACTACTGCAAACCTGAAAATAATTAATAACAATCTATCACAAACTCTTCATAAAAACGTAAACAACAGTACAAGCAGAGATCACTTCCTGATGTATACTATTAGTTACTTTATACTGATATTACAACAAAAGCAAGACATTTTAAGGAAGAAAAATTAAGATCAATATGTTTTATAAATAAAGTACAAAGGTCTTCAATAAGATGCTAGCAATACAAATCAGCAAATGGAAAAAGAATTACACACCATCACCAAGAGTATTTGTCTCAGGAATGCAAATTTGGTTCAACTTACAAAATAATTAGTGTCATGCCCTATAAGAATAAAATAAAAAACAAAAGCCATATGATCATCTTAAAAGATGCAGAAAAGGTACCTGATAAATCCAAAATCTATTTTTGATAAAAATATAGAACAAATTAAGCCTATAAGGAAAGTTTCTTTATCTTAAAGGGCATCCATGAAAAACTCAGTATCATCATAATTTAATTTAAAGGCTCAATAATAGTATACATGGACATACAGATCAAAGCAATATAGTAGAATTGAACATCCAAAAATTAACCTTTACCTTTACAGTCAAATGATTTTATAAGGTTGCCAAGCCAATTCAATACGGAAAAATACATTTGTAACAAATGCTGCTAAGACAATTGAATATCCACAAGCAAGTTGAACTTCTCACTCACACCATATACATAATTAGCTCAAAATAATCATATATCCAAATGTAAGCTCTAAATAGACCAAACCCATAGTAGATAATATATAAATATGTAATTTGGGTCTTAAGTTAAACAATAACTCCTATAATTTCTAAGATATGATACTTAAAGCCCAACAAAAATAAATAAACATGAATATATTTAACTTCATAAGAATTAAAATCTTCTGGGATTCAAAGTACATCATTAAAAGTAAAAAGATAATGCAAAGAATAGAAGAAAATATTCACAATCACATAGAAGGAAAGGAGCTATTATCTATAACATACAAAATATTTTACAACTCAAAATAAAAAGGCAAGTAACACAATCGAAGTGGTAAACTATCTGAATAGACACGTATCCAGAGATACTATATTCATGTCTAGTAAGCACATGATATGGGGCCTAAGTCTTTTGTCAGTCAGAAAATGCAACTCTAAGCAACCATGAGATACACTTCACAAATCTAAAGGGTATATTGTGAAAAAAAGGTTAATTTAAAAAGGCAAAATACTTTGTGAGATTTTGGTGATGTGACACTCTGGAATGTGAAAAAGCATAGAGATAATAAAATGGTATTTACTAGGAGCTTGGAAGAGAGGCAGGTCAAACTGGTGAGGTACAGCAGATTCGCTCTGGGCAGTGAAATTACTCTGGTATCATACAGTAACGATAAATACATTATTGTATTTTACAAATCCTAAATAACTTTATAATACAAAAAGTGAACTTACAATATACAAATTAAACACCTTATACAGCAGGTAGCAGATAGCACGGGGCTATACACATAAAAGAATTAAATAACACATCAGTGAAATCACCTCACTGAATGGAGGGGGGAAAAGCAGCTGACCCAAGTAACGTAGCAAGTCAGTGGATATTCTGAGTCTAAAGGGTAAAGATTTATCCATAAAATCTTCAGTTGGTAAAGTTCTTTCTCACAGCCATGTACATTTCTAATTCTGAATACGCTTATACAAGTCTTTGGATTATGTGATTAAATAACAGAACCATCTTTATCATTGTTAGCGTGGTAGGCTACACACAAGTAAGCGGGAATAGGGGTGCTGATTCATGTGGTACTGGATTAGATCATGGGGTGCTGGAGCGTTATGAGGAAGGAATTCATGTTTAACTTAAAGATACAGATACATGATAAAACATTTGTGTGTGCGTGTGTGTGTGTGTTTGTGTGAATCAGTATACACAGATGTGTCTGCTCTGTCAGCACACAAGATCATGAATCAACAGATGCCCCAGGAGCAATGAATATGCCAAGGGCCCGATCTCCATTTCTAATTCAATTTTCCAATAAAAATAACTAGGGCTCTGTTGAAAAATAATGGTTAATACCAGGCTTGTGAGGAAATCCACACAATTAGCATAAGCACCTATTAGTGCCAGAAAAAGTAAAATGCCAAACAGTGCAAACAACTAACCAACCACATAACAACAGCAAAGCTTAATTATGGTGGTGTTTCAAAATGACAGATGATCCAACTGAAAGAACTTCCAATAGTCAACATTGCAACAATTTAAACAAATAAATGAAGTAGTAGAAGTAAAGAGTAAAATAAATATCCATGTTTGCATACTGACATAAAAATGATTGCATAAATATAACGATTATTGGAGAAGAATAGATATGTCCAGGATGAATGTTCCAGATAACTTTTGGTAGACCTCTGCTCATAAAGAAGAGCATTTCTTTTGTTTTGTTTTTTGTTTTTCAAGATGGCAGGTTGGAGGCTTTGTTAGTGTGCCTCACCTGCTTAGAAAGAGCATAATAGTGTCTAGAGATTCACACTGTGAATTTGTATCCAACAAACACAGGAACTCAACAGAAAAAGTGAAAGAACCTCTGGATACTTTGAAAGAAGCAGCAGGCAGCAACTTGCACTACGTGTCAGATGGGCAACTGAGCCTTGAGAGTGCAAAAGGGGGAGACTCACTCCGTGATACATTCCCACTAGGGAACCAGGCAATCCAGGTCACAGGGAAGCGCCTGAACCCTGCCCAGCGATGGAGCTGACTTAAGAGAGGTGGGGAGCATGAAAGTAAGAGTGGCACCTGGATGTGCTGCGTGTGCACTCCCAGACCCCAGCAGCAACAGAAGGAAGATATTCTTGACCCTAATTCATAGAATATCTTGAAGAAATCAGCGAAGTAACCCAGGCAGTAGGCATGCACTGGAAGAAGCCCCCAACTGAGGAAGAAGCTGACCAACTAAGATTTGTATTTGATCTAGTATTGAGCAGAGGATGAACTCCCAAAGGCCCGAACCAAGGGGCATGAAGGAAGCATTCTTGTGCCAGGGTCATGGGACCTGGGTACTGCTGTTTCACATGTCAAATCAAGGGGTGTGGCCTCAGAGCTACTGTTCCAGTTTCAGTCTCCAGTGGGAAGTCTTGTGGCCTGGGGCAGGTTTGTGTTCTGAATCTAGACTGCCTGGGACTTAGCTGGCTGCTGTGGGTTTTCGCCAGCAGAAGTCTGCATGTGTAAGACCTTCTGTGTCAAGGTAATGGGAACTGACCTGCCACTTTCTACCCCTCTCTCCATGTACAGACTCTCATGGAGCAGAGGGCGTTCTCCTCCCTGGAACATTATCCCAGCGGTCAGGGAACTGTCCACCAATCACCATTGCAGCTTCTGCTTACACCCACAGTTGGAGAGGAAGAGTATGGACTTTCCTGACCCAGCCCACACCTGGCTTTGCCCCTCTACCTGTCCTAGTAGCAGAACTGGAACTGGGACTTTTTAGACTTCCATGTCACTTCCCATCAGCTGAATACTTCCCCTGGGTAACAAAGGCTAAGCACAAACCCCCCCACCATGACTGCAGCTGGCTCTCTCCTGCAAGTGCCACCTTCCGGCCCAAGGTCAACCAACACAGTCCGTTATAACATCTGCTGGCATACTAACATGGTACTGGAATAAATTTAGACATACAGACCAGAGGAACAGAATAGAGTCCCCAGAAATGAAGGCAAATACTTACGGTTGACTGATTTTCAACAAAGCAGACAAATACATACACTGAGGAATGAACATCCCATTCAATAAAAGGTGCTAGGAAAATAAGATAGCCACATGCAGAAGAATGAAATTGGATCCTTATCTGTCACCATATATAAAAATTAACTGAAGATGCATTAGAGACTTAAATGTGAGACATGAAACCATAAAGATTCTAGAAGTAAAACTAGGAAAAAATCTTCTGGACATTGGCCTAGGCAAAGAATAAGACCCCGAAAGCAACTATAACATAAACAAAAACAAAAAAATGGGACTTAGCTAAACTCAAAAGCACAGCAAAAGAAATAATCAACAGAGTAAAGAAACAACCTACAGAATGGGAGAAAATATTTGGAAACTGTCCATCCAACAAAGGACTAACCCGGAATCTACAAGAAACACAAATCAGCAAGAAAAAAATAAATAATCCCATTAAAAAGTGGTGGGATGACATGAACAGGCAAAAGATATACAAACGGCCAGCAAACATATGAAAAAAAAAATGCTCAACATCACTAATCATCAGGGAATGCAAATTAAAACCATAATGCGATACCAACCTTAGCCTAGTCAGAAGGACCATTATGAAAAATCAATAAATGATTGATATTGGTGTGGATGAGGTGAAAAGGGAATGCTTATACACCCTTGGCAGGAATGTAAATTCGTACGACCTGTATGGTAAACAGCAAGGAGATTTCCCAATGAGCTTTTAAAAGCAGAGCTACCATTCAATCTAGCCATCCCACCACTGGGTACAGGCCCAAATGAAAAGAAGTCATTCTATCAGGCGCCACCTCCAGTCTTCCTGGACCCAGCAATGCAGGGGTTTCAGGTTCGGGACAAGTGCAGGGTTCTCCATAAAGGCAGCGTTGGTGGTGGACCCGACCCCTTGCAGCCCCACGCGGAGGGAGTGGAGGGGCGCGTTCTGCAGCCTGCTGCACAGGATAAAAGGTAGATTCCACCTGGTGAGTGGAAGGTGCATGTGGCAGCTCTGCTGGGGCTGCGGGAGTACAGGAGAGAGTGGCTGGCTGCCTGGTGCACAAGTGTCTGCGGAGCACAGGCTCAGAAGGCCGGGGCAGAGAGGCAAAGGTGCTGGTCGCAGGAACTTTGGTTCAGGGGCTCAACACGCCCGCTAGGGATGTGGCCCATCACCTGATCTTTGAAAGCACTTTGTGCTCCTCACTCGGCTTCCTGTTACAAATCCTGGCAACATATTTCAGAGGACTTGGGGGAAAATCGCCCTCTTGGCACCATCAGGTCCATTCTCGGTGGCGTTCTGCCGGGGAGGGGAGGAAGTCCTCAAGGATGGTGTGAAGGAGGGGTGCCCACCCTTGGGCTTGGCAGATGGGTGAGCTCCACTTCCCAGTGCCAAAGCCCTTATTGCATCTGCTGCAGACTCCATCAGCCTGGGCACGGTGATCCAAGAGTTCACCCACGTGAGACATTCTTTTGGTGCTGCTGCCCAGTGGAAGACCACAGCCTGCCTTCTTCCTGGGCCTGAGTGAAGTGACACGGCCACTGCCAGGGCGGGGGTCCAGGGAAGCCTGTCTCTGGTGTCACTGTGCTCTGTGCCAAGTAGGGAGAAATGTTTGTAAGGAGTTGACAACTCCCGAGAAAGCATTTCAGTGGTTACTGGAGGACCTGCACTCTGGAAATGCAGAGAACCCAGGACTGTTACCAGGATTAACTGGGTGACTAACAAGAGAGGGCAGACAGAGCCTGGCTCATTTCGGTACTCTGCATGGGTTAGTTGCCACCATCAGCTGTGATGGGCACATGTTGTGACTGCTTTGTGGCACTCCTGGGCATCGCTCCACTTGGTTTCAGATACCTGTGGAACTGTTTTGAACAGAGGAAAGAAATTCAGGATTCTACCCAGCCCTTAACTGGGGTTTGTTTGGAAGCTCACCATTTGTTTGTAAGTGTGAGTGTATGACCTTTGAGTGTGGGCCCTGGTCTCTTCCTATCCTTTTCACTTTCACCTTCATCTTCCTGATTATCTTGGAAGCCACCTACAGCCTTACTCATCTCAGTCAAAGGTACCCCTAGCTCTCTCCAGCTGTAAACAGTTTCCTTTGCCCATGACTTACAGAGGTGGGAGGGATTCGTCTCACACTGTGCATGTCCAGGGTACTGGGGCTCTCCCTGATGGGATGTCAGCAAGAGTGGTGGGGGTACCAACCCTATACCATGCAGCAGCTAGAAGGTTCACAAACCTCCTTTTCTATCTTTTTCTCTTTCCCTCCTTTTAAAGGAGCCAGGTTTAAAACCTGGCTCCTTTGCAGACGCCTGGCAGGAACTTCATAATCTCATTCTCTTTGGGATTTCAGCTGGTTACTTATTAAGACCTACTTTTGTGAACATTTTAAACAGAGAGGCAAACTATAGCAAGAAAACTTGAGAGCTCAAATGGTTAACTGCAGCTATTAAGTGAAGCAGAGTCATCAAAACCTCTCTTTCTTCCTCTGTTTTCTTTTCTGCCTGCTTCAGATTGGCTGTTACTAAGCTGTTGGTGCTGTGATAAGACACATTATTTACGGACTAACTAGAAAGTAAACACAGGAAATTTGTTTAAAACTGAAGGAAAAAAAAAAGGTAAAAGATGCTTTTTTAAAAACAAAACTGCCATAAAGATTGTTTTACCCAAAGTTTGGTTCACAGCTTTCATAGATTATATATTGGAGAAAACACAATTTACCCATGGAAAGAGGTTCCAGTTTTGTCAGACAATAACATGTATCCAGCTATTTTTTATAAAATACTGAGAGTGTACTGTTACTTTACACTTAGAATCCCAAGGTAAAAGCTATGAGACCTTTGCTTGTGTGTGTATACCTGTTTAGACATGTTTGTGTGTATGTACATATGTAGATATGTTTGTGTGTATGCACATACGTAGATATGTTTGCATGTATATACATATGTAGATGTTTGCGTGTATGTACACATGTAGACATGTTTGCATGTATGTACGTATGCAGACATGTGTGTGCATGTACATATGTAGACATGTTTGTGTGTATGTACATATGTAGACATGTTTGTATATATGTACATATGTAGATGTTTACATGTATGTACATATGTAGACATGTTTGTGTATATGTACATATGTAGATATGTTTGTGTGTATGTACATATGTAGACACGGTTGTGTTTTACATCTAGCCTGCTACTAAATTGACTTACAAGTAAATAAGCGCTCATAAGTCAGGAAGCTTTTCAAGTTCACATAAATTTAGTAACCCTTGACAAAACTGGTTTTAAGATTATTGGTGATATAATATTAGAAATATCTTCAAAATGATCAGCATATTTTTATCTGAGTTTACTGAACAAATGTTTTTGTATTTATCTCTGTCTATATATTAAGGTGTCAGGATATGACATAAAGGCTACAGGACCATAAACCCAGCCAAAAACAGAATAATTTTTGTTTGTGTGATTTTATAGATCAGTTAGACTAATTTAATATTACTAGTTCAATGAAAACAGTTAAATCTTCTGTGCTATTAACAAAACGCACATATATTGAACTTTAAGGTTCTTAGGTAAAACACCTTATGTCCACAGACTTTAAAAATGGGTAATAGGGACATAACTAAATAATTACTACTTTTGGGTAATATCCCAGTTTTCAAAAGTACTCTAGGTAAACTGTTAAAATGGAAAAACTGAGTATACGTCAATGAGATCAATGCTTTAAGTGAAATTTTTGTATAATTTAAAATCTTAAAATCATTTTGGATGCTTACCGGATGTCTGGGTCAATTCCAATTGAGAAAGGGTTATTATATAGAGAAGACTGTTCTAAAAATTGTGAAATGTTTCTCATCTATACAATACTAATATCTGATAGTTCCGGATTTCTTTTTTCCTAGGTTTCTATACAATGTGCCAAAGAAGAGGTGTCCTTATTGAGAAAAAGAATTATTTTGTCTAATTCAAACGTTTTTTAAAAGTTGATTCAAATTACGAGTTTGAAAAGGTTATTTATGAAACAAACTAGAAAGGAAGCAGTAAATGGTGAAGAGAGATGTGAAGAAACATATAGACAAGAACATGTAGTTTTGGTAAGGAAGGTTATCAAGAAAAAAGAGTAATTTTATACGAGAAAGAATCTTGCATGGTAAATTATTCTCCTAAAGTAAAATGACTGGTTATTTAAGAAACAGGATCTTATTACAAGGTTAATCTAGAAAAAGAAAATGAAAAATAATTTTAAAAAGGAACAGGTACCATAGGACAAGTATACAGTCCAACCATGTGACAGATGGTCTGTGTAAGTCATGATAAGGATTGTGAAGGGGAATTTATAAAAGGAATCTTGTATGTAATGAAGTTAGGTATAATTAAAAAGGAATTGTTGATAATAGTCTTTCTAAAGAATGGTCCCCTATATTAAACCAATATTTTCTTAAGGTATCAATTTGCTCTTAATAAAATTACAAGAAATTTTGATTTTCTATTCCATAATTGATTTCTTTTGAAAACTTCTGAGATTCATATCTCAACTGTTCAATTGTTGTCTTGCTGCCATCAGCTTTTTCTCCCTTTGACGTGGCCTGGGATAACTCTATCCTTCAGCTTCCTCTCAGCTCCTGTAACTTTTCTTAGTTCTAAATGTTGTGGCCTGATGCTGAAATATTTTATCTTAGAGGTCTATAAAAGCAGTGCTTTCCTCCAGGATAACTTGATTCTATACTCTTGGGTTGTTTTTCTTTTTTTTGGTGTGTCTAAATTTTCACTGTAATCAGGAAAGTTACCATGCAGCTACTAAGAGTCATCTGTTCCCCAGTTCTACTCATAACCGTGTACACAGTCTTCCCATGTTTGATTAAACTCAAGCACTTTTTTTATAAGTTGTACTTCCAGATTATCTAACCAGGCTATCCCCTAAGGAGAGGCAGTCACACTAAAAAGGGTTTTCCTTTGACTTTTTGGTAACTGCCTTAAGAAACAAGATTTTACATTTTATCAAGATAGTTCCTACGTTGCCTTTATAAAGTGCTTAACTGGTTTTTAAAAACCTATGAAATTTGAAAGGAGTACGGTTTTTACACATGTGTAACTTTCTGTATTGCCTTTAAAGTCTTTCAATGATCACTTTGGTTAAATGAATAACTATTGTTTTACAAGCACCTGTAGTTTGCTTTTGATCAAATAATTAAGCTTTCTAACACCTTTGACACACATCTCCAAAATTGAATTCTAAATTAAGTCTCTGACTTATTGCTGGGGCTTATCAAAGCTAAAAAAAATTAATCACTGTGAAGTGTATCACCACCTCCAACACCCTGAAAAAGTTCTTATCAGGTGCTATTAACTAATCTTTGTGGTGTTAAGGTACAAAGAATTGACTGGATACATGTAGCTCCTCTAATGAAGACAGACTCCTGCCAGCATCTAACATCAAACTCAAGTTAACCAAAGCCTCATCTTTAGACTCAAGTGAAGGCAATAATCAAAGTACACTGCTTTCATGCAACACAGGGACAGGCCTGTATTATACTTTATTCAATAAGTTTGCTTCTATCTGAAACAGAAATATATGAAATATCATATAATTTATTTTGTGCCTTAATAACAAATAATTTAAATGTTTAGTTACCTATAGGCTTCCTTTCCTGTCACTTTTTTTTTTTTTTTGAGACACAGTCTTGCTCTGTTGTCCAGGCTGGAGTACAGGGGCACAATCTCAGCCCACTGCAAACTCTGCCTCCTGCTCAAGCAATTCCTCTGCCTCTGCCTCTGCCTCTGCCTCCCGAGTAGCTGAGACTAGAGGCACGCACCACCATGCCCAGCTAATTTTTTGTATTTTAGTAGAGACGGGGTTTCATCATGTTGGCCAGGATGGTCTTGATCTCCTGACCTCGGGATCCGTCCGTCTTGGTCCTGGCACTCTTAGAAGAAGACAGTGCTTATGGCATTTTTGCTTAAAATGTGGCTAATGGTGAATATTTTGTTTTGTTAATATATCCAGAACTTAAAATTGTTCAATTCCTCCAGACCCAGGGACTATCATGGAAGATATGAATGCGTGAGACTGTAAGGGCCGGTTCTTGTGAGATAAAATTAATTCAGACCCCCCAAATCAAGGATGGGCACACGAATGCCTAAACAGCTAAATAAAACACTTATGTTTTGTATAGCTAGTTAGATCATTCCTATAAGCCAAGATTACAATAGTTCAATGCATACAATTCATAGACAATTCAGTTATATACCTTTTCACTTTTAGTTGTTGGCTCTTATATTGCTTAAAAGGGGTTTTAAGGATTAATGACTGCCTGCCCACCTTCATTCCAGTCTGGCCTACAACATCTAATTGGATATAAGACTTCTGATTCTCGGTCCCACCATAGTGGGGGCAGCAAGGAACATGATGGACCCAGGTCAGGTGGCATGCCACTGTGGCATTGACATGAGAAAAAATAAAAGCGTGGCTACCGATACTGCCTCTGGCATACCTTGGCAAAAAAGAGGAATATAAACTATAAAATGAAATCCTAAGCCCCCGCCAACTTAAAGGACACTCCCTACCCCCATATTAGCCACAGCAACCTAAAAAACTAATTCAGGCCACGACAACAAGAGGGGTGTTGAACATGCTTCACTGTATCTTCCTCCCATTATGGGAATTTAGGCATAACTGATCAGCATTAATGTTACAATAAAAATTGTAAAACAGACTGTTTATAACAATAAAATTCCAAATTATGAACAGGATTTAGGAACATGCCAGGCAGGAGTTAAGTCGCACATTCCTACACTTTTAAAAAAGCAGACAATGCTTACAACTGCCACAAGGTTTCTATGGTTCTCTAGCAGCAAAACAAGCACTAGCCTCAAGATAAGCTGACTGACTGACCCCTAGCCACTGTTCTACAGCTTGAAGTAGACAAGAGACCAATTTCAGTAACTTTCTCCTGATAAAAGATCACTGACCATAAACCAGTTTTGGCCGGTTTACAGTAAATGCACACTTGCATACCTTTGTCCTCAAAAGAACTTTTGAAATATAGGGCATAATGATAATACATTTAAAAGTTAAGTCTCTGCCCCAAAATAAATGAGTCATATGTTCCATGGATATTTGTTAATACACATGGGTCAGGACCACCTTCATGAATATTTACAACTCCTCCTGTAGCCTGTTAAACATATATAGTTAACCAACTTGTCCTCATATCTCCACAGCAGCTCTAGGTACAACTGACACTTGGGGTTTTGCACTGTAATTAAGACTAAATGCTGTGTGTACTTCCTGGATAACTCCAGAAACATATCCTCAGCCCTAAAAGACATGCACAAGCAAACTAATGCTATGCCTAATCTCATGATGTCTTTAAATCATATGGCTTTAGATATCTTCACTGCAGCCTGGGGTGGCACTTAACATTCATTAAGGTTGACCATTTTACACACACACACACACACACACACACCCCAGATCATTCTTACAATATAACCCAAGCTATGCATGTAGATACCCATATTTCTGCTATAGATGCCCTCTCTCAGGACTCTATGACATCATGATTTAGTCGGCTTCCTGGTGCAAACAATACTTTTATATATATTATTAATACTGTTACATGCCCTCTTCAGCTGCTATAAGCTTTATTGCTGTTGTACACTCTACATGGAGAGGCAGGAAATCATTCTCAGAAATTCTTGGATCCTCACACCATACATGCACAGTAAGTTCCTGCTGGAAACTCAAGAATATTTCCAACTCCAAGTAAACAGATTCCATCTAATGCTCTATATCTATGCCCCCTTTCAGTAGGAAGCAGACCAAACGAATATGATGCTCCAGTCCCATACAAATAAAGGGGAATATTACAGTGGGTGCTGTAACCAAGTACTTCATTTTCCTTAAAAAATATTTTCTTTTTCTCTTTCTCCTGTGTGTTCATGTCTTACTTAGCTCCTTAGAAATGCAAATTCAAGGCCGGGCTCGGTGGCTCAAGCCTGTAATCCCAGCACTTTGGGAGGCTGAGACGGGCGGATCACGAGATCAGGAGATCAAGATCACCCTGGTGAACATAATGAAACCCTGTCTCTACTAAAAAAATACAAAAAACTAGCTGGGTGAGGTGGCGGGCGCCTGTAGTCCCAGCTACTCGGGAGGCTGAGGCAGGAGAATGGCGTAAACCCGGGAGGCAAAGCTTGCAGTGAGCTGAGATCCGGCCACTGCACTCCAGCCTGGGCAACAGAGCGAGACTCCGTCTCAAAAAAAAAAAAAAAAAAATAAATGCAAATTCAAACTTTTCCCTCCTTCCTTTCCACCAGCCAAAAAACCAGAAAGCACTGTCAGCTTACCTAAGTATATGTTTTCTTAGAAACTACCAAATCTTGAACCAAAATAAGCATCCACCAGGATTCTCCTCCATAGAGAGATTGTCTCAAGACATCAGTTAATCCACAACCTGACTCTGTCCCCAGTGATGCTGGGCAGACTAATGAATGACCCATGACTGAAGATAAATCATCCAGCAAGACATGTAGATCCTGCACCTACACACCCCTTCTGCATACCCTGCTTGCCAATATTTCTTCTTAAAACCCTGATTTCTGCCCAGAAAACTTACGTGATTCCTATAGATATGAATCCAGCCCTTCCACACACATTGCTAAGCTCTGGAATAAAGTGACTTTCTTCTTTTTTTTGGAAATGGACTCTCGCTATGTCCCCCAGTAGCTGGAATTACAGGCACGCGCCACCGTGCCTGGCTAATTTTTGTATTTTTAGCAGAGACGGGGTTTCGCCATGTTGGCCAGGCTGGTCTTCAACTCCTGAACTCAGGTGATCATCCCGCCTCGGCCTCCCAAAGTGCTGGGAGTACAGATGTGAGCCACCGCACCTGGCCAGTGACTTCCTTTTTACTACCCCTCTGTGATTTGATTTTGCAAGTGCCCATGGCCAAACCTACCGGGTTTGGTAACAAAATGGTGCCAGGCTGAATTCAACAGATGAGGGGCACATTTTTCCTTAAAGCAGGATCTGTCAATTCTGCTTACAGCACTGAAGCTCACAGACCGTGACTGCTGCCACACCTAGCAGAGCAAAAGCCCATCTATTATTACATATTCCCATACAATATCAGGGTTTTTGCTCTGTTGACTGCTCATGTCACGCATCTTGAGCAAGTGTTCCCAACCCTCGCATGTTTTTTGACTAAGACAACAAAAATTAAAATCTAAAAAGAGCACAAGCATGAAAGCCTTTTGAGAATATTAAGGTAGATGAAAATGACAATAAATACAAAATTGAAATTCCCTTTTTACAAGCCAATGACACAAAGATATTTTCTGATTACAGCACTCTATGTACACATTTTCTAAGTGGTATTTTTTGTATCTCTGAGAACTAAAACCAAATTTAATAAGCACTCATCAAAAATAAGAAAATAATATCTAACAGAATAGGTGATCTGTACAAAGACATGTCATGTACACATTTATGGAAGTCAGATGGAAGGAATTATGGAGTCCAGCCATTGTCTAAATCTTTGTGTAAGGAGAAAGTAAGGCAACATCATGAAGTTCACACCTGCACAATTAAGAAGTGGTTGCTCCTTGTATTCAGACGTGAAGTTTTACTGTACTGCTACACAAATCAATACCTTGTTATCCTTTCACATGTACAGTAACTGAGCCATATAATGGAAAGTTTCACACATCTTTTTAAGCATGAGAATCTGAGTCAATTTTGCCTTGTGGCTTCCAGAACAGTTTCTGTCCTCCTCCTTTTCAACCAGAGATATTTCAGAGAAGATTTGCAGAAAAACAAAAAACAGAGAATGTGTAACATCAGTCTTTTCTAATAAAATTGATATTCACATTAAATTTAGGAAAGAGAAATGTGAGAAAAGATTAAAATAATTGAAAGTGTTCATTGAAAAATAATTGTGAATCCATTTTTAAAATAGAGGAATAAACACCTTAAATATGCAACACAAAAAGTAAAATTTGGTTTTAGATGATGCTTATGAGTAAAAAAAGAAAAAAAATATACTCAAGTGTTAAACACATTTGCACTACACATCATATCAAAATCAGGATAAATATTACAATGCAAGAAATAGAGTCTTAAGGTGTCATTGGTCAGCCTGCAAAATCAGTATTGAACAAACTCAGCCTTATTCAAAACTGAATTCCTCACCTCACCAACAGAAAGGGCAGGCAGCTGCTGCCCTTGCACATGGAGACCCCATACAGTGGCTCTGAGCTCAGAGGCTCCCATGTGGCTCTGACTTTGGTGGGCACGGTCTGGAGGAGAAGGAACCTGTCACAGAGTCGTCTACACCAGTGCAGGAGGTTACTATGGCTGCATCTCAAGGTTTTCAACACTACTGGCTGTTGTTGAAAGTATTTATACATAAAGTGGGGAGTGGTGTTGGGGGATTGTCTAAGATTCACAAGGATATTAAGGGAATCAAGAGTTTACAGCAACAATTTAAGTTCTAAACCAGCCAGGTGTGGTGGCTCATGCTTGTAATCCCAGCACCTCAGGAGGCTGAGGTGGGCGGATTGCTTGAACTCGGGAGTTCGAGATCTGCGTGGGCAACAAGATGAAACCCCATCTCTACAAAAAATACAAAAAAAAAAAAAAAACTACCTGGGAAGAGTTGTGCACCTGTGGTCCTAGCTACTTGGGAAAGTGAGGTGGGAGGACTGCTTGAGCCCCGAACTCGAGGCTCCAGTGAGCCAAGATCTTGCCACTGCACTCCAGCCCAGGTGTAAGAGCGAGATCCTGTCTCAAAAAAACATTAACTTTTTTTTTTAAAGTTCTAAACCTACAGCTTTATTGAAGGTACAGCTGAAAGTACTGGTGTAGGTGCAAGGCATGCAGGCTGTTACATTTTCTACTTCATTATGGAGAAGCTCCGTGGTTAAAAGAGGCGGCTCTGGGCCAGGCACAGTGGCTTACACCTGTAATCTTAGCACCCTGGGAGACAAAGCAGGGAGGATTGCTTGTGGCTAAGAGTACTACACTAGCATGGGAAACATAGGAAGAGCTGGTCTCTTAAAAAAAAAAAAAAAAACAAAAACAAAACCTAATTAACCAGGCATGGTGGCTTGTGCCTGTAGTCCTAGCTATTCAGGAGGATGAGAGGGGAGGATCATTTGATCCCAGTAGTTCAAACACAGAATCTGCTCTACAAATAAGCCACTGTACCCTAGCTGGAAAACAGGACAAAATCCTCTCTCTCTCTTAAAAAGGAAAAAATACAAAACAATCTCTGGAGAGAAAAGTATTGTGCTAAATAGACTCTCTCAATATTAGACAGTGTAAGTTGGATGTGGTGACTCACACTTCTACTCACAGCACTTTGGGAGGCCAAGGTGGGCAGATCACCTGAGGTCAGGAGTTCGAGACCAGCCTAGCCAATATGGTGAAACTCCATCTCTACTAAAAATACAAAAGAATTAGGCAGGTGTGGTGCCACACACCTATAATCCCAGTCACTTGGGAGGCTGAGGCACAAGAATCGCTTGAACCCAGGAGGCGGAAGTTGCAGTGAGTCATGATTGCGTCATAGCACTCCAGCCTGGGCTGGAGACTCTGGAGACAGAGTGAGACTCTGTATGAAAAAAAAAAGATAATAATAATGATAATAATAAGACTGTGAAATTTGCACAAAGATAGAAGAAACAACCAGTAACTTAAAAAATAAAAACAGAGCTAGAAAGCAGACATATAGATATATAAAAATTAATTTATACATTGATGCATGGGGAAGAGATCAGTTTTTAATAAAATGTTCCAGGAAATTGAATATCCACAGGGAACAACCAAGATACGACCTTTGTCCTCACATACACACAAAATCAATTCCAGTTGGTTCATAGGCTTAAATATAAAAATAATAGAGTATTTAGAACACAATTTAGGAAAATATCTTCATGACACAGGGTAGAGGGAGCTGTCTAACTAGACCTGAAAATTATTTAGCATGTCAGACAAGACACATTCTACATAGTCGAAGTGAGCAAAGACTGGGGCAGACAGTATCAAACTCAAGGGTCCTTTATACCTTTCCCGCAGAAAGTCAGCTCAGACTCCAAAATGGAGCACAGGAGTGAAAATCGTGCTCACTTCTTCAGATGTCAGTGTGCACTGTAGCAAATGATAACATACAAAGCATGCAGTATATTATCAAGCCTACATTAACCCCTAAAAATTAATTTTCTAATAAATTGTGAGATATATCATTTGTGTCCATTGTAACATGTCATTACTTCATACACCAGAATGGAAGAACAAAACCACTAACAAATGAAGAAACTAATACTTTTATCACTTATAAATAAATCACATAGTAATAATATAAATACATTATAATTACTGGAAAAACTATTTTCAATGTGCATACATGTGGATATTTGTCTTGTGTCATTCCTATGATTACATGGGATGGAACATACAAGAAAAACACATTGACAAAGGTTTTCCTAAATTTTCTCTCATTCCGCTGTAACGCTCCTGAATCACTCTTCAATTCATCTTGCCCATAATTTTCCCCATATTATTATCAGCTGTGCTAATCTGAAGCTTTGGTTATGCTGCACTTCTTGTGAGATTCCTATGTTGCTCCTGTGAGCTTATCTTTCCAACCTTCTGAAACCTCCTATGCAAGATATGATGTTAATGATATGACCTGAAAACATCAATGGAAGATTTATAGACCAAGCTCATGTATATGTAAATGAGGACAATAACATTATGGTTGCCTTCTCGTCAATAGTGTTTTACACTGTCAAATTTAAGGTGCATCTGTGTTTCATAAATGTGAAAATGTGCCCTCTACGATGAGTGGAATACACTGTCCTCTGTGACTGCCAATTTCTCAGTGTTAGATTATGGGGGCTCATCAACTGTATTCTTCTCTGTTACTGAAGGAATATGCTTAAATATTATAAGTTTACCAAGTGTATTTACAGTCTACGTAGCTATTAGACACATTAGAGTTACTAGTGGAACACTAGAATTCTTATGTTATGCATGGAAATGTAGTTTTATGAACTATGGTTTAAGAAATCCACTGAGGAAGAAGATAACAATTATAAAGAGTTACTTGAAAAATTCACTGAAGTAATAGCTTTCTAAAGACCTAGAAAAAGCCGTATCTTGAAACTTTCCACTGCAGTCTTAGAAATATGACCAATGATCCTTGTAAGCTTCATTATAAACTCCATTTTTTCAGCTATAATATTTATGTAACTCTTTTTTCTTCATTCCCATTTGCCGTTTTAACCATATGGCTGGAGATCACAGAAATCACTTTATAATTAGTCACTGCAGACGTAGATGCACAATGGTCTTTATAAAATGTTTTAATCCGTCGCCTTTCTACCCTGGTCAGCCCTAATTTGAGTACTTGTATTTGGGGACTGGTTTTGGTGTTCCCTCAGGAATACACTGACAGAAGAAGAAACCATAAAGTATGAATTTCTGTATACCCAAAATTCAGTCAACCTCCTAAACGATGGGAGTTTCTTTATGTGTATGCAGAAACTCACATACAAAAACAAAAACTCACAGAATTTAGGAGGTTGACTGAATTTTCCCCTACAGTTTTAAATTCCAGCAAGGCTAAATTAAATACACATAGTGTCATGTTCTCAAATATCCAAGACATTCTTCCACTGAACTCCAACTTCTAATCAGGTTAGAGTGTGGAGTCCAAGTGTTGGGTATTTGTCTCATGATCTGGTCTAGAATTTGGTTTCTTTTAAATGGCATCTCTTTTAGAATTGTGGTGTCCAGGCCAGCCTCTAAGGAACTGTTGGTTTAAGGTATTGTGGGAAATCACATCTTCCATGCAGTTAGAGTGTGTCTGGGCACTCGCTGCTCAGCACTTTGTCATCTGCTTTCTCCACTCACTAGCATTCAACTGCAAAAAACCTGTTGTGTAAAAGTTTCATATCCAGGTCTCTGTAAGTAGGGTCTGGCCTACACCCATTTGTAAGAAACGTTTGTTGTACTCTGCTTACTTGCTACCTTGGTGGCTTTCGGGTTGGCAGTGGGCAACAGAATGCATGGTCCCAAACAATTCCTGATGGAGTCTGTAGAATGAAAAGAACTAAATTAGGACATATTTTTCTGAAAGGTTTGAAGGTACAGTTGTCTTTTGATTACTTGAAGAAGAAATCCCTGTACCAAGAAAACACTATCCTGAATGCAGAAATATGATTTATGTTCCCTGTCACTGAAATTTCTAATTCTTGGCTTCTAATATCTGAGTCATATCTCCCAAAAATGCTTCAATGGGATCCTGAATATACACTGCTCAGTGATGTCTGCACATGGGGCTTTCTGGATATGTGAAGGAAAGGCAGCTTTTTCTGAATAAGTGGTTGCTGACACTCCAACTGGTGACTGGGTAACAGAGAAGGAGAAAAAGGATAACAGTCCGTAGAGCTTGATGGTGCCTTCCCGAAGCAGGTGCACCTGGGTTTGGAAAGGCGACTAGATAAAAATGCTCATTTTCTATTCTAACATATCATCATAAGTTATCTGAAACATTCAATAATTTCTCCAAGATTAGAAATGAGACACGGATTTCCACTCTTGACACTTGTTTTCAACATTGTACTAGAGGATACAGACATAGCAGTTAGTCTAGAAAAATAAATATAAGGCTTCCAGGATGGAAAGGAAGTTAAACTCTGTCTGTTGGCATATGACATGATCTTATGTATAAAACTTCTAAAGGACTCTAATCAAATATGTTTAGAATTTAGAAATGAGTTCAACAAAATTGCAGTATACAAGGTGAAGATATAAAATCCTCTGAATTTCTATATGGTAGCAATTAATAATCTAAAACAAAAAACTCAGATTGTTCCATTTGAGATGACATCAAAAATAAGTTTATCAAATTAAGTATAAGATATATACAAAAAAATAAAGAAAACATTTTGAAAAAAAAACGGAAAAATCTTTGAGTATTCATTGCTTATAAAGGTTAATGTTGTTAGGCTGCCAATATTCCCCAAATGGATCTATAGATTTAATGCAACCTCTATCAAAATCCCAGGTGACACTCCCTTCCTCTAAATTCACAAAGCTTATCTAAAGTTCATATATAATGCAATAGACCCAGACTAGCCTAAATTATTTTGAGATAGGAGAAAAAAGTTTCGCATGGGAGATACATACTTCCTGACTTCAAAACTCACTGCAAAGTAACAGTAACCAAGATTTATGGTACTGGTATAAGAATATAGATGTTGATCAATGTAATAGAATATAATGCTCAAAAATGAATACATACGTTTATAGTGAAATAATTTTATAATGTCACCAAATAAATTATACATGGATAAATATTTTAAATAAAATATTTCTAAGCAAGTGCATATTCCATGCAAGTCGAACTCCTGCCTCACACTGAAAATGTAAGTGACTCAAAAGGATCATATATCTATATATAATAGCTAAACAGGCCCAAAATGTAAAAAATAACACAGGAATACATCTTCATGGTCTTAGGTTAAACAATCTTTTCTAAGATATGATGCTGAAAGCAAAAGGGAAGAAGAAAAATCAGGCATATTAAACCTTATTAGAATGTGAAACTTTTGTGATTCACACTGCACCAACAAAAATAAAGACACCCAAAGAATGGGAGCAAATATTTGCAAACAAAAGCAAAAATTGGCAAATGAAACCTATTAAACTTAAGGGCTTCTGCGCAGCAAAAGAAAACTATCTACAGAATGGGAGAAAAGTTTTGCAACCTATGCATATGACCGAAGTCTAATATGCAGCATCTATAAGGAACTTAAACAAATGTTCAAGAAAAAAAAACCAACTCCATAAAAAAAGAGGGCAAAGGACACGAACAGACACTTTCAACAGAAGATATATATGTGGCTAACAATCATATGAAGAAAAGCTCAACCTCACCGATCCTGAAAGAAATGCAATTAAAAATCACAATGTGATACCATCTAACACCAGTCAGAATGGCTATTATTAAATAGTCGAGAAATAGATACTGGCAACGTTGTAGAACAAACGAAATACTTACACACCGTCAGTGGACGTCTAAATTAGTTCAACCATTGTGGAAGGCAGTGTGGAGACTACAAGAAGACCTAAAAACAGAAATATCATTTAACCCAGCAATCCCATTACTGAGCATATACCCAAAGAAATAAAAAGTGTCCTGTGAAGAAGACACACGCATGCATAGGTTCATTGCAGCACTATTCACAATAGCAAGAATGTGGAATCAACCTAAATGCCCATCAATGGTGGACTGCATAAAGAAAATGTGGAACATACACACCACGGAATACTATGCAGCCATAAAAAATATCATGTCTTTTACACGAAAATGGATGGAGCTGGAGGCTATTATCCTTAGCAATCTAATGCAGGAACAGAAAACCAAATACCATGTTTTTTCCCTTATAAGTGGGAGGTAAATGACAAGAACACATAAACACACAGTGGGGAACAACACACACTGAGGTTTATCAGAGGGTGGGAGGCGAGAGAGGATCAGAAAAGATAACTAAGGGGTACTAGGCTTTAGTACATTGGTGATGAAATAATCTACAACAAACCACTATGACACAAGTTTACCTATGTAACAAATGTGCGCATGTACCCTGAAACTTAAAAGTTAAATTAAAAAGCAAGTATTTGCAAGTTTTATAGGTCATAATGGTCTATTGTCAATAATACATGGCAACTTCTTAAGAGCTCAAAAATGAAAGGGCATATATCTCCATCAAAAATGGAAATTATTCAAAAACCCAATTCTCCATAAAAGCTACAGTCATATCCGAATCACACGAAGAGACACTCAATGCCTTCTGCCATTATGAGGCAGGAGACTGGCAAGTTGTTTTCTAGTCACAATCCTGCTGATCAAAATGAGATCTGGTCCAGACAGCATCTAGCGAAGCAACCGGCAAAAGAAGACAAAGGGATCCCTGGTTGTCCTCACTGCTCACCGGCATGAGACATTCCCTCCAGCGCATGACTGTTTACAAATTCCAGGCCAACAACCAGGAATTTACCACCTCTTTCCATGGCAACGACTCAGAAGTTACTGCTCCTGTCCTGGAAAGTTCTGAATCACCTGCCCATTAAGTTTCATTGGTTCACCCCTCAACTTCCATGTAATTGAAAGTAGTTTTACCTTAGTGTAAAGATAGTTGATAAGAACCCATAGGTTACAAACTGATGCAACGCCTATGAGTTAGCCCTGCTCTTAAAAGAGCAGTACTGTTCAATAAAAGACTGGCATCTATCACCACTGGCTTGCCTGTAAATACTTCCCTGGGCAAAGCCAAGAACCCTGCCACTTGAAGCCCCAAATTTGGGGCTCACCTGTCCTGCAACAATAGGGGATGCGAAGTCTAAAAAAACATGATATATACTTCAAAAATCTAAAAGGTATATTGCTATGTGAAAAAATACAAGTTGGAAAAGGCAAAATACTATGTAATTCTACCTATATGACTCTCTAGAAAAGGAAAAAAGTATAGTGATAGCAAAGAGTCTGGTGGTAACAGGGGGCTTGCGAGAGAGAAAGGTGGAATCAGTGAAATACAGGAGGTTTCTTTGGGGCAGTGAAATGACTCTCTCTGATACTGTATTGGTGGATACATAATAATGTTTTCTGAATCCTGAAGAAATTTATAACACAAAGAGTGTACTAAATTATGCAAATTTAAAAACCTTACTTAGTAGGTAGAGGGTTTCCAAGGAGGAATATCCCCAAAAGTAATATAACTATGTAATGAATTTATGGAATAACCTCACTAAAGAAAGTGGGGGAAAGCAATGGGCCTAAGTAACTTGGGTAATAAGTGGACATGCCGAGGCTAAAAGCCAAAGTATGTATACCTAAGTGCTGTACTTTACTTGGTAAAATTGTTTCCCATTGGGGTATAAGTTATCTGTTCTGAAACCACTGTGCATGTATGTTCAGGCAGTATGATTAAGAGACCAGCATCAACTTCTTCACAGGGAGAATAAGAGACTACACACATCATTCATGTGGTGCTGGATTAGATCATATGGTATTGGAAACATTAACAGAAATTACACAATTATACAGTTAGCCTGGAGCACAATTAAATACAGAGTTAGCCTGGAGCACCTAGTAGTGGTTAAATAAAAGAAAATGCTGAACAACAACAAAACCAACCAACCATACAACACTGAACCTTAATTATGTGGGTATTTCAAAACTATACCACGGACAACTAAAAAACCTTCCAATACCCAACCATGCAACAATTTGAACAATCAAATAAATTAGCATATGTAAAGTATAAAATTAATATCCGTGTTTAGATGATTATATAAATAATTTATGTATAAATGAATAAATATGTAATAGAATACACACATTTAAGGTTGAGGGTTCAAATAAATTTGTAGACATTCTGCCAATAAGAAGGTGGATCATGAATCCTTACTTTTTTTTTTGAGATGGAGTCTGGAGTCCCGCTCTGTTGCCCAGACTGGAGTGCAGTGGCGTGATCTCAGCTCACCTCAACCTCTGCCTTCCAGGTTCAAGTGATTCTCCTGCCTCAACCTCCCAAGTAGCTGGGAGTACAGGCGCATGCACTGTGCCTAGCTAATTTTTGTATCTTTAGAGGTTTCGCCATGTTGGCCAGGCTGGTCTCGAACTCCTGACCTCAGGTGATCCACCTGCCTCAGCCTCCCACAGTCCTGGGATTACAGGCGTGAACCATCTTGCTTGGCCCATGACTCCCCACTGCTCAAATGCGTGTTGTGTTAGTGACTTTGTTCTGAAACATTCTATGGGGAAAAAGAAAAATAATAATAATTTCACAGTGTGTGATAATTTGATAAAAATGACTTCATCTAGGTGATCAAATTAACATTAATAATGATAAAGCCTGTTGAGAGCCTGTGTCCTTGGTATGATGTGAGGAGAATGGCAGCTTTCCTCTGTCATCTTTCTCTCCTAAACCCACAAATCTAGTCTTATCATGGAAAAAACCTCAGAGAAATCCCACATTAGGAATGTCAATGTAATCAAAAACTAGGAAAATCTAAGAAACTGTGACTCTCAGAGAAGTCTAAGGAGACATGATATCTAACTGTGCTGAGGTATCCTGGGTGAGATCCTGGAATAGAAATTAGACATTAAGTGAAACGTAAGAAAATCTGAATAAAGTATGAAGTGTAGTTCATTCTACTGTTTAAAATTAGTTAACTGTGACAAATGTCCTACATTAAGAAGTTAATAAAAAGAGCAACTGTAGTGGGATATATGGAAAATCTATGTACTACATTTAAAACAATTCTGTAAACCCCAAACGATTCTTAAATGTATAAGGCTTCTTTTTATTTAAAGTCACTGCTGACCTTATAAAATAGAACATGAGCAATGTGTTCATGGCCGTTAATGGAACTCCTTAGTTTAATCATCTTCCTTAATCACTGAAGGTCGCTATGACTGTGAAATTATTTATTATTCCCTAATTTGTGTTTGTTGTATTATCTCTGTTTATATTTCTAATATCCATAATGTTTAGTTCTTCTTGTCTTCAAACTTAGATGACAGGTGTTTAATGTATACATGTCCCTAGTTTAATCATGACAAATCATGAGACAAATCCATATTGTGGGACATCTTACAAAATACAAAATATCTGACCTGTACATTTGAAAATGGTCAAGGTCAAGAAAAATAAGTGGAGACTATGAAACTTGCAGACTGGAGAAGACCTAATGTGTCAGTAAGACCCTACAACGGTGCCCAGTGATCCTCACCTGCAAGAAATACCTTTGCTTTGTTGAGTTGCTTCCTCGTGTCTCATGTGACCAGCACATGTGAACTCAACTTTTTGCCAACTCAGAGCTCTCCTAGACAGTGGCTACCTTGGTGGGAATGGAGTGGACACAGGTCCGACAAGTGCCACAAGAGTGTCTGACAGTGTAAACAAATATCCTGTGAGAAGGATGCTGCGTCAAAGACTTATGCTTCAGGGTATCCAACAGGATAAATGAGTATCCCATTGAGAGGCACACTGTAAACATCCAGGACCCAGTTTCCTAGAGTCCTGTTGGGCAGGGTGATAACTTATAGTCACTGTCCCTAGAAAGACTTCAAGAGGTTATTAGACATAACAAAAACACATGATGTAGAGGTGACTTTATAAATCATGGCTCAAAGATCCCATGGAGAAAGAAGATAGAAATGGTAAAGTGTTACTTGAAAGTTTGCAGCAGAGTGCAGCTCTCTGAATACAGAAAATTCTGTTATCTTGAGACTTTTTTCCTTAATCTTAGAAATATAAGCAGAGATTATTCTAAGTTGCTTTCCAAATCTGATTCTTCATCCAGATCAACTACATATTTATCTCTTTTCCCTCCCTTTTTATCCTTCGCATCCCATGAATGAGGGTCTTGTGAATCTCACTGTAAGCAGGGAATGGAGATTCATGTGCATTGCAGTTTTCATGGAATGCTTTGCTCTGATCACTTGTTACTCGTCAGCTCCACTTGTTGATACTTAGAAAATGAAACAGGCTTTGGTGTTCCCCAAAGAGTGCACTGAATGAAGAAACTCACATAGTGTATAATTTAGAATGTTGAGCATATTTGCACTGAGAGTTTCAGCTTCTACTAGGGCTGAATTGAGTGAACAGGAAGCCCTAATCTCAAGTAGAGGGGTCATACACCCTTTATTCAGACTAGAGGGCGGAGACAGCATTCGGTTCTTGCCTAAGGACATGGTCAGATGATGGGGTGTTTTCAGTGGCATCTTTCTGAGAATTCTGGTGGCCAATCCAGACTCAATACAAATCATATTTTCCAGGCTACCATAGTAATGTTTGCAAGCTTAGTGCTCAGCACTGTGTCCTCTGTGCCTGGGACATCATGGTAGCAGAGTTTCATGTCTATCACTTTTCTAGTCTTAACCCTGAGCACTCAGAGCTCATCGACCCTCTTGCCACCTAGAGATGAGTCTGTCCTTCTACAATCTACTTCTCTCTCCTTCCTGGCCTGCCACTTGGTGATTTTTTTTTTTCCTCAAGAATTTAGTAATGGATGATCGTCACAGTACACATCATAATATACCAGATGTGTGCATTGAAATGAAGAGGAAAATGGGATTGTACAAGTTACTTACTTTATAGAAACTCCTGTTATAATGAAATAAAAAGAGCAAATCTCCATGACTTAAGATCGCCAATTTAAATGAAACTGTCCTTTCCTATGAGGTGAACTGTAAGATTAGAGGCGTAAGAAGGTTTACTGAATTATAAATGCCCCAAATAATAGCACCTGAATTACTGCTACAAACTTCTCAGAACTGAGAAATATGGTCAAGGTCAGCTGTGTCTCTCACTCTAGGTCTCCAGGACCCAGGAGTTTGTTTTCTCGCTGAAGCTATGAATATGGTGTGGAGAATGTAGCCCATGATCACGGTCTGAAAACGCAAGAGTCTTGACTTTGCAGATGTCCTTGGGAGCGTAGTATGCAGTCCCATGGCTTAGTATGCTTTGTGGGCATGGCTTCCGGAACATCCCTGGTGCTCCTCTATAAAGTGGTGTGGCCTGTGAACAGGCAGCTGTGTTGGGGAAGAGGCGACAGTCCCCCTGCTGTGGGGATCTTTGTTTAGCCAGCACATTTGCAGTCAGCACTCAGCTTGTGTCTATCTCTTACATGACAGGAAGGTGGGCTGGGGTATGTTGTACTTGCTATTCATTCCTTTTTTCTATTAGGCTATTTCCACCTCTGCACGACACACTCTGTATCACTAACATGCCTCACCTTCATATATCTGATGTCTGAAGGTTCATTTCCACATCTTTTTGAGCAGGAATTAACCTACAGCTCCATGATTATAAACTTTTTTCATATCTAGTTAACTTTCTTCCATGATAATGTCTACTCTGTGGCTTTTGGGCTTGTCACTTGAAATGGTTTCATTGTGTCCCCACCCAAATCTCACCTTAAATTGTAATAATCCCCATGTGTCAAGGGCAGGGCCAGGTAAAGAAAATGGAATCATGGGAACAGTTTTCCCCATATTCTTCTCATGGTAGTAAATAAGTCTCACAAGATTTGATGGTTTTATAAATGGGAGTTCCCCTGCACAAGTTCTCCTGTCTGCCACTATGTAGGATGTGACTTTGCTCCTCATTCGCCTTCTGCCATGATGGTGAGGCCTCTCCGACCATGTGAAACTGTGAGCCAATTAAACCTCTTTCCTTTATAAATTACCCAGTCTTAGGTATGTCTTTATTAGCATCATGAGAACAGATTAACGTGCCAAAGGACAATATAGATCCATGACGTGAGTGTCAAGAGAATGTGTGGTCCCATAAATTCGTGATGGAGTCTGCATGATGAAGAAAACTGAATTATCACAGTGTTTTCTCAAAGGCTTAAGGCATCATATTCTTGCAAAACTTGGGAAAAAAAGGAATCTGTACTAAGAAAACACGCTTAATGCAGAAATATATATGTTCCCCATCACTGGTGCTTCTCAATCTTCTCTTCTAATGTCTGGAAGTCATGTCTTCTAAAATGTCTTTATACTGAGATCCTACAAAGACACTGCCAGAAAGTGCCTGCAATCAGGGCCTTCTAACATATGTGAGAAAGGCATCTTTCCTTGGAAAAGTGGTTACGAACACAGGAATTGGTAACTGGATAATGGTGTGATTGGAATAAGAAAATGGATGAGTGTCCCTGGAGCCTGACGGTGTCTTTCTGAAGCAGGTGCCCTGTGTAGGAATGGGGTATAATAAGGCAAGCTACTTTGCCATAGTCTCCCCACATCTCCATTCATCCTCTGATCTGTGGCTTTATAGTGGTTTAAATCTGTCTCCCTTATTGTTGTTTTATATTTTGGTACCTGAATATTAAATTTTAAGAAATGTTTTTATCATAGTTTTAGTTTTACAGAAAGTAGTAAAGATAATAGAGTTTCATATATTCTACAGCTTCCTGAAATGTGAACACCTTATATCACCATAGCATATTTATGAAAACTCAGAAACTGACAGTGGTACAAAACTATTAACTGAAATAGATTTTCTTCATATTTTACCAGGTTTTCCACTAATGTCATTTTTCTGTTCAAGGATCTAATCGAAGATACCACATTACATTTACTGTCAGGCATATTACCGATTGGTTGTTGTATAACATATGACTACAGAGTTTAGACTTTCAAACACAGCCCTACATAGTACTTACAGTTTCTCTGGGTCGGATACCTGGCAGAGAGTTCAAGGGAAGGCTCACCTGGGGAAGGATTCCCTTCCAAGCTCCTAGAATTCTTGTAAGGATTCAATTTCTGTCCAGGTCAAGATGACTTCACTGGTAGGTTATTCAAACCCTTTCAGCATTAATAACAATCAATAAAATCAGACGAGTAGAGAACCTTTCCCAACGCACTGTATGAAAACAGTGTTTCCTGACACCACAGCTAGACAAAGACATTTCCAGAAAGGAAAATTACAGACCAATATGAAATAGGTAAAAAGTATCAAGGAAGTACTATCAAAATTAACTAGTAACATATAAAAAGGATTATACACTAAAAGCAAAACGATTTACCCTTGCAATGTAAGTTTGGTTAAACATACAAAAAGAACTGGTGTTATAAACTATAGTAATAGAATTTTTTTAAAAAGACTCATGGTCACCTCTAAAGACGCAGAAAAGGTATTTGACAAATTCCAAACCCATTCATGATAAAAGCCTTGGGAAAGTTAGGCATAGAAGAAAACTTGCTAAACCTACAAAGAGCATCCACGGAAAACTCACATAACGTAAGGAAAGGCATACAAGCCAATAGAATAGAGTTGAGCACGCCAAAATCCATGTTTATATATAGGGCAAACTTATTTTCAAGGTTTAAAATTTGATTCAAGAGGAAAAAGTTTTTTCAACAAATGCTGCTGGGAGAAAGGGATATCCACATGGAAGTTTAACTCTTTCCTGTACCATATATGTATTTGACTCAAAATAGAATACGTGGCTAACTGTAAGAGCTAAAACTAAAAATCCCACAGAAGAGAACACAGGAATAGATTTTCATGGCCTTATGTGAAACAATGGATTCTAACATGTGACACAAAAGTGCAAGTGACAGAAAAAAAATAGATGCATTGAACTTCACGTGGATCAATACCTTTTAAGATGCAAAGTGTACCATCAAGACAACTGAAATAATGGAAGAAGATATTCCCAAGTCATATAACTGTTAGGAGACTATTACCCAGAATATAAGAAACGTTCAGGTGTGTACCACCACACCCGGGAAATTTTTGTATTTTTAGTAGGGATGGGGTTTAATCATGTTAGTTAGGCTGGGCTCAAACTCCTGGCCTCAAGTGATCCACCCACCTCAGCTTCCCAAATTGCTGGGATTATAGGCATGAGCCACCGTGCTCAGCCTCATTCTTCTTTATTATTTTCTAAATTTGTATTTCTAAATAATATATTGTTCAGGATTTTTGTCTTCAACATTAGATAAATATGGGAATAAATTAATGTTTAATCTTAGTCAAATGATGAAAAAATATAACAAATCCATATTGTGATACATCCTATGGAACACCTGACAAGTTCTTTTCACTAGGATCAAGGTCAAGAAAATAAGTGAAGACCCAGAAACTGATACAGATTAGACAGGACCTGATGTGGCAGGTAGGTTCTAAGATGCTTCCCAATGATCCACACCTCTAGATAAAAAAAATTCTATGCTAATACCCTCACTGTGAGGTTAAGACATGCCATACCACATGTATACACAACCACAAAAGGGGCAAAGTGTATGGAACAATGGTTTGTAAGAGAGACTATATCAAACAGGGAAGGACAGTGATACCTGAGACATACAATGCTGTGACATGAGCTCTACCATTGCCTCAAGACACTGCTTTGGGAGATTTTCCAGGCTGTGGTGTGGCATGGACTTTGGAAGACACTGTGAGTTGAGAAGATGGAACTGAGAGTCGAGTACAGATTGGCTGGATGGCATCTAGAATTTCTTCACATCCGGTGGTAAGAATGGGAGACGGCATGGCTGCTATTGTCATCATTAGTCACTGAAATATGGTTCACAGAAGTACAGGAGCAATGCAGAAACAAAGGCAGAGACGCAAAGAAAAGTTACTTGAATGAAGATTTAATATTGCACAAAGACTGACGCCTTTACATGTTGTACAAAACCAAGGCGTAAAAAATAACCATTTGAGATAAAGTAAATGATGTGTCAAAGTCGAATGAACCAACCAAGTGGACACAAACCTACCTTTACTATACAATTTTCATACATGTGCCTGATGAACTCACTATATTATAAAATAATGAAAGTAGAGCTTTCTATTTTTTTTTTTTTTTTTTGATACGGAGTCTCGCTCTGTCACCCAGGCTGGAGTGCAGTGGCCGGATCTCAGCTCACTGCAAGCTCCGCCTCCCGGGTTCACGCCATTCTCCTGCCTCAGCCTCCCAAGTAGCTGGGACTACAGGCGCCTGCCACCTCGCCCGGCTAAGTTTTTATATTTTTAGTAGAGACGGGGTTTCACTGTGTTAGCCAGGATGGTCTCGATCTCCTGACCTCGTGATCCGCCCGTCTCGGCCTCCCAAAGTGCTGGGATTACAGGCTTGAGCCATCGCGCCCGGCGAAAGTAGAGCTTTCTATTTATAAGAGCAGAACACAATTATCAGAAAATGAAGGATTAAAAATATTTTTACCTCTATTTGTTTCCCTATAAAACCTTAAGTTTCCTTTAAATTTGGAAAATAATTTGTCACTTTCTTCACTACATAAATTCCACTTCCATTCTAGTTTGCACGGAGTATAGGGTTGCTATTTTTATGCAGTGAAGTTCATTTAAATTAAGTTATTTATATGCAGTGAAATTAATTTAAATTAAGTTGCTATTTATATGCAGTGAAACTAAGTTAAGTTAAATTGTCAGGCTGCAATATAACACATGAGGGGTTGTTACTGTTGTTGTTATATCTGTCACTGAAATTCTGTGTGTACAGTATTGAAGCCAAGAGACCCTGAAAGCCACTCACTGGAAAATCAAATGCCCATCTACTGATCTGGAGTACTTGTAAAACATCAGTGTTCATGCTCTCTTGGTTGCTCACATCTTATAAATCTTAGACGAATGTCCCCTATGTCCCCAGAATAATTTTAGAGCACTATATTATTGCCTTACTTGTACAGTAAACATATGTTATTGAGTTTCAGCAACTCATTCTGTATGAATGCTTCACTCACCAGAGGATGTGTTGTCAACATAGTCATGTTGGCATTAAGGCACTCCTCACTGCAAGCTCTGAATAAATTCTGGTCTGTTTGTTGGAGTCCTGTTAAATAATATCTGAAAATGGGGCTTTTTGAGACACGTGAGTCACAGGCATCTGTCTTTGAAAAAGTGGTTACTGATGCTAAAACTGGTGACTGAAAAATGCACAATATGATGAAGAAGATGAAAGAGGACGAGTCTCTGGAACTTGGGGAGAATCTTCCTGAAGCAGGTGTACCTGTGTTCGAGTTGGTAAATCGATATGGAAATATGCTTTCCTATTCTCTCTTTACATGTCCTTTCATCTCCTGAGCTGAAGGTATTCTGTTTGTGCTTTGGAATTCTTTTAATATCACATTTAATATTTTTTTTCAAAAATACTTTTCGATGAAATAATTTTAAATACAGAAATATGCACAGAAAGCTTTATATATCCTTGAGTTACATGCAATGATGAGCCCTAAAAAATAGTTGGCACAAAACTGTTTATTGAAGTATAGGCTTTTTCCATATTTTACTGGGTTTTTAAGTAATGTCATTTTTTCTGCCCAGGATACCACATTGCATTTACTGTCAGGTGTATTATTTATTGCTGCAAAATAAATTCTCACATACTAAGTGGCTTTCACTCACAGTTTCTCTGTATCATGAATCCAGATGCAGATGATGGCCAAGGACAAGGTCTCAAGCGAAGAAGGTTCAGCTGGGGAAGGATCCCCTTCCAAATTCATGTGATTGTTGTTAGGAGTGAAGGCCCTGTGCTCGTTGAGATGACTTCACTGGTGAACTATTCCAAACCTGAAATTAATTAATAACAATCTATCACAAACTCTTCATAAAAACGTAAACAACAGTACAAGCAGAGATCACTTCCTGATGTATACTATTAGTTACTTTATACTGATATTACAACAAAAGCAAGACATTTTAAGGAAGAAAAATTAAGATCAATATGTTTTATAAATAAAGTACAAAGGTCTTCAATAAGATGCTAGCAATACAAATCAGCAAATGGAAAAAGAATTACACACCATCACCAAGAGTATTTGTCTCAGGAATGCAAATTTGGTTCAACTTACAAAATAATTAGTGTCATGCCCTCTAAGAATAAAATAAAAAACAAAAGCCATATGATCATCTCAAAAGATGCAGCAAAGGCACCTGATAAATCCAAAATCCATTTTTGATAACAATATACAACAAATTAAGCCTATAAGGAAAGTTTCTTTATCTTAAAGGGCATCCATGAAAAACTCAGTATCATCATAATTTAATTTAAAGGCTCAATAATAGTATAAACATGGACATGCAGATCAAAGAAATATAGTAGAATTGAACATCCAAAAATTAATCTTTACCTTTAGAGTCAAATGATTTCGTAAGGTTGCCAAGACTATTCAATACGGAAAAATACATTTGTAACAAATGCTGCTAAGACAATTGAATATCCACAAGCAAGTTGAACTTCTCACTCACACCATATACATAATTAGCTCAAAATAATCATATATCCAAATGTAAGCTCTAAATAGACCAAACCCAAAGTAGATAATATATAAATACATAATTTGGGTCTAAAGTTAAACAATAACTCCTATAATTTCTAAGATATGATACTTAAAGCCCAACAAAAATAAACATGAATATATTTAACTTTATAAGAATTAAAATCTTCTGGGATTCAAAGTACATCATTAAAAGTAAAAAGATAATGCAAAGAATAGAAGAAAATCTTCACAATCACATAGAAGGAAAGGATCTATTATCCATAACATACAAAATATTTTACAACTCAAAATAAAAAGGCAAGTATCACAATCCAATTGGTAAACTATCTGAATAGACATGTATCCAGAGATACTATATTCGTGTCTAGTAAGCACATGATATGGGGCCTAAGTCTTTTGTCATTAAGAAAATGCAACTCTAAGCAACCATGAGATACACTTCACAAATCTAAAGGGTATATTGCGAAAAAATAGTAAATTTAAAAAGGCAAAATACTTTGTGAGATTTTGGTGATGTGACACTCTGGAATGTGAAAAAGCATAGAGATAATAAAATGGTATTTACTAGGAGCTTGGAAGAGAGGCAGGTCAAACTGGTGAGGTACAGCAGATTTGCTCTGGGCAGTGAAATTATTCTGGTATCATACAGTAACGATAAATACATTATTGTATTTTACAAATCCTAAATAACTTTATAATACAAAAAGTGAACTTACAATATACAAATTAAACACCTTATACAGCAGGTAGCAGATAGCACTGGGCTATACACATAAAAGAATTAAATAACACATCAGTGAAATCACCTCACTGAATGGAGGGGGGAAAAGCAGCTGACCCAAGTAACGTAGCAAGTCAGTGGATATTCTGAGTCTAAAGGGTAAAGATTTATCCATAAAATCTTCAGTTGGTAAAGTTCTTTCTCACGGCCATGTCTCATGGTTAATACCAGGCTTGTGAGGAAATCCACACAATTAGCATAAGCACCTAGTAGTGCAAGAAAAAGTAAAATGCCAAACAGCGCAAACAACTAACCAACCACATAACAACAGCAAAGCTCATTTATGGTGGTGTTTCAAAACGACAGATGATCCAACTGAAAGAACTTCCAATAGTCAACATTGCAACAATTTAAACAAATAAATGAAGTAGTAGAAGTAAAGAGTAAAATAAATATCCATGTTTGCATACTGACATAAAAATGATTGCATAAATATAACGATTATTGGAGAAGAATAGATATGTCCAGGATGAATGTTTCAGATAACTTTTGGAGACCTCTGCTCATATAGAAGAGCATTTCTTTTGTTTTTTTTTTTTTTCAAGATAGCAGATTGGAGGATTTGTTAGTGTGCCTCACCTGCTTAGAAAGAGCAAAATAGTGTCTAGAGATTCACACTGTGAATTTGTATCCAACAAACACAGGAACTCAACAGAAAAAGTGAAAGAACCTCTGGATACTTTGAAAGGAGCAGGAGGCAGCAACTTGCACTACGTGTCAGATGGGCAACTGAGCCTTGAGAGTGCAAAAGGGGGAGACTCTCTCTGTGATACATTCCCACTAGGGAACCAGGCAATCCAGGTCACAGGGAAGCGCCTGAACCCTGCCTAGCGATGGAGCTGACTTAAGAGAGGTGGGGAGCATGAAAGTAAGAGTGGCACCTGGATGTGCTGCGTGTGCACTCCCAGACCCCAGCAGCAACAGAAGGAAGATATTCTGGACCCTAATTCATAGAATATCTAGAAGAAATCAGCGAAGTAACCCAGGCAGTAGGCACGCACTGGAAGAAGCCCCCAACTGAGGAAGAAGCTGACCAACTAAGATTTGTATTTGATCTAGTATTGAGCAGAGGATGAACCCCCGAAGGCCCAACCCAAGGGGCATGAAGGAAGCATTCTTGTGCCAGGGTCATGGGACCTGGGTACTGCTGTTTCACATGTCAAATCAAGGGGTGTGGCCTCAGAGCTACTGTTCCAGTTTCAGTCTCCAGTGGGAAGTCTTGTGGCCTGGGGCAGGTTTGTGTTCTGAGCCTAGACTGCCTGGGACTTAGCTGGCTGTTGTGGGTTTTTGCCAGCAGAAGTCTGCATGTGTAAGACCTTCTGTGTCAAGGTCATGGGAACTGACCTGCCACTTTCTACCCCTCTCTCCATGTACAGACTCTCATGGAGCAGAGGCTGTTCTCCTCCCTGGAACATTATCCCAGCGGTCAGGGAACTGTCCACCGACCACCATTGCAGCTTCTGCTTACACCCACACTTGGAGAGGCAGAGTATGGACTTTCCTGACCCAGCCCACACCTGGCTTTGCCCCTCTACCTGTCCTAGTAGCAGAACTGGAACAGGGACTTTTTAGACTTCCATGTCACTTCCCATCAGCTGAATACTTCCCCTGGGTAACAAAGGCTAAGCATAAATCCCAGCACCATGACAGCTGGCTCTCTCCTGCAAGTGCCACCTTCCGGCCCAAGGTCAACCAACACAGTCCGTTATAACATCTGCTGGCACACTAACATGGTACTGGAATAAATGTAGACATACAGACCAGAGGAACAGAATAGAGACCCCAGAAATGAAGGCAAATACTTACGATTAACTGATTTTCAACAAAGCAGACAAAAACATATACTGAGGAATGAACATCCTATTCAATAAAAGGTGCTAGGAAAATAAGACGGCCACATGCCAAAGAATGAAATTGGATCCTTATCTGTCACCATAAATAAAAATTAACTCAAGATGCATTAAAGACTTAAATGTGAGACATGAAATCATAAAGATCCTAGAAGTAAAACTAGGAAAAAATCTTCTGGACATTGGCCTAGGCAAAGAATATTTGACTAAGACCCCGAAAGCAACTACAACGTAAACAAAAACGGATAAATGGGACTTAGCTAAACTGAAAAGCACAGCAAAAGAAATAATCGACAGAGTAAAGAAACAACCTACAGAATGGGAGAAAATATTTGGAAACTGTCCATCCAACAGAGGACTAACCCAGAATCTACAAGAAACACAAATCAGCAAGAAAAAAATAAATAATCCCATTAAAAAGTGGTGGGATGACATGAACAGGCAAAAGATATACAAATGGCCAGCAAACATATGAAAAAAAAAATGCTCAACATCACTAGTCATCAGGAAATGCAAATTAAAACCATAATGCGATACCAACCTTAGCCTAGTCAGAAGGACCATTATGAAAAATCAATAAATGATTGATATTGGTGTGGATGAGGTGAAAAGGGAATGCTTATACACCCTTGGCAGGAATGTAAATTCGTACGACCTGTATGGTAAACAGCATGGAGATTTCCCAATGAGCTTTTAAAAGCAGAGCTACCATTCAATCTAGCGATCCCACCACTAGGTACAGGCCCAAATGAAAAGAAGTCATTCTATCAGGCGCCACCTCCAGTCTTCCTGGACCCAGCAATGCAGGGGTTTCAGGTCCGGGACAAGTGCGGGGTTCTCCATAAAGGCAGCGTTGGTGGTGGGCCCGACCCCTTGCAGCCCCACGCGGAGGGAGTGGAGGGGCGCGTTCTGCAGCCTGCTGCACAGGATAAAAGGTAGATTCCACCTGGTGAGTGGAAGGTGCATGTGGCAGCTCTGCTGGGGCTGCGGGAGTACAGGAGAGAGTGGTTGGCTGCCTGGTGCACAAGTGTCTGCGGAGCACAGGCTCAGAAGGCCGGGGCAGAGAGGCAAAGGTGCTGGTCGCAGAAACTTTGGTTCAGGGGCTCAACAAGCCCGACAGGGATGTGGCCCATCGCCTGATCTTTGGAGCACTTTGTGCTCCTCACTCGGCTTCCTGTTACAAATCCTGGCAACATATTTCAGAGGACTTAGGGGAAATTCGCCCTGTTGGCACCATCAGGTCCATTCTCAGTGGCGTTCTGCCGGGGAGGGGAGGAAGTCCCCAAGAATGGTGTGAGAGGGGTGCCCAACCCTGGGCTTGGCAGATGGGTGAGTTCCACTTCCTGGTGCCAAAGCCCTTATTGCATCTGCTGCAGACTCCGTCAGCCTGGGCACGGTGATCCAAGAGTTCACCCACGTGAGAAATTCTTTCGGTGTTGCTGCCCGATGGAAGACCACAGCCTGCCTTCTTCCTGGGCCTGAGTGAAGTGACACGGCCACTGCCAGGGTGGGGGTCCAGGGAAGCCTGTCTCTGGTGTCACTGTGCTCTGTGCCAAGTAGGGAGAAATGTTTGTAAGGAGTTGACAACTCCCGAGAAAGCATTTCAGTGGTTACTGGAGGACCTGCACTCTGGAAATGCAGAGAACCCAGGACTGTTACCAGGATTAACTGGGTGACTAACAAGAGAGGGCAGACAGAGCCTGGCTCATTTCGGTACTCTGCATGGGTTAGTTGCCACCATCAGCTGTGATGGGCACATGTGGTGACTGCTTTGTGGCACTCCTGGGCATCGCTCCACTTGGTTTCAGATACCTGTGGAACTGTTTTGAACAGAGGAAAGAAATTCAGGATTCTACCCAGCCCTTAACTGGGGTTTGTTTGGAAGCCCACCATGTTTTTGTAAGTGTGAGTGTATGACCTTTGAGTGTGGGCCCTGATCTCTTCCTATCCTTTTCACTTTCAACTTCATCTTCCTGATTATCTTGGAAGCCACCTACAGCCTTACTCATCTCAGTCAAAGGTACCCCTAGCTCTCTCCAGCTGTCAACAGTTTCCTTTGCCCATGACTTGCAGAGGTGGGAGGGATTCGTCTCACACTGTGCATGTCCAGGGTACTGGGGCTCTCCCTGATGGGATGTCAGCAAGAGTGGTGGGGGTACCAACCCTATACCATGCAGCAGCTAGAAGGTTCACAAACCTCCTTTTCTATCTTTTTCTCTTTCCCTCCTTTTAAAGGAGCCAGGTTTAAAACCTGGCTCCTTTGCAGAGGCCTGGCAGGAACTTCATATTCTCATTCGCTTTGGGATTTCAGCTGGCTGCTTATTAAGACCTACTTTTGTGAACATTTTAAAGAGAGAGACAAACTATAGCAAGAAAACTTGAGAGCTCAAATGGTTAACTGCAGCTATTAAGTGAAGCAGAGTCATCAAAACCTCTCTTTCTTCCTGTTTTCTTTTCTCCCTGCTTCAGATTGGCTGTTACTAAGCTGTTGGTGCTGTGATAAGACACATTATTTACGGACTAACTAGAAAGTAAACACAGGAAACTTGTTTAAAACTGAAGGAAAAAAAAAAAGGTAAAAGATGCTTTTTTAAAAACAAAACTGCCATAAAGATTGCTTTACCTAAAGTTTGGTTCACAGCTTTCACAGATTATATATTGGAGAAAACACAATGTAGCCATGGAAAGAGGTTCCAGTTTTGTCAGACGATAACATGTATCCAGCTATTTTTTATAAAATACTGAATGTGTACTGTTACTTTACGGTTAGAATCCCAAGATAAAAGCTATGAGACCTTTGCTTGTGTGTGTATACCTGTTTAGACATGTTTGTGTGTATGTACATATGTAGATATGTTTGTGTTTAGGCACATACGTAGATATGTTTGCATGTATGTACATATGTAGATGTTTGCGTGTATGTACATATGTAGACATTTTTGCGTGTATGTACATATGTAGATATATTTATGTACATATGTATACATGTTTGTATGTACATATGTAGATGTTTGCATGTATGTACATATGTAGATGTTTTTATGTACATATGTAGACACGTTTGTGTGTTACGTCTAGCCTGCTACCAAATTGACTTACAAGTAAATAAGTGCTCATAAATTAAGTCGAGAAGCTTTTCAAGTTCACATAAATTTAGTAAACCTTGACAAATAAAACTGGTTTTAAGATTATTGGTGACATCATATTAGAAATATCTTCAAAATGATCAGCATATTTTTATCTGAGTTTACTGAACAAAATGGTTTTGTATTTATCTTTGTCTACACATTAAGGTGTCAGGATATGACATAAAGGCTATAAGACCATAAACCCAGCCAAAAACAGAATAATTTTTGTTTGTGTGATTTTATAGATGAGTTAGACTAATTTAATATTACTAGTTCAATGAAAACAGTTAAATCTTCTGTGCTATTAACAAAATGTGTATATATTGAACTTTAAGGTTCTTACTTAGGGAAAACACCTTATGTCCACAGACTTTAAAAATGGGTAATAGGGACATAACTAAAAAATCACTACTTTTGGGTAACATCCCAGTTTTCAAAAGTACTCTAGGTGAACTGTTAAAATGGAAAAACTGAGTACACGTCAATGAGATCAATGTTTCTAAGTGAAATTTTTGTATAATTTAAAATCTTAAAATCATTTTGGATGCTTACTGGATGTCTTGGTCAATTCCAGTTAAGAAAAGGTTATTACATAGAGAAAACTGTTCTAAAAATTGTGAAATGTTTCTCATCTATACAATACTAATATCTGATAGTTCAGGATTTCTTTTTTCCTAGGTTTCTATAAAATGTGCCAAAGAAGAGGTGTCCTTATTGAGAAAAAGAATTGTTTTGTCTAATTCAAACATTTTTTAAAAGTTGATTCAAATTATGAGTTTGAAAAGGTTATTTATGAAACAAACTAGAAAGGAAGCAGTAAATGGTGAAGAGAGATGTGAAGAAAGATATAGACAAGAACATGTAGTTTTGGTAAGGAAAGTTATCAAGAAAAAAGAGCAATTTTATACGAGAAAGAATCTTGCATGGTACATTATTCTCCTAAAGGAAAATGACTGGTTATTTAAGAAACAGGTTCTTATTACAAGGTTAATCTAGAAAAAGAAAATCAAAAATAATTTTTAAAAGGAACAGGTACCATAGGACAAGTATACAGTCCAACCATGTGACAGATGGTCTGTGTAAGTCATGATATGGCTTGTGAAGGGGAATTTATAAAAGGAATTTTGTATGTAATGAAGTTAGGTATAATTAAAAAGGAATTGTTGATAATAGTCTTTCTAAAGAATGGTCCCCTATATTAAACCAATATTTTCTTAAGGTATCAATTTGCTCTTAATAAAATTATAAGAAATTTTGATTTTCTATTCCATAATTGACTTCTTTTGAATCTTCTGAGATTCATATCTCAACTGTTCAATTGTTGTCTTGCTGCCATCAGCTTTTTCTCCCTTTGACGTGGCCTGGGATAACTATCCTTCAGCTTCCTGTCAGCTCCTGTAACTTTTCTCAGTTCTAAATGTTGTGGCCTGATGCTGAAATATTTTATCTTAGAGGTCTATAAAAGCAGTGTTTTCCTGCAGGATAACTTGATTCTATACTCTTGGTTTTTTTTCTTTTGGTGTGTCTACATTTTCACTGTAATCAGGAAACTTACAATGCAGCTACTAAGAGTCATCTATTCCCCAGTTCTACTCATAACCGTGTACACACTCTTCCCATGTTTGACTAAATTCAAGCACTTTTTATTATAAGTTGTACTTCCAGATTATCTAAATGGGCTTTCCCCTAAGGAGAGGCAGTCGCACTTAAAAGGGTTTTCCTTTGACTTTTTGGTAACTGCCTTAAGAAACAAGAGTTTACATTTCATCAAGATAGTTCCTAGGTTGCCTTTATAAAGTGTTTAATTGGTTTTTAAAAACCTATGAAATTTGAAAGGAGTAAGGTTTTTACACATGTGTAACTTTCTGTATTGCCTTTAAAGTCTGTCAATGATCACTTTGGTTAAATGAGTAACTATTGTTTTACAAGGACCTGTAGTTTGCTTTTGATCAAATATTTTAAGCTTTCTAACATCTTTGACAGACATCTCCAAAATTGAATTCTAAATTAAGTCTCTGACTTTTTGCTGGGGCTTATCAAAGCTAAAAAAAAATTAATCACTGTGAAGTGTATCACCACCTCCAACACCCTGAAAAAGTTCTTATCAGGTGCTATTAACTAATCTTTGTGGTGTTAAGGTACAAGGAATAGACTCCTGGATACTTGTAGCTCCTCTAAAGAAGACAGACTCCTGCCAGCATCTAATATCAACCACAAGTTAACCAATCTGCAAATCTCCAAATTGAAGAGTGTCTGCCTTTCCTGGCCATCCTGAATGAAACCCCCACATTTTTCCTTGGTTTAGATAAAATACAAATTATGTATTTTATTTCACCTAAGATGGATCCCTTTAAAATAAAAATTTGGAACTGCCTGGTTAAAAACTGTTTAGGGCAGGGAACAGGTAATCAAGAGACTGATGATCTAAAATGAAAAAGAAAAACTTGAAAAGTGACAATGAAGCATCCATATAACTTTACCAGATCTGCTTCTCTATATCTGTGTATTTATATGCTTCATATATATAATATTTTGCTAACAAACTATAAAAAAGAGCTCCAATTAATTGGCATATATATGCACTTAAATAAAATATTTTATCAAAAAAATTAACTACAATGCTTTGTAGTTCACATGACTCTAATAATCTTTGAATAATAAAGATAGCTCTAAAGATTACTGATACAATAACATTATTTCTTCAACATTTAGACATTTGGTCTAAATTAGGCAGGTCAGATATTCTCTTTGCTGTTTTAAGGTTATAAATATCTGTGACTTTCTGTAATTGTCCAACCTACCTGCATTAGAGCCAGTAGCTTCTAGGTAAAGCCTGGGGACATGTTGAGTTAGCCATGCCCCCTAGCTATGTTGGAAAGCGCTAGACATTACCTTCATTTCTTTTTTTTTTTTTTTGACGCGGAGTCTTGCTCTGTGCCCCAGGCTGGAGTGCAGTGGTGCGATCTCGGCTCACTGCAAGCTCCGCTCCCCCGGGTTCACGCCATTCTCCTGCCTCAGCCTCCCAAGTAGCTGGAACTACAGGTGCCCGCCACCTCGCCCGGCTAATTTTCTTGTATTTTTAGTAGAGACGGGGTTTCACCGTGTTAGCCAGGATGGTCTCGATCTCCTGACCTCATGATACGCCCGTCTCGGCCTCCCAAAGTGCTGGGATTACAGGCTTGAGCCACCGCGCCCGGCCCATTACCTTCATTTCTGTCCTGTGTCCTAGGCACTGCACTTGATATGAAATTAAAACTGCTTTCACTAAAAATAAAAGTTGTGAAGATTTAACACTGTAACACGTGTAACTGATACTACTGAGAAAATACTTACATTCAAGGCATATAAAAATTATAAAATATCTTTTTATAAAAAATTATAAAAAGACCTAAAGATACGATTTTTGTTTTAAAAAGTAATCTTGCCTAAATTAGAGGTTTTAAAAATTGTCTTAAGTTAAAAAAATAATAGGACAAAACGTAAGGTTTAAGCAAGTTATAAAAGGTTTGTAGAAGATTGGTCTTGTAAAGAAAGTTCTGTGTGTGAGTGTGAGTAGCTTGCCAAAACTTGAAACGGGTTACTTAGTTTTTCTACAGAATGATCATTAATATAAAAATCACAATGACACAGGCCCAGATTCTGCATGCTTATGTGTGATAAACAGAGTTTTCATTGAGCATTAATTAGTTGTTTAGTAGAAAGTTGTAAACAGTTAGAGTCAAACTGATTTAGATTTGATAGGTTTTTTAATAAGGTTTTATGTAAAAATTGGGTTTGACGTTAATAAAACACTAATGCAAAGGTAAAATTTGGTTTTCTCTTTTTTTTTTTTTTTTTTTTTTTTTTTTTTTTGAGACGGAGTCTCAGGCTGTTGCCCAGGCTGGAGTGCAGTGGCGCGATCTCGGCTCACTGCAAGCTCCGCCTCCCGGGTTCCCGCTATTCTCCTGCCTCAGCCTCCTGAGTAGCTGGGACTACAGGCGCCCGCCACCGCGCCCGGCTAATTTTTTGTATTTTTAGTAGAGACGGGGTTTCACTGTGGTCTCGATCTCCTGACCTTGTGATCCGCCCGCCTCGGCCTCCCAAAGTGCTGGGATTACAGGCTTGAGCCACCGCGCCCGGCCTGGTTTTCTCTTTAAACAAGATTTCTGTATAATACTGAGAGATAATAAAGTATTTTTTATTTGTCTTCTAAATAAACTGGAAAAAGTAGGGGAGAGAGAAGATAAAGACTCAGATGGCCTCATGCTGACTTTATTTGGTCCTTTTGTTGGGAGAGCAGAGTCTCCTCTCTACCAACGAATAAAGGCTTTTGCCTTTTTAAATTTTTGAGCTATCATTTTAGCTAAAGCAAATGATTTGTGGTTATCTGAGATTCTATTTGACCTTGAAGTGTTTTAAGCCTTTAACACTCGCAAACTTTGAAAAATAAAATTATAAACTAAGAATTTTTATTTTAACTCATTAGTCTTTTAAGTATTAGGCCTCCTGAAGTCCAAAAGAGACATATTTCATTTATTTGGTATATTAACCTACAGAAAACATTGTCATTACAAAATTATGTTTAACTTTCTTTGGGTTATATTTATATAAATATGTTATTAGTATGTATTCCATAATTATATGGTTCCTATAATTCTAATGTCTTCGTATATGTTATCACTAATAATTATGTTTATTATGTTAAATTGTTATGTGCCATAGAAATGACCAGATTTCTTTGTCGATTGTGTCTTTAACAATGGCCTCGTTGGACACAGTGGCTCAGGCCTGTAATGTCCTCACTGGGCACGGTGGCTCGTGCCTATAATACTAGAACTTTAGGAGGCTAAGTTGGGAGGATTGCTTGAGCTCAGCTATTTGAGATCAGCGTGAGCAAGATAGTGAGACCTTATCTCTACAAAAACATGAAAATATTAGCTGTATGTGGTAGCACTTGCCCGTGGTCCCAGCTCCTCTGGAGGCTGCAAAAAGAAGATTGCTTGATCCCAGGAAGGTGAGGCTACAGTGAGCCATAATTGTACCACTGCACTCCATGACTGGATTAAATAATACCTGGAGAATTGGTAAATCATACTTCTGGGTGTTTCTACCAGGGTGTTTCCAGAGGAGGTTGGTATGAGTCAGGGAATTTAGTGGGAAAAACCCACCCTCAATGAGGGAAGACAGCATACAATCTCCTTGGGGACCAAATAAAACCAAAAATGCAGACATTTTAAAGTTTTCCTGTGTCTCTCCAGGAGAAAGTATTCTCCTTCTCCTGCCCTCCTAGGAACTTAAAAATGCTTTGAAAGTATACTCCATTCTCCTGTTATTATTTTCCCTTGGAAAATACAACTCCATGATCTATGACCTTGAAACTCCAGAACTTATACACAGTCCCTGGATTCTCAGGCCATTGGTCCCAAACTGAGAATTACACCAAGAGCTTCCCTGGTTCTGAAGATTTCAGCTTTGGACTGAGCCATCACGCTACAGCATCCAAGGTCCTTAAACTCGCAGATGGCTGTCTTGGGAATTCTCCGTCTCTACAATGTTACACGAGTAAATCCCCAAACAAAATGCCAATCATCTAACTATTGTCTATCTATCAACTCTCCATCTACGTATCTACCTACCTACCTCCCTACCTACCTACCTCCCTCCCTGTAGTTCTGTCTCGCTGGAAAAAAAACCTGACAAATACACCCATGAAGACTTCAGACAAATGGCACAATAGTATGTCTTTCTCTAGTTGCTCCTCCACCAACAAAACCCTCTGCTGCTATGAAAACTCTGCTCTCTCTTTTAGCTGGCTCTACATGTATAAAATTTTCTCTATAGGTAAAGTTCTATCTGGGCTGAACACAGTGGGCATAACCTATCTGGGCAGCAGCCAACACCAGTGGGCATTAACAACCAAACTGCCAAGTTTTGTATCAAGAAAACTTGCCCTTTATGAACTTTCTGTTGTGCTGGAACAATTTAAGCCTTGGAACTATAGAATGAAATAAAACTGTGCAGTGCTAGGGTTGGAATAATGTTTTCCGTTCCAAATTTATGCTGAAATTTCATGAGCTCTTCATTTTCACTGGCACTTCATGATCAGGAATGCTGGCCTCTTCTTACTGGGATTGGTTAGTATGAGTAGAGCATTTTCACTGGCACTTCAAGGAATGCTGGCCTCTTCTTACTGGGATTGGTTAGTAATACATTACTAACGCCATTATACACATTGTGTTGAGTTGTCTCCTCTGTATTTCACTTGACGAACACACATGGACCTCACTTTTCTCCCCCACAAACTTCCACTGCTCTTAAGAAAAATAGTATAGTGTGTTTTGGTTGCACACAGGATGGTTGCATCCTGTTAGGTAGAACTATTGCCTTGTTACTTAGCACTCTCCTGAAGAGTGGTTACCTTGGTAGAAATAAACTAGACACAGTCAGACAGGAGCCACAGGGTGTCTTACAGTATAAACAAGTACTCTCTGAGAAAGATACCTGGATATAAGCTGGACAGTTCGGCTTTAGGCCATCCATCAGGATGAGTAAGCATTCCATGAAAGGCACAGCCAGTACCAAACGCTGAGTCGTACTGGGCAAGGCTATAGGTTATAGCCACCGTCCAGAGAGGCCTTAACAGCAAACAGAAGAAAAATACCTAAAACACAGGCCATCCATCAGGATGAGTAAGCATGAAAGGCTATGAGTCCGTACTGGGCAAAAAACAGCAAACACATGCTATGTAATAATTTTACAAACTATAGCTCCAGGAATCCTTGAGAGGGAAAGTGAAAATGTCAAAGCATTATTTGAAAGTTTGCGCTGGAGTCGTATTTCTTCAAAGATAAAGAAAAATCTCAGGCCTGGTGCAGTGGCTCATCACGCCTGTAATCCCAGCACTTTGGGAGGCCGAGGCGGGTGGACCATGAGGTCAGGAGATCGAGACCATCCTGGCTAACACGGTGAAACCCCGTTTCTACCAAAACAAAAAAAATTAGCCAGGCATGGTGGCAGGCACCTGTAGTCCCAGCTAATCAGGAGGCTGAGGCAGGAGAATGGCAGGAGACTGAGGCAGGAGAATGGCGGGAGACTGAGGCAGGAGAATGGCGTGAACCTGGGAGGTGGAGCTTGCAGTGAGCTGAGATCGTGCCACTGCACTCTAGCCTGGGTGACAGAGTGAGACTCCAACTCAAAAAACAAAAACAAAACAAAAAAAACTCTATCTAGAGGATTTGAGCCCTAATAATAGAAATACAAACAATGACCTCTATAACTTATTTATGTATTTATTAAATTTATTTATTTAACGGAGTTTCACTATGTTGCCCAGGCTGGAGTGCATGGTTATTCACTGGCACAATCATAGCACACTACACAGCCTCAGACTCCTGGTATCACATGATCATCCTACCAACCCTCCCTAGCAGCTGGGACTGACTACAGGGGTGTGCCACCACTCTTGCACAGATACGATTTTTAAATCAAGAAACTTGCATTTCTTTTTCTTCTTTCCCATAGTCATTCTAATCATGTGAAGAATGATCATACAAATCATTTTACGATTAGTAACTGAAAATGTAAATGCATTATAGTTTCCATACAATCTTTTATACTGTCCACTTGTTACTTGGATCAACTTTAGTTTTGGATACTTGAGAAGAAGAATGGGCTTTAGTGTTCCCTGAAGAATAGAGCGAGTAAAATAGAAACTCATCTTACTTATATTTTATAATGTTATTGGATTTGTACCACGAGTTTTAGGTTCCATGAAGGCTTAATTAAGTTAACAGGTAGAGCTGATCTCAAATATATGAGCCATGTCTACACTTCCATTTATTTTGAAATAATTCTAGATTTATAGAGAGTTGTTAAAATCTTACAAAAATTGGATATACCCTTCAATTTCCTGCAACAGTAATATCATACACATAACCATAGACTATCTGTGAAAACTCAGAAACTGACAAAGGCACAAAACTATTAACTAAAGTACTGACTGTCTTCATATTTTACCAGGTTTTCCACTAATGCCATTTATCCTTTTTTGGATCTAATCAAGGATAACATACTATGTTTACCATCAAGTGTATTATTGTTTATTGCAGCATAGCCAATTACCACATAGCTTAGTGGCTCAAAAGCACACACAAATTACTCACAGTTTCTCTGGGTCAGGAATCTAGATGTAGATGATTGCCAAAGCTGAGTTCTCACCTGAAGGATCAGCTGGGGAGGAATCATCTTCGAAGTTCATGTGATTGACCAGGTTGAGAAGATTATACTGATGAATTATTCCAAACCTTTAAAATATCAACAGCAATTTTTTACTAACTGTTCTCCAAAAAAATAAAATAACAGAGAAGAGATCAGTGTGCAGTGCGTCCTATAAGGCAGTTTCCTCTGAGGTTACAACCAGACAAGCACAATCCAAAAAACGAAAACTATAAACTAATATGCTTTATGGATACCTAGGCAATAATTCTCAAGGAAATAGTTTCAACGCAAATCAAGATCGTAAAACAGAATTAAACACTAATTTATTTATTTATTAATTAATTTACTGAGAATCGTAAGTTTGGTAAAACATATAAAAAGAATTAGTGTAATAACTATATTTAATGACAAAATTTTCATGATCACATCTAAAAATATGGAATAAGCACTTTCCAATTCAAAAACCCACTCACAGTAAAAACATTAAATTTTGCATAAAAGGAATGTTCTTACCTAAAACAGGCACCTATGAAAAATTCACATGACATAACATGGTATCAAGTACGTCTCAGTAATATTCCCAAACTTATAAACACAAAAGGTTACCTATTCCCACTAATTCAATTAAACATTATGCTTGAGGACATAATTTATAAAAGTAGGATAGAAAAATAAATATAAGACTTTCAAATTGAAAGGGAAGAAGTCAAACAATCTGTTGGCCAATGACATAACCTAATGTATAGAAAATCCTAAAATATCCACTAAAACAACGCTGAAACAAAAACAAAATTCAGTATGCATGATCAATGTAATAAATAGCATTCTTATACAATACAAACTTATCAAATAATGAAACTCAAAATAATTTCATTTAACACGGCATCAAAAAGGAAAATAACATAATAACTGCAACATATATATACTGAAAATTACAAATAATATTGAAGTCTTAAAGAAATCCTAAATAAATGAATAGAAGAATTAGTGTAATATGCCATATAAACTAGATTTTCATTGATCAGAAAGCTATTAAGTATTAACCAAGATGCTTATACTTTCTAAATGCATCTTCAGATTTAAAACAAGCCCTACTAAAATTCTAACTATTTTTTTTTCATTTTTAGCAGTTCTTGGACCACTGATTCTAAAACACACAGAAAAATGCAACTGATCCAGAACAGCCTAAAGAATGTTAAATATTTTTTACAGAAACTCAAATGATGTTTATAGAAAGTCTGCTCATAGGGGAATGGGGCATAATTTCCTACTTTCTATGTATGCGCTGGGTATAGTGATGTTTTTGCCAAAAGGTACAACATGAAAAGAGGAATAATATTAATTTTATGTGAAGAAAACTGAGCTAAACTGTCTCATCCATGTGATCAAATAACATTAACCATGATAAAGCAGCTGGACACAGTGGCTCACACCTGTAATCCCAGCACTTTGGGAGCCTGAGGTGAGAGGATCGCTTGGGGCCAGGGTTTAGAGACCAGCCTGGGCAATGTCTTGAGATTCTGCCTCTATCAAAGTAAAAGTAAAATTAAATCACCCAGATGTGGTGGCACATGCCTGCAGTCCCATCTACTCAAGAGGCTGAGGTGGAGGATCATTCAAGCCCAAGAGTTCGAGGCTGCAGTGAGCTTTCTTCACGCCACTGCCCTCCAACGTGAGGAACAAAGTGAGACCCATCTCAAAAAAAAGAAAAAAAAAGTGATAGAGCATGTTGATACTATGTACTCTTGTCACAATATCATGAGAATAAAACCTTCCCTCTGGGGTTTTCCTCTGCTAAATCCACACCGGCCATCCACTCATTAGGAAAACACCAGAGACATCCCAAAGGAGGGATTTCAATGACATCAGAAATAGGAAACATCTGAGAAACTGGCACAAGATACCTAAAGGTGATGTGGTGTCCTGGGCGGAATCCTGGAACAGAATATGGACGTTACGTGAAAACAGAACATCTGATCAATTGTGAATGTTTGGGAATGATAATGTATAATATTGGTTCACCAACTGCAACAAGTGTTTCAAATGAATGTAAGAATTTATAAAAGGGAAATTATGTGTTGAGTATATATAAACTCTCAGTATGTACTTCCAACTATTCTGTAAATACAAAACTATTGTAAAAAAGAATTAAAAAAAACAAATAAATAGCCCGGGCACTGTGGCTCATGCCTGTAATCCCAACACTTTGGGAGGCTGAGGCAGGAGGATAACGAGGTCAAGATCATCCTGGCCAACATGGGGAACCCCGTCTCTACTAAAAATACAAACATTAGCCTGGCGTGGTGGCGGCGACTGTAGTCCCAGCTGCTCGGGAGGCTGGAGGCAGGAGAATGGCTTGAACCTGGGAGGCGGAGCTTGCAGTGAGCCGAGATTGTGCCACTGCACTCCAGCTTGGCAACAGTGGGAGATTCCGTCTCAAAAACAATTAACCCAAAAAAACAAAAAAACAAAACAAGCAAACCAAAAAAATAAATAAAACATATATACTTTAAAAATTATACCATTGAGCTTACTAAGCACAACACTGTCAATCTCCTAGTGTCCCAGGTGCTCACTTCCCTATTCCTACCCTTTTTGTTACCCTGGTGAACAGCACTATTATTTTTAATTTTCCTTTTTCCATTTGCAAACTTTTCTTTCTTAGTTTTGGTCTCTAAATCTGTATTTGTAAATAATGTCCTGTTCGCTGTTTCTTGTCTTCACAAATAGACAATTACATGTCTCTATCTATATGGCTCAGTAATATCCTGAGAAACATTCAGAGAAATCCAGATTCTGATACATTTTACAAATTATGTGACCTCTTTTCTCACAAAGGCCAAGATCAGCAAAGCAAGTGAGGACTGAGAACCTGTCTCAGATTAAGTAAGACCTGATGTTGGCAGGTGAACGCTCAGATGGTGCGCAATGATCCTCACAGCTTGGTGTACATAACCCAATATTCTAATCCTTTCCTTTTGACTTTGGGGAGAAACCGAGACTTGCTTTGATACATCAGAAGACTACAGCGTGATAGGATTTCACTGGAGTAATCATGTTACCTAAGATTATGATACCTGTCTTGCCGCAAGCTCTCTCCCATGGTGGCTTTGATGACACATTCTGCCATGGGAGAGAAGCCAACATAGGAAATAACTGAATGCAGCCTCTGGCCACAGACAGCAAAAAACTGAGGCTCCCGTTCCAGTATCCTGCCCTAGAGGTTGCAATGTATATTTACAACTAATCTAAGCTCCTTTCATATAAAATTATACTGCTTCAGAAGTAGTGTAACCATCTTATAATAGTTCTATTTCTTTATTTTTCCTGTATTTTTCCTTTTGTCCCTCTTTTCCTGTCTTTCATTTTACTTGTAGGTGTGTATATATCTTATACTTACAAAAATATAATTAAATAAATTGCTTTTTTTTTTTTTGAAACAGAGTCTTGCTCTGTCACCCAGGCTGGGGTGCAGTGGTGCGTTCTCAGCTCACTGGAACCTCTGCCTCCCTCATTCAAGCGATTTTCCTGCCTCAGACTCCCGAGTAGCTGGGATTACACATGCGTGTCACAACACCCAGCTAAATTTTGTATTTTTTTTAGTAGAGATGGGGTTTCAACATGTTGGCAAGGCTAGTCTCGAATTCCCGACCTCAGGTGATCCACCCACCTGGGCCTCCCAAAATGCTGTGATTGCAAGCCTGAACCACCGCGACCAGCCTTGCTATTATTTTTTAGAAAGACACCTGTCTGCTATTGAATATAATTATTTTAAATAACCTGTTATATGTAAGATCAATTAAGAATATGAAAATTAAAAGCTTTTCTTATCTTGAGTAACCAATAAAAAAGTATTAAAAAAGTCTGAGATGCTAAGAAAGAATATTGAATTATATGAAATGCCGAATAAAAACCACAAAAAAAGGAAAATGACTGGAAGAAAAAATGGAAACAGGGGCAGCGCAAAAACGAGAAGATAGTAACAAACATGGTGAATATTCATCCAACTGTATCAATAATCACTTTGAAAAAGTGTCAAAACGTAATTCAGAACAATCATAATCAGAATATCAAGATATGTGTGAGTTAATTTAGGAATTAATTTCAATATTGCTTTCATTTGTATATGAATAAAATGTAAATTTAAAACTCTAGACGAACTTTTTCAGTAAGTGTAAATAAGTCTACTATGTGTATAAGAGTTTAGATAGAGATATTATTTCTTTGAGATCCTGCTTAAGTCTTTGATTCATTGACATGCTGTGGATGTCCCCAACAAGACTACTACAGACATTACATATTCACCAATCTGACCTTCCCTTTAGTGATACAAAGGCCGGCTCGCTTGTCCATTTTTCTCTGTGAGTCTGGTGCACGTTGTTCCTTACTCAGCTTCACACTGACAATTACATGAATATAGGCGGTGGTAGAGTAATGATGGAGTAACTACAGGAAGAATGAAACAAAATGTGGTAAAACTTATGGGGATTGGACATGGCTTATCATATTTAAAAATGGATGATTTATCTGGAAGGATGGATTGCAAGACAGTGCACATCAAACAATGAAGGACAGTGACATCTGAGAGAGGTGAAATAATGAGGGTTTACTGTTGCTTCAGGTTACTGCTTGGGGAGAGTTTCCAGGCTGTGGTGTGACACGGACTCTGGAAGACAGTGGGAGTTGAGAATATGGAACTGACTGGAGAAAGAGGTGGCTGAATTTCATGAGGCGGGAGCACTCAGGCCAATACCCATGCAGGTTGGACTGTGGTGCCATCATTACTCCACTCAGACATGGTTCACAGGCGTACTGGAGCAGTACAGAAACAAAAAGCAAAGATACAAAGAAAAGTAATTTAAATGAATTCTTTAATAAAGAATAATTCACCTTTATGCTTTCATCTCATTTCTGACTACACAAACACAAAGTTTTCCATGACTCAGTGATCCTGCATCAAGCCCAAGGATGAAGGTTATTTTTAGAAATAACGTAAATGGTGTGTTAGGTAGATTTAGTGACCCTGTGTGGACAAAAACTTGCCTTTCCTATGTTATCCTGATAGTTGTGGCTGGTAAAATCACTACATTATGAAATAATTAAAGTACAGTTGTCTACTTATAAGAGAACATTTCTCACCAAAAGGAGAAGCCAATAAAGGTTTCTTCCTTCACTGATTTTCCTTAAAAAAATCTCCAGTTTCCTTTGCACTTTAAAACTATTTTTTTCTCTGTTCGTCACTCCATGAATGCCACAGGCATAGTTTGCATGAAGTATAGGGTAGCTCTTTAGACACAGTGAAATTATGTTAAATTTTAGCCCAGTATAGCATTTTCCTAAAAATTACCTGTGTATTTTTTCTCTTTCTCACTGTTCACCTCTTGCTTAGCTCCTTAGAAAGGCAAATTTAACCTTTTCCTTCCTTCGTTTCCACCAGTGAAACAGCCTGCAAGGACTGCCAGCTTATCTAAGTATGTTTCCTTAGAAATCCTAAGGACCAAATGTTGAACCAAAGCAGGCACCATCCAGAATTCTCCCTCACAGGGAGACTGTCTCAAGACAATAGATAATCCACATTCCGACTCTGTCCTCAATGACACTGGTCAGACTAACCAATGACCTCTTAGCTGAGATAAGTTTTACAGCAAGTCACACAGACTCCACACCTCCATGTTCCTTGCACGCCCTGCATGAGAAAGTTTCTCTTCTTAAAACCCTGCTTTCATCCCAGAAAACTGAAGCGGCTCCTTTAGATACGAACCTGGTTCTTCTCCATTGCTAAACTGTGAAATAAAGTCACTTTCTTTTTACCACCCTCATGCTTGTTATTTGATAGTGTCAGTGACAAGTCGCCAAACCTGTGTTTGGTAACAAATTTGGTGGCCCATATGGGGAGCATTATGTGCTCTGGGCAACCCAAGCCTGTGAGCCTGGTTTTGCTACCAAGGCGGAGGGTTACCTGTGAGTACCAGCAGCTGAAGGCTAGCGGACCCCATGGCAGGAATGTTAGGGAACTTCCAAGTGGCTGCTGAAAATCTTTCATTTCCTAGACCCTCCCTTTCACTTCCTCGCACAACTTCTGCAGCCATCGACACTCTGCTGGTACAAAGAATGTGATCTCTGAAGAAGCTGGCAACCCTTGCAACCAAGGGAGCTGGTCGGATTGCACCCAGCTTTCCCGTGTCTTCTGGGGTGTCGCTGGGGCTCTGCTGTTTCGTCTTGTTCACTAACAGGACTATCATTTGAGTGTTTGACGGATTTGAATTTGTGGCACTCCTGGGCATTGCTCCACTTGGTTTCAGATACCTGTGGAACTGTTTTGAACAGAGGAAAGAAATTCAGGATTCTACCCAGCCCTTAACTGGGGTTTGTTTGGAAGCTCACCATTTGTTTGTAAGTGTGAGTGTTTGACCTTTGAGTGTGGGCCCTGGTCTCTTCCTATCCTTTCACTTTCACCTTCATCTTCCTGATTATCTTGGAAGCCACCTACAGCCTTACTCATCTCAGTCAAAGGTACCCCTAGCTCTCTCCAGCTGTAAACAGTTTCCTTTGCCCATGACTTACAGAGGTGGGAGGGATTCGTCTCACACTGTGCATGTCCAGGGTACTGGGGCTCTCCCTGATGGGATGTCAGCAAGAGTGGTGGGGGTACCAACCCTATACCATACAGCAGCTAGAAGGTTCACAAACCTCCTTTTCAATCTTTTTCTCTTTCCCTCCTTTGCAGAGGCCTGACAGGAACTTCATATTCTCATTCTCTTCTGGATTTCAGCTGGCTACTTATTAAGACCTACTTTTGTGAACATTTTAAACAGAGAGGCAAACTATAGCAAGAAAACTTGAGAGCTCAAATGGTTAACTGCAGCTATTAAGTGAAGCAGAGTCATCAAAACCTCTGTTTCTTCCCCTGTTTTCTTTTCTGCCTGCTTCAGATTGGCTGTTACTGAGCTATTGGTGCTGTGATAAGACACATTATTTACAGACCAACTAGAAAGTAAACACAGGAAACTTGTTTAAAACTGAAGGGAAAAAAAAAAAGGTAAAATATGCTTTTTTAAAAACAAAACTGCCATAAAGATTGCTTTACTCAAATTTTGGTTCACAGCTTTCATAGATTATATATTGGAGAAAACACAATTTAGCCATGGAAACAGGTTCCAGTTTTGTCAGACAATAATGTGTATCCAGCTATTTTTTATAAAATACTGAGTGTGTACTGTTACTTTATGGTTAGAATCCCAGGTTAAAAGCTATGAGACCTTTGCTTGTGTGTGTATACCTGTTTAGACATGTTTGTGTGTATGTACATATGTAGACATGTTTGTATGTACATATGTAGTCATGTCTGTGCATGTACATATGTAGTCATGTTTGTGTGTGTACATATGTAGACATGTTTGTGTGCATGTACATATGTAGACATGTTTGTGTGTATGTACATATGTAGACGTTTGTGTGTATGTACATATGTAGATATGTGTGTATGCACATATGTAGACATGTTTGTGTGTATGTACATACGTAGATATGTTTGTATGTTATGTCTAGCCTGCCACCAAATTGAGTTACAAGTAAATAAGTGCTCATAAGTCAGGAAGTTTTCAAGTTCACATAAATTTAACAATCCTTGACAAATAAAACTGGTTTTAAGATTATTGCTGACATAATATTAGAAATATCTTCAAAATGATCAGCATATATTTATCTGAGTTTAATGAAAAAATGGTTTTGTATTTATCTGTCTATATATTAAGGTGTCAGGATATGACATAAAGGCTATAGGACCATAAACCCAGCCAAAAACAGAATAGTTTTTGTGTGATTTTATAGATGAGTTAGACTAATTTAATATTACTAGTTCAATGAAAACAGTAAAGTCTTCTGTGCTATTAACAAAATGCGCATATATTGAACTTTAAGGTTCTTACTTAGGGAAAACACCTTATGTCCATAGACTTTAAAAATGGGTAATAGGGACATAACTAAATAATCACTACTTTTGGTTAATATCTCAGTTTTCAAAAGTACTCTAGGTAAACTGTTAAAATGGAAAAACTGAGTATATGTCAAGGAGATCAATGGTTCTAAGTGAAATTTTTGTATAATTTAAAATCTTAAAATCATTTTGGATGCTTACTGGACGTCTGGGTCAATTCCAATTAGAAAGGGTTATTACATAGAGAAAACTGTTCTAAAAATTGTGAAATGCTTCTCATCTATACAATACTAATATCTGATAGTTCAGGATTTCTTTTTTCCTAGGTTTCTATAAAATGTGCCAAAAAAGAGGTGTCCTTATTGAGAAAAAGAATTATTTTGTCTAATTCAAAAGTTTTTTAAAAGTTGATTCAAATTATGAATTTGAAAAGGTTATTTATGAAACAAACTAGAAAGGAAGCAGTAAATGGTGAAGAGAGATGTGAAGAAAGATATAGACAAGAACATGTAGTTTTGGTAAGGAAAGTTATCAAGTAAAAAGAATAATTTTATACGAGAAAGAATCTTGCATGGTACATTATTCTCCTAAAGGAAAATGACTGGTTATTTAAGAAACAGGTTCTTATTACAAGGTTAATCTAGAAAAAGAAAATCAAAAATAATTTTAAAAAGGAACAGGTACCATAGGACAAGTATACAGTCCAACCATGTGACAGATGGTCTGTGTAAGTCATGATGAGGCTTGTGAAGCGGAATTTATAAAAGCAATCTTGTATGTAATTAAGTTAGGTATAATTAAAAAGGAATTGTTTATAATAGTCTTTCTAAAGAATGGTCCCCTATATTAAACCAATATTTTCTTAAGGTATCAATTTGCTCTTAATAAAATGACAAGAAATTTTGATTTTCTATTCCATAATCGATTTCTTTTGAAAACTTCTGAGATTCATATCTCAAATGTTCAATTGTTGTCTTGCTGCTATCAGCTTTTTCTCCCTTTGACGTGGCCTGGGATAACTCTATCCTTCAGCTTGCTGTCAGCTCCTGTAACTTTTCTTAGTTCTAAATGTTGTGGCCTGATGCTGAAATATTTTATCTTAGAGGTCTATAAAACCAGTGCTTTCCTCCAGGATAACTTGATTCTATATTCTTGGGGGTTTTTTTTTTTTTTTTTTTTTTTTTTGGTGTGTCTAAATTTTCACTGTCATCAGGAAAGTTACCATGCAGCTACTAAGAGTCATCTATTCCCCATTTCTTCTCATAACCGTGTACACACTCTTCCCATGTTTGACTAAATTCAAGCACTTTTTATTATCAGTTGTACTTCCAGATTATCTAAATGGGCTTTCCCCTAAGGAGAGGCAGTCGCACTAAAAAGGGTTTTCCTTTGACTTTTTGGTAACTGCCTTAAGAAACAAGAGTTTACATTTCATCAAGATAGTTCCTATGTTGCCTTTAGAAAGTGTTTAATTGGTTTTTAAAAACCTATGAAATTTGAAAGGAGTAAGGTTTTTACACATGTGTAACTTTCTGTATTGCCTTTAAAGTCTGTCAATGATCCCTTTGGTTAAATGAATAACTATTGTTTTACAAGGACCTGTAGTTTGCTTTTGATCAAATATTTTAAGCTTTCTAACATCTTTGACAGACATCTCCAAAATTGAATTCTAAATTAAGTCTCTGACTTTTTGCTCGGGCTTATCAAAGCTAAAAAAAATTAATCACTGTGAAGTGTATCACCACCTCCAACACACTGAAAAACTTCTTATCCGGTGCTATTAACCAATCTTTGTGGTGTTAAGGTACAAAGAATTGACTCCTGGATACATGTAGCTCCTCTAAAGAAGACAGACTCCTGCCAGCAGCTAATATCAACCTCAAGCTAAACAATCTGCACATCTCCAAACTGAAGAGTGTCTGCCTTTCCTGGCCATCCTGACTGAAACCCCCACATTTTTCCTTGGTTTAGATAAAATACAAACTATCTATTTTATTTCACCTAAGATTTATCCCTTTAAAATAAAAATTTGGAACTGCCTGGTTAAAAACTGTTTGGGGCAGGGAACAGGTAATCAAGAGACTGATGATCTAAAATGAAAAAGAAAAACTTAAAAACTGACAAATGAAGAATCCATGTAACTTTACCAGATCTGCTTCTCTATATCTGTGTATTTATATGCTTCATATATATAATATTTTGCTAACAAACTATGTAAAAGAGCTCTAAGTAATTGGCACATATATGCACTTAAATAAAATATTTTATCAAAAAAATTAACTACAATGCTTTGTAGTTCACGTGACTCTAATGATCTTTGAATAATAAAGATAGCTCTAAAGATTACGGGTACAATAACATTATTTCTTCAACATTTAGACATTTGGTCTAAATTAGGCAGGTCAGATATTCTCTTTGCTGTTTTAAGGTTATAAATATCTGTGACTTCTTGTAATTGTCCAACCTGCCTGCATTAGAGCCAGTAGTTTATAGGTAAAGCCTGGGGACATGTTGAGTTAGCCATGCCCCCTAGCTATGTTGGAAAGAGTCAGACATTATCTTCATTTCTGTCCTGTGTCCTAGGCTCTGCACTTGGTATGAAATTAAAACTGCTTTCACTAAAAATAAAATTTGTGAAGATTTAACACTGTAACACGTGTAACTGATACTACTGATAAAATATTTACATTCAAGGCATATAAAAATTATAAAATGTGTTTTTGTAAAAAATAATAAAAAGACCTAAAGATACGATTTTTGTTTTAAAAAGTAATCTTGTCTAAATTAGAGGTTTTAAAATTTGTCTTAAGTTAAAAAAATAATAGGACAAAACATAAGGTTTAAGCAAGTTATAAAAGGTTTGTAGAAGATTGGTCTTGTAAAGAAAGCTCGGTGTGTGAGTGTGAGTAGCTTGCCAAAACTTGAAGCGGGTTACTTAGTTTTTCTACAGAATGTTCATTAATGTAAAAATCACAATGATACAGGCCCAGAATCTGCATGCTAATCTGTGTAAACAGAGTTTTCATTGACCATTAATCAGTTGTTTAGTGCAAAGTTGTAAACAGTTATGGTCAAACTGATTTAGATTTGATAGGTTTTTTTATAAGGTTTTATGTAAAAATTGGGTTTGACATTAATAAAACACTAATGCAAAGGTAAAATTTGGTTTTCTCTTCAAACGAGATTTCTGTATATACTGAGAGATAATAAACTATTTTTTATTTGTCTTCTAAATAAACTGAAAAAAGTAGGGGAGAGAGAAGAATCAGATTCAGATGGCCTCATGCTGACTTTATTTGGTCCTGTTGTTGGGAGAGCAGAGTCTACTCCCTACGAATGAATAAAGACTTTTGACTTTTAAAATTTTTGAGCTATCATTTTGGCTAAGCAAATGATTTGTGGTTATCTGGGATTCTATTTGGTGATATGAAGTGTTTTAAGCCTTTAACACTTGCAAACTTTGAAAAATAAAATTATAAACTAAGAATTTTTATTTTAACTCATTAGTCTTTTAAGTATTCGGTCCATGAAGTCCAAAATAGACATATTTAGTTTATTTGGCATATTAACCTACAGAAAACATTGTCAAATACAAAATTATGTTTAACTTTCTTTGGGTTATATTTATATAAATGTGTTATTAGGATGTATTCCAAATTTATATGGTTCCTATAATTCTAATATGTCTTCATATATGTTATCAGTAATAATTATGTTTATTATGTTAAATTGTTATGTTCCACAGAAATGACCAGATTTCTTTGTCCATTGTGTCTTTAACAATGGCCTCGTTGGACACAGTGGCTCAGGCCTGTAATGTCCTCACTGGGCACGGTGGCTCGTGCCTGTAATACTAGAACTTTAGGGAGGCTAAGATGGGAGGATTGCTTCAGCTCAGCTATTTGAGATCAGCGTGAGCAAGATAGTGAGACCTTATCTCTACAAAAACATGAAAAAATTAGCTGTATGTGGTAGCACTTGCCTGTGGTCCCAGCTCCTCTGGAGGATGAAGAAAGAGGATTGCTTGATCCCAGGAAGGTGAGGCTACAGTGAGCCATAACTGTACCACTGCACTCCAGCCTGGGTGGCTTGAGACCCTGTCTCAAAAAAATCAAAGTAAAATTAATAAAACAGTGGCTGTCCTGAGATAATTGTCATGCACAGATTACTGTGGTTCTTTTTCTTTAAACTATTCAAAAGGTGTTTGCTCTTTGAAATGTTCTCTTGAATACAGGTTTCTCATAACTAAAGATTGGGGCATTGAAATAGGAAAAAAACAAAACAAACTTCCAGGACTCTCATAGATAGCTGTATGTTTATGAGGACTGCTGGCTCAAGGTCAGACAAAGTTAATTTCACGGACTGAACTTATAGAAGACCAAAATAATCCTTTTATGACTTGTTGCTTGAAAAGTTGCTGAGTCTCTTTGTCATTTTTCAGAGTCAAGACAACATTTTTCTTTCCAGCTATTTACAGCTTCTCATGATTGAGTAAAGTATATTCCTGTGAGCAAAAGTTGAAAGATAGTTCATATTCTCCACATGATTTCTCCAGAATTTGAAAACTATTTATGAGGATTCTATACTATGGAGATATCGTTATTTACCTAAGTACACTAAGAATCTGATATCTTTTGTAACAGAACACAACTGGAGGCACAGATTATTTTACCAAAGATATGGTTATTTTACCAGTGGAATGGCCTACCTTCAAATACAAACAGACAGGCTTGAGGAATTAAAGTTGACCAACAGAGATGATAAAAGCCCCTTGAAGTAACTGGCCTCATAACTATCTACACAGGCCTTGTACAGGGTTCCTGACCTGTGGTAAGTAAAACCTGTCACATTCTGACAGGCCTATGATTCCCAAGTTATCTTGGGAGCTGAAGAAGAGAGAAATTCAACCAATGTGTACGAGTATTTGCAGGCACAGATACATCCCTTCAAGGCTTTAAAAAAGTCCAATCTGAGGTTCCTTAGGGAACAAAGTTGCAGTAAACCCAGTTTAGAAAGAGCTAGTATGGGAAATAATTATTCTTGCTGAACTTTACACAAATAATCAGGCTAACTATAATAATACCAAAACTTATTTTGCAAATACATGTGTCTAACTATGGTATGTCTTAAATAAAAATGAAAACTAGGGAGCGAAACGTTATATTTCAGAAAAATACTATAGCACACTTGTTGTTAGATTCTAGTCTTCTCCATTGTTTCTGAGTTTTTTATTATTTTCTGCACTTTAGAATGAATTCTGAAATCTCTTAGAGCTAAAGTACTCAAACTAATACAACCACATTTTTTTTCCACTTTTCTGACCTGGACTCAATGAAATGGCTACGATCTTCTTCCGGAGGCCCTGCATGCTGAAGCTTATCCCTGGAGATACAGATGAAAAATACGTGAGATTGTCATCGCTATCCTCCTTTGCAACTTAAAAATGCTTTGAATCTAACATCTGGATACGTTGTGCCCAACATTAACCTTTGTTATTATTTTCTATTTCCATACAAATGCCTGTTATTAAAAATATTTTTTGCCTTAATCACATAAGTGAGCCTCCTTCATTTGCAGTGACACCTCCTGGAATGAAACACAGCTAGGATATATTCGGAGAACTAGGAAACGAACTAAAAAGATATGAGATGGTATATTTAAATTTGCTCTTTCCTGTTTATCCCAATTTGTCTTTCTAACAACCTCTCACCCAAATCATCTTGACTGTTGACCCCATGTCTGATTTGGTTCTTAGGGCTATTCACTCTAATCCTTCAGGGATTTAGATGAATTACATAAGGACTTCTGAAGCTAGGACTTCCACTCCTTATATTAGGACCCATTATCCTAGAGTTTGCTGTTCACTTACGTGCTGTACTAAAACTGTGGATGACAGTACTAACATCTGTCATGCAAGCCTAGGAACCCCAACCAGGCATCTGCGAATACATGCAGACAGTTACAAAGCAGTTTCATTCCATTTACTCTGGGGCCAAACCCTATCTCAAGTATACCCCTTGTCAGCAGAAAGAAGTTAGAATGGTCTTTGGCCTTTTCCCAACTCTGTACCTCACACCTTAAGAATAAGATGCAATGAAACTCAGAAGGGGACATTGAAGACAAAGAAAATACAGAATGGGTAGCTGTAGAAGGGAGTTATAAATACCAGACAGGGCTGGGCACAGTGGCTCACGCCTGTAATCCCAGAACTGTGGGAAGCTGAGGCAGGTGGATCACGAGGTCAGGAGATTAAGACCATCCTGGCTAACACGGTGAAACCCCATCTCTACTAAAAATACAAAAAATTAGCTGGGCGTGGTGGCGGGCGCCTGTGGTCCCAGCTACTCAGTGAGGCAGAAGAATGGTGTGAACCGGGGAGGCGGAGCTTGCGGTGAGCTGAGATCATGTCACTACACTCCAGCACGGGAGACAGAGTGAGATTCTGTGTCAAAAAATAAAAAATTAAAAAAAAATGATAAAATACATGCATACATACCAGACAGGACCAGGTGAACAGTTACAGAAACAAGGATTAAAATTGTCACTAGTATTTCCTATCTACTTTGTTAAGAATACATTTGCATGTTATATATCAATATATTAGGCAAATAACATTGTTTTTATTTCTCTCTTCTTCTTTTGTCACAAAACACAAGAATGTGTTAACTTGATACTAACAGTTAAGTGTTAGCAATTTAACATACTTGTACTGAAGTTATGGGGTATCAGGAGAAGAGTAAACATCACCCACAAACTTCCACTGCTCTTAAGAGAAATACTATAGTGTGTTTTGGTTGCACACGGGATTGTTGCATCATGTTAGGTAGAAGTATTGCCTTGTTATTGTCTGTATCTAAAGATTAGTTATGGCTTAAGGTGATACATATAGGTGCCAACTAGAAAGGTGCTGGACTTCTCATGGTTAATTTAAGGTGCTGACTGGATTAAAGAATACCTAGACAATTGGTAAATCATACTTCTGGGTGTGTCTGCCAGGGTGTTTCCAGAGGAGGTTGGTATGAGTCAGGGAATTTAGTGGGAAAAACCCACCCTCAATGAGGGAAGGCAGCATACAATCTCCTTGGGGACCAAATAGAACCAAAAACGAAAAAATTATAAAAGTTTTCCTGTGTCTCTCCAGGAGAAAGTATACTCCTTTTCCTGCCCTTGGAAAATACAACTCCATGATCTATGACCTTGAAACTCCAGAACTTATACCAGTAAATGCCCTGGATTCTCAGGCCATTGGTCCCAAACTGAGAATTACACCAAGAGCTTCCCTGGTTCTGAAGATTTCAGCTTTGGACTGAGCCATCACGCTACAGCATCCAAGGTCCTTAAACTCGCAGATGGCTGTCTTGGGAATTCTCCGTCTCTACAATGTTACACGAGTAAATCCCCAAACAAAATGCCAATCATCTAACTATTGTCTATCTATCAACTCTCCATCTACGTTTCTATCTACCTACCTACCTACCTATCTACCTCCCTGTAGTTCTGTCTCGCTGGAAAAAAAACCTGACAAATACACCCATAAAGACTTCAGACAAATGGGGCAATAGCATGTCTTTCTCTAGTTCCTCCTGAACCACCCCTGCTGCTTATGAGTGTGTGGCCTGGAGAGCTCTTCTGTTTTCATTGGTACTTCAAGGAATGCTGGCCTCTTCTTACTGGGATTGATTAGTAATAAATTACTAACGCCATTATACACATTGTGTTGAGTTGCCTCCTCTGTATTTCACTTGACGAATACACATGGACATCACTTTTCTCCCACTGAGCACTCTCCTAAGGGTGGTTACCTTGGTAGAAATAAACTAGATACAGGTCAGACAGGAGCCACAGGGTGTCTTACAGTATAAACAAGTACTCTCTGAGAAAGATACCCGGATGTAAGCTGGACAGTTAGGTTTTAGGCCATCGATCAGGATAACTAAGCATTCCATGAAAGGCACAGCCAGTACCAAACCCTGAGTCGTACTGGGCAAGGCTATAGGTTATAGCCACCATCCAGAGAGGCCTTAACAGGAAACAGAAGTAAAAATAAAATACATGCTCTGTGATAATTTTAAAAACTATAGTTCCAGGAATCCTTGAGAGGGAAAGTAAAAATGGCAAAGCATTACTTGAAAGTTTGCACTGGAGTCATAGTTCTCCAAAGATAAAGAAAAATCTCAGGCCTGGTGCAGTGGCTCATCACGCCTGTAATCCCAGCACTTTGGGAGGCCGAGGCGGGTGGACCATGAGGTCAGGAGATCGAGACCATCCTGGCTAACACGGTGAAACCCCGTTTCTACCAAACCCAAAAAAATTAGCCAGGCTGGTGGCAGGCACCTGTAGTCCCAGCTACTCGGGAGGCTGAGGCAGGAGAATGGCATGAACCTGGGAGGTGGAGCTTGCAGTGAGTTGAGATCGCGCCACTGCACTCCAGCCTGGGTGACAGAGTGAGACTCCAACTCAAAACAAACAAACAAACAAACAAACAAACAAACAAAAACTCTATCTCGAGGATTTGAGCCCTAATAATAGAAATATAAACAGTGATCTCTGTAACTTATTTATGTATTAATTTAATTTATTTATTTAATGGGGTTTCACTATGTTGCCCAGGCTGGAGTGCATGGTTATTCACTGGCACAATCATAGCACACTACACAGCCTCAGACTCCTGGTATCACATGATCATCTTACCAACCCTCCCTAGCAGCTGGGACTGACTACAGGGGTGTGCCACCACTCTTGCACAGATACGATTTTTAAATCAAGAAACTTGCATTTCTTTTTCTTCTTTCCCATAGTCATTCTAGTCATGTGAAGAATGATCATACAAATCATTTTATGATTAGTAACTGAAGATGTAGATGCATTATAGTTTCCATACAATCTTTTATGCCGTCCACTTGTTACTTGGATCAACTTTAGTTTTGGATACTTGAGAAGAAGAATGGGCTTTAGTGTTCCCTGAAGAATAGAGTGAGTAAAATAGAAACTCATCTCATTTATATTTTATAATGTTATTCCATTTGCACCATGAGTTTTAGGTTCCATGAAGGCTATGTTAAGTTAACAGGAAGACCTGATCTCAAATATATGAGCCATGTCTACACTTCTATTTATTTTGAAATAATTTTAGATTTACAGAGTTGTTAAACTCTTACAAAAAGTGGATATACCCTTCAATTTCCTGCAACATTAATATCATACACATAACCATAGACTATCTGTGAAAACTCACAAACTGACAAAGGCACAAAACTATTAACTAAAGTACTGACTGTCTTCATATTTTACCAGGTTTTCCACTAATGCCATTTTTCCTTTTTTGGATCTAATCAAGGATAACATACTATGTTTACCATCAAGTGTATTATTGTTTATTGCAGTATAGCCAATTACCACATAGCTTAGTGGCTCAAAAGCACACACAAATTACTCACAGTTTCTCTGGGTCAGGAATCTAGATGTAGATGATTGCCAAGGCTGAGGTCTCACCTGAAGGATCAGCTGGGGAGGAATCATCTTCGAAGTTCATGTGATTGACCAGGTTGAGAAGATTACACTGATGAATTATTCCAAACCTTTAAAATATTAAGAGCAATTTTTTACTAACTTTCTCCAAAAAAATAAAATAACAGAGAAGAGATCAGTGTGCAGTGTGTCCTATGAGGCAGTTTTCTCTGAGGTAACAACAAGACAAAGACAATCCAAAAAATGAAAACTATAAACTAATATGCTTTATGGATACCTAGGCAATAATTCTGAAGGAAATAGTTTCAACGCAAATCAGGATCATAAAACAGAATTAAACACTAATTTATTTATTTACTCAGGATCATAAGTTTGGAAAAACATATAAAAAGAATTAGGGTAATAACTATATTAATATAACAACAAAATTTTCATGATCACATCTAAAAATATGGAATAAGCACTTTCCAATTCAAAAACCCACTCACAGTAAAAACACTAAGCAAATTTTGCATAAAGGGAATGTTCTTCCCTATAATAGGCACCTATGAAAAATTCACATGACAACACATGGTATCAAGTAGGTCTCAGTAATATTCCCAAAATTATAAACACAAAAGGTTACCTATTCCCACTATTTCAACTAAACATTATGCTCGAGGACATAATTTATAAAAGTAGGATACAAAAATAAATATAAGTCTTCCAAATTGAAAGGGAAGAAGTTAAACAATCTGTTGGCCAGTGACATAACCTAATATATAGAAAATCCTAAAAAATCCACTAAAATAACATTGAAACAAAAACAAAATTCAGTATGCATGATCAATGTAATAAATTGCATTCTTATACAATACAAACTAATCAAAATAATGACACTCAAAATAATTTCATTTAATAAGGCATCAAAAAGAAAATATATTTGAAAATAAGATATATGTACTGAAAATTACAAATAATATTGAAGTATTAAAGAAATCCTAAATAAATGAATACAAGAATTAGTGTAATATACTATATAAACTAGATTTTCATCGATCAGAAAGCTATTAAGTATTAACCAGGATGCTTATACTTTCTAAGTACATCTTCAGAATCAATACAAGCCCTACTAAAATTCTAATTTTTTTTCATTTTTAGCAGTTCTTGGACCACTGATTCTAAAACACACAGAAAAATGCAACTGATCCAGAACAGCCCAAAGAATGTTAAATGTTTTTTACAGAAACTCAAATGATGTTTATAGAAAGTCTGCCCATAGGGAAATGGGGCATAATTTCCTACTTTCTATGAATGCGCTGGGCATAGTGATGTTTTTTCCAAAAGGTACATCATGAAAAGAGGAATAATATTAATTTTATAGTGAAGAAAACTGAGCTACACTGCCTCATCCATGCGATAAAATAATATTAACCATGATAAAGCAGCTGGGCACAGTGGCTCACACCTGTAATCCCAGCACTTTGGGAGCCTGAGGTGAGAGGAACGCTTGGGGCCAGGGCTTAGAGACCAGCCTGGGCAATGTCTTGAGATTCTGCCTCTATCAAAGTAAAAGTAAAATTAAATCACCCAGATGTGGTGGCACATGCCTGCAGTCCCATCTACTCAAGAGGCTGAGGTGGAGGATCATTCAAGCCCAAGAGTTCGAGGCTGCAGTGAGCTTTCTTCACGCCACTGCCCTCCAACATCAGCAACAGAATGAGACCCATCTCAAAAAAAAGAAAAAAAAAGTGATAGAGCATGTTGATACTATGTACTCTTGTCACAGTATCATGAGAATAAAACCTTCCCTCTGTGGTTTTCCTCTTCTAAATCCACACCGGCCATCCAGTCATTAGGAAAACACCAGAGACATCCCAAAGAAGGGATTTCAATGACATCAGAAATAGGAAACATCTGAGAAACTGGCACAAGATACCTAAATGTGATGTGGTGTCCTGAGCGGAATCCAGGAACAGAATATGGACGTTACATGAAAACAGAATATCTGATCAATCGTGAATGTTGGTGAATGATAATGTATAATATTGGTTCACCAACTGCAACAAGTGTTTCAAATGAATGTAAGAATTTATAAAAGGGAAATTATGTGTTGAGTATATATAAACTCTCTGTATGTACTTCTAACTATTCTGTAAATTCAAAAGTTTTGTAAAAAAGATTTTAAAAAAACAAATAAATAGCCCGGGCGCTGTGGCTCATGACTGTAATCCCAACACTTTGGGAGGCTGAGACGGGTGGATCACGAGGTCAAGACCATCCTGGCCAACATGGGGAACCCCGTCTCTACTAAAAACACAAACATTAACCGGGCGTGGTGGCAGGCGGCTGTAATCCCAGCTCCTCGGGAGGCTGAGGCAGGAGAATCGCTTGAACCCGGGAGGCGGAGCTTGCAGGGAGCCGAGATTGTGCCACTGCACTCCAGCTTGGCAACAGTGGGAAATTCCATCTCAAACAAAACCAAAAAACCAAAAAAACAAAACAAGCCAACAAAACAAATAAATAAAACATATATATTTTTAAAATTATACTATTGAGCTTAGTAAGCAATACACTGTCGATCTTGTAGTGTCCCAGGTGCTCACTTTCTATTCCTACCCTTTTTATTAGCCTGGTGAACATTACCATTATTTTTAATTTTTCTTTTTCCATTTGCAAACTTTTCTTTCTTAGTTTTGGTCTCTAAATCTGTATTTGTAAATAATGTCCTGTTCGCTGTTTCTTGTCTTCACAAATAGACAATTACATGTCTCTATCTATATGGCTCAGTAAAATCATGAGAAACATTCAGAGAAATCCAGATTCTGATACATTTCACAAATTATGTGACCTGTTTTCTCACAAAGGCCAAGGTCACCAAAGTAAGTGAGGACTGAGAACCTGTCTCAGATTAAGAAAGACCTGATGTTGGCAGGTGAGCGCTCAGATGGTGCGCAATGATCCTCACAGCTTGGTGTACATAACCCAATATTCTAATCCTTTCCTTTTGACTTTGTGGAGAAACCGAGACTTGCTTTGATACATCAGAAGACTACAACGTGATAGGACGTCACTTGAATAATCATGTTACCTAAGATTATGATACCTGTCTTGCTGCAAGCTCTTTCCCATGGTGGCTTTGATGACACATTCTGCCATGGGAGAGAAGCCAACATAGGAAATAACTGAATGCAGCCTCTGGCCACAGACAGCAAAAAACTGAGTCTCTCGTTCCAGTATCCTGCCCTAGAGGTTGCAATTTATATTTACAACTAATCTAAGCTCCTTTCATATAAAATTATACTGCTTCAGAAGTAGTGTAACCATCTTATAATAGTTCTAACTATTTCTTCCTTTTTCCTGTATTTTTCCTTTTGCCCCTCTTTTCCTGTCTATCATTTTACTTATATGTGTGTATATATATCTTATACTTACAAAAGTATAATTAAATAAATTGCTTCTTTTTTTTTTTTTTTGAAACAGAGTGTTGCTCTATCACCCAGGCTGGGGTGTAGTGGTGCATTCTAAGCTCACTGCAACCTCTGCCTACGGCATTCAAGCGATTTTCCTGCCTCAGCCTCCTGAGCAGCTGGAATTACAGATGTGTGTCACAACGTCCAGCTACATTTTATATTTTTTTTAGTAGAGATGGGGTTTCACCATGTTGGCAAGGCTGGTCTCGAACTCCCCACCTCAGGTAATCCACCCACCTGGGCCTCCCAAACTGCTGTGATTGCAAGCCTGAACCACCGACCCAGCCTTGCTACTATTTTTTTGAAAGGCACCTGTCTGCTATTGAATATAATTATTTTAAATATGCTGTTATATGTAAGATCAACTAAGAATATGAAAATTATAAGCTTTTCTTGAGTAACTAATAAAAAAGTATTTAAAAAGTCTGAGATGTTAAGAAAGAATATTGAATTATATGAAATGCTGAATAAAAACCACACAAAAAGGAAAATGAATAGAAGACAAAATTGGAAACAGGGGCAGCGCAAAACGAGAAGACAGTAACAAACATGGTGAATATTCATCCAACTGTATCAATAATCACTTTGAATAAGTGTCAAAACCTAATTCAGAACAATCATAATCAGAATATCAAGATATGTGTGAGTTAATTTAGGAATTAATTTCAATATTGCTTTCATTTGTATATGCATAAAACGTAAATTTAAAACTCTAGATGAACTTTTTCAGTAAGTGTAAATAAGTCTATTATGTGTATAAGAGTTTAGATAGAGATATTATTATTTCTTTGAGATCCTACTAAAGTTTTGGATTCATTGACATGCTGTGGATGTCCCCAACAAGACTACTACAGACGTTACATATTCACCAATCAGACCTTCCCTTTAGTGATACAAAGGCCAGCTCGCTTGTCCATTTTTCTCTGTGAGACTGGTGCACGTTGTTCCTTACTCAGCATCACACTGACAATTACATCCATATAGGCGGTGGTAGAGTAATGATGGAGTAACTGCAGGAAGAATGAAACAAAATGTTGTGGTAAAACTTACGGGGATTGGACATGGCTTATCACATTTAAAAATGGATGATTTATCTGGAAGGATGGATTGCAAGACAGTGCACATCAAACAATGAAGGACAGTGACATCTGAGAGAGGCAAAACAATGAGGGTTTATTGTTGCCTCAGGTTACTGCTTAGGGAGAGTTTCCAGCCTGTGGTGTGACACGGACTCTGGAAGACAGTCGGAGTTGAGAAGATAGAACTGACTGGAGAAAGAGGTGGCTGAATTTCATGAGGGGGGAGCACTCAGGCCAATACCCATGCAGGCTGGACTGTGGTGCCATCATTACTGCACTCAGACATGGTTCATAGGCGTACTGGAGCAGTACAGAAACAAAAGGCAAAGATACAAAGAAAAGTAATTTAAATGAATTCTTTAATAAAGAATAATTCACCTTTATGCTTTCATCTCATTTATGACTACAAAAACACCAAGTTTTCCATGACTCAGTAATCCTGCATCAAGTCCAAGGATGAAGGATATTTTTAGAAATAAAGTAAATGGTTTGTTAGGTAGATTTAGTGAACCTGTGTAGACACCAACCTGCCTTTCCTATGTTATGCTGCTAGTTGTGGCTGGTAAAATCACTACATTATGAAATAATTAAAGTACAATTGTCTACTTATAAGACAACATTTCTCACCAAAAGGAGAAGCCAATAAAGGTTTCTTCCTTCACTGATTTTCCTTAAAAAAATCTCCAGTTACCTTTGCACTTCAAAACTATTTTTTTCTCTGTTCGTCACTCCATGAATGCCACAGGCTATGTAGTTTGCATGAAGTACAGGGTAGCTCTTTAGACACAGTGAAATTATGTTAAATTGTAATCCAGTATAGCATTTTCCTAAAAATTACCTGTGTATTTTTTCTCTTTCTCACTGTTCACCTCTTGCTTAGCTCCTTAGAAAAGCAAATTTAACCTTTTCCTTCCTTCGTTTCCACCAGTGAAACAGCCTGCAAGGACTGCCAGCTTATCTAAGTATGTTTCCTTAGAAATCCTAAGGACCAAATGTTGAACCAAAGCAGGCACCATCCAGAATTCTCCCTCACAGGGAGACTGTCTCAAGACAAGAGTTAATCCACATTCTGACTCTGTTCTCAATGACACTGGTCAGACTAACCAATGACCTCTTAGCTGAGATAAGTTTTACAGCACGTCACATAGACGCTGCACCTCCATGTTCCCTGCACGCCCTGCATGAGAAAGTTTCTCTTCTTAAAACCCTGCTTTCATCCCAGAAAACTGAAGCGGCTCCTTTAGATACGAACCCGGTTCTTCTCCATTGCTAAACTGTGAAATAAAGTCACTTTCTTTTTACCACCCTCATGCTTGTTATTTGATAGTGTCAGTGACAAGTGGCCAAACCTGTGTTTGGTAACAAATTTGGTGGCCATTATGGGGAGCATTATGTGCTCTGGGCAACCCAAGCCTGTGAGCCTGGTTTTGCTACCAAGGCGGAGGGTTACCTGTGAGTACCAGCAGCTGAAGGCTAGCGGACCCCATGGCAGGAATGTTAGGGAACTTCCAAGTGGCTGCTGAAAATCTTTCATTTCCTAGACCCCCCCTTTCACTTCCTCGCACAACTTCTGCAGCCATCGACACTTTGCTGGTACAAAGAATGTCACCTCTGAAGAAGCTGGCAACCCTTGCAACCAAGGGAGCTGGTCGGATTGCACCCAGCTTTCCCGTGTCTTCTGGGGTGTCGCTGGGGCTCTGCTGTTTCGTCTTGTTCACTAACAGGACTATCATTTGAGTGTTTGACGGATTTGAATTTGTGGCACTCCTGGGCATTGCTCCACTTGGTTTCAGATACCTGTGGAACTGTTTTGAACAGAGGAAAGAAATTCAGGATTGTACCCAGCCCTTAACTGGGGTTTGTTTGGAAGCTCACCATTTGTTTGTAAGTGTGAGTGTTTGACCTTTGAGTGTGGGCCCTGGTCTCTTCCTATCCTTTCACTTTCACCTTCATCTTCCTGATTATCTTGGAAGCCACCTACAGCCTTACTCATCTCAGTCAAAGGTACCCCTAGCTCTCTCCAGCTGTCAACAGTTTCCTTTGCCCATGACTTGTAGAGGTGGGAGGGATTCGTCTCACACTGTGCATGTCCAGGGTACTGGGGCTCTCCCTGATGGGATGTCAGCAAGAGTGGTGGGGGTACCAACCCTATACCATGCAGCAGCTAGAAGGTTCACAAACCTCCTTTTCTATCTTTTTCTCTTTCCCTCCTTTTAAAGGAGCCAGATTTTAAACCTGGCTCCTCTGCAGAGGCCTGGCAGGAAATTCACATTCTCATTCTGTTCTGGATTTCAGCTGGCTACTTATTAAGACCTACTTTTGTGAACATTTTAAACAGAGAGGCAAACTATAGCAAGAAAACTTGAGAGCTCAAATGGTTAACTGCAGCTATTAAGTGAAGCAGAGTCATCAAAACGTCTTTCTTCCTCTGTTTTGTTTTCTGCCTGCTTCAGATTGGCTGTTACTAAGCTGTTGGTGCTGTGATAAGACACATTATTTACGGACTAATTAGAAAGTAAACAAAGGAAACTTGTTTAAAACTGAATGAAAAAAAAAGGTAAAAGATGCTTTTTTAAAAACAAAACTGCCATAAAGATTGCTTTACTCAAATTTTGGTTCACAGCTTTCATAGATTATATATTGGAGAAAACACAATTTAGCCATGGAAACAGGTTCCAGTTTTGTCAGACAATAACGTGTATCCAGCTATTTTTTATAAAATACTGAGTGTGTACTGTTACTTTACGGTTGGAATCCCAAGGTAAAAGCTATGAGACCTTTCCTTGTGTGTGTATACCTTTTTAGACATGTTTGTATGTACATATGTAGACATGTTTGCGTGTATGTACATATGTAGATGTTTGTGTTTATGTACATATGTAGATGTTTGTGTGTATGTACATATGTAGACATGTTTGTATGTACATATGTAGACGTGTTTGTATGAACATATGTAGACATGTTTGCGTATGTACATATATAGAGATGTTTGTATGTACATATGTAGACATGTTTGTGTGCATGTACATATGTAGATGTTTGTGTGTATGTACATATACAGATGTTTATGTACATATGTAGACGTGTTTGTATGTACATATGTAGATGTGCGTGTATATACATCTGTAGATGTTTGTATATATGTACACTTGTAGACATGTTTGTATGTACACATGTAGACATGTTTGTATGTACATATGTAGACATATTTGTATGTACATATGTAGATATGTGTGTATGTACATATGTAGATGTGTATGTACATATGTAGACATGTTTGTGTGTATGTACATAAGTAGGTATGTGTGTTATGTCTAGCCTGCTACTAAATTGACTTACAAGTAAATAAGCGATCATAAATTAAGGCAGGCAGCTTTTCAATTTCACATAAATTTAATAATCCTTGACAAATAAAACTGGTTTTAAGATTATTGGTGACATAATATTAGAAATATCTTCAAAATGATCAGTATATATTTATCTGAGTTTACTGAAAAAATGGTTTGGTATTTATCTCTGTCTATATATTAAGGTGTCAGGATATGACATAAAGGCTATAGGACCATAAACCCAGCCAAAAACAGAATAATTTTTGTTTGTGTGATTTTATAGATGAGTTAGACTAATTTAATATTACTAGCTCAATGAAAACAGTTAAATCTTCTGTGCTATTAACAAAATGCACATATATTGAACTTTAAGGTTCTTAATTAGGTAAAACACCTTATGTCCACAGACTTTAAAAATGGGTAATAGGGACATAACTAAATAATTACTACTTTTGGGTAATATCCCAGGTTTCAAAAGTACTCTAAGTAAACTGTTAAAATGGAAAAACTGAGTACACGTCAATGAGATCAATGCTTCTATGTGAAATTTTTGTATAATTTAAAATCTTAAAATCATTTTGGATGCTTACTGGATGTCTGGGTCAATTCCAATTAAGAAAGGGTTATTATATAGAGAAGACTGTTCTAAAAATTGTGAAATGTTTCTCATCTATACAATACTAATATCTGATAGTTCCGGATTTCTTTTTTCCTAGGTTTCTATAAAATGTGCCAAAGAAGAGGTGTCCTTATTGAGAAAAAGAATTATTTTGTCTAATTCAAAAGTTTTTTAAAAGTTGATTCAAATTATGAGTTTGAAAAGGTTATTTATGAAACAAGCTAGAAAGGAAGCAGTAAATGGTGAAGAGAGATGTGAAGAAAGATATAGACAAGAACATGTAGTTTTGGTAAGGAAAGTTATCAAGAAAAAAGAGTAATTTTATATGAGAAAGAATCTTGCATGGTAAATTATTCTCCTAAAGGAAAATGACTGGTTATTTAAGCAACAGGTTCTTATTACAAGGTTAATCTAGAAAAAGAAAATCGAAAAAAATTTTAAAAAGGAACAGGTACCATAGGACAAGTATACAGTCCAACCATGTGACAGATGGTCTATTTAAGTCACGACAAGGCTCGTGAAGGGGAATTTATAAAAGGAATTTTGTATGTAATCAAGTTAGGGATAATTCAAAAGGAATTGTTTATAATAGTCTTTCTAAAGAATGGTCCCCTATATTAAACCAATATTTTCTTAAGGTATCAATTTGCTCTTAATAAAATGACAAGAAAGTTTGAATTTCTATTCCATAAATGATTTCTTTTGAAAACTTCTGAGATTCATATCTCAACTGTTCAATTGTTGTCTTGCTGCTATCAGCTTTTTCTCCCTTTGACGTGGCCTGGGATAACTATCCTTCAGCTTCCTGTCAGCTCCTGTAACTTTTCTTAGTTCTAAATGTTGTGGCCTGATGCTGAAATATTTTATCTTAGAGGTCTATAAAAGCAGTGTTTTCCTCCAGGATAACTTGATTCTAGACTCTTGGGTTGTGGTTTTTTGTTGTTGTTGTGGTTGTTGTTGTTTTTTTGGTGTGTCTAAATTCTCACTGTCATCAGGAAAGCTACCATGCAGCTACTAAGAGTCATCTATTCCCCAGTTCTACTCATAACCGTGTACACACTCTTCCCATGTTTGAATAAACTCAAGCACTTTTTATTATAAGGTGTACTTCCAGATTATCTAAACGGGCTTTCCCCTAAGGAGAGGCAGTCACAATAAAAAAGGTTTTCCTTTGACTTTTTGGTAACTAGCTTAAGAAACAAGATTTTACATTTTATCAAGATAGTTCCTACGTTGCCTTTATAAAGTGCTTAATTGCTTTTTAAAAACCTATGAAATTTGAAAGGAGTAAGATTTTTACACATGTGTAACTTTCTGTATTGCCTTTAAAGTCTTTCAATGATCACTTTGGTTAAATGAATAACTATTGTTTTACAAGGACCTGTAGTTTGCTTTTGATCAAGTATTTTAAGCTTTCTAACATCTTTGACAGACATCTCCAAAATTGATTTCTAAATTAAGTCTCTGACTTATTGTTGGGGCTTATCAAAGCTAAAAAAAATGAATCACTGTGAAGTGTATCACCACCTCCAACACCCTGAAAAAGTTCTTATCAGGTGCTATTAACTAGTCTTTGTGGTGTTAAGGTACAAGGAATTGACTCCTGGATACATGTAGCTCCTCTAAAGAAGACAGACTCCTGCCAGCATCTAACATGTAACTCAAGTTAACCAAAGCCTCATCTTTAGACTCAAGCAAAGGCAATAATCAAAGTACACTGCTTTCATGCAACACAAGGACAGGCCTATATTATGGTTTATTCAATAATTTTGCTTCTATCTGAAATAGAAATATATGAAATATATAATTTATTTTGTGCCTTAATAATAAATAATTTAAATGTTTAGTTACCTATAGGCTTCTTTTCCTGTCACTACTGGGTTTGGTAACAAAATGGTCCAGGCTGAATACAACAGATGAGGGGCACCTTTTTCCTTAAAGCAGGATCTGTCAGTTCTGCTTACAGCACTGAAGCTCACAGACCCTGATTGCTGCCACACCTAGCAGAGCAAATGCCCATCTGTTATTACATATTCCCATACAATATCAGTGTTTTTGCTCTGCTGACTGCTCATGTCACACATCTTGAGCAAGTGTTCCCAATCCTCACATGTTTTTTGACTAAGACAACAAAAATTAAAATCTAAAAAGAGCACAAGCATGAAAGCCTTTTGAGAATATTAAGATTGATGAAAATGAAAATAAATAAAAAATTGAAATACCCTTTTTACAAGCCAATGGCACAAAAATATTTTCTGATTACAGCACTCAATGTATACATTCTCTAAGTGGTATTTTTTATATCTCTGAGAACTAAAACCAAATTTAATAAGCACTCATCAAAAATAAGAAAATAATATCTAATAGAATAGGTGATCTGTACAAAGACATGTCATGTACACATTTATGGAAGTCAGATGGAAGGAATTATGGAGTCCAGCCATTGTCTAAATCTTTGTGTAAGGAGAAAGTAAGGCAACATCATGCAGTTCACACCTGCACAATTAAGAAGTGGTTGCTCCTTGTAATCAGACGTGAAGTGTTACTGTACTGCTACACAAATCAATACCTTGTTAACCTTTCTCATGTACAGAAACTGAGCCATATAACGGAAAGTTTCACACATCTTTTTAAGCATAAGAATCTGAGTCAATTTTGCCTTGTGGCTTCCAGAACAGTTTCTGTCCTTCTCCTTTTCAACCAGAGATATTTCAGAGAAAATTTGCAGAAAAACAAAAAACAGAGAACGTGTAACATCAGTCTTTTCTAATAAAAGTGATATTCACATTAAATTTAGGAAAGAGAAATATGAGAAAACATTAAAATAATTAAAAGTGTTCATTGAAAAATAATTGTGAATCCATTTTTAAAACAGAGGAATAAACACCTTAAATATACAACACAAAAATTAAAATATGGTTTTAGATGATGTTTATGAGAGTAAAAAAAGAAAAATATTATACTCAGGTGTTAAACACATTTGCACAACAAATCATATCAAAATCAGAATAAATATTACAATGCAAGAAACACAGTCTTAAGGTGTCATTGGTCAGCCTGCAAAATCAGTATTGAACAAACTCAGCCTTATTCAAAACTGAATTCCTCACCTCACCAACAGAAAGGGCAGGCAGCTGCTGCCCTTGCACATGGAGACCCCATACAGTGGCTCTGAGCTCAGAGGCTCCCATGTGGCTCTGACTTTGGTGGGCACGGTCTGGAGGAGAAGGAACCTGTCACAGAGTCGTCTACACCAGTGCAGGAGGTTACTATGGCTGCATCTCAAGGTTTTCAACACTACTGGCTGTTGTTGAAAGTATTTATACATAAAGTGGGGAGTGGTGTTGGGGGATTGTCTAAGATTCACAAGGAGATTATGAGACTCAAGAGTTTACAGCAACAATTTAAGTTCTAAAGCAGCCAGGTGCGGTGGCTCATGCTTGTAATCCCAGCACCTCAGGAGCCTGAGGTGGGCGGATTGCTTGAACTCAGGAGCTCGAGGTCAGCCTGCGCAACAAGACGAAACCCCATTGCTACAAAAAATACAAAAAAAAAAATTTAACTGGGCAGAGTTGTACACCTGTGGTCCTAGCTACTTGGGAAAGTGAGGTGGGAGGACTGCTTGAGCCCAGAAGTCGAGGCTCCAGTGAGCCAAGATCTTGCCACTGCACTCCAGCCCAGGTGTAAGAGCGAGATCCTGTATCAAAAAAAATTAACATTTAATTTTTTTTAAAAAAGTTCTAAACCTACAGCTTTATTCAAGGTACAGCTGAAAGTACTGGTGTAGGTGCAAGGCATGCAGGTTGTTACATTTTTTACTTCATTATGGAAAAGCACTGTGGTTAAACGAAGAGGCTCTGGTCCAGGCACAGTGGCTTACACCTGCAATCTTAGCACCCTGGGAGACAAAGCAGGGAGGATTGCTTGTGGCTAAGAGTTCTACACTAGCATGGGAAACATAGGAGGACCCGGTCTCTACCAAAAAAAAAAAAAATAATTAACCAGGCATGGTGGCTTGTGCCTGTAGTCCTAGCTATTCAGGAGGCTGAGAGGGGAGGATCATTTGATCCCAGTAGTTCAAACACAGAGTCTCCTCTACGATTGAGTCACTGTACCCTAGCTGGACAACAGGACAAAATCCTCTCTCTCTCTTAAAAAAGAAAAAATACAAAAGAATCTTTGGAGAGAAAATTATTGTCCTAAATAGACTCTCTTAATCATAAGACAGTGTAGGCTGAGTGTGGTGACTCACACTTGTAATCCCAGCACTTGGGAGGCCGAGGTGGGCAGATCACCTGAGGTCAGGAGTTCAAGACCAGCCTAGCCAATATGGTGAAACTCCATCTCTACTAAAAATACAAAAGAATTAGCCAGGTGTGGTGCCACATACCTATAATCCCAGTTACTCGAGAGGCTGAGGCACAAGAATCGCTTGAACCCAGGAGGCGGAGGTTGCCGTGATCCATGATTGCGTCATAGCACTCCAGCCTGGGTGACAGAGTGAGACTCTGTATCAAAAAAAAAAAAAGAAAAAAAGATAATAATAAGACTGTGAAATTTGCACAAAGATAGAAGAAACAACAAGTACCTTAAAAAATAAAAACAGAGCTAGAAAGCAGACATATACATATATAAAAGTTAATTTATACATTGATGCATGGGGGAGAGATCAGTTTTTAATAAAATGTTCCAGGAAATTGAATATTCACAGGGAACAACCAAGATACGACCTTTGACCTCACATACACACAAAATCAATTCTAGTTGGTTCATAGGCTTAAATATAAAAATAATAGAGTATTCAGAACACAATTTAGGAAAATATCTTCATGTCACAGGGTAGGGTGAGCTGTCTAACTAGACCTGAAAATTATTTAGCATGTCAGACAAGACACATTCTACATAGTCGAAGTGAGCAAAGACTGGGGCAGACAGTATCAAACTCAAGGTTCCTTTACACCTTTCCTACAGAAAGCTAAGACTCCAAAATGGAGCACAGGAGTGAAAATCGTGCTCACTTCTTGAGACGTCAGTGTGCACTGTAGGAAATGATAACATATAAAGCATGCAGTATATTATCAAGCCTATACTAACCCCTAAAAATTAATTTTCTAATAAATTGTGAGATATATCCTTCGTGTCAATTGTAACAGGTCATTACTTCATACACCAGAATGGAAGAACAAAACCACTAACAAACGAAGAAACTAATACTTTTATCACTTATAAATAAATCACATAGTAATAATATAAATACATTATAATTACTGGAAAAACTATTTTCAATGTGCATACATGTGGATATTTGTCTTGTGTCATTCCTATGATTACATGGGATGGAACAAACAAGAAAAACACATTGAAAAGGTTTTCCTAAATTTTCTCTCATTCAGATGTAACTCTCCTGAATCACTCGTCAATTCATCTTGCCCATAATTTTCCCCATATTATTATCACCTGTGCTAATCTGAAGCTTGGTGATGCTGCACTTCTTGTGAGATTCCTATGTTGCTCCTGTGAGTTTATCTTTCCAACCTTCTGAAACCCCTTATGCAAGATATGATGTTAATGATATGACCTGAAAATATCAATGGAAGGTTTATAGACAAAGCTCATGTATATGTAAATGAGGACAATAACATTATGGTTGCCTTCTCGTCAATAGTGTTTTACACTGTCAAATTTAAGGTGCATCTGTGTTTCATAAACGTGAAAATGTGCCCTCTACGATGAGTGGAATACACTGTCCTCTGTGACTGCGAATTTCTCAGTGTTAGATTAAGGGGGCTCATCAACTGTATTCTTATCTGTTATTGAAGGAATATGCTTAAATATTATCACATAAGTTCACCAAGTGGATTTACATTCTACGTAGCTATTAGACACATTAGAGTTACTAGTGGAACACTAGAATTCTTATATTATGCATGGAAATGTAGTTTTATGAACTGTGGTTTAAGAAATCCACTGAGGAAGAAGATGGCAATTATAAAGAGTTACTTGAAAAATTCACTGGAGTGATACCTTTCTAAAGACCTAGAAAAAGCTGTATCTTGAAACTTTCCACTGAAGTCTTAGGAATATGACCAATGATCCTTGTAAGCTTCATTATAAACTCCATTTTTTCAGGTATAATATTTACGTAACTCTTTTGTCTTCATTCCCATTTGCCGTTTTAACCATATGGCTGGTGATCATAGAAATCACTTTATAATTAGTCACTGCAGACGTAGATGCATAATGGTCTTTATAAAATGTTTTAATCCGTCCCCTTGCTACTCTGGTCAACCCTAATTTGGGTACTTGGATTTGGGGACTGGTTTTGGTGTTCCCTCAGGAATACACTGATAGAAGAAGAAACACATGAAGTATGAATTTCTGTATACCCAAAATTCAGTCAACCTCCTAAACGATGGGAGTTTCTTTATGTGTATGCAGAAACTCACATACAAAAACAAAAACTCACAGAATTTAGGAGGTTGACTGAATTTTCCCCTACAGTTTTAAATTCCAGCAAGGCTAAATTAAATACACATAAAGTCATGTTCTCAAATATCCAAGACATTCTTCCACTGAACTCCAACTTCTAATCAGGTTAGAGTGTGGAGTCCAAGTGTTGGGTATTTGCCTCATGATCTGGTCTAGAATTTGGTTTCTTTTAAATGGCATCTCTTTTAGAATTGTGATGTCCAGGCCAGCCTCTAAGGAACTGTTGGTTTAAGGTATTGTGGGAAATCACATCTTCCATGCAGTTAGAGTGTGTCTGGGGACTCGCTGCTCAGCACTTTGTCATCTGCTTTCTCCACTCACTAGCATCCAACTGCAAAAAACCTGTTGTGTAAAAGATTCATATCCAGGTCTCTGTAAGTAGGGTCTGGCCTACACCCATTTGTTAGAAACCTTTGTTGTACTCTGCTTACCTGCTACCTTGGTGGCTTTCGGGTTGGCAGTGGGCAACAGAATGCATGGTCCCAAACAATTCCTGATGGAGTCTGTAGAATGAAAAGAACTAAATTAGGACATATTTTTCTGAAAGGTTTGAAGGTACAGTTGTCTTTCGATTACTTGAAGAAGAAATCCCTGTACCAAGAAAACACTATCCTGAATGCAGAAATATGATTTATGTTCCCTGTCACTGAAATTTCCAATTCTTGGCTTCTAATCTGAGTCATATCTCCCAAAAATGCTTCAATGGGATCCTGAATATATACTGCTCAGTGATGTCTGCACATGGGGCTTTCTGGATATGTGAAGGAAAGGCAGCTTTTTCTGAACAAGTGGTTGCTGACATTCCAACTGGTGACTGGGTAACAGAGAAGGAGAAAAAGGATGACAGTCTCTAAAGCTTGATGGTGCCTTCCCAAAGCAGGTGTACCTGGGTTTGGAAAGGTGACTAGATTAAAAATGCTTGTTTTCTATTCTCTCCCTATGTACCCATTCATCTCTGGGAGCCAAAGATTTTTGCTTATGTCTTTGTTTTCTTTTTAAAGATATAATAATTTTAGAAAACAAATTTATTTTGAAATAATTGCAGATTTACAAAAAGACACACAGGTAGAACAGACAGTTTCATATACCCTTCAGCTAACTAAAATGTTACTATTACAACTATAGTATATTCATGAAAACTAAGAATTTCACTGTGTTTCAAAACTATTAACTGATCTACAGATTTCCTTCATATTTTACCAGAATTTCTAATAATGATATGTTTATGTGTTCCAAGACCTAATCTAGAATACCACATTGCAATTACTGTCAGGTATATTACTTAAGACTTGGTGCATAACAGACTACTATACATCTTAGTGGTTCAAAACCACACACATATTATTCACAGTTTCTCTGGGTCTTCAGTCCAGATGTAGGTGATGGCCCAGGCTAAGGCTCAGCTGGGGAAGGGTCTCCTTCCAAGCTCATGTAACTATTCTTAGGATTAACCTCTCTGACCTCATCAAGAAGAATTCATCAGTGAAATATTATAATCATTTAAAAAAATTAATACTAATTTATTACAAATTATTCCAAAAAAGTGGAGAAAACACGATTTCCCATTGTATACTGAGTTAGTTTACCCTGATACTGCAGCCAGACAAAGACACTTCAAATAGGGAAAATGAAGAACAATATACCTTATGAATACAGGGACAAAAATCATCAAGGAAATATTAGTAAAACAAAGCAGAAACATGTAAAAACTATTATATGCTATATCAAGGGTATTTACCTCAGGAAAGCAAAATTTGGTTCAACATACAACTAGTGCTATGCACTGTATTCATATAATAAAGAACAAAAACCACATAATCATCTCAGAAGATGCATACGCAATTGAGAATTTTCCAACTCCTTATGAGAAAAATATGCAGCAAATGATGCAGATAAGGGAACTGTCTCCCTTTTAAAGGGGATCCATGAAAAACTAACGTTTCATCATAAGTTATCTGAAACGTTCACTAATTTCTCCAAGATTAGAAACAAGACACGGATTTCCACTCTTGACACTTGTTTTCAACATTGTACTAGAGGATACAGACATGGCAGTTAGTCTAGAAAAATAAATATAAGGCTTCCAGGATGGAAAGGAAGTCAAACTCTGTCTGTTGGCATATGACATGATCTTATGTATAAAACTTCTAAAGGACTCTAATCAAATATGTTGAGAATTTAGATATGAGTTCAACAAACTTGCAGTATACAAGGTGAAGATACAAAATCCTCTGAATTTCTATATGCTAGCAATTAATAATCAAAAAAAAAAAACTCAGAATGTTCCATTTGAGATGACATCAAAAATAAGTTTATCAAATTAAGTATAAGATATATACACAAAAACTATAGAAAACATTTTGAAAAAAACGGAAAAAACTTTGACTATTCATTGCTTATAAAGGTTAATGTTGTTAGGCTGGCAATATTCTCCAAATGGATCTATAGATTTAATGCAACCTCTATCAAAATCCCAGGTGACACTCCCTTCCTCTAAATTCACAAAGCTTATCGAAAGTTCATATATAATGCAATAGACCCAGACTAGCCTAAATTATTTTCAGAGGAGAAAAAAAGGTTGGCCTGGGAGATACATACTTCCTGACTTCAAAACTCACGGCAAAGTAATAGTAATCAAGATTTATGGTACTGGTATAAGAATATAGATGTTGATCAATGTAATAGAATATAATGCTCAAAAATGAATACATACATTTATAGTGAAATAATTTTAAAATGTCACCAAATAAATTATATATGAATATTTTAAATAAAATATTTCTAAGCAAGTGCATATTCCATGCAAGTCGAACTCCTGCCTCACACTGAAAATGTAAGTGACTCAAAAGGATCATATATCTATATATAATAGCTAAACAGGCCCAAAATGTAGAAAATAACACAGGAATACATCTTTGTGGTCTTAGATTAAACAATCTTTTCTAAGATATGATGCCGAAAGCAAAAGGGAAGAAGAAAAATCAGGCATATTAAACCTCATTAGAATGTGAAACTTTTGTGATTCACACTGCACCAACAAAAATAAAGACACCCAAAGAATGGGAGCAAATATTTGCAAACAAAAGCAAAAATTGGCAAATGAAACCTAATTAAACTTAAGGGCTTCTGCGCAGCAAAAGAAAACTATCTACAGAATGGGAGAAAAGTTTTGCAACCTATGCATATGACCAAAGTCTAATATGCAGCATCTATAAGGAACTTAAACAAATGTTCAAGAAAAAAAACCCAACTCCATATAAAAAGAGGGCAAAGGACACGAACAGACACTTTCAACAGAAGATATATATGTGGCTAACAATCATATGAAGAAAAGCTCAACCTCACCGATCCTGAAAGAAATGCAATTAAAAATCACAATGTGATACCATCTAACACCAGTCAGAATGACTATTATTAAATAGTGACGAAATAGATACTGGCAAGATTGTGGAACAAACGAATTACTTACACACCGTCAGTGGACGTCTAAATTAGTTCAACCATTGTGGAAGGCAGTGTGGAGACTACAAGAAGACCTAAAAACAGAAATATCATTTAACCCAGCAATCCCATTACTGAGCATATACCCAAAGAAATAAAAAGTGTCCTGTGAAGAAGACACATGCATGCATAGGTTCATTGCAGCACTATTCACAATAGCAAGAATGTGGAATCAACCTAAATGCCCATCAATGGTGGACTGCATAAAGAAAATGTGGAACATACACACCACGGAATACTATGCAGCCATAAAAAGTATCATGTCTTTAACACGAAAATGGATGGCGCTGGAGGCTATTATCCTTAACAAACTAATGCAGGAACAGAAAACCAAATACCAAGTTTTTTCCCTTATAAGTGGGAGGTAAATGACAAGAACACATAAACACACAGTGGGGAACAACACACACTGAGGTTTATCAGAGAGTGGGAGGCGAGACAGGATCAGAAAAGATAACTAAGGGGTACTAGGCTTTAGTACATTGGTGATGAAATAATCTACAACAAACCACCATAACACAAGTTTACCTATGTAACGAATGTGCACATGTACCCTGAAACTTAAGTTAAATTAAAAAGGAAGTATTTGCAAGTTTTATAGGTGATAACGGTCTATTGCTAATAATATACAGCAACATCTTAAGAGCTCAAAAATAAAAAGGCATATATCTCAAACAAAAATGGAAATTATTCAAATACCCAATTCTCCATAAAAGCTACAGTCATATCCGAATCACACGAAGAGACACTCAATGCCTTCTGCCATTATGAGGCAGGAGACCGGCAAGTTGTCTTCTAGTCACAATCCTGCTGATCAAAATGAGATCTGGTCCAGACAGCATCTAGTAAAGAAACTGGCAAAAGACGACAAAGGGATCCCTGGTTGTCCTCACTGCTCACCGGCATGAGACATTCCCTCCAGCGCATGACTGTTTACAAATTCCATGCCAACAACCAGGAATTTAACACCTCTTTCCATGGCAACAACCCAGAAGTTACTGCTCCTGTCCTGGAAAGTTCTGAATCACCTGCCCATTAAGTTTCATTGGTCCACCCCTCAACTTCCATGTAATTGAAAGTATTTTACCTTAGTGTAAAGATAGTTGATAAGAACCCATAGGTTACCAACTGATGCAACGCCTATGAGTTAGCCCTGCTCTTAAAAGGAGCAGTACTGTTCAATAAAAGACTGCCATCTATCACCACTGGCTTGCCCGTAAATACTTACCTGGGCAAAGCCAAGAACCCTGCCACTTGAAGCCCCAAATTTGGGGCTCACCTGTCCTGCAACAATAGGGGATGGGAAGTCTAAAAAACACGATATGTACGTCAAAAATCTAAAAGGTATATTGCTATGTGAAAAAATACAAGTTGGAAAAGGCAAAATACTGTGTAATTCTACCTATATGACTCTCTAGAATAGGAAAAAAGTATAGTGATAGCAAAGAGTCTGGTGGTAACAGGGGCCTTGGGAGACAGAAAGGTGGAATCAGTGAAATAGGACGTTTCTTCGGGGCAGTGATATTACTCTCTCTGATACTGTATTGGTGGATACATAATAATGTATTCTGAATTCTGTAGAACTTTATAACACAAAGAGTGTACTAAATTATGCAAACATAAAACCTTATTTAGTATGTAGAGGGTTTCCAAGGAGGAATGTCCCCCAAAATAATATAACAGCGTAATGAATGTATGGAATAACCTCACTAAAGAAAGTGGAGGAAAGCAATGGACCTAAGTAACTTGGGTAATAAGTGGACATGCCAAGGCTAAAAGCCAAAGTATTTATACCTAAGTGCTGTACTTTACTTGGTAAAATTGTTTCCCATTGGGGTATAAGTTACCTGTTCTGAAACCACTGTGCATGTATGTTCAGGCAGTATGATTAAGAGACCAGCATCAACTTCTTCACAGGGAGAGTAAGAGACTACATACATCATTCATGTGGTGCTGGATTCGATCATATGGTATTGGAAACATTAGCAGAAATTACACAATTATATAGTTAGCCTGGAGTACAATTAAATACAGAGTTGCCTGGAGCACCTAGTAGTGGTTAAAGAAAATGCTGAACAACAAAACCAACCAACCATACAACACTGAACCTTAATTATGTGGGTATTTCAAAATTATATCAGGGACAACTAGAAAACCTTCCAATACCCCACCATGCAACAATTTGAACAATCAAATAAATTAGCATATGTAAAGTATAAAATTAATATCCATGTTTAGATGATGATATAAATAATTTATGTATAAATGAATAAATATGTAATAGAATAGACATATGTTTATGGTTGAGCGTTCAAATAAATTTGTAGACATTCTGCCAATAAGAAGGTAGATCATACATCCCCACATTTTTCTTAGTTTGAGATAGAGTGTGGAGTCTCGCTCTGTTGCCCAGGCTGGAGTGTAGTGGCATGATCTCAGCTCACCTCAACCTCTGCCTTCCAGGGTCAAGTGATTCTCCTGCCTCAGCCTCCGGAGTAGCTGGGAGTACAGGCACGTGCACTGTGCCTAGCTAATTTTTGTATTTTTAGAGGTTTCGCCATGTTAGCCACGCTGGTCTCGAACTCCTGACCTCAGGTGATCCACCTGCCTCAGCCTCCCACAGTGCTGGGATTACAGGCATGAGCCATCGTGCTTGGCCCATGACTCCCCACTTCTTAAATGTGTGTTGTGTTAGTGACTTTGTTCTGAAACATTCCATGGGGAAAAGGAAAAATAATAATAATTTCACGCTGTGTGATAATTTGATAAAAATGACTTCATCTAGGTGATCAAATTAACATTAATAATGATAAAGCCTGTTGAGAGCCTGTGTCCTTGGTATGATGTGAGGAGAATGGCACCTTTCCTCTGTCATCTTCCTCTCCCAAACCCACAAATCTAGTCTTATCATGAAAAAAACCTCAGAGAAATCCCACATTAGGAATGTCAATGTAATCAAAAACTAGAAAATTCTAAGAAACTGTGACAGTCAGAGAAGTCTAAGGAGACATGATACCCAACCGTGCTGAGGTATCCTGGGTGAGATCCTGGAACAGAAATTAAAAATTAAGTGAAACATAAGAAAATCTGAATAAAGTATGAAGAGTAGTTAATGATAATGTTTAAAATTGGTTAATTCTGACAAATGTCCTACATTAAGAAGTTAATAAAAAGAACAACTGTAGTGGGATATATGGAAAATCTATATACTACATTTAAAACAATTCTGTAAACCCCAAACGATTCTTAAATGTATAAGGCTTCTTTTTATTTAAAGTCACTGCTGACCTTATAAAATAGAACATGAGCAATGTGTTCATGGCCGTTAATGGATCTCCTTAGCTTAATCATCTTCCTTAATCACTTAAGGTCGCTATGACTGTGAAATTTTTTGCTACCCTCTAATTTGTGTTTGTTATATTTATCTCTGTTTATATTTCTAACATCCATAATGTTTAGTTCTTCTTGTCTGCAAACTTAGATGACAGGTGTTTAATGTATACATGTCCCTAGTTTACTCATGACAAATCATGAGACAAATCCATATTGTGGGACATCTTACAAAATACAAAATATCTGACCTGTACATTTCAAAAGGGTCAAGGTCAAGAAAAATAAGTGGAGACTATGAAACTTGCAGACTGGAGAAGACCGAATGTGTCAGTTAGACCCTACAACGGTGCCCAGTGATCCCCACCTGCAAGAAATACCTTTGCTTTGTTGAGTTGTTTCCTCATGTCTCATGTGACCAGCACATGTGAACTCAACTTTTTTCCAACTCGGAGCTCTCCTAGACAGTGGCTACCTTGGTGGAAATGGAGTGGACACAGGTCCGACAAGTGCCACAAGGGTGTACGACAGTGTAAACAAATATCCTGTGAGAAGGATGCTGCGTCAAAGACTTATGCTTCAGGGTATCCAACAGGATAAATAAGTATCCCATTGAGAGGCACACTGTAAACATCCAGGACCCAGTTTCCAGCAGACTGCTGCTCTCTGAAGGCAGAAAATTCGGTTATCTTGAGACTTTTTGCCTTAATCTTAGAAACATAAGCAGAGATTATTCTAAGTTGCTTTCCAAATCTGATTCTTCATCCAGATCAACAACATACTTATCTCTTTCTCCCTCCCCTTTTATCCTTCATATCCCATGAATGAGGATCACGTGAATCTCACTGTAAGCAGGGAATGGAGATGCACGTGCATTGCAGTTTTCATGGAATGCTTTGCTCTGACCACTTGTTACTCTTGTCAGCTCCACTTGTTGATACTTAGAAAATGAAACAGGTTTTGGTGTTCCCCAAAGAGTGCACTGAATGAACAAGAAACTCACATAGCGTATAATTTAGAATATGTTGAACATATTTGCACTGAGAGTTTCAGCTTCTACTAGGGCTCAATTGAGTGAACAGGAAGCCCTAATCTCAAGTAGAGGAGTCATACACCCTTTATTCAGACTAGAGGGCGGAGACAGCGTTGGGTTCTTGCCTAAGGACATGGTCAGATGATGGGGTGTTTTCAGTGGCATCTTTCTGAGAATTCTGGTGGCCAATCCAGACTCAATACAAATCATATTTTCCACACTATCATAGTAATGTTTGCGAGCTTAGTGCTCAGCACTGTGTCCTCTGTGCCTGGGACATCATGGTAGCAGAGTTTCAAGTCTATCACTTTTCCAGTCTTAACCCTGACCACTCAGAGCTCATCGACCCTCTTGCCACCTAGAGATGAGTCTGTCCTTCTACAATCTACTTCTCTCTCCTTCCTGCCCTGCCACTTGGTGATTTTTTTTTCCTCAAGAATTTAGTCACGGATGATCTTCACAGTACACATCATAATAGACCATATGTGTGCATTGAAATGAAGAGGAAAATGGGATTGTACAAGTCACTTACTTTATAGAAACTCCTGTTATAATGAAATAAAAAGAGCAAATCTCCATGACTTAAGATCACCAATTTAAATGAAACTGTCCTTTCCTATGGGGTGAATTGTAAGATTAGAGGCGTAAGAAGCTTTACTGAATTATAAATGCCTCAAATAATAGCACCTGAATTACTGCTACAATCTTCTGAGAAGTGAGAAATATGGTCAAGGTCAGCTGTGTCTCTCACTCTAGGTCTCCAGGACCCAGGAGTTTGTTTTCTCGCTGAAGCTATGAATATGGTATGGAGAATGTAGCCCATTATCACGGTCTGAAAACGCAAGTGTCTTGACTTTGCAGATGTCCTTGGGAGCGTAGTATGCAGTCCCATGGCTCAGTATGCTTTGTGGTCATGGCTTCCGGAACATCCCTGGTGCTCCTCTATAAAGTGGTGTGGCCTGTGAACAGGGAGCTGTGTTGGGGAAGAGGGGACAGTCTCCCTGCTGTGGGGATCTTTGTTTAGCCAGCACATTTGCAGTCAGCACTCAGCTTGTGTCCATCTCTTAGATCACAGGAAGGTGGGCTGGGGTATGTTGTACTTGCTGTTCGTTCCTTTTTTCTATTAGGCTATTTCCACCTCTGCACGACACACTCTGTATCACTAACATGCCTCACCTTCATACATCTGATGTCTAAAGGTTCATTTCCACATCTTTTTGAGCAGGAATTAATCTACAGCTCCATGATTATAAACGTTTTTCGTATTTAGTTAACTTTCTTCCAGGATAATGTCTACTCTGTGGCTTTTGGGCTTGTCACTTGAAATGGTCTCATTGTGTCCCCACCGAAATCTCACCTTAAATTGTAATAATCCCCATGTGTCAAGGGCAGGGCCAGGTAAAGAAAATTGAATCATGGGAACAGTTTTCCCCATACTCTTCTCATGGTAGTAAATAAGTCTCACAAGATCTGATGGTTTTATAAATGGGAGTTCCCCTGCACAAGTTCTCCTGTCTGCCACTATGTAGGATGTGACTTTGCTTCTCATTCACCTTCTGCCATGATGGTGAGGCCTCCCCGACCATGTAAAACTGTGAGCCAATTAAACCTCTTTCCTTTATAATATACATTACCCAGTCTTAGGTATGTCTTAATCTGCATCCTGAGAACAGATTAATATACCCAAGGACAATATAGATCCATGACATGAGTGTCAAGAGAATGTGTGGTCCCATAAATTTGTGATGGAGTCTGCATGATGAAGAAAACTGAATTATCACAGTGTTTTCTCAAAGGCTTAAGGCATCGTATTCTTGCAAAACTTGGGAAAAAAAGGAATCTGTACTAAGAAAACACGCTTAATGCAGAAATATATATGTTCCCCATCACTGGTGCTTCTCAATCTTCTCTTCTAATGTCTGGATGTCATGTCTTCTAAAATGTCTTTATACTGAGATCCTACAAAGACACTGCCAGAAACTGCCTGCAAACAGGGCCTTCTAACATATGTGAGAAAGGCATCGTTCCTTGGAAAAGTGGTTACGAACACAGGAACTGATAAATGGATAATGGTGTGATTGGAATAAGAAAATGGATGAGTGTCCCTGGAGCGTGACGGTGTCCTTCTGAAGCAGGTGCCCTGTGTAGGAATGGGGTATAATAAGGCAAGCTACTTTGCCATAGTCTCCCTACATCTCCATTCATCCTCTGATCTGTGGCTTTATTGTGGTTTAAATCTGTCTCTGTTATTGTTGTTTTATTTTTTGGTACCTGAATATTACATTTTAAGAAATGCTTTCATCATAGTTTTAGTTTTATAGAAAGTAGTAAAGATAATAGAGTTTCATATATTCTACAGCTTCCTGAAATGTGAACACCTTATATCACCATAGCATATTTATGAAAACTCAGAAATTGACAGTGGTACAAAACTATTAACTGAAATAGATTTTCTTCATATTTTACCAGGTTTTCCACTAATGTCATTTTTCTGTTCAAGGATCTAATAGAAGATACCACATTATATTTACTGTCAGGCATATTACCGATTGATCGTTGTATAACATAGTACTACACAGTTCAGACTTTCAAACCCAGCCCTACATAGTACTTACAGTTTCTCTGGGTCAGATACCTGGCATAGAGTTCAAGGGAAGGCTCACCTGACAAAGGATCCCCTTCCAAGCTCCTAGAATTCTTGTAAGCATTCAATTTCTGTCCAGGTCAAGATGACTTCACTGGTGTGTTATTCAAAGCCTTTCAGCATTAATAACAATCAATAAAATCAGACGAGTAGAGAACCTTTCCCAATGCACCGTATGAAGCCAGTGTTCCCTGACAGCACAGCTACTCAAAGACATTTCCAGAAAGGAAAATTACAGACCAATATGAAATAGGTAAAAAGTATCAAGGAAGTACTATCAAAATTAACTAGTAACATATAAAAAGGATTATACACTAGGAGCAAAACTATTTATCCTTGCAATGTAAGTATGGTTAAACATACAAAAACAACTGGTGTTATAAACTATAGTAATAGAATTTTTTAAAACGACTCATGGTCACCTCTAAAGATGCAGAAAAGGTATTTGACAAATTCCAAACCCATTCATGATAAAAGCTCTGGGAAAGTTAGGCATAGAAGAAAACTTTAAGAGCATCCACGGAAAACTCACATAACGTAAGGAAAGACACACAAGCCAATGGAATAGAGTTGAGCACGCCAAAATCAATCTTTATACATAGGGCAAACTTATTTTCAAGGTTGAAAAATTGATTCAAGATGAAAAAATAGTTTCTCAACAAATGTTGCTGGGAGAAAGGGATATCCACATGGAAGTTTAACTCTTTCCTGTACCATATATGTATTTGACTCAAAATAGAATACGTGGCTAACTGTAAGAGCTAATACTAAAAATCCCACAGAAGAGAACACAGGAATAGATTTTCATGGCCTTATGTGAAACAATGGATTCTAACATGTGACACAAAAGTGCAAGTGACAGAAAAAAAATAGATGCATTGAACTTCACGTGGATCAATACCTTTTAAGATGCAAAGTGTACCATCAAGACAACTGAAATAATGGAAGAAGATATTCCCAAGTCATATAACTGTTAGGAGACTATTACCCAGAATATAAGAAACGTTCAGGTGTGTACCACCACACCCGGATAATTTTTGTATTTTTAGTAGAGATGGGGTTTAATCATGTAAGTTAGGCTGCGCTCAAACTCCTGGCATCAAGTGATCCACCCACCTCAGCTTCCCAAATTGCTGGGATTATAGGCATGAGCCACCATGCTCAGCCTCATTCTTCTTTATTATTTTCTAAATTTGTATTTCTAAATAATATATTGTTCAGGATTTTTGTCTTCAACATTAGATAAATATGGGAATAAATTAATGTTTAATCTTAGTCAAATGATGAAAAAATATAACAAATCCATATTGTGATACATCCTATGGAACACCTGACAAGTTCTTTTCACTAGGATCAAGTTAAAAAAATAAGTGAGGACCCAGAAACTGATACAGATTAGACAGGACCTGATGTGGCAGGTAGGTTCTAAGATGCTTCCCAATGATCCACACCTCTAGATATGCAAAACTCTATGCTAATACCCTCACTGTGAGGTTAAGACATGCCATACCACATGTATACGCAAACACAAAACGGGCAAAGTGTATGGAACAATGGTTTGTAAGACAGACTATATCAACAGTGAAGGACAGTGATACCTGAGACATATCATGCTGTGACATGAGCTCTACCATTGCCTCAAGACACTGCTTTGGGAGATTTTCCAGGCTGTGGTGTGGCATGGACTTTGGAAGACACTGTGAATTGAGAAGATGGAACTGAGAGTCGAGTACAGATTGGCTGGATCGCATCTAGAATTTCTTCACATCCAGTGGTAAGAACGGGAGACAGCATGGCTGCTATTGTCATCATTAGTCACTGAAATACGGTTCGCAGAAGTACAGGAGCAACGCAGAAACAAAGGAAGAGAAACAAAGAAAAGTTACTTGAATGAAGACTTAATATTGCACAAAGACTGACGCCTTTACATGTTGTACAAAACCAAGGCTTAAAAAATAACCCTTTGAGATAAAGTAAATGATGTGTCTAAGTCGAATGAACCAACCAAGTGGACACAAACCTTCCTCTACTATACAATTTTCATACATGTGCCTGATTAACTCACTATATTATAAAATAATGAAAGTAGAGCTTTCTATTTATAAGAGCAGAACACAATTGTCAGAAAAAGAAGGATTAAAAATATTTTTACCTCTATTTGTTTCCCTATAAAACCTTAAGTTTCCTTTAAATTTGGAAAATATTTGTCACTTTCTTCACTACATAAATTCCACTGCCATTCTAGTTTGCATGGAGTATAGGGTTGCTATTTTTATGCAGTGAAGTTCATTTAAATTATTTATATGTAGTGAAATTAATTTAAATTAAGTTGCTATTTATATGCAGTGAAACTAAGTTAAGTTAAATTGCCAGGCTGCAATATAATAGATGAGGGGTTGTTATTCTTGTTGTTATTTTAACCAAGATCTGTCACTGAAATTCTGTGTGTACAGTATTGAAGCCAAGAGACCCTGAAAGCCACCCTCACTGGAAAATCAAATGCCCATCTACTGATTTGGAGTACTTGTAAAACATCAGTGTTCACGCTCTCTTGGTTGCTCACATCTCATAAATCTTAGATGAATGTCCCCTATGTCCCCAGAATAATTTTAGAGCACTATATTATTGCCTTACTTGTACAGTAAACATATGTTATTGAGTTTCAGCAACTCATTCTGTATGAATGCTTCACTCACCAGAGGATGTGTTGTCAACATAGTCATGTTGGCATTAAGGCACTCCTCACTGCAAGCTCTGAATAAATTCTGGTCTGTTTGTTGGAGTCCTGTTAAATAATATCTGAAAATGGGGCTTTTTGAGACACGTGAGTCACAGGCATCTGTCTTTGAAAAAGTGGTTACTGATGCTAAAACTGGTGACTGAAAAATGCGGAATATGATGAAGAAGATGAAAGAGGACGAGTCTCTGGAACTTGGGGAGAATCTTCCTGAAGCAGGTGTACCTGTGTTCGAGTTGGTAAATCGATATGGAAAAGTGCTTTGCTATTCTCTCTTTACATGCCCTTTCATCTCCTGAGCTGAAGGTATTCTGTTTGTGCTTTGGAATTCTTTTAATATCACTTTTAATATTTTGTTCAAAAATACTTTTCTCTGAAATAATTTAAATACACAGAAATATGCACAGAAAGCTTTATATATCCTTGAGTTACATGCAATGATGAGCCCTAAAAAATAGTTGGCACAAAACTGTTTATTGAAGTACAGGCTTTTTCCATATTTTACTGGGTTTTTAAGTAATGTCATTTTTTCTGCCCAGGATACCACATTGCATTTACTGTCAGGCGTATTATTTATTGCTGCGAAATAAATTCTCACATAGTAAGTGGCTCTCACTCACATTTCTCTGTATCATGAATCCAGATGCAGATGATGGCCAAGGATCAGGTCTCAAGCGAAGAAGGTGCAGCTGGGGAAGGATCCCCTTCCAAATTCATGTGATTGTTGTTAGGAGTGAAGGCCCTGTGCTCGTTGAGATGACTTCACTGGTGAACTATTCCAAACCTGAAAATAATTAATAACAATCTATCACAAAATCTTCATAAAAACGTAAACAACAGTACAAGCAGAGATCACTTCCTGATGTATACTATTAGTTACTTTATACTGATATTACAACAAAAGCAAGACATTTTAAGGAAGAAAAATTAAGATCAATATGTTTTATAAATAAAGGACAACTGTCTTCAATAAGATGGTAGCAATACAAATCAGCAAATGGAAAAAGAATTACACACCATCACCAAGAGTATTTGTCTCAGGAATGCAAATTTGGTTCAACTTACAAAATAATTAGTGTCATGCCCTCTAAGAATAAAATAAAAAACAAAAGCCATATGATCATCTCAAAAGATGCAGCAAAGGCACCGGATAAATCCAAAATCCATTTTTGATAACAATATACAACAAATTGAGCCTATAAGGAAAGTTTCTTTATCTTAAAGGGCATCCATGAAAAACTCAGTATCATCATAATTTAATTTGAACGCTCAATAATAGTATAAACATGGACATGCAGATCAAAGAAATATAGTAGAATTGAACATCCAAAAATTAATCTTTATCTTTAGAGTCAAATGATTTTGTAAGGTTGCCAAGCCAATTCAATACGGAAAAATACATTTGTAACAAATGCTGCTAAGACAATTGAATATCCACAAGCAAGTTGAACTTCTCACTCACACCATATACATAATTAGCTCAAAATAATCATATATCCAAATGTAAGCTCTAAATAGACCAAACCCATAGTAGATAATATATAAATATGTAATTTGGGTCTAAAGTTAAACAATAACTCCTATAATTTCTAAGATATGATACTTAAAGCCCAACAAAAATAAATAAACGTGAATATATTTAACTTTATAGGAATTAAAATCTTCTGGGATTCAAAGTACATCATTAAAAGTAAAAAGATAATGCAAGGAATAGAAGAAAATATTCACAATCACATAGAAGGAAAGGAGCTATTATCCATAACATACAAAATATTTTACAACTCAAAATAAAAAGGCAAGTATCACAATCCAATTGGTAAACTATCTGAATAGACATGTATCCAGAGATACTATATTCATGTCTAGTAAGCACATGATATGGGGCCTAAGTCTTTTGTCATTAAGAAAATGCAACTCTAAGCAACTATGAGATACACTTCACAAATCTAAAGGGTATATTGTGAAAAAAAGGTAAATTTAAAAAGGCAAAATACTTTGTGAGATTTTGGTGATGTGACACTCTGGAATGTGAAAAAGCATAGAGATAATAAAATGGTATTTACTAGGAGCTTGGAAGAGAGGCAGGTCAAACTGGTGAGGTACAGCAGATTCGCTCTGGGCAGTGAAATTATTCTGGTATCATACAGTAACGATAAATACATTATTGTATTTTACAAATCCTAAATAACTTTATAATACAAAAAGTGAACTTACAATATACAAATTAAACACCTTATACAGCAGGTAGCAGATAGCACTGGGCTATACACATAAAAGAATTAAATAACACATCAGTGAAATCACCTCACTGAATGGAGGGGGGAAAAGCAGCTGACCCAAGTAACGTAGCAAGTCAGTGGATATTCTGAGTCTAAAGGGTAAAGATTTATCCATAAAATCTTCAGTTGGTAAAGTTCTTTCTCACGGCCATGTACATTTCTAATTCTGAATATGCTTATACAAGTCTTTGGATTATGTGATTAAATAACAGAACCATCTTTATCATTGTTAGCGTGGTAGGCTACACACAAGTAAGCGGGAATAGGGGTGCTGATTCATGTGGTACTGGATTAGATCATGGGGTGCTGGAGCGTTATCAGGAAGGAATTCATGTTTAACTTAAAGATACAGATGCATCATAAAACATTTGTGTGCGTGTGTGTGTGCGTGTGTGTGTGAATCAGTATACATAGATGTATCTGCTCTGCACACAAGGTCATGAATCAACAGATGCCCCAGGAGCAATGAATATGCCAAGGGCCCGATCTCCATTTCTAATTCAATTTTCCAATAAAATAACTAGGGCTCTGTAAAAAAAAAAATGGTTAATACCAGGCTTGTGAGGAAATCCACACAATTAGCATAAGCACCTAGTAGTGCCAGAAAAAGTAAAATGCCAAACAGTGCAAGCAACTAACCAAACACATAACAACAGCAAAGCTTAATTATGGTGGTGTTTCAAAACAACAGATGATCCTATTGAAAGAACTTCCAATAGTCAACATTGCAACAATTTAAACAAATAAATGAAGTAGTAGAAGTAAAGAGTAAAATAAATATCCATGTTTGCATACTGACATAAAAATGATTGCATAAATATAACGATTATTGGAGAAGAATAGATATGTCCAGGATGAATGTTCCAGATAACTTTTGGTAGACCTCTGCTCATAAAGCAGAGCATTTCTTTTGTTTTGTTTTTTGTTTTTCAAGATGGCAGATTGGAGGCTTTGTTAGTGTGCCTCACCTGCTTAGAAAGAGCAAAATAGTGTCTAGAGATTCACACTGTGAATTTGTATCCAACAAACACAGGAACTCAACAAAAAGAGTGAAAGAACCTCTGGATACTTTGAAAGGAGCAGCAGGCAGCAACTTGCACTACGTGTCAGATGGGCAACTGAGCCTTGAGAGTGCAAAAGGGGGAGACTCTCTCTGTGATACATTCCCACTAGGGAACCAGGCAATCCAGGTCACAGGGAAGCGCCTGAACCCTGCCCAGCGATGGAGCTGACTTAAGAGAGGTGGGGAGCATGAAAGTAAGAGTGGCACCTGGATGTGCTGCATGTGCACTCCCAGACCCCAGCAGCAACAGAAGGAAGATATTCTGATCCCTAATTCATAGAATATCTTGAAGAAATCAGCGAAGTAACCCAGGCAGTAGGCATGCACTGGAGGAAGTCCCCAATTGAGGAAGAAGCTGACCAACTAAGATTTGTATTTGATCTAGTATTGAGCAGAGGATGAACCCCCGAAGGCCCGAACCAAGGGGCATCAAGGAAGTATTCTTGTGCCAGGGTCATGGGACCTGGGTACTGCTGTTTCACATGTCAAATCAAGGGGTGTGGCCTCAGAGCTACTGTTCCAGTTTCAGTCTCCAGTGGGAAGTCTTGTGGCCTGGGGCAGGTTTGTGTTCTGAGCCTAGACTGCCTGGGACTTAGCTGTCTGTTGTGGGTTTTTGCCAGCAGAAGTCTGCATGTGTAAGACCTTCTGTGTCAAGGTCATGGGAACTGACCTGCCACTTTCTACCCCTCTCTCCATGTACAGACTCTCATGGAGCAGAGGGCGTTCTCCTCCCTGGAACATTATCCAGAGTGGAGGGGCGCGTTCTGCAGCCTGCTGCACAGGATAAAAGGTAGATTCCACCTGGTGAGTGGAAGGTGCATGTGGCAGCTCTGCTGGGGCTGCGGGAGTACAGGAGAGAGTGGCTGGCTGCCTGGTGCACAAGTGTCTGCGGAGCACAGGCTCAGAAGGCCGGGGCAGAGAGGCAAAGGTGCTGGTCGCAGAAACTTTGGTTCAGGGGCTCAACACGCCCGCCAGGGATGTGGCCCATCACGTGACCTTTGGAAGCACTTTGTGCTCCTCACTCCGCTTCCTGTTACAAATCGTGGCAACATATTTCAGAGGACTTGGGGGAAAATCGCCCTCTTGGCACCATCAGGTCCATTCTCAGTGGCGTTCTGCCGGGGAGGGGAGGAAGTCCCCAAGGATGGTGTGAAGGAGGGGTGCCTGACCTTGGGCTTGGCAGATGGGTGAGCTCCACTTCCCAGTGCCAAAGCCCTTATTGCATCTGCTGTAGACTCCATGAGACTGGGCACGGTGATCCAAGAGTTCACCCACGTCAGAAATCCTTTCGGTGCTGCTGCCCAGTGGAAGACCACAGCCTGCCTTCTTCCTGGGCCTGAGTGAAGTGACACGGCCACTGCCAGGGTGGGGGTCCAGGGAAGCCTGTCTCTGGTGTCACTGTGCTCTGCGCCAAGTAGGGAGAAATGTTTGTAAGGAGTTGACAACTCCCGAAAAAGCATTTCAGTGGTTACTGGAGGACCTGCACTCTGGAAATGCAGAGAACCCAGGACTGTTACCAGGATTAACTGGGTGACTAACAAGAGAGGGCAGACAGAGCCTGGCTCATTTCGGTACTCTGCATGGGTTAGTTGCCACCATCAGCTGTGATGGGCACATGTAGTGACTGCTTTGTGGCACTCCTGGGCATCGCTCCACTTGGTTTCAGATACCTGTGGAACTGTTTTGAACAGAGGAAAGAAATTCAGGATTGTACCCAGCCCTTAACTGGGGTTTGTTTGGAAGCTCACCATTTGTTTGTAAGTGTGAGTGTATGACCTTTGAGTGTGGGCCCTGGTCTCTTCCTACACTTTTCACTTTCAACTTCATCTTCCTGATTATCTTGGAAGCCACCTACAGCCTTACTCATCTCAGTCAAAGGTACCCCTAGCTCTCTCCAGCTGTAAACAGTTTCCTTTGCCCATGACTTGCAGAGGTGGGAGGGATTCGTCTCACACTGTGCATGTCCAGGGTACTGGGGCTCTCCCTGATGGGATGTCAGCAAGAGTGGTGGGGGTACCAACCCTATACCATGCAGCAGCTAGAAGGTTCACAAACCTCCTTTTCTATCTTTTTCTCTTTCCCTCCAGTTTAAAACCTGGCTCCTTTGCAGAAGCCTGGCAGGAACTTCATATTCTCATTCTCTTTGGGATTTCAGCTGGTTACTTATTAAGACCTACTTTTGTGAACATTTTAAACAGAGAGGCAAACTATAGCAAGAAAACTTGAGCGCTCAAATGGTTAACTGCAGCTATTACGTGAAGCAGAGTCATCAAAACCTCTCTTTCTTCCTGTTTTCTTTTCTGCCTGCTTCAGATTGGCTGTTACTAAGCTGTTGGTGCTGTGATAAGACTCATTATTTACCGACCAACTAGAAAGTAAACACAGGAAACTTGTTTAAAACTGAAGAAAAAAAAAAGGTAAAAGATGCTTTTTTAAAAACAAAACTGCCATAAAGATAGCTTTAACCAAAGTTTGGTTCACAGCTTTCACAGACTATATATTGGAGAAAACACAATTTAGCCATGGAAACAGGTTCCAGTTTTGTCAGACGATAACATGTATCCAGCTATTTTTTATAAAATACTGAGTGTGTACTGTTACTTTACGGTTAGAATCCCAAGGTAAAAGCTATGAGACCTTTGCTTGGGTGTGTATACCTGTTTAGACATGTTTGTGTGTATGTACATATGTAGATATGTTTGTATGTATGCACGTACGTAGATATGTTTGTGTGTATGTACACATGTAGATGTTTGTATGTACATATGTAGACATGTTTGTGTGTATGTACATATGTAGACATGTTTGTGTGTATGTACATATGTAGACATGTTTGTGTCTTATGTCTAGCCTGCTACCAAATTGACTTACAAGTAAATAAGCGCTCATAAATTAATTTGGGAAGCTTTTCAAGTTCACATAAATTTAGTAAACCTTGACAAATAAAACTGGTTTTAAGATTATTGGTGACATAATATTAGAAATATCTTCAAAATGATCAGCATATTTTTATCTGAGTTTACTGAACAAATGGTTTTGTATTTATCTCTGTCTACACATTACGGTGTCAGGATATGACATAAAGGCTATAGGGCCATAAACCGAGCCAGAAACAGAATAATTTTTGTTTGTGTGATTTTATAGATGAGTTAGACTAATTTAATATTACTAGTTCAATGAAAACATAAATCTTCTGTGCTATTAACAAAATGTGCATATATTGAACTTTAAGGTTCCTACTTAGGTAAAACACCTTATGTCCACAGACTTTAAAAATGGGTAATAGGGACATAACTAAATAATTACTACTTTTGGGTAATATCCCAGTTTTCAAAAGTACTCTAGGTAAACTGTTAAAATGGAAAAAACTGAGTATACGTCAATGAGATCAATGCTTTAGTTGAAAGTTTGTATAATTTAAAATCTTAAAATCATTTTGGATGCTTACTGGATGTCTGGGTCAATTCCAATTGAGAAAGGGTTATTATATAGAGAAAACTGTTCTAAAAATTGTGAAATGTTTCTCATCTATACAATACTAATATCTGATAGTTGAGGATTTTTTTCCTAGGTTTCTATAAAATGTGCCAAAGAAGAGGTGTCCTTATTGAGAAAAAGAATTATTTTGTCTAATTCAAACGTTTTTTAAAAGTTGATTCAAATTACGAGTTTGAAAAGGTTATTTATGAAACAAACCAGAAAGGAAGCAGTAAATGGTGAAGAGAGATGTGAAGAAACATATAGACAAGAACATGTAGTTTTGGTAAGGAAAGTTATCAAGAAAAAAGAGTAATTTTATACGAGAAAGAATCTTGCATGGTAAATTATTCTCCTAAAGTAAAATGACTGGTTATTTAAGAAACAGGTTCTTATTACAAGGTTAATCTAGAAAAAGAAAATCAAAAATAATTTTAAAAAGGAACAGGTACCATAGGACAAGTATACAGTCCAACCATGTGACAGATGGTCTGTGTAAGTCATGATATGGCTTGTGAAGGGGAATTTATAAAAGGAATTTTGTATGTAATTAAGTTAGGTATAATTAAAAAGGAATTTTTTATAATAGTCTTTCTAAAGAATGGTCCCCTAGAAGAAGTCAAACTGTCCCTGTTTGCAGATGACATGATTGTATATTTAGAAAACCCCATTGTCTCAGCCCAAAATCTCCTTTAGCTGATAAGCAACTTCAGCAAAGTCTCAGGATTAAAATTAATGTGCAAAAATCACAAGCATTCTTATACACCAGTAACAGACAAACAGAGAGCCAAATCAGGAACGAACTTCCATTCACAATTGCTTCAAAGAGAATAAAATACCTAGGAATCCAACTTACAAGGGATGTAAAGGACCTCTTCAAGGAGAACTACAAACCACTGCTCAGTGAAATAAAAGAGGACACAAACAAATGGAAGAACATACCATGCTCATGGATAGGAAGAATCAATATCGTGAAAATGGCCATACTGCCCAAGGTAATTTATAGATTCAATGCCATCCCCATCAAGCTACCAATGAGTTTCTTCACAGAATTGGAAAAAACTGCTTTAAAGTTCATATGGAACCAAAAAAGAGCCCGCATCTCCAAGACAATCCTAAGTCAAAAGAACAAAGCTGGAGGCATCACGCTACCTGACTTCAAACTATACTACAAGGCTACAGTCACCAAAACAGCATGGTACCAGTACCAAAACAGAGATATAGACCAATGGAACAGAACAGAGTCCTCAGAAATAATACCACACATCTACAGCCATCTGATCTTTGACAAACCTGAGAGAAACAAGAAATGGGGAAAGGATTCCCTATTTAATAAATGGTGCTGGGAAAATTGGCTAGCCATAAGTAGAAAGCTGAAAGTGGATCCTTTCCTTACTCCTCATACGAAAAATTAATTCAAGATGGATTAGAGACTTAAATGTTAGACCTAATACCATAAAAATCCTAGAGGACAACCTAGGTAGTACCATTCAGGACATAGGCATGGGCAAAGACTTCATGTCTAAAACACCGAAAGCAACGGCAGCAAAAGCCAAAATTGACAAATGGGATCTCATTAAATTAAAGAGCTTCTGCACAGCACAAGAGACTACCATCAGAGTGAACGGGCAACCTACAGAATGGGAGAAAATTTTTGCAATCTACTCATCTGACAAAGGGCTAATATCCAGAACCTACAAAGAACTCAAACAAATTTACAAGAAAAAAACAAACAACCCCATCAAAAAGTGGGCAAAGGATATGAACAGACATTTCTCAAAAGAAGACATTCATACAGCCAACAGACACATGAAAAAATGCTCATCATCACTGGCCATCAGAGAAATGCAAATCAAAACCACAATGAGATACCATCTCACACCAGTTAGAATGGCAATCATTAAAAAGTCAGGAAACAACAGGTGCTGCAGAGGATGTGGAGAAATAGGAACGCTTTTACACTGTTGGTGGGATTGTAAACTAGTTCAACCATTATGGAAAACAGTATGGCGATTCCTCAAGGATCTAGAACTAGATGTACCATATGACCCAGCCATCCCATTACTGGGTATATACCCAAAGGATTATAAATTATGCTGATATAAAGACACATGCACACGGATGTTTATTGTGGCACTATTCACAATAGCAAAGACTTGGAATCAACCCAAATGTCCATCAGTGACAGATTGGATTAAGAAAATGTGGCACATATACACCATGGAATACTATGCAGCCATAAAAAAGGATGAGTTTGCGTCCTTTGTAGGGACATGGATGCAGCTGGAAACCATCATTCTTAGCAAACTATCACAAGAACAGAAAACCAAACACCGCATGTTCTCACTCATAGGTGGGAACTGAACAATGAGATCACTTGGACTCAGGAAGGGGAACATCACACACCGGGGCCTATCATGGGGAGGGGGGAGGGGGGAGGGATTGCACCTGATGTAAATGATGAGTTGATGGGTGCAGCACACCAACATGGCACAAGTATACATATGTAACAAACCTGCACGTTATGCACATGTACCCTACAACTTAAATTATAATAATAATAAATAAATTAAAAAAAATAAAATAAAATCTTATTAAAAAAAAAAAAAAAAAAAAAGAATGGTCCCCTATATTAAACCAATATTTTCTTAAGGTATCAATTTGCTCTTAATAAAATGACAAGAAATTTTGATTTTCTATTCCATAATCGATTTCTTTTGAAAACTTCTGAGATTCATATCTCAACTGTTCAATTGTTGTCTTGCTGCTATCAGCTTTTTCTCCCTTTGACGTGGCCTGGGATAACTCTATCCTTCAGCTTCCTGTCAGCTCCTGTAACTTTTCTTAGTTCTAAATGTTGTGGCCTGATGCTGAAATATTTTATCTTAGAGGTCTATAAAACCAGTGCTTTCCTCCAGGATAACTTGATTCTATACTCTTAGGGTTATTTTTGTGTGTGTTTGTCTAAATTTTCACTGTCATCAGGAAAGTTACCATGCAGCTACTAAGAGTCATCTATTCCCCAGTTCTACTCATAACCGTGTACACACTCTTCCCACGTTTGACTAAATTCAAGCACTTTTTATTATCAGTTGTACTTCCAGATCATCTCAACGGGCTTTCCCCTAAGGAGAGGCAGTCGCACTAAAAAGGGTTTTCCTTTGACTTTTTGGTAACTGCCTTAAGAAACGAGATTTTACATTTCATCAAGATAGTTCCTACGTTACCTTTATAAAGTGTTTAATTGGTTTTTAAAAACCTATGAAATTTGAAAGGAGTAAGGTTTTTACACATGTGTAACTTTCTGTATTGCCTTTAAAGTCTCTCAATGATCACTTTGGTTAAATGAGTAACTATTGTTTTACAAGGACCTGTAGTTTGCTTTTGATCAAATATTTTAAGCTTTCTAACATCTTTGACAGACATCTCCAAAATTGAATTCTAAATTAAGTATCTGACTTATTGCTGGGGCTTATCAAAGCTAAAAAAAATTAATCACTGTGAAGTGTATCACCACCTCCAACACCCTGAAAAAGTTCTTATCAGGTGCTATTAACTAATCTTTGTGGTGGTAATGTACAAGGAATTGACTTCGGGATACATGTAGCTCCTCTAAAGAAGACAGACTCCTGCCAGCATCTAATATCAACCACAAGTTAACCAATCTTGAAATCTCCAAATTGAAGAGTGTCTGCCTTTCCTGGCCATCCTGACTGAAACTCCTACATTTTTCCTTGGTTTAAATAAAATATAAATTATCTATTTTATTTCACCTAAGATTTATCCCTTTAAAATAAAAATTTGGAATTGCCTGGTTAAAAACTGTTTAGGGCAGGGAACAGGTAATCAAGATACTGATGATCTAAAATGAAAAAGAAAACCTTAAAAACTGACAAAAGAAGAATCCATTTAACTTTACCAGATCTGCTTCTCTATATCTGTGTATTTATATTCTTCATATATATAATATTTTGCTAACAAACTATATAAAAGAGCTCTAATTAATTGGCATATTTATGCACTTAAATAAAATATTTTATCAAAAAAATTAACTACAATGCTTTGTAGTTCACATGACTCTAATGATCTTAGAATAATAAAGACAGCTCTAAAGATTACTGGTACAATAACATTATTTCTTCAACATTTAGACATTTGGTCTAAATTAGGCAGGTCAGATATTCTCTTTGCTCTTTTAAGGTTATAAATATCTGTGACTTTCTGTAATTGTCCAACCTGCCTGCATTAGAGCCAGTAGCTTCTAGGTAAAGCCTGGGGACATGTTGAGTTAGCCATGCCCCCTAGCTATGTTGGAAAGAGTCAGACATTATCTTCATTTCTATCCTGTGTCCTACGCTCTGCACTTGATATGAAATTAAAACTGCTTTCACTAAAAATAAAAGTTGTGAAGATTTAACACTGTAACACGTGTAACTGATACTACTGAGAAAATATTTACATTCAAGGCATATAAAAATTATAAAATATCTTTTTATAAAAAATTATAAAAAGACCTAAAGATACAATTTTTGTTTTAAAAAGTAACCTTGTCTAAATTAGAGGTTTTAAAAATTGTCTTAAGTTAAAAAAATAATAGGACAAAAACGTAAGGTTTAAGCAAGTTATAAAAGGTTTGTAGATGATTGGTCTTGTAAAGAAAGTTCTGTGTGTGAGTGTGAGTAGCTTGCCAAAACTTGAAGCGGGTTAGTTTTTCTACAGAATGCTCATTAAGGTAAAAATCACAATGACACAGGCCCAGAATCTGCACGCTAATGTGTGATAAACAGAGTTTTCATTGAGCATTAATCAGTTGTTTAGTAGGAAGTTATAAACAGTTAGAGTCAAACTGATTTAGATTTGATAGTTTGTTTATAAGGTTTTATGTAAAAATTGGGTTTGACATTAATAAAACACTAATGCAAAGGTAAAATTTGGTCTTCTCTTTAAACAAGATTTCTGTATACTACTGAGAGATAATAAAGTATTTTTATTTGTCTTATAAACTGAAAAAAGTAGGGGAGAGAGAAGATACAGATTCAGATGGCCTCATGCTGACTTTATTTGGTCCTGTTGTTGGGAGATCATAGTCGCCTCTCTACCAATGAATAAAAGCTTTTGCCTTTTTGAATTTTTGAGCTACCGTTTTGGCTAAGCAAATGATTTGTGGTTATCTGGGATTCTATTTGGTGATATGAAGTGTTTTAAGCCTTTAACATTCGCAAACTTTGAAAAATAAAATTATAAACTAAGAATTTTTATTTTAACTCATTAGTCTTTTAAGTATTAGGTCCCCTGAAGTCCAAAAGAGACATATTTAGTTTATTTGGCATATTAACCTACAGAAAACATTGTGAAATACAAAATTATGTTTAACTTTCTTTGGGTTATATTTATATAAATATGTTATTAGGATGTATTCCAAATTTATATGGTTCCTATAATTCTAATATGTCTTTGTACATGTTATCAGTAATAATTATGTTTATTATGTTAAATTGTTATGTTCCACAGAAATGGCCGGATTTCTTTGTCGATTGTGTCTTTAACAATGGCCTCGTTGGACACAGTGGCTCAGGCCTGTAATGTCCTCACTGGGCATGGTGGCTCATGCTTGTAATACGACAACTGTAGGTGGCTAAGAGGAAGGATTGCTTGAGCTCAGCTATTTGAGATCAGCGTGAGCAAGATAGTGAGACCTTATCTCTACAAAAACATGAAAAAATTAGCTGTATGTGGTAGCACTTGCCTGTGGTCCCAGCTCCTCTGGAGGATGAAGAAAGAGGATTGCTTGATCCCAGGAAGGTGAGGCTACAGTGAGCCATAATTGTGCCATTGCACTCCAGCCCGGGTGGCTTGAGACCCTGTCTCAAAAAAATCAAAGTAAAATTAATAAAACAGTGGCTGTCCTGAGATAATTGTCATCCACAGATTACTGTGTTTTTTTTTTCTTAAAATATTCAAAAGGTGTTTGCTCTTTGAAATGTTCTCTTGAATACAGGTTTCTCATAACTAAAGACTGGGGCATTGAAATAGGAAAAAAACAAAACAAACTTCCAGGACTCTCATAGATAGCTGTATGTTTATGAGGACTGCTGGCTCAAGGTCAGACAAAGTTAACTTCATGGACTGAACTAATAGAAGACCAAAATAATCCTTTTATGACTTGTTGCTTGAAAAGTTGCTGAGCCTTTTTGTCATTTTTCAGAGTCAAGACAACATTTTTCTTTTCAGCTATTTACAGCTTCTCATGATTGAGTAAAGTATATTCCTGTGAGCAAAAGTTGAAAGATATTTCATATTCTCTACTTGATTTCTCCAAAATTTGAAAACTACTTATGAGGATTCCATACCAAGGAGATATAGTTATTTACCTAAGTACAGTAAGAATCTGATTTCTTTTGTTAACAGAACACAATTGGAGGCACAGATTATTTTACCAAAGATACGGTTATTTTACCAGTGGAATGGCTTACTTTCAAATACAAACAGACAGGCTTGAGGAATTAAAGTTGACCAACAGAGATGATAAAAGCCCCTTGAAGAAACTGGCCTCATAACTATCTACACAGGCCTTGTACAGGGTTCCTGACCTGTGGTAAGTAAAAACTGTCACATTCTGACAGGCCTATGATTCCCAAGTTATCTTGCGAGCTGAAGAAGAGAAAAATTCAGCCAATGTGTATGAGTATTTGCAGGCACAGATACATCCCTTCAAGACTTTAAAAAAGTCCAATCTGAGGTTCTTTAGGGAACAAAGTTGCAGTAAACCCAGTTTAGAAAGAGCTAATATGGGAAATAATTATTCTGGCTGAACTTTACACAAATAATCAGGCTAACTATAATAATACCAAAACTTATTTTGCAAATAAATGTGTCTTACTATGGTATGTCTTAAATAAAAATGAAAACTAGGGAGCGAAACGTTATATTTCAGAAAAATACTATAGCACACTTGTTGTTAGATTCTAGTCTTCTCCATTGTTTTTGAGTTTTTTATTATTTTCTGCACTTTGGAATGAATTCTGAAATCTCTTAGAGCTAAAGTACTCAAACTAATACAACCACATTTTTTTTCCACTTTTCTGACCTGGACTCAATGAAATGGCTACGACTTTCTTCCGGAGGCCCTTCATGCTGAAGCTTATCCCTGGAGATACAGATGAAAAATACGTGAGATTGTCATCGCTATCCTCCTTTGCAACTTAAAAATGCTTTGAATCTAACATCTGGATACGTTGTACCCAACATTAACCTTTGTTATTATTTTCTATTTCCCTACAAATGCCTGTTGTTAAAAATATTTTTTGCCTTAATCACATAAGGGAGCCTCCTTCATTTGCAGTGACACCTCCTGGAATGAAACACAGCTAGGATATATTCGGAGAACTAGGAAACTAACTAAAAAGATATGAGATGGTATATTTAAATTTGCTCTTTCCTGTTTATCCCAATTTGTCTTTCTAACAACCTCTGACCCAAATCTCTCTTGACTGTTGACCCCATGTCTGATTGGTTCTTAGGGCTATTCACTCTAATCCCTCAGGGATTTAGACAAGTTACATAAGGACTTCTGAAACTAGGACTTCCACTCCTTATATTAGGACCCATTATCCTAGAGTTTGCTGTTCACTTAAGTGCTGTACTAAAACAGTGGATGACAGTACTAACATCTTTGTCATGCAAGCCTAGGAACCCCAACCAGGCATCTGCGAATACATGCAGACAGCTACAAAGCAGTTTCATTCCATTTACTCTGGGGCCAAACCCTATCTCAAGTATACCCCTTGTCAGCAGAAAGAAGTTAGAATGGCCTTTGGCCGCTTCCCAACTCTGTACCTCAACCTTAAGAATAAGATGCAATGAAATTCAGAAGGGGAAATTGACATCCCGTTTGCAAAAACAGTAATTGAGAAAATTACGACAGGGAGAGACATACGACCTAAGTGACTTCATCTTGCATTCACGTCCAAGCAGCCCTTGTTTATTCCTGGGCAAAAACAAAACCCACTTTGGAAGAAATTTACTTTGTGGCTTAATTTTGAAACAAAGATAATAACAGCTCCTCCCTGAAACAAAACCCCTCATTGTTTGGGGACCACAATCACCTTTGTAAAACTAACAAATTAACCACCGTATTAGAAAGCACGGCTCGGGAGTCATACAATCAGAGGCCACAAGATTAATTAACTCCCCAATGGCTCCTATACATAACATTACTATTGTAAAACCTAAGGTTGGTGTTTGAGGTATTTCTCATAACTTGCATTCTGACAGATCAGCAGGTGCCACCCAAACCAGTAAACTGGCTCATCTGGATATGTGGCCCCCACCCAGGAGGTGAGTCAGCAAAGAAGATGGCTTTGACTTTCTAGGAGTTCATCCCTGACCCAACCAATCAGCATGTCCCTTTCTCTAACCCCCTGCCCACAAAACTATCTATAAAAACACTAGTTTCTGAGTATTTGGAGAAGCAGGTTAGAGTAATATGAAAACTCTGCTCTCTCTTTTAGCTGGCTCTACATGTATAAAATTTTCTCTATAGTAATTCCCTTATCTTGGTAAAGTGGCTCTATCTGGGCAGCAGCCAACATGAACCCAGTGGGCATTAACAACCCAACTGCCGAGTTTTGTATCAAGAAAACTTGTTTTGATTTCATGGGTCGACAGAGGAGACTTTAGATTTTAGAACTTTCTGTTGGTGCTGGAACAATTTAAGCCTTGGAACTATAGGAATGAAATAAAATTTTGTGACAGGGTGTGATTTTTAGAGAGTCAGAAGTGCAGTGCTAGGGTTGGAATATTGCTTCCTTTCCAAATTTATGCTGACATTTCATCCCTAACATGGCAGTGTTGAATTATGAGGCCTTTAAAAGGTGATTGGATCATGAAGAGTCTGACCCCATAAGTGAATTAATCCCTTCATGAATCAATACATTCATATTTAAAGATTAATAGTCTATTATGAGAGAAGAGTGGCTTGTAAGAAGGGAGACATGATCTTGCATGTCAGCAAGCGCTACTCCATTGCCATATGATACCCTGTAGACTTCAGAACTCTTCAGAGAGTCCCAACCAGCAACAGGATCTCTCCACATACAACCTGTCACCCTTGGACTTTTCAGTCTCCATAACTGTATGAAATAATGTGTGTTCTTTATCAACTACCCAGTTTCAGGTATTCTGTTATCAGTAACAGAAAATGGACTAAAACAAAGTCTTAGTATTACTATTCCCTGTTATTAAGTTCAATGGATTATTACAACCATTCCAGACAAGAATACAACCGCTCCAGATGTTTCAGGAATGAAGGTTTGCATCACCCTGCCAGATAAAGACCCAGGACCAGCAAAGGGGATTGCTGAAGACAAAGAGAATACACAATGGGTAGCAGTAGAAGGGAGTTATAAATACCAGACAGGGCCGGGCACAGTGGCTCACGCCTGTAATTCCAGCACTTTGGGAGGCTGAGGCAGGTGGATCACGAGGTCAGGAGATTAAGACCAACCTGGGAAACACGGTGAAACCCCATCTCTACTAAAAATACAAAAAATTAGCTGGGCGTGGTGGCGGGTGCCTGTAGTCCCAGCTACTCAGTGAGGCAGAAGAATGGTATGAACCAGGGAGGCGGAGCTTGCAGTGAGCCGAGATCATGTCACTGCACTCCAGCCCAGGAGACAGAGTGAGATTCTGTGTCAAAAAATAAAAAATTTAAAAAAAAATGATAAAATAAATACATGCATACATACCAGACAGGACCAGGTGACCAGTTACAGAAACAAGGATTAAAATTGTCACTAGTATTTCCTATCTACTTTGTTCAGAATATATTTGCATGTTATATATGAATATATTAGGCAAATAACATTGTTTTTATTTCTCTCTTCTTCTTTTATCACAAAACACAAGAATGTGTTAACTTGATACTAACAGTTAAGTGTTAGCAATTTAACATACTTGTATTGAAGTTATGGGGTATCAGGAGAAGAGTAAACATCACCCACAAACTTCCACTGCTCTTAAGACAAATAGTATAGTGTGTTTTGGTTGCACACAGGATGGTTGCAGCATGTTAGGTAGAAGTATTGCCTTGTTATTGTCTGTATCTAAAGATTAGTTATGGCTTAAGGTGATACATATAGGTGCCAACTAGAAAGGTGCTGGACTTGTCATGGTTAATTTAAGGTGCTGACTGGATTAAAGAATACCTAGACAATTGGTAAATCATACTTCTAGGTGTGTCTGCCAGGGTGTTTCCAGAGGAGGTTGGTATGAGTCAGGGAATTTAGAGGGAAAAATCCACCCTCAATGAGGGAAGGCAGCATACAATCTCCTTGGGGACCAAATAGAACCAAAAACGAAAAAATTATAAAAGTTTTCCTGTGTCTCTCCAGGAGAAAGTATACTCCTTTTCCTGCCCTTGGAAAATACAACTCCATGATCTATGACCTTGAAACTCCAGAACTTATACCAGTAAATGCCCTGGATTCTCAGGCCATTGGTCCCAAACTGAGAATTACACCAAGAGCTTCCCTGGTTCTGAAGATTTCAGCTTTGGACTGAGCCATCACGCTACAGCATCCAAGGTCCTTAAACTCGCAGATGGCTGTCTTGGGAATTCTCCGTCTCTACAATGTTACACGAGTAAATCCCCAAACAAAATGCCAATCATCTAACTATTGTCTATCTATCAACTCTCCATCTACGTTTCTATCTACCTACCTACCTACCTATCTACCTCCCTGTAGTTCTGTCTCGCTGGAAAAAAAACCTGACAAATACACCCATAAAGACTTCAGACAAATGGGGCAATAGCATGTCTTTCTCTAGTTCCTCCTGAACCACCCCTGCTGCTTATGAGTGTGTGGCCTGGAGAGCTCTTCTGTTTTCATTGGTACTTCAAGGAATGCTGGCCTCTTCTTACTGGGATTGATTAGTAATAAATTACTAACGCCATTATACACATTGTGTTGAGTTGCCTCCTCTGTATTTCACTTGACGAATACACATGGACATCACTTTTCTCCCACTGAGCACTCTCCTAAGGGTGGTTACCTTGGTAGAAATAAACTAGATACAGGTCAGACAGGAGCCACAGGGTGTCTTACAGTATAAACAAGTACTCTCTGAGAAAGATACCCGGATGTAAGCTGGACAGTTAGGTTTTAGGCCATCGATCAGGATAACTAAGCATTCCATGAAAGGCACAGCCAGTACCAAACCCTGAGTCGTACTGGGCAAGGCTATAGGTTATAGCCACCATCCAGAGAGGCCTTAACAGGAAACAGAAGTAAAAATAAAATACATGCTCTGTGATAATTTTAAAACTATAGTTCCAGGAATCCTTGAGAGGGAAAGTAAAAATGGCAAAGCATTACTTGAAAGTTTGCACTGGAGTCATAGTTCTCCAAAGATAAAGAAAAATCTCAGGCCTGGTGCAGTGGCTCATCACGCCTGTAATCCCAGCACTTTGGGAGGCCGAGGCGGGTGGACCATGAGGTCAGGAGATCGAGACCATCCTGGCTAACACGGTGAAACCCCGTTTCTACCAAACCCAAAAAAATTAGCCAGGCTGGTGGCAGGCACCTGTAGTCCCAGCTACTCGGGAGGCTGAGGCAGGAGAATGGCATCAACCTGGGAGGTGGAGCTTGCAGTGAGTTGAGATCGCGCCACTGCACTCCAGCCTGGGTGACAGAGTGAGACTCCAACTCAAAACAAACAAACAAACAAACAAACAAACAAAAACTCTATCTCGAGGATTTGAGCCCTAATAATAGAAATATAAACAGTGATCTCTGTAACTTATTTATGTATTAATTTAATTTATTTATTTAATGGGGTTTCACTATGTTGCCCAGGCTGGAGTGCATGGTTATTCACTGGCACAATCATAGCACACTACACAGCCTCCGACTCCTGGTATCACATGATCATCCTACCAAACCTCCCTAGTAGCTGGGACTGACCAGAGGGGTGTGCCACACTCTTGCACAGATACAATTTTTAAATCAAGAAAGTTGCATTTCTTTTTCTTCTTTCCCATAGTCATTCTAATCATGTGAAGAATGATCATACAAATCATTTTATGATTAGTAACTGAAGATGTAGATGCATTATAGTTTCCATACAATCTTTTATGCCGTCCACTTGTTACTTGGATCAACTTTAGTTTTGGATACTTGAGAAGAAGAATGGGCTTTAGTGTTCCCTGAAGAATAGAGTGAGTAAAATAGAAACTCATCTCACTTATATTTTATAATGTTATTGCATTTGTACTATGAGTTGTAGGTTCCCTGAAGGCTTAATTAACAGGAAGACCTGATCTCAAATATATGAGCCATGTCTACACTTCTATTTATTTAGAAGTAATTTTAGATCTATAGAGAGTTGTTAAAATCCTACAAAATGTGGATATACCCTTCAATTTCCTGCAACGTTAATATCATACACATAACCATAGACTATCTGTGAGAATTCACAGACTAACAAAGGCGCAAAACTATTAACTAAAGTACTGACTGTCTTCATATTTTACCAGGTTTTCCACTAATGCCATTTTTCCTTTTTTTGGATCTAATCAAGGATAACATACTATGTTTACCATCAAGTATATTATTGTTTATTGCAGCATAGCCAATTACCACATAGCTTAGTGGCTCAAAAGCACACATAAATTACTCACAGTTTCTCTGAATCAGGAATCTAGATGTAGATGATTGCCAAGACTGAGGTCTCACCTGAAGGATCAGCTGGGGAGGAATCATCTTCGAAGTTCATGTGACTGACCAGGTTGAGAAGATTACAGTGATGAATTATTCCAAACCTTTAAAATATCAACAGCAATTTTTTACTAACTGTTCTCCAAAAAAATTAAATAACAGAGAAGAGATCAGTGTGCAGTATGTCCTATAAGGCAGCTTCTTCTGAGGTTATAACCAGACAAAGACAATGCAAAAAACGAAAACTATAAACTAATATGCTTTATGGATACCTAGGCAATAATTCTGAAGGAAATAGTTTCAATGCAAATCAGGATCGTAAAACAGAATTAAACACTAATTTATTTATTTATTTATTTACTCAGGATCATAAGTTTAGTAAAACATATAAAAAGAATTAGTGTAATAACTATATTAATAAAATGACAAAATTTTCATTATCACATCTAAAAATATGGAATAAGCACTTTCCAATTCAAAAACCCACTCACAGTAAAAACACTAAACACATTTTGCATAAAGGGAATGTTCTTCCCTAAAACAGGCACCTATGAAAAATTCACATGACAACACATGGTACCAAGTAGGTCTCAGTAATATTCCCAAACTTATAAACACAAAAGGTTACCTATTACCACTAATTCAACTAAACATTATGCTTGAGGACATAATTTATAATAGTAGGATAGAAAAATAAATATAAGACTTTCAAATTGAAAGGGAAGAAGTCAAACAATCTATTGGCCACTGACATAACCTAATATATAGAAAATCCTAAAAAATCCACTAAAATAACGTTGAAACAAAAACAAAATTCAGTATTCATGATCAATGTAATAAATTGCATTCTTATACAATACAAACTAATCAAAAAATGAAACTCAAAATAATTTCATTTAACACGGCTTCAAAAAGGAAAAAAACATAAGAACTACAAGATATATATACTGAAAATTACAAATAATAATGAAGTATTAAAGAAATCCTAAATAAATGAATAGAAGAATTAGTGTAATGTGCCATATAAACTAGATTTTCATTGATCAGAAAGCTATTAAGTATTAACCATGATGCTTATACTTTCTAAATGCATCTTCAGATTCAATACGAGCCCTACTAAAATTCTAACTATTTTTTTTTCATTTTTAGCAGTTCTTGGACCACTGATTCTAAAACACACAGAAAAATGCAACTGATCCAGAACAGCCTAAAGAATGTTAAATATTTTCTACAAAAACTCAAATGATGTTCATAGAAAGTCTCCCCATAGGGAAATGGGGCATAATTTCCTACTTTCTATGTATGCGCTGGGTATAGTGATGTTTTTTTCCAAAAGGTACAACATGAAAAGAGGAATAATATTAATTTTACAGAGAAGAAAACTGAGCTAAACTGCCTCATCCATGTGATCAAATAACATTAACCATGATAAAGCAGCTGGACACAGTGGCTCACACCTGTAATCCCAGCACTTTGGGAGCCTGAGGTGAGAGGATCGCTTGGGGCCAGGGCTTAGAGACCAGCCTGGGCAATGTCTTGAGATTCTGCCTCTATCAAAGTAAAAGTAAAATGAAATCACCCAGATGTGGTGGCACATGTCTAGAGTCCCATCTACTCTAGAGGCTGAGGTGGAGGATCATTCAAGCCTAAGAGTTCGAGGCTGCAGTGAGCTTTGTTCACGCCACTGCCCTCCAACCTGAGCAACAGAATGAGACCCATCTCAAAAAAAAGTGATAGAGCATGTTGATACTATGTACTCTTGTCACAGTATCATGAGAATAAAACCTTCCCTCTGTGGTTTTCCTCTGCTAAATCCACACCAGCCATCCAGTCATTAGGAAAACACCAGAGACATCCCAAAGGAGGGATTTCAATGACATCAGAAATAGGAAAAATCTGAGAAACTGGCACAAGATACCTAAATGTGATGTGGTGTCCTGGGCGGAATCCTGGAACAGAATATGGACGTTACGTGAAAATAGAACATCTGATCAATCGTGAATGTTGGTGAATGATAATGTATAATATTGGTTCACCAACTGCAACAAGTGTTTCAAATGAATGTAAGAATTTATAAAAGGGAAATTATGTGTTGAGTATATATAAACTCTCAGTATGTACTTCCAACTATTCTGTAAATTCAAAAGTATTGTAAAAAAGATTTTAAAAAACAAATAAATAGCCCGGGCGCTGTGGCTCATCCCTACACTTTGGGAGCCCGAGGCGGGTGGATCACAAGGTCAAGATCATCCTGGCCAACATGGGGAACCCCGTCTCTACTAAAAATACAAACATTAGCCTGGTGTGGTGGCGGCGCCTGTAGTCCCAGCTCCTCGGGAGGCTGAGGCAGGAGAATCCCTTGAACCCGGGAGGCGGAGCTTGCAGTGAGCCGAGATTGTGCCACTGCACTCCAGCTTGGCAACAGTGGGAGATTCCGTCTCAAAAAAAATAAACCCAAAAAACCAAAAAAACAAAACAAGCAAACAAAACAAATAAATAAAACATATATATTTTTAAAATTATACTATTGAGCTTACTAAGCAGAACACTGTCGATCTTGTAGTGTCCCAGGTGCTCACTTCCCTATTCCTACCCTTTTTGTTACCCTGGTGAACATTACTATTATTTTTAATTTTCCTTTTTCCATTTGCAAACTTTTCTTTCTTAGTTTTGGTCTCTAAATCTGTATTTGTAAATAATGTCCTGTTCGCTGTTTCTTGTCTTCACAAATAGACAATTACATATCTCTATCTATATGGCTCAGTAAAATCATGAGAAACATTCAGAGAAATCCAGATTCTGATACATTTTACAAATTATGTGACCTGTTTTCTCACAAAGGCCAAGGTCAGCAAAGTAAGTGAGGACTGAGAACCTGTCCCACACTAAGTAAGACCTGATGTTGGCAGGTGAGCGCTGAGATGGTGCGCAATGATCCTCACAGCTTGGTGTACATAACCCAATATTCTAATCCTTTCCTTTTGACTTTGGGGAGAAACTGAGACTTGCTTTGATACATCAGAAGACTACAACGTGATAGGACGTCACTTGAATAATCATGTTACCTAAGATTATGATACCTGTCTTGCCGCAAGCTCTCTCCCATGGTGGCTTTGATGACACATTCTGCCATGGGAGAGAAGCCAACATAGGAAATAACTGAATGCAGCCTCTGGCCACAGACAGCAAAAAACTGAGGCTCCCGTTCCAGTATCCTGCCCTAGAGGTTGCAATGTATATTTACAACTAATCTAAGCTCCTTTCATATAAAATTATACTGCTTCAGAAGTAGTGTAACCATCTTACAATAGTTCTAACTGTTTCTTCCTTTTTCCTGTATTTTTCCTTTTGTCCCTCTTTTCCTGTCTTTCATTTTACTTATAGGTGTGTATATATCTTATACTTACAAAATATAATTAAATAAATTGCTTTTTTTTTTTTTTGAAACAGAGTCTTGCTCTGTAACCGAGACTGGGGTGCAGTGGTGCACTCTCAGCTCACTGCAACCTCTGCCTACCGTATTCAAGCAATTTTCCTGCCTCAGCCTCCTGAGTAGCTGGGATTACAGATGTGTGTCACAACGTCCAGCTAAATTTTGTATTTTTTTTAGTAGAGATGGGGTTTCACCATGTTGGCAAGGCTGGCCTCGAACTCCTGACCTCAGGTGATCCACCCACCTGGGCCTCCCAAACTGCTGTGATTACAAGAAGCCTGAACCACTGTGCCCAGCCTTGCTACTATTTTTTTGAAAGGCACCTGTCTGCTATTAAATATAATTATTTTAAATAAGCTGTTATATGTAAGATCAATTAAGAATATGAAAATTAAAAGCTTTTCTTATCTTGAGTAACCAATAAAAAAGTATAAAAAAAGTCTGAGATGCTAAGAAAGAATATTGAATTATATGAAATGCCGAATAAAAACCACAAAAAAAGGAAAATGAATGGAAGACAAAATTGGAAACAGGGGCAGAGCAAAAATGAGAAGATAGTAACAAACATGGTGAATATTCATCCAACTGTATCAATAATCACTTTCAAAAAGTGTCAAAACCGAATTCAAAACAATCATAATCAGAATATCAAGATATATGTGAGTTAATTTATGAATTAATGTCAATATTGCTTTCATTTGTACATGAATAAAACGTAAATTTAAAACTCTAGACGAACTTTTTCAGTAAGTGTAAATAAGTCTACTATGTGTATAAGAGTTTAGATAGAGATATTATTATTTGAGATCCTGCTTAAGTTTTTGATTCATTGACATGCTGTAGATGTCCCCAACAAGACTACTACAGACATTACATATTCACCAATCTGACCTTCCCTTTAGTGATACAAAGGCCGGCTCGCTTGTCCATTTTTCTCTGTGAGTCTGGTGCATGTTGTTCCTTACTCAGCTTCACACTGACAACTACATCCATATAGGCGGTGGTACAGTAATGATGGAGTAACTGCAGGAAGAATGAAACAAAATGTTGTGGTAAAACTTATGGGGATTGGACATGGCTTACCACATCTAAAAATGGATGATTTATCTGGAAGGATGGATTGCAAGACAGTGCACATCAAACAATGAAGGACAGTGACATCTGAGAGAGGCAAAACAATGAGGGTTTACTGTTGCCTCAGGTTACTGCTTAGGGAGAGTTTCCAGGCTGTGGTGTGACACGGACTCTGGAAGACAGTGGGAGTTGAGAATATGGAACTGACTGGAGAAAGAGGTGGCTGAATTTCACGAGGCGGGAGCACTCAGGCCAACACCCATGCAGGCTGGACTGTGGTGCCATCATTACTCCACTCAGACATGGTTCACAGGAGTACTGGAGCAGTACAGAAACAAAAAGCAAAGATACAAAGAAAAGCAATTGAAATGAATTCTTTAATAAAGAATAATTCACCTTTATGCTTTCATCTCATTTATGACACAAAAACACAAAGTTTTCCATGACTCAGTGATCCTGCATCAAGCCCAAGGATGAAGGATATTTTTAGAAATAAAGTAAATGGTGTGTCAGGTAGATTTAGTGACCCTGTGTGGACACCAACCTGCCTTTCCTACGTTATCCTGCTAGTTGTGGCTAGTTAAATCACTACATTATGAAATAATTAAAGTACAATTTTCTACTCATAAGAGAACATTTCTCCCCAAAAGGGGAAGCCAATAAACGTTTCTTCCTCCACTGATTTTCCTTAAAAAAAAATCTCCAGTTTCCTTTGCACTTTAAAACTATTTTTTTCTCTGTTCGTCACTCCATGAATGCCACAGGCTGTGTAGTTTGCATGAAGTATAGGGTAGCTCTTTAGACACAGTGAGGTTGTGTTAAATTGTAACCCAGTATAGCATTCTCCTAAAAATTACCTGTGTATTTTTTCTCTTTCTCACTGTTTACCTCTTGCTTAGCTCCTTAGAAAGGCAAATTTAACCTTTTCCTTCCTTCGTTTCCAGCAGTGAAACAACCTGCAAGGACTGCCAGCTTATCTAAGTATGTTTCCTTAGAAATTCTAAGGACCAAATGTTGAACCAAAGCAGGCACCATCCAGAATTCTCCCTCACAGGGAGACTGTCTCAATACAATAGATAATCCACATTCCGACTCTGTCTTCAATGACACTGGTCAGACTAACCAATTAACTCTTAGCTGAGATAAGTTTTACAGCAAGTCACATAGACCCCGCACCTCCATGTTCCTTGCACGCCCTGCATAAGAAAGTTTCTCTTCTTAAAACCCTGCTTTCTTCCCAGAAAACTGAAGCGGCTCCTTTAGATACGAACCCGGTTCTTCTCCATTGCTAAACTGTGAAATAAAGTCACTTTCTTTTTACCACCCTCATGCTTGTTATTTGATAGTGTCAGTGACAAGTCGCCAAACCTGTGTTTGGTAACAAATTTGGTGGCCCATATGGGGAGCATTATGTGCTCTGGGCAACCCAAGCCTGTGAGCCTGGTTTTGCTACCAAGGCGGAGGGTTACCTGTGAGTACCAGCAGCTGAAGGCTAGCGGACCCCACGGCAGGAACGTTTGGGAACTTCCAAGTGGCTGCTGAAAATCTTTCATTTCCTAGACCCTCCCTTTCACTTCCTCGCACAACTTCTGCAGCCATCGACACTTTGCTGGTACAAAGAATGTGATCTCTGAAGAAGCTGGCAACCCTTGCAACCAAGTGAGCTGGTCGGATTGCACCCAGCTTTCCCGTGTCTTCTGGGGTGTCGCTGGGGCTCTGCTGTTTCGTCTTGTCCACTAACGGGACTATCACTTGAGTGTTTGACGGATTTGAATTTGTGGCACTCCTGGGCATCGCTCCACTTGGTTTCAGATACCTGTGGAGCTGTTTTGAACAGAGGAAAGAAATTCAGGATTGTACCCAGCCCTTAACTGGGGTTTGTTTGGAAGCTCACCATTTGTTTGTAAGTGTGAGTGTATGACCTTTGAGTGTGGGCCCTGGTCTCTTCCTATCCTTTTCACTTTCAACTTCATCTTCCTGATTATCTTGGAAGCCACCTACAGCCTTACTCATCTCAGTCAAAGGTACCCCAAGCTCTCTCCAGCTGTCAACAGTTTCCTTTGCCCATGACTTGCAGAGGTGGGAGGGATTCGTCTCACACTGTGCATGTCCAGGGTACTGGGGCTCTCCCTGATGGGATGTCAGCAAGAGTGGTGCGGATACCAACCCTATACCATGCAGCAGCTAGCAGGTTCACAAACCTCCTTTTCTATCTTTTTCTCTTTCCCTCCTTTTAAAGGAGCCAGGTTTTAAACCTGGCTCCTTTGCAGAGGCCTGGCAGGAACTTCATATTCTCATTCTCTTCTGGATTTCAGCTGGCTACTTATTAAGACCTACTTTTGTGAACATTTTAAACAGAGAGGCAAACTATAGCAAGAAAACTTGAGAGCTCAAATGGTTAACTGCAGCTATTAAGTGAAGTAGAGTCATCAAAACTTCTTTCTTCCTCTGTTTTCTTTTCTGCCTGCTTCAGATTGGCTGTTACTAAGCTGTTGGTGCTGTGATAAGACACATTATTTACTGACTAACTGGAAAGCAAACACAGGAAACTTGTTTAAAACTGAAGGAAAAAAAAAGGTAAAAGATGCTTTTTTAAAAACAAAACTGCCATAAAGATTGCTTTACTCAAACTTTGGTTCACAGCTTTCATAGATCATATATTGGAGAAAACACAATTTAGCCATGGAAACAGGTTCCAGTTTTGTCAGACAATAACGTGTATCCAGCTGTTTTTAATAAAATACTGAGTGTGGACTGTTACTTTATGGTTAGAATCCCAGGGTAAAAGCTATGAGACCTTGGCTTGTGTGTGTATACCTGTTTAGACATGTTTGTGTGTATGTACATATGTAGACATGTTTGTATGTACATATGTAGATGTTTGTGTGTATATACATATGTAGACATGTTTGTATGTACGTATGTAGACATGTTTGTATGTATATATAGACATGTTTGTATGTACATATGTAGACATGTTTGTATATGCATGTGTAGTCATGTTTGTGTATGTACATATGTAGACATGTTTGTATGTACATATGTAGACGTGTGTATATACATATGTAGACATGTTTGTGTATGTACATACGTAGATGTTTGTGTGTATGTACGTATGTAGACATGTTTGTGTGTATGTACGTATGCAGACATGTTTGTATGTACATATGTAGACATGTTGGTGTATGCACATATGTAGACATGTTTGTGTGTGTACATATGTAGACATGTTTGTATGTACATATGTAGACATGTTTGTATGTACATATGTAGACATGTTTGTATGTATATATGTAGACATGTGTGTAGGTACATATGTAGATGTGTGCATGTACAATGTAGATATCTGCATGTACATATGTAGACATGTTTGTATGTACATATGTAGATATGTTTGTGTATATGTACATAAGTTGATATGCTTCTTTGTATGTACATATGTAGTCATGCGTGTGTGCACATATGTAGACATGTTTGTGTGTATGTACCTATGTAGATATGTTTGTGTGTTATGTCTAGCCTGCTACCAAATTGACTTACAAGTAAATAAGTGCTCATAAGTCAGGAAGCTTTTCCAGTTCACATAAATTTAATAATCCTTGACAAATAAAACTGGTTTTAAGATTATTGGTGACATAATATTAGAAATATCTTCAAAATGATCAGCATATTTTTATCTGAGTTTACTGAACAAATGGTTTTGTATTTATCTCTGTCTATATATTAAGGTGTCAGGATATGACATAAAGCCTATAGGACCATAAACCCAGCCAAAAACAGAATAATTTTTGTTTGTGTGATTTTATAGATGAGTTAGACTAATTTAATATCAGTAGTTCAATGAAAACAGTTAAATCTTCTGTGCTATTAACAAAATGCGCATATATTGAACTTTAAGGTTCCTACTTAGGTAAAACACCTTATGTCCACAGACTTTAAAAATGGGTCATAGAGACATAACTAAATAATTACTACTTTTGGGTAATATCCCAGTTTTCAAAAGTACTCTAGGTAAACTGTTAAAACAGAGAAACTGAGTACCCGTCAATGAGATCAATGGTTCTAAGTGAAATTTTTTGTATAATTTAAAATCTTAAAATCATTTTGGATGCTTACTGGATGTCTGGGTCAATTCCAATTAAGAAAGGGTTATCATATAGAGAAGACTGTTCTAAAAATTGTGAAATGTTTCTCATCTATACAATACTAATATCTGATAGTTCAGGATTTCTTTTTTCCTAGGTTTCTATAAAATGTGCCAAAGAAGAGGTGTCCTTATTGAGAAAAAGAAAAAATTATTTTGTCTAATTCAAAAGTTTAAAAGTTGATTCAAATTACGAGTTTGAAAAGGTTACTTATGAAACAAACTAGAAAGGAAGCAGTAAATGGTGAAGAGAGATGTGAAGAAAGATATAGACAAGGGCATGTATTTTTGGTAAGCAAGGTTATCAAGAAAAAAGAGTAATTTTTTACGAGAAGGAATCTTGCATGGTAAATTATTCTCCTAAAGGAAAATGACTGGTTATTTAAGAAACAGGTTCTTATTACAAGGTTAATCTAGAAAAAGAAAAGTAAAAATAATTTTAAAAAGGAACAGGTACCATAGGACAAGTATACAGTCCAACCATGTGACAGATGGTCTGTGTAAGTCATGATATGGCTTGTGAAGGGGAATTTATAAAAGGAATTTTGTATGTAATGAAGTTAGGTATAATTAAAAAGGAATTGTTTATAATAGTCTTTCTAAAGAATGCTCCCCTATATTAAACCAATATTTTCTTAAGGTATCAATTTGCTCTTAATAAAATGACAAGAAATTTTGATTTTCTATTCCATAATCGATTTCTTTTGAAAACTTCTGAGATTCATATCTCAACTGTTCAATTGTTGTCTTGCTGCTATCAGCTTTTTCTCCCTTTGACGTGCCTGGGATAACTATCCTTCAGCTTCCTGTCAGCTCCTGTAACTTTTCTTAGTTCTAAATGTTGTGGCCTGATGCTGAAATATTTTATCTTAGAGGTCTATAAAAGCAGTGTTTTCCTCCAGGATAACTTGATTCTATATTCTTGGGTTTTTGTTTGTTTTTTTTTTTTTTGGTGTGTCTAAATTTTCACTGTCATCAGGAAAGTTACCATGCAGCTACTAAGAGTCATCTATTCCCTAGTTCTACTCATAACCTTGTACACACTCTTCCCATGTTTGATTAAACTCAAGCACTTTTTATTATAAGTTGTACTTCCAGATTATCTAACCAGGCTTTCCCCTAAGGAGAGGCAGTTGCACTAAAAAGGATTTTCTTTTGACTTTTTGGTAACTGCCTTAAGAAACAAGAGTTTACATTTCATCAAGATAGTTCCTACGTTGCCTTTATAAAGTGTTTAATTGGTTTTAAAAAACCTATGAAATTTGAAAGGCGTAAGGTTTTTACACATGTGTAACTTTCTGTATTGCCTTTAAAGTCTTTCAGTGATCACTTTGGTTAAATGAATAACTATTGTTTTACAAGCACCTGTAGTTTGCTTTTGATCAAATATTTTAAGCTTTCTAACACCTTTGACAGACATCTCCAAAATTGAATTCTAAATTAAGTCTCTGACATATTGCTGGGGCTTATCAAAGCTAAAAATTATTAATCACGGTGAAGTGTATCACCACCTCCAACACCCTGAAAAACTTCTTATCAGGTGCTATTAACTAATCTTTGTGGTGTTAAGGTACAAGGAATTGACTCCTGGATACATGTAGCTCCTCTAAAGAAGACACAGACTCCTGTCAGCATCTAACATCAAACTCAAGTTAACCAAAGCCTCATCTTTAGACTCAAGCGAAGGCAATAATCAAAGTACACTGCTTTCATGCAACACAGGGACAGGCCTGTATTATACTTTATTCAATAATTTTGCTTCTATCTGAAATAGAAATATATGAAATATCACATAATTTATTTTGTGCCTTAATAACAAATAATTTAAATGTTAAGTTACCTGTAGGCTTCCTTTCCTGTCACTCTTTTTTTTTTTTTTTTTTGAGACAGAGTCTTGCTCTGTTGCCCGGGCTGGAGTACAGGGGTGCAATCTTGGCCCACTGCAATCTTTACCTCCTGCTCAAGCAATTCCTCTACCTCTGCCTCCCGAGTAGCTGAGACTAGAGGCACGCACCACCATGCCCAGCTAATTTTTTGTATTTTAGTAGACACAGGGTTTCACCATGTTGGCCAGGATGGTCTTGATCTCCTGACCTCGGGATCCGTCCGTCTTGGTTCTGTCACTCTTAGAAGAAGACAATGCTTATGGCATTTTTGCTTAAAATGTTGCTAATGGTCAATATTTTGTTTTATTAATATATCCAGAATTTTAAACCGCTCAGTTCCTCCAGACCTTGGGACTATCATGGAAGATACGAATGTGTGAGATTGTAAGGACCGGTTCTTGTGAGATAAAATTAATTCAGAACCCCCAAATCAAGGATGGGCACACAAATGCCTAAACAGCTAAATAAAATACTTATGTTTTGTATAGCTAGTTAGATCATTCCTATAAGACAAGATTACAATAGTTCAATGCATACAATTCATAGACAATTCAGTTATATAACCTTACCTTTTGACTTTTAGTTGTTGGCTCTTACATTGCTTAAAAGGGGTTTTAAGGATTAATGACTGCCTGCCCACCTTCATTCCAGTCTGGACTACAACATCTAATTGGATATAAGACTTTTGATTCTCAGTCCCACCATAGTCGGTGCAGCAAGGAACATGATGGACCCAGGTCAGGTGGCATGCCACTGTGGCATTGACATGAGAAAAAATAAAACCGTGGCTACCAATACTGCCTCTGGCATACCTTGACAAAAAAGAGGAATATAAACTATAAAATAAAATCCTAAGCCCTTGCCAACTTAATGGACACTCCTTACCCCCATATTAGCCACAGCAACCTGAAAAACTAATTCAGGCCATGACAACAAGAGGGGGGTTGAACATGCTTCACTGTATCTTCCTCCCACTATGGGAATTTAGGCACAACTGATCAGCATTAATGTTACAATAGAAATTGTAAAACAGACTGTTTATAACAATAAAATTCCAAATTACGAACAGGATTTAGGAACATGCAAGAGTTAAGTCACACATTCCTACACTTTTAAAAAAGCAGACTACGCTCACACTTGCCACAAGGTTTCTGTGTTTCTCTAGCAGCAAAACAAGCACTAGCCTCAAGATAAGCTGACTGACTGACCCCTAGCCACTGTTCTACAGCTTAAAGTAGACAAGAGACCAATTTCAGTAACTTTCTCCTGATGAAAGATCACTGACCATAAACCAGTTTTGGCCGGTTTACAGTAAATGCACACTTGCATACCTTTGTCCTCAAAAGAACTTTTGAAATATAGGGCATAATTATAATACATTTAAAAGTTAAGTCTCTGCCCCAAAATAAATGAGTCATATGTTCCATGGATATTTGTTAATACACATGGGTCAGGACCACCTTCATGAATATTTACAGCTCCTCCTGTAGCCTGTTAAATATGTATAGTTAACCAACTTGTCCTCATATCTCCACAGCAGCTCTGGGTGCAACTGACACTTGGGGCTTTGCACTGTAATTAAGACTAAATGCTGTGTGTATTCCTGGATAACTCCAGAAACATATCCTCAACCCTAAAAGACATGCACAAGCCAACTAATGCTATGCCTAATCTCATGATGTCTTTAAATCATATGGCTTTAGATATCTTCACTGCAGCCTGGGGTGGCACTTAACATTCATTAAGGTTGACCATTTTACACACACACACACACACACACCCACACCCCAGATTATTCTTACAATATAATATAACCCAAGCTATGCATGTAGATACCCATATTTCTGCTATAGATGCCCTCTCTCAGGACTCTATGACATCATGATTTAGTCGGCCTCCTGGTGCAAACAATACTTTTATATATATAATTAATACTGTTAAATGCCCTCTTCAGCTGCTATGAGTTTTATTGCTGTTGTACACTCTACATGGAGAGGCAGGAAATCATTCTCAGAAATTCTTGGATCCTCACACCATACATGCACAGTAAGTTCCTGCTGGAAACTCAAGAATATTTCCAACTCCAAGTAAACAGATTCCATTCTAATGCTCTATAACTATGCCCCCTTTCAGTAGGAAGCAGACCAAATGAATATGATGCTCCACTCCCATAAAAATAAAGGGGAATATTACAGTGGGTGCTGTAACCAAGTACTTCATTTTCCTTAAAAAATATTTTCTTTTTCTCTTTCTCCTGTGTGTTCATGTCTTACTTAGCTCCTTAGAAATGCAAATTCAAGGCCGGGCTCGGTGGCTCAAGCCTGTAATCCCAGCACTTTGGGAGGCCGAGACGGGCGCATCACGAGGTCAGGAGATCAAGATCACCCTGGTGAACATAATGAAACCCTGTCTCTACTAAAAAAATACAAAAAACTAGCCGGGTGAGGTGGCGGGTGCCTGTAGTCCCAGCTACTCGGGAGGCTGAGGCAGGAGAATGGCGTAAACCCGGGAGGCAAAGCTTGCAGTGAGCTGAGATCCGGCCACTGCACTCCAGCCTGGGCAACAGAGCGAGACTCCGTCTAAAAAAAAAAAAAAAAAAAAAGAAATGCAAATTCAAACTTTTCCCTCCTTCCTTTCCACCAGCCAAAAAACCAGAAAGCACTGTCAGCTTACCTAAGTATGTTTTCTTAGGAACTACCAAATCTTGAACCAAAATAAGCATCCGCCAGGATTCTCCTCCATAGAGAGATTGTCTCAAGACATCAGTTAATCCACAACCTGACTCTGTCCCCAGTGATGCTGGGAAGACTAATGAATGACCCATGACTGAAGATAAATCATCCAGCAAGACATGTAGATCCTGCACCTCCACACCTCTTCCGCATACCCTGCTTGCCAATATTTCTTCTTAAAACCCTGTTTTCTGCCCAGAAAACTTACGTGATTCCTATAGATATGAATCCAGCCCTTCCACACACATTGCTAAGCTCTGGAATAAAGTGACTTTCTTCTTTTTTTTGGAAACGGACTCTCGCTATGTCCCCCAGTAGCTGGAATTGCAGGCGCGCGCCACTGTGCCCGGCTAATTTTTGTATTTTTAGCAGAGACAGGGTTTCGCCATGTTGGCCAGGCTGGTCTTCAACTCCTGACCTCAGGTGATCATCCCACCTCGACCTCCCAAAGTGCTGGGAGTACAGATGTGAGCCACCGCGCCTGGCCAGTGACTTCCTTTTTACTACCCTTCTGTGATTTGATTTTGCAAGTGGCCATGGCCAAACCTACCGGGTTTAGTAACAAAATGGTGCCAGGCTGAATTCAACAGATGAGGGGCACATTTTTCCTTAAAGCAGGATCTGTCAATTCTGCTTACAGCACTGAAGCTCACAGACTGTGACTGCTGCCACACCTAGCAGAGCAAATGCCCATCTATTATTATATATTCCCATACAATATCAGTGTTTTTGCTCTGTTTACTGCTCATGTCACATATCTTGAGCAAGTGTTCCCAACCCTCGCATGTTTTTTGACTAAGACAACAAAAATTAAAATCTATAAAGAGCACAAGCATGAAAGCCTTTTGAGAATATTAAGGTAGATGAAAATGACAATAAATAAAAAATTGAAATTCCCTTATTACAAGCCAATGGCACAAAGATATTTTCTGATTACAGCACTCAATGTACACATTTTCTAAGTGTTATTTTTTCTATCTCTGAGAACTAAAACTAAATTTAATAATCACTCATCAAAAATAAGAAAATAATTAATATCTAACAGAACAGGTGATCTGTACAAAGACATGTCATGTACACATTTATGGAAGTGAGATGGAAGGAATTACGGAGTCCAGCCATTGTCTAAATCTTTGTGTAAGGAGAAAGTAAGGCAACATCATGAAGTTCACACCCGCACAATTAAGAAGTGGTTGCTCCTTGTATTCAGACGTGAAGTTTTACTGTACTGCTACACAAATCAATACCTTGTTATCCTTTCACATGTACAGAAACTAAGCCATATAATGGAAAGTTTCACACATCTTTTTAAGCATGAGAATCTGAGTCAATTTTGCCTTGTGGCTTCCAGAACAGTTTCTGTCCTCCTCCTTTTCAACCAGAGATATTTCAGAGAAGATTTGCAGAAAAACAAAAAACAGAGAACGTGTAACATCAGTCTTTTCTAATAAAAGTGATATTCACATTAAATTTAGGAAAGAGAAATGTGAGAAAAGATTAAAATAATTAAAAGTGTTCATTGAAAAATAATTGTGAATCCATTTTTAAAACAGAGGAATAAACACCGGAAATATACAAAACAAAAATTAAAATTTGGTTTTAGATGATGCTTATGAGTAAAAAAAGAAAAAAAATATACTCAAGTATTAAACACATTTACACAACACATCATATCAAAATCAGGATAAATATTACAATGCAAGAAATAGAGTCTTAAGGTGTCATTGGTCAGCCTGCAAAATCAGTATTGAACAAACTCAGCCTTATTCAAAACTGAATTCCTCACCTCACCAACAGAAAGGGCAGGCAGCTGCTGCCCTTGCACATGGAGACCCCATACAGTGGCTCTGAGCTCAGAGGCTCCCATGTGGCTCTGACTTTGGTGGGCAAGGTCTGGAGGAGAAGGAACCTGTCACAGAGTCGCCTACACCAGTGCAGGAGGTTACTATGGCTGCATCTCAAGGTTTTCTACACTACTGGCTGTTGTTGAAAGTATTTATACATAAAGTGGGGAGTGGTGTTGGGGGATTGTCTAAGATTCACAAGGATATTAAGGGATTCAAGAGTTTGCAGCAACAATTTAAGTTCTAAACCAGCCAGGTGCGGTGGCTCATGCTTGTAATCCCAGCACTTCGGGAGGCTGAGGTGGGCGGATTGCTTGAACTCGGGAGCTCGAGATCAGCCTGGGAAACAAGATGAAACCCCATCTCTACAAAAAAATAGAAAAAAAAAATGTAACTGGGTAGAGTTGTGCACCTGTGGTCCTAGCTACTTGGGAAAATGAGGTGGGAGGACTGCTTGAGTCCCGAACTCGAGGCTCCAGTGAGCCAAGATCTTGCCACTGCACTCCAGCCCAGGTGTAAGAGCGAGATCCTGTCTCAAAAAAACATTAACTTTTTTTTTTAAAGTTCTAAACCTACAGCTTTATTGAAGGTACAGCTGAAAGTACTGGTGTAGGTGCAAGGCATGCAGGTTATTACATTTTCTACTTCATTATGGAGAAGCTCCGTCATTAAAAGAGGCGGCTCTGGGCCAGGCACAGTGGCTTACACCTCTAATCTTAGCACTCTGGGAGACAAAGCAGGGAGGATTGCTTGTGGCTAAGAGTTCTACACTAGCATGGGAAACATAGGAAGACCTGGTCTCTACCAAAAAAAAAAAAAAAAAAACAAAAAAAAAACCTAATTAACCAGGCATGGTGGCTTGTGCCTGTAGTCCTAGCTATTCTGGAGGCTGAGAGGGGAGGATCATTTGATCCCAGTAGTTCAAACACAGAATCTGCTCTACAATTAAGCCACTGTACCCTAGCTGGACAACAGGACAAAATCCTCTCTCTCTCTTAAAAAGGAAAAAATACAAAACAATCTCTGGAGAGAAAAGTATTGTGCTAAATAGACTCTCTTAATCATAAGACAGTGTAAGTTGGATGTGGTGACTCACACTTTTAATTACAGCACTTTGGGAGGCCAAGGTGGGCAGATCACCTGAGGTCAGGAGTTCGGGACTAGCCTAGCCAATATGGTGAAACTCCATCTCTACTAAAAATACAAAAGAATTAGCCAGGCGTAGTGCCACACACCTATAATCCCAGTCACTCGGGAGGCTGAGGCACAAGAATCGCTTGAACCCAGGAGGCGGAAGTTGCAGTGATCCATGAATGTGCCATAGCACTCCAGCCTGGGCTGGAGACTCTGGAGACAGAGTGAAACTCTGTATGAAAAAAAAAAAGATAATAATAATGATAATAATAAGACTGTGAAATTTGCACAAAGATAGAAGAAACAACCAGTAACTTAAAAAATAAAAACAGAGCTAGAAAGCAGACATATACATATATAAAAATTAATGTATACATTGATGCATGGGGAAGAGATCAGTTTTTAATAAAATGTTCCAGGAAATTGAATATCCACAGGGAACAACCAAGATCTGACCTTTGACCTCACATACACACAAAATCAATTCTAGTTGGTTCATAGGCTTGAATATAAAAATAATAGAGTATTTAGAACACAATTTAGGAAAATATCTTCATGACACAGGGTAGAGGGAGCTGTCTAACTAGACCTGAAAATTATTTAGCATGTAAGACAAGACACATTCTACACAGTCGAAGTCAGCAAAGACTGGGGCAGACAGTATCAAACTCAAGGGTCCTTTATACCTTTCCCGCAGAAAGTCAGCTCAGACTCCAAAATGGAGCACAGGAGTGAAAATCGTGCTAACTTCTTGAGACGTCAGTGTGCACTGTAGGAAATGATAACATACAAAGCATGCAGTATATTATCAAGCCTACATTAACCCCTAAAAATTAATTTTCTAATAAATTATGAGATACATCTTTTGTGTCAATTGTCACATGTCATTACTCTATACACCAGAATGGAAGAACAAAACCACTAACAAATGAAGAAACTAATACTTTTATCACTTATAAATAAATCACATAGGAATAATATAAATACATTATAATTACTGGAAAAACTATTTTCAATGTGCATACATGTGGATATTTGTCTTGTGTCATTCCTATGATTACATGGGATGGAACATACAAGAAAAACACATTGACAAAGGTTTTCCTAAATTTTCTCTCATTCAGATGTAACTCTCCTGAATCACTCTTCAATTCATCTTGCCCATAATTTTCCCCATATTATTATCACCTGTGCTACTCTGAAGCTTGGTGATGCTGCACTTCTTGTGAGATTCCTATGTTGCTCCTGTGAGCTTATCTTTCCAACCTTCTGAAACCTCCTATGCAAGATATGATGTTAATGATATGACCTGAAAATGTCAATGGAAGGTTTATAGACAAAGCTCATGTATATGTAAATGAGGACAATAACATTATGGTTGCCTTCTCGTCAATAGTGTTTTAACACTGTCAAATTTAAGGTGCATCTGTGTTTCATAAACGTGAAAATGTGCCCTCTACGATGAGTGGAATACACTGTCCTCTGTGACTGCCAATTTCTCAGTGTTAGATTAAGGGGGCTCATCAACTGTATTCTTATCTGTTATCGAAGGAATATGCTTAAATATTATCACATAAGTTCACCAAGTGCATTTACATTCTACGTAGCTATTAGACACATTAGAGTTACTAGTGGAACACTAGAATTCTTATGTTATGCATGGAAATGTAGTTTTACGAACTATGGTTTAAGAAATCCACTGAGGAAGAAGATAGCAATTATAAAGAGTTACTTGAAAAATTCACTGGAGTAATAGCTTTCTAAAGACCTAGAAAAAGCTGTATCTTGAAACTTTCCACTGCAGTCTTAGGAATATGACCAATGATCCTTGTAAGCTTCATTATAAACTTCATTTTTTCAGCTATAATATTTATGTAACTCTTTTTTCTTCATTCCCATTTGCCGTTTTAACCATATGGCTGGAGATCACAGAAATCACTTTATAATTAGTCACTGCAGACGTAGATGCATAATGGTCTTTATAAAATGTTTTAATCCGTCCCCTTGCTACTCTGGTCAGCCCTAATTTGAGTACTTGGATTTGGGGACTGGTTTTGGTGTTCCCTCAGCAATACACTGACAGAAGAAGAAACCATAAAGTATGAATTTCTGTATACCCAAAATTCAGTCAACCTCCTAAACGATGGGAGTTTCTTTATGTGTATGCAGAAACTCACATACAAAAACAAAAACTCGCAGAATTTAGGAGGTTGACTGAATTTTCCCCTACAGTTTTAAATTCCAGCAAGGCTAAATTAAATACACATAAAGTCATGTTCTCAAATATCCAAGACATTCTTCCACTGAACTCCAACTTCTAATCAGGTTAGAGTGTGGAGTCCAAGTGTTGGGTATTTGCCTCATGATCTGGTCTAGAATTTGGTTTCTTTTAAATGGCATCTCTTTTAGAATTGTGATGTCCAGGCCAGCCTCTAAGGAACTGTTGGTTTAAGGTATTGTGGGAAATCACATCTTCCATGCAGTTAGAGTGTGTCTGGGGACTCGCTGCTCAGCACTTTGTCATCTGCTTTCTCCACTCACTAGCATCCAACTGCAAAAAACCTGTTGTGTAAAAGATTCATATCCAGGTCTCTGTAAGTAGGGTCTGGCCTAAACCCATTTGTAAGAAACGTTTGTTGTACTCTGCTTACCTGCTACCTTGGTGGCTTTCGGGTTGGCAGTGGGCAACAGAATGCATGGTCCCAAACAATTCCTGATGGAGTCTGTAGAATGAAAAGAACTAAATTAGGACATATTTTTCTGAAAGGTTTGAAGGTACAGTTGTCTTTCGATTACTTGAAGAAGAAATCCCTGTACCAAGAAAACACTATCCTGAATGCAGAAATATGATTTATGTTCCCTGTCACTGAAATTTCTAATTCTTGGCTTCTAATATCTGAGTCATATCTCCCAAAAATGCTTCAATGGGATCCTGAATATACACTGCTCAATGATGTCTGCACATGGGGCTTTCTGGATATGTGAAGGAAAGGCAGCTTTTTCTGAACAAGTGGTTGCTGACATTCCAACTGGTGACTGGGTAACAGAGAAGGAGAAAAAGGACGACAGTCCCTAGAGCTTGATGGTGCCTTCCCAAAGCAGGTGCACCTGGGTTTGGAAAGGCGACTAGATAAAAAATGCTCATTTTCTATTCTCTTCCTATGTACCCACTCATCTCTGGAAGACACAGATTTTTGCTTATGTCTTTGTTTTCTTTTTAAAGATATAATAATTTTAGAAAGCAAATTTATTTTGAAATAATTGCAGATTTACAAAAAGATACACAGGTAGAACATACAGTTTCATATACCCTTCAGCTAACTAAAATGTTACTATTACAACTATAGTATATTCATCAAAACTAAGAATTTCACTGTGTTTCAAAACTATTAACTGATCTACAGACTTCCTTCATATTTTACCAGAATTTCTAATAATGATACATTTATCTGTTCCAAGACCTAATCTAGAATACCACATTGCAATTACTGTCAGGTATATTACTTAAGACTTGGTGCATAACAGACTACTATACATCTTAGTGGTTCAAAACCACACACATATTACTCACGGTTTCTCTGGGTCTTCAGTCCAGATGTAGGTGATGGCCCAGGCTAAGGCTCAGCTGGGGAAGGGTCTCCTTCCAACTTCATGTAACTATTCTTAGGATTAACCTCTCTGACCGCAACAAGAAGAATTCATCAGTGAATTATTGTAATCATTTAAAAATATTAATACTAATTTATTACAAATTATTCCAAAAAAGTGGAGAAAACATGATTTCCCATTGTATACTGAGTTAATTTACCCTGATACCGCAGCCAGACAAAGACATTTCAAATAGGGAAAATGAAGAACAATATACCTTATGAATACAGGGGCAAAAATCATCAAGGAAATTTTAGTAAAACAAACCAGAAACATGTAAAAAGTATTGTATACTATATCAAGGGTATTTACCTCAGGAAAGCAAAATTTGGTTCAACATACAACTAGTGCTATGCACTGTATTCATATACTAAAGAACAAAAACCACACAATCATCTCAGAAGATGCATAGGCAATTGAGAATTCTCCAACTCCCTATGAGAAAAATATGCAGCAAATGAGGCAGTTAAGGGAACTGTCTCCCTTTTAAAGGGGATCCATGAAAAACTACTCTATCATCATAAGTTATCTGAAACGTTCACTAATTTCTCCAAGATTAGAAACAAGACACGGATTTCCACTCTTGACACTTGTTTTCAACATTGTACTAGAGGATACAGACATGGCAGTTAGTCTAGAAAAATAAATATAAGGCTTCCAGGATGGAAAGGAAGTCAAACTCTGTCTGTTGGCATATGACGTGATTTTATGTATAAAACTTCTAAAGGACTCTAATCAAATATGCTGAGAATTTAGAAATGAGTTCAACAAACTTGCAGTATACAAGGTGAAGATATAAAATCCTCTGAATTTCTATATGCTAGCAATTAATAATCTAAAACAAAAATCTCAGAATGTTCCATTTGAGATGACATCAAAAATAAGTTTATCAAATTAAGTATTAGATATATACACAAAAACTATAGAAAACATTTTGAAGAAAATGGAAAAAAAATTTGACTATTCATTGCTTATAAATGTTAATGTTGTTAGGCTGGCAATATTTTCCAAATGGATCTATAGATTTAATGCAACCTCTATCAAAATCCCAGGTGACACTTCCTTCCTCTAAATTCACAAAGGTTATCTAAAGTTCATATATAACGCAATAGACCCAGAGTAGCCTAAATTATTTTGAGAAAGAAGAAAAAAGGTTGGCATGGGAGATACATACTTCCTGACTTCAAAACTCACTGCAAAGTAATAGTAATCAAGATTTATGGTGCTAGTATAAGAATATAGATGTTGATCAATGTAATAGAATATAATGCTCAAAAATGAATACATACATTTATAGTGAAATAATTCTATAATGTCACCAAATAAATTATATATGGATAAATATTTTTAATAAAATATTTCTAAGCAAGTGCATATTCCATTCAAGTCGAACTCCTGCCTCACACTGAAAATGTAAGTGACTCAAAAGGATCATATATCTATATATAATAGCTAAACAGGCCCAAAATGTAGGAAATAACACAGGAATACATCTTCGCGGTCTTAGGTTAAACAATCTTTTCTAAGATATGATGCCGAAAGCAAAAGGGAAGAAGAAGAATCAGGCATATTAAACCTCATTAGAATGTGAAACTTTTCTGATTCACACTGCACCAACAAAAATAAAGACACCCAAAGAATGGGAGCAAATATTTGCAAACAAAAGCAAACACTGGCAAATGAAACCTAATTAAACTTAAGGGCTTCTGCACAGCAAAAGAAAGCTATCTACAGAATGAACAGACAACCTACAGAATGGGAGAAAAGTTTTGCAACCTATGCATATGACCGAAGTCTAATATGCAGCATCTATAAGGAACTTAAACAAATGTTCAAGAAAAAAAAACCAACTCCATAAAAAAAGAGGGCAAAGGACATGAACAGACATTTTCAACAGAAGATATATATGTGGCTAACAATCATATGAAGAAAAGCTCAACCTCACCGATCCTGAAAGAAATGCAATTAAAAATCACAATGTGATACCATCTAACACCAGTCAGAATGGCTATTATTAAATAGTCGAGAAATAGATTCTGGCAGGGTTGTGGAACAAAGGAATTACTTAAACACCGTTGGTGGACGTCTAAATTAGTTCAACCATTGTGGAAGGCAGTGTGGAGACTACAAGAAGACCTAAAAACAGAAATATCATTTAACCCAGCAATCCCATTACTGAGCGATAAAAAGTGCCCTGCGAAGAAGACACATGCAAGCATAGGTTCACTGCAGCACTATTCACAATAGCAAGAATGTGGAATCAACCTAAATGCCCATCAATGGTGGACTGCATAAAGAAAATGTGGAACATACACACCATGGAATACTACGCAGCCAGAAAACATATCATGTCTTTTACACAAAAACGGATGAAGCTGGAGGCTACTATCCTTAGCAAACTAAGGCAGGAACAGAAAACCAAATACCATGTTTTTTCCCTTATAAGTGGGAGGTAAATGACAAGAACATATAAACACACAGTGGGGAACAACACACACTGAGGTTTATCAGAGGGTGGGAGGCGACAGAGGATCAGAAAAGATAACTAATGGGTACTAGGCTTTAGTACACTGGTGATGAAATAATCTACAACAAACCACCATGACACAAGTTTACCTATGTAACAAATGTGCACATGTACCCTGAAACTTAAGTTAAATTAAAAAGTATTTGCAAGTTTTAAGGTGATAATTGCCTATTGTTAATAATATACGGCAACTTCTTAAGAGCTCAAAAATAAAAAGGCATATATCTCAATCAAAAATGGAAATTATTCAAATACCCAATTCTCCATAAAAGCTACAGTCACATCCGAATCACACGAAGAGACACTCAATGCCTTCTGCCATTATGAGGCAGGAGACCGGCAAGTTGTTTCCTAGTCACAATCCTGCTGATCAAAATGAGATCTGGTCCAGACAGCATCTAGTGAAGAAACCGGCAAAAGAAGACAAAGGGATCCCTGGTTGTCCTCACTGCTCACCGGCATGAGACATTCCCTCCAGCGCATGACTGTTTACAAATTCCAGGCCAACAACCAGGAATTTACCACCTCTTTCCATGGCAACAACCCAGAAGTTACTGCTCCTGTCCTGGAAAGTTCTGAATCACCTGCCCATTAAGTTTCATTGGTCCACCCCTCAACTTCCATGTAATTGAAAGTAGTTTTACCATAGTGTAAGGATAGTTGATAAGAGCCCAGAGGTTACCAACTGATGCAACGCCTATGAGTTAGCCCTGCTCTTAAAAGAGCAGTACTGTTCAATAAAAGACTGCCATCTATCACCACTGGCTTGCCCGTAAATACTTTCCTGGGCAAAGCCAAGAACCCTGCCAGTTGAAGCCCCAAATTTAGGGCTCACCTGTCCTGCAACAATAGGGGATGCGAAGTCTAAAAAACATGATATATACTCCAAAAATCTAAAAGGTATATTGCTATGTGAAAAAATACAAGTTGGAAAAGGCAAAATACTATGTAATTCTACCTATATGACTCTCTAGAAAAGGAAAAAAGTATAGTGATAGCAAAGAGTCTGGTGGTAAGGGGGGGCTTGTGAGAGAGAAAGGTGGAATCAGTGAAATACAGGAGGTTTCTTTGGGGCAGTGAAATCACTCTCTCTGATACTGTATTGGTGGATACATAATAATGTTTTCTGAATCCTGAAGAACTTTATAACACAAAGAGTGTACTAAATTATGCAAATTTAAAAACCTTACTTAGTAGGTAAAGGGTTCCCAAGGAGGAGTATCCCCAAGAGTAATATAACTATGTAATGAATTTATGGAATAACCTCACTAAAGAAAGTGGGGGAAAGCAATGGGTCTAAGTAACTTGGGTAATAAGTGGACATGCCAAGGCTAAAAGCCAAAGTATTTATACCTAAGTGCTGTACTTTACTTGGTAAAATTGTTTCCCATTGGGGTATAAGTTACCTGTTCTGAAACCACTGTGCATGTATGTTCAGGCAGTATAATTAAGAGACCAGCATCAACTTCTTCACAGGGAGAGTAAGAGACTACTCACATCATTCATGTGTTGCTGGATTAGATCATATGGTATTGGTAACATGAGCAGAAATTACACAATTATACAGTTAGCCTGGAGTACAATTAAATACAGAGTTGCCTGGAGCACCTAGTAGTGGATAAAGAAAATGCTGAACAACAACAAAACCAACCAACCATACAACACTGAACCTTAATTATGTGGGTATTTCAAAATTATATCAGGACAACTAAAAAACCTTCCAATAGTCAACCATGCAACAATTTGAACAATCAAATAAATTAGCATCTGTAAAGTATAAAATATCCGTGTTTAGATGATTATATAATTTATGTATAAATGAATAAATATGTAATAGAATAGACACGTTTATGGTTGAGGGTTCAAATAAATTTGTATACATTCTGCCATAAGAAGGTGGATCATGAATCCCCACTTTTTTTTTTTGAGATGGAGTCTGGAGTCTCGCTCTGTTGCCCAGGCTGGAGTGCAGTGGCGTGATCTCAGCTCACCTCAACCTCTGCCTTCCAGGTTCAAGTGATTCTCCTGCCTCAACCTCCCAAGTAGCTGGGAGTACAGGCGCATGCACTGGGCCTAGCTAATTTTTGTATCTTTAGAGGTTTCGCCATGTTGGCCAGGCTGGTCTCGAACTCCTGACCTCAGGTGATCCACCTGCCTCAGCCTCCCACAGTCCTGGGATTACAGGCGTGAACCATCTTGCTTGGCCCATGACTCCCCACTGCTCAAATGCGTGTTGTGTTAGTGACTTTGTTCTGAAACATTCTATGGGGAAAAGGAAAAATAATAATAATTTCGCAGTGTGTGATAATTTGATAAAAATGACTAGGTGATCAAATTAACATTAATAATGATAAAGCCTGTTGAGAGCCTATGTCCTTGGTATGATGTGAGGAGAATGGCAGCTTTCCTCTGTCATCTTCCTCTCCTAAACCCACAAATCTAGTCTTATCATGGAAAAAACCTCAGAGAAATCCCACATTAGGAATGTCAATGTAATCAAAAACTAGAAAAATCTAAGAAACTGTGACACTCAGAGAAGTCTAGGGAGACATGACAGCTAACTGTGCTGAGGTATCCTGGGTGAGATCCTGGAATAGAAATTAGACACTAAGTGAAACATAAGAAAATCTGAATAAAGTATGAAGAGTAGTTCATTCTACTGTTTAAAATTAGTTAACTGTGACAAATGTCCTACATTAAGAAGTTAATAAAAAGAACAACTGTAGTGGGATATATGGAAAATCTATGTACTACATTTAAAACAATTCTGTAAACCCCAAACGATTCTTAAATGTATAAGACTTCTTTTTATTTAAAGTCACTGCTGACCTTATAAAATAGAACATGAGCAATGTGTTCATGGCCGTTAATGGAACTCCTTGGCTTAATCATCTTCCTTAATCACTGAAGGTCGCTATGACTGTGAAATTATTTGTTATCCTCTAATTTGTGTTTGTTGTATTATCTCTGTTTATATTTCTAATATCCATAATGTTTAGTTCTTCTTGTCTTCAAACTTAGATGACAGGTGTTTAATGTATACATGTCCCTAGTTTAATCATGACAAATCATGAGACAAATCCATATTGTGGGACATCTTACAAATACAAAATATCTGACCTGTACATTTCAAAAGGGTCAAGGTCAAGAAAAATAAGTGGAGACTATGAAACTTGCAGACTGGAGAAGACCTAATGTGTCAGTTAGACCCTACAACGGTGCCCAGTGATCCTCACCTGCAAGAAATAACTTTGCTTTGTTAAGTTGCTTCCTCGTGTCTCACGTGACCAGCACATGTGAACTCAACTTTTTTCCAACTCAGAGCTCTCCCAGACAGTGGCTACCTTGGTGGGAATGGAGTGGACACAGGTCCGACAAGTGCCACAAGGGTGTCTGACAGTGTAAACAAATTTCCTGAGAAGGATACTGCGTCAAAGACTTATGCTTCAGGGTATCCAACAGGATAAATAAGTATCCCATTGAGAGGCACACTGTAAACATCCAGGACCCAGTTTCCTGGAGTCCTGTTGGGCAGGGTGATAACTTATAGTCACTGTCCCTAGAAAGACTTCAAGAGGTTATTAGACATAACAAAAACACATGATGTAGAGGTGATTTTATAAATCATGGCTCAAAGATCCCATGGAGAAAGAAGACAGAAATGGTAAAGTGTTACTTGAAAGTTTGCAGCAGAGTGCAGCTCTCTGAAGACAGAAAATTCTGTTATCTTGAGACTTTTTTCCTTAATCTTAGAAATATAAGCAGAGATTATTCTAAGTTGCTTTCCAAATCCGATTCTTCATCCAGAACAACTACATATTTATCTCTTTTCCCTCCCTTTTTATCCTTCGCATCCCATGAATAAGGGTCTTGTGAATCTGACTGTAAGCAGGGAATGGAGATGCACGTGCATTCTGGTTTTCATGGAATGCTTTGCTCTGATCACTTGTTACTCGTCAGCTCCACTTGCTGATACTTAGAAAATGAAACAGGCTTTGGTGTTCCCCAAAGAGTGCACTGAATGAAGAAGAAACTCACATAGTGTATAATTTATTTATTTATTTATTTATTTATTTATTTTTTTGAGACGGAGTCTCGCTCTGTCGCCCAAGCTGGAGTGCAGTGGCCGGATCTCAGCTCACTGCAAGCTCCGCCGCCCGAGTTTACACCATTCTCCTGCCTCAGCCTCCCGAGTAGCTGGGACTACAGGTGCCTGACACCTCGCCCGGCTAGTTTTTTGTATTTTTTTTTTTTTAGTAGAGACGGGGTTTCACCGAGTTAGCCAGGATGGTCTTGATCTCCTGACCTCGTGATCCACCCGTCTCGGCCTCCCAAAGTGCTGGGATTACAGGCTTGAGCCACCGCGCCCGGCCAACATAGTGTATAATTTAGAATGTTGAGCATATTGGCACTGAGAGTTTCAGCTTCTACTAGGGCTCAATTGAGTGAACAGGAAGCCCTAATCTCAAGTAGAGGAGTCATACACCGTTTATTCAGACTAGAGGGCGGAGACAGCGTTGGGTTCTTGCCTAAGGACATGGTCAGATGATGGGGTGTTTTCAGTGGCATCTTTCTGAGAATTCTGGTGGCCAATCCAGACTCAATACAAATCATATTTTCCAGGCTATCATAGTAATGTTTGCGAGCTTAGTGCTCAGCACTGTGTCCTCTCTGCCTGGGACATCATGGTAGCAGAGTTTCATGTCTATCACTTTTCCAGTCTTAACCCTGAGCACTCAGAGCTCATCGACCCTCTTGCCACCTAGAGATGAGTCTGCCCTTCTACAATCTACTTCTCTCTCCTTCCTGGCCTGCCACTTGGTGATTTTTTTTTTCCTCAAAAATTTAGTCATGGATGATCTTCACAGTACACATCATAATAGACCAGATGTGTGCATTGAAATGAAGAAGAAAATGGGATTGTACAAGTTACTTACTTTATAGAAACTCCTGTTATAATGAAATAAAAAGAGCAAACCTCCATGACTTAAGATCGCCAATTTAAATGAAACTGTCCTTTCCTATGAGGTAAATTATAAGATTAGAGGCGTAAGAAGGTTTACTGAATTATAAATGCCCCCAAATAATAGCACCTGAATTACTGCTACAAACTTCTCAGAACTGAGAAATATGGTCAAGGTCAGCTGTGTCTCTCACTCTAGGTCTCCAGGACCCAGGAGTTTGTTTTCTCGCTGAAGCTATGAATATGGTATGGAGAATGTAGCCCATGATCACGGTCTGAAAACGCAAGAGTCTTGACTTTGCAGATGTCCTTGGGAGCATAGTATGCAGTCCCATGGCTTAGTATGCTTTGTGGGCATGGCTTCCGGAACATCCCTGATGCTCCTCTATAAAGTGGTGTGGCCTGTGAACAGGGAGTTGTTTTGAGGAAGAGGGGACAGTCCCCCTGCTGTGGGGATCTTTGTTTAGCCAGCACATTTGCAGTCAGCACTCAACTTGTGTCCATCTCTTAGATCACAGGAAGGTGGGCTGGGGTATGTTCTACTTGCTATTCATTCCTTTTTTCTATTAGGCTATTTCCACCTCTGCACGACACACTCTGTATCACTAACATGCCTCACCTTCATACATCTGATGTCTAAAGGTTCATTTCCACATCTTTTTGAGCAGGAATTAACCTACAGCTCCATGATTATAAACTTTTTTCATATCTAGTTAACTTTCTTCCATGATAATGTCTACTCTGTGGCTTTTGGGCTTGTCACTTGAAATGGTCTCATTGTGTCCCCACCCAAATCTCACCTGAAATTGTAATAATCCCCATGTGTCAAGGGCAGGGCCAGGTAAAGAAAATGGAATGATGGGAACAGTTTTCCCCATACTCTTCTCATGGTAGTAAATAAGTCTCACAAGATTTGATGGTTTTATAAATGGGAGTTCCCCTGCACAAGTTCTCCTGTCTGCCACTATGTAGGATGTGACTTTGCTCCTCATTCGCCTTCTGCCATGATGGTGAGGCCTCCCTGACCATGTGAAACTGTGAGTCAATTAAACCTCTTTCCTTTATAAATTACCCAGTCTTAGGTATGTCTTTATTAGCATTGTGAGAACAGATTAATATATCAAAGGACAATATAGATCCATGACGTGTCAAGAGAATGTGTGGTCCCATAAATTCGTGATGGAGTCTGCATGATGAAGAAAACTGAATTATCACAGTGTTTTCTCAAAGGCTTAAGGCATCGTATTCTTGCAAAACTTGGGGAAAAAAGGAATCTGTACTAAGAAAACACGCTTAATGCAGAAATATATATGTTCCCCATCACTGGTGCTTCTCAATCTTCTCTTCTAATGTCTGGAAGTCATGTCTTCTAAAATGTCTTTATACTGAGATCCTACAAAGACACTGCCAGAAAGTGCCTGCAAACAGGGCCTTCTAACATATGTGAGAAAGGCATCTTTCCTTGGAAAAGTGGTTACGAACACAGGAACAGATAACTGGATAATGGTGTGATTGGAATAAGAAAATGGATGAGTGTCCCAGGAGCGTGAAGGCGTCCTTCTGAAGCAGGTGCCATGTGTAGGAATGGGGTATAATAAGGCAAGCTACTTTGCCATAGTCTCCCCACATCTCCATTCATCCTCTGATCTGTGGCTTTATAGTGGTTTAAATCTGTCTCTCTTATTGTTGTTTTATTTTTTGGTACCTGAATATTATATTTTAAGAAATGTTTTTATCATAGTTTTAGTTTTATAGAAAGTAGTAAAGATAATAGAGTTTCATATATCCTACAGCTTCCTGAAATGTGAACACCTTATATCACCATAGCATATTTATGAAAACTCAGAAACTGACAGTGGTACAAAACTATTAACTGAAATAGATTTTCTTCATATTTTGCCAGGTTTTCCACTAATGTCATTTTTCTGTTCAAGGATCTAATCGAAGATACCACATTACATTTACTGTCAGGCATATTACCGATTGGTTGTTGTATAACATATGACTACAGAGTTTAGACTTTATAACACAGCCCTACATAGTACTTACAGTTTCTCTGAGTCGGTTACCTGGCAGAGAGTTCAAGGGAAGGCTCACCTGACAAAGGATCCCCTTCCAAGCTCCTAGAATTCTTGTAAGGATTCAATTTCTGTCCAAGTCAAGATGACTTCACTGCTGTGTTATTCAAAGCCTTTCAGCATTAATAACAATCAATAAAATCAGACGAGTAGAGAACCTTTCCCAACGCACTGTATGAAGCCAGTGTTCCCTGACACCACAGCTAGACAAAGACATTTCCAGAAAGGAAAATTACAGACCAATATGAAATAGGTAAAAAGTATCAAGGAAGTACTATCAAAATTAACTAGTAACATATAAAAAGGATTATACACTAAAAGCAAAATGATTTATCCTTGCAATGTAAGTTTGGTTAAACATACAAAAAGAACTGGTGTTATAAACTATAGTAATAGAATTTTTTTAAAAACACTCATGGTCACCTCTAAAGATGCAGAATAGGTATTTGACAAATTCCAAACCCATTCATGATAAAAGCTCTGGGAAAATTAGGCATAGAAGCAAACTTGCTAAACCTACAAACAGCATCCACGGAAAACTCACATAACATAAGGAAAGACATACAAGCCAATAGAATGGAGTTGAGCACGACAAAATCCATCTTTATATATAGGGTAAACTTATTTTCAAGGTTGAAAATTTGATTAAAGAGGAAAAAATAGTTTTTCAACAAATGTTCCTGGGAGAAAGTGATATCCACATGGAAGTTTAACTCTTTCCTGTACCATATATGTATTTGACTCAAAATAGAATACGTGGCTAGCTGTAAGAGGTAAAACTAAAAATCCCACAGAAGAGAACACAGGAATAGGTTTTCATGGCCTTATGTGAAACAATGGATTCTAACATGTGACACAAAAGTGCAAGTGACAGAAAAAAAAATAGATGCACTGAACTTCACATGGATCAATACCTTTTAAGATGCAAAGTGCACCATCAAGACAACTGAAATAATGGAAGAAGATATTCCCAAGTCATATAACTGTTAGGAGACTATTACCCAGAATATAAGAAACGTTCAGGTGTGTACCAGCACACCCGGCTAATTTTTGTATTTTTATTAGAGATAGGGTTTCATCATGTTACTTAGGCTGGGCTCAAACTCCTGGCCTCAAGTGATCCACCCACCTCAGCTTCCCAAATTGCTGGGATTATAGGCATGAGCCACCGTGCTCAGCCTCATTCTTCTTTATTATTTTCTAAATTTGTATTTCTAAATAATATGTTGTTCAGGATTTTTGTCTTCAGTATTAGATAAATATGTGAATAAATAAATGTTTAATCTTAGTCAAATGATGAAAAAATATAACAAATCCATATCGTGATACATCCTATGGAACACCTGACAAGTTCTTTTCACTAGGATCAAGGTCAAAAAAATAAGTGAAGACCCACAAACTGATACAGGTGAGACAGGACCTGATATGGCAGGTAGGTTCTAAGATGCTTCCCAATGATCCACACCTCTAGATATGCAAAACTCTATGCTTATACCCTCACTGTGAGGTTAAGACATGCCATACCACACGTATACACAAACACAAAAGGGGCAAAGTGTATGGAACAATGGTTTGTAAGAGAGACTATATCAAACAGGGAAGGACAGTGATACTTGAGACATACAATGCTGTGACATGAGCTCTACCATTGCCTCAAGACACTGCTTTGGGAGATTTTCCAGGCTGTGGTGTGGCATGGACTTTGGAAGACACTGTGAGTTGAGAAGATGGAACTGAGAGTCGAGTACAGATTGGCTGGATCGCATCTAGAATTTCTTCACATCCGGTGGTAAGAACGGGAGACAGCATGGCTGCCATTGTCATCATTACTCACTGAAATACGGTTCACAGAACTACAGGAGCAATGCAGAAACAAAGGCAGAGACACAAAGAAAAGTTACTTGAATGAAGACTTAATATTGCACAAAGACTGACGCCTTTACACGTTGTACAAAACCAAGGCTTAAAAAATAACCATTTGAGATAAAGTAAATGATGTGTCTAAGTCGAATGAACCAACCAAGTGGACACAAACCTTCTTTTACTATACCATTTTCATACATGTGCCTGATTAACTCACTATATTATAAAATAATGAAAGCAGAGCTTTCTATTTATAAGAGCAGAACACAATTGTCAGAAAAAGAAGGATTAAAAATATTTTTACCTCTATTTGTTTCCGTATAAAACCTTAAGTTTCCTTTAAATTTGGAAAATAATTTGTCACTTTCTTCACTACATAAATACCACTGCCATTCTAGTTTGCATGGAGTATAGGGTTGCTATTTTTATGCAGTGAAGTTCATTTAAATTAAATTATTGATATGCAGTGAAATTAATTTAAATTAAGTTGCTATTTATATGCAGTGAAACTAAGTTAAGTTAAATTGCCAGGCTCCAATATGATAGATGAGGGGTTGTTATTGTTGTTGTTATTTTAACCAAGATCTGTCACTGAAATTCTGTGTGTACAGTATTGAAGCCAAGAGACCCTGAAAGCCACTCACTGGAAAATGAAATGCCCATCTACTGATTTGGAGTACTTGTAAAACATCAGTGTTCACGCTCTCTTGGTTGCTCACATCTCATAAATCTTAGACGAATGTCCCCTATGTCCCCAGAATAATTTTAGAGCACTATATTATTGCCTTACTTGTACAGTAAACATATGTTATTGAGTTTCAGCAACTCATTCTGTATGAATGCTTCACTCACCAGAGGATGTGTTGTCAACATAGTCATGTTGGCATTAAGGCACTCCTCACTGCAAGCTCTGAATAAATTCTGGTCTGTTTGTTGGAGTCCTGTTAAATAATATCTGAAAATGGGGCTTTTTGACACACGTGAGTCACAGGCATCTGTCTTTGAAAAAGTGGTTACTGATGCTAAAACTGGTGACTGAAAAATGCAGAATATGATGAAGAAGATGAAAGAGGACGAGTCTCTGGAACTTGGGGAGAATCTTCCTGAAGCAGGTGTACCTGTGTTTGAGTTGGTAAATCGATATGGAAATATGCTTTGCTATTCTCTCTTTACATGTCCTTTCATCTCCTGAGCTGAAGGTATTCTGTTTGTGCTTTGGAATTCTTTTAATATCACATTTAATATTTTTTTCAAAAATACTTTTCTCTGAAATAATTTTAAATACACAGAAATATGCACAGAAAGCTTTATATATCCTTGAGTTACATGCAATGATGAGCCCTAAAAAATAGTTGGCACAAAACTGTTTATTGAAATATAGGCTTTTTCCATATTTTACTGGGTTTTTAAGTAATGTCATTTTTTCTGCCCAGGATACCACATTGCATTTACTGTCAAGCGTATTATTTATTGCTGCGAAATAAATTCTCACATACTAAGTGGCTCTAACTCACAGTTTCTCTGTATCATGAATCCAGATGCAGATGATGGCCAAGGATCAGGTCTCAAGCGAAGAAGGTTCAGCTGGGGAAGGATCCCCTTCCAAATTCATGTGATTGTTGTTAGGAGTGAAGGCCCTGTGCTCGTTGAGATGACTTCACTGGTGAACTATTCCAAACCTGAAAATAATTAATAACAATCTATCACAAACTCTTCAATTGTAAACTAGTTCAACCATTATGGAAAACAGTATGGCGATTCCTCAAGGATCTAGAACTAGATGTACCATATGACCCAGCCATCCCATTACTGGGTATATACCCAAAGGATTATAAATTATGCTGCTATAAAGACACATGCACACGTATGTTTATTGCAGCACTATTCACAATAGCAAAGACTTGGAATCAACCCAAATGTCCATCAGTGACAGATTGGATTAAGAAAATGTGGCACATATACACCATGGAATACTATGCAGCCATAAAAAAGGATGAGTTTGAGTCCTTTGTAGGGACTTGGATGCAGCTGGAATCCATCATTCTTAGCAAACTATCACAAGAACAGAAAACCAAACACCGTATGTTCTCACTCATAGGTGGGAACTGAACAATGAGATCACTCGGACTCAGGAAGGGGAACATCACATACCGGGGCCTATCATGGGGAGGGGGGAGGGGGGGGAGGGATTGCATTGGGAGTTATACCTGATGTAAATGACGAGTTGATGGGTGCAGCACAGCAACATGGCACAAGTATACATATGTAACAAACCTGCACGTTATGCACATGTACCCTACAACTTAAAGTATAATAATAATAAATAAATTAAAAAAAAAAAAAAAAAAAAAAAAAAAAAAAAACGTAAACAACAGTACAAGCAGAGATCACTTCCTGATGTATACTATTAGTTACTTTATACTGATATTACAACAAAAGCAAGATATTTTAAGGAAGAAAAATTAAGATCAATATGTTTTATAAATAAAGTACAAAGGTCTTCAATAAGATGCTAGCAATACAAATCAGCAAATGGAAAAAGAATTACACACCATCACCAAGAGTATTTGTCTCAGGAATGCAAATTTGGTTCAACTTACAAAATAATTAGTGTCATGCCCTCTAAGAATAAAATAAAAAACAAAAGCCATATGATCATCTCAAAGGATGCAGCAAAGGCACCGGATAAATCCAAAATCCATTTTTGATAACAATATACAACAAATTAAGCCTATGAGGAAAGTTTCTTTATCTTAAAGGGCATCCATGAAAAACTCAGTATCATCATAATTTAATTTAAAGGCTCAAAAATAGTATAAACATGGACATACAGATCAAAGAAATATAGTAGAATTGAACATCCATAAATTAATCTTTACCTTTAGAGTCAAATGATTTTGTAAGGTTGCCAAGCCAATTCAATACGGAAAAATACATTTGTAACAAATGCTGCTAAGACAATTGAATATCCACAAGCAAGTTGAACTTCTCACTCACACCATATACATAATTAGCTCAAAATAATCATATATTCAAATGTAAGCTCTAAATAGACCAAACCCATAGTAGATAATATATAAATATGTAATTTGGGTCTTAAGATAAACAATAACTCCTATAATTTCTAAGATATGATACTTAAAGCCCAACAAAAATAAATAAACATGAATATATTTAACTTTATAAGAATTAAAATCTTCTGGGATTCAAAGTACATCATTAAAAATAAAAAGATAATGCAAAGAATAGAAGAAAATCTTCCCAATCACATAGAAGGATTTATTATCCATAACATACAAAATATTTTACAACTCAAAATAAAAAGGCAAGTATCACAATCGAAGTGGTAAACTATCTGAATAGACATGTATCCAGAGATACTATATTCATGTCTCGTAAGCACATGATATGGGGCCTAAGTCTTTTGTCATTAAGAAAATGCAACTCTAAGCAACCATGAGATACACTTCACAAATCTAAAGGGTATATTGTGAAAAAAAGGTAAATTTAAAAAGGCAAAATACTTTGTGAGATTTTGGTGATGTGACACTCTGGAATGTGAAAAAGCATAGAGATAATAAAATGGTATTTACTAGGAGCTTGGAAGAGAGGCAGGTCAAACTGGTGAGGTACAGCAGATTCGCTCTGGGCAGTGAAATTACTCTGGTATCATACAGTAACGATAAATACATTATTGTATTTTACAAATCCTAAATAACTTTATAATACAAAAAGTGAACTTACAATATACAAATTAAACACCTTATACAGCAGGTAGCAGATAGCACGGGGCTATACACATAAAAGAATTAAATAACACATCAGTGAAATCACCTCACTGAATGGAGGGGGGAAAAGCAGCTGACCCAGCTAACGTAGCAAGTCAGTGGATATTCTGAGTCTAACGGGTAAAGATTTATCCATAAAATCTTCAGTTGGTAAAGTTCTTTCTCACGGCCATGTACATTTCTAATTCTGAATATGCTTATACAAGTCTTTGGATTATGTGATTAAATAACAACCATCTTTATCATTGTTAGCGTGGTAGGCTACACACAAGTAAGCGGGAATAGGGGTGCTGATTCATGTGGTACTGGATTAGATCATGGGGTGCTGGAGCGTTATGAGGAAGGAATTCATGTTTAACTTAAAGATACAGATACATGATAAAACATTTGTGTGCGCGCGCGTGTGTGTGTGTGTGTGTGAATCAGTATACATAGATGTATCTGCTCTGCACACAAGATCATGAATCAACAGATGCCCCAGGAGCAATGAATATGCCAAGGGCCCGATCTCCATTTCTAATTCAATTTTCCAATAAAATAACTAGGGCTCTGTAAAAAAAAAAATGGTTAATACCAGGCTTGTGAGGAAATCCACACAATTAGCATAAGCACCTAGTAGTGCAAGAAAAAGTAAAATGCCAAATAGTGCAAACAACTAACCAACCACATTACAATAGCAAAGCTCAGTTATGGTGGTGTTTCAAAACGACAGATGATCCAACTGAAAGAACTTCCAATAGTCAACATTGGAACAATTTAAACAAATAAATGAAGTAGTAGAAGTAAAGAGTAAAATAAATATCCATGTTTGCATACTGACATAAAAATGATTGCATAAATATAACGATTATTGGAGAAGAATAGATATGTCCAGGATGAATGTTCCAGATAACTTTTGGTAGACCTCTGCTCATAAAGAAGAGCATTTCTTTTGTTTTGTTTTTTGTTTTTCAAGATAGCAGATTGGAGGCTTTGTTAGTGTGCCTCACCTGCTTAGAAAGAGCAAAATAGTGTCTAGAGATTCACACTGTGAATTTGTATCCAACAAACACAGGAATTCAACAAAAAGAGTGAAAGAACGTCTGGAAACTTTGAAAGGAGCAGGAGGCAGCAACTTGCACTACGTGTCAGATGGGCAACTGAGCCTTGAGAGTGCAAAAGGGGGAGACTCTCTCTGTGATACATTCCCACTAGGGAACCAGGCAATCCAGGTCACAGGGAAGCGCCTGAACCCTGCCCAGCGATGGAGCTGACTTAAGAGAGGTGGGGAGCATGAAAGTAAGAGTGGCACCTGGATGTGCTGCGTGTGCACTCCCAGACCCCAGCAGCAACAGAAGGAAGATATTCTGGACCCTAATTCATAGAATATCTTGAAGAAATCAGCGAAGTAACCCAGGCAGTAGGCATGCACTGGAAGAAGCCCCCAACTGAGGAAGAAGCTGACCAACTAAGATTTGTATTTGATCTAGTATTGAGCAGAGGATGAACCCCCGAAGGCCCGAACCAAGGGGCATCAAGGAAGCATTCTTGTGCCAGGGTCATGGGACCTGGGTACTGCTGTTTCACATGTCAAATCAAGGGGTGTGGCCTCAGAGCTACTGTTCCAGTTTCAGTCTCCAGTGGGAAGTCTTGTGGCCTGGGGTAGGTTTGTGTTCTGAGCCTAGAATGCCTAGGACTTAGCTGGCTGCTGTGGGTTTTCGCCAGCAGAAGTCTGCATGTGTAAGACCTTCTGTGTCAAGGACATGGTAACTGACCTGCCACTTTCTACCCCTCTCTCCATGTACAGACTCTTATGGAGCAGAGGGCGTTCTCCTCCCTGGAACATTATCCCAGCGGTCAGGGAACTGTCCACCGACCACCATTGCAGCTTCTGCTTACACCCACACTTGGAGAGGCAGAGTATGGACTTTCCTGACCCAGCCCACACCTGGCTTTGCCCCTCTACCTGTCCTAGTAGCAGAACTGGAACAGGGACTTTTTAGACTTCCATGTCACTTCCCATCAGCTGAATACTTCCCCTGGGTAACAAAGGCTAAGCATAAATCCCAGCACCATGACAGCTGGCTCTCTCCTGCAAGTGCCACCAACTGCCCAAGGTCAACCAACACAGTCCATTATAACATCTGCTGGCACACTAAGATGGTACTGGAATAAATGTAGACATACACACCGGAGGAACAGAATAGAGACCCCAGAAATGAAGGCAAATACTTACGATTAACTGATTTGCAACAAAGCAGACAAAAACATATACTGAGGAATGAACATCCTATTCAATAAAAGGTGCTAGGAAAATAAGACGGCCACATGCCAAAGAATGAAATTGGATCCTTATCTGTCACCATATATAAAAATTAACTCAAGATGCATTAAAGACTTAAATGTGAGACATGAAACCATAAAGATTCTAGAAGTAAAACTAGGAAAAAATCTTCTGGACATTGGCCTAGGCAAAGAATATTTGACTAAGACCCCGAAAGCAACTGTAACATAAATAAAAATAAATAAATGGGACTTAACTAAACTGAAAAGCACAGCAAAAGAAATAATCGACAGAGTAAAGAAACAACCTACAGAATGGGAGAAAATATTTGGAAACTGTCCATCCAACAAAGGACTAACCCAGAATCTACAAGAAACACAAATCAGCAAGAAAAAGTAAATAATCCTATTAAAAACTGGGGGGATGACATGAACAGGGAAAAGATATACAAACGGCCAGCAAACATATGAAAAAAAAAATGCTCAACATCACTAGTCATTAGGGAATGCAAATTAAAACCATAATGCGATACCAACCTTAGCCTAGTCAGAAGGACCATTATGAAAAAGTCAATAAATGATTGACATTGCTGTGGATGAGGTGAAAAGGGAATGCTTATACACCCATGGCAGGAATGTAAATTCTTACGACCTGTATGGTAAACAGCATGGAGATTTCTCAATGAGCTTTTACAAGCAGAGCTACCATTAAATCTACCAATCCCACCACTGGGTACGGGCCCAAATGAAAAGAAGTCATTCTATCAGGCGCCACCTTCAGTCTTCCTGGACCCAGCAATGCAGGGGTTTCAGGTTCGGGACAAGTGCAGGGTTCTCCATAAAGGCAGCGTTGGTGGTGGACCTGACCCCTTGCATCCCCACGCGGAGGGAGTGGAGGGGCGCGTTCTGCAGCCTGCTGCACAGGATAAAAGGTAGATTCCACCTGGTGAGTGGAAGGTGCATGTGGCAGCTCTGCTGGGGCTGCGGGAGTACAGGAGAGAGTGGCTGGCTGCCTGGTGCACAAGTGTCTGCGGAGCACAGGCTCAGAAGGCCGGGGCAGAGAGGCAAAGGTGCTGGTCGCAGAAACTTTGGTTCAGGGGCTCAACACGCCCGCCAGGGATGTGGCCCATCATCTGACCTTTGGAAGCAACTTTGTGCTCCTCACTCGGCTTCCTGTTACAAATCGTGTCAACATATTTCAGAGGACTTGGGGGAAAATCGCCCTCTTGGCACCATCAGGTCCATTCTCAGTGGCGTTCTGCTGGGGATGGGAGGAAGTCCCCAAGGATGGTGTAAAGGAGGGGTGCCTGACCTTGGGCTTGGCAGATGGGTGAGCTCCACTTCCCAGTGCCAAAGCCCTTATTGCATCTGCTGCAGACTCCGTCAGACTGGGCACGGTGATCCAAGAGTTCACCCACGTCAGAAATCCTTTCGGTGCTGCTGCCCAGTGGAAGACCACAGCCTGCCTTCTTCCTGGGCCTGAGTGAAGTGACACGGCCACTGCCAGGGTGGGGGTCCAGGGAAGCCTGTCTCTGGTGTCACTGTGCTCTGCGCCAAGTAGGGAGAAATGTTTGTAAGGAGTTGACAACTCCCGAGAAAGCATTTCAGTGGTTACTGGAGGACCTGCACTCTGGAAATGCAGAGAACCCAGGACTGTTACCAGGATTAACTGGGTGACTAACAAGAGAGGGCAGACAGAGCCTGGCTCATTTCGGTACTCTGCATGGGTTAGTTGCCACCATCAGCTGTGATGGGCACATGTGGTGACTGCTTTGTGACACTCCTGGGCATCGCTCCACTTGGTTTCAGGTACCTGTGGAGCTGTTTTGAACAGAGGAAAGAAATTCAGGATTGTACCCAGCCCTTAACTGGGGTTTGTTTGGAAGCTCACCATTTGTTTGTAAGTGTGAGTGTATGACCTTTGAGTGTGGGCCCTGGTCTCTTCCTGTCTTTTTCACTTTCAACTTCATCTTCCTGATTATCTTGGAAGCCACCTACAGCCTTACTCATCTCAGTCAAAGTTACCCCTAGCTCTCTCCAGCTGTCAACAGTTTCCTTTGCCCATGACTTGCAGAGGTGGGAGGGATTCGTCTCACACTGTGCATGTCCAGGGTACTGGGGCTCTCCCTGATGGGATGTCAGCAAGAGTGGTGCGGATACCAACCCTATACCATGCAGCAGCTAGAAGGTTCACAAACCTCCTTTTCTATCTTTTTCTCTTTCCCTCCATTAAAACCTTTTTCCCAGGTTTAAAACCTGGCTCCTTTGCAGAAGCCTGGCAGGAACTTCATATTCTCATCTTTGGGATTTCAGCTGGTTACTTATTAAGACCTACTTTTGTGAACATTTTAAACAGAGAGGCAAACTATAGCAAGAAAACTTGAGAGCTCAAATGGTTAACTGCAGCTATTAAGTGAAGCAGAGTCATCAAAACCTCTCTTTCTTCCTGTTTTCTTTTCTGCCTGCTTCCGATTGGCTGTTACTAAGCTGTTGGTGCTGTGATAAGACTCATTATTTACCGACTAACTAGAAAGTAAACACAGGAAACTGGTTTAAAACTGAAGGGAAAAAAAAAGGTAAAAGATGCTTTTTTAAAAACAAAACTGCCATAAAGATAGCTTTACCCAAAGTTTGGTTCACAGCTTTCACAGATTATGTATTGGAGAAAACACAATTTAGCCATGGATACAGGTTCCAGTTTTGTCAGACGATAACATGTATCCAGCTATTTTTTATAAAATACTGAGTGTGTACTGTTACTTTACGGTTAGAATCCCAACGTAAAAGCTATGAGACCTTTGCTTGTGTGTGTATACCTGTTTAGACATGTTTGTGTGTATGTACATATGTAGATATGTTTGAGTGTATGCACATACGTAGATATGTTTGCGTGTATGTACATATGTAGATGTTTGTGTGTATGTACATATGTAGACATGTTTGTGTGTATGTACATATGTAGACATGTTTGCGTATGTACATATGTAGACATGTTTGTGCATATGTACATATGTAGACGTGTTTGTGTGTATGTACATATGTAGACATGTTTGTGTGTTATATCTATCCTGCTAGCAAATTGACTTACAAGTAAATAAGCGCTCATAAATTAATTTGGGAAGCTTTTCAAGTTCACATAAATTTAGTAAACCTTGACAAATAAAACTGGTTTTAAGATTATTGGTGACATAATATTAGAAATATCTTCAAAATGATCAGCATATATATTTTTTTAATTTATTATTATTATACTTTAAGTTGTAGTGTACATGTGCATAACGTGCAGGTTTGCTACATATGTATACTTGTGTCATGTTGGTGTGCTGCACCCATCAACTCGTCATTTACATCAGGTATAACTCCCAATGCAATCCCTCCCCCCTCCCCCCTCCCCATGATAGGCCCCGGTGTGTGATGTTCCCCTTCCTGAGTCCAAGTGATGTCATTGTTCAGTTCCCACCTATGAGTGAGAACATGCGGTGTTTGGTTTTCTGTTCTTGTGATAGTTTGCTAAGAATGATGGTTTCCAGCTGCATCCATGTCCCTACAAAGGACACAAACTCATCCTTTTTGATGGCTGCATAGTATTCCATGGTGTATATGTGCCACATTTTCTTAATCCAATCTGTCACTGATGGACATTTGGGTTGATTCCAAGTCTTTGCTATTGTGAATAGTGCTGCAATAAACATACGTGTGCATGTGTCTTTATAGCAGCATAATTTATAATCCTTTGGGTATATACCCAGTAATGGGATGGCTGGGTCATATGGTACATCTAGTTCTAGATCCTTGAGGAATCGCGATACTGTTTTCAATAATGGTTGAACTAGTTTACAATCCCACCAACAGTGTAAAAGTGTTCAAGAACAACATGATTATCTCAATAGATGCAGAAAAGGCTTTTGACAAAATTCAACAGCCCTTCATGCTAAAAACGCTCAATAAATTCGGTATTGATGGAACATACCTCAAAATAATAAGAGCTATTTATGACAAACCCACAGCCAATATCATACTGAATAGGCAAAAACTGTAAAAATTCCCTTTGAAAACTGGAACAAGACAGGGATGCCCTCTCTCACCACTCCTATTCAACATAGTGTTGGAAGTTCTGGCTAGGGCAATTAGGCAAGAGAAAGAAATCAAGGGTATTCAGTTAGGAAAAGAGAAGTCAAATTGTCCCTGTTTGCAGATGACATGATTGTATATTTAGAAAACCCCATTGTCTCAGCCCAAAATCTCCTTAAGCTGATAAGCAACTTCAGCAAAGTCTCAGGATACAAAATTAATGTGCAAAAATCACAAGCATTCTTATACACCAGTAACAGACAAACAGAGAGACAAATCAGGAATGAACTTCCATTCACAATTGCTTCAAAGAGAATAAAATACCTAGGAATCCAACTTACAAGGGATGTAAAGGACCTCTTCAAGGAGAACTACAAACCACTGCTCAGTGAAATAAAAGAGGACACAAACAAATGGAAGAACATACCATGCTCATGGATAGGAAGAATCAATATCGTGAAAATGGCCATACCGCCCAAGGTAATTTATAGATTCAATGCCATCCCCATCAAACTACCAATGAGTTTCTTCACAGAATTGGAAAAAACTGCTTTAAAGTTCATATGGAACCAAAAAAGAGCCCGCATCTCCAAGACAATCCTAAGTCAAAAGAACAAAGCTGGAGGCATCACGCTACCTGACTTCAAACTATACTACAAGGCTACAGTAACCAAAACAGCATGGTACTGGTACCAAAACAGAGACATAGACCAATGGAACAGAACAGAGTCCTCAGAAATAATACCACACATCTACAGCCATCTGATCTTTGACAAACCTGAGAGAAACAAGAAATGGGGAAAGGATTCCCCTATTTAATAAATGGTGCTGGGAAAATTGGCTAGCCATAAGTAGAAAGCTGAAACTGGATCCTTTCCTTACTCCTTATACGAAAATTAATTCAACATGGATTAGAGACTTAAATGTTAGACCTAATACCATAAAAATCCTAGAGGAAAACCTAGGTAGTACCATTCAGGACATAGGCATGGGCAAAGACTTCACGTCTAAAACACCAAAAGCAATGGCAACAAAAGCCAAAATTGACAAATGGGATCTCATTAAACTAAAGAGCTTCTGCACAGCAAAAGAAACTACCATCAGAGTGAACAGGCAACCTACAGAATGGGGGAAAATTTTTGCAATCTACTCATCTGACAAAGGGCAAATATCCAGAACCTACAAAGAACTCAAACAAATTTACAAGAAAAAAAAAAAAAAAAAAAAAAAAAAAACAAACAACCCCATCAAAAAGTAGGCAAAGGATATGAACAGACATTTCTCAAAAGAAGACATTCATACAGCCAACAGACACATGAAAAAATGCTCATCATCACTGGCCATTAGAGAAATGCAAATCAAAACCACAATGAGATACCATCTCACACCAGTTAGAATGGCGATCATTAAAAAGTCAGGAAACAACAGATCAGCATATTTTTATCTGAGTTTACTGAACAAATGGTTTTGTATTTATCTCTGTCTACACATTAAGGTGTCAGGATATGACATAAAGGCTATAACACCATAAACCCAGCCAAAAACAGAATAATTTTTGTTTGTGTGATTTTATAGATGAGTTAGACTAATTTAATATTACTAGTTCAATGAAAACAGTTAAATCTTCTGTGCTATTAACAAAATGCACATATATTGAACTTTAAGGTTCCTACTTAGGTAAAACACCTTATGTCCACAGACTTTAAAAATGGGTAATAGGGACATAACTAAATAATTACTAATTTTGGGTAATATCCGTTTTCAAAAGTACTCTAGGTAAACTGTTAAAATGGAAAAAAATGAGTACACGTCAATGAGATCAATGCTTCTATGTGAAATTTTTGTATAATTTAAAATCTTAAAATCATTTTGGATGCTTACTGGATGTCTTGGTCAATTCCAATTAAGAAAGGATTATTATATAGAGAAAACTGTTCTAAAAATTGTGAAATGTTTCTCATCTATACAATACTAATATCTGATAGTTCAGGATTTCTTTCTTCCTAGGTTTCTATAAAATGTGCCAAAGAAGAGGTGTCCTTATTGAGAAAAAGAATTGTTTTGTCTAATTCAAACGTTTTTTAAAAGTTGATTCAAATTATGAGTTTGAAAAGGTTATTTATGAAACAAACTAGAAAGGAAGCAGTAAATGGTGAAGAGAGATGTGAAGAAAGATATAGACAAGAACATGTAGTTTTGGTAAGGAAGGTTATCAAGAAAAAAGAGTAATTTTATATGAGAAAGAATCTTGCATGGTAAATTATTCTCCTAAAGGAAAATGACTGGTTATTTAAGAAACAGGTTCTTATTACAAGGTTAATCTAGAAAAAGAAAATCGAAAAAAATTTTAAAAAGGAACAGGTACCATAGGACAAGTATACAGTCCAACCATGTGACAGATGGTCTGTGTAAGTCATGATAAGGCTTGTGAAGGGGAATTTATAAAAGGAATTTTGTATGTAATGAAGTTAGGTATAATTAAAAAGGAATTGTTTATAATAGTCTTTCTAAAGAATGGTCCCCTATATTAAACCAATATTTTCTTAAGGTATCAATTTGCTCTTAATAAAATTACAAGAAATTTTGATTTTCTATTCCACAATCGATTTCTTTTGAAAACTTCTGAGATTCATATCTCAAATGATCAATTGTTGTCTTGCTGCTATCAGCTTTTTCTCCCTTTGACGTGGCCTGGGATAACTCTATCCTTCAGCTTCCTCTCAGCTCCTGTAACTTTCCTTAGTTCTAAATGTTGTGGCCTGATGCTGAAATATTTTATCTTAGAGGTCTATAAAAGCAGTGTTTTCCTCCAGGATAACTTGATTCTATACTCTTGGGGTTTTTTGTGTGTGTGTGTGTCTAAATTTCCACTGTCATCAGGAAACTTATCATGCAGCTACTAAGAGTCATCTATTCCCTAGTTCTACTCATAACCGTGTACACACTCTTCTCATGTTTGACTAAATTCAAGCACTTTTTATTACAAGTTGTACTTCCAGATCATCTCAACGGGCTTTCCCCTAAGGAGAGGCAGTCGCACTAAAAAGGGTTTTCCTTTGACTTTTTGGTAACTGCCTTAAGAAACAAGAGTTTACATTTCATCAAGATAGTTCCTACGTTACCTTTATAAAGTGTTTAATTGGTTTTTAAAAACCTATGAAATTTGAAAGGAGTAAGGTTTTTACACATGTGTAACTTTCTGTATTGCCTTTAAAGTCTTTCAATGATCACTTTGGTTAAATGAATAACTATTGTTTTACAAGGACCTGTAGTTTGCTTTTGATCAAATATTTTAAGCTTTCTAACATCTTTGACAGACATCTCCGAAATTGAATTCTAAATTAAGTCTCTGACTTATTGCTGGGACTTATCAAAGTTAAAAAAAATTAATCACTGTGAAGTGTATCACCACCTCCAACACCCTGAAAAAGTTCTTATCAGGTGCTATTAACTAATCTTTGTGGTGTTAAGGTACAAGGAATTGACTCCTGGATACATGTAGCTCCTCTAAAGAAGACAGACTCCTGCCAGCATCTAATATCAACCTGAAGTTAACCAATCTCCAAATCTCCAAATTGAAGAGTGTCTGCCTTTCCTGGCCATCCAGACTGAAACTCCCACATTTTTCCTTGGTTTAGATAAAATATAAATTATCTATTTTATTTCACCTAAGATTTATCCCTTTAAAATAAAAATTTGGAACTGCCTGGTTAAAAATGTTTAGGGCAGGGAACAGGTAATCAAGAGACTGATGATCTAAAATGAAAAAGAAAAACTTAAAAACTGACAAAAGAAGAATCCATATAACTTTACCAGATCTGCTTCTCTATGTCTGTGTATTTATATGCTTCATATAATTAATATTTTGCTAACAAACTATATAAAAGAGCTCTAATTAATTGGCATATTTATGCACTTAAATAAAATATTTTATCAAAAAAATTAACTACAATGCTTTGTAGTTCACATGACTCTAATGATCTTTGAATAATAAAGATAGCTCTAAAGATTACTGGTACAATAACATTATTTCTTCAACATTTAGACATTTGGTCTAAATTAGGCAGGTCAGATATTCTCTTTGCTCTTTTAAGGTTATAAATATCTGTGACTTTCTGTAATTGTCCAACCTGCCTGCATTAGAGCCAGTAGCTTCCAGGTAAAGCCTGGGGACATGCTGAGTTAGCCATGCCCCCTAGCTATGTTGGAAAGTGTCAGACATTATCTTCATTTCTGTCCTGTGTCCTAGGCTCTGCACTTGATATGAAATTAAAACTGCTTTCACTAAAAATAAAAGTTGTGAAGATTTAACACTGTAACACGTGTAACTGATACTACTGAGAAAATATTTACATTCAAGGCATATAAAAATTATAAAATATCTTTTTATAAAAAATTATAAAAAGACCTAAAGATATGATTTTTGTTTTAAAAAGTAACCATGTCTAAATTAGAGGTTTTAAAAATTGTCTTAAGTTAAAAAAATAATAGGACAAAAACGTAAGGTTTAAGCAAATTATAAAGGTTTGTAGAAGATTGGTCTTGTAAAGAAAGTTCTGTGTGTGAGTGTGAGTAGCTTGCCAAAACTTGAAGCGGGTTAGTTTTTCTACAGAATGATCATTAAGGTAAAAATCACAATGACACAGGCCCAGAATCTGCACGCTAATGTGTGATAAACAGAGTTTTCATTGAGCATTAATCAGTTGTTTAGTAGGAAGTTGTAAACAGTTAGAGTCAAACGGATTTAGATTTGATAGTTTTGTTTATAAGGTTTTATGTAAAAATTGGGTTTGACATTAATAAAACACTAAAACAAAGGTAAAATTTGGTCTTCTCTTTAAACAAGATTTCTGTATACTACTGAGAGATAATAAAGTATTTTTATTTGTCTTCTAAACTGAAAAAAGTAGGGGAGAGAGAAGATACAGATTCGGATGGCCTCATGCTGACTTTATTTGGTCCTGTTGTTGGGAGATCAGAGTCGCCTCTCTACCAATGAATAAAGGGTTTTGCCTTTTTGAATTTTTGAGCTACCGTTTTGGCTAAGCAAATGATTTGTGGTTATCTGGGATTCTATTTGGTGATATGAAGTGTTTTAAGCCTTTAACATTCACAAACTTTGAAAAATACAATTATAAACTAAGAATTTTTCTTTTAACTCATTAGTCTTTTAAGTATTAGGTCCCCTGAAGTCCAAAAGAGACATATTTCATTTATTTGGTATATTAACCTACAGAAAACATTGTCAAATACAAAATTATGCTTAACTTTCTTTGGGTTATATTTATATAAATATGTTATTAGGATGTATTCCAAAATTATATGGTTCCTATAATTCTAATATGTCTTTGTATATGTTATCACTAATAATTATGTTTATTATGTTAAATTGTTATGTTCCACAGAAATGACCGGATTTCTTTGTCGATTGTGTCTTTAACAATGGCCTCGTTGGACACAGTGGCTCATGCCTGTAATGTCCTCACTGGGCACGGTGGCTCGTGCCTGTAATACTACAACTTTAGGTGGCTAAGTGGAAGGATTGCTTGAGCTCAGCTATTTGAGATCAGCGTGAGCAAGATAGTGAGACCTTATCTCTACAAAAAAATGAAAAAATTAGCTGTATGTGGTAGCACTTGCCTGTGGTCCCAGCTCCTCTGGAGGCTGAAGAAAGAGGATTGCTTGATCCCAGGAAGGTGAGGCTACAGTGAGCCATAATTGTGCCATTGCACTCCAGCCTGGGTGGCTTGAGACCCTGTCTCAAAAAAATCAAAGTAAAATTAATAAAACAGTGGCTGTCCTGAGATAATTGTCATCCACAGATTACTGTGTTTTGTTTTTTTTTTAAACTATTCAAAAAGGTGTTTGCTCTTTGAAATGTTCTCTTGAATACAGGTTTCTCATAACTAAAGACTGGGGCATTGAAATAGGAAAAAAACAAAACAAACTTCCAGGACTCTCACAGATAGCTGTATGTTTATGAGGACTGCTGGCTCAAGGTCAGACAAAGTTAACTTCATGGACTGAACTAATAGAAGACCAACATAATCCTTTTATGAGTTGCTGCTTGAAAAGTTGCTGAGCCTTTTTGTCATTTTTCAGAGTCAAGACAACATTTTTCTTTTCAGCTATTTACAGCTTCTCATGATTGAGTAAAGTATATTCCTGAGAGCAAAAGTTGAAAGATATTTCATATTCTCTACTTGATTTCTCCAAAATTTGAAAACTACTTATGAGGATTCCATACCAAGGAGATATAGTTATTTACCTAAGTACAGTAAGAATCTGATTTCTTTTGTAACAGGAGACAACTGTAGGCACAGATTATTTTACCAAAGATATGGTTATTTTACCAGTGGAATGGCCTACTTTCAAATACAAAAACACAGGCTTGAGGAATTGAAGTTGATCAACAGAGATGATAAAAGCCCCTTGAAGAAACTGGCCTCATAACTATCTACACAGGCCTTGCACAGGGTTCCTGACCTGTGGTAAGTAAAAACTGTCACATTCTGACAGGCCTATGATTCCCAAATTATCTTGGGAGCTGAAGAAGTGAGAAATTCAACCAGTGTGTATGAGTATTTACAGGCACAGATACATCCCTTCAAGGCTTTAAAAAAGTCCCATCCGAGATTCCTTAGGGAACAAAGTTCCATCAAACCCAGTTTAGAAAGAGCTAATATGGGAAATAATTATTCTGGCTGAACTTTACACAAATAATCAGGCTAACTATAATAATACCAAAACTTATTTTGCAAATAAATGTGTCCTACTATGATATGTCTTAAATAAAAATGAAAACTAGGGAGCAAAACATTATATTTCAGAAAAATACTATAGCACACTTGTTGTTAGATTCTAGTCTTGTCTATTGTTTTTGAGTTTTTTATTATTTTCTGCACTTTGGAATGAATCCTGAAATCTCTCAGAGCTAAAGTCCTCACCTAATACATTCACATTTTTTTCCCACTTTTGTGACCTGGACTCAATGAAATGGGTACGACTTTCTTCCGGAAGCCCTGCATGCTGAAGCTTATCCCTTGAGATACAGATGAAAAATACGTGAGATTGTCATCGCTATCCTCCTTTGCAACTTAAAAATGCTTTGAATCTAACATCTGGATACGTTGTGCCCAACATTAACCTTTGTTATTATTTTCTATTTCCCTACAAAAGCCTGTTATTAAAAATATTTTTTGCCTTAATCACATAAGGGAGCCTCCTTCATTTGCAGTGACACCTCCTGGAATGAAACACAGATAGGATATATTCGGAGAACTAGGAAACTAACTAAAAAGATATGAGATGGTATATTTAAATTTGCTCTTTCCTGTTTATCCCAATTTGTCTTTATAACAACCACTGACCCAAATCTCTCTTGACTGTTGACCTCATGTCTGATTGGTTCTTAGGGCTATTCACTCTAATTCCTCAGGGATTTAGATGAATTACATAAGGACTTCTGAAGCTAGGACTTCTACTCCTTATATTAGGACCCATTATCTTAGAGTTTGCTGTTCACTTAAGTGCTGTACTAAAACAGTGGATGACAGTACTAACATCTTTGTCATGCAAGCCTAGGAACCCCAACCAGGCATCTGCGAATACATGCAGACAGCTACAAACAGTTTCATTCCATTTACTCTGGGGCCAAACCCTATCTCAAGTATACCCCTTGTCAGCAGAAAGAAGTTAGAATGGTCTTTGGCCTCTTCCCAACTCTGTACCTCACACCTTAAGAATAAGATGCAATGAAATTCAGAAGGGGAAATTGAAATCCATTTGCAAAAACAGTAATTGAGAAAATTACGACAGGGAGAGACATACGACCTAAGTGACTTCATCTTGCATTCACCTCCAAGCAGGCCTTGTTTATTCCTGGGTAAAAACAAAACCTACTTTGGAAGAAATTTACTTTGTAGCTTAATTTTGAAACAAAGATAATAACAGCTCCTCCCTGAAACAAAACCCCTCATTGTTTGGGGACCACAATCACCTTTGTAAAACTAACAAATTAACCACCGTATTAGAAAGCACGGCTCGGGAGTCATACAATCAGAGGCCACAAGATTAATTAACTCCCCCATGGCTCCTATACATAACATTGCTATTGTAAAACCTAAGATTGGTGTTTGAGGTATTTCTCATAACTTGCATTCTGACAGATCAGCAGGTGCCACCCAAACCAGTAAACTGGCTTATCTGGATATGTGGCCCCTATCCAGGAGCTGAGTTAGCAAAGAAGATGGCTTTGACTTCCTAAGAGTTCATCCCTGACCCAAACCAATCAGCATGTCCCTTTCTCTAACCCCCTGCCCACAAAACTATCTATAAAAACTCTAGTTTCTGAGTATTTAGAGAAGCAGTTTTGAGTAATATGAAAACTCTGCTCTCTCTTTTAGATGGCTCTACATGTATAAAATGTTCTCTATAGTAACTCCCTTATCTTGGTAAAGTGGCTCTATCTGGGCAGCAGCCAACATGAACCCAGTGGGCATCAACAACCCAACTGCCGAGTTTTGTATCAAGAAAACTTGTTTCATGGGCTGACAGAGGAGACTTTAGATTTTAGAACTTTCTGTTGGTGCTGGAACAATTTAACCCTTGGAACTATAGGAATGAAATAAAACTTTTGTGACAGGGTGTGATTTTTAGAGAGTCAGAAGTGCAGTGCTAGGGTTGGAATATTGCTTCCTTTCCAAATTTATGCTGACATTTCATCCCTAACATGGCAGTGTTGAATTGTGAGGCCTTTAAAAGGTGATTGGATCATGAAGAGTCTGACCCCATAAGTGAATTAATCCCTTCATGGATCAATACATTAATATTTAACGATTAATAGTCTGAGAGAAGAGTGGCTTGTAAGAAGGGAGACATGATCTTGCATGTCAGCAAGCGCTACTCCATTGCCATATGATACCCTGTAGACTTCAGAACTCTTCAGAGAGTCCCAACCAGCAACAGGATCTCGCCACATACAACCTGTCACCCTTGGACTTTTCAGTCTCCATAACTGTACGAAATACATGTGTTTTCTTTATCAACTACCCAGTTTCAGGTATTCTGTTATCAGTAACAGAAAATGGACTAAAACAAAGTCTTAGTATTACTATTCCCTCTTATTAAGTTCAATGCATTATTACAACCATTCCAGACAAGAATACAACTGCTCCAGATGTTTCAGGAATGAAGGTTTGCATCACCCTGCCATATAAAGACCCAGGACCAGCAAAGGGGCTTGCTGAAGACAAAGAGAATACAGAATGGGTAGCAGTAGAAGGGAGTTATAAATAGCAGACAGGGCCAGGTACAGTGGCTCATGCCTGTAATCCCAGCACTGTGGGAGGCTGAGGCAGATGGATCACGAGGTCAGGAGATTAAGACCATCCTGGTTAACACGGTGAAACCCCATCTCTACTAAAAATACAAAAAATTAGCTGGGCGTGGTGGCGGGCGCCTGTAGTCCCAGCTACTCAGTGAGGCAGAAGAATGGTGTGAACCAGGGAGGCGGAGCTTGCAGTGAGCCGAGATCATGTCACTACACTCCAGCCCGGGAGACAGAGTGAGATTCTGTGTCAAAAAATAAAAAATTTAAAAAAAAATGATAAAATAAATACATGCATACATACCAGACAGGACCAGGTGACCAGTTACAGAAACAAGGATTAAAATTGTCACTAGTATTTCCTATCTACTTTGTTAAGAATATATTTGCATGTTATATATGAATATATTAGGCAAATAACATTGTTTTTATTTCTCTCTTCTTCTTTTATCACAAAACACAAGAATGTGTTAACTTGATACTAACAGTTAAGTGTTAGGAATTTCACATACTTGTATTGAAGTTATGGGGTATCAGGAGAAGAGTAAACATCACCCACAAACTTCCACTGCTCTTAAGACAAATAGTATAGTGTGTTTTGGTTGCACACAGGATGGTTGCATCGTGTTAGGTAGAACTATTGCCTTGTTATTGTCTGTATCTAAAGGTTAGTTATGGCTTAAGGTGATACATATAGGTGCCAACTAGAAAGGTGCTGGACTTGTCATGGTTAATTTAAGGTGCTGACTGGATTAAAGAATACCTAGACAATTGGTAAATCATACTTCTGGGTGTGTCTGCCAGGGTGTTTCCAGAGGAGGTTGGTATGAGTCAGGGAATTTAGTGGGAAAAATCCACCCTCAATGAGGGAAGACAGCATACAATCTCCTTGGGGACCAAATAGAACCAAAAATGAAAAAATTATAAAAAGTTTTCCTTTCTCTCTCCAGGACAAAGTATATTCCTTTTCCTGCCCTTGAAAAATAGAACTCCATGATCTATAACCTTGAAACTCCAGAACTTATACCAGTAAATGCCCTGGATTCTCAGGCCATTGGTCCCAAACTGAGAATTACACCAAGAGCTTCCCTGCTTCTGAAGATTTCAGCTTTGGACTGAGCCATCACGCTACAGCATCCAAGGTACTTAAACTCGCAGATGGCTGTCTTGGGAATTCTCCATCTCTACAATGTTAACACGAGTAAATCCCCAAACAAAATGCCATTTATCTAACTATTGTCTATCTATCAACACTCCATCTACGTATCTATCTACCTACCTACCTACCTCCCTCCCTCCCTGTAGTTCTGTCTCGCTGGAAAAAAAAAAAACTGACAAATACACCCATAAAGACTTCAGCCAAATGGCACAATAGTATGTCTTTCTCTAGTTGCTCTTCCACCACCCCTGCTACTTATGAGTGTGTGGCCTGGAGAGCTCTTCATTTTCATTGACACTTCAAGGAATGCTGGCCTCTTCTTACTGGGATAGGTAAGTAATACATTACTAACGCCATTATACACATTGTGTTGAGTTGCCTCCTCTGTATTTCACTTGATGAACACACATGGACCTCACTTTTCTCCCACTCAGCACTCTCCTAAAGAGTGGTTACCTTGGTAGAAATAAACTAGATACAGGTCAGACAGGAGCCACAGGGTGTCTTACAGTATAAACAAGTACTCTCTGAGAAGGATACCCGGATGTAAGCTGGACAGTTCGGTTTTAGGCCATCCATCAGGATAAGTAAGCATCCCATGAAAGGCAGAGCCAGTACCAAACACTGAGTCATACTCGGCAAGGCTATAGGTTATAGCCACCATCCAGAGAGGCCTTAATAGGAAACAGAAGTAAAAATAAAACACATGTTGTGTGATAATTTTACAAATTATAGTTCCAGGAATCCTTGAGAGGGAAAATAAAAATGGCAAAGCATTATTTGAAACTTTGCGCTGGAGTCGTAGCTCTCCAAAGATAAAGAAAAATCTCAGGCCTGGTGCAGTGGCTCACGCCTGTAATCCCAGCACTTTGGGAGGCCGAGGCAGGTGGACCATGAAGTCAGGAGATCGAGACCATCCTGGCTAACACGGTGAAACCCTGTTTCCACCCAAAACAAAAAAAATTAGCCGGGCGTGGTGGCAGGCACCTGTAGTCCCAGCTACTCGGGAGGCTGAGGCAGGAGAATGGTGTGAACCTGGGCAGTGGAGCTTGCGGTGAGCTGAGATCGCGCCACTGCACTCCAGCCTGGGTGACAGAGTGAGACTCCAACTCAAAAAACAAACAAACAAAAAAAGAAAAACAACAAAAAAAACTCTATCTAGAGGATTTGAGCCCTAATAAGAGAAATATAAACAATGATCTCTGTAACTTATTTATGTATTTATTTAATTTATTTATTTAATGGGGTTTCACTATGTTGCCCAGGGTGGAATGCATGGTTATTCACTGGCACAATCATAGCACACTACACAGCCTCAGACTCCTGGTATCACATGATCATCCTACCAACCCTCCCTAGCAGCTGGGACTGACTACAGGGGTGTGCCACCACTCTTGCACAGACACCATTTTTAAATCAAGAAAGTAGCATTTCTTTTTCTTCTTTCCCATAGTCATTCTAATCATGTGAAGAATGATCATACAAATCATTTTATGATTAGTAACTGAAGATGTAGATGCATTATAGTTTCCATACAATCTTTTATGCTGTCCACTTGTTACTTGGATCAACTTTAGATTTGGATACTTGAGAAGAAGAATGGGCTTTACTGTTCCCTGAAGAATGCAGTGAGTAAAATAGAAACTCATCTCATTTATATTTTCTAATGTTATTGCATTTGTACCATGAGTTTTAGATTCCATGAAGGCTTCATTAACACGAAGACCTGATCTCAAATACATGAGCCATGTCTACACTTCTATTTATTTAGAAGTAATTTTAGATCTATAGAGAGTTGTTAAAATCTTACAAAAAGTGAATATACCCTTCAATTTCCTGCAACATTAATATCATACACATAACCATAGACTATCTGTGAAAACTCACAAACTGACAAAGGCACAAAACTATTAACTAAAGTACTGACTGTCTTCATATTTTACCAGGTTTTCCACTAATGCCATTTTTCCTTTTTTTGGATCTAATCAAGGATAACATACTATGTTTACCATCAAGTGTATTACTGTTTATTGCAGCATAGCCAATTACCTCATAGCTTAGTGGCTCAAAAGCACACACAAATTACTCACAGTTTCTCTGGGTCAGGAATCTGGATGTAGATGACTGCAAAGGCTGAGGTCTCACCTGAAGGATCAGCTGGGGAGGAATCATCTTCGAAGTTCATGTGATTGACCAGGTTGAGAAGATTACACTGATGAATTATTCCAAACCTTTAAAATATCAACAGCAATGTTTTACTAACTGTTCTCCAAAAAAATAAAATAACAGAGAAGAGATCAGTGTGCAGTGCGTCCTATAAGGCAGATTCCTCTGAGGTAATAACCAGACAAAGACAATCCAAAAAATGAAAACTATAAACTAATATGCTTTATGTATAGCTAGGCAATAATTCTCAAGGAAATAGTTTCAACGCAAATCAGGATCGTAAAACAGAATTAAACACTAATTTATTTATTTACTCAGGATCATAAGTTTGGTAAAACATATAAAAAAAAACTATATTAATATAACAACAAAATTTTCATTATCACATCTAAAAATATGGAATAAGCACTTTCCAATTCAAAAACCCACTCACAGTAAAAACACTAAGCAAATTTTGCATAAAGGGAATGTTCTTCCCTAAAACAGGCACCTATGAAAAATTCACATGACAACACATGGTATCAAGTAGGTCTCAGTAATATTCCCAAAATTATAAACACAAAAGGTTACCTATTTCCACTAATTCAACTAAACATTATGCTTGAGGACATAATTTATAAAAGTAGGATAGAAAAATAAATATAAGACTTCCAAATTGAAAGGCAAGAAGTCAAACAATCTATTGGCCAGTGACATAACCTAATATATAGAAAATCTTAAAAAAATCCACTAAAATAACGTTGAAACAAAAACAAAATTCAGTATGCATGATCAATGTAATAAATTGCATTCTTATACAATACAAACTAATCAAATAATGAAACTCAAAATAATTTCATTTAATACGGCATCAAAAGGGAAAATAACATAATAACCACAAGGTATATATACTGAAAATTACAAATAATATTGAAGTATTAAAGAAATCCTAAATAAATGAATAGAAGAATTAGTGTAATATGCCATATAAACTAGATTTTCACTGATCAGAAAGCTATTAAGTATTAACCAAGATGCTTATACTTTCTAAATGCATCTTCAGATTCAATACAAGCCCTACTAAAATTCTAACTATTTTTTTTTCATTTTTAGCAGTTTTTGGACCACTGATTCTAAAACACACAGAAAAATGCAACTGATCCAGAACAGCCCAAAGAATGTTAAATATTTTTTACAGAAACTCAAATGTTTATAGAAAGTCTGCCCATATGGGAATGGGGCATAATTCCCTACTTTCTATGTATGCGCTGGGTATAGTGATGTTTTTGCAAAAAGGTACAACATGAAAAGAGGAATAATATTAATTTTACAGTGAAGAAAACTGAGCTAAACTGTCTCATCCATGTGATCAAACAACATTAACCATGATAAAGCAGCTGGGCACAGTGGCTCACACCTGTAATCCCAGCACTTTGGGAGCCTGAGGTGAGAGGATCGCTTGGGGCCAGGGCTTAGAGACCAGCCTGGGCAATGTCTTGAGATTCTCCCTCTATCAAAGTAAAAGTAAAATGGAATCACCCAGATGTGGTGGCACATGCCTATAGTCCCATCTACTCAAGAGGCTGAGGTGGAGGATCATTCAAGCCCAAGAGTTCGAGGCTGCAGTGAGCTTTGTTCACGCCACTGCCCTCCAACTTGAGCAAAAGAATGAGACCCATCTCAAAAAAAAAAGAAAAAAAAAGTGATAGAGCATGTTGATACTATGTACTCTTGTCACAGTATCAGGAGAATAAAACCTTCCCTCTGGGGTTTTCCTCTGCTAAATCCACAACGGCCATCCAGTCATTAGGAAAACACCAGAGACATCCCAAAGGAGGGATTTCAATGACATCAGAAATAGGAAACAACTGAGAAACTGGCACAAGATACCTAAATGTGATGTGGTGTCCTGAGCGGAATCCAGGAACAGAATATGGACGTTACGCGAAAACAGAATATCTGATCAATCGTGAATGTTGGTGAATGATAATGTATAATATTGGTTCACCAACTGCAACAAGTGTTTCAAATGAATGTAAGAATTTATAAAAGGGAAATTATGTGTTGAGTATATATAAACTCTCAGTATGTACTTCCAACTATTCTGTAAATCCAAAACTATTGTAAAATAGATTTAAAAAAAAAACAAATAAATAGCCCGGTCTGTCAATCTTTTAGTGTCCCAGGTGCTCACTTCCCTATTCCTACCCTTTTTGTTACCCTGGTAAACATTACTATTATTTTTAATTTTCCTTTTACCATTTGCAAACTTTTCTTTCTTAGTTTTGGTCTCTAAATCTGTATTTGTAAATAATGTCCTGTTCGCTGTTTCTTGTCTTCACAAATAGACAATTACATGTCTCTATCTATATGGCTCAGTAAAACATAAGAAACATTCAGAGAAATCCAGATTCTGATACATTTCACAAATTATGTGACCTGTTTTCTCACAAAGGCCAAGTTCAGCAAAGTAAGTGAGGACTGAGAACCTATCCCAGATTAAGTAAGACCTGATGTTGGCAGGTGAGCGCTCAGATGGTGCGCAATGATCCTCACAGCTTGGTGTACATAACCCAATATTCTAATCCTTTCCTTTTGACTTTGGGGAGAAACTGAGGCTTGCTTTGATACATCAGAAGACTACAACATGATAGGACGTCACTTGAGTAATCATGTTACCTAAGATTATGATACCTGTCTTGCTGCAGACTCTCTCCCATGGTGGCTTTGATGACACATTCTGCCATGGGAGAGAAGCCAACATAGGAAATAACTGAATGCAGCCTCTGGCCACAGACAGCAAAAAACTGAGGCTCCCGTTCCAGTGTCCTGCCATAGAGGTTGCAATTTATATTTACAACTAATATAAGCTCCTTTCATATAAAATTATACTGCTTCAGAAGTAGTGTAACCATCTTATAATAGTTCTAACTATTTCTTCCTTTTTCCTGTATTTTTCCTTTTGTCCCACTTTTCCTGTCTTTCATTTTACTTACAAGTGTGTATATATATCTTATACTTACAAAAATATAATTAAATAAATTACTTTTTTTTTTGAAACACAGTCTTGCTCTGTCACGCAGGCTGGGGTGTAGTGGTGCGTTGTCAGCTCACTGCAACCTCTGCCTACCGCATTCAAGCAATTTTCCTGCCTCAGCCTCCTGAGTAGCTGGGATTACAGATGTGTGTCACAACATCCAGCTAAATTTTGTATTTTTTTTAGTAGAGATGGGGTTTCACCATGTTGGCAAGGCTGGTCTCGAACTCCCGACCTCTGGTGATCCACCCACCTGGGCCTCCCAAACTGCTGTGATTATAAGCCTGAACCACTGTGCCCAGCCTTGCTACTATTTTTTTGAAAGGCACCTGTCTGCTATTGAATATAATTATTTTAAATAAGCTGTTATATGTAAGATCAATTAAGAATATGAAAATTAAAAGCTTTTCTTATCTTCAGTAACCAATAAAAAAGTATAAAAAAAGTCTGAGATGCTAAGAAAGAATATTGAATTATATGAAATGCTGAATAAAAACCACAAAAAAAGGAAAATGAATGGAAGACAAAAATGGAAACAAGGGCAGCGCAAAAACGAGAAGACAGTAACAAACATGGTGAATATTCATCCAACTGTATCAATAATCACTTTGTAAAAGTGTCAAAATCTAATTCAGAACAATCATAATCAGAATATCAATATAAGTGTCAGTTAATTTATGAATTAATTTCAATATTGCTTTCATTTGTATATGAATAAAATGTAAATTTAAAACTCTGGATGAACTTTTTCAGTAAGTGTAAATAAGTCTACTATGTGTATAAGAGTTTAGATAGAGATATTATTATTTCTTTGAGATCCTACTTAAGTCTTTGATTCATTGACATGCTCTGGATGTCCCCAACAAGACTACTGCAGACGTTACATATTCACCAATCAGACCTTCCCTTTAATGATACAAAGGCCAGCTCGCTTGTCCATTTTTCTCTGTGAGTCTGGTGCACGTTGCTCCTTACTCAGCTTCACACTGACAACTACATCCATATAGGCGGTGATACAGTAATGATGGAGTAACTGCAGGAAGAATGAAACAAAATGTTGTGGTAAAACTTATGGGGATTGGACATGGCTTATCACATGTAAAAACAGATGATTTATCTGGAAGGATGGATTGCAAGACAGTGCACATCAAACAATGAAGGACAGTGACATCCGAGAGAGGCAAAACAATGAGGGTTTACTGTTGCTTCAGGTTACTGCTTGGGGAGAGTTTCCAGGCTGTGGTGTAACACGGACTCTGGAATACAGTCGGAGTTGAGAAGATAGAACTGACTGGAGAAAGAGGTGGCTGAATTTCATGAGGCGGGAGCACTCAGGCCAACACCCATGCAGGCTGGACTGTGGTGCCATCATTACTCCACTCAGACATGGTTCACAGGCGTACTGGAACAGTACAGAAACAAAAAGCAAAGATACAAAGAAAAGGAATTTAAATGAATTCTTTAATAAAGAATAATTTACCTTTATGCTTTCATCTCATTTCTGACTACAAAAACACAAAGTTTTCCATGACTCAGTGATCCTGCATCAAGCCCAAGGATGAAGGTTATTTTTAGAAATAAAGTAAATGGTGTGTCAGGTAGATTTAGTGACCCTGTGTGGACACCAACCTGCCTTTCCTATGTTATCCTGCTAGTTGTGGCTGGTAAAATCACTACATTATGAAATAATTAAAGTACAATTGTCTACTTATAAGAGAACATTTCTCACCAAAAGGAGAAGCCAATAAAGGTTTCTTCCTTCACTGATTTTCCTTAAAAAAATCTCCAGTTTCCTTTGCACTTCAAAACTATTTTTTTTCTCTGTTCGTCACTCCATGAATGCCACAGGCTATGTAGTTTGCATGAAGTATAGAGTAGCTCTTTAGACACAGTGAAATTATGTTAAATTGTAACCCAGTATAGCATTCTCCTAAAAATTACCTGTGTATTTTTTCTCTTTCTCACTGTTCACCTCTTGCTTAGCTCCTTAGAAAGGCAAATTTAACCTTTTCCTTCCTTCGTTTCCACCAGTGAAACAACCTGCAAGGACTGCCAGCTTATCTAAGTATGTTTCCTTAGAAAGTCTAAGGACCAAATGTTGAACTGAAGCGGCACCATCCAGAATTCTCCCTCACAGGGAGACTGTCTCAAGACAAGAGTTAATCCACATTCCGACTCTGTCCTCAATGACACTGGTCAGACTAACCAATGACCTCTTAGCTAAGTTTTACAGCAAGTCACATAGACCCCGCACCTCCATGTTCCTTGCACGCCCTGCATAAGAAAGTTTCTCTTCTTAAAACCCTGCTTTCTTCCCAGAAAACTGAAGCGGCTCCATTAGGTACGAACCTGGTTCTTCTCCATTGCTAAACTGTGAAATAAAGTCACTTTCTTTTTACCACCCTCATGCTTGTTATTTGATAGTGTCAGTGACAAGTGGCCAAACCTGTGTTTGGTAACAAATTTGGTGGCCATTATGGGGAGCATTATGTGCTCTGGGCAACCCAAGCCTGTGAGCCTGGTTTTGCTACCAAGGCGGAGGGTTACCTGTGAGTACCAGCAGCTGAAGGCTAGCGGACCCCACAGCAGGAATGTTAGGGAACTTCCAAGTGGCTGCTGAAAATCTTTCATTTCCTCGACCCTCCCTTTCACTTCCTCGCACAACTTCTGCAGCCATCGACACTTTGCTGGTACAAAGAATGTGATCTCTGAAGAAGCTGGCAACCCTTGCAACCAAGGGAGCTGGTCGGATTGCACCCAGCTTTCCCGTGTCTTCTGGGGTGTCGCTGGGGCTCTGCTGTTTCGTCTTGTCCACTAACGGGACTATCATTTGAGTGTTTGATGGATTTGAATTTGTGGCACCCCTGGGCATCGCTCCACTTGGTTTCAGATACCTGTGGAACTGTTTTGAACAGAGGAAAGAAATTCAGGATTCTACCCAGCCCTTAACTGGGGTTTGTTTGGAAGCTCACCATTTGTTTGTAAGTGTGAGTGTTTGACCTTTGAGTGTGGGCCCTGGTATCTTCCTATCCTTTTCACTTTCAACTTCGTCTTCCTGATTATCTTGGAAGCCACCTACAGCCTTACTCATCTCAGTCAAAGGTACCCCTAGCTCTCTCCAGCTGTAAAGTTTCATTTGCCCATGACTTGCAGAGGTGTGAGGGATTCGTCTCACACTGCGCATGTCCAGGGTACTGGGGCTCTCCCTGATGGGATGTCAGCAAGAGTGGTGGGGGTATCAACCCTATACCATGCAGCAGCTAGAAGGTTCACAAACCTCCTTTTCTATCTTCTACTCTTTAGCTCCTTTGCAGAGGCCTGGCAGGAACTTAATATTCTCATTCTCTTCTGGATTTCAGCTGGCTACTTACTAAGACCTACTTTTGTGAACATTTTAAACAGAGAGGCAAACTATAGCAAGAAAACTTGAGAGCTCAAATGGTTAACTGCAGCTATTAAGTGAAGCAGAGTCATCAAAACCTCTTTCTTCCTCTATTTTCTTTCCCCCTGCTTCAGATTAGCTGTTACTAAGCTGTTGGTGCTGTGATAAGACACATTATTGATGGACTAATTAGAAAGTAAACACAGGAAATTTGTTTAAAACTGAAGGAGAAAAAAAAGGTAAAAGATGCTTTTTAAAAAACAAAACTGCCATAAAGATTGCTTTACTCAAATTTTGGTTGACAGTTTTCATAGATTATATATTGGAGAAAACAGAATTCATCCATGGAAACAGGATCCAGTTTTGTCAGACAATAACGTGTATCCAGCTATTTTTTATAAAATACTGAGTGTGCACTGTTACTTTACGGTTGGAATCCCAACATAAAAGCTATGAGACCTTTGCTTGTGCGTATATACCTGTTTAGACATGTTTGTGTGTATGTACATATGTAGACATGTTTGTATGTACATATATAGACATGTTTGTGTGTATGTACATATGTAGACATGTTTGCGCATGTACATATGTAGATATGTGTGTATGTACATATGTAGACATGTTTGGGTGTCTGTACATATGTAGACGTGTTTGTATGTACATATGAAGATGTGTTTGTGTATGTACATATGTATATATGCCTGTGTGTATGTACATTTGTAGATGTTTGTATGTATGTACATATGTAGACATGTTTGTATGTACGTATATAGACATGTTTGTGTGTATGTACATATGTAGATATGTGTGTATTTACATATGTAGATGTGTGTACACATGTAGACATTTTTGCGTGTATGAACATATGTAGACATGTTTGTATATGTACATATGTAGACATGTTTGTGTATATATACATATGTAGACGTCTGTATGTACATATGTAGACGTGTTTGTATGTACATATGTAGATGTTTGCATGTATGTACATATGTAGACATGTTTGTGTGTATGTACATATGTAGATATGTTTGTGTGTATGTACATATGTAGACATGTTTGTCTGTTACATCTAGCCTGCTACCAAATTGACTTACAAGTAAATAAGTGCTCATATATTAGGAAGCTTTTCAAGTTCACATAAATTTAGTAATCATTGACAAATAAAACTGGTGTTAAGATTATTGGTGACATAATATTAGAAATGTCTTCAAAATGATCAACATATTTTTATCTGAGTTTACTGAACAAATGGTTTTGTATTTACCTCTATCTATACATTAAGGTGTCAGGATATGACATAAAGGCTATAAGACCATAAACCCAGCCAAAAACAGAATAATTTTTGTTTCTGTGATGTTATAGATGAGTTAGACTCATTTAATATTACTAGTTCAATGAAAACAGTTAAATCTTCTGTGCTATTAACAAAATGCACATATATTGAACTTTAAGGTTCCTACTTAGGTAAAACACCTTATGTCCACAGACTTTAAAAATGGGTACTAGGGACATAACTAAATAATTACTACTTTTGGATAATCTCCCAGTTTTCAAAAGTACTCTAGGTAAACTGTTAAAATGAAAAAACTGAGTACCCGTCAATGACATCAATGCTTCTATGTGCAATTTTTGTATAATTTAAAATCTTAAAATCATTTTGGATGCTTACTGGATGTCTGGGTCAATTCCAATTAAGAAAGGGTTATTACACAGAGAAAACTGTTCTAAAAATTGTGAAATGTTTCTCATCTATACAATACTAATATCTGATAGTTCAGGATTTTTTACCTAGGTTTCTATAAAATGTGCCAAAGAAGAGGTGTCCTTATTGAGAAAAAGAATTATTTTGTCTAATTCAAAAGTTTTTAAAAAGTTGATTCAAATTATGAGTTTGAAAAGGTTATTTATGAAACAAACTAGAAAGGAAGCAGTAAATGGTGAAGAGAGATGTGAAGAAAGATACAGACAAGAATATGTAGTTTTGGTAAGGAAGGTCATCAAGAAAAAAGAGTAATTTTATATGAGAAAGAATCTTGCATGGTAAATTATTCTCCTAAAGGAAAATGACTGGTTATTTAAGAAACAGGTTCTTATTACAAGGTTAATCTAGAAAAAGAAAATCAAAAATAATTTTAAAAAGGAACAGGTACCATAGGACAAATATACAGTCCAAGTATGTGACAGATGGTCTGTGTAAGTCATGATAAGGCTCGTGAAGGGGAATTTATAAAAGGAATTTTGTATGTAATCAAGTTAGGTATAATTCAAAAGGAATTGTTTATAATGGTCTTTCTAAAGAATGGTCCCCTATATTAAACCAATATTTTCTTAAGGTATCAATTTGCTCTTAATAAAATGACAAGAAATTTTGATTTTCTATTCCATAATCGATTTCTTTTGAAAACTTCTGAGATTCATATCTCAAATGTTCAATTGTTGTCTTGCTACTATCAGCTTTTTCTCCCTTTGATGTGGCCTGGGATAACTGTATCTTTCAGCTTCCTCTCAGCTCCTGTAACTTTTCTTAGTTCTAAATGTGGCCTGATGCTGAAATATTTTGTCTTAGAAGTCTATAAAAGCAGTGTTTTCTGGCAGGATAACTTGATTCTATATTCCTGGGGTTTTTTTTTTGTTTGTTTTGTTTTGTTTTTTTTTTTTTGGTGTGTCTAAATTTTCACTGTCATCAGGAAAGTTACCATGCAGCTACTAAGAGTCATCTATTTCCCAGTTCTACGCATAACCTTGTACACACTCTTCCCATGTTTGACTAAATTCAAGCACTTTTTATTACAAGTTATACTTCCAGATTATCTAACCGGGCTTTCCCCTAAGGAGAGGCAGTCGCACTCAAAAGGGTTTTCCTTTGACTTTTTGGTAACTGCCTTAAGAAACAAGATTTTACATTTCATCAAGATAGTTCCTACGTTACCTTTATAAAGTGTTTAATTGGTTTTAAAAACCTATGAAATTTGAAAAGAGTAAGGTTTTTACACATGTGTAACTTTCTGCATTGCCTTTAAAGTCTTTCAATGATCACTTTGGTTAAATGAATAACTATTGTTTTACAAGGACCTGTAGTTTGCTTTTGATCAAATATTTTAAGCTTTCTAACATCTTTGACAGACATCTCCAAAATTGAATTCTGAATTAAGTCTCTGACTTATTGCTGGGGCTTATCAAAGCTAAAAAAATTAATCACTGTGAAGTGTATCACCACCTCCAACACCCTGAAAAAGTTCTTATCAGGTGCTATTAACTAATCTTTGTGGTGTTAAGGTACAAGGAATTGACTCCTGGATACATGTAGCTCCTCTAAAGAAGACAGACTCCTGCCAGCATCTAACATCTAACTCAAGTTAACCAAAGCCTCATCTTTAGACTCAAGCAAAGGCAATAATCAAAGTACACTGCTTTCATGCAACACAGGGACAGGCCTATATTATGGTTTATTCAATAATTTTGCTTCTATCTGAAATAGAAATATATGAAATATATAATTTATTTTGTGCCTTAATAATAAATAATTTAAATGTTTAGTTACCTTTAGGCTTCTTTTCCTGTCACTACTGGGTTTGGTAACAAAATGGTGCCAGGGTGAATACAACAGATGAGGGGCACCTTTTTCCTTAAAGCAGGATCTGTCAGTTCTGCTTACAGCACTGAAGCTCACAGACCCTGACTGCTGCCACACCTAGCAGAGCAAATGCCCATCTGTTATTACATATTCCCATACAATATCAGTGTTTTTGCTCTGCTGACTGCTCATGTCACACATCTTGAACAAGTGTTCCCAATCCTCACATGTTTTTTGACTAAAACAAAAATTAAAATCTAAAAAGAGCACAAGCATGAAAGCCTTTTGAGAATATTAAGATTGATGAAAAGGACAATAAATAAAAAATTGAAATACCCTTTTTACAAGCCAATGGCACAAAAATATTTTCTGATCCAGCACTCTATGTACACATTTTCTAAGTGGTATTTTTTGTATCTCTGAGAACTAAAACCAAATTTAATAATCACTCATCAAAAATAAGAAAATAATATCTAATAGAATAGGTGATCTGTAGAAAGACATGTCATGTACACATTTATGGAAGTCAGATGGAATGAATTATGGAGTCCAGCCATTGTCTAAATCTTTGTGTAAGGAGAAAGTAAGGCAACATCATGAAGTTCACACCTGCACAATTAAGAAGTGGTTGCTCCTTGTAATCAGACGTGAAGTGTTACTATACTGCTACACAAATCAATACCTTGTTAACCTTTCACATGTACAGAAACTGAGCCATATAATGGAAAGTTTCACACATCTTTTTAAGCATAAGAATCTGAGTCAATTTTGCCTTGTGGCTTCCAAAACAGTTTCTGTCCTTCTCCTTTTCAACCAGAGATATTTCAGAGAAAATTTGCAGAAAAACAAAAAACAGAGAATGTGTAACATCAGTCTTTTCTAATAAAAGTGATATTCACATTAAATTTAGGAAAGAGAAATATGAGAAAAGATTAAAATAATTAAAAGTGTTCATTGAAAAATAATTGTGAATCCATTTTTAAAACAGAGGAATAAACACCTTAAATATACAACACAAAAATTAAAATATGGTTTTAGATGATGCTTATGAGAGTAAAAAAGGAAAAATATTATACTCAAGTGTTAAACACATTTCAACAACAAATCATATCAAAACCAGGATAAATATTACAATGCAAGAAATAAAGTCTTAAGGTGTCACTGGCCAGCCTGCAAAATCAGTATTGAACAAGCTCAGCCTTATTCAAAACTGAATTCCTCACCTCACCAACAGAAAGGGCAGGAAGCTGCTGCCCTTGCACATGGAGACCCCATACAGTGGCTCTGAGCTCAGAGGCTCCCATGTGGCTCTGACTTTGGTGGGCACGGTCTGGAGGAGAAGGAACCTGTCACAGAGTCGTCTACACCAGTGCAGGAGGTTACTATGGCTGCATCTCAAGGTTTTCAACACTAATGGCTGTTGTTGAAAGTATTTATACATAAAGTGGGGAGTGGTGTTGGGGGATTGTCTAAGATTCACAAGGATATTAAGAGACTCAAGAGTTTACAGCAACAATTTAAGTTCTAAACCAGCCAGGTGCGGTGGCTCATGCTTGTAATCCCAGCACCTCAGGAGGCTGAGGTGGGCGGATTGCTTGAACTCAGGAGCTCGAGGTCAGCCTGCGCAACAAGACGAAACCCCATCGCTACAAAAAATACAAAAAAAAGTTTAACTGGGCAGAGTTGTACACTTGTGGTCCTAGCTACTTGGGAAAGTGAGGTGGGAGGACTGCTTGAGCCCAGAAGTCGAGGCTCCCGTGAGCTAAGACCTTGCCACTGCACTCCAGCCCAGGTATAAGAGCGAGATCCTGTCTCAAAAAAAATTAACATTTAATTTTTTTTTTTAAAGTTCTAAACCTACAGCTTTATTCAAGGTACAGCTGAAAGTACTTGTGTAGGTGCAAGGCATGCAGGTTGTTACAGTTTTTACTTCATTATGGAAAAGCACTGTGGTTAGAAGAAGAGGCTCTGGGCCAGGCACAGTGGCTTACACCTGCAATCCTGGCACCCTGGGAGACAAAGCAGGGAGGATTACCCGTGGCTAAGAGTTCTACACTAGCATGGGAAACATAGGAGGACCCGGTCTCTACCAAAAAAAAAAAAAATTAATTAACCAGGTATGGTGGCTTGTGCCTGTAGTCCTAGCTATTCAGGAGGATGAGAGGGGAAGATCATTTGATCCCAGTAGTTCAAACACAGAGTCTCCTCTACGATTGAGTCACTGTACCCTACCTGGACAACAGGACAAAGTCCTCTCTCTCTCTTAAAAAAGAAAAAATACAAAACAATCTTTGGAGAGAAAAGTATTGTCCTAAATAGACTCTCTTAATCATAAGACAGTGTAGGCTGAGTGTGGTGACTCACACTTGTAATCCCAACACTTTGGGAGGCCGAGGTGGGCAGATCACCTGAGGTCAGGAGTTCAAGACCAGCCTAGCCAATATGGTGAAACTCCATCTCTACTAAAAATACAAAAGAATTAGCCAGGTGTGGTGCCGCATACCTATAATCCCAGTTACTCGTGAGGCTGAGGCACAAGAATCGCTTGAACCCAGGAGGCGGAGGTTGCCGTGATCCATGATTGCGTCATAGCACTCCAGCCTGGGTGACAGAGTGAGACTCTGTATCAAAAAAAAAAAGAAAAAAAAGATAATAATAAGACTGTGAAATTTGCACAAAGATAGAAGAAACAACCAGTACCTTAAAAAATAAAAACAGAGCTAGAAAGCAGACATATACATATATAAAAATTAATTTATACATTGATGCATGGGGGAGAGATCAGTTTTTAATAAAATGTTCCAGGAAATTGAATATTCACAGGGAACAACCAAGATACGACCTTTGACCTCACATACACACAAAATCAATTCTAGTTGGTTCATAGGCTTAAATATAAAAATAATAAGAGTATTCAGAACACAATTTAGGAAAATATCTTCATGTCACAGGGTAGGGTGAGCTGTCTAACTAGACCTGAAAATTATTTAGCATGTCAGACAAGACACATTCTATATAGTCGAAGTCAGCAAAGACTGGGGCAGACAGTATCAAACTCAAGGTTCCTTTACACCTTTCCTACAGAAAGCTAAGACTCCAAAATGGAGCACAGGAGTGAAAATCGTGCTCACTTCTTGAGACGTCAGTGTGCACTGTAGGAAATGATAACATATAAAGCATGCAGTATATTATCAAGCCTATACTAACCCCTAAAAATTAATTTTCTAATAAATTGTGAGATATATCCTTCGTGTCAATTGTAACAGGTCATTACTTCATACACCAGAATGGAAGAACAAAACCACTAACAAACGAAGAAACTAATACTTTTATCACTTATAAATAAATCACATAGTAATAATATAAATACATTATAATTACTGGAAAAACTATTTTCAATGTGCATACATGTGGATATTTGTCTTGTGTCATTCCTATGATTACATGGGATGGAACAAACAAGAAAAACACATTGAAAAGGTTTTCCTAAATTTTCTCTCATTCAGATGTAACTCTCCTGAATCACTTGTCAATTCATCTTGCCCATAATTTTCCCCATATTATTATGACCTGTGCTAATCTGAAGCTTGGTGATGCTGCACTTCTTGTGAGATTCCTATGTTGCTCCTGTGAGTTTATCTTTCCAACCTTCTGAAACCCCTTATGCAAGATATGATGTTAATGATATGACCTGAAAATGTCAATGGAAGGTTTACAGACCAAGCTCATGTATATGTAAATGAGGACAATAACATTATGGTTGCCTTCTCGTCAATAGTGTTTTACACTGTCTAATTTAAGGTGCACCTGTGTTTCATAAACGTGAAAATGTGCCCTCTACGATGAGTGGAATACACTGTCCTCTGTGACTGCCAATTTCTCAGTGTTAGATTATGGGGGCTCACCAACTGTATTATTACCTGCTATTGAAGGAATATGCTTAAATATCATCACATAAGTTCACCAAGTGGATTTACATTCTACGTAGCTATTAGACACATTAGAGTTACTAGTGGAACACTAGAATTCTTATGTTATGCATGGAAATGTAGTTTTATGAACTATGGTTTAAGAAATCCACTGAGGAAGAAGATGGCAATTATGAAGAGTTACTTGAAAAATTCACTGGAGTGATAGCTTTCTAAAGACCTACAAAAAGCTGTATCTTGAAACTTTCCACTGCAGTCTTAGGAATATAATCAATGATCCTTGTAAGCTTTATTATAAACTCCATTTTTTCAGCTATAATATTTATGTAACTCTTTTTTCTTCATTCCCATTTGCCGTTTTAACCATATGGCTGGAGATCACAGAAATCACTTTATAATTAGTCACTGCAGACGTAGATGCATAATGGTCTTTATAAAATGTTTTAATCCGTCCCCTTGCTACTCTGGTCAGCCCTAATTTGAGTACTTGGATTTGGGGACTGGTTTTGGTGTTCCCTCAGGAATACACTGACAGAAGAAGAAACCATAAAGTATGAATTTCTGTATACCCAAAATTCAGTCAACCTCCTAAACGATGGGAGTTTCTTTATGTGTATGCAGAAACTCACATACAAAAACAAAAACTCGCAGAATTTAGGAGGTTGACTGAATTTTCCCCTACAGTTTTAAATTCCAGCAAGGCTAAATTAAATACACATAAAGTCATGTTCTCAAATATCCAAGACATTCTTCCACTGAACTCCAACTTCTAATCAGGTTAGAGTGTGGAGTCCAAGTGTTGGGTATTTGCCTCATGATCTGGTCTAGAATTTGGTTTCTTTTAAATGGCATCTCTTTTAGAATTGTGATATCCAGGCCAACCTCTAAGGAACTGTTGGTTTAAGGTATTGTGGGAAATCACATCTTCCATGCAGTTAGAGTGTCTCTGGGAACTCCCTGCTCAGCACTTTGTCATCTGCTTTCTCCACTCACTAGCATCCAACTGCAAAAATCCTGTTGTGTAAAAGATTCATATCCAGGTCTCTGTAAGTAAGGTGTGGCCTAAACCCATTTTTTAGAAACGTTTGTTGTAATCTGCTTACCTGCTACCTTGGTGGCTTTCGGGTTGGCTGTGGGCAACAGAATGCATGGTCCCAAACAATTCCTGATGGAGTCTGTAGAATGAAAAGAACTAAATTAGGACATATATTTCTGAAAGGTTTGAAGGTACAGTTGTCTTTCGATTACTTGAAGAAGAAATCCCTGTACCAAGAGAACACTATCCTGAACGCAGAAATATGATTTATGTTCCCTGTCACTGAAATTTCTAATTCTTGGCTTCTAATCTGAGTCATAGCTCCCAAAAATGCTTCAATGGGATCCTGAATATACACTGCTCAATGATGTCTGCACATGGGGCTTTCTGGATATGTGAAGGAAAGGCAGCTTTTTCTGAACAAGTGGTTGCTGACACTCCAACTGGTGACTGGGCAACAGAGAAGGAGAAAAAGGATGACAGTCTCTAAAGCTTGATGGTGCCTTCCCGAAGCAGGTGTACCTGGGTTTGGAAAGGTGACTAGATAAAAAATGCTCGTTTTCTATTCTCTCCCTATGTACCCATTCATCTCTGGAAGCCAAAGATTGTTGCTTATGTCTTTGTTTTCTTTTTAAAGATATAATAATTTTAGAAAACAGATTTTGAAATAATTGCAGATTTACAAAAAGATACACAGGTAGAACAGACAGTTTCATATACCCTTCAGCTAACTAAAATGTTACTATAATAACTATAGTATATTCATGAAAACTAAGAATTTCACTATGTTTCAAAACTATTAACTGATCTACAGATTTCCTTCATATTTTACCAGAGTTTCTAATAATGATATATTTATCTGTTCTAAGACCTAATCTAGAATACCGCATTGCAATTACTGTCAGGTATATTACTTAAGACTTGGTGCATAACAGACTACTATACATCTTAGTGGTTCAAAACCACACACATATTATTCACAGTTTCTCTGGGTCTTCAGTCCAGATGTAGGTGATGGCCCAGGCTAAGGCTCAGCTGGGGAAGGGTCTCCTTCCAAGCTCATGTAACCATTCTTAGGATTAACCTCTCTGACCTCATCAAGAAGAATTCATCAGTGAATTATCATAATCATTTTAAAAAATTAATACTAATTTATTACAAATTATTCCAAAAAAGTGGAGAAAACATGATTTCCCATTGTATACTGAGTTAGTTTACCCTGATACTGCAGCCAGACAAAGACACTTCAAATAGGGAAAATGAAGAACAATATACCTTATGAATACAGGGACAAAAATCATCAAGGAAATATTAGTAAAACAAAGCAGAAACATGTAAAAAGTATTGTATGCTATATCAAGGGTATTTACCTCAGGAAAGCAAAATTTGGTTCAACATACAACTAGTGCTATGCACTGTATTCATATAATAAAGAACAAAAACCACATAATCATCTCAGAAGATGCATAGGCACTTGAGAATTTTCCAACTCCTTATGAGAAAAATATGCAGCAAATGACGCAGATAAGGGAACTGTCTCCCTTTTAAAGGGGATCCGTGAAAAACTAAAGTATCATCATAAGTTATCTGAAACGTTCACTAATTTCTCCAAGATTAGAAATAAGACACGGATTTCCACTCTTGACACTTGTTTTCAACATTGTACTAGAGGATACAGAAATGACAGTTAGTCTAGAAAAATAAATATAAGGCTTCGAGGATGGAAAGGAAGTCAAACTCTGTTGGCATATGACATGATCTTATGTATAAAACTTCTAAAGGACTCAATCAAATATGTTTAGAATTTAGAAATGAGTTCAACAAACTTGCAGTATACAAGGTGAAGATATAAAATCCTCTGAATTTCTATATGCTAGCAATTAATAATCTAAAACAAAAAACTCAGAATGTTCCATTTGAGATGACATCAAAAATAAGTTTATCAAATTAAGTATAAGATATATACACAAAAACTATAGAAAATATTTTGAAAAAAAACGGAAAAAACTTTGACTATTCACTGCTTATAAAGGCTAATGTTGTCAGGCTGGCAATATTCTCCAAAGGGATCTATAGATTTAATGCAACCTCTATCGAAATCCCAGGTGACACTCCCTTCCTCTAAATTCACAAAGCTTATCGAAAGTTCATATATAATGCAATAGACCCAGAGTAGCCTAAATTATTTTGAGAAAGAAAAAAAAAGTTGGCATGGAGGATACACACTTCCTGACTTCAAAACTCACTGCAAAGTAATACTAATCAAGATTTATAGTACTGGTATAAGAATATACATGTTGATCAATGTAATAGAATATAAGGCTCAAAAATGAATACATACATTTATAGTGAAATAATTTTATAATGTCACCAAATAAATTATATATGGATAAATATTTCTAATAAAATATTTCTAAGCAAGTGCATATTCCATGCAAGTCGAACTCCTGCCTCACACTGAAAATGTAAGTGACTCAAAAGGATCATATATCTATATATAATAGCTAAACAGGCCCAAAATGTAGAAAATAACACAGAAATACATCTTCGTGGTCTTAGGTTAAACAATCTTTTCTAAGATATGATGCCGAAAGCAAAAGGGAAGAAGAAAAATCAGGCATATTAAACCTCATTAGAATGTGAAACTTTTCTGATTCACACTGCACCAACAAAAATAAAGACATCCAAAGAATGGGAGCAAATATTTGCAAACAAAAGCAAATATTGGCAAATGAAACCTAATTAAACTTAAGGGCTTCTGCGCAGCAAAAGAAAACTATCTAAAGAATGAACAGACAACCTACAGAATGGGAGAAAAGTTTTGCAACCTATGCATATGACCAAAGTATAATATGCAGCATCTATAAGGAACTTAAACAAATGTTCAAGAAAAAAAAAACCAACTCCATAAAAAAAGAGGGCAAAGGACACGAACAGACACTTTCAAAAGAATATATATATGTGGCTAACAATCATATGAAGAAAAGCTCAACCTCACCGATCCTGAAAGAAATGCAATTAAAAATCACAATGTGATACCATCTAACACCAGTCAGAATGGCTATTACTAAATAGTCAAGAAATACATACTGGCAAGGTTGTGGAAAAAGGAATTACTTACACGCCGTCAATGGACGTCTAAATTAGTTCAACCATTGTGGAAGGCAGTGTGGAGACTACAAGAAGACCTAAAAACAGAAATATCATTTAACCCAGCAATCTTATTACTGAGCATATACCCAAAGAAATAAAAAGTGTCCTGTGAAGACGACACACGCATGCATAGGTTCATTGCAGCACTATTCACAATAGCAAGAATGTGGAATCCACCTAAATGCCCATCAATGGTGGACTGCATAAAGAAAATGTGGAACATACACACCACGGAATACTATGCAGCCATAAAAAGTATCATGTCTTTAACACGAAAATGGATGGCGCTGGAGGCTATTATCCTTAGCAAACTAATGCAGGAACAGAAAACCAAATACCATGTTTTTTCCCTTATAAGTGGGAGGTAAATGACAAGAACATAAAAACACACAGTGGGGAACAACACACACTGAGGTTTATCAGAGGGTGGGAGGCGAGAGAGGATCAGAAAAGATAACTAAGGGGTACTAGGCTTTAGTACATTGGTGATGAAATAATCTACAACAAACCACCATGACACAAGTTTACCTATGTAACGAATGTGCACATGTACCCTTAAACTTAAGTTAAATTAAAAAGCAAGTATTTGCAAGTTTTATAGGTGATAACGGTCTATTGTTAATAATATACAGCAACATCTTAAGAGCTCAAAAATAAAAAGGCATATATCTCAATCAAAAATGGAAATTATTCAAATACCCAATTCTCCATAAAAGCTACAGTCATATCCGAATCACAGGAAAAGACACTCAATGCCTTCTGCCATTATGAGGCAGGAGACTGGCAAGTTGTTTTCTAGTCACAATCCTGCTGATCAAAATAAGATCTGGTCTAGACAGCATCTAGTGAAGAAACCGGCAAAAGAAGACAAAGGGATCCCTGGTTGTCCTCACTGCTCACCGGCATGAGACATTCCCTCCAGCGCATGACTGTTTACAAATTCCATGCCAACAACCAGGAATTTACCACCTCTTTCCATGGCAACAACCCAGAAGTTACTGCTCCTGTCCTGGAAAGTTCTGAATCACCTGCCATTAAGTTTCATTGGTTCACCCCTCAACTTCCATGTAATTGAAAGTATTTTACCTTAGTGTAAAGATAGTTAATAAGAGCCCATAGGTTACCAACTGATGCAACGCCTATGAGTTAGCCCTAGTGTTAAAGGAGCAGTACTGTTCAATAAAAGACTGCCATCTATCACCACTGGCTTGCCCGTAAATACTTTCCTGGGCAAAGCCAAGACCCCTGCCAGTTGAAGCCCCAAATTTGGGGCTCACCTGTCCTGCAACAATAGGGGATGCGAAGTCTAAAAAAACATGATATATACTTCAAAAATCTAAAAGGTATATTTCTATGTGAAAAAATACAAGTTGGAAAAGGCAAAATACTGTGTAATTCTACCTATATGACTCTCTAGAAAAGGAAAAAAGTATAGTGATAGCAAAGAGTCTGGTGGTAAGGGGGGGCTTGCGAGAGAGAAAGGTGCAATCAGTGAAATACAGGAGGTTTCTTTGGGGCAGTGAAATCACTCTCTCTGATACTGTATTGGTGGATACATAATAATGTTGTCTGAATCCTGAAGAACTTTATAACACAAAGAGTGTACTAAATTATGCAAATTTAAAAACCTTACTTTGTAGGTAGAGGGTTTACAAGGAGGAATATCTCCAAAAGTAATATAACTATGTTCTGAATTTATGGAATAACCTCACTAAAGAATGTGGGGGAAAGCAATGGGCCTAAGTAACTTGGGTAATAAGTGGACATGCCAAGGCTAAAAGCCAAAGTATTTATACCTAAGTGCTGTACTTTACTTGGTAAAATTGTTTCCCATTGGGGTATAAGTTACCTGTTCTGAAACCACTGTGCATGTATGTTCAGGCAGTATGATTACGAGACCAGCATCAAATTCTTCACAAGGAGAGTAAGAGACTACACACATCATTCATGTGGTGCTGGATTAGATCATATGGTATTGGAAACATTAGCAGAAATTACACAATTATACAGTTAGCCTGGAGTACAATTAAATACAGAGTTGCCTGGAGCACCTAGTAGTGGATAAAGAAAATGCTGAACAACAACAAAACCAACCAACCATACAACACTGAACCTTAATTATGTGGGTATTTCAAAATTATATCAGGGACAACTAAAAAACCTTCCAATAGTCAACCATGCAACAATCTGAACAATCAAATAAATTAGCATATGTAAAGTATAAAATTAATATCCATGTTCAGATGATGATATCAATAATTTATGTATAAATGAATAAATATGTAATAGAATAGACACATGTTTATGGTTGAGGGTTCAAATAAATTTGTAGACATTCTGCCAATAAGAAGGTAGATCATACATCCCCACATTTTTTTTAGTTTGAGATAGAGTGTGGAGTCTCGCTCTGTTGCACAGGCTGGAGTGTAGTGGCATGATCTCAGCTCACCTCAACCTCTGCCTTCCAGGGTCAAGTGATTCTCCTGCCTCAGCCTCCGGAGTAGCTGGGAGTACAGGCACGTGCACTGTGCCTAGCTAATTTTTGTATCTTTAGAGGTTTCGCCATGTTAGCCACGCTGGTCTCGAACTCCTGACCTCAGGTGATCCACCTGCCTCAGCCTCCCACAGTGCTGGGATTATAGGCATGAGCCATCGTGCTTGGCCCATGACTCCCCACTTCTTAAATGTGTGTTGTGTTAGTGACTTTGTTCTGAAACATTCCATGGGGAAAAGGAAAAATAATAATAATTTCACACTGTGTGATAATTTGATAAAAATGACTTCATCTAGTTGATTAAATTAACATTAAAAATGATAAAGCCTGTTGAGAGCCTGTGTCCTTGGTATGATGTGAGGAGAATGGCACATTTCCTCTGTCATCTTCCTCTCCCAAACCCACAAATCTAGTCTTATCATGAAAAAAACCTCAGAGAAATCCCACATTAGGAATGTCAATGTAATCAAAAACTAGAAAATTCTAAGAAACTGTGACAGTCAGAGAAGTCTAAGGAGACATGATACCCAACCGTGCTGAGGTATCCTGGGTGAGATCCTGGAACAGAAATTAAAGATTAAGTGAAACATAAGAAAATCTGAATCAAGTATGAAGAGTAGTTAATGATACTGTTTAAAATTGGTTAATTCTGACAAATGTCCTACATTAAGAAGTTAATAAAAAGAACAACTGTAGTGGGATATATGGAAAATCTATATACTACATTTAAAACAATTCTGTAAACCCCAAACGATTCTTAAATGTATAAGGCTTCTTTTTATTTAAAGTCACTGCTGACCTTATAAAATAGAACATGAGCAATGTGTTCATGGCCGTTAATGGATCTCCTTAGCTTAATCATCTTCCTTAATCCCTTAAGGTCGCCATGACTGTGAAATTATTTGCTACCCTCTAATTTGTGTTTGTTATATTTATCTCTGTTTATATTTCTAACATCCATAATGTTTAGTTCTTCTTGTCTGCAAACTTAGATGACAGGTGTTTAATGTATACATGTCCCTAGTTTAATCATGACAAATCATGAGACAAATCCATATTGTGGGACATCTTACAAAATACAAAATATCTGACCTGTACATTTCAAAAGGGTCAAGGTCAAGAAAAATAAGTGGAGACTATGAAACTTGCAGATTGGAGAAGACCGAATGTGTCAGTTAGACCCTACAACGGTGCCCAGTGATCCCCACCTGCAAGAAATACCTTTGCTTTGTTGAGTTGCTTCCTCATGTCTCATGTGACCAGCACATGTGAACTCAACTTTTTGCCAACTCGGAGCTCTCCTAGGCAGTGGCTACCTTGGTGGGAATGGAGTGGACACAGGTCTGACAAGTGCCACAAGGGTGTCTGACAGTGTAAACAAATATCCTGTGAGAAGGATGCTGCGTCAAAGACTTATGCTTCGGGGTATCCAACAGGATAAATAAGTATCCCATTGAGAGGCACACTGTAAACATCCAGGACCCAGTTTCCAGCAGACTGCTGCTCTCTGAAGGCAGAAAATTCTGTTATCTTGAGACTTTTTGCCTTAATCTTAGAAATATAAGCAGAGATTATTCTAAGTTGCTTTCCAAATCTGATTCTTCATCCAGATCAACAACATACTTATCTCTTTCTCCCTCCCCTTTTATCCTTCATATCCCATGAATGAGGATCACGTGAATCTCACTGTAAGCAGGGAATGGAGATGCACGTGCATTGCAGTTTTCATGGAATGCTTTGCTCTGACCACTTGTTACTCTTGTCAGCTCCACTTGTTGATACTCAGAAAATGAAACAGGTTTTGGTGTTCCCCAAAGAGTGCACTGAATGAACAAGAAACTCACATAGCGTATAATTTAGAATATGTAGAGCATATTTGCACTGAGAGTTTCAGCTTCTACTAGGGCTGAATTGAGTGAACAGGAAGCCCTAATCTCCAGTAGAGGAATCATACACCCTTTATTCAGACTAGAGGGCGGAGACAGCGTTGGGTTCTTGCCTAAGGACATGGTCAGATGATGGGGTGTTTTCAGTGGCATCTTTCTGAGAATTCTGGTGGCCAATCCAGACTCAATACAAATCATATTTTCCACACTATCATAGTAATGTTTGCGAGCTTAGTGCTCAGCACTGTGTCCTCTGTGCCTGGGACATCATGGTAGCAGAGTTTCATGTCTATCACTTTTCCAGTCTTAACCCTGAGCACTCAGAGTTCATCGACCCTCTTGCCACCTAGAGATGAGTCTGTCCTTCTACAATCTACTTCTCTCTCCTTCCTGGCTTGCCACTTGGTGATTTTTTTTTTCCCTCAAGAATTTAGTCATGGATGATCTTCACAGTACACATCATAATAGACCAGATGTGTGCATTGAAATGAAGAGGAAAATGGGATTGTACAAGTCACTTACTTTATAGAAACTCCTGTTATAATAAAAAGAGCAAATCTCCATGACTTAAGATCACCAATTTAAATGAAACTGTCCTTTCCTATGGGGTGAATTGTAAGATTAGAGGCGTAAGAAGCTTTACTGAATTATAAATGCCCCAAATAATAGCACCTGAATTACTGCTACAATCTTCTGAGAAGTGAGAAATATGGTCAAGGTCAGCTGCGTCTCTCACTCTAGGTATCCAGGACCCAGGAGCTTGTTTTCTCGCTGAAGCTATGAGTATGGTATGGAGAATGTAGCCCGTGATCATGGTCTGAAAACACAAGAGTCTTGACTTTGCAGATGTCCTTGGGAGTGTACTATGCAGTGCCATGGCTTAGTATGCTTTGTGGGCATGGCTTCCGGAACATCCCTGGTGCTCCTCCATAAAGTGGTGTGGTCTGTGAACAGGGAGCTGTGTTGGGGAAGAGGGGACAGTCCCCTTGCTGTGGGGTTCTTTGTTTAGCCAGCACATCTGCAGTCAGCACTCAGCTTGTGTCCATCTCTTAGATCACAGGAAGGTAGGCTGGGGTATGTTGTACTTGCTGTTCGTTCCTTTTTTCTATTAGGCTATTTCCACCTCTGCACAACACACTCTGTATCACTAACATGCCTCACCTTCATACATCTGATGTCTAAAGGTTCATTTCCACATCTTTTTGAGCAGGAATTAACCTACAGCTCCATGATTATAAACTTCTCTCATATCTAGTTAACTTTCTTCCAGGATAATGTCTACTCTGTGGCTTTTGGGCTTGTCACTTGAAATGATTTCATTGTGTCCCCACCCAAATCTCACCTGAAATTGTAATAATCCCCATGTGTCAAGGGCAGGGCCAGGTAAAGAAAATGGAATGATGGGAACAGTTTTCCCCATACTCTTCTCATGGTAGTAAATAAGTCTCACAAGATTTGATGGTTTTATAAATGGGAGTTCCCCTGCACAAGTTCTCCTGTCTGCCACTATGTAGGATGTGACTTTGCTCCTCATTCGCCTTCTGCCATGATGGTGAGGCCTCCCTGACCATGTGAAACTGTGAGTCAATTAAACCTCTTTCCTTTATAAATTACCCAGTCTTAGGTATGTCTTTATTAGCATCGTGAGAACAGATTAATATACCAAAGGACAATATAGATCCATGACGTGAGTGTCAACAGAATGTGTGGTCCCATAAATTTGTGATGGAGTCTGCATGATGAAGAAAACTGAATTATCACAGTGTTTTCTCAAAGGCTTAAGGCATCGTATTCTTGCAAAACTTGGGAAAAAAAGGAATCTGTACTAAGAAAACACGCTTAATGCAGAAATATGTATGTTCCCCATCACTGGTGTTTCTCAGTCTTCTCTTCTAATGCCTGGAAGTCATGTCTTCTAAAATGTCTTTATACTGAGATCCTACAAAGACACTGCCAGAAAGTGCCTGCAAACAGGGCCTTCTAACATATGTGAGAAAGGCATCTTTCCTTGGAAAAGTGGTTACGAACACAGGAATTGGTAACTGGATAATGGTGTGATTGGAAGAAGAAAATGGATGCGTGTCCCTGAAGCCTGACGGTGTCTTTCTGAAGCAGGTGCCCTGCGTAGGAATGGGGTATAATAAGGCAAGCTACTTTGCCATAGTCTCCCTACATCTCCATTCATCCTCTGATATGTGGCTTTACTGTGGTTTAAATCTGTCTCTGTTATTGTTGTTTTATTTTTTGGTACCTGAATATTACATTTTAAGAAATGCTTTCATCATAGTTTTAGTTTTACAGAAAGTAGTAAAGATAATAGAGTTTCATATATCCTACAGCTTCCTGAAATGTGAACACCTTATATCACCATAGCATATTTATGAAAACTCAGAAATTGACGGTGGTACAAAACTATTAACTGAAATAGATTTTCTTCATATTTTACCAGGTTTTCCACTAATGTCATTTTTCTGTTCAAGGATCTAATAGAAGATACCACATTATATTTACTGTCAGGCATATTACCGATTGATCGTTGTATAACATAGTACTACACAGTTCAGACTTTCAAACCCAGCCCTACATAGTACTTACAGTTTCTCTGGGTCAGATACCTGGCAGAGAGTTCAACGGAAGGCTCACCTGACAAAGGATCCCCTTCCAAGCTCCTAGAATTCTTGTAAGGATTCAATTTCTGTCCAGGTCAAGATGACTTCACTGCTGTGTTATTCAAAGCCTTTCAGCATTAATAACAATCAATAAAATCAGACGAGTAGAGAACTTTTCCCAATGCACTGTATGAAGCCAGTGTTCCCTGACACCACAGCTAGACAAAGACATTTCCCGAAAGGAAAATTACAGACCAATATGAAATAGGTAAAAAGTATCAAGGAAGTACTATCAAAATTAACTAGTAACATATAAAAAGGATTATACACTAGGAGCAAAACGATTTACCCTTGCAATGTAAGTTTGGTTAAACATACAAAAACAACTGGTGTTATAAACTATAGTAATAGAATTTTTTAAAAAGACTCATGGTCACTTCTAAAGATGCAGAATAGGTATTTGACAAATTCCAAACCCATTCATGATAAAAGCTCTGGGAAAATTAGGCATAGAAGAAAACTTGCTAAACCTACAAAGAGCATCCACGGAAAACTCACATAATGTAAGGAAAGACAAACAAGCCAACAGAATAGAGTTGAGCACGCCAAAATCCATCTTTATATATAGGGCAAACTTATTTTCAAGGTTGAAAAATTGATTCAAGATGAAAAAGTAGTTTCTCAACAAATGCTGCTGGGAGAAAGGGATATCCACATGGAAGTTTAACTCTTTCCTGTACCATATATGTATTTGACTCAAAATAGAATACGTGGCTAACTGTAAGAGCTAAAACTAAAAATCCCACAGAAAGGAACACAGGAATAGGTTTTCATGGCCTTATGTGAAACAATGGATTCTAACATGTGACACAAAAGTGCAAGTGACAGAAAAAAAATAGATGCATTGAACTACTCTGGGGCCAAACCCTACCTCAAGTACACCCCTTGTCAGCAGAAAGAAGTTAGAATGGTCTTTGGCCTTTTCCCAACTCTGTACCTCACACCTTAAGAATAAGATGCAATGAAACTCAGAAGGGGAAATTGAAATCTCGTTTGCAAAAACAGTAATTGAGAAAATTACGACAGGGAGAGAGATAATGACCTAAGTGACTTCATCTTGCATTCAATCTCCAAGCAGCCCTTGTTTATTCCTGGGCAAAAACAAAACCCACTTTGGAAGAAATTTACTTTGTAGCTTAATTTTGAAACAAAGATAATAACAGCTCCTCCCTGAAACAAAACCACTCATTGTTTGGGGACCACAATCACCTTTGTAAAACTAACAAATTAACCACCGTATGAGAAAGCATGGCTCCAGAGTCATACAATCAGAAGCCACAAGATTAATTAACTCCCCAATGGCTCCTATACATAACATTACTATTGTAAAACCTAAGGTTGGTGTTTGAGGTATTTCTCATAACTTGCATTCTGACAGATCAGTGGGTGCCACCCAAACCAGTAAACTGGCTCATCTGGATATGTGGCCCCCACCCAGGAGCTGAGTCAGCAAAGAAGATGGCTTTGACTTCCTAAGAGTTCATCCCTGACCCAACCAATCAGCATGTCCCTTTCTCTAACCCCCTGCCCACAAAACTATCTATAAAAACTCTAGCCTCTGAGTATTTGGAGAAGCAGTTTAGAGTAATATGAAAACTCTGCTCTCTCTTTTAGCTGGCTCTACATGTATAAAATTTTCTCTATAGTAATTCCTTTATCTTGGCAAAGTGGCTCTATCTGGGCAGCAGCCAACATGAACACAGTGGGCATTAACAACCCAACTGCCGAGTTTTGTATCAAGAAAACTTGTTTTGATTTCATGGGCTGACAGAGGAGACTTTAGATTTTAGAACTTTCTGTTGGTGCTGGAACAATTTAAGCCTTGGAACTATAGGAATGAAATAAAACTTTTGTGACAGGTGTGATTTTTAGAGAGTCAGAAGTGCAGTGCTAGGGATGGAATATTGCTTCCTTTCCAAATTTATGCTGAAATTTCATCCCTAACATGGCAGTGTTGAATTGTGAGGCCTTTAAAAGGTGATTGGATCATGAAGAGTTTGACCCCATCAGTGAATTAATCCCTTCATGGATCAATACATTAATATTTAAAGATTAATAGTCTATTATGAGAGAAGAGTGGCTTATAAGAAGGGAGACATGATCTTGCATGTCAGCAAGCGCTACTCCATTGCCATATGATACCCTGTAGACTTCAGAACTCTTCAGAGAGTCCCAACCAGCAACAGGATGTCGCCACATACAACCTGTCACCCTTGGACTTTTCAGTCTCCATAACTGTATGAAATACATGTGTTTTCTTTATCAACTACCCAGTTTCAGGTATTCTGTTATCAGTAACAGAAAATGGACTAAAACAAAGTCTTAGTATTACCATTCCCTGTTATTAAGTTCAATGGATTATTACAACTATTCCAGACAAGAATACAACTGTTCCAGATGTTTCAGGAATGAAGGTTTGCATCACCCTGCCAGGTAGAGACACAGGACCAGCAAAATGGCTTGCTGAAGACAAAGAGAATACAGAATGAGTAGCAGTAGAAGGGAGTTATAAATACCAGACAGGGCCAGGCACAGTGGCTCACGCCTGTAATCCCAGCACTTTGGGAGGCCGAGGCGGATGCATCACATGGTCAAGAGATTGAGACCATCCTGGCTAACACGGTGAAACCCCATCTCTACTAAAAATACAAAAAATTAGCTCGGTGTGATGGCAGGTGCCTGTGGTCCCAGCTACTCAGCAGGCTAAGGCAGAAGAATGGTGTGAGCCAGGGAGGCGGAGTTTGCAGTGAGCCAAGATCACGTCACTGCATTCCAGTCTGGGAGACAGAGTGAGATTCTGTGTCAAAAAATAAAAAATAAAAAATAAAATCAAATAAATACATACATACATACCAGATAGGACCAGGTGACCAGTTACAGAAACAAGGATTAAAATTGTCACTAGTATTTCCTACCTACTTTGTTGAGAATACATTTGCATCCATGTTTTCTTAATCCAGTCTGTCACTGATGGACATTTGGGTTGATTCCAAATCTTTGCTATTGTAAATAGTGCCACAATAAACATACGTCTGCATGTGTCTTTATAGCAGCATGATTTATAATCCTTTGGGTATATACCCAGTAATGGGATGGCTGGGTCATATGGTACATCTAGTTCTAGATCCTTGAGGAATTGCCATACTGAATCATCATTCTTAGCAAACTATCACAAGAACAGAAAACCAAACACCGCATGTTCTCACTCATAGGTGGGAACTGAACAATGAGATCACTTGGACTCAGGAAGGGGAAAATCACACACCGGGGCCTATCATGGGGGGGGGGGTGGGGAGAGGGGAGGGATTGCATTGGGAGTTATACCTGATGTAAATGACGAGTTGATGGGTGCTGACGAGTTGATGGGTGCAGCTCAGCAACATGGCACAAGTATACATATGTAACAAACCTGCACGTTATGCACATGTACCCTAGAACTTAAAGTATAATAATAATAAAAAAAAGAAAGAAAAAAAGAAAAAAAATATGGATTCAGACATATGCATAATACAAGCATAAAAACACAGAAAAAAAAGAATACATTTGCATGTTATATATCAATATACTAGGCAAATAACATTGTTTTTATTTCTCTCTTATTCTTTTATCACAAGACACAAAATGTGTTAACTTGATACTACAGTTAAGTGTTAGGAATTTCACATACTTGTACTGAAATTATGGGGTATCAGGAGAAGAGTAAACATCACCCACAAACTTCCACTGCTCTTAAGACAAATAGTATAGTGTGTTTTGGTTGCACACAGGATGGTTGCATCGTGTTAGGTAGAAGTATTGCCTTGTTATTGTCTGTATCTAAAGATTAGTTATGGCTTAAGGTGATACATATAGGTGCCAACTAGAAAGGTGCTGGACTTGTCATGGTTAATTTAAGGTGCTGACTGGATTAAAGAATACCTAGACAATTGGTAAATCATACTTCTGGGTGTGTCTGCCAGGGTGTTTCCAGAGGAGGTTGGTATGAGTCAGGGAATTTAGTGGGAAAAACCCACCCTCAATGAGGGAAGGCAGCATACAATCTCCTTGGGGACCAAATAGAACCAAAAACGAAAAAAAATTTAAAAAGTTTTCCTGTGTCTCTCCAGGAGAAAGTATACTCCTTCTCCTGCCCTCGGAAAATACAACTCCATGATCTATGACCTTGAAACTCCAGAACTTATACCAGTAAATGCCCTGGATTCTCAGGCCATTGGTCCCAAACTGAGAATTACACCAAGAGCTTCCCTGGTTCTGAAGATTTCAGCTTTGGACTGAGCCATCACGCTACAGCATCCAAGGTCCTTAAACTTGCAGATGGCTGTCTCGGGAATTCTCCGACTCTACAACGTTACACGAGTAAATCCCCAAACGAAATGCCATTCATCTAACTATTGTCTATCTATCAACTCTCCAACTACGTATCTGTCTACCTACCTATCTACCTCCCTGTAGTTCTGTCTCGCTGGAAAAAAAAACCTGACAAATACACCCATAAAGACTTCAGCCAAATGGCACAATAGTATGTCTTTCCCTAGTGGCTCCTCCACCACCCCTGCTGCTTATGAGTGTGTGGCCTGGAGAGCTCTTCTCTTTTCATTGGCACTTCAAGGAATGCTGGCCTCTTCTTACTGAGATTGGTTAGTAATACATTACTAACGCCATTATACACATTGTGTTGAGTTGCCTCCTCTGTATTTCACTTGACGAACACACATGGACATCACTTTTCTCCTACTTAGCACTCTCCTAAAGCGTGGTTACCTTGGTAGAAATAAACTAGACACAGGTAAGACAGGAGCCACAGAGTGTCTTACAGTATAAACAAGTACTCCTTGAGAAAGATACCTGGATGTAAGCTGGACAGTTCGGCTTCAGGCCATCGATCAGGATAAGCAAGCATCCCATGAAAGGCACATCCAGTACCAAACGCTGAGTCGTACTGGGCAAGGCTATAGGTTATAGCCGCTGTCCAGAGAGGCCTTAACAGCAAACAGAAGTAAAAATAAAACACATGCTGTGTGATAATTTTACAAACTATAGTTCCAGGAATCCTTGAGAGGGAAAGTAAAAATGGCAAAGCATTATTTGAAAGTTTGCGCTGGAGTCGTAGCTTTCCAAAGATAAAGAAAAATCTCAGGCCTGGTGCAGTGGCTCATCATGCCTGTAATCCCAGCACTTTGGGAGGCCGAGGCAGGTGGACCATGAGGTCAGGAGATCGAGACCATCCTGGCTAACACGGTGAAACCCCGTTTCTACCAAAACCAAAAAAATTAGCCGGGCGTGGTGGCAGGCACCTGTAGTCCCAGCTAATCGGGAGGCTGAGGCAGGAGAATGGCGGTAGACTGAGGCAGGAGAATGGCATGAACCTCGGAGGTGGAGCTTCCAGTGAGCTGAGATCACGCCACTGCACTCTAGCCTGGGTGACAGAGTGAGACTCCAACTCAAAAAACAAAAACAACAACAAAAAAACTCTATCTAGAGGATTTGAGCCCCAATAATAGAAACACAAACAATGATTTCTGTAACTTATTTATGTATTTATTAAATTTATTTATTTAATGGGGTTTCACTATGTTGCCCAGGCTGGAGTGCATGGTTATTCATTGGCACAATCATAGCACACTACACAGACTCAGACTCCTGGTATCACATGATCATCCTAACAACCCTCCCTAGCAGCTGGGACTGACTACAGGGGTGTGCCACCACTCTTGCACAGATACAATTTTTAAATCAAGAAAGTTGCATTTCTTTTTCTTCTTTCCCATAGTCATTCTAATCATGTGAAGAATGATCATACAAATCATTTTATGATTAGTAACTGAATATGTAGATGCATTATGGTTTCCATACAATCTTTTATGCTGTCCACTATTACTTGGATCAACTTTAGTTTTGGATACTTGAGAAGAAGAATGGGCTTTAGTGTTCCCTGAAGAATAGAGTGAGTAAAATAGAAACTCATCTCATTTATATTTTATAATGTTATTGCATTTGTACCATGAGTTTTAGGTTCCATGAAGGCTTCATTAACAGGAAGACCTGACCTCAAATATATGAGCCATGTCTACACCTCTATTTATTTCGAAATAATTTTAGATTAAAGAGAGTTGTCAAAATCTTACAAAAAGTGGATATACCCTTCAATTTCCTGCAACATTAATATCATACACATAACCAGACTATCTGTGAAAACTCACAAACTGACAAAGGCACAAAACTATTAACTAAAGTGCTGACTGTCTTCACATTTTACTTGAAGTGGGTTACTTAGTTTTTCTACAGAATGATCGTTAATGTAAAAATCACAATGAGATTGAAAAGGTTATTTATGAAACCAACCAGAAAGGAAGCAGTAAATGGTGAAGAGAGATGTGAAGAAAGATATAGACAAGAACATGTAGTTTTGGTAAGGAAGGTCATCAAGAAAAAAGAGTAATTTTATATGAGAAAGAATCTTGCATGGTAAATTATTCTCCTAAAGGAAAATGACTGGTTATTTAAGAAACAGGTTCTTATTACAAGGTTAATCTAGAAAAAGAAAATCGAAAAAAATTTTAAAAAGGAACAGGTACCAGTGGACAATTATACAGTCCAACCATGTGACAGATGGTCTGTGTAAGTCATGATAAGGATTGTGAAGGGGAATTTATAAAAGGAATTTTGTATGTAATGAAGTTAGGTATAATTCAAAAGGAACTGTTTATAATAGTCTTTCTAAAGAATGGTCCCCTATATTAAACCAATATTTTCTTAAGGTATCAATTTACTCTTAATAAAATGACAAGAAATTTTGATTTTCTATTCCATAATCGATTTCTTTTGAAAACTTCTGAGATTCATATCTCAAATGATCAATTGTTGTCTTGCTACTATCAGCTTTTTCTCCCTTTGACGTGCCCTGGGATAACTCTATCCTTCAGCTACCTGTCAGCTCCTATAACTTTTCTTAGTTCTAAATGTTGTGGCCTGATGCTGAAATATTTTATCTTAGAGGTCTATAAAAGCAGTGTTTTCCTCCAGGAGAACTTGATTCTATAATTTTGGGGTTCTTTTTTGTGTGTGTGTGTCTAAATTTTCACTGTCATAAGGAAAGTTACCATGCAGCTACTAAGAGTCATCTATTCCCTAGATCTACTCATAACCTTGTACACACTCTTCCCATGTTTGACTAAATTCAAGCACTTTTTATTATCAGTTGTACTTCCAGATCATCTCAACGGGGTTTCCCCTAAGGAGAGGCAGTCGCACTAAAAAGGGTTTTCCTTTGACTTTTTGGTAACTGCCTTAACAAACAAGATTTTACATTTCATCAAGATAGTTCCTATATTGCCCTTATAAAGTGTTTAATTGGTTTTTAAAAACCTATGAAATTTGAAAGGAGTAAGGTTTTTACACATGTGTAACTTTCTGTATTGCCTTTAAAGTCTGTCAATGATCACTTTGGTTAAATGAATAACTATTGTTTTACAAGGACCTGTAGTTTGCTTTTGATCAAATATTTTAAGCTTTCTAACATCTTTGACAGACATCTCCAAAATTGAATTCTAAATTAAGTCTCTGACTTATTGCTGGGGCTTATCAAAGCTAAAAAAATTAATCACTGTGAGGTGTATCACCACCTCCAACACCCTGAAAAAGTTCTTATCAGGTGCTATTAACTAATCTTTGTGGTGTTAAGGTACAAGGAATTGACTCCCGGATACATGTAGCTCCTCTAAAGAAGACAGACTCCTGCCAGCATCTAATATCAACCTCAAATCTGCAATCTGCAAATCTCCCAATTGAAGAGTGTCTGCCTTTCCTGGCCATCCTGAATGAAACCCCCACATTTTTCCTTGCTTTAAATAAAATATAAATTATCTATTTTATTTCACCTAAGATTTATCCCTTTAAAATAAAAATTTGGAACTGCCTGGTTAAAAACTGTTTGGGGCAGGGAACAGGTAATCAAGAGACTGATGATCTAAAATGAAAAAGAAAAACTTAAAAACTGACAAATGACGAATCCATATAACTTTACCACATCTGCTTCTCTATGTCTGTGTATTTATATGCTTCATATATATAATATTTTGCTAACAAACTATATAAAAGAGCTCTAATTAATTGGCATATATATGCACTTAAATAAAATATTTTATCAAAAAAATTAACTACAATGGTTTGTAGTTCACATGACTCTAATAATCTTTGAATAATAAAGATAGCTCTAAAGATTACTGGTACAATAACATTATTTCTTCAGCATTTAGACATTTGGTCTAAATTAGGCAGGTCAGATATTCTCTTTGCTGTTTTAAGGTTATAAATATCTGTGACTTTTTGTAATTGTCCAACCTGCCTGCATTAGAGCCAGTAGCTTCTAGGTAAAGCTTGGGGACATGTTGAGTTAGCCATGCCCTCTAGCTATGTTGGAAAGAGTCAGACATTATCTTCATTTCTGTCCTGTGTCCTACGCTCTGCACTTGGTATGAAATTAAAACTGCTTTCACTAAAAATAAAAGTTGTGAAAATTTAACACTGTAACACGTGTGATACTACTGAGAAAACATTTACATTCAAGGCATATAAAAATTATAAAATGTCTTTTCATAAAAAAATTATAAAGACCTAAAGATACAATTTTTGTTTTAAAAAGTAATCTTGTCTAAATTAGAGGTTTTAAAATTTGTCTTAAGTTAAAAAAATAATAGGACAAAACGTAAGGTTTAAGCAAGTCATAAAAGGTTTGTAGAAGATTGGTCTTGTAATGAAAGTTCTGTGTGTGAGTGTGAGTAGCTTGCCAAAACTTGAAGCGGGTTACTTAGTTTTTCTACAGAATGATCATTAATGTAAAAATCACAATCACACAGGCCCAGAATCTGCACGCTTATGTACAATAAACAGAGTTTTCATTGACCATTAATCAGTTTAGTACAAAGTTGTAAACAGAGTCAAACTGATTTAGATTCGATAGGTTTGTTTATAAGGTTTTATGTAAAAATTGGGTTTGACATTAATAAAACACTAATGCAAAGGTAAAATTTGGTCTTCTCTTTAAATAAGATTTCTGTATAATACTGAGAGATAATAAAGTATTTTTTATTTGTCTTCTAAATAAATTGAAAAAAGTAGGGGAGAGAGAAGATACAGATTCAGATGGCCTCATGCTGACTTTATTTGGTCCTGTTGTTGGGAGAGCAGAGTCTCCTCTTTACCAACGAATAAAGGCTTTTGCCTTTTAAAATTTTTGAGCTATCATTTTGCCTAAGCAAACGATTTGTGGTTATCTGGGATTCTATTTGGTGATATGAAGTGTTTTAAGCCTTTAACATTCGCAAACTTTGAAAAATACAACTATAAACTAACAATTTTTATTTTAACTCTTTAGTCTTTTAAGTATTAGGTCCCCTGAAGTCCAAAAGAGACATATTTCGTTTATTTGGTATATCAACCTACAGAAAACACTGTCAAATACAAAATTATGTTTAACTTTCTTTGGGTTATATTTATATAAATATGTTATTAGGATGTATTCCAAAATTATATGGTTCCTATAATTCTAATATGTCTTTGTATATGTTATCAGTAAAAATTATGTTTATTATGTTAAATTCTGTGTCACAGAAATGACCAGATTTCTTTGTCGATTGTGTCTTTAACAATGGCGTCGTTGGACACAGTGGCTCATGCCTGTAATGTCCTCACTGGGCACGGTGGCGCGTGCCTGTAATACTACAACTTTAGGAGGCTAAGTCGGGAGGATTGCTTGAGCTCAGCTATTTGAGATCAGCGTGAGCAAGATAGTGAGACCTTATCTCTACAAAAAAATGAAAAAATTAGCTGTATGTGGTAGCACTTGCCTGTGGTTCCAGCTCCTCTGGAGGCTGAAGAAAGAGGATTGCTTGATCCCAGGAAGGTGAGGCTACAGTGAGCCATAATTGTGCCACTGAACTCCAGCCTGGGTGGCTTGAGACGCTGTCTCAAAAAAATCAAAGTAAAATTAATAAAACAGTGGCTGTCCTGAGATAATTGTCATCCACAGATTACTGTGGTTCTTTTTTTTTTAAACTATTCAAAAGGTGTTTGTTCTTTGAAATGTTCTCTTGAATACAGGTTTCTCATAACTAAAGACTGGGGCATTGAAAAAGGAAAAAAACAAAACAAACTTCCAGGACTCTCATAGATAGCTGTATGTTTATGAGGACTGCTGGCTCAAGGTCAGACAAAGTTAACTTCATGGACTGAACTAATAGAAGACCAACATAATCCTTTTATGACTTGTTGCTTAAACAGTTGCTGAGCCTTTTTGTCATTTCTCAGAGTCAAGACAACATTTTTCTTTCCAGCTATTTACAGCTTCTCATGATTGAGTAAAGTATATTCCTGTGAGCAAAAGTTGAAAGATATTTCATATTCTCTACTTGATTTCTCCAGAATTTGAAAACTATTTATGAGGATTCCATACTATGGAGATATAGTTATTGACCTAAGTACAATAAGAATCTGATTTCTTTTGTAACAGAACACAACTGGAGAAACAGATTATTTTACCAAAGACATGGTTATTTTACCAGTGGAATGGCCTACCTTCAAATACAAAGAGACAGGCTTGAGGAATTAAAGTTGACCAACCAAGATGATAAAAGCCCCTTGAAGAAACTGGCCTCCTAACTATCTACACAGGCCTATGCACAGGGTTCCTGACCTGTGGTAAGTAAAACCTGTCACATTCTGACAGGCCTATGATTCCCAAGTTATCTTGGGAGCTGAGGAACAGAGAAATTCAACCAATGTGTATGAGTATTTACAGGCACAGATACATCCCTTCAAGGCTTCAAAAAAGTTCAATCCGAGATTCCTTAGGGAACAAAGTTCCAGCAAACCCAGTTTAGAAAGAGCTAATATGGGAAATAATTATTCTTGCTGAACTTTACACAAATAATCAGGCTAACTATAATAATACCAAAACTTATTTTGCAAATAAATGTGTCCTACTATGATACGTCTTAAATAAAAATGAAAACTAGAGAGCGAAACATTATATTTCACAAAAATACTATAGCACACCTGTTGTTAGATTCTAGTCTTGTCCATTGTTTTTGAGCTTTTTATTATTTTCTGCACTTTGGAATGAATCCTGAAATCTCTCAGAGCTAAAGTCCTCAAACGAATACATCCACATTTTTCTTCCCCTTTTCTGACCTGGACTCAATGAAATGGCTACAACCTTCTTCCGGAGGCCCTGCATGCTGAAGCTTATCCCTTGAGATACAGATAAAAAATACGTGAGATTGTCATCGCTATCCTCCTTTGCAACTTAAAAATGCTTTGAATCTAACATCTGGATACATTGTGTCCATTATCAACCTTTGTTATTATTTTCTATTTCCATACAAATGCCTGTTATTAAAAATATTTTTTGCCTTAATCACATAAGGGAGCCTCCTTCATTTGCAGTGACACCTCCTGGAATGAAACACAGCTAGGATATATTCGGAGAACTAGGAAACTAACTAAAAAGATATGAGATGATATATTTAAATTTGCTCTTTCCTGTTTATCCCAATTTGTCTTTCTAACAACCTCTGAACCAAATCTCTCTTGACTGTTGACCCCATGTCTGATTGGTTCTTAGGGCTATTCACTCTAATCCCTCAGGGATTTAGACAAATTACATAAGGACTTCTGAAGCTAGGACTTCCACTCCTTATATTAGGACCCATTATCCTAGAGTTTGCTGTTCACTTAAGTGCTGTACTAAAACTGTGGATGACAGTACTAACATCTGTCATGCAAGCCTAGGATCCCCAACCAGGCATCCGCTAATACATGCAGACAGCTACAAAGCAGTTTCAGTCCATTTACTCTGGGGCCAAACCCTATCTCAAGTATACCCATTGTCACCAGACAGAAGTTAGAATGGTCTTTGGCCTTTTCCCAACTCTGTACTTCACACCTTAAGAATAAGATGCAATGAAACTCAGAAGGGGAAATTGAAATCCCATTTGCAAAAACAGTAATTGAGAAAATTATGACAGGGAGAGACATATGACCTAAGTGACTTCATCTTGCATTCAACCTCCAAGCGGCCCTTGTTTATTCCTGGGCAAAAACAAAACCCACTTTGGAAGAAGCAAAGATAATAATTTTGTTTTTTGAAACAAAGATAATAAGAGCTCCTCCCTAAAACAAAACCACTCATTGTTTGGGGACCACAATCACCTTTGTAAAATTAACAAATTAACCACTTTATTAGAAAGCATGGCTCGGGAGTCATACAATCAGAGGCCACAAGATTAACTAACTCCCCAATGGCTTCTATACATAACATTACTATTGTGAAATCTAAGATTGGTGTTTGAGGTATTTCTCATAACTTGCATTCTGACAGATCAGCAGGTGCCACCCAAACCAGTAAACTGGCTCATCTGGATATGTGGCCCCCACCCAGGAGGTGAGTCAGCAAAGAAGATGGCTTTGACTTCCTAAGAGTTCATCCCTGACCCAACCAATCAGCATGTCCCTTTCTCTAACCCCCTGCCCACAAAACTATCTATAAAAACTCTAGTTTCTGAGTATTTGGAGAAGCAGTTTAGAGTAATATGGAAACTCTGCTCTCTCTTTTAGCTGGCTCTACATGTATAAAATTTTCTCTATAGTAATTCCCTTATCTTGGTAAAGTGGCTCTATCTGGACAGCAGCCAACATGAACACAGTGGGCATTAACAACCCAACTGCCGAGTTTTGTATCAAGAAAACTTGTTTTGATTTCATGGGCTGACAGAGGAGACTTTAGATTTTAGAACTTTCTGTTGGTGCTGGAACAATTTAAGCCTTGGAAGTATAGGAATGAAATAAAATTTTTGTAACAGGGTGTGATTTTTAGAGAGTCAGAAGTGCAGTGCTAGGGTTGGAATACTGCTTCCTTTCCAAATTTATGCTGAAATTTCATCCCTAACATGGCAGTGTTGAATTGTGAGGCCTTTAAAAGGTGATTGGATCATGAAGAGTTTGATCCTATAAGAGAATTAATCCCTTCATGGACCAATACATTAATATTTAAAGAATTATAGTCTATTATGAGAGAAGACTGGCTTATAAGAAGGGAGACATGATCTTGCACGTCAGCAAGCTATACTCCATTGCCATATGATACCCTGTAGACTTCAGAACTCTTCAGAGAGTCCCAACCAGCAACAGGATCTCGCCACATACAACCTGTCACCCTTGGACTTTTCAGTCTCCATAAGTGTATGAAATACATGTGTTTTCTTTATCAACTACCCAGTTTCAGGTATTCTGTTATCAGTAACAGAAAATGGACTAAAACAAAGTCTTAGTATTACTATTCCCTGTTATTAAGTTCAATGGATTATTACAACCATTCCAGACAAGAATACAACGGCTCCAGATGTTTCAGGAATGAAGGTTTGCATCACTCTGCCTGTTAAAGACCCAGGACCAGCAAAGGGGATTGCTGAAGACAAAGAGAATACACAATGGGTAGCAGTAGAAGGGAGTTATAAATACCAGACCGGGCCGGGCACAGTGGCTCATGCCTGTAATCCCAGCACTGTGGGAGGCTGAGGCAGGTGGATCACGGGGTCTGGAGATCAAGACCATCCTGGTTAACACGGTGAAACCCCATCTCTACTAAAAATACAAAAAATTAGCTGGGCGTGGTGGCGGGCACCTGTAGTCCCAGCTATTCAGTGAGGCAGAAGAATGGTGTGAACCAGGGAGGCGGAGCTTGCAGTGAGCCGAGATCATGTCACTACACTCCAGCCTAGGAGACAGAGTGAGATTCTGTGTCAAAAAATTAAAAAAAAATTTAAAAAAAATGATAAAATAAATACATGCATACATACCAGACAGGACCAGGTGACCAGTTACAGAAACAAGGATTAAAATTGTCACTAGTATTTCCTATCTACTTTGTTAAGAATACATTTGCATGTTATATATCCATATATTAGGCAAATAACATTGTTTTTATTTCTCTCTTCTTCTTTTGTCACAAAACACAAGAATGTGTTCACTTGATACTAACAGTTAAGTATTAGCAATTTAACATACTTGTATTGAAGTTATGGGGTATCAGGAGAAGAGTAAACATCACCCACAAACTTCCACTGCTCTTAAGACAAATAGTATAGTGTGTTTTGGTTGCACACAGGATGGTTGCATCGTGTTAGGTAGAACTATTGCCTTGTTATTGTCTGTATCTAAAGGTTAGTTATGGCTTAAGGTGATACATATAGGTGCCAACTAGAAAGGTGCTGGACTTGTCATGGTTAATTGAATGTGCTGACTGGATTAAAGAATACCTGGAGAATTGGTAAAGCATTACTTCTGGGTGTTTCTGCCAGGGTGTTTTCAGAGGAGGTTGGTATGAGTCAGGGAATTTAGTGGGAAAAACCCACCCTCAATGAGGGAAGGCAGCATACAATCTCCTTGGGGACCAAATAAAACCAAAAATGCAGACATTTTAAAGTTTTCCTCTCTCTCTCAGGAGAAAGTATACTCCTTTTCCTGCCCCTGGAAAATACAACTCCATGAACTATGACCTTGAAACTCCAGAACTTATACACAGTCCCTGGATTCTCAGGCCTTTGGTCCCAAACTGAGAATTACACCAAGAGCTTCCCTGGTTCTGAAGATTTCAGCTTTGGACTGAGCCATCACGCTACAGCATCCAAGGTCCTTAAACTTGCAGATGGCTGTCTTGGGAATTCTCCATCTCTACAATGTTACACGAGTAAATCCCCAAACAAAATGCCATTCATCTAACTATTGTCTATCTATCAACTCTCCATCAACGTTTCTATCTACCTACCTACCTACCTATCTACCTCCCTGTAGTTCTGTCTCGCTGGAAAAAAAAACCTGACAAATAAACCCATAAAGACTTCAGACAAATGGGGCAATAGCATGTCTTTCTCTAGTTCCTCCTCAACCACCCCTGCTGCTTATGAGTGTGTGGCCTGGAGAGCTCTTCTGTTTTCATTGGTACTTCAAGGAATGCTGGCCTCTTCTTACTGGGATTGATTAGTAATACATTACTAACGCCATTATACACATTGTGTTGAGTTGCCTCCTCTGTATTTCACTTGACGAACACACATGGACATCACTTTTCTCCCACTTAGCACTCTCCTAAAGAGTGGTTACCTTGGCAGAAATAAACTAGATACAGGTCAGACAGGAGCCACAGGGTGTCTTACAGTATAAACAAGTACTCTCTGAGAAGGATACCTGGATGTAAGCTGGACAGTTCGGCTTTAGGCCATCGATCAGGATAAGCAAGCATCCCATGAAAGGCACACCCAGTACCAAACCCTGAGTCGTACTGGGCAAGGCTATAGGTTATAGCCACCATCCAGAGAGGCCTTAACAGGAAACAGAAGTAAAAATAAAATACATGCTGTGTGATAATTTTACAAAATATAGTTCCAGGAATCCTTGAGAGGGAAAGTAAAAATGGCAAAGCAGTACTTGAAAGTTTGCCCTGGAGTCGTAGTTCTCCAAAGATAAAGAAAAATCTCAGGCCTGGTGCAGTGGCTCATCACGCCTGTAATCCCAGCACTTTGGGAGGCCGAGGCGGGTGGACCATGATGTCAGGAGATCGAGACCATCCTGGCGAACACGGTGAAACCCCGTTTCTACCAAAACCAAAAAAATTAACCAGGCGTGGTGGCAGGCACCTGTGGTCCCAGCTACTCGGGAGGCTGAGGCAGGAGAATGGCATCAACCTGGGCGGTGGAGCTTGCAGTGAGCTGAGATCGCGCCACTGCACTCCAGCCTGGGTGACAGAGTGAGACTCCAACTCAAAACAAACAAACAAACAAACAAACAAAAACTCTATCTAGAGGTTTTGAGCCCTAGTAATAGAAATATAAACAGTGATCTCTGTAACTTATTTATATATTAATTTATTTATTTAATGGGGTTTCACTATGTTGCCCAGGCTGGAGTGCATGGTTATTCACTGGCACAATCATAGCACACTACACAGACTCAGACTCCTGGTATCACATGATCATCCTACCAAACCTCCCTAGTAGCTGGGACTGACCAGAGGGGTGTGCCACACTCTTGCACAGATACAATTTTTAAATCAAGAAAGTTGCATTTCTTTTTCTTCTTTCCCATAGTCATTCTAATCATGTGAAGAATGATCATACAAATCATTTTATGATTAGTAACTGAAGATGTAGATGCATTATAGTTTCCATACAATCTTTTATGCCGTCCACTTGTTACTTGGATCAACTTTAGTTTTGGATACTTGAGAAGAAGAATGGGCTTTAGTGTTCCCTGAAGATTAGAGTGAGTAAAATAGAAACTCATCTCATTTATATTTTCTAATGTTATTGCATTTGTACCATGAGTTTTAGGTTCCATGAAGGCTTAGTTAATAGGAAGACCTGATCTCAAATACATGAGCCATGTCTACACTTCTATTTATTTTGAAATAATTTTAGATTTATACAGAGTTGTTAAAATCTTACAAAAATTTGATATACCCTTCAATTTCCTACAATATTAATATCATACACATAACCATAGACTATCTGTGAAAACTCACAAACTGACAAAGGCACAAAACTATTAACTAAAGTACTGACTGTCTTCATATTTTACCAGGTTTTCCACTAATGCCATTTTTCCTTTTTTTGGATCTAATCAAGGATAACATACTATGTTTACCATCAAGTGTATTACTGTTTATTGCAGCATAGCCAATTACCTCATAGCTTAGTGGCTCAAAAGCACACACAAATTACTCACAGTTTCTCTGGGTCAGGAATCTAGATGTAGATGATTGCAAGGCTGAGGTCTCACCTGAAGGATCAGCTGGGGAGGAATCATCTTCGAAGTTCATGTGATTGACCAGGTTGAGAAGATTACACTGATGAATTATTCCAAACCTTTAAAATATCAACAGCAATTTTTTACTAACTGTTCTCCAAAAAAATAAAATAACAGAGAAGAGATCAGTGTGCAGTGTGTCCTATGAGGCAGTTTTCTCTGAGGTAACAACCAGACAAACACAATCCAAAAAACGAAAACTATAAACTAATATGCTTTATGGATAGCTAGGCAATAATTCTCAAGGAAATAGTTTCAACGCAAATCAGGATCGTAAAACAGAATTAAACACTAATTTATTTATTTACTCAGGATCATAAGTTTGGTAAAACATATAAAAAAATAACTATATTAATATAACAACAAAATTTTCATTATCACATCTAAAAATGTGGAATAAGCACTTTCCAATTCAAAAACCCATTCACAGTAAAAACACTAAGCAAATTTTGCATAAAGGGAATGTTCTTCCCTAAAACAGGCACCTATGAAAAATTCACATGACAACACATGGTATCAAGTAGGTCTCAGTAATATTCCCAAAATTATAAACACAAAAGGTTACCTATTCCCACTAATTCAACTAAATATTATGCTCGAGGACATAATTTATAAAGGTAGGATAGAAAAATAAATATAAGACTTCCAAATTGAAAGGGAAGAAGTCAACAATCTGTTGGCCAGTGACATAACCTAATATATAGAAAATCCTAAAAAATCCACTAAAATAACGTTGAAACAAAAACAAAATTCAGTATGCATGATCAATGTAATAAATTGCATTCTTATACAATACAAACTAATCAAATAATGACTCTCAAAATAATTTCATGTAACATGGCATCAAAAAGAAAATATATTTGAAAATAACATAATAACTGCAAGATATATATACTGAAAATTACAAATAATATTGAAGTCTTAAAGAAATCCTAAATAAATGAATACAAGAATTAGTGTAATATACTATATAAACTAGTTTTTCATTGATCAGAAAGCTATTAAGTATTAACCAGGATGCTTATACTTTCTAAATACATCTTCAGAATCAATACAAACCCTACTAAAATTCTAATTTTTTTTTCATTTTTAGCAGTTCTTGGACCACTGATTCTAAAACACACAGAAAAATGCAAGTGATCCAGAACAGCCCAAAGAATGTTAAATGTTTTTTACAGAAACTCAAATGATGTTTATAGAAAGTCTGCCCATAGGGAAATGGGGCATAATTTCCTACTTTCTATGAATGCGCTGGGCATAGTGATGTTTTTTCGAAAAGGTACATCATGAAAAGAGGAATAATATTAATTTTATAGTGAAGAAAACTGAGCTAAACTGCCTCATCCATGTGATCAAATAACATTAACCATGATAAAGCAGCTGGGCACAGTGGCTCACACCTGTAATCCCAGCACTTTGGGAGCCTGAGGTGAGAGGATCGCTTGGGGCCAGGGCTTAGAGACCAGCCTGGGCAATGTCTAGAGACTCTCCCTCTATAACAGTAAAAGTAAAATGAAATCACCCAGATGTGGTGGCACATGCCTGCAGTCCCATCTACTCAAGAGGCTGAGGCGGAGGATCATTCAAGCCCAAGAGTTCGAGGCTGCAGTGAGCTTTGTTCTCAATCTTCTCTTCTCTTCTAATGTCTGGAAGTCATGTCTTCTAAAATGTCTTTATACTGAGATCCTACAAAGACACTGCCAGAAACTGCCTGCAAACAGGGCCTTCTAACATATGTGAGAAAGGCATCTTTCCTTGGAAAAGTGGTTACGAACACAGGAACTGATAAATGGATAATGGTGTGATTGGAAGAAGAAAATGGATGCGTGTCCCTGAAGCCTGACGGTGTCTTTCTGAAGCAGGTGCCCTGTGTAGGAATGGGGTATAATAAGGCAAGCTACTTTGCCATAGTCTCCCTACATCTCCATTCATCCTCTGATATGTGGCTTTACTGTGGTTTAAATCTGTCTCTGTTATTGTTGTTTTATTTTTTGGTATCTGAATACTACATTTTAAGAAATGCTTTCATCATAGTTTTAGTTTTACAGAAAGTAGTAAAGATAATAGAGTTTCATATATCCTACAGCTTCCTGAAACGTGAACACCTTATATCACCATAGCATATTTATGAAAACTCAGAAATTGACAGTGGTACAAAACTATTAACTGAAATAGATTTTCTTCATATTTTACCAGGTTTTCCACTAATGTCATTTTTCTGTTCAAGGATCTAATGGAAGATACCACATTACGTTTACTGTCAGGCATATTACCGATTGGTTGTTGTATAACATATTACTACACAGTTTAGACTTTATAACACAGCCCTGCATAGTACTTACAGTTTTTCTGGGTCAGATACCTGGCAGAGAGTTCAAGGGAAGGCTCACCTGACAAAGGATCCCCTTCCAAGCTCCTAGAATTCTTTTTTTTTTTTTTTTTTTTTTTTTTTTTTTTTTTTTTTTTTTTTGAGACGGAGTCTCAGGCTGTTGCCCAGGCTGGAGTGCAGTGGCGCGATCTCGGCTCACTGCAAGCTCCGCCTCCCGGGTTCCCGCCATTCTCCTGCCTCAGCCTCCTGAGTAGCTGGGACTACAGGCGCCCGCCACCGCGCCCGGCTAATTTTTTGTATTTTTAGTAGAGACGGGGTTTCACTGTGGTCTCGATCTCCTGACCTTGTGATCCGCCCGCCTCGGCCTCCCAAAGTGCTGGGATTACAGGCTTGAGCCACCGCGCCCGGCCCCTAGAATTCTTGTAAGGACTCAATTTCTGTCCAGGTCAAGATGACTTCACTGCTGTGTTATTCAAAGCCTCTCAGCATTAATAATAATCAATAAAATCAGACAAGTAGAGAACCTTTCCCAATGCACTGTATGAAGCCAGTGTTCCCTGACACCACAGCTAGACAAAGACATTTCCGGAAAGGAAAATTATAGACCAATATGAAATAGGTAAAAAGTATCAAGGAAGTACTATCAAAATTAACTAGTAACATATAAAAAGGATTATACACTAGGAGCAAAACTATTTATCCTTGCAATGTAAGTTTGGTTAAACATACAAAAAGAACTGGTGTTATAAACTATAGTAATAGAATTTTTTTAAAAACACTCATGGTCACCTCTAAAGATGCAGAATAGGTATTTGACAAATTCCAAACCCATTCATGATAAAAGCTCTGGGAAAGTTAGGCATAGAAGAAAACTTGCCAAACCTACAAAGAGCATCCACGGAAAACTCACATAACGTAAGGAAAGACATACAAGCCAACAGAATAGAGTTGAGCAAGCCAAAATCCATCTTTATATATAGGGCAAACTTATTTTCAAGGTTGAAAAATTGATTCAAGATGAAAAAATAGTTTCTCAAGAAATGCTGCTGGGAGAAAGTGATATCCACATGGAAGTTTAACTCTTTCCTGTACCATATATGTATTTGACTCAAAATAGAGTATGTGGCTAACTGTAAGAGCTAAAACTAAAAATCCCACAGAAAGGAACACAGGAATAGGTTTTCATGGCCTTATGTGAAACAATGGATTCTAACATGTGACACAAAAGTGCAAGTGACAGAAAAAAAAAATAGATGCATTGAACTTCACGTGGATCAATACCTTTTAAGATGCAAAGTGCACCATCAAGACAACTGAAATAATGGAAGAAGATATTCCCAAGTCATATAACTGTTAGAAGACTATTACACAGAATATAAGAAACGTTCAGGTGTGCACCACCACACCCGGCTAATTTTTGTATTTTTAGTAGAGATGGGGTTTCATCATGTTAGTTAGGCTGGGCTCGAACTCCTGGCCTCAAGTGATCCACCCACCTCAGCTTCCCAAATTGCTGGGATTATAGGCATGAGCCACCGTGCTCAGCCTCATTCTTCTTTATTATTTTCTAAATTTATATTTCTAAATAATATATTGTTCAGGATTTTTGTCAACATTAGATAAATATGTGAATAAATTAATGTTTAATCTTAGTCAAATGATGAAAAAATATAACAAATCCATATCGTGATACATCCTATGGAACACCTGACAAGTTCTTTTCACTAGGATCAAGGTCAAAAAAATAAGTGAGGACCCAGGAACTGATACAGGTTAGACAGGACCTGATGTGGCAGGTAGGTTCTAAGATGCTTCCCAAGGATCCACACCTCTAGATATGCAAAACTCTATGCTAATACCCTCACTGTGAGGTTAAGACATGCCATACCACATGGATACATAAACACAAAACGGGCAAAGTGTATGGAACAATGGTTTGTAAGAGAGACTATATCAAACAGTGAAGGACAGTGATACCTGAGATATACCATGCTGTGACATGAGCTCTACCATTGCCTCAAGACACTGCTTTGGGAGATTTTCCAGGCTGTGGTGTGGCATGGACTTTGGAAGACACTGTGAGTTGAGAAGATGGAACTGAGAGTCGAGTACAGATTGGCTGGATCGCATCTAGAATTTCTTCACATCCGGTGGTAAGAACGGGAGACAGCATGGCTGCCATTGTCATCATTACTCACTGAAATACGGTTCGCAGAAGTACAGGAGCAATGCAGAAACAAAGGCAGAGACACAAAGAAAAGTTACTTGAATGAAGATTTAATATTGCACAAAGACTGACGCCTTTACATGTTGTACAAAACCAAGGCTTAAAAAATAACCATTTGAGATAAAGTAAATGATGTGTCTAAGTCGAATGAACCTAGTGGACTCAAACCTACCTTTACTATACAATTTTCATACACGTGCCCGATAAACTCACTATATTATAAAATAATGAAAGTAGAGCTTTCTATTTATAAGAGCAGAACACAATTGTCAGAAAAAGAAGGATTAAAAATATTTTTACCTCTATTTGTTTCCCTATACAACCTTAAGTTTCCTTTAAATTTGAAAAATCATTTCTCACTTTCTTCACTACATAAATTCCACTGCCATTCTAGTTTGCATGGAGTATAGGGTTGCTATTTTTAGGTAGTGAAATTAATTTAAATTATTTATATGCAGTGAAATTAATTTAAATTAAGTTGCTATTTATATGCAGTGAAATTAAGTTAAGTTAAATTGCCAGGCTCCAATATGATAGATGAGGGGTTGTTATTGTTGTTGTTATTTTAACCAAGATCTGTCACTGAAATTCTGTGTGTACAGTATTGAAGCCAAGAGACCCTGAAAGCCACCCTCACTGGAAAATCAAATGCCCATCTACTGATTTGGAGTACTTGTAAAACACCAGTGTTCACGCTCTCTTGGTTGCTCACATCTCATAAATCTTAGACGAATGTCCCCTATGTCCCCAGAATAATTTTAGAGCACTATATTATTGCCTTACTTGTACAGTAAACATATGTTATTGAGTTTCAGCAACTCATTCTGTATGAATGCTTCACTCACCAGAGGATGTGTTGTCAACATAGTCATGTTGGCATTAAGGCACTCCTCACTGCAAGCTCTGAATAAATTCTGGTCTGTTTGTTGGAGTCCTGTTAAATAATATCTGAAAATGGGGCTTTTTGAGACACGTGAGTCACAGGCATCTGTCTTTGAAAAAGTGGTTACTGATGCTAAAACTGGTGACTGAAAAATGCAGAATATGATGAAGAAGATGAAAGAGGACGAGTCTCCGGAACTTGGGGAGAATCTTCCTGAAGCAGGTGTACCTGTGTTCGAGTTGGTAAATCGATATGGAAATATGCTTTGCTATTCTCTCTTTACATGTCCTTTCATCTCCTGAGCTGAAGGTATTCTGTTTGTGCTTTGGAATTCTTTTAATATCACATTTAATATTTTTTTCAAAAATACTTTTCTCTGAAATAATTTTAAATACACAGAAATATGCACAGAAAGCTTTATATATCCTTGAGTTACATGCAATGATGAGCCCTAAAAAAAAGTTGGCACACAACTGTTTATTGAAGTATAGGCTTTTTCCATATTTTACCGGGTTTTTAAGTAATGTCATTTTTTCTGCCCAGGACAGCACATTGCATTTACTGTCAGGTGTATTATTTATTGCTGCAAAATAAATTCTCACATACTAAGTAGCTTTCACTTACAGTTTCTCTTTATCATGAATCCAGATGCAGATGATGGCCAAGGACAAGGTCTCAAGCGAAGAAGGTTCAGCTGGGGAAGGAGCCCCTTCCAAATTCATGTGATTCTTGTTAGGAGTGAAGGCCCTGTGCTTGTTGAGATGACTTCACTGGTGAACTATTCCAAACCTGAAAATAATTAATAACAATCGATCACAAACTCTTCATAAAAATGTAAACAACAGTATAAGTAGAGATCACTTCCTGATGTATACTATTAGTTGGTTTATACTGATATTACAACAAAAGCAAGACATTTTAAGGAAGAAAAATTAAGATCAATATGTTTTATAAATAAAGGACAACGGTCTTCAATAAGATGCTAGCAATACAAATCAGCAAATGAAAAAGAATTACACACCATCTCCAAGGGTATTTGTCTCAGGAACGCAAATTTGGTTCAACTTACAAAATAATTAGTGTCATGCCCTCTAAGAATAAAATAAAAAACAAAAGTCATATGATCATCTCAAAAGATGCAGAAAAGGCACCTGATAAATCCAAAATCCATTATTGATAACAATATACAGCAAATTAAGCCTATAAGGAAAGTTTCTTTATCTTAAAGGGCATCCATGAAAAACTCAGTATCATCATAATTTAATTTAAAGGCTCAATAATAGTATAAACATGGACATACAGATCAAAGAAATATAGTAGAATTGAGCATCCAAAAATTAATCTTTACCTCTATAGTCAAATGATTTTATAAGGTTGCCAAGCCAATTCAATATGGAAAAATACATTTGAAACAAATGCTGCTAAGACAATTGAATATCCACAAGCAAGTTGAACTTCTCACTCACATCACATACATAATTGGCTCGAAATAATCATATATCCAAATGTAAGATCTAAATAGACCAAACCCAGAGTAGATAATATAGAAATACGTAATTTGGGTCTTAGGTTAAACAATAAGTCCTATAATTTCTAAGATATGATACTTAAAGCCCAACAAAAATAAATAAACAGTAATATATTTAACTTTATAAGAATTGAAATCTTCTGGGATTCAAAGTACATCATTAAAAGTAAAAAGATAATGCAAAGAATAGAAGAAAATCTTCACAATCACCTAGAAGGACTAACTGATTTTCAACAAAGCAGACAAAAACATACACTGAGGAATGAACATCCCATTCAATAAAAGGTGCTAGGAAAATAAGATAGACACATGTAGAATAATGAAATTGGATCCTTATCTGTCACCATATAAAAAAAGTAACTCAAGATGGATTAAAGACCTAAATGTGAGACATGAAACCATAAAGATTCTAGAAGAAAAACTAGGAAAAAAATCTTCTGGACATTGGTCTAGACAAAGAATATTTGACTAAGACCCCGAAAGCAACTATAACATAAACAAAAACAAATAAATGAGACTTAGCTAAACTGAAAACCACAGCAAAAGAAATAATCGACAGAGTAAAGAAACATCCTATAGAATGGGAGAAAATATTTGGAAACTGTCCATCCAACAAAGGACTAACCCAGAATCTACAAGAAACACAAACGTATCAGCAAGAAAAAAATAAATAATCCTATTAAAAAGTGGGGGGATGACATGAACAGGCAAAAGATATACAAATGGCCAGCAAACATATGAAAAAAAAAATGCTCAACATCACTAGTCATCAGGGAATGCAAATTAAAACCATAATGCAATACCAACCTTAGCCTAGTCAGAAGGACCATTATGAAAAAGTCAATAAATGATTGATATTGGTGTGGATGAGGTGAAAAGGGAATGCTTATACACCCTTGGCAGGAATGTAAATTCGTACAACCTGTATGGTAAACAGCATGGAGATTTCCCAATGAGCTTTTAAAAGCAGAGCTACCATTCAATCTAGCCATCCCACCACTGGGTACGGGCCCAAATGAAAAGAAGTCATTCTATCAGGCGCCACCTCCAGTCTTCCTGGACCCAGCAATTCAGGGGTTTCAGGTTCGGGACAAGTGCAGGGTTCTCCATAAAGGCAGCGTTGGTGGTGGACCCGACCCCTTGCAGCCCCACACGGAGGGAGTGGAGGGGCGCGTTCTGCAGCCTGCTGCACAGGATAAAAGGTAGATTCCACCTGGTGAGTGGAAGGTGCATGTGGCAGCTCTGCTGGGGCTGCCGGAGTACAGGAGAGAGTGGCTGGCTGCCTGGTGCACAAGTGTCTGCAGAGCACAGGCTCAGAAGGCCGGGGCAGAGAGGCAAAGGTGCTGGTCGCAGAAACTTTGGTTCAGGGGCTCAACACGCCCAACAGGGATATGGCCCATCACCTGACCTTTAGGAGCACTTTGTGCTCCTCACTCGGCTTCCTGTTACAAATCGTGGCAACATATTTCAGAGGACTTGGGGGCAATTCGCCCTCTTGGCACCATCAGGTCCGTTCTCGGTGCGTTCTGCCGGGGAGGGGAGGAAGTCCCCAAGGATGGTGTGAAGGAGGGGTGTCCTACCTTGGGCTTGGCAGATGGGTGAGCTCCACTTCCCAGCGCCAAAGCCCTTATTGCATCTGCTGCAGACTCCGTCAGACTGGGCACGGTGATCCAAGAGTTCACCCACGTCAGAAATCCTTTCGGTGTTGCTGCCCAGTGGAAGACCACAGCCTGCCTTCTTCCTGGGCCTGAGTGAAGTGACACGGCCACTGCCAGGGTGGGGGTCCAGGGAAGCCTGTCTCTGGTGTCACTGTGCTCTGCGCCAAGTAGGGAGAAATGTTTGTAAGGAGTTGACAACTCCCGAGAAAGCATTTCAGTGGTTACTGGAGGACCTGCACTCTGGAAATGCAGAGAACCCAGGACTGTTGCCAGGATTAACTGGGTGACTAACAAGAGAGGGCAGACAGAGCCTGGCTCATTTCGGTACTCTGCACGGGTTAGTTGCCACCATCAGCTGTGATGGGCACATGTGGTGACTGCCTCAGCAGATGGCAGTGGTCCTCAGGAGTCTGGAGACTGGGAGGTCCCAGATCAAGGCACCAGCAAGTTTAGCGTCTGGTGACAGCCCACTTCCTGGCTCATGGTCAGCGGGTTTCCCTTGCGCTGGCATCCCTCTCACTCCTAGGCTAGGTTCCTTCTGCAACCAATCGTTAGCTGCCAACCCCTAAAGGCCGGACAACAGATTTGCAAATTACAACCTGGCACATCCAGGGTAGTAGGAGGAGAAAGAGCAACTTTTTGTCTTGGCAGCCAAGCTTCACCGTTGGGTGGCACCAATGTGCATTTCAGGTTTTTATGGTTCCTTGTGTGAGGTTATTGTAGCTGACTCCCAGGGTATCCTAATCTAAGAAGCAGTGAGTAAGCAGGGAGTTAGAAGCAGTGAGTATGAACTTTGCTAACTGGAAGGACTGGCTGTCCCCTCCCCTTACCTCCCAGTCTCTCTCCCTTGGATTGCCATGTACAAGATAGCGCCACCTAAAATAACTGAAGGCACTTCAGTTCTGTGTTGCTTTTCCCTGCAAAACAGGGGTAAGATCTTAAAAAGATCCATGAAGCTTGTCTTTGTGGCATGGATCGAGGTACATATCCTTCCTTGAGGTGTGTTAGTTTCATCCTTTAGTACTCAGAGTTGTCTCCATAGTGCCAGGGAGGGAGGAAGTGCCAACCCCCTGTGCTCAGCCAGGATTGCCCTGGCCTGGCCACACCTTCTCACGCTTCCACAGACCTAAGAGGGACTAAGAGCTAGGATCAAAATGTTCCTGTCACAGACGCCCTGCTTCCTGAAAGGAGATCCAGAGGAAAAAAGAAAAGGTGTTGGGAGCTTTTTTTTTTCCCCCAGGCCACATCCTTTGGGGGTTGGGGTGGGGCAAAATAAACATATGGTCAAGAAGATAGTCTATGCTGAAAATGACATATAGCGTAACCACCCAATGGGTTAACCATGCCTGCTGCCTAGAAAGAGGTGATGTATCAAGACAGGAGAATTGCAATAGAGAAAGGGTAATTCACGGAGAGCCAGCTGTGCAGGAGACTGGAGGAGTTTTATTATTACTCAAATCAGTCTCCCAGGACATTCAGGGATCAGTGTTTCTAAGGATAATGTGGTGGGTGGGGGAAGGTCAGTGAGTTGGGAGCTCTGACTGCTCAGATCAGAGATGGAATCACAGGGAGTCCAAGCTGTCCTATTATGCTAAGTCAGTTCCTGGGTGGGGGCCACAAGATCCGATCAGGCAGTTTATCCACCAGGGTGGTGCCAGCTGATCCATCCAGTGCAGGGTCTGCAAAATATCTCAAGCACTGATCCTTGGAGCAGTTTAGGGACCGTCAGAATCTTGTAGCCTCCAGCTGCTGACTCCTAAACCATAATTTCTAATCATGTGGCTAATTTGTTAGTCCTACAAAGGCAGTCTAGTCCCCAGGCAAGAAAGAGGTTTGAGAAAGGGCTGTTATTGTCTTTGTTTTAAACTATGAAGTAAGTTTCTCCCAAAGTTAGTTTAGCTTATGCCCAGGAAGGAACAAGGGCTGCTTAAAAGGTTAGAAGCAAGACAGAGTCGGTTAGATCTCTTTCACGGTCTCAGCCATAATTTTGCAAAGGCAGTTTCAGCCAGGTGCAGAGGCTCACATCTGTTAATTCCAGTACTTTGGGAGGCAGAGGCAGGTGGCTCACTTGAGGCCAGGAGTTCCAGAGCAGCCTGGCCAACAAGGCAAAACCCCATCTCTACTAAAAATACAAAAATTAGCCAAGTGTGTCACACCTGCAGTCCCAGCTTCTCCAGCAACTGAGGCACAAGGATTCCTTGAAACCGGGAGGCAGAGGTTGCAGTGAGATGAGATTGGGCCACTGCACTTCAGCCTGTAGGACAAAGCGAGACTCCCTCTCTCTCTCTCTCTCTCTCTCTCTCTCACACACACACACACACACACACACAACACACAGACACAGTCATTCTATCAAAAAAACACTTGCACTTATAGGTTTATCACAGCACAATTCACAATTGCAAAAATATGAAATCAATCTAAGTGCTCATCAACCAATTAGTGGATAAAGAAAATGTGCTGTGTGTGTGTGTGTGTGTGTGTGTGTGTGTGTGTGTGTATGTATGTATGCATATTACAGAATACTACTCAACCATAGAAAAGAACAAAATAATATTTTTCAAAGCAATTTGGCCATTATCATAAGTGAAGTAACTCAGGAACAGAAAACCAAATGCTGCATGTTCTCACTTATAAGTCTGGGGTAAGCAATGGATTTGCAGGAGCATGCAGAGGGGGATCACGGACATTAAAGATTCAGAAAGGAGGAGGGTTGGAGGCGAGTGAGGGATAAAAAATTACCTATGAGGTAAAATATACACTATTCGGGTGATAGGTACACTAAAAGCTCCAGACTTCACCACCATACAATTCATGCATGTAACCAAAAACTACATGTAATCCCAAAGCTATTGAAATTTTTAAAAAATTATTTCAAAAAGAAAAAGCAGTGGTGTATGATTCTCCCAGTATTCAGTGTATGTTGTATATAGTTACTTTTTTTTATACATACAACATGAAAAGGGAGAAAAAGAATAATTTTACAGAAGAGATTTTTAGAACTAAAAGATTTTTATCCAGGTGATCAAATTAACATCAACAGTGATAAAGCCTATTGACAGCTTGTGCCCTGGATATTATGTGATAGGAATGATACTTTTCATCTGTATTCTTCCTGCCTTAAACCCAGAAGTCCAGTCTCATCATGAGAGAAACATCAGAGAAATCCCAAATTAGAAATGTCAATGGCGTCAAAAACAAGGAAACTCTGAGAACCAATCACATTCAGTGAAGCCTATAAAGCTATAATATCTAAATGTGATGACATATCCTGGAAGAGATCCTAAAACATAAACTTAACATTGAGCAAAAACTAAAAAATCAGAATAAAGTTTATATAGTACTCAATGATAATACATGATATTGGTTGGTTAATTTTGACAAATGTTCCACACTATGAGATTAATAATAAAGGACACTGTGCATGGAGTATATGGAAACTCTCTACTAGATCTGCAACTATTCTGTAAATCTAAAACCATAAGACCATTTTGTTTTGTTTTGTTTTGTTTGTGACAGAGTCTGCCTCTGTTGCCCAGGCTGGAGTGCAGTGGCGTGATCTTGGCTTACTGCAACCTTTCACCTCCTGGAGTCAAGCACTTCTCCTGTCTCAGCCTCCCAAGTAGCTGGGATTACAATCGTCCACCACCATGCATGGCTAATTTTTTTGTATTTTTACTAGAGACAGGGTTTTGCCATATTTGTCAGGTTCGTCTCGAACTCCTGACCTCAGGCAGATCTGCCCGCCTCAGTCTCCTAAAGTGCTGGGATTACAGGCGTTAACCACCATGCCCAGCCTTGTAAAACCATCCTTTAAAACTTTTTTTTTGTAATGTCACTCCCAAGCTTAAAAAAAAAAAATCATTAGCAATATTGTTGATACCTCCTTTGTGCATCTCCTTAATTTCTCAGTTTTCCTTAAGTACTGAACTTAACTATATTGTGAATTGTCATTCCATACTTTAAAAATAGTTTTTCCTCTTTGAGTATTTCTGAATACTATATTCTTTAGGTCTTTTTTGTCTTCAGATTTAAGTGAAGGTGTTTAATTCATTGATACTCCTAGTTTAATCATGAGAAAACTAACTAAAACCATAACGTGGGACATCCTATTAAATACCTGATGGGTCCTTTTCAAAAGGGTCAAGGTCATGAAAAAGAAGTGAAGGCCAGGAAACTGTTTCATATAGGAGAATACCTGAAGTGTCAAGTAGACTCTAAGTTGGTGCCCACTTATCCCCACCTTTTCATATACACAACCTTCTACTGTAATCCCATCCAAGTGAGTCTAAGCAGGAATTGTGAATTGCTTTGAAACAGCAGAATAGTGCAAAGGTATAGAAGTGTGACTTGGATTCTTATATATGATTATGATTTTGGTCTTGCTAGAAATGTCTCTCTCGACGGATTTTATGAAGCCATGTGACAGAACCCTCCTTGGAAAGGCACTTTATTTAGCCAATGGCCAACAGCCAGGAAGGTAAGAGGCCTTCTGTACAATAGACTATTCTATAGCTGCAAATATTATATTTAAAAGTAACCATGCTGCCCAAAGAAGTTTACAGATTAAATGCCATTTCTACCAAACTACTAATGACATTCTTCACAGAACTAGAAAAAAAACTGTGTTAAAATTCATATGGAAACAAAAAAGAGCCCCAATAGCCAAGGCAATCCTAAACAAAAAGAACAAAGCTGGAGGCATCATGTTACCTGACTTCAAACTATACTGCAGGGATAAAGTAACCAAACAGCATGGTACTAGTACAACAGCAGGCACATAGACCAGTTGAACAGAATAGAGGGCCTAGAAATAAGGCCACACACCTATGACCATCTGATCTTTGACAAAGCTGACAAAAACAAACAATGGGGAAAAGACTCTCTATTCAATAAATGGTGCTGGGAGAACTGGCTAGCCATATGCAGAAGATTGAAACTGGACCCCTTCCTTACACCATATACAAAAATTAACTCAAGATGGATTAAAGACAAATGTAAAACCCTAAATTATAAAAACCCTGGAAGACAACCTAGGCAATACCATCCTGAATATAGGAATGGGCAAAGATTTCATAACAAAAACTCTGAAAGCAATCACAACAAAAGCAAGAATTGGCAAATGGGATCTGATTAAACTTAAGAGCGCTGCACAGCAAAAGAAACTATCATTAGAGTGAACAAACTACAGAATGGGAGAAAATATTTGCAAACTATGCATCTGATGAAAGTATAATATCCAGCATCTATAAAAAACTTAAACAAATTTTATAAGAGAAAAACAAACAACCCAATTAAAAAGTAGGCAAAGGATAAGAAGAGACAATTTTCAAAACAGGACATACATGCAGCCAACAAGCATATGAATAAAAGCTCAGTATCACTAAGAAATGCAAATCAAAACCACAATGAGACACCATCACACACCAGTCAGAATGGCTATTATTAAAAAGTCAAAATAACAGATGCTGGAGAGGTTGCAGATAAAAAGGATCACTTACACACCACTGGTAGGAGTGTAAGTTCATTCAACCATTGTGGAAAGCAATATGTCAATTCCTCAAAGAGCTAAAATCAGAACTACCATTCAACTCAGCAATCCCATTACAGGGTATACACCCAGAGGAATATAAACCATGCTTCCAAAAAGACACATCCACATGAATGTTCACTGGAGCATTACTTACAAGAAAAAAGACATGGAATCAACTTTAATGCCCATCAATGACATGCTGGATAAAGAAAATGTGGCACATATACATCATGGAATACTATGTAACCGAAAAAAAAAGAATGAGATCATGTCTTTTACAGGAACATGAATGGAGCTAGAAGTTATTACCTTAGCAAACTAACACAGGAGTAGAATACCAAATTATCACATATTCTCACTTTTGGGTGGGAGCTAAATGATGAGAACTCATGAACACAAAGAAAGGAACAAATGACACTGGGGCCTACTTGTAGGTGAAGGGTAGGAGGAGGGAGAGGAGCAGAAAAAATAAATATTGGATAGTAGGCTTAGTACCTGGGTGATAAAATGATCTATAAAATAAACCTCCGTTACACAAGTTTACCTATATAACAAAACTATACATGTATCCACAAACCTAAATTTAAATATATAAAGTTAAAAAAATCAAAATTATATAAAAACTATGAAAAAATAAAATAATACTAAAAAATATAAAACAATACGAAACTAAGCTACTTTTCTAATAAAGTTATATTGCTTCACAGTTACTGTATCTTGTAATAACAAATAATCCTAATTCCTTTCTCCTGTCCTTTGCATTATTGCTGATACTCACTTCATACATATGTGTATATATACACACACACATACAGACATGCACATGTGCATATATCTGTACACATATATACTTCTATATGAGATATATACATAAGCATATATTATTTAATAATTTTTTTCTATTATTTTCAAGAAATTTTCTTTTATAACAAACTAAGAATATAAAAATGTTAAACCAATAAAAATAAAAATTATATATAACTGATATTTTTAGAAATGCAAGAGAGAAAAATATAAAATGCTCAATGAGAACCACAAAAGGCAGAAAATGAATGGAAGATAAAAATAGGAAGAAGGAACAAGGGCAACAAATAGAAAACATTCAGAAATATGATAAATATTAATCTGACTGTGTCAGTTACCACTTTGAATGTCAATGGTCTAATTGCACCAAGTAAAAACACAGATTGACAAAGTGAATCAAAAAACAAGACACAACTGTGTTATTTATAAGCCCAACCTAAATACAAAGACAAAAGTCAATGAATGGAACAAAACGTACAATGCTAACACTAATCAAGGTAAACAAGAGGAGCTATATGAATTACAGGTGGAGCAGACTTCAAAGCAAGAAAAGTTATCAGGAATAAAGAAGGGCATTACACAGACATGAAGAGCCACTCTTCCAATAAGATGTCATAATTCTTAAAACCTATGAGCCTGACAACAGAGTGTAAACTATGAGGCAGAAATCAACAGAACCACAAGGAAAAAGATGAATTCAGTATTATAATTGGAAACATTAACACCCTATATCAGATACAGGCAGATCTAGCAGGCAGTAATTTAGGGGGGAAAAGCTGAACTCAACAGCACCAACAAGCAACTGGGCATTACTGACACCTACAGTCTCCTTCCCTCAACTACTGCAGATGACACATTCTTCTTAAGCTCACATGGAATATTCAGCAAAATGTGCCACATTCTGGGACACAAAATACCCTAACAATTTTTAAAAAGTAAATCATACAATGTCAGCTCTAAGACCACAGTGGAATTAAAATAGAAATCAAAGGATAACTGGAATGATAACTGGAATATCCCCAAATGCATTGAGATTAAACAACACACTTCCATATAATATATGGAGCAAAGAAGATATCTCCAGAGAAATCTTTTTTTAAAATTAACTAAATGAAAAATAAAAACACAATTTATCAAAATTTGTAGAATGAAAGGAAACCAGAACATACAGGCAAATAAATACCATTGAACACATACATAGGAAACGATGAAAAGACCAAAAATCTGTCATCTGTGTTTCCACCTTTGGAACCTAGAAGAAGAAGAATATATTAAATCTAAAGTCAGTAAAACAAAAGTTATAACGTTGTTCACACAGTAAAACAAAGGAAAAGTTAAAGCAACTGAATATTTCAAACACATATTCAAACCCATAGTTCTCAGAACACAGAAGCATCCAAAATTAACAGGGCACATAAAGCACCCCAAACACCGTTCCTTGCTTACCTGCATGCAGCCACGACCCTCTCAGAAACGGGGACCCCGCGCTTCAGAAATGCTCAGTCTCGGGCTACTGAGGCCGGGCAGTACCGTTTGCTCCGAAGTCATGACGTACATTTTAGAAAAGCGAAATAACAGGTGTTTAGTGGTCTCGCCATGAAGTATTAGTTAGTTGGTGATTTGATGCACCTGTGAATTAGCTTGACTGAATCTTCCCCAATGAATACAAGAATCAAAATATCACCCTGTTATCCATAAATATACGCAATATGTCAACTAAAAATAAATGCTTCCGTAAATTCTTTATCTATGAATAATTCACAAATAGGAAACGTAAAAGTAATAACTGTTACGTCCATAATATAAAAGGGCATATGTGACAAAATGAAAGCAGTTTAAATGTACCTTACGGTCTGGGAAACCGGAGAAATCCTGAGGTTTGAAGAAGGGACGACGACACAGGCAGGCAGCGCCGCAGGAACAAGCGCGCCTTCCGGGAGAAGCGACCCTGAAAGCTCAGCGCGGACCGCGCAGACAGCCCCTTAGTTCCCCTGTAGATCTCACCGCCCTCTCTCCCCCATCAGCCTCGCCCTCCGATCGCCGCCCTCCACCCTCCTCCCTCACGCCCCGTCAGCCTCGCCTCCCCCCGCGGCCCTCACGCCCCGTCAGCCTCGCCTCCCCGCGCGGCCCTCACGCCCCGTCAGCCTCGCCCTCCCCCCGCGGCCCTCACGCCCCGTCAGCCTCGCCCTCCCCCCTCGGCCCTCACGCCCCGTCAGCCTCGCCCTCCCCCCGCGGCCCTCACGCCCCGTCAGCCTCGCCCTCCCCCCGCGGCCCTCACGCCCCGTCAGCCTCGCCCTCCCCCCGCGGCCCTCACGCCCCGTCAGCCTCGCCTCCCCTCGCGGCCCTCACGCCCCGTCAGCCTCGCCCTCCCCCCGCGGCCCTCACGCCCCGTCAGCCTCGCCTCCCCCCGCGGCCCTCACGCCCCGTCAGCCTCGCCCTCCCCGCGCGGCCCTCACGCCCCCTGTGGGACTGGCTCCCGCCCCAAGCCCAGCCTGCGCGGCAGCCTCGGGCGCCCTTACTGCGCAGCTGCGACCCCCGCGCCCGCACGTCGCTTCGGGCGGCTCCCGGCCTCACCTGCGTGGGCGCCAGGTGGCGAGGAACCGGCGGTCTGAGTTTCTGGTCCATGGATTCCACCTACTCCTGCAAAAGCACTGAGGGGACAGAAACCTGCACTGGCGGGGCAGTGAGGGTCTGAACGACGGAGAAACGGCGGCGAGCAAGGACAGCTCCATGTCAGGCCTCCGAGGTCCTCTTTGCCCTTCTCCACCATCGTTTCTCCCAAACCCACGCCCCCTGGCCGAGCCCAGCAGCCTCCTCCGGGGACAGGGCCCGCTCACTCCTCAGCGTCCCCCGCACAGGCTGAGCTCATGGGCTGGGGTAACATCTCAGGGAACCAAACCCAGACATTCGAATCCCTCCCCGCAAAGTACAGTCCTCGGGGAGCGGCCCTCCCTGCCTCCCCTGCCCAGTCCCTCCGTGGTCTGCCCTTCCTGCTCCTGCGTCCTCACCAGTTACTCATCCCAGCGGTCCTTCTAATGCACCGCCCTCTTCTCATGGCCTGGCCTGTGCCGGGCACACACGTTTTCCTCCTCCCTTTCCCTCCCGTCTCCTGGACCCACTGCCCCTCACTCTCCAGCATCTCCTCCAATGTTCCTCTCCTGGAGGCTTCCCTTGTCCGTCCCATCCCAGGCCTGAAACCTATCCTCTCAGTTCCCAAGGGCAGCTCTTCCACCTTAAAGTTTAATTTTTGTCAAGTTTTCTGAAACCCTATTGGACAGAAGCATCACAGAACATGGCAACTTTATCTGTGGTGTCTCTGAGCCCCACACATGTACTGGACAAAAAGCAACTCTGAAAGTTCTCTGGTAATCTATAAAAGTATAAATCATTTTTAAAAGATTATTATCTGAGAAAAGAAAATAAATTTAAGTTCCCGCTTCTTTTCTACAGACTATAATCGGAAAACATTTGCTGTGCGGAGTTGTATGCACAAATTTTCGGAGTGGCTTTTTTCTTTTTGTAAACTGAAGAAGCAATTTTGGCATTTACTCATCAAAGAGTAAGAGAAGAATACACACCTGTATTATGAGCCATCAGTAGAAGGAAATGTCTTGCAGACGTTTACAAATACTATGTAGAAGGAATCAGAGATTCAAACCAGTATCTATAAATTTCAGGTAAAAGAAAAACAATATGCTGAAGTTTATTCGTGCATATTAACAAAATAACTGCTCTTTGTGTGCTGGGAGTCTTGGTGTTCTGTCTATTCAAATTAATGCTTTTGAACCTTGCAAATTACAACAAACTAAGCCAGATACAAAACCCTTTTTAAGTAGGAGTCTCTAGCAAATTTTGTCTTGTGGTTCCTAGCAAACTTTCTGCACCTCTTCATCTAGAAGTATTTCAGAGGAAATTTCTGGAAAACAATTATAGAGAATGGGTGATATTTCCATTAATTTAATAGTGATAAAATATAAAAATAATTGAAAGATTTTGAAAAATGATTATGAGTAATTAAACAAAAGGCATTAATACACAATACAAAAATTTAAATTTGGTCATACATGATGTTTATGTGATGATAAAAAAGTACGTTTACACAGAAAGTGTCAAAGGCCTTTATATACCAAAACAAACACTGTTTCATTGGGTCAAAACACTGTGTCATTTGTTTTCAGGCAGTAAACAGAATGATTCTTTGACACACTCAGTCTTTCCAATAACCGAATTCCCCAACCAACACCAGAAGTAGAGCAAGAGTTGGTGTTTCACACGAAGACACCACAGAGGCAGGCTCAACTCCTGCCTCTACTTAGGCACTGTCTTGGATAGGCGTGGTCTGGAGGAGATAAAACCTTGTCTAGGGAGTTGTATGCAGGAAGCACCCAGGGATGTTCGTTTTGTAAAAATAGAGAAGTATAGATTTGGTTGTAGATGATGGCTATGTGACCAAGAAAAGAGTGTTTTCGTTGTGTTTAACACACAAGTGTTAAACACATTTGTAGACAAAACCAAAAACCAAGATATAAAATTACAGTGCCAGGACTGAAGGGGAAATGTGCCATTGGTCAGAAAAAAGAACGATTATTTAACAAATTCATGCTTATACAAAATAACTGAATTCCCCACCCGAGCCAACAGGGAGCTCCTCCACTTGTGCATGCAGACCCCACAAGAGGTTCGGAGCTCAGAGGCTCCCTGCTGGTCCTGTCTTTCATGTGCATGGTCTGGAGGAGGAGACCCATGTCCACAGCATCATCTAGAGCAAGGCAGGAGGCACCTGGGGCTGCCTCTCCAGGTTTTCCCACCACTTGCTGTTGTTGAAGGTATGAAAGACATAAACTGAAGGGGGGTGTTCAGGGATCTTAGGAAATTAACAAAGACATTACAGACATAAAAGACAACAATGATATTCTAAAACTCTAAAGCCACTGATTCATTCTAAGTCCAGCTGAGAGTACTGGTGTTTAGGTGAAAGGTAGGAAGATTTTTAATCTTCTTTCACTTCATTATGGAAAAGCACAGTCATTGAGAATAGTCACAAAATTATTGTATTATATGAAGTCTGTTAGCAACTAAGAACGTGTTGCATTTGCAGAGACAGAGGAATAAGGCAATGAAAAAAGAAAACAGAAATACAGACGTGTATATGTGAACAAATCATTTGTAAGTCAATAAATGGGGACAGATCAGTTTTTCTAAAACTATTCAAAAAACCTGAATATTCACAAGGGAATTAAAATCTGACCTTTAACTTCATTTTACATACAAAATCAGGTGGATCAGTGTGTTTAACTGAAGCAGGTGCACCTGGGTTCAGAATGGTGGCTAAATAAGGAAAGCTGTGCTACTGTTCTTTCCCTACTTGCCCACCCCATCTCCTGAAACCAATATTAGTACAGTATGTAGAACACATAAGAAAATATCTTTGGGACTATGTGGGTAGGGTAAGATACCTGAAACTAGACCTAGAAAGCACTTATCATATAAGAAAATATTCTACAGATTCTACATAGTTGATATGAGCAACGACTTTGGAGACAGACTGAGTCAAACTCAAAGCTCTTTTAATTCTTTCATGTAGTGCTTAGTGTCAGATTCAGAACTGCCCCGTGGCAGTGGTAGCAGTGCTCATCTCTTGAGATGTCAGGTGGGTTTGTATAAAATAATATATAAAGCATGGAGTGTAATATCAGGTCTATACATATCATTAAGACTAATTTTTATAATAGTGAGATTTGTCTTTTAGATTTATATATCAGAATGAAATAATAAAACTGTTAATAAATAATGGAGGAAATATTTCTAATGAGAGTTTTGTAATTATTTTAAAAACTTTTCTCGACTAATACATTTATATTTGTCTTATATCATTCTTATGATTACATGAGACAGAACAAATATGCAAAATACATTTACAAAGGTATTCCTAACACTTATTTCATTGAGAACAAACTCTCTGAATCACTTTCAACTCATCTTGTCCATGATTTTCCCCATAATATCATCATCTGTGCTAATCACAAGCATCGATAGTGCTGCATTTCTCATGGGACTCCTGTGCTACTCTATGTAAGTTTATCTTTCCAGTCTCCTGACACCCCCTCTGTAAGTTTTGATGCTTGATGTAATTACCCAAAGATGTCTTTGGGGAGGTTTAGACCACGTGTGCCCGAGGGACAACCATATCATGACTGCTTTCTGGCAATAATGTTATAATTATAACCCTTTCAAATAGAAGATGTATCTCTCTTTAAAAGATGTTAAAATGTGTACCAAATAATTGTTTACACACGTTTTCTCTGTGACTGCTCACTTATCAGTGTTAAATCATGGTGGCTGAGGCAGGAGAATCACTTGAACCCTGGGGGTGGAGGTTGCAGTGAGCCGAGATTGCACCACTTCACTCCAGCCAGGGCGAAACAGTGAACTCCATCTCAAAAAAAAAAAAAAAAAAAAAAAAAAAAAAAAAAAAAAAAAAATCATGGTGGCTAATCTGCTATATTTTAGTCAGTTATTAAGTAAACATCCTTGTATATATTTTTACATTAATTTACCAACTCTATCTACATTCTACCTCATTATCAGAGATATTAGACTTAGTGAAGTGCTGTAATTGTTTTATAAACTATGGTTCAATAAATCTATTGATGAGGAACATATAAATTGTAGAGAGACACCTGAAATTTTTCCTGAAGCGTCAGTTTTCTAAAGACTAAGGAAAATCTATATTTAAAAAATTTGTCCTAAAATTAGAAATACAAGCAATGATCCCCCCTGCAAGCTGTATTACAAATTCGATTCTTTAATCTATAACATTCTTGACCTCTGTTCTTCTTCATTCTCATTCACCCTTTTAATCACATAAATGGTGATAACACATAGTCACCGTAGAAGCAGATGCATTGTGATCCTCATAAAATGCTTCGTTCCGCCCCCTTGCCACTCTGGCAAACTCTGCTTTTGGACACTTGGATAATGAAATTAGTTTTCCTATTTCCTTGGGAAAATACTAAGTGAAGAAGAAACTCATACAATTCATAATTTAGGACTTTGACTGAAATTTCACCTATAGTTTTAGACTCCTGCAAGGTTGAATTGCATGAACATGAAGTAATGATGTTAAATATATGAGCCATTCATCCATTGAACTACAACTCCTAATCAGGCTAGAGTGTGGAGACAGTATGTTGGAGCATTTGTCTTATATTGCTATCTAACACTTGGGTTTCTTTGCAATGACATCTTTTTTTAGAATTGTGGTGGCCTTTGTGAATTTAGTGGCTTAGTATATTGTGGGAAATCATGCCTTCCATGCTATTAAAGCACTTGTTTGGGCACTCAGTGCTCAGCACTCTGTCCTTTGTGTCCGTGACAATGTGGCAGTACAGTTTTGTGTATATTGCCTGTTTTCCTTTAAACTTGAGAACTCAGAGCTCAATTATTGTGACCACCATGCAGTAGTCCTCATAACTCATGTCCAGGTCTAACTGTGGCTCATGTCTGTCACTCCGGCCATTTTTGGGTCCATTTATTGGTGGGCAGAATATTCACAGTACGCATCATAATATATCAAAAAGTATGCATTAAAATAAAGATAAATAGGAGATCTGTCATTTAAGTATTGTACTACAATATCTTCAGTTAAAATTTTAAAAAATGGAATAAGCCTCCTTTAAGATGTCAAATTTAAAAGAGGAGTCGGGTCTTAAAGAGTAAACTACATGGAACTTGGAAGACTTGGAAGGTTTCTTAAAGTACAGATGCTCAAATAACAGCACGTAAATCACTGCTATGCTGATATCAGAAGTGAAAAATGTGGTCGAGGTCAGTCATATCTCTAACTCTAGGTCTCCAGGCTGCAAGATCTCATTTTCTCATATAAACTATCAACGTGCTATAGAGAATATACCCCATGTTTATGGGCCATCATAAAGGCTTTGTCTATGTCTGTGAGTGTAGCATGCAGACTCCCGACTTGGTAGGCTTTGGAGGCATGGTTCTTTGGCACAACCCTGGTGTTAACACGGCAGAGTGCTGTAAAATATGAACAGGGACCTATGTGGGGGATAGCTGGACAGTTCTTCCTGCTGTGAGATTCTTTGTTTAGCTATAACATGTGCAGAGTCACCATGTAGCCTGGGTCCACCTCTTAGATCACTGTATGGTAGGGGGAGATCTGTTACATACTGCTTTTTCTTTTATCTACTGAGCTTTCTCCAGCCACACACAGCATATACTGAATCACTCACATGACTTCACCTGCCAAAAACCAGTTGTCTACAGATTCATATCCAGGTCTTAGTTAGCAAGCATTGTCATAAACCACCATATTTAGAAGCATTCTTTGTGTGTCCTACTCACCTGCTGCCATGATGACATTTATTCTGTGGCCTTTGACCTTGGAAATGGACAATATAATTCCAAGATGTGAATAGCAACAGAATATACAGTCCCAAATAATTCTTGACGAGAAAAATAGAAATTATCACAGTGATTCAATAATCACTTGAAGAACAAATCCCTGTACCAAGGGAAATAAAACACTCTCCTGATTGTAAAAATACAATTTGTGTTCCCTGTCACTAACATTTTGCAATATCGGCTTCTAATGTGCAGCAGTCATTTTTTCCAGAAAGGCTTTGGTGGAATTAGGTGGATAAACTGCCAGACAATGTCTGAAAATGGGGCATCCTGGGATATATGAGGAACAGGCACCTCTCTCTGAAGAAGTGGTTACTGACACTTAAAATGTTGCTGGATAATGAGTAGCATGATTTCAAAGACAAAAATGGATGAGAGTCCCTGGAGCTAACTGTGTGTAACTGAAGCAGGTGCACCTGGGTTTGGAATGGTGGCTAAATAAGGAAATCTGCGCTGCTATTCTTTCCCCACTTGCCCACCCCATCTCCTGAAACCGAGCTAATGTGCTTGCGTCTTTTTGTTGTTTTCTGCTTTGCACCAAAATATTATTTTAAAATTATTTTGAAATCATATTTGACTTACAGAAGGATGTATATATAGTGCAGAGAGTTTCATATACCTTTCAGCTAAAAGGAATGTTTACACATTATATAACCATAGCCTATTCATGAAAACTGAGAAATTGACAGTGATATAAAATTATCAATGGAACTACAGAGTTTCTTCATAGTTTTCTTCAGGTTTCCAATAATGTCACTTTTATGCTCCAGTATCTAATCTAGGATATCACATTACATTTAATGCCAGGTGTATTACTTAGTTATTGTTGTATAACAAATTCCCACATAGCTTAGTGGCTGAAAAGCACATACACATTACTCACAGTTTCTCTTGGTCAGGAATCTAGATGTAGATGGCGGCCAAGGCTGAAGTCTCCCCTGAAGGCTGAGCTGGGGAAGGATCCTCCCCAGGCTCACATGATTGTTGTTAGGATTTAATTTCGGTTCCATGTTAAGATGACTTCACTAGGAAATTATTTCATACCTTTAAAGAATTAATACAAATGCATTATGAATTCTCTAAAAACATTGAACAGCAGCAATGACAGTGGTTAGGAGATCACTTCCCAATGCACACTATGAGCTACTTTATCCTCGTACCACAATTAGACCAAAACATTTCAAGAAAGGAAAATTAAGACCAATATCCCTTATGAATATAGAGGCAAAAATCCTTAAGGAAATAATAGCAAAACAAATCAGCAACATGAAAAAAGTATTATACACTATGGCTAAGGGTATTTCCTCAGGAATGCAAATTTTGTTCAACATACAGTTCATGCATTGTATTAATGGAATAAAGCACAGAACCTACACGATCATCTCAAAGATACAGAATAAGCACTTGACAAATCAAAAATACATTCATGATAAAGATATGCAGCAAATTAGGACTATAAGGAAACTGTCTTCACTTTAAAGCATCCAAAAAAAAAAAAAAACCCTCATGTGATATAAAAGTTTTCTGAAAGGTTCAATACTTTCTCCAAGATTAGAAATAAGACAAGGAATTTCATTCTGGCCACATTTTTTCCCCATATTATGCTAGAGGATGTAGCAAGGACAATTAGTCTAGAAAAATGAATGTAAGACATCTAGTATAAAAGAAAGTAAAACTCTGCTGGCAATTGACATGATTTGTGTATTGAACATCAAAATGACTCTCATAAAATAGAATGCAAATTAAAATGTAAGTTCAGTACAGTTCCAGTACACAAGGTCAATATATAGAAATATGTACTTCTATATACTAGAAATTAACAAACTAAACAAAAAACTCAGAAACCCATGCTATTTAAAATAGCATCAAAAAGGAAAAATACGTAAGAATAAATTTAACAAAATAAGCATATGACATGTATATTGAAAACTGAAAATACATTAAATGTAATTAATACAATTTTATAAAAATGGACAAATATTGAATGATCATTGATTAAAAGGCTTGATATTAAGTTGACAATACTTTTTATATGGCTCTATAGATTTAATGCAATTTCCATAAAAATCCCAGGTGAACTTTTTTTCACTAACTTGTCAAACAGATTTTAAATTGTATATATAATGTAACAGAGAAGAGTTAAAATAATTTTGAAAAAAACCAGAATTTGTATAATGGACTCACACTTACTGATTTTAAAATTAAAGACAAAGCCATACTAATTAGAATGTGTGGTGCTAGTAGAAAAGTAGACATACAGATAAATACTATAAAATTGAGTATCAAAAACTTAACCTTTACATTTACGGTCAAATAATTATACAACAGCTCCAAGTAAATTCAATAAGGAAAAGTATTTTTTCATCAATGGATTCTGTGACAAGTCAACATCAACAGGCAAGTTAAACTCCTCCCTCACAGTATACGTATAAATAGTTCAAATTAGCCACTGATATTGTTTGGACTTGTGTCCCTGCCCAAATCTCATGCCACATTGTAATCCCCAATGTTAGAGGAGGGGCCTGGTTGGAGGTGATTGGATAATGAGGGAAGATTTCCCATTGCTGTTCTCATGACAGTAAGTGAATTTTCATGAGATACGGTTATTTAAAAGTGTGTAGGACCTCATTCTTCTTTCTCTTCCTCCTTCTCAGGCCAAAAAAGATGTGCCTGCTTTCCCTTCTCCTTCTGCCATGATTGTAAGTTTCCAGAAGCCTTCCCAGCCATGTTTCCTCTACAGCCTGCAAAACTATGAGTCAATTAAACCTCTTTGCTTTGTAAATTACCCAGTTTCAGGTAGTTCTTTATAGCAATGCAAGAACAGGCTAATACAGAAAATTGCTACTGGGAGTTGGGCACTGCTATAAAGACACTTGAAAAACATGGAAGTGACTTTGAAACCGGGTAATGAGCAGAGGTTGTAACAGTCTGGAGGGGTCAGAAAAAGACAGTAATATGACGAGAAGCTTGGAACTTTCCAGAGACTGGTTAAATTGTTGTGACCACAATGCTGATACTGACATGGGCTATGAAGTCCAGGCTGAGGTGGTCTCAGATGGAGATGAGGAACTTATTGGGAACTAGAGTAAGGGTCATTCTTGTTATGTTAGCACAGAGACTAGTGGCATTGTGCCCCTGCTCTAGGGATCTGTGGAACTTTGAATTTGAGACTGACGATTTAGGGTATCTTGTGGAAGAAACGGCTCAGCAGCAAAGTGTTCAAGATGTGGCCTGGTTGCTTCTAACAGTGTATTGTCATAGTGGGAGCAAAGTGATGCTACGAAACTAAAATTTATATTTGAAAAACAGGCAGAGCATAAACGTTTAGAAAATTTGAAGTCTGGCCATTTTGTAAAAAAGGAAAACCCAACCAGGTACTGTGGCTCACGCCTGTAATCCCAGCACTTTGGGAAGCTGATGTGGGCAGATCACAAGGTCAGGAGTTCAAGACCAGCCTGGCCAATATGGTGAAATCCCATCTCTACTAAAAATACAAAAATTAGCCAGGCGTGGTGGCGCATGCCTGTAGTCCCAGCTACTCAGGAGGCTGAGGCAGAAGAATTACTTGAATTACTTGAACCTGGAGGTGGAGGTTGCAGTGAGCCGAAATTGCACCACTGCACTCCAGCCTCGGTGACAGAGTGAGACTCTCTCATAAAAAAAAAAGAGAAAGAAAAAAAGAAAAGAAAAACAACAAAACAGAAGAATCCATTTTCTAGGAGGAATTCAAGCCAGCTGCAGAAATTTGCATAATCAGGAAAATGCCTCAAAGCCACTTCAGAAACCTTCCCATCAGTCCCTCCCATCATAGGCACAAAAGTCTAGGAGAAAATAATGGTTTCAAAAACCAAGCCCAAGGCCCTGGTGCCCTGCACAACCTTGGGCCACTGCTCCCTGTGTCCCAGCTGCTCCAGCTCCAGCTATGACTAAAAGGTCCCCAGATACGTATCAGGCCACTGCTCCAGGAGGTGCAAGCCATAATCCTTGGCAGTTTCCACGTGGTGTTAAGCCTGAAGGTACACAAACGGCAAGAGTTGAGGCTTGGGAGCCTCTGCCTAGATTTCAGAGAATGTATGGAAATGCCTTCATGCCCAGGAAGAAGTCTGCTGCAGTGATGGAGCCCTTATGGAGAACCTCTACTAGGACAGTGCAGAGAAGAAGTGTGGAGTTGGAGCCCCAACAAAGAGTCTCCACTGGGGGCCTAGTGGAACTGTGAGAAGACAGCCACCATCCTCCAGACCGCAGAGTTGTATGTTGACCAACAGCTTGCACCATCTGCCTGGAAAAGTCATAGGCATTCAATGCCAGCCCTTGAGAGCAGCCATGGAAGCTGAGCCCTGCCAAGTCACAGGGCAGAGCTGCCCAAGACCTTGAAAACCCATTCCTTGCATCAGTGTGGTCTGGATGTGAGATACAGACTCAAAAAAGATCATTTTGGAGCTTTAAGATTTAATGACTGCCCTGCTGGGTTTCAAACTTGCATGGGGCCTGTTGCCCCTCTGTTCTGTCTGATTTATAACTTTTCGAATGAGTGTATTTACCCAATGCCTGTACCCCCATTGTATATTGAAAGTAATGAATTTGCTTTTGATTTTTCAGGCTCATGGGTAGAAGGGACTTGCCTTGTCTTTCATGAGACTTTGGACTGTGGACTTTTGAGTTAATGCTGAAATGAGTTAAGAGTTGGGTGACTATTGAGAAGGAATGATTGTATTTTGCAATATGAGAAAAACATGATGTTTAGGAGGGGCCAGGGGCAGGATGATATGGTTTAGATTTGTGTCCCCTCCCAATCTCATGGCAAATTGTAATCTCCAATGTTGGAAGAGGGGTCTGGTGGGAGGCAACTGAATCATGGGAGTGGATTCACCATTGCTGTTCTTGTGATAGTGAGTTATCACAAAATGTGGTTGTTTAAAAGTGTGTGGCACTTCCCTCTTCCATCTATTCCTCCTTCTCCAGCCATGTAAGATGTGCTTGCTTCCCCTTTGCCTTCCACTATGATTGTAAGTCTCCCAGTCATGCCTCCTGTACAGCCTGTAGAACTGTGGATATATTAAACCACTCTTCTTTATTAATTACCCAGTCTCAGGTAGTTCTTTATAGCAGTGCAGGAACAGACTAAATAGCCAAAACTAAAAACAAAAACAAATTGTTTAACAAAGGTTAAACAATGGTTTCTAAGATACGACAACTGATGCACAAGAGAAAGGAGAAAATAAATATATTGAAACATCACTAATAAAATATATTATAATTTAAAGTACCCAATAAAAGAATAAAAAGTTTAAAAATGGGAGAAAAGTCTTTGTATGTCAAACAGTCAATAAGAATTTATAATCCAGAATATATTACAACATCTTACAACTCAAAAATCCAAAGGCAAATACTCCAATCAAAAATAGAAAATTATTTGAACAGTCATGTCTCCAAAGAAGCTATAGTAATGTTTAATAAGCATATGAGATCACTTGGACTCAGGAAGGGGAACATCACACACCGGGGCCTATCATGGGGAGGGGGGAGGGGGGAGGGATTGCATTGGGAGTTATACCTGATGTAAATGACGAGTTGATGGGTGCTGACGAGTTGATGGGTGCAGCACACCAACATGGCACAAGTATATATATGTAACAAACCTGCACGTTATGCACATGTACCCTAGAACTTAAAGTATAATAATAATAATA